>NC_060078.1:67815000-69015000 GCF_922984935.1 Meles meles | reverse complement strand
TAAACAAAGACACTTCTAAATAACTTATGGGCCACAGAAATTACCAAGGAAACTAGAAAATATTTTGAACTAAATGAAAAGAAAAACCAACATATCAAAAACTGTAGGATATCGTGGCAGCCATGCTTGGAGAATTTATCATTTTAAATATGTAGACAAGAAAAGAAGAGCAATTTTAAATCAAAGACCCAAACTTCTGCATTAAAAGTTAGAAAAGGAGGGGCGCCTGGGTGGCTCAGTGGATTAAGCCGCTGCCTTTGGCTCAGGTCATGATCTCAGGGTCCTGAGATCGAGCCCAGCGTCGGGCTCTCTGCTCCGCAGGGAACCTGCTTCCTCCTCTCTCTCTGCCTGCCTCTCTGCCTACTTGTGATCTCTCTCTGTCAAATAAATAAAATAAAATCTTTAAAAAAAAAAAAAAAAGTTAGAAACGGAGGGGCGCCTGGGTGGCTCAGTGGGTTAAAGCCTCTGCCTTCATCTCAGGTCATGATCTCAGGGTATTGGAATCGAGCCCCGCATCAGGCTCTCTGCTCAGCAGGGAGCCTGCTTCCCCCTCTCTCTATGCCTGCTGCTCTGCCTAGTTGTGATCTCTGTGATCTCTGTCAAGTAAATAAATAAAATCTTAAAAAAAAAAAGTTAGAAAAGGAAATGATAAACCCACAATAAATGGAAGAAGTGAGAAGCAATATGAAAATTAATAGAAAAGCAAGGCAAAAAATAGAGAAAATCAATGAAACCAAAATCTAGTTCTTTGAAAAGATACAAATAAATTAATTTTTTTAAAAAGAATATTCAAAAAATCCTAATATGTGTTTTTCTTGGTTAGATTATGATTGTTTAATTTTATTATTTATATTTCATAGTTTCTAAATATTTTTAATGAGCACAAAATCAGATTCTAATCAGAAAACCAAGGCACTATTTTTCAAACCGCCACTCCTGTGTTAATTTCAGAAGCACTACAGTGACTTGTCTTCTAAGGAAAGATACTTGTCCTTCTTAAAGTCTGTTGAGTGAGTAATGTAACTATTTGAAAGACAGCACCTCCCACCCACGTTTCCACTGAAAAGGAGAGAGCCGTACTCCTTTCCAGATGGCTCCAGACCCAGAATGAGCATTCCTGTTTCTGACCACAACACACTTGAACCTTCTGGAGAGCCTGAAATCCAAGGGGTCCACGTAACCCATTAGTCCCTTAGAGTAGAATTGATTTCCTACTCTGCCTTGTCCTTCTCCCTCCTACGACCTTACTCTCTAAGTCAAGTCTGCTTTCTTCCTCACCTACATAGACCCTCCCTCACCGTCCCCTCCCTGTACCCCCACTGCAGGTAAAACCTGCTATTTTTCACCTCTGCCTCAGAGCACTTGCGAAATTGCACCTGAGAGGAAGATGTCCCACTGTGTGCTCCAAGCCATCTTCATCAGTATCAAACGTGAGGCTATGATCTAATTGCCATTTGGCAACTTGTGTCTATTTCCAGTTGGTTAGAATCTTGAGAAAAGGAGAGGCTTTTGGCTACTCTCTTCAATATATTGCTGCATCCATAATCTGTTTCTATGAGATAACATAAGCCTTTTCCTGATTCAGCCACACACATGTGACAACCGCACCCAACTGTGTTACAAACGAATGACATGACCTCCCTGATAGGGCTGGGGAAGAAAGGAACAGATCTAAACCACCCTGGAAAACAAGATTTTATCTAGATGCTGTAAAGTTAAAGCCATAAAACCTGACAATAACACAATATTCTAGCGGGCAAATTTGTTTCTCACAGGAGCACAGGTTAGGACGCCTACATATACTAGGGTTAGACAATAAATATATTGCACATAATGACAGCCAAGTTTTTCACCATCAAAGAAAGAAGAAATGAGGGCGCCTGGGTGGCTCAGTGGTTAAGCCGCTGCCTTCGGCTCAGGTCATGATCTCAGGGTCCTGGGATCCAGCCCCGCATAGGGCTCTCTGCTCAGCAGGGAGCCTGCTTCCTTCCCCTCTCTCTGCCTGCCTCTCTGCCTACTTGTGATCTCTCTCTGTCAAATAAATTAAAAAAAAAAAAATCTTTAAAAAAAAAGAAAGAAGAAATGAAAGAAAAATCTAAAATGAGCTCTCTGAAAACTACAGAACACTAAAGAAGACACAAAGAAATGGAAAAACATTCATGCTCACAGATTGGAAGAACAAATATTGTGAAAATGTCCATGCTACCCAGAGCTATCTACACATCAATGCAGTCCCTGTCAAAATAACATCAGCATTTTTCACAGAGCTGGAACAAACAATCCTAAAATTTGTATGGAACCAGAAAAGACCCCAAATAGCTAAAGAAATATTGAAAAAGAAACCAAAGCTGGAGGCATCACAATTTCAAACTTCAAGCTCTATTACAAAGCTGTAATCATCAAGACAGTACGGTCCTGGCAGAAAAACAGACATGTAAATCAATGGAACAGAACAGAGGGCCCAGAAATGGACCCTCAACTCTGTGATCAACTAATCTTTGACAAAGCAGGAAGAACATCTAATGGAAAAAAGAGTCTTTTCAACAGATAGTGTTGGGAAAATTGGACAACCAAATGCAGAAGAATGAAACTGTACCACTTTCTTAAACCATATACAAAAATAAACTCAAAATTGTGAGATACCACCTCACACCTGTCAGAATGGCTAAAATTAACCAGTCAGGAAACAACAGGTGTTGGCAAGGATGTGGAGAAAGGGGAACCCTCCTACAGTGTTGGTGGGAATGCAAACTGCTGCAGCCACTCTGGAAAACAGTATGGAGTTTCCTCAAAAAGTTGAAAATAGGGCACCTGGGTGGCTCAGTGGGTTAAAGCCTCTGCCTTTGGCTCAGGTCATGGTCTCAGGGTCCTGGCATCAAGCCTCACATCCGGCTCTCTGCCAGCAGGGAGCCTGCTTCTCCCCCGCCACCCCACCCCCACCCCCACCTGCCTCTCTGCCTACTTGTGATCTCTATCAAATAAATAAATAAAAATCTTTTTTAAAAAATTGAAAATAGAGCTACCCTACAACCCAGCAATCACACTACTGGGTATTTACCCTAAAGATTACAAATGTAGTGATCTGAAGGGGCCCATGAACCTGAATGTTTATAGCAGCAATGTCCACAATAGCCGAACTATGGAAGGAGCCTAGATGTCCATCAACAGATGAATGGATGAAGATGTGGTATATATATATATACAATGGAATACTATGCAGCCATCAAAAGAAATGAAATCTTGCCATTTGCAAAGACATGGATGGAACCAGAAGGTATTATGTTAAGCAAAATAAGTCAGTCAGAGAAAGACAATTATCATATGCTCTCTCTCATATGAGGAATTTGAGAGGCAGGGCGAGGGGTCATGAGGGGAAGGGGAAAAAATGAAACAAGATGGGACCGGGGAGGGAGACAAACCATAAGAGACTCTTACTCTCAGGAAATAAATGGAGGGTTGCTGGAGGGGAGTTGGGTGGAAGGGATAGGGTGGCTGGATTATGGACATTGGGGAGGGTATGTGCTATGGTGAGTGCTGTGAATTGCATAAGACTGATGATTCACAGACCTGTACCCCTGAAACAAATAATACATTATATGTTAATAGAAAAATAAACTAAAATAAACTCAAAATGGATGAAAGACCTCAACATGAGACAGGAAGCCATCAAAATTGTAGAGGAAAACACAGGCAGCAACCTCTTTGACCTCAGCTGCAGCAACTTCTTGTTAGACACATCTCCAAAAGCAAGGGAAACAAAAGCAAAAATGAACTTTTGGGACTTCATCAGGATAAAAAGCTTTTGCAAGGCAAAGGAAACAATCAACAAAACCAAAAGGCAACCCACAGAATGGGAGAAGATATTCACAAATGACATATTGGATAAAGGGCTAATATTTAAAAAAAAAAAAATCTATGAAGGATTTACCAAACTCAACAGCCAAAAAACAAATAATCCAATCAAGAAATGGGCAGAAGACATGAACAGACATTTCTCCAAAGAAATGGGCTAACAGACACATGAAAAAATGCTCCCCCCCCAAAAATGCCCAACATCACTCAGCTCAGGGAAATACAAATCAAAACCACGATGAAATACCACCTCACACCAGTCAGAACTGCTAAAGTTAACAACACAGGAAACAAGAGATGTTGGCAAGGATGCAGAGAAAGGGGAACCCTCCTACGCTGTTGGTGGGAATGCAAGCTGAAGCAGGCACTCTGGAAAACAGTATGGAGGTTCCTCAAAAAGTTAAAAATAGAACTACCCTATGACTGAGCAATTGCACTACTAGGTATTTATCCAAAAGATACAAACACAGTGATTCAAAGAGGCACCTGCAGCCCAATGTTTATAGCAGCAACATCCACTACAGCCAAACTAAGGAAAGAGCCCAGATGTCCATCAACAGAAGAATGGATAAAGAAGATGTGGTATATATATATATACACACAATGGAATATTAGTCATCAAAAAGAATGAAATCTTGCCATTTGCAATGACATGGATGGAACTAGAGGGTATTATACTAATCAAAACAAGTCAGAGAAAAACCAAATACCATATGATTTCACTCATACATGGAATTTAGGAAACAAAACAGATGAATATAATAGAGGAAGAGAAAGAAAAATAAAATAAGATAAAAACAGAAAGGGAAGAAAACCGTAAGAGACCCTTAACTATAGGAAACAAAGTGAGGGTTGTAACAAAGAAAGCAAGGGGATGGGGGGATAGGGTAACTGGGTGATGGGCATTAAGAGCAACACTTGATGTAATGAGAACTGGGTATTATATGCACTTGATGAATCACTAAATTCTACCTCTAAAACTAATAATACAGTGAATGTTAATGAAATCGAATTTAAATAAAAAATTTATCAAAAAATTAAAAAATAATAATATGAGCCCCATGGCACTAGATTTGAGTCAGGAATATCAGTAGAAATATGTTTTATTCAAACATCTATACCAATGGATACATAAATAAATCTAGATATGTATTCTTACAAGTGTATACGTGTGTATGCTGTGTAATTCCCCAGCTATGTCTACCGAGAAGGCCTAGAAGCTGTGACATCCCAAGAGCAGTGAACACAAATAATACCCAGATCTTGATTTCTAAATACCATTTCCCAATAAAAAGAAATGGTTGACTTTAGGTCTGAAATCTAAAAGATCTCATAGTGCCAGAAAATAAAAGAGTATTTAAATTTAAAAAGTGAAAAAAAAAAAAAAAAAGCCAGACCTAAGGCAAATATTGCCTGATTCCACTTACATGAAGTATCTTAAATAGTCAAGTTCATAGACTCAAAGAATCGAACGGCGGTTGCCAGCGGCAAGGGGAGCCGGAAAGGAGGACTTAATAATTATCAGGCATAAAGTTTCAGTCAAGCCAAGATAAATAAACTCTAAAGGTCTGTTGTACAATCTTGTGCCCATAGTTAACAATACATTATTGTAGACTTAAAAAAAAATTGTTCAAATGGTAGATCTTGTGTTAAGTTCTTACTACGATTTAGAAAAATGAAAAGCATGTCAAGGGACACAGGAATGTACCTGAAAGAGCTCCCAGTATCCAAACTCGAAAAATATGAGCAACAAAATAAATAACAATAGTATGGGACTATAATCCAAAGAATAAAGATCCATTTTTCCATACTGATTTAAATAAATAAGACAAATCTTTTTATAGAAAAATTCCAAGCAAAAAAAGCAGAAGGAAAGAGAGAAACAGAAAAATACTATGAGAAACCACAGTGACAACTGCTACAGCCAATATCCACTAAAGAATGCTAAACTTAGGGGCGCCTGGGTGGCTCAGTGGGTTGGGCCTCTGCCTTCGGCTCAGGTCCTGATCTCGAGGTCCTGGGATCGAGCCCCCACATCAGGCTCTCTGCTCAGCGGGGGGCCTGCTTCCTCCTCTCTCTCTCTCTCTCTCTCTCTCTCTCTCTCTGCCTCTCTGCCTACTTGTTATCTCTGTCAAATAAATAAATAAAATCTTAAAAAAAAAAAAAGGAATGCTAAAATTAAGGCGTAACCCTTGAAGGACAAACAGGATATTTGCAGAGCATCAAACTATGTTCCCTAAAATATGTATTAATTACTGTGGAGGTTTTAAGATGTCCACATAGCCTCTGATACTTCTCCCTCCAGGAGGTGGAGCTTTCTTTTCCTTACCTTGAGCGATGGCTGAACTGAGTGACTGACTTCTGAGGACAGAGTATGGAAAGGCAAAAACTGCAGTGGAGATACGGGGCAGACACTGCCTTCACTGAGTGATGAAAACCACTATCCCCAGTCCTACATCCCACTGATCTGTGGTAACATGTGATAGGATGTAATGAGGGGGTGTCACCTCTGTGACATCCTTCCCCAGTATCCATGACCTCAGGCTAAGGATGAGAAAATAGCCCACAACTCCAAACTGAGAGGCATCTCCACAATTCCTGACAGCACGCATCAAAAGTGGCAAAGTCATCGAAGACAATAAGAGTTTTCAGACAATACTCTTTCTGTCAGTGAAGTATCTGACTTTGGCTCAGGTCATGATCTCAGGGTCCTGGGATCGAGCCCCCTGTCGGGCTTTCCGCTCAAGTAGGAATCTGTGTGTCCTTCTGCCTCTCCCTACTCAATCTCTCTCTCTCTTTTTAAAAGAGAATCTTTTTTTAAAAAAAAAGAATATTCCAACTACAAATAAATGCAGTAATAGATGAATGTCATAAACATGCTATTGAGCCAAATAAACCAGAATCACATAAAAGTATAATTCCAGGGGTGCCTGGGTGGCTCAGTGGGTTAAAGCCTCTGCCTTCAGCTCAGGTCATAGTCTCAGGGTCCTGGGATCGAGCCCCTGCATTGGGCTCTCTGCTCTGCGGGGAGCCTGCTTCCCCCACTTCTCTCTCTGCCCGCCTCTCTGCCTACTTGTGATCTCTGTCAAATAAATAAATAAAGTATTTTTTTTAAAAAGGTATAATTCCATTTATATAAAGTTCATAAATGGGCAAAACTGATCTAAGGCATTAGAAGTGAGAAGTGCGGGTTTCCTGTGGTGGAGGGGGGAGGACGAGGGAAGGGCGGATGTTGACTGAGGGAGGCTTCTGGCTGCTGCTCCGGCGTGTTGATCTGAGTGTTGATTAGACCAATGTGTTGTTTGTGAATATTCATCGAGTGATACAGGATTTGTGTACTTTCTAAATGTATGTTATACATAACAATAAGTTTCCAGGGAGGGGAGAGAGCTACATACATGCCTCTAAAAGGCCCTTGAGGAGGACTGTGGGGGAAGAAACAGGTCAACAAGAGAGATGCAAGCCCCCTCCCGGATACACTTTCCTGATCAAAGGGCAGCCAGAGGCTGTGTAGGGAGCCCGCCAGTGGTAGAAAACAGAAATTCCCAATCAGCCCGGATGCAGATCCCTGGCTAGGGGCAGCTCCTTTTAGGCTTGAGTCCTTGGCTCAGTTCCCATCAGCATTCTCATTTCTCTCGCTCCTTTTCCCTCTCTAGCTCTATAGCACCAGAACAGAACTGGAGAGAGACTGCTCACCCTGGACTCTGCCTTGAACTGTATCTCCTAACCACCTCACTAAGTCAGGCTGCCAAGGTCTCACAAGAAATTCGTAGGGAAAGGCAGCAACAGGGACGCCATCTCTAAAGGCTGGAAAACAGGGAGGCTGGCCACCAATGTGTCCACGAGAGCCCTCCCTGGGATGAACGAATGTGAGGACATCGGGAAAACACAAAGTTCTTTTTGTCAGCAAGAAACTTGAAGCTGTGTCCTTCACCTTGCTATCAATCAAAGTATCTTGGTGATTTCATCTCTAGATAAATACTCATTCTAGTGACACTTGTGTCTTGTCTCCGACCATAAAGTCAAGATTTAAGAACCATGTGATACAGGAAGCTTAGGGATTAATTAGGATTGTCTAGAATTTGTCCTTAGATCACCAGCTAAGTTCTGATTTAATGCCAAGTTTTTTCAAGTGTGGGGGGATGCTCAGAACCACGTGACTTGTCTGTAGTAAACTTGAGTTGACCCTCTGTGCCTCCCTTAGACCATCTGTCTTTAAAATGTCCCCTGCCCTGTCTGGCCTCCCATGGCATTTCATGAGTCAGAGTGTCCAAAGGCCTGAGCTACTTCCCAAATTACCAACACGCTGGTGACCATGTCAAATCTTGCCTTGGTACTTGTCGACACAACTGCCTGGCCGTTCTGTATATCCTTCCAGATCATGCTGGAAGGGAAGGATTCACCTTCTCTATTACCCCTTCCCTCATCCTGCTCAAGAGTCCTGACACCCTTCCCATGTGCCCCTGCACAGTTCTGCCATTGCAGGGCTCACATGGTGGTATAATTCCTTCCATGGCTTTTTCCCCTACTAGACCTTGACCTTTACGAAGGTGGGAACTGTTAACTTATGCATCACGCTATCCACAGCTCCCACACAGTGCTTAATATCTTTATTGCTTTTTCTGATAATGCATGTAATACAAGGTAATAAATTCAGATAATACAATAAAATTCAAATATCACAGAAATACAAAGTGTAGACAATGAAACCGCCCCCAAAATCCTTGGTCATAAGATAACCACTGCCAGTATGATGTATATTCTGTCAACAATTTGTGTGTAAAAAATATATTAATTATGAGCATTACAATTTTTCCTAAAGAGTAAATCACTGCCTGTATGTTGTTTTCAACTTGCTTTCACCACTAAGCAGCGTAAGAAGCAGCATACTTCCTTGATGAAGTCCATGGCCTTACATTGTTCATTTTAACAGCTGCATAATGTTCCATTGTGGGGAGATACCATCATTTATTTACCCACTCCTCTATGGAAGGACTTTTGCATTATATTCACTTTCCTTGCTATACAAACAATAGCACCATGCATCTTTTTTACACATATCTCCTTGCATCCATGAAGAAGTCTTTTTCTGAGATAGCTTCTAGAAGTTGAAATGCTGGGTCCTTACCATCTTTGTCTCCCTCTGCAGAGAACCAATGTGGTGTCCATAATCAAGAGTGCCTCCAAAATGATTGTTGACTGACCAAACAATGGAAGTTGATCAAAGAAATGCTCTTTAAAAGACAAGTTCTATTTCTTGCGTAAATGGCTTTAGCAAACTGGCTGGCCCTTAGGTAAGAATTCTTATACTACACTCTTCCCCACTAGGCTGAAGGCAAAGTTCATGTCTAATTTGTATTGGTTCAGTTCACCAAATATTTTCTGAGTACACCCTAAGCTAGAAGCAGGGGTGAAATTATCAGCAGTAATTTCTGGTAAAAAGTTGATGTCTCCTGATGAAATACGGAACATCCTTTATTAGTTAATTTCCCTTTATGTCTTCTCCACCAGGAAGTTCAACACTCAGTGCTGATAAGAGCTCTCTTCTTCTTTGGGTTTCTGCTATTTGCAGTCACCCTTCTTAGAATTCCATTCCATTGTTTGTTACTTTTTTTTTTTTAACCTAAAGTTCTACTGCAGGTGCATTTTGTTGCTAACTACCTCAAACTGACGTTAAGGGTAATTACAGTAACTAGTTTCTTTATACGGAATTTACATGTGTTGTTTTATTTAATCTTATTTTTTTTAAGTTGGAATGAATGTAAGACAAGGATAATCACTGTTATCTCAAAGTTTTGGTAAACTGAGGATCAGAAAGCTTAAGTGATTCACTCACGACAACACAGCCAGGAAAACAATGATTTGAGACTCTAAGTGGGGTCTCAGGATTATATCATGGAAAAAAATAATGAAAATTAAAATGAACTATGCACTGAGTCAAATGAGCACCTAACCTCTTCCTTCTCCCTCTACAGTTAAATATACTCACGTTCACCCAGTCATCCACATCCTCAAAGTAAACAAAAAAGGAAGTTCTTGAGGGAAAGCAGGTGAAGCAGAATCTTACCTTGGTGACAGGTGTGTCAAGATTAACAAAGTCACCCAACCATCACCACCATAAATGTGACTGTCTTCAACCTTCATTTCTCACTTTGCACCAAGACACAACTATTTCCCCAATGTCTATTATGATTCCTGCATAGTTCTTCCAGCATCTTCCAGAAATGTTGAATCACATGACAGAAGGAGTGAGCAAGAAGGGAGGTTGGGTGAGGAGAATATGCGTAGAGAAGGTGGAGAGAAAGAAAAAGAGAGGGAGAGAAAGAAACAGAGAAAGAGGGAGGAACAGGGAGAGAGAGAGAGACAGAAATGTTAACTGTTGAATAGATTAAGCCAGTGAAAGACCCTTTCCAGTGTCCAGTAAAAGCCCTCCCTTTTCTTCCTAGCTTTGCTTTGCTTTGCTTCCTAGGGTGGGGAGGACTGTTGCAAAACAAGTAGAACCATGAGCTCTATTTTACAATTTATGTAGTGATTTCAAGTCATTTGAAGTTGTATTAGAGTTCCAACAGCTAGTTTTTTTTTCCTCTGGGGAGAGCCTGAGAGGCAAAGACCCTACACCCTTCCCAACACCACCTATTTATGATCCATATCCTGGGCATTTCACAGGTTAGTTTGTATTGATTCTCCACACCAGCTTCTCTGAACACCGGATTCAGGGATTTCCCCTGCTCATTCCTGGTGTTACTGGGATGACTTCTGGAATCCATGGATCATTCTCTAGCTGAGACCTTCAGTGTGTTGCCCCCATCCACTTCCTAGCCCATGACAAGCTCTGGTACCACAGTGCCTTGTGACCATTGCGTGATGCCCAGCTCTACGGATACTAGTTAGTATCTGACGGTGATGGCTCATTTTTTACATCATCTAGACTGGGCTAAGGGATGCTCACATGGCTGGTAAAATTTGATTTCTGAGTGTGACTGTGCGCATGTGTGCAGAAGAGATTAGCATTTGAATCAGGAGACTAAGTAAAGAAGATACTCCCTCATCAAGAGCATGGACAACATTCAGTCCCTGGAGCCCAGACTAGAACAAAAAGGCAGAGGAAGGGTAAATTCACGCTCTCCCTACCTGAACTGAGATAGCCATCTTCTCTTACCCTCACACACTGGCACTCTGGCTTGGAAGCTCTTGGACTGAGACCAGGACTCACACCTTGGCCTCCTGGTTCAAGCCTTTGGACCCAGAATGAATTACACCACTAGCTTTCTTGGATCTCTAGCTTGCTTCTTGGCCTCCATATTCACATGGGCCAATTCCTAAAATAAATCTCCCCATCTCTATCTGTATCTCTACCATCTACATCAACTACGTCATTATTCATCTGTGTCTCTAGCCTTTTGACTCTGTTTCCTCTGAGAACCCTAATACACTGACTGGCCAACAGGAGGTGCGGGAAAAGAACAATGATAAAAGGTCTCCACTTTGAAGGGGTTTCAGACCCCTGCTGTTCAAAGTCCGGGGAGGTGGAACAAGTGTGTGGCTCCTTGTGAATCCTGCACAGCAGCTGAAGGGGTCACGTTCTTCAAGCAAGGGACACTCAGAGTCAAGAAAAATCTGTGCTACCAGATAGTGGAATTTCAAAACCGTCTCTCTCTGGGAAGATCTGTGTTCTGAACACCAGCGCCGCGCCTCACCTGCCTTCTTGGTGACTCCATCCGCACGGTTCAGACAGCTTCAGCTTCCCAAGTACAAAACTGAAGCTGCCATATTCCCCGTTCCTGCCCTCTCCGGGTTTCCCATCCCAGGCAGTTCCGTGTGTTCTGAGAAGAAAGGCTAGAGCCATCCTGACCCCTCCATCTCCTCGACCATCGACAGGTTCGCCTCCTGGGGATTTCTCCGATGTATTCCCCGCGCTACCGTCACCCCGCCCATGACTTCATGACCAGACTAGCTCCTCACTCTTGACTGTGTTCAATCAGCTTCAACAGGAGAGTAAGTCTTAAGAACACAAACACGCCAATGGCTTCCTACTGCTTTTAGAATTAAGTGCACGCACTTGGCTTTGGCTCGTGGAGACCTGCACAGGTCTGACCCCTGCAAATCTCTCCAGCCTCGTCTCTCACCAGTCTACACCATATCGGCTTTCTTTTGGTTGCTCAAAGGCACTGGGTCCTTCCCTGTCCCACAGCTTTTGCACATGCCGCTTGTCAGTGTCTACGTGGAAACCCGGGTCCCTGCTCACCTTCACTCAGCCAACTCATTATCCCCCGGGTCTCGGCTTAAATGGCACCTTCTCGAGAAAGCCTTCCCGACCCTCTGTAATGAGCTCTAGAGCATCCTGTGCTTTAGTCACAGTATTTAGGATAGTGGTAATTAATTATTTTTGTAATTATTTATTTAATGTCCATCTCCCCCTCCCTCACCCCCATCTCCAAACCAGAAGTTCAGTGAGGGCAGAGATGACGATCTACACGTACTCCCCAGCATTCTAAGTCTGCAACTGTGAAATGCTCAGTAAGCATCTGTGGTAGGACAAATGGAAATAAGTGGGGAAAAGAGGAGGAAAGGGCAGTTAATTGGTTCTTTTTTGGACTGATTTCTCCTGGTGTTTGGAACAGAGGGAACAACACTTTCCTAGAAGATTTAAAGGAAAGTGGTTTTGTTTTTTTTTTTAAAGATTTTATTTATTTATTTGACAGACAGATCACAAGTAGGCAGAGAGGCAGGCAGGGAGAGAGAAGGGAGGAAGCAGGCTCCCCGCTGAGCAGAGGGCCCTATGCGGGGCTTGATCCCAGGACCCTGGGATCATGACCTGAGCCGAAGGCAGAGGCTTTAACCCACTGAGCCACCCAGGCACCCCAGGAAAGTGGTTTTTGAAAAAGTATGTGCATAGGTGTATGTATAAATATATTTTCTTCTTTCCTGACTACTTTAATAAGGAAAGAAGTCTAGGCTTCCATGTAAACCTTGACAACAGTGGAACCATTTGAAGAAAATGTGTCAGTTATAAATGAAGACTGTGTACGGAAGACTCAACTCAGTATGGCGAACCACCATTTTCCTGGATTCCAAATAACTGGAATGTGTGATAATCTTCTTTTAATAACATTTTTTTCCTCTTTCCAAAAGTTACACAGGTCCCTTGGGAATATTAAGGATTTTCAACATCTTTGGCAGAACCAGTACAGTTCTAGAATCCATTGCTCTGGGAAACCATCAAATCTGTCAACTGTCGATGAGAAATGCCTGAATCCAGCCACCAGACTGGAAAGTTTGAGCAGCAGAGTTCGGCACAGTACCCGCCCCCCAACAGCCATCCCAAGCTTCCTGGGTTCAGGGTTGCTGTGGGCCATGAAGTTATATGACAAACCCACCCACCCCACAAATAGCATCCCTCCCGAAGCTGTCATCCTAGGAGGTCAAACCCTTAATCCTAATGCCAAGCTGCCACCCAAACTAGTTCTGTAACTACTTTTACATATCTGTAGTCATGGCTACTTCTACCTGGTGAGGTTCAGAGAATGAGGGGTTTGGGAAGTGTCCAAGAGGCATGTGTGGCCAAGCGTGGTGTATAAATGGAAAATCAAGCTGAATACTTGTTTTTGGTGGGGAGGGGGGGTTCACAACACCTGCTACATATTATCCAGGACATAGAAAGCGTCATGTCATTTGGCTTTTCTATAGGCACTTCCCAAAGAACTATCTTGAGTGGACCACCATGTAAGAAAATTGTACTTATGTCGTCGGTGAAAGTATGGATCACCTACATTAGAACTGCAGAGTCTGGGGAGCTTGTTAAAAGGCAGATCAGAGCCCCATCCTGAACCTGTGAGGAAATTAAACCAAACCCCCCAGTGGAGAATAATGAGGGAGATTATCAAGACCTCTGACAAGACCCACAGCGTAAGAGGAGCCAAAATGGGAGAAGCAGCAGGCAAGAAATTGAACCCAGGAAGACTCTGCCATGGGGTCATGCTGCAGGGACCAGGAAGGAAACCTTGGGGGCAGAAACCCCGGGAGCAAGGCAGAGACCACAGGAGATGGGGTGGAAGGGGCAGGCTTCCCCAGGATGGGGAGTCCCTGAAGAATCTTAAGCAGTCGAGTCCCCGGGGTAACTGGTGTTCTCTGAAGACTGCTCTGATGCTCTGTGCGGAAGATATTTGGCAAGGTAAGGAAGAAAGTCAGAAGACCAATTGGCGTTGGACTAGGTCAGTGAAAGTGACGATGGAGTGACGTGCAAGTCTGAGTCCACCGCAGACCTGGGCTCACGGGATGAATGAAGGCCGAGGGGAGAGCGACTCTGGGATGGCAGCTGGGGGGAAATGGGGAGTCTAGAGACCCCCTTGGACATGATCTGCATGGGAGTCTGATCTAGAAAGTGGAGATAATTCCACCAGCCTCCATGGATTTTATGATTAGAAATATTGTACACAAAGCACCTCAAGAAGCATATTAGCAACCCAATGAGTGGCATCTCTACTCTTATCATCATGACTGTCAAACATAAGAATATTTGTTGGTACACTGCACACATTTAAGCTGCCATGTCTTCCATTTTTCCTCCTGAAAACGCCGTTTCTCGAAGCTGAACTGAACAAGGCCCATCACACAAGCCCAGCCTCACAGATTTACCCAGAGACTGGCTCTCCTCCACCGGACTCCAACACCTGATCCACTTCGCTCCGCTCAACTGACAGCAAATATCCAGAACCGTAAGGATTGTGGCCCAAGGACTGGTGTGTAGGGCAATCTGTACGTGTTCAGTCCCCAGGCCACGGCTTATTCGCCCCTTTGGTCTCACTCTGCCCCCTTCAAGCCCACGAGTAGAGAAGGTGCAAAGAAAATCAATCCTGCCTGAAAATCAGCCAGCCCAAAGAGATCCCCTGGCGATGAGAGGAAGTGAGGGATGGCCAGGAGCTCAAATCCCCAAAGTGCATTCTAACGCCTTAATGTGATCAAGAATACAGCCCTGTGGGCACCAGGAGCACTCTGAGGGACTCTGAAGAATTAAGTGATTCCAAAAATGTCTGCAGGAGGAATCTGCAGAGACTTAGGGAGCAAGCAAAACACCGCTCTGAGTAAACTGTCCCCGACACCTGGTGACAGCTGGCCCGCTGCAGCCATCCGGCGGGTTCAGAAGTGAGGCTTGACATCAAAAGTCTTTTGCTGCCACAAGAGCAGGAAGGTAATAATTGTGGCTGACAGGGCAAGGAAGGCCAGAAAGGGAAAACCATTCAATGACTCCCAAGCTCCTAGGAAACAACATGACTAGGGTCAGAGACTGGGAGCTCATCATACCAGCCTCGCAAGGAACAGTCAAGACTGTGTGCTCCAGGGCCACAATCAGACGGGGCGGGGGGGGGGGGGGGGGGGTGGCGGCCACAAGCCGGTGGCACTCTCAGGAGCTGGAGAGCTCAACCTGAAGGAGGGCCTGGTCCCACCAAGTGGTCCCACCATTTACGATCCAACTAGGATACAGCCAGGGAGGTGGCGAAGGGCCAGAGCAGGCAATTAAGAAGGTGTTAAAGGGGATGCCAGCCCCTCCCTCCCACCCTGAGGGCAGCAGACTCCCCAGCTTCCCAGGCAGACCGCCCGCATGCTGGCCTCTCTCATCAGGGAAGAGGCAATCGTCAGGCTCAAAAACCCCCAGCATTGCTGGGCCTGGTACAAATGTTCATCTCACTGGGTAGTCACTTGTCAAAGGAATGTGAGAAAATCCCATCCTTCTCTCCCTAAAACTTCTCCCACAGGGCACTGAATCCCAGCCCTGGCCCACAGTGTCATCTCGCCAGCACTGGGCTAGACAGAAGGAAGTCATCCCAGTGATGAAATACCTTCCAGCCATAAGCTATTGGGGCACATGATAACCCCCCCGCCCCCGGCAGGATCTAGGCTGAGGAGGGAGAGGAGCATGCAAGTGAGGAACAGGGGGAAAAAGGCTTTCCATCGCACACTATCACCAAAGGAGCAGGCCTCATGTCTTCTCAGATGAAGTTTAAAAGAGGCAGGAGTTGAGGCATTTTTTGTGTTTTTTTAGGTTTTAAAAAATTTATTTTTAAAAATTAACACGTGGGGGCACCTGGGTGGCTCAGTGGGTTAAAGCCTCTGCCTTCGGCTCAGGTCATGATCTCAGGGTCCTGGGATCAAGCCCCACATCGGACTCTCTGCTCAGCAGGGAGCCTGCTTCCCCTCTCTCTCTCTCTGCCTACCTCTCTGCCTGCTTGTGATCTCTGTCTGTCAAATAAATAAATAAAATCTTTAAAAAAAAAACTTTTAAAAATTAACATGTGTATAAAAGGAAACTGAAAAACACATGAAGCAAAGAACAAAGTCATCCATAATCACAAGCAGTTTACAGTTTGACTTCTAGGTCCCATGTGTGTATCAACAATAGTAAGCATTTTAATGTAATTGAGATCATAGTTATCTATCAGACTTTTTTTATACACCACGAGTATTTACCATTTCAAAGTCCCCAAACTATGAGTATTTTTATATCCAAGAATATACTACACCAACTCCATCTGAAAGAAAAAAAAATGTAATCCTGCCTTTCTTGGTGACAAAAATTTCATAAAAGACAAAAATGGCAACAGGCCTCTAGATAAAGGTATTGGCAGGCTTACAATTAAAATACTTCATTCCCTTAATGTTCAATTAAAACTGAGACATAAAGGGGGCACCTGGGTGGCTCAGTGGATTAAAGCCTCTGCCTTTAGCTCAGGTCATGATCTCAGGGTCCTGGGATCGAGCCCCTCATTGGGCTCTTGTCTCAGCAGGGAATCTGCTTCCCCCTCTCTCTCTGCCTGCCTCTCTGCCTACTTGTGATCTCTGTCAGATAAATAATTAAATAAGTTCCTTTTAAAAAACTGAGACATAAAGTAAGAGTACACAATGTATAATGCTTCTAAAAGAGTTCATTATCCAATCTATACTATTCAAATATTAGCAAGCAGGTATGATTCCATTGAATCACCTCATGTATTCCTATAGTACAGTCAAAGAGACACACACACACATAACAGTTATCATCATAGTGTTAAGTATGAACACATCCACATCCATCTCTCCCTCTGTACTTCCTTCTGTCCCCTGCTGCCAACCTAATAAGTCCTGACATTTCTCAGAGAAAGCGTAACAATTCCACGTCCAAGATGCTTCTTTCTTATCGAGGATAACAAAAAGAAACTTACAAATTGGTTAATTCACTAGCTGTGCATTTTATCAGACATTGTCACTTCAGGACAACCAAAAAGCTCAAAAGTTACAAAATGATGAAACTTGTCCACAACGAACACAAGTACTTCATAAAAGTGCACATAGGAACCTATGGTTAAACCTAAAACAGTCTTCTAGATGTGGAGATAGTAGCAAGAAGCCCCTCCCTTCACCCCTCCTTTGTTCCCTCCACCATTTTAATGCCTAAGTACAGGACTACACCTAGCTCTAAAAGATGGATTGACAGACACTCCCAGAACCGACCTTCTTAAAAACTAACAAAAGGGCATTCATAAAGGGAGTATTTTACTACTTCTACTTTTAATATATTTTGGGTATTCGGACTTGTTTATACTTTGACACCCGGCAATATTAACTAAAATACACATACAGAACTTTAAAGACTCATGGGCACAGAACCCTTTTCCCCTCCCTTCCCTGCCCCTGTCCCCATCCCCTAGTGAACCCAGTGAACAGTCAGCCTAATCTCCAAGACATCAAGTTTAACCCCATTCCCAAAATACAAACATCCCCATGAATTACCAATAGTTAAAATGTGTTGTTACTCTATCTACTTCTAACATGTTGTTCACTTCCAAACATCCAGAAGACTAGATTTTTCAAGTAAGGATTTATTTAAAATTTGCCCACTACATACATAGTAGCACTGAAAGAATATTCTGGCTTAGAACCCTCCCTCTTCTCATCTTTGTCAACCTACTGGAAAGTATAAGCATCTGTAATGCTTAGAGGGAATTGTAACAATTTCACTTCCTCTAGTTGTTTTCAGAATGTCTTTCCTATGAATTTAAACACAAAGTGAACACAATGTACTTGTTTACTAACTACTTTTGTATACACTGGCAACCTCTTGAACATCTAGAAAGACTAGATGTAAATTAGGACTCATTTATCCTTTATATACACAGCTAAGTAAAACAAAATGTAGACAAACAGGACAATGATTAATCCCACCTAACTATAAACATACTGGTATAAAGCCCTTTGTGCTTTCTTCTCCTTCCTCCCTGAACCAGCACAAACATCATATAATGTGCACTGCTCTGAGAGGTGGTTTGATTACTTTGATCACTCCATTTTCAAAAGACAATATATCGTATGAACTCTAACAAAAGGATTATCGACAAAATGTATTATTTTACTACCTCAACTTTTAACATACTTTGTGCATTTCTAAACATCTAGAAAGGCTAGATGTTTCAAATAGGGACTTAAATCTGTCCCCTATGTACACAGTAGTGTTGAGTAAACTACACACATGTAATAATGGGTTACATCTGTAAGTGACTTCTGCATGGGAACATTCCAGTCCAGAACCCTTTATTTCTCACAATTCCTCTCTACCGCCCACCCAGTGGGTGAGTGCAAATAGGCACGTGTCACTTAGATTTGACAACAATGTCATCTCTACAGGTCCTTTTCAGAAGACAGCTTTCAATGAATTTTAACACAGAGCGTGCAGAAAATGGGTTAGTTTACGAACTCTACTTTTTGTCATACATTGGCAATCTCTTTAATATCTAGAGACTAGATATTATAAAATTAGGACATATTTGTCCAGTATATATACACCATATACAGCCACGTTAAACGCACATAACATATAGGGCAATGGATAAGCTGAAATTCGCTAGTCCACACTAGCAAGGCATCTTTTGCAATTTCTTCCCTCCCACCTCCCTCAAACCAAGGAACAAGTACAGAGAGGTGGTTTAGCAAATCCATTTCCAAAGATAATATTTCCCATCAGTTTTTAAAAGCTATGTATAAGAAGCATTACTTTACTTTTACCTCTAAATACATCAAGCATTTCTAAATATCCAGAAAAACTAGATATTTCATATAATTACTTGTCCACTATGTACACAACAGCACTGTTAAATAAAATTGAACACACCTAACAATGGGTGTAATCTGAGGTATCTTTTTTTTTAAGATTTTGTTTATTTATTTGACACCGAGAGAGAGATCACAAGTAGGCAGAGAGGCGGGGGGCGGGGGGGAAGCAGGCTCCTCGCTGAGCAGAAAGCCTGACTCGGGGCTTGATCCCAGGACCCTGAGATCATGACCTGAGCTGAAGGCAGAGGTTTAACCCACTGAGCCACCCAGGTGCCCCGTGAGGTATATTCTAAAGATGAACTCCCTCACTTCCTTCTCTCCACCACCAACCCAGTAGATAAACACAGGCAAGTATAATGCTTAAAGGTGGTTGAACAAATTCATATCCAAAATTCATTTACAGAAGAAAAGTTTTCCTTTGAATTTCAACACAGTGGGTACAGAATGTGCTAATTTCACTACTTTGTCATACACTGGCAACCTCTTTAACACCTAGAGACTAGATGTTGCAAAACTAGGATTCACTTGTCCATTATACACACTATATACACAGCAAAAAAATGCACAGAACATACAAAAAATGGTTTTGTCTGAGGATGTCGAAGCACGAACACACTAGCATATTATCTTTTGCAATTTTTCCCTTCCATCTCCTTCAAGCCACTGAACAAAAGATACACGACAGGATACTGCTCAGACGTGGTTTAACAATTCCATCCCCAAGATGGTTATTTCCTATGAATTTTAGCAAAAAGATATTTATTTTACTACCTCTACATTTAACATACATCAAGTACTTTTAAACATCTAGACAGACTGGATGTTTTAAATAAGGACATAATTTGTCCACTACATACACAGCAGTCTTGAATAAACTGCACATATATAACAGTTAAAATCTGAAAGTGTCTTCAAAATATGAACATTCTAGCCTAAGACGAACACTGCTCTTCTCTCCTTCCTCCACCAACCCAGGAGGCTATAAGTAGGCTATATAAGGCTCAAATTTCAGAAGACAGTCCTTCTAGGAATTTTAACACAAAATGTACACAATGTATTAGTTTACTAACTCTATTTTTGTCATATACCGGCAAGCTCTTGAACATCTAGAAAGACTAGATGTTAAAAAATTAGGACTCATTTGTCCAGTATAGACACTATATGCACAGCTAAGTAAAACAAAATGCAGGGACATAAAGGACAGTGGTTAATCTTCCCTAGTATAAACACACTGACAGAGCTCTCTGCACTTCCTTCTCCTCCCTCCTCCTTTGAACCAGTGCACAAACACAATGTGTACTATTCAAAGAGGTGGTTTGGCCATTCCCCCCCAATTAAACAGCATTTCATACGAATGTTAACCAAAAGATATTCACAAGAATGTCTTTTTACTACCTCTATTTTTTTTTCCTTACCATGCTTTATTTTTATTTTTTCAGTGTTCAAAGATTCATTGTCTATCTACCACACCCAGTGCTCCATGCAATACGTGCCCTCCTTAATACCCACTACCAGGCTCACCCATCCCGCTACCCCCTCTCCTCCAAAACCCTCAGTTTGTCTCTCAGAGTCCAGAGTCTCTCACGGTTCATCTCCCCCTTCGATTTCCCCCAATTCACTTCTCCTCTCCAATTCCCAATGGCCTCCATGTTATTCCTTATGCTCCACAAGTAAGTGAAACCATATGATACTTGACTCTCTCTGCTTGACTTATTTCACTCAGCATAATCTCCTCCAGTCCCATCCATGTTGATACAAAAGTTGGGTGTTCATCCTTTCTGCTAGCTGTGTAATATTCCATTGTATATATGGACCATATCTTCTTTATCCATTTGTCTGTTGAAGGGCATCTTGGCTCTTTCCACAGTCTGACGATTGTGGACATTGCTGGTATTATTACCTCTATTTGTAACACGTATCAGGCACTGTAGAACATCTAGAAAGACTAGATATTTCAAAAAAGTACTTAGCATTATCAACTATATATACAGTAGTTGAGGGATAAAATGCAGACACAAAACAACGGTTATAATATGAAAATGTCTTCTAAATACGACCAGTCTGGCACAGAACCTTCTTTTCTTCCTCCTCAAGGTCATCTACTTCATGTCCTCTTACCCACTAAACAAACATGGATGCATGTCGCTCCTGATATCCCTTCTAGAGGTGGTCTAACAACTCCATTTCAAAGTCATTTCCAAAAGACATTTCTTTTCTATGATTTAAAAAACAAAAAAGCAAATAGGCATTTGCAAGACGTGTGATTTTGCTAACTCTACTTTATTTATCATATGTCGGCAACCTCTTTACATCTAGAAGGCCTAGATGTGGCAAAAGTCTTTTGAAAGGTGGCGGGGAAAGTCGAGAGCTGCTTTTTCATATCATATACACAGGCCTTCTAAAAACGGCCACTAAGTCTTCCCAAAGGGTGGTCTTCTTATTGGCCAAATGTGGTACGTAATTCTCCCATTTCAATCTTCCAACATCAAGGTCTGGTAGAACGAAGACCAACTGCCTGTGGTCCATTGACCATTACACCTGTCGTCCACCAAGGCTTTCCTCACTTTCCGGGCCCGCTAGGGCCTCTATCCACCATTCCCCATAGAAGGTGAGGTTTTGTCCAGTGGGGATGGAGCGGTCATCCCAGGGCCGGACCTGCAGGGCTCCGAGGCACAAGGGTGGCTGAGCTCGTGTCCACGCAGACACGCCTTCTCAGGCCCTCGGCGGCCCCAGTGGCTGTCCACAGCATTCACGTGGCCGCCATTCTTCTCACCCACCGTACCCAATGTCCAAAGGCGCCACATGCCTACTGCCTGGGCAGGGCTTGGTGGAGGTCCTGCAGAGTTGGGCTGGGGGAGTGGGCAGCAGGCGAGGTCTGGGCTCCAAGAGGCAAGTACCAGCGGCGCCAAGGTGGCAGTCAGGGTGGGGATGGGGATGGGGGTGGGGCTGGGGGTCAGGGTGGAGGTAGAGAGAAGCTCACGGGTTCTTCACTGTCTGGGCCTGGCCAGTGGGCAGCCCCGGCAAGGGCGTCAGGTCTCCTCAGGTCAGAGCCTGCGACCTGCCCCCGGGGCCCCCCAGTTCACCCACCGGCCTCAGGCCAGAGGGCCAGGAGGGCCCCGGGACAGACAGCCACGCTGCATTTCTCACCTCGCTCTCTGCGGGAATTGAGTTGAGGAGTTTTTAATGTATTTTTCATTCTAGTTGTTGAGACACAGCAGGATGTAATCAGCTTATGAGTTAGAGACATCTGTTTGTTTCTACCTGAGACCTCCCAGCTTGCACTACATGGCTCCGAGTGCTTTTGAATAAAGCAACAGGATAAAGATACATAAACATGTACACACAGAAATGCAGAGTGCAGCCAGTTCCTTTCCACTGCCCCCCACACCTCCCCTAGGTCAAGGATTCCCTGGCCAGTAAGAGTAGGGGCCTTGCGCTCTCCAACAGGTGAGACTGGCCAGGCTGCCCATAGCCAAACTTCATATAAATGTCACGGCAGCTACAGGGGCAGCTTCTGGAGAAAAGAAAAACATCCTTCCGGACTGAGGTCTTCCCCATACTGCCCTGGTTATGGATTCCCAATCCTGCTGCCACCGTTGGACACAGACGACCTGGAAAAAGCACTCAGAGGGTCACATAACAGTGATTTACTGAGCACCTCCTTTGTGCCAGGCCCTCTGCTAGCAGGCAGAAGACAAAACAGGACAGATCGCAAAGTTATGCGCAAAGGGAGGAGGAAGAAAAGCACACGCATGAGTGAGCTGAATGGGGGAAGGTGAAGGGCCGCGAGGAAGACAGGGCGGGCGGGGGCAGTGTGTTTGCTGCAATAGCCAGGGAGGGTAAATCTGAGGACATGACACCGGGTCAAAACCTACAGGTGGGGGCGCCTGGGTGGCTCAGTGGGTTAAAGCCTCTGCCTTCGGCTCAGGTCGTGATCCCAGAGTCCTGGGATCGAGCCCCACATCGGGCTCCCTGCTCAATGGGGAGCCTGCTTCCTCCTCTCTCTCTCTCTCTCTCTCTCTCTCTCTGCCTGCCTCTCCACCTACCTGAGATTTCTGTCTATCAAATAAATAAATAAAATCTTTAAAAAAAAAAAAAAAAAAAAAAAAAAAACCTACAGGTGATGGAGAAGGCAGATTCCAGCAAAGGGAGCAGAGACTGTCACCGTGGCACCAGCAGGCATGACGACGAAGCCAGCCCCAGCCATGCGAGGTGAAGAGAGAAAAGCGACGAATGTAAGGAACCATGAGCAAGGCAGCTGATGATTTACACACACACACACACACACACACACACACGTGTGTACTTGCACACAAGACACCCCATGTTCCTCCCACCGCCGGAGGGCCTGTCTGGCTTTCCTTAGCAGGCCCCAGGCACAGCCAGGAAGTGGAAATGAATGGCCAGACAGACACATCAAGCCAGTCCGCAGGCCATGGGAAGCCACCCTGCACCTGCTGTCAGGGTCACCTGTTTGCTCCGAATGGAGCTTCCCCAGCTCCTCCTCCGCGCTCTTAGGGAAACCTGCAGGTCACCGCTGGGAGCAAGGCACCTTCTGCCCCCCAGACAGTCTGGACCAGACTAAGCTCCCTTACATTTCATAACGAGCTCGGACCTGAATTTATGCCAGGTCATTTTGTTCCATTAAGGTTGCCATGGTTATGCCTGGCCTGGGGTACCCAGACTTCGGATGTTCTGGATGTGGGGGTAACAGCGGCTCTGCTGCGCCTGTGATTTACCAGGAAAGCAGCCGTCTTGGGAGAAGGCATCCCGGCTGCTCCGTGCTGGATAGGACCCTAGAGTTCGGAGGAACTGCAGACAGGAAGAACGCACCACTCGCCCCTCAGACACCAGGGTTCTTCCCTAAATCCAGCCGCCTGTGAGCTCCAGCCGGGCAAGGACCCAGACTGATCACCCCTGGTGTCCCCCAGCACCCGGTACATAATGTCCCCATAGATGTGACTGGTTCATTTTGTGGAAAGGGGGAGAAAATCACCAAAGAATTCAAATAAAGAATCCATCTTAGGTTCTGACCTCTTTAAAAGTCAAGGGGTAACGAGGAGATGACAAGGAAAACTGTGCCCCTCTCGTTGTAAACTGGAGATCACAGGGTGACGTTCCTCTCAGTGAGGGAAAGGACCCGAATGTGAGAAGGGAAGCTTGTGCCAGTCCCCCATGAAGCAGATGCCAAGAGAGCATCAGACAGGGAAGAGAGATGTTTGGGGAAAATGCCTATAAAGGAGAAAGGGGGAAGGAAGAAGGAGCGGGAGGGGAGAGCCGTTGGACCACACTGTAGGTCTAACACTCATAAAGGGAGGAAGGGAAGAAGGGAGATTGGGTAGGAAGAGCCTCAGACTCCAGGGAAGCTCTGGAAAAGTCTCAGCCAGGTGAATGGAGAGTCTCCGGGCAAAGTCAGAGGAGTCCCCCATGGAGCAGAAATGGCCAAGTCTAGTGTCCCCACTGCACTCAGTCATGGTCCGGGCAGGGCCCAGGGGATGTGTGATCCTGACATTTCTGTGATGGGAAATTCAAAGGCAGGCAGCTGAGGCTGTCCAGCACATGTCCGTCCCCTCCCAGCCCCGGCAAGGAGATCTGGGCAGGGCACCTTCGCTGCCATTCAGGGTGGGCTGTTTGGAGAGGGTGTCAGGGAGGAGAACAAGACCCCCAGGGAGGTAGAGGCCGGCACCAGCGTGGCTGGACATATGGGCAATGTCTTCGCGTCACAGAGACAAAAACAGGAAGTGACTGGGAGGCTGTTTGTAGACACTGATTACCTCCCTAGTCTCTGCTCTGCCTTTCCTTCTCCAGGACAGAAACAACCTAGGTTCCCTGGCAGCAAAGGGTGGCCACGTAACCCCAGCCTGGCTGGTGAGACGGAAGCATGGCAGGAGAAAGCTGTGGGATGTTCCTGATAGAAAGGGCCTGGCTCCACAGGGCTTTGCCTCCTGGCTCCTGAAAGCGGGCCTGAGGCCTGCAGGGGCAGCAATCATCTTGGCGGCGTGAGAGGGTCACCCTGACAATGAAGACCACACAGCAGAGCCGGTGGGGCGCAAAGAACACTGACAATGCGGGGGACCACTGCCCGGGGGGAGCCCAGCTCCAGAATTCTGGTTACACGAGAACGATGAGCCCTCGTGGGATGAAGCCATGAAAGTCAATCTGGCATTCCACCTTGCCAAACCCAAATCCGACGCAATCCAGAGGAGATTCAGGTGGAGGCTACTCTGAAGTGAGCAAAGAGACTCCTTCCCCATCTCTGTATAAGACATTGGAACAGCCTCGTGAGGAGGGGAGGGTCGGGGGGTCCCCCCGGGGGAGGTGGGCATGACAAAGATATTCTGTGTTCAGAGCCTGTGCAGGACAAGACAAGAGGCTGTCCGAAAGAACCAGTCGCCTACGTTATGAACAGACGAGTCCTAAATTCTACCCTCAAGGAGCTTACAATCTCACTGAAGAAACAAAGCAGAGAAATTCTACCTTCATCTACACAGCAAGCCTTCTGTGCCACAGCTCCGTCACCGCCAGCCGGCTCTTCGTGCCCA
The DNA here is from genome assembly GCF_922984935.1 of Meles meles. Lineage (NCBI taxonomy): Eukaryota > Metazoa > Chordata > Mammalia > Carnivora > Mustelidae > Meles > Meles meles. The sequence goes on along the minus strand of NC_060078.1, from coordinate 68,989,525 downwards.
TGCCCACCACCCGTGACAGACATCAGCGACAGTCAAGTCACTCTCTCCCCCAAGGCCCAGTCCCCTCCCTGACCCTGGGCAGCCCCCACCACTCAGGTGTGGTCGGCTGCTGGAAGGAACCTGATTTACCACTCTTGATGTCATCAACTGCAAACCTGAAGATCGTAGGCCACAGAAGAGAGTTGAAATATACTTTTTCTCTCATCTTGATGTGGCTTAAATGAAACGGCTTTTCCCTAGGGATCCCCAGAATATATTTGCCGCCCAGATACCAGGGAACATGAAACAGGCACCCCAACCTGCCCTTTCACTCTGGCCAACATTAGCAAGTGGCCCGTCCGGTCCAACTTAGCGGGCAGTGGGAACTCCTACTTGCGAGCCTCCGGGAGGAGGACTGGCCCAGAGCAATTGCCCTGACAGACTCAGTGCATGAGGCGGCAGAGGAGAGATCTTGGGCCACACTTCACTTGTCAGCACGTCAACCTCAGAGTGTCAGCAGGAACTGATGCTTACCACCGCCGCTCTGCGGGCCAAGCGCTGGACAGCTGATCAACCCTCCGTGCTCCATGAAGGCACGGCACACGGCCCAGAAAATTAATTAAAGCCTCTAAAGGAAACAGAAAATTCTGGTCTTTAAAAAGTAAACCAATGCCCCCCCTCCTCCCCTCTCATCCCCAAGAGACTTGCACAAAGTCAATCTTCTCATCCAAGCACAAGTCCCCATAACCTTTTCTAACTGCCTTAAGAGAGAAAGTTCCCCGTGGACCACTTCTGTTGTTCCTTCAATCTGGAGAAAATACATTTGATTAATAATCATGTAATTACATTTCAAATTCAGTGACCATTATCACTGGATGAAGATCAAGATGAAGTCCATCAGTAACTCCAATGGCAAAGTCTTCATCAAAGTGGGGTCATTGGCGATGGCAGGGAGGCTTTGCAAGGATTGCAGTCACCATGTCCTTAAATGATTGGAGTCTGACCTTTCTGCAGACTTTTTCTAAAAACAAACCTCTGCTAAGTCACACAGATGAAATTAGGAAGATAAAGACACACAGAAGCTGGTCTCTTAGAAAACGTGCCTCAGAGGAGGCAGCGGAAGGCGGGCCACTGGGTTCTGCCCACCCAACCCCATTTCCTGCCCTAATACTAAGCCCCCCGCCCCACCAGATTGCTAATATATCCTCAGCAAACATAGGAAGCCACACTCCCGGTCTTTGAACCCCCAACTCCGTCACTCAGGACCCATCATCCCAGCCATTTGCCCCACTTCTGTGGCTCAGGTTTGCTGACTCCCCATCACCTGCTTATCTCTTACACACCCACTCTCACCTGGGCGGGGTGAGCCAGCTCTTTTCAATGGATCTTTTGCTACATATCTCCTCCTGCCACTGTTTATTTGGTTGAACCCTGACTGATACAGCTAAGATACATATAATTTAGAATGTTCTCTTTCAATCACTTACCCTTTTTCACTAAAATAAATACATTTTGCACACAGAAGTTGTATCTCTACCATAAGTAGGAAACTCGTACCACCTGCCTGAATGGAAGGAAACCATAAAGACAAATACAATTTAAAAAACCCAGTGATGCCATGCGATTCCAGCTGGATGTCATCGCCTGCCAAAGGCTCTGAGCGTGAGGTCTGCCCTGCTAGCGCTAAAAAGATGAGAGAGTTGATTTGATGCTGGGGTGTGTCACCATCAGGGACAAAGTCTCAGGGAGATGCTGATTGGAAAGAGAGATTGCTAGAGAACTGAGAAGGGAATCCATTTCTCACCCCCGTGCTCCCTGTGATTTAATGCTATGTCTGTGCACGTCTGTCTGAAATCATATCCTGTGCAACCAGAAGTTTCCATCCAGCACTTGCAGATCCAACACAGCAGGGCTGTGAAGAGCAGCCTGGGAGTTCCTTCATGGTGGTTACTCGGGGTCCAAAGCAAATGGTCTTGGTTTAACCATGGGAGTTGCCAAAACCGGTCATGAGGACAGTGGAGTCTACCCATGGACTTCATCTTTCATATGCGCTCCAAAAACAGGGCCCTGTAGAAGGCTCCCTGGTGATGTAATAGGGTGGCAAGATCAGACCCCTTCTCGGCAATAAAAGCAGCATAAGCCACAGTAATACTCTCCTTTCCCCTAAGGAGGCATCACCCCCCAGATTCTCAGGTGTGACTGCTGGGATTCCCTGTGCCAAAGGGAAAAGGTCCTAGGCCCCAGGAAGCAATGTTCAGAGGGACTCTTCCCTCTGGCTCCCTAAGGAACTTGTTCTGTGCCTGTCTCATTGCTACGGTCCTTTAGGCCCCACCAAGCACATAAGTAACCAAATTCACAACACATAGAGGAGCTCTTTCCAAATCCCTCCCCTCCCGTGTCACTGGTTCACTTCCTGTTTGACAATAGGCTTCCTTTGTTCACAAGCAACCTGTAGGACTCTCAGCCTACAGAAAGACAAAACAGGTGCTCTTGAAACAGGACAGACCCAAAACAGGCTAAATAATGCAAAGAAGATGGGGTCAGGATTCAAATTTCAGCTCTGGTACTTCCCAGTGGTAAGATCTTGGAGCAAATTACATATTCTGTGACCCTCAATCTCTTCATCTATGAAATGGACCCAAGAATAGAACTGTAGTAGAGGTCTTTTTTTTTTTTTTCCTTTGGGTTAAGGAATCCTGATTTTCTTTGGGAATGCCATCCCTTCCACTCTCAGTCCATGCGCTATCAATGGGTGGAGCTTACTCCCTCCCCCTAAGCACCTGCAGGACATACATGGCCTGGCTCTTGCCAACCAACCTAGTCCACCTTTCTGGTTCAGGAATGAGAATGCGAGCAAAGGTAGTCCAGTGAGGCAAAGCCCCTTCTTTCCACTTGGTGTCGAGGTTGCAAGGATTATAATATAACATAATCCTTGGGGTCCATGAGGAGTCTATACCAATTAGAACTTTCTAGTCAGGCAAAATCTGGAATATAAGCCAAAGCTACTGGTGGCCATCTTTGCCATGTCACAAAGAGTTCCTGGTGAGAACAAAGTCACTACAAAGGAAGGCAAGGCAGTATGAGAAGAGACAGAGACAGAGAGAGGCAGAGAGTCCCATCATATTTGAGCACCTGGATCCTGCCAGGCCTAAAGCTATTACATTTATCCCAAAGACTTTTTTTCAGTTTCATCATCCAATGCACTAGCCGGGACATCCACGAAAGCTGAATCAAGTGAACTATCACTTGCATCCTCACTAGGCACCTACACCTCGTAAGATGAAGAGTGAACGAGAATGCCATAAATAGTAGGTTCTCAATAAACACCAGCAGTCATGCGGTGAGGGGGCTCACTGAAACAATGCCACCCACTTCTCCGGTTGCTTACACTGGGTGAGCACTCATTCAATACGTGACAGTCGTTACTTCTCTCCGTGGCAGCAGTGGTCAAAGCCACTGCATTCATCCAGCAGCCAAAACAAGTAAGAAAATTCTTGCAAAGCTCCTCGTAGCCACGGCTCAGGGCTGTGCAGCTTCGTGGACCTTAGCAAAGCTCTTCCAATGGAAAAATCATTTTGCTACTGGTCAAGTCGGGACAAGCTCTGAGAAGTAAGCATTATATGCTGCTACAGAAGCTGAACTCTCTTGAAAAGAAAAATGGTAGGGGCGAGAGAAAAATTCATCTTGCTTCAAAAATCCAGATTTAGACGCTGCCAAGAGTTATGCACGACACACAACCCCACTACATCTTGATGACAAGAAAGATTTAATAATTACTTTTTTTAAAGGTTGACATACTTAAGCATTCTTCCAAAAATACCAACACAGAGGGGAAGGGGGAGAAACAGATGGAAAGTGACAAAAATGCATCTATTGCCCACACCACTTCTTAACACCAGCAGCCAGAAGGAGAAGTCAGTCAGCAAGTGATCAAACTGCCATCTTTAGATCCAGCTGCCACTGGCAGATTTCATTTGTACCTGCTGCAGATAAGCCCCAGCCTCGCTCTCTCTCTCTCTCACACATACACACACACACACACACATAGATATATGATAAGAGAAAACATTATGGAAGGGATGTTGCTGGGTAAACTCTTTAAAAAATGATCTTTTAACGGCTTCTGAAATCTTCCAAGGTCAGTGTCATGGACAGGCAACGTATGACATGGGTTTCCTCCTGTTGGGGTAAGGGCAGGAGGGCGGTAAGAAATTAGGACTTACTGAGTGGCTACCATATGGGTTCCCTTTTAATCCTCATCCTCATTCCATAAGATGGGTAATTAGTAACCCCACTGTACAGATCTTGAGTTTGAAATGATTAAGCAATATACTTAAATTCACACTAGCAATGACAAAGGGTGGGTCTGCGTACTCTAAAACTTACATGCCAAACACCACTGCCCACCCTATGAATCCTTCCTTTCTCTCTTCCTCTCGCAGTTTTTCTTGTGTTTCTCCTTTTATTCCCTCTCTGTAAGAACTGGAGCTCAGGGAGGATATGAACCAGGTCTATCCTGTTTACTTAATTCGCTACATGACAGTTATTATTCTCCATGTAACCACCTTACGCACTGGTTCATTTATCCAGCAGCCCAAGACGCTACTTTCACTCCAGGCAGGTATAATCTGTTCAAAAAAAAATATTTGAGGAAGGACTCAGGAAGGAAGGAAGGAGAGTTGGTCTAGCCAGGTACCTTTTGACCCTCAAAGAAGCTCAAAACCTGGATAGATGTAATGGTAACCACTATTTGAATAGCTTTCCTCTGTTTTGTTCTTTCAATCCCTTTGGGGTCCATGAGGAGTCTACACCAATTAGAACTTCCCAGTTAAGCAAAATCTAAGAAACAGGAGGAGTCACTTGAGGTCACAATATAATCGCTAACCTTTTTTTACCTATGTCCTTACCATCTGCCTGCCCCCTTTTAATCTTTTCATTTACATTACCTCAGAGACTCCACAGCAATGCCGTGAGGTACGGTCATCCCCTCCACTTTCACCCAAAGAGGCGAAGCCGTGTGACCAAGATCAGCCAGCTGATAGATCGTACAAACCAAAGCATCTGGCTCTGGAGCCCGTGCGGGAATCTACCACACTGGTCCTCAGTGGGGAAGCGTGACCCATCACCTATGTGTCTCCTAGGTTTCGGGCACGTCTGGACAAGAGGACTTTGCCTGAAGAAACACGGAGTCCAGGGGAGAACGGACATGGAGCTGTCCAAGTCCTCCCCAAACATAAGAAGCCCAGTGTCAGGATGAGGAAGGAGTTTCACACACAGCCGCCCACCAGACCATCTCCCAGCCTAGTCCGCAAAGACTCAGAGGACCTTGGCAGGAGAAGGCAGAATAACAGAGGCATTAACATTAAAAGTGCTGAGTCCCTGAGTGGATTCAGTGGCTACTGCAGGCAGCGCCCAGACACAGACACACTCCTCCTCCTGGGTGACGCTCAGCGGGGCACAGAGCAGACGTCAGGAGCTGCCGCGGGCCTGGAGACAGAGCAGCGGCGGTGGGCGTCCCCCCAGCCAGGAACGCCAGAGCAGGAGAGCCAGCAGATGTGGCGGGTTACCCAGAAGAGAGCAGACACGGTCACGAGAAGTGTGAGGGGAGCTGGCATTTTCATAGATCACATGGCGGAGAGACAGACAAACTTCATCTGTCTCTATCATCAAGACCCTACTTTTACCTCAGTCTGGTTGTCATCTGGAAAGTACAACGATCTTCATCCAGAAAAAAGAAAAAAAAAAAAAACCACAATAAGTCAAACATCAGACGGGTATATACAAACATATACACACACATGGATTTTGTATGTGGGTGTATGTACGGACAGTTGTGTACTCACACTCCCTTCATCTATAATTTTAACAAGTGTGTATATTTTCTTCTCCCCTGAGTCACTGAGTCATTTGAAAATGCAGAGAAGCCATTCTTAGCTCTTGTAGTGATTTCTCCAGTTTGCCTGAGTGAAGAACTTCTATGAAGACCTACTTGGAGCAAACATCTGGAATTCAAGTCACGAAACACACAGTTGCCTATTTTTAAGACCCAACAGCAGCAATGAGCAATGACCTTCATTCCCACAGCCCTCCTCCTCCACACCACACATGCTCTCCTTCAGATCTCAGGGGCACCTGCTTCACCTCCCCAGCCTGCTTTTAAAGCCCTTTGGCCAAGAACTGGCTCCCCCACTTCTCTCCCTCCCATCCCAGTGCCCAGGGAACAGCGATAAGCCCTGCAACTCTCCACTCAACATGAGGAAATAGATCTGAGAAGCAGAGCCCCTGGAATCAGCTCTCCCCATGCCATCCTGCCTTCCTGGAGAGCCGCAGTCTCCAGTTCTGGAATGACCCATAGAGACGGAGTGAGATGAAGACCAAGCCAAGAAGCAGTGCTGAAAGGTACCATGGAGGTTTCTCGGTCCCCCATCCACCCAGCAAATGTTAATTGAGCATTTACAGGATGATGAGCAACTCCTAAACCCTGACAGAAGGAGTATAGATCAGCTTATTTTCACAGCTGTCAATATCTTCTCCTGATGTACAACTCCAAATCGTTAGAAATTCCACTCACATATTGCATCAAAATCTGCCACCCCAAAACTTACCTCCTCTGATTTAGGTATCAGTTTAAACTGCATCGTAACTAAACTATGAGGATTTAAATGTAAAAACAAACCCAAAGGGTATTGGGGAAAAAAATACAGAGAAACACATAATCTTAGATCAGGAGAAATTTCTCTAGATGCGACACCAAGAGAGAATTAAATAAAAATTTTTGACAGATTAAAAATTAAGGACAATTTTTGATGGATTTGCTAATAGAAATACCCAAAATCCATATACACCAAATCAAAGACAAGAAAGAAACCGAAAAGCAACATTTGTAACCTAGATGGCAGGTGGGGGCTAAGAAGCTTAATATTAAAAACTTATAGGGGCGCCTGGATGGCTCAGTGGGTTAAAGCCTCTGCCTTCAGCTCAGGTCATGATCCCAGGGTCCTGGGATCGAGCCCCGCATCGGGCTCTCTGCTTAGCTGGGAGCCTGCTTCCTTCTCTCTCTCTCTGCCTGCCTCTCTGCCTACTTGTAATCTCTATCTGTCAAATAAATAAATCTTTAAAAAAAAAAACTTAAAAAGTCACTAAGAAAAATACAATACAGGCAGGGAAAAATGGACAAAAGACGCAAATAGGCAACTCATAAGAAGACATACAGATATGAGAGAAAGACACTTAACCTCAGTAATAATCCAAAACATGCAAATTAAGAAAAGATACCCCATTTTACTCATCAATCTGGCAAGATATTTTAAGATCCTAGTACCCAGTACCAGGGAGGATGTGGGGAGACGGCTGCTCACGGGTAGAGCTGCCTAGGGAACCGTGTGGTCGCACATACCAAAGACAAAAAAAATGAAACATCTTAAAATATTCATGATCCAGGGTGCCTTAGTGGCTCAGTCAGTTAAGCCGCTGCCTTCAGCTCAAGTCATGATCCCAGGGTCCTGGGATCGAGTCCCACATCAGGCTCCTTGCTCAGCGGGGAGCCTGCTTCTCTCTCTGCCTGTGCCTGCCACTCTGCCTGCTTGTGCTCGCTCTCTCACTCTCTCTCTCTCTCTGACAAATAAATAAATAAAGTCTTTAAAAAAAAACGTTCATGATCCTTCAAACCCTAGAACTCACACTTCAAAGACTTTATATTAAGGAAGTACTCAAGGGTGTACACAAACTATATTCCCGACGCCATTCATCCCAGCATTTGCTGTATTAGATAAAAATTGAGGGGGGAACTTATAAAAGAGAATCTTATAAATAAGTCATGCTCAATCCCTGAAGTAGATACTTTGCAACACTTGAAAATGGTATTGTGGAAAAATATTTCATGACTTTGAAAGTTACTTATAGTATTTTGCTGTAAAAAAAAACTTAGTTGTAAATATATTTACAAATATAGTTTTATATATATGTGTGTGTGTGTGTGTGTGTGTGTGTGTGTATATAGTTTTCAAAATACGTTCTTTCAAAAATGGTACTGTCATGTATATAGGATGTATATTTGCCTAGAAAAAATAATAGGTTATAACCCAATGGGTTCACTGATAATTGTGAAAGAGGGGACTCTCTCTCTTCTCTATCTCTCTTTCTCATTTCTTTGTAATTTTTCAATATTTTGGCAACGAGTATCAGCTTCTTTTCTACTAGTAAAAGTTTGCTTTGTAAGCTAAGATTACATCTAGTGTTTTAAGAAGCTCTACCACACAATGTGTTCATGTTGAATCTTCCATAAAAAAAGAAAAAGCAAAGGGACATTTTTTTCCCTGGTGTCACCTAGTTGATTTTTTTAACCTAAATGCCATTTTGGGGATGGGGGCATTTATGCCTGCAGAATGTCACCATGTTGCCTAGGACTCTGACTTCCCGTCTGCTGGGGTCCTCTGAACTCCTGTTTCTGTCATGGATAACTTAGCTGCCTGGCTCTGTACCTTTGGGAAATTGAATCAGCGCGCTGCCTTCTCCCTCCTGCAGGCCCCCTGCGTACAGAATCAAGGAGGGGCCACTGTGAGGTCATCCCCCCGCATCTAATCCTGCATGGGCAGCAGATCGGGAAGAAGACAGCACGACTTACCATGTCAACCCTCAGGACCCGGGAGCAGAATTGCAGAAAGGAAAATAGCATCAAAACAGAGACATCCTATGAAGGAGCCACAGAAAAACATTCTGCCTCCAATCTGATTACAGAGCCAAAGAAGGAAGACCTCCGGGGCCAGCTCTCCTGGCTGCCTGCCTCGTCCGCAGACCCAGGCACCGTGGTTGACCCACTCTGCATCACTCACTTAAATGGCAACAACATCTGACAGACAGAGCATTGAGCCATGGCCCCGTGTGTCCCTAATGTGGTTAGAGCTGGAGAAATTATTCATCAGAGAATATGCTAAAGCGTTTAGTGTCCCCTGGATGCATTAGGGGCGGGTTCTGTCAGTCTCTGCGCAGCACCTCTGTGTGTTTATCCTGAAAACCCCTGAGCTGGCTCCACGCTGCCCTCATTACTCATCTCCAGAACCCCAGCCAGTCTCCGTGACTCAGCCAGGTGGCCCCATCGCAGCCCCTTTTCTCTCTTCATTTCCTTCCAGGTCTCTTCTGGGTCACTCGCCTCCTTCTTTCCGAGGAGCCACTGTCCCCAGCCAAGCCACCAAGGGCTCCCACTTGCTATCCTCACCGTCAGCCGCACATGCCCCCCCGCCGACGGTCCCCAACTGTTCCCTGCTCCCCAGCATCTCTGCCTACCTTTCCTGAGCTTCCGGGCTTGGCAAAGGCCACCTTCTCCTGAAGTCTTCTCAGCTCTCCTTAGCCAGAATTAGGAATGCTCTCAAGTGCCTGCAGAGAACTCTTATTTCTCTCTAGCTCTCCCGAAGCAAGCATCAAAGGACAGGAGGAGTGATGGGGAGCCATTGTAAGGGAGATGGTCAGCTCCTACAGAGAGGAAAGACCACCACCTCCTGAACTTACACACTTTGCATACAGCATGAAACCAAGCACGTGGGCTTCTCATACTATACAGACCACATTATACTCCATTATACTCTCCCCATACTATAGAGAATACATTATACTCTACTATCCCTATGCTCTGACTTCCTGTGAAAAAGAAGGGTTTACCATCATTCCCAAGGACCGTTATCACTGCCTAATATTCTGAAGTCTGAGTTTAGGAAAAGATGTCTACTTTACAGAAGCAAATCACTACAACTCATTACAACTCATTATAATTACAACATTGTTATTTTTGCTGTGGTTGTTAATCACCATCATTTATTACGCAGCTGTTATGAACCACGTCCTGTTCTATGTGTTCTGCACATGCTGTTTCTAATCGTTACAATATTACCACAAGGTAAGTCCTAAAGTCACTATCATCATCAAGATCATTAAGATTCCAGCAATACTGCCCATGTGATCGAGAAAACTGAAGACCTCCGTGAAGGATTTTCTTGCCCTGTTCTTCTACATAACCCATGTCAATCAACAGACTTTTCTCAAGTCTCAGATATAACTCCCTTCCTTCTGCAGTCAGTGTGCTAACAACGTAATAGCAAAAGCACAAAGACCATTCAAAGGCTGACCTACTGCTCTTGCAGGAACACATAAGCCTACGTCCACAGACCGGGCACACAGTAGGCACTCGGTAAATATTTGCAACATGAAGAGTATTTATGGTGGGAGGCAGCTCTCCTGCGGTGCCAGCTTGGCAGTCAATCACCCACACTGCTCTGATTCGATCACCTAGTTACGAAGGAACAGGTGGTGTTACAAGGAAGAAAAGCACTTAGTCAGAAGACCCAGGTTTAAGTCCTATAGCTCTGCTGCTTAACAGCTACGTGACTTTGGGCAAATCACCTGCCTCTCTGGGAAATAGTTTCCTCATCCGTAAAAAAGGGATAATTTGCCTTGCCTTATTGTGGGAATTCCATACAATGAATGCATGAAAACTATCTAACACAGGCCTGATGTGGTGGTTCGTGGATATCTGTAGGATACGAACTTGTTTCTGTGGCTTTGCTAGGGTTCTTTCCTGACCCTCAACCTCAGGCCCCAGAATTTTATTTGTATCCATCCTACCAGCATCCAAAATAAGAGGAAGGAAGAGTAGAAAACAGAAGCGAAGAAGTGACTCCTTGGGAGAAATGGGTGCCTTATCCAATTGGACTAGGGACGGGCTGAGGGAAAGCATCAGAGGAAACCATCACACACACACACACACACTCACACTTACACACACACACACACACACACACACGCATGCAACCAGATGCTGAGTATGATAATGTGGAAAAACTCCTTTATTTTGCTATATAAAACCTGACCAAGTATTCTCCTTTATGGGAACCACTTACTATTTCAGCCCAACTGTATCCTCACGCACATCATGAAGTGTATTTGGCTTCCCGTGGCTATATACATGCTGGTATCTTCACCAGGGTGTTAACTATTTGTTGGAGTCAGACAGCTACTGTTTGTAAAAACTTAAAAAATACGTTGCCTCTTATTCTTGTGACCAAAAAAAGAGCAACTTAAAAGAACATATACGGACGGACCCATTAGAATGGCAATCACCAACAACAACAAAATGGGAAATGACAAGTGTTGGTGAGGATGAGGAGAAACACAGAGAAACTGAAAGCCTGTGCTAGTGGGACTTTAAAATGGTGCAGCCACTGAGGAAAACAGTATGGTGGTTCCTCAAAAAATCAAACATAGAAATACCGTATAACCCAGCAACTCTCCTTCTGGATTTCTACTCAAAAGAAGACAGAGCATAGTTACACAACACTACTCACAGCAGCATTATTGGTAATAGACAAAAGGTGGGAATGACCCAAATGTCTACCAAAACATGAATGAGGAAACAAACACATACAAGGGGATACTACCCAGCCTTAACAAGAAAGGGAATTCTGATATAACACTATACATGGACGAACCTTGAAGACGTTATACATAAAAGATATAAAAGGACAAATACTGCATGATTCTACTTACATGAAGGAACTAGAAGAGGCAAATTCATACAGACAGAAAGTAGAGTGGTGGTCACCAGGAGCTGGGGGGAAGGGGCCATGGGGTGTTGTTTAATGGGTACAGAAATGATGGTTGCACAACATTGTCATTGTACTTAATACCACTGAACTCTACACTTAAAAGTGGTTAAAATGGCGAAGTTTAGGGGTGCCTGGGTGGCTCAGTGGATTAAGCCGCTGCCTTCGGCTCAGGTCATGATCTCAGGGTCCTGGGATCGAGCCCCGCATCGGGCTCTCTGCTCCACGGGGAACCTGCTTCCTCCTCTCTCTCTGCCTGCCTCTCTGCCTACTTGTGATCTCTCTCTCTGTCAAATAAATAAATAAAATCTTAAAAAAAAAAATGGCGAAGTTTATGCTGTGTTCTATTACAATTAAAAATTATATATAATACGGGGCGTCTGGTGGCTCAGTGGATTAAGCCGCTGCCTTCAGCTCAGGTCATGATCTCAGGGTCCTGGGATCGAGCCCTGCATCGGGCTCTCTGCTCCGCAGGGAGCCTGCTTCCTCCTCTCTCTCTGCCTGCCTCTCTGCCTACTTGTGCTAGCTCAATCACAAGGAAAAGTTCAGAAGGAACTCAAACACCTGGAAGCTAAAGACCACCTTGCTTAAGAATGCTTGGATCAACCAGGAGATCAAAGATGAACTTAAACAATTCATGGAAACCAATGAGAATGAAGACACCTCGGTCCAAAACCTATGGGATACAGCAAAGGCGGTTCTAAGGGGGAAATACATAGCCATCCAAGCCTCCCTCAAAAACATTGAAAAATCCAGAATACACCAGCTGTCTCTACACCTTAAAGAACTGGAGAATCAACAACAAATCAAACCAACTCCACATGCAAGAAGGGAAATAATCAAGATTAGAGCAGAGATCAATGAGGTAGAAACAAGAGATACAGTAGAACGTATCAATGAAACTAGAAGCTGGTTTTTTGAAAGAATCAATAAGATCGATAAACCATTGGCCACACTAATCCAAAAGAAAAGAGAGAAAGCCCAAATTAATAAAATTATGAATGAAAAGGGAGAGATCACAACTAACACCAAGGAAATAGAAACAATCATCAGAAATTATTACCAACAGTTATATGCCAATAAGCTAAGCAACCTAGATGAAATGGATGCATTCCTGGAAAGCTACAAACTCCCAAAATTGAACCAGGAAGAAATTGACAACCTGAATAGACCGATATCTAGTAATGAGATTGAAGCAGTGATCAAAAACCTCCCAAAAAACAAGAGCCCAGGACCTGATGGATTCCCTGGGGAATTCTACCAAACTTTCAAAGAAGAAATAACACCAATTCTCCTGAAGCTGTTCCAAAAAATTGAAGCAGAAGGAAAACTTCCAGAATCTTTTTATGAAGCCAGCATTACCCTGATCCCCAAACCAGGCAAAGACCCTACCAAAAAGGAGAATTTCAGACCAATATCACTGATGAATATGGATGCAAAGATTCTCAACAAGATCCTAGCAAACAGGATCCAGCAGCACATTAAAAAGATTATCCACCATGACCAGGTGGGATTCATCCCTGGGTTGCAAGGTTGGTTCAACATTTGCAAATCAATCAGTGTGATAGAACACATCAATAAGAGAAGAGAGAAGAACCACATGGTCCTCTCAATTGATGCAGAAAAAGCATTTGACAAAATCCAGCATCCATTCCTGATGAAAACGCTTCAAAGTATAGGGATAGAGGGAACATTCCTGAACTTCATAAAATCTATCTATGAAAGACCCACAGCAAATATCATCTTCAATGGGAAAAAGCTTGCAGCCTTCCCATTGAGATCAGGAACACGACAAGGATGCCCACTCTCACCACTCTTGTTCAACATAGTATTAGAAGTTCTAGCAACGGCAATCAGACAACAAAGAGAAATAAAAGGTATCCAAATTGGCAAGGAAGAAGTCAAACTCTCTCTCTTCGCAGATGACATGATTCTTTATATGGAAAACCCCAAAGACTCCACCCCCACACTACTAGAACTCATACAGCAATTCAGTAACGTGGCAGGATACAAAGTCAATGTACAGAAATCAGTGGCTTTCTTATACACCAACAATGAAAATACAGAAAGAGAAATTAGAGAATCGATTCCATTTACTATAGCACCAAGAACCATAAGATACCTGGGCATAAACCTAACCAAAGAAGTAAAGGACCTATACTCGAGGAACTACAGAACACTCATGAAAGAAATTGAAGAAGACACAAAAAGATGGAAGACTGTTCCATGCTCTTGGACTGGAAGAATAAACATTGTTAAAATGTCTATACTGCCTAGAGCAATCTATACTTTTAATGCCATTCCGATCAAAATTCCACCGGCATTTTTCAAAGAGCTGGAGCAAATAATCCTAAAATTTGTATGGAGCCAGAAGAGACCCCGAATTGCCAAGGAAATGTTGAAAAACAAAAACAAAACTGGCGGCATCACGTTACCCGATTTCAAGCTTTACTACAAAGCTGTGATCACCAAGACAGCATGGTACTGGCATAAAAACAGACACATAGACCAGTGGAACAGAGTGGAGAGCCCAGATATGGACCCTCAACTCTATGGTCAAATAATCTTCGACAAAACAGGAAAAAATATTCAATGGAAAAAAGACAGTCTCTTCAATAAATGGTGCTGGGAAAACTGGACAGCGATATGTAGAAGAATGAAACTCGACCATTCTCTTACAGCGTACACAAAGATAAACTCGAAATGGATAAAAGACCTCAACGTGAGACAGGAATCTATCAGAATCCTAGAGGAGAACATAGGCAGTAACCTCTTCGATATCAGCCACAGCAACTTCTTTCAAGATATGTCTCCAAAGGCCAAGGAAACAAAAGCAAAAATGAACTTTTGGGACTTCATCAAGATCAAAAGCTTCTGCACAGCAAAGGAAACAGTCAACAAAACAAAGAGGCAACCCACGGAATGGGAGAAGATATTTGCAAATGACAGTACAGACAAAAGGTTGATATCCAGGATTTATAAAGAACTTCTCAAACTCAACACACACAAAACAGATAATCATATCAAAAAATGGGCAGAAGATATGAACAGACACTTCTCCAACGAAGACATACAAATGGCTATCAGACACATGAAAAAATGTTCATCATCACTAGCCATCAGGGAGATTCAAATTAAAACAACATTGAGATACCACCTAACACCAGTTAGAATGGCCAAAATTAGCAAGACAGGAAACAACGTGTGTTGGAGAGGATGTGGAGAAAGGGGAACCCTCTTACACTGTTGGTGGGAATGCAAGTTACTGCAGCCACTTTGGAGAACAGTGTGGAGATTCCTGAAGAAATTAAAAATAGAGCTTCCCTATGACCCTGCAATTGCACTGCTGGGTATTTACCCCAAAGATACAGATGTAGTGAAAAGAAGGGCCATTTGTACCCCAATGTTTATTGCAGCAATGGCTACGGTCGCCAAACTACGGAAAGAACCAAGATGCCCTTCAACGGATGAATGGATAAGGAAGATGTGGTCCATATACACAATGGAGTATTATGCCTCCATCAGAAAGGACGAATACCCAACTTTTGTAGCAACATGGACGGGACTGGAAGAAATTATGCTGAGCGAAATAAGTCAAGCAGAGAGAGTCAAGTATCATATGGTCTCACTTATTTGTGGAGCATAACAAATAACATGGAGGACATGGGGAGATGGAGAGGAGAGGGAGTTGAGGGAAACTGGAAGGGGAGATGAACCATGAGAGACTATGGACTCTGAAAAACAACCAGAGGGTTATGAAGGGGTGGCGGGGGGGTGGGGGGGGTGGGAGGTTGAGGAACCAGGTGGTGGGTAATAGGGAGGGCATGTACTGCATGGAGCACTGGGTGTGGTGCAAAAACAATGAACACTGTTATGCTGTAAATAAACAAATAAAAATAAATAAATTTTTTTAAAAAATAATAATAAATAAATAAATAAATAAAATCTTTAAAAAAATTATATATAATATATAGAGAATTATTATAATATATAATCTATAATTATAATATATGGAATTATGTTATAGTATGTAATAATATATGGAATTATTATGTATATATTATATATATGAATATAATACACACATATATACATATATGTATTGTATATGCATATATATTTTATATATCCAATTTTATGTATATATCTTTATGTGTATATGTATACATTATATATATATATATGATGCATTTCTCTGGCATGGTGTTCGGGTTGGTTCTCAATTTCTCCTTAATTGTTCCAGTATAATAACTGGCAAACTGGCAAGTACCCCAAGCTGGCCAACTTCAGCTCCTTTCTGGAAACCGGCATTTGGAAGGATCCTGAAGGAACACAATTTTCAATTCTTCCTCTTGAGTGTCCAAAACCCCGCCAACAGAGTTGGCAAAATGCTGAACTAGGCCACTCTCCTTCCGGAGCCTGGGACTCCCTGGCAGGTCCTTGACTGAGAACAACCCCACCCTAGAGTCCTGTGCTGGGCTTCTGTGCCCAGTCCCCAAAATGACCTGCTGGGACTCCCCAGGATCCACTTAAGTAACCAGAACTAATTCAAGAATCTGGTGTTAGAGACTCAATAGTTCAGCCGGCAGCCTCTCCCAGAGAACGTATTTGCATTTTCCCTGGGGTTATCTGGACACCATCATTTAAATCACAGGAGCAAATAAAAATCCGTTCTCTCAACAAATACATGTGGGTTCTAGAACACACAGCTACACAATAATTTGTCCTTTCAAGGATATGCAGGTAGCATCAGGGAAGGCCAGAGTTCACCCCCCACACCCATCCCCCCCACCTTTTCTACCCTCCCCCACCGCCTCACACCACCACCATCACCACCACCATCCCACCCCACCCTGTCCAGTGGAAAGAACAGAAGACTGAGCCCGGGCAGAGAACCATGGGCTCCCCTCCGTTTTGCGCTGGTCTCAGCCTGTTCTAGTGATGCTGTGGGCTCGAAAGGCCTGGGAGCACAGCCCTGGGTCCAGGTTCCCTGCAACCAATGCTGTGGCTTGTGGCTCTTTTTATGATTGTGAGAAGCCCTCAAAAATAACCAGCTGGAAACTTTGGAAAACAACACTTAGTACTCACAGGTCCTAGGAAGTACACAGCACAGCCCGGGCCATGCAGCAAGGTCATGGGTGGAGAGAGGGAGAGAGAGGACACACAGTCCTGAGGTTCTGCTTTTATGAGGGTCAAGAGTGGAGGATATGAGTTTCGCAGATTCACTCTTTATTGATGAATTTAAAACATAAAGGTGAGAATTTAAACACAAGAAAGAGGGGGACCGGGGGAGGGGAGCAGTCAACAGGTCAATTCTCTAAGTCAACCAAAGACTTCCAAAACCCGCTGGGGTTGGGGCAAAGGGCTGCCTGGCTCTTTACTGGGTGGTTGGCTGGGTTGTTACTCAGAGAGCTGTCTCTGAATGGATGTCCCAGCGATCAAAGCTTAAATCAGGCACTTGGATTACAAAAAGCAAAACCAACTGTCCAAGCTCACCCTATACTCTAAGCATGGTCCTCTCACTTAAAAAGGAGATTCTGGGCTGCTTCTCTCTCTCGGGGCCAGTCCATTTCTAAATGACATGATCACACTCAGCTCCAGCCATACCAGCCTCTCCGGTTACTCACCTGAGCCACACCCCCAACCCTAGGGCTTGGTAAACCCATAACACTGCCTTCCCACCCAGTTAAGCCCGTGGGTCACCTGAACAGGGCCAGGGCCAACAGCAGCCTTTATCTTCAGTGTTTGTGGTTATTGGATCACCCCCCACATTTCCAGCTAAATTCCTTTAACTCAAAGCTTTACTTTTTTTTTTCTTTCTTTTTTTTTTCCTTAAGAGAGGGTGAATGAGGGAGGATCAACGGGAAAGGGAGACAGAGAATCTTAAGCAGACACGGGGCTCGATCTCATAACCTCGAGATTATGACCTGAGCTAAAATCAAGAGTCTTAACTGACTGAGCTACCCAGGCACCCCTCAGGATTTACCGTTTTTTTCAAGAGTTATTTATTTATTTGAGAGAGAGAGAGAGAGCACGCATGAGTGTGGGGTCATGGGGGGCAGAGGGAGACGGAATCTCAAGCAGACTCCCCGCTGAGCACGAAGCCTGATGCAAGGCTCGATCTCAGGACCCTGAAATCACGACCTGAGCCGAAATCAAAAGTGCGGTGTGTAATCGACTGAGCCACCCAGGCACCCCTCAAAGCTTTACTTTTGAAACAGACTGACATTTGTTCCCGAATGAGCAGGGACAAGGCCCCAGAGGCTACCTTGTTCTCTCCCACAAAAGCAGGCACGATGAGTCCTCCAGACCGGCTCTTAGTCCAAGGGGGTAAGGGACTCATAGTTTAGCGTCTCTGAAGGAGGAAGGCAGGAGCAGGATCTCCCTGAGGAGGAGGAGCCATGCGACCTGTCCCTCCTCTTGCGGGCCCTCCAGGTAGCTCAAACCAGGCCATCCTCAAAGGGCAATTCTAGCAGGAAGGGATCAGGACTCTTGGTGGGAAGCATGGAGGAGAGGATTGAAGGGAACGGTGGGCTCGGGGCCTGACTCCCCCCGAGCCCTCTGCAGACGGACTAACCCCACTCAACAGCGTCAGAGCAGCAGCGGTCGCTCACGATGGAGCCCGTGTGCACTGCACACTCTATGGGCGTGTGTGACCTTCACGTGACACAAACTGTTATCTCTTCTGTATAAATGGTGGGACTGACTGTACAAGAAAGCAAATTTGTAGCTCCCCTTGGCTCCTCATGGCAAACCTTTCCCCCCCTCTCCATTGAGACTCCTCATTTCCTCAGGTAGAGGTAGACGTTTCTCCGTGGCCCCCCAACCTGGGATAGCCCCTTCCCCTGCCTCTGTCCTTAGAAACAGTCGTGAACACCCGCCGCGTTCTGCACTAGGGGTCAGGCTCGAGCCTCGTCCATCTTGGATCCCAGCTGAGTGGACTAGACACCCACGACACCACGTGGGATGGCACAAGAGGAAACCCTAGGAACCTGACTGTCTTCCAAGCCTTCCTTTCCAGGGATGCTGACTTTGAAAAGACCACTAGACACCATGTTCCCATCCTCCAGACCCGAGCGATACCAGGCTGACTCTTGCCTATGGTCTATAAGTAATAGAAACGCCAGAATCTGCAGAATCGGTCTGAAGGAGTCATTTGCTTCAAAAAATACCCAACAGCTGTGCATGCCACAGTTGACTGTCCATTAATCATGCATCACGGGGGAACAGGCCATCGCTGCTTCCAAGTCTCCTGCAAACGCCCAGACGGGCACCCAGTTTCTAAACGGCCGGGGAACAGAGACAGGCCTCTAAATTCCAGCTGGCCCTCTCTGAGTGCTGTAAAGCCCCAGACATCTGGCTAGAAATATTGGCAAGTGTGCAGTCCGTTGGCGGTGGAGCACATGGTTATTATATAAGGGTTTGAGCAACATTTGGTAAAGTTACATTCACTCTCTCTAGCCCTGCGATGGTCTGAGACACCACCTCAGCTCACGCCTTTTCCTTCTCCCTCTCTGTCTCTGTCTCTCTCTCGGCGGTTCAGCGCAATGCATATTAAAAATAATTAGACTCACAATATTAATTTAAAAACAATGTAGCCATTGTATTTGCTGAAGGCCTACTGTGTGCCAGGCAGGGCCCTAAGCTGCACGCACTGCCTGCAGGCTGGCGGAATTATCCCCATCCGCAAAGGAGGCAACGTGAGCCAAGGGAAATGAAGGGACTTCCGCAAGTCACACAGCCGGGAAGCGACAGAGCCAGGATTTCAAACCCTGATCTGGCTGATGCCCTCATCGCATTTTCTCTTCTTCCCCACAATCCTGTAGGACCCTCCTGCGATCTCTGTTACCTGGTCAGGATCCCGAAGCCCGGAAATGAAAAATGACTCACCAGTGAGGCCTGAGCAGCTCGGGGCAGGTCAGGGGCCAGGAGGGAGAAGGGGAAGGCTGTGGGCACAGAAGAAGCCTATGAGGGAGACGGTGCAGAAGGAAAACTGTTTGTTGTGAAACGTTTAATTATTGCACTTGGGGGTAATTTATTATCAGGGAAATTAAGTGATTCCATTAGCCTCCTGTCGCTTTCCAAAATAAATCTGTCAGTGTGGGATGAGGGGGAAAGGAGATGAGAGCTTCTCCGTTTTAATTTGTTTTTCTGTCAATTGCCAAATGGAGGTCCAGACTCCATTTATCTATGGGAAGGGAGTTGGCGGCACTCCTGTGTGAGCCTCTATGCAACATTCAGCCCCTCTGCAGCCACATTTCCATATCGGAACAAAAAAACGAGCCCAGCTTGGAAAAATGGGACAAGTGCCCAGTCAGCACAGGAAGAGACCAGAGGCCTGGGAGCTGGAGCCAGCCCTGCCCCCCTCCAAGACCTTGAGCAACTCGGTCCCCAGCTCAGAAATGAGATTCTCCAGTGGTAATGTCCCTTCCCCCCAACATCCCCTGAGCATGGGCTGATGCCAGCTTCAAGGCATTGTCCTGCCTCAGCCCCACAGTCAACTTCTAACAAGGACTTGGTCGATGCAGAGCTCTCCTTCCCCCGCCCACTGGGCACCGTCCCTCTCTGGATCCAACAGGTACAGCTCTGATGGAGCAAATGGTGGTGGAACCGAACCAGAACCCCGGTCTGAGCCTCAGCCTCGACCAGTGCTCTAAGCCACTGGCCTGCACAGCCACCTGACTCCACCGGGGCGTAGGGAATGTTCTTCATGCACGAACGGAGCAACACGAAATCCTACCTGCCCGGACTGTGAGCGATGGAAGACAAGGCACTATTGTTTGCTTCTGTGTGTCGGAATGACTCCGGCGCCTAAGCAAATCAGAAGTGCTTTGTTATTCTTTGTACTCTCAGGGCCTGGTACTCAGCGGGTACCCGATATATATTTGTTGAATTAATCGATCCCCCTGTGATATAAAATTTCTCACTTAGCTGAATGGATAACCAGATCTTAACCAAGGGGGAGGAAATTGCACTTTTTATTATTATTATTATTATTATTACAGAAAATCTAACTATCTGGAGAGAGACGAGCTGAGAGCGGTCTAGTAATTCCAAAGGGGAGAAGCCAAAGTTTGCTGCTCCGCCCCAAGAGCTCTGATTTCCTCAGCAACTCCACTGTGGCTCCGTGAAGATGAACGTCCCCCACTGAGAACGGTGCCAGAGGCCACTGGCTGCAGGAATCTGCTGTTCTCAGATGCCCCTCCCTAGTCACGGACCCGGGGAGCTGCAGTCTTCCTCCTGGCCCAGGTCCCCGGCTCACTTCCTCATCTAGAACGTGACAACAGAGAGCATTGCCCAGCCCCTGAAGACAGGGCCAGGAACGCCAGGCTACCAAGATTGCGTTTAGGCCATTGGCAGACCCAGGCACTGAATGAGACCTTCTGGAAGGTTCAGCGCCTGGGAGTCAGACCACTTCATGGTCGAGGCAGGCACCAAGCTCAAAGCCAAGGGGGCCCAACATTGCCATTTCACAGAGGCACCAAGACATGGGGCTGCCCCTATCAAAGAATTATTCCAGAATTGTTCCAAAGAATGTGATGAGGTTTAGGTCATAGGTCATGTACTGGAAGTGATGCTTCCCCACCATGGACACGGCATGCGACTCACCCCAGCCCACCACCAGTGTTCACTCAGTGGTCCACTGAGCTAGAAGGAACACACACACAAGCCCTCACACACATTCTGGGTTTCCTAAGGAAGAAACAGCTGTGGTTGAAGATGTGAAGCCAGTGAACGCAGGCTGGGAAGGAGACCCAGGCGCCTGACCCAAGTGCCCCACGTCCTTGTCCCTACCTCCTCTTGTCGGGGTTAGGGGGAGAACCACCACCTCTCTTCAACAATGACTGCCTGGGTCCCTTATTTGTATCCTCCATAAGCTAGCTAATGTCAAGCAAGTCACCCAGATCTGTGGGTCTTGAACTTTAATGCATACCCGAAACACCTGGAGACACAGGTATTAGTATAGCAGGATAGGGCAAGGGCCTGAAATCCTGCATTTTTAGCAAGCTCTCGGGGGACGCCCATGCTCCTGGTCCACAGACCACACTTACAGCAGCAACACCCTACCCTGCTGGGCCCTCCGTTTCATCTGTAAAGCGGGGCTCACACTAGCTACCTTCCAAGTTAGAGACTAAGCCTCATCACATCTGCGAAGTGCCCAGCAGAGTGTCTGGCATATAACGGGCCACATAAGCAATAGGAGTTTCACCTTCCCTGTCCTTCCACTTCTTTCTAGCTCACCCCCGAGCCAGTGGCTCTTGACCTTGTTTGGCCAACGGGCCCTTCGAGGCCCTCATGAAAACTAAAGGTTCTTGAGCAGCCATGAGCTAGACTGTGTTGTGATCATGAAAGTCCCAAATCTCCATGGTGTAACACAACCAAAGCGTGTTCCATGCTCCTGCTCCACGTCCAGCTTGGCTCAGGGGGGCTGTGCTCCCTGTCGTCGTTCAAAGACCCTGATGACAGAACCCGCATGTCCACATTCTGGTGCCCGCTCCGGCTCTGACACTGACTCTGATGGGATCTGCTCAGAAGGGACCTGTGGCACTTCTCCTCCTTCAGAGGGCAAGACAGTTCCCGCACAATGCTTCATTTCAAAGGAGCCAAGGACGTGCAGGTCTGCCCTGTGCCCAGAAGATGGAGATCCAGAAATATGCGGTGAAGAACTCTCATGATTACCCCCTACCTGCTTCCCAGGGGAGAGGATGCAGTATCGAAGCTCGTTCCTAATTCCAGGAGGTCCACGGACCTCTCACGCCCAGTCCACCCTTTATACGTTTTGAGCAAGTTCGAAGGAAACCAGGGAGGAGGAGGGCTCATTCAACAGTTCAGTAAATGTTAATTGAGCATCTACAATATCAGGCACATTCTGGGAGGGAAACAAGGTAGAACAGGTCCATGCTGTCACGGGTCTCATCCTTGAGAGGGGATAAACACACGATAAGCGGGGAATGACAGGAGGTAGAAAGTACTACCGAGGTAATGAACAAGAATGGGCTGTAACAGAGTAACTGGAAGGTTGGGAGAGACCTACTTTAGACACAGAGGTCAGGGAAGGGCCCCTCTGAGAGCTGAGAGCTGAAACCAAATAGAAGAACCAGAAGAAGCCAGACGTGTGGCCGGGTACAAGAAATGCATTCCGGGCAGGGGAAGCAGCAAGTGCAAAAGCCATGTTTCTGGAAGAGATCAGTCTGCTGGGTGGACAGACAGAAGGCCAGTGTGGGGCAGTCTTCGTGAGTGAAGTGGGCAGTGGTAGAAGTTGAGTGGGACAAAGAGTCAAGGAGCTCAGCAGGGGCCAGATCACGGGAGCCCTGGCCATGTGTCCATGCCGCCTGACCTCGATCCTGGGAATCCTTCCCCCATTACAAGGGGAGCTGGCAGTCTTCTCTCTCCCCACAGCAGGACCCAGCGTGAGGGCTTCCTTCTAGAACTCAACACATCTCCCTTTGCTCTTGTACAAAGACCCATGCTGCCCTCCTCTCCTGTCCTCAGCTGTACCCGGCAGGCCTCCCTGACTCCAAAACAAGTCTCCTGCATTCCTACTTCCAAGCTGTTATGATATTCCTTCCTTAAAATGCTATGTAATGTCCTCTGTACCTGACCTGTCCTCTGTACCTGAAGAATGGTCAGAGGCTTAAATCCCACCTTCTTTCTGACACCTCTAGGGACCACCCACACGATGGAGCCGCTGACCTCTTCTTAAATTTTTTAAGCTTCAGTGAACCGGCCTCATGGCACCTGTCACTATTTCACACATAATTCTCCTCTCTCAGGAAACTACAAGCTGGCAAGGAACAAGAATGACGTCATTCAATTGCTGCTCCTCATCTCCCACAGCTGGTACTCGGGAAATGGTTTGACTTAAGACAGAGGTAGTAGACTGGGAAACGTGCCAACATTGCCCTCTGCACCCAGGCTCACTGGAGGACAGGGATGGGTCCATGGCTTGCTCATCTCGGCCTCCCGGTCCGCTAACACAGGGCCTGGAGCTGGCCAGCACTCAGGGGATATTTATGAAATAAACCACAGGACTCGGCCTGGGGATTTTGGATTCGTGACTCGACATCTCTCAGCCTTGGTTTCCTTATCGCTAAGCCAGGGATGATGAATTCCTTCCACATCAGCTTGTTGTAAAGACCAGGTGAAACGTAAAAGGGAGAGTGGAGCCCTCACATATTATGAGGGGCTGAGTGGCTCCCTGGTCAACAGACTTGGGTCACTCCCGGGGGCACCACACCCAACAGAGAAGGATGTGAACCAGAGGTGGACCGATACATCCTGTTTCCTACCAAAGCAGGCCAGACCAAAAGCAAAGAAGGACAAGGTTGTGTTTCAAGGGAGAGCATCAGTGCTTTGCAAGATAAGGAACTTCTCACCCACCCTGTCTTGTATCAACTCTGCTTGCCTTCTGATTCCCTCTCTTGGCTCGTGGGGAGAGCAGAGGGGAGCTTGGGCAGACGGGTGTCATAATCATGTTCTTGGTCTCCAGGCTCCCCCTTATTTGCTTCTTGGGAGCTGGCAGGAATTGGGTTGCCCTCCAGAGGTCTGCTCTGGCTTCCCACACATTCCATACAACGAAAGAGAGTCTGCGGAGCAGCAGCAAAGGTCAGCGAGGCCATCGGATGTGCAGACAAGAGGTTTAGATCTGACCGAGCAGTGAGTGAGGCAGATCGGAGGGCCAACACCCCTCTCAGCCCCTGCACACCCAGCTAAGATTTCACGGGCAGACAGGGCTGAGTGGCATTCTGGCTCCCCGTGTATGAGCTGTGTGACCTTGGGCAAGTCTCCAAAGCCTTCAAGATTCACTTTCCTCCTAGTACCTACTTCAGAAGGCTTTGGTAAGACGGCATCTGGATAATGGTTAACAAAGAGCCTGGCCTGTGAAAGAGCTCAACCGATGTTAGCTATTGCCCTTATTATATCATCCAGGCATGGGTCTGAGTTCGAAAAGAGTCCTCCCAGACACTCCCCAAAAGGTCAAGAGCCACAGCCCCACAGGGCATGCTTCTGACGCACTTGGGGATCTCCTCTGTGGCTTGGGCCCCCTCCTGACACTCTCAGACACGTCTGAGCCTTGTGAGCTTTTGCGGGACAACACAGGCAGAACAAACTGGAAAGTGTCTACGCTGGCAAGGTCCCAGAACAAGATCATTCACAGAAGGACCACATGTCAAAATTCTCCTTTGGATTAGGAAGCGAGAGAGGTGGCAGAAGGCAGAGCTCTTGAACGTTCCTTTATCAAAGCCGTGGCAAGGCCGGTTTTGATAAAAACCAATCTAGTGGATCGGGAAGGAAGTTTCCCTCCCCACCCCCCGTGCAGGGAAGTGATGTGGTGTGGGTCACCTACCTGCCTTGCTCACCTCACCCATTTCTGAATTTCTCAAAGGCAGAGACAAGCCTATACATCTTTAGAGGGCCAACACCTGACAAAGGGCAGGCACGCAATAAATGCTTGCTTAATTCAACTGAGCAGAGAGAATCCTTTTTCTCTGTCCACAGGTGCAGAAAGCACCCAACCTGACCTAAGGAGGTAGCTTCCAGAGAGCTCCACCAGCGTTCCTGGGGCAGACACACATCCAGCCTGGTAACACAACTTCCCTGCACTATACTGGCATTTCAGTCTTGGGCTTTGGTTACCTGTGGACATCTGCCCCTCCACCTGGACATGTGAGCTTCTGAAGAGTAGAGACACTGTCTTCTGGTGCAGAGGGGGCACAAGCATTATTAGTATGATATGCCGGCTACTCTCCGTTTGCCCCTCCAAGTCCTCCCTCCATCCTTCTCTGCTCTATTCTGTGTCATGGGAGGCTGAACTCCACGAACTGCATCAACAAGGTTTCCTGGTAGCTGGCTTCCAGGTGGTTTCAGTCAATGGGAGGTGCTAACAGACAATCAGAAGTTGAAAGGAAAGGACAGGGTATTTATTTCCCCCAAAAACCTCCCTGATGGAGCACGGCTCGGCTAGTGGCTCTACTCCCCTATGCAAGCCCACGGCTTCTGTCGGGTGGCCCTCTCCTGCACTATTGCTCTCTCCATGTTCCATAACTGGTTCCATCCTTCCCTTGAGCCCTTCAGAGGCAGGTGTCATAATCATGTTCTTGGTCTCCAGGCTCCCCCTTATTTGCTTCTTGGGGGGCTGGCTGGAGTTGGGTTGCCCTCCAGAGGTCTGCTCTGGCTTCCCACACATTCCATACAACAAAAGAGAGTCTGCGGAGCAGCAGCAAAGGTCAGCGAGGCCATCGGATGTGCAGACAAGAGGTTTAGATCTGGCATTCTGCTGTTACTGACCCTGGGGCCCTTCATCATCCTTGTTGGTGCCCCTTTAACCCTGCCCACTGCTTTATAAACAGTCCCCTCATTGAATTCCTCTTCATGACTAGCCTGACTGTGACATCTGCTTCCTAAAGTTCAACAGATAGGCCTGGAAATCCGAGAGGAGTGAAGCTCTAGTCCTGGCAACTGGGACAAGTGACTACGGGCCTTTGGGGAGGCCCCGCCCCTTCTGGGTTTCAGTCTTTCCCTCTGTACGATGGAGGATGATTTGACTAAGTGTCTCTAAGTCCCCCTATATTCTCGCAGGATCCCTGGGACAGTACGGTACAGAGCTGGTGTAGGAAACTACTTGATGGAAAGTTGCCAAGGTGGGGAAGGGAGAGCGCGGATGGAGGAGGGCAGGGATATAGGGGAAGGTCTTTGAGATAGAGATTAAAGTCAATATGATGCTGTTCGTTGACAGAAAGGTGAACAGTCTGCAACAGAGGAAACTGGTTTCCTGTGACCTGGGTTTTGTGCTTTATGTGGCTGCAAGGCCAGTGAGGGACAGAGAGGCTTGGTTCAGGGGAAGTGTGTAGAAACAAGGCAGCTGATGTAGAAACATCCAGCATGGGATAAGAGCAAAGCGTCCTGAATTCAGGTCTCAACTGTGCCATTTCCCAGCTCTGCAACCATACTCGTTCCACCCTCTAAACCTCCCATCCCTTTCCTTAGAGTGAGGATTATAAGAACAACTTCCTCAAGCAACAGATGTGAGAGTGAGAAATGCATGTGTAGCATTTGTCGCCGTGCCTGGAACGCAGTGCTCAATAAACATCACCTATCCCAATAGACAGCACCTGTCCTGTGACCGATCAGCCAGACTGGGAAGCGGGTACCATCCAGTATGAGAACCAGCAAGGCCATAGAACACATTCACCCCAATAGCCAAGCTAGGAGACAGGAAACGAAACCCAAACTTTCTTAGGGGTTAAGTCAGAGGAAACAAGATAAGAGCTTGTAACCACCCCTACTCTCTTTCTAGGGACGATTTCCCAACTTTGATGCCATGAACTTGAATCTAAACAGAGCATGTCAGTTTCAGTAAGCTTAAGCAGCAGAGATTAGACTCCAAGACAGTGGAAGGCGCTGACATCTGCAGGACGGGGCAGACACGTGCGGGATGAGACTATCTAGTCCTGACCAGACAGTGACTGCTCCAGGTTCAAAGGCTGAAGAGACATATGAGCTGAAGAGTGCTGGGGGACACTAGAGCTCTGACCCAGCCAGAGGGCGAAGAGCTCTCAGATTCCTCGTTAACATGCCATGCACCCAGATGAAACACCAGCATTCAAGGACTTAAAGGAAATGTCGCCTTAATAAATGCACAGATGGGGAATCTCATAAGGAAGAAAAATAAGGGTTTTTTTAATTTAACTTTTTTTAATTTTAATTTTTTTATTTAAATAAAGAACCAAATACAAATTATACAACTGAAAATTATCACTGCTGAGGAGTGCCCGGGTGACTCAATTAGTTAACCGTCTGCCTTTGGCTCAGGTCATAATCCCAGGGTCCTGGGATCAAGCCCTGCATCAGACTCTGTGCTCAGCAGGGAGTCTACTTCTCCCTCTCCCTCTGCCCCTCCTCCCCAACTCATGCTCTGTCACTGGCTCTCGCTCTATCTCAAATAAATAAGCAAAACCTTAAAAAAAGAAAATTATCACTGCTGAAATGAAAGTTTCACTAGATACGCTTAACTTCAGATAGCAGAAGAGTCAGTAAACGAAAAGACAGACCTACAGAAATTATTAATCTGAAGAACAAAGAGACAAGAGATCGAAGAAAAGTAGAGCTTCAAAGATCAATAGGGAAAAATCATATGGCTTCACATATCCATAATTTCAGTGCTAAAAGAGAAGATAGTGAGATAGGGTTAAAAAAAAAAGTTAAGAAATAACAGAAAAGGGACACCCGGGTGGCTCAGTGGGTTAAGTCTCTGCCTTTGGCTCAGGTCATGATCTCAGGGTCCTGGGATTGAGCCCCATGTCAGGCTCTCTGCTTCTCCCTCTCTCTCTGCCTGCCTCTCTGCTGGCCTGTGATCTCTGTCTCTCTGTCAAATAAATAAATTTATTTTTTTTTAATTTAAATTTCTTCAAAATTTAAAATCTTCAAATTTAATTTAAAATTTAAAAATCTTCAAAAAAAAAAAAAGAAAGAATAGGAAAAAAAATCCAAATCTGATGAAAACATATCAACTTACAGAACCAAGGAGCACAAATAAAAATTCTAAAAACTGAAAAAGTGCGACCTGGTGCATGATAGTCTCATCTGCCTCTCTCCTGTCCTGGCCCTTCTCCCTCTTAACTAGTCTGGTTTGAACACTGGTCTAACATGAGATCTTCCCTGATTGAGAAGGCAGAGTCGAGGGGGAAGCATCCTTGAGTTGGTCACCAAAGAAAGAGGGGGCTCAGGAGGATCTAGAACCATGCACCCAGAAGGCACGAGTGTAGGAGGTGAAGTGTGACTACTCAGCCAATGTGTGGGTCCAGATTTGTGCCCTGGCCACACTCTGCAAAGCGGAACACAGAGTGAACTATATGGTGAGGAACAGCTCATTATTTTCTACCAAAATAACCCTCTCCTGGACAAACAGCCAGGATCTCCCTTTGCCTGTATCCATCTCTACTGAAATGTAGAGCCAGGTCTTCCCCACACTCTGAATCCTCACTCCCGAGATGAGAAGGACAACGTGCTGTATCTGCCCAGGGTTGCTCATGGCTTTAAAAGCAGGAATTCTCAGCATTTATGGCTGGAAGCTCTGTGAGATCTAGCAGCAAAGAGAAGACCCACAATCCTCCTCCCAAGAGGTATTTTTCAGATATGTTAGGAGATGCAATCCTGTTAGGAGATGTCAAGTTGAGCATCAAAGTTAAAGCATAACCAACTAGTTCAGGCCTTGTAGCTAAGCAGCCCAGAGGCTCAGTGCCAAAGCTTCCAGAGAAGAAGACTTCATACCTCCATGCCCTCCTGCTGCTGCCTGAGGCATCCAAAGCAAAGAGGAAGTGGGAGGGTAATGCTGAGGGTGAAGGTCAAGCTCACCTGTAAGACCAGAGAAGAGATCAGGTGAACCCAGGCAGCCGGCCAGGAGCTGCTCTAGAATTTCTGAATAGGAAGCACTCAGAGCAGCAGTCAGATGGAACCCGCCGCTGGGAACATGTCACTGCGCATCAAAGATGGGGAGGTTGATGGGACTAATCTATAAGGGCCACCTAATGCTGCATGCCCTCTTGGCACTGAATCCAGAGACTGTGGCCGAAAGGGGGAAAGCGGGGGGCTTTTCCCCAGAAGGTGTTAGAACTAGCTGCTCACAGTGGTGTTTCAGGCATTAGTAAGAGAGTCTGTGGGAGGACAGGGAACGTTCTTTCACTCTTCAACTCACACTACCTGTTGTACCCGCTGTCAAAGCAGGCCCTGGTTATGGGTTTAGCTTGGGGACAAGAGAGCGACATAATCAGATGACCTGACTGGGTCCTTGGCTCTGTGTGTCAGTCAGAGTTCTCCGAAGACACAGAACCAAGAAAACACGCTGTGTGTGGAGACAGAGAGATTGATTGATTGATGCCTCTGGTGGGCCCAGGAAGACTCAGCTCTGCAGGGAAGGCTGGCGGGCTGGAGGCCCAGGGACGAGCTGAGCCCATGGTCTGAGTCAGAAGGCAGACTTCTGTAGAAATTCCTCTTCTTTGGTCTTTTTGTACTTGGGAGGAGGCCAATCGTTTTTTGTTGGGTGGTTTTTTGTTTGTTTGTTTGTTTCTGTTTGTTTGTTGTTTTTTTTGTTTTTTATGGAACCCTTCACAAATCTGCGTATCATCCTTGCGCAGGGGCCGTGCTCATCTTCTCTGTATTGTTCCAATTTTAGTACATGTGCTGCCAAAGCGAGCACAAGGTGAGTCGTTTTTATTAAGGCCTTCAGCGGACAGGGTGCAGCCCAATCACATTGGAGGGAGGAGCTAATCTGCCTTACTCAGTATTTATTGATTCACGCGCTTATCTCATCAAAAACCTTCACAGCAACATTCA
This sequence comes from Meles meles, assembly GCF_922984935.1. NCBI lineage: Eukaryota > Metazoa > Chordata > Mammalia > Carnivora > Mustelidae > Meles > Meles meles. The sequence goes on along the minus strand of NC_060078.1, from coordinate 68,959,622 downwards.
GAATCATGTTTCACCAAACACCTGGGTCCTACAGCCTAGCCAAGTTGACACAAAATTAACCATCACACCATCATTCCGACACGGGGCGCCTGCTCCGGGAAGGACCTGTGCAGGACGCAGATGAGCCTGAGGACAAGGTCAACCAGGGCCGACGGGGGATTGAGACTACCAGACGTGACTGTTCTCCTAGACAGTAGCCGTTGAAGTCACGGGCCTGTTTCCTTTCAGGGAGGCTAGACCAGAGCGTCTCCAATTTGAATGCACAAGTCAGTCACTCGGGGATCCCAGGATCTTGACATTCAGCATTTCCCATGAGGCCTGAGCGACAGCCTGCAGGTCTGTGGGCCACACCTGGGGTCAGGAGCCCAAGCCCTGAGCTAGACTTCCAGGTCCAGTCCCGGATCCACCCCCTCACATGCTATGTAACTTTGAACAAGGGAAGTACTTACCTTGCTTGAATCTCATCTGTAAAGTTGGGTCAGGGGTAGGGGGGAACCAACAGTATGGACTTCAGAAGGTCTTTGTGAAATTAAAGAGAAAATGAACAGGACGTACTGGGGCAAACAGTTCAATCTCAATAAATGCTCTTGGCTACTACATTAATATGCGCACAAGATTTTAAAAGAATCCATGTCAGGTAAAATAAATAAATCTTATATCCATTGATCCACTTGATAAAAGGACCTAGACATAAAAACCACAGGAAGAATGGTTAATAAAATTGAGAACATTCTCCCTAGAGAAGAATGGATGTCAGGAGGAGGCAGAAGGAGAGTGGAGGCACCGAACATCCTTGAACTAGAGTATCCATGAAAACGAAATGAGAATGACCCTACAAGGCTCTATTAGGTTAAACAAAGATCACAACATGGAGCTTCTGAGGAAGTCAAAATGCGATCCGTAACAGGACCTGCGAGCCTTCGAAGCTATCCAAAAGTGAAGCACGATATGAGGACCGAGTCATCTGTCCCCTACCCGGAAGACAGCCCAACCAGCAAGACCATCAGAGACAAGATTTTGGTGCCACAAATGCACATGACAATTCCCCCAACCCTCCAAGCCCTTCTAGAACTCAGAGCAGCTTACATCACTGGCTCTCCCTGGGGATAGTCTCCACCACGTAGTCCTGGCGCTCTAGACCTGTTGTCCAAGGACCTTTCCTGGGGGACACTTGGCAACCAGCAAGCTTAGTCATGATGCATCAAACAATTCATTCGGATTTCTCCAATTCCATTACCCGGCCCTTTGGGAGCCAGATGGGAAAAAGAATCAGTTCACGTGCAGACCAGAGAAGCAGCTGTGTCGAAACAGCCTTGCCCCCATGAAAACAGCAGCCTCCCAGACCCGAGCTGCCATGGTGCCAGAACATTCGAACAACCACCCTGCAGGGTCATATGTCAAACACTTGGCACACCCATGAAGACAGTTCTCCCCGTACTCTCTGCCCCAGCCCCTACCCCATGACCCACTGGATTGCTCCACAGTCTAGGGACCCAAACTTAAAACCTGGCTCAACAGGGGCCTGGGTCTTCCCAACATCCAGTCACCAGCTATGCAATACGTTGACATTGCCCCATGCATTCTGGCCATGTCCCCAGGACCCACCAGTCGGGTGTTCCTTGCTTCTTGCCTGTGGCTGAGAGTTCCTTCCAAGCACAGGCTTCCCAGGAGCTAGAAGGACAAGGGAAACCACTGCTTCCCCAAACACACCTAGTTTTGTGTGGTCTTACATCCCCATCTCCTGCCCCCTGTCACCTTCCTCTTGCAAGAGAAGAGAGCCTAGAAGAGAAACAGAATAAAGAGGGAAGAACCAGGATGGGGTGAGAATACCTGGGCCCAGCTGTCAGGTTGGGTGGTTGGACCATCAGTGGGGGGGTGGGGGGGGTACTCTTTGCCTCTACATGGGAAGAACCAGCCTGCTTTGTCCTCCTAGCCCCTGAGAATGGGGAGTTTATTTGTTCTTCCTGCAGGAACAGTGAGGTCATCAAGAACAGGGACAGATGTGACAGTCAAGCAGACAGACCTGACCTCAAATCCTGGGCCTGTTGCTCACTACCTATGGATCTGTCGGGTAACTGCCTCTCTCGGACTCTCCATTTCTCTATCTGTGAAAGGGAGATGAGAATAAAAACAGTGCTGCCTCACAGGGCTATCATGAGGTTAAAAGAGATTAAAGCCCATAAAACACTTAGTCCACTCCTGGCTTTCAGTACTGAATAAATGTGGGAGTTAGATCTCATTAGAGACACCCCTGCCCCCAAGTCTGGCCCCAAGTCTGACAACACTCATCAAACTGAACAGAGTTGGGGTCCATCAGGAACACTCGCCAGCTCCCAGGTCCATCTGCATGTGGGCTCTGGGGTGGACACAGCTGTCTCCCAGCACCCCCTCACCTCACCTGTCAGCAGGAGCCAAGGTCAAGGAGATGGGGGTCTCCCCATCTAAGGTTTACCAGGGGAGACAAGAGCTCTGCAGAGTTCAAAGAGCCCAAGGCTCCTGCTATAAAGGTGCTTCAAAGTCATAGTTCCTTCAGCAGAGAGGCAGGGCGTGGGCAGGAATGAGGAGGGAGAGGTAGGACCCCCCACACACACCCCAGGAGGCCTTGCTCCCATCTCTACCAGGCCCAAGCAGCTTTAGCCGGAACAGTCTAGCTTCTCTCTGTCCGACACCCCCCCCCGCCCCTATTCCACAGGGGCTTCTTACTCTAAATCTAAATCTAGAAGGGAGTTGGACCCACATCTGGCCCAGCAGCCTCCACTGACTGCAGGACAACCCGAGACAGGCCGACATGGGGCTGTGGCCTTGGACGCTCACCCTCAGGCAGCCCAGGTTCCTGGAAGTGAGCCTATCCTGACAATTCAGAGAACAGTTGGGTGCCAGCCTCTGTGCCCCTTAGAGGGGAAAATGAGGCATTCCATCTGCAGAGGGAGTGGGGAGGGGGATGGCTGCCCCGATGCCCATTGTCTAAGGCTGCAGCAAAGGGCCACGGGGATCTACCTCTCACAGGGGCTTCCGTGGGGAACCAGGACTAGCAGCTTGTCCTTCAGAAAGGGGCTTACAGACCAGTAAGGAAGTGCCAAGGGTCTGGGGCACTGGGAGAAACACCGACTGGAAGGAAACCGGCCAACAGAGGTCAGTGGTCAGGGGCCCGAGGAGAAGGCCCTAGAAGCAGCTCTCAGGCCACGTTGACCCTTATCCATAGAGCAGGGGGAGAACTCCGACCCTGGAGAACCCCAAGCAGCTCAGGTACCCACTCTCCTCTCTGTAACGAGGCTTCTGAAGAGGCCAAGCCCCAAAAGGCGGGTCTGATTGCTTTCAGCCAGTCGTGGTGGTCCCTTGGGCGCGGATGCGTGATTCTGGCCAATGAGATGCAAGCCTGCTGGAGGGCCGCTGGTCAAGGGTTCCTCACAGGGAAGCAATGGCCCCCGGATGCGGCTCTATGGATGTGGCACCTGGAGACAGTGCATCCATCTTGTGACCGTGAGGAGCGCCAACCTGACGGCCAAGCTGAGAGAACCCCAGAGCAGGCAGAGCTGGAGCTCATGGGACTCCCTGCATCTGGACTCATGACCAGCAGTAAACCCCTTACTGCCCAAGCCCATCTATCCACTCGGGGTTTTGTTAGCTGCGGGCCTTCTGAGAGATTTAGAGACCCCATTTTCTCTCTTCTCCCCACATGCTGCTTGAGAACTATCCAGAGCTTAGGGTTGCCGAGGGAAACTAGGGTTAACAAATAAAAATATCGGGTACCAGTTAATTGAAACTTTAGGTAAATTAGAAGTAATTTTTCCAGTATAAGTGGTGTATGCTGTATTTGGGACTCACCCTAAAATATATACATAAATATCCATTGCTTGTGTGAAACCTAAATTTAACTGGTCATCCTATATTTTATCCGACAAACTCTACTCCAAATCCCCCGTTTTCTCTCACTCAGTAGTAAACTATCCTCCAAGATGGCTTCCCCACCCTGAGGGGCTCCTGGGACAGCAGCAGTACACCCCCTCACAGAGTCTCACACACCACCCTGCACCCCCCTCTTCCCTGCCAGGTCCTAACAAATGGTGACAGAGGAATGAGAAGGAGGGGGACCAAAACATTGCCTTCATGACTGAGAAAGCTGTTGTGGGGGAATCTGGCCAAGAGCTGCAAGCAACTGGGCTCCTAACACTGAATCCCAGAACGAGACAGAACACCTGCCCAGTCCCAGGCAGCCTGGGACTCTCCCAGTCCTACTATGGGTAGGGTTGGGGCCATCCCCCAAGTAACCCCATGACCAGGAACAATGGAGACTCAGGCAGAGGTCGAGGCTTTGCTCTGGCAGAGACCTTGCTTCCAATCCTGACACCCCACTTAGTGGCCATGTGACCTTGGGCAAGTTGCTTTCCCTTCCTGCAATCCCTTCAGATTGAAATATTTCCCTATTATGTGATATATTATTTACTTTAAAATACTTAAGTATAAACAATGTGAAGTAAATGCATATGTGCATATTAATTTATTTTCAACTTTACTCTAAGGCAATTATTAATCACTGCAGTTTCCAATCAGGGATCCACATTTTAGTAGGTACTACTAAGGGCTTCAAATATCCTTATCTAAATTTGTACCCAAGGTCGGTAGCCTAACTTCCTGAAGATCAGACATACTGGTCGTGGGTGAAATGACAAAGAAACAGCCTGGCTGAAAAGACTGTGCAGCCCAGTGCTGACACTCAAGTTCCTTTGGTCCTGTGTGCCCCACCTCTGACTTCAAGGAGGGGTCTGTTATCTGATCTGCCTCAATAGGTGGCGGGTGCTGCCGTCAAAATACCATTTCCTCCCCCTGGAGCGGTTTTTATGCACAGAGCTTGTCCAAGTGCCAAGGTCAAAGCCGGGAGCATGCTGAGCTTGTAGGAACAGGTGTGCCGCGTTAGCCGTCACTTACCTGCAGCTCTTCACGTGGCAGAATCCGAGACTCATGCTCATTGCCATGCATATCCAAGCAGCAAGAAGATGCAGAATTCCAGCCCAGGGTGATCCCTGGAAGCTGTGTGCTAACAAAACCCTGAGAGTTGCTAAATGGCCAAGTTGACTTAGACTTCCTCCCCGCTTCTCCTTCTGGCTCGTTGGGAGGATTCCTGATAAGAACATGAAACACATGAAATACAAATGTTGATACACTCATCATTCTTTTTCTTATTCCAGCCTCCCTCTTCTTTAATCAAAAACCTCTCTCTGTCCTCCAGGGGAGAGGAGTTGAGAGGAGTTGTCCTCTCCCCTGGAGGACAGAGAGAGGTTTTTGAGGAGGGAAGACTGTTTGCTGAGATTTAGAAGACCACACAGCACGTCCCACCAACATGTGTCCAGAGGTCGCACTGCATGCAATCTCAGGGCACACGGGGCTCAAAGAGGCTCTCTCATTGGTAACAAGAGCCCATGCAGGGTCCTCCGCAACCAATGAACATCATGACTTCGCATCACTGTAATCTCGTGGTGTCATGTGAGCTGCTGGAGCCGGCGACCCTCCCACATCTGCCAGTGACACATGACACTGAGACACGGCTATCTTGATGTGGACACATTTTGTCATGGAGATATTATCTCCATGATTATCATAATAACATCAGAAATAACTGTCATATTGTACCTAGCACATAGTAAGAGAAATATAGTGCTAGCCGAGTTCTTCAGGTGAATGTTCTCATAACACCAATACCTTATGAAATCTACAGCAGGGAAAGTGAAACTTTAAAAAATTAACAAAGGTGGGGCGCCTGGGTGGCTCAGTGGGTTAAAGCCTCTGCCTTCGGCTCAGGTCATGATCCCAGGGTCCTGGGATCGAGCCCCGCATCGGGCTCTCTGCTCTGCAGGGAGCCTGCTTCCTCCTCTCTCTCTGCCTGCCTCTCTGCCTACTTGTTATCTCTGTCTGTCAAATAAATAAATAAAATCTTTAAAAAAAAATTAACAAAGGTGCCCAAACTCCTGGAATAAAGGGTAATTGGGATTTTAACTCGAGTGGTTTCGTTCTGGAACCTGTATCCATAACCACTGGTTTACAGAATATCCACAGGATTGGGGGCAGAAGGTACAGAAGTAGAAAATCACATCCTAAAGTTCAGAAAGATCCATAAACAAACTAAAATATCCATGGAAACTCTGAAAAAGAAGATCTATGAAGAATATGCTATATATTCCCAAAAATTAAATCAGTGTGTCACGGCATCTGCGCAGACATTATCCCAATCAAACAGAAGAAAATGCAAGAAGTGGACCCCACTGTGTACGGAATTGAGTACGTGATCAATGTCATGTCTCAGACCAGGGAGGGAAATAGGGATGATTCGATAAGTGATATGGGGCCAACTGGGTGACCATCTGCAGGAAAATAAAGTCAGCTCCATGCTCCACACCGTATACAAGGACAAGGTTCAAAGTGATCAAAGATTTAGATTGAGGAGCACCTGCCTGGCTCAGTGAGCTAAGTGTCTGACTCCTGGTTTTGGCTCAGGTTATGATCTTGGGATCATAAGATAGAGGCCTGCATCAGGCACTGCACTCAGTGGGGAGTCTTCTTGAGGTGTTCTTTCTCCCTCTGCCCCTCCCCTCTTGTTTGCTCTCTCCCAAATGAATAAATAAACCATTAAGAAAAAAAAAAAAAGACTTAAATCGAGAAAACATGAAATCACAAACTGACTGGAAGAAAAAAGAATTTCTATACAGCCTGGTGTAAAACCCTCTAACCAAGACTCAAATTTCAGAAGTCATAAGAGAAAAGACAGACCAATTTGACTAATACAAATTAAAACTTCTGCATGGAAAAAATGATAAGCAATAAAACTCTGGGAGGAAATATTTATAACCCTTATCACAGATAGAGGGCAGTTCTCTCTAAAATGTGCAAACTCTTACAAGTTGCTAAGGAAAGACAACATAAATGGATATGCGTAGACCATTCATAGAAAAGGAAACAAAAATGGCCCTTAAACATATGAAAAGTTGGGGCGCCTAGGTGGCTCAGTTGCTTAAGTGTCTGCCTTTGGCTCAGGTCATGATCTCAAGGTCCTGGGATGGAGCCGTTGTTTGACTTCCTGCCTCTCCCTCCCCATACTCGTGTTCTCTTTCTCAAATAAATAAAATCTTACATATATACATATATGTACATATATACATATATGTACATATATACATGAAAAGAAGCCCCATCTTCTTCATAATAAGAAAAATGTGAAGGAAAACTTCTTTGAGATAATACTGTTTATCTAGCAAGTTGGCTGAAAACCAAACATTTAACTCTCTGCTCTGCTGGAGAGCCCATGGAGAGATAAGCTCCCTCACACACTGCTTATAGGAGAACCCCCCGTGGAGGGCAATTTGGCAACATCTATCAAAATTACGAATGCATGGACCCCTTCACCAGTAATCTCACCTCTGGGAATTTATCCTACACACAGACTTGCAAACTTGAACTAATGTACTTACAAGGTTATTCACTGCAACATAATTTGTTATAGTAGAAAAAGATGGAAAACAGCCAAATGTTCGTCAGTAGGGACTGGCCAAGGAAATCATGACATTATGGTATGTGCACCCAATGATGTGTTGTGCTGCTGTTTGGAAAAAAATAAGCATGAGGAAGCTCTTTATGTCCTGATACAAAAGAAACTCCAGGATATGTAGTGACTGGAGGAAAGTGCAGAACAACGTTTGTAGTATGCTACTTTTGGTGTAAAAAATAGGAGGGGAGTATTTTTTTTTAATTCACTTATATTTTCAAAATAAACTAAAATTTACAAAAGAAACAAGAATGATCCCGCATTAAAGGTAGCGGGCAGGAACTGCACACAGAGAGGGGCTGAGGCGGGAGGGAGAATTTTCACCCTCAACCTTTCCTTGATCCATGCCAGTATATGCCCTATTTCAAAAATCAATATTTTTAAAAATTTTAATGTTACATTTTCAGCTCTTTTCATGATTTACCAAGTGCTATGTGAAAAGAGACATCCTCCCCTAGTCCCTCGAATGAGGCTCAGGGACTACTTAAGTGAAAAAAATGAGGGTCAGAAATAACTGATGGGTGTGTTACTTGGAAATTAAAACAGCAGTTTTGCATTTTGATGAGACTATCAACATGTCCCACATCCGGTCACGCAGGTAGAAGGCTGCGGGGAGCACCCAAGTTCAGAACCCGAAGCCCTCCCCCACCCCAGGCTCTGCCCTCCACACTGGGGCCTGGTTGCAACTTCCACTCACCTGGGGGCTTTAAAATAAGCCCAGGGCCTCAACCCACCGCCAGACTAGTCAGGCCAGACCTCCCTGTGATACCCATCTCAGCTCACACACTGGGTGCCAGGAGTCTAGCTCACTCTGCTCTGGACACTGGGGCTTCCAGAGCCCCTAATGAGTCCCATACGTGCACCGGACAGGAAGCCATCACATGGAGAAATGCCCTGCAGGAGGTCCAGCCTCACATTCTCGGCCTTTCTCCTGGGACTGGCACAAAGGAATCGGAACTGACTTCCGGGCTCAGCCTGGCACAGTGCCACTGAACAGGTCCCCCAGACCCTCTGGGCCTCCCTCTCCTCACGGCCCAATGGGGAGTCATACCTGTGACCTGGGCTTGCTGTGGTACAACTTGTAGACCAACAGACATCATCTGGACCAAAGAAACAGGCCCCGTGACCCAAACCAGCGAGCAAGGCAGTGCCTGGGAAGTGAGAAGTGGGGGGTCTTGCTTTTAGTAAGTCTTCCCACACCTCTAGCATTTTCTCTCAGGTAACTTCTTGGCCATGGAGGCATTAAAAGTCCTAGAGACCCAAAGGGCAGGGACCAGGAGACAAAGGCTTAGCAGGAACCACCACCAAGATGGACAGAGGAGTCAAGTTTAAGGAAAGTTGCTTTCTTGAGGGCTTCAGGCAATGTCCACACAGGCATGTGGAAGAGAAGGAACCGCATGTGAGGTGCTCAGAGTATGGGGCCCGTGGGGAGTCTGGGTGCCCTGGAGTGGATCCCATGGCTGTTTCTCTCATGTCACCCTCTTTGTTCCAGACCAGGGTCAGGGTTCCTTTCAGACCCAGAACCTCAAGCAACTGATACTGATTCCAGGAAGGCACATGTACCGAAAGCCTTCCGACCTTTTGTGTACACAACCTCCAGGTACTCCCATCATCCCCACTGCACAGAGGAGGAAACTGAGACCAAGAGAAGGTGTATGCCCCACATCACTTGCTGAAGCCTTTTAGACTCGGCCCTCCAACACCCTCACCGCTCCTGGGATGCGCTGTAGGCGCGAAATGCACTGTGAATTAACGTACCAGGAAAACAATGTAAAATACCTCATTAACAATTTTTTTATATATATTTGTTGAGAGGAGAGAGAGAGAGCACAAGCAGGGAGAGCAGCAGGCAGAGGGAGAAGCAGGTCCCCAGCGGAGCAAGGAGCCTGATGCAGGACTTGATCCCAGGACCCTGGGATCATGACCTGAGCCGAAGGCAGATGCTTAACCGACTGAGCCACCCAGGTGTCCCCTCAATAAACAATTTTTATATTGTCTATACTTTGAAATGATAGTATTGGGATATGTTGGGTTACACATATTAAAATTAATGTCAACTTTTTTTTTATGTTTTTAGTGTGATCAATAGAAATTTTCCAATTTCGTGTACGGCTCCCGCTATGTGCTTCGGGACCTAAGTGGGGGCACAGGGCAAACATGGAGTCAAGACAAACGTTATTTATGAGCGACACTCGTTTCACATAACTTTCTGAGGGCGTATCTCTCCCAGCCAGCTTCGGGCCGTATCCAAACTGTGCCTCAGTTAACTCCCACTGTTGGTCCCTTCTCTGTCCTGAGCACGGAGCACTGGGAGGGCAGATGCTCGGGGCGAATGCAGGAGCACGGTGCCAGGTGCCTAGAGTGGCCTCGGGCAGGGTCAGCGCAGGAAGATGATGGCAATGAGGAAAGTGAAATCCACACTGGGCCCTCGAGGCCGGACAAGGTGGGAGGCCCCGTCCGTCCGCTCAGCCAGATGGGGCAGATGAAGGAAGGATCCCAAGGACACACGTGGTGCTCAAGCTCCTTCTCTCTACTCAGCTCCTAGGGATCCCCAGGCCTCCCTGGTTACACTCCTCTGAGCCCACTGCCCCACTCTCGATAGAACAGGTGACGGGCTAGGACGGTGGCTTTGGGAGAGCTTGCCCTGCCTCCCTGCACTTCCAGTTCATCGGAGAAGCTGAGTGTGAGAATGACATGGGGTCAGAGCCCCCTCACCTCCAAAAGACGCCATGTGTCACCCAGACAGACACACAGAGGAAGCCAACAGGCCCTCAGAGAAAGAAACATCAGCAGGCCACCGAACAGCCCTCCGTGTTCCCCACAGTGGCCGCACTGCGCTGACCACAGCAGGGACTCAGCTTCCTGGAGGCGGGTGTCAGGCAAAGAAGGAATAACGCTCCCCCTGCTCAGTGCTGAGCTCCGGCTGGCTGACCGGCTGGCTGACCGTCTGTGCACAGGGCCCTACAGGCCGCACATGCTGTTCCTTGCCTGGAACAGCCTCATCACCTGGCAAACCTTCCACTCTTTCCTCACCTCTTGGCTCTGTCCTCTTCTCTGTGACACCGGCCCTGCCCCCCCCCACCGCCCCATACAATGGTACCTCCCTCCTCTGTCCCACTGCCACCCCTGGCACTGCCCTTGCCAGGGCGCCCCACCTGGTGCCAGCGTCCCCTGCACCGGCCGCACCCGGGGAGGATTAAAGACACAGGCCCTGCTGGCAGAACCAGCCCTGCGGTGTCGCCCACGACACCAAACAAGCACTGTTTTATCTCCACCTTCCCCTTTTTATTCCAAACACGAAATAGAGAAGTTTTATCAAGCACATTTAATCACTGCTCTTCCTCCTCTCCTCTCATTACAAGGAGGGTGACTTAAGCTGTGTCCTTGGCAGGCTGGAACAAACGGGGATAAAAATTCAAGTCACTTCCCGACACATCCGAGCTCATCCTCCCCATGTCGGCTCATTCCAGAAACCTTCCCCCAGATCCTCCGGGAGCCAGGGACAGCACCACACTGCAGTCGCACGGTGGTCCCCAGCCATGGAGGTGGACAAGCTAACGGGGGGACAGCCTGCTGTGTCTCCAAGCTGTCTGTTTCTACACTCTCTTCTAGAACAGGAGATGAACAGAATGCTATGGGGAAGCAGGCGATGGAGGGACAGAGTCCGTCTGGGGAGCAGGGAAGACTGGACAGAGGAAGGGACACGTTAGCTGGGTCTTAAAGGATAACAAGAAAGGGAGAGCTGTCCCAGGCGAAGGCAACAGCATGTGCAAATGTAAGGAAGAATGAAAGAACGCGTGCTGCTGAGCCCAGGGAGGACCAAGCTTGGAGGGCCACCTGAGTTGCTGTAGGCCACGGGGAGCCACGGGTGTCTAATCTGTAGGAAGTTCACGGTGGAAGCTGAGTGGAGGGTAGACCATTCTGGAGCATGTAGGGCACTGTGCTGGGCACAGCGTATTCAACTCTTGTATAGAACAACTGACCTGTTATTTTAAAGGTCTTCAGACTACAGACTGGCCAGGTAGGGGGAGAGGAAATTTAACGGAATCCCCAAACAGGGGATAACACAAATGCCACCACGCCTCTGTCCCTGGCAGGCATGGCTAATCAATCACAGTGTCTTCTTCATCCTACAACTGAGGAACCAGGTAGAGGCAGAAAGGCAGGCCCGGGGCCCCACCACGCAGGAGGCTGCAGAGCCAGGGCTGGCGTCCACACACAGCGGGGTAGGCAACAGATTCAGACAAACATCAGTGTGTATCCAGGTTTTTCCATCTGCTGGATGAGTGTCTGCATGGTCCCCCACCTTCCCTGTGCCTCGGTCTCCTCAGCTGTAACGTGGGGATAATAATACCCCTTCACAGGTTGGGTGGAAGGGGATGACAAATGCCAAGTGTGAGTTCAGAGCCGGGCATGTACTAAGTGCTCGAGGAATGGCAACTCTTAGTCGTGGTCATGACACTGTTATTTCTCACGCCTACCATGCCATCTTTCTCTATGTCTTGCCCAACGATCCCCCAGCTCCCATCTTTTCTTTCAACAAGTTTCCAAGGAAGCAGAATGGGAGGTTCTCGAAACAGTCAGGGCGCAGATGTGGGCCTGATCTGGCCTCTATGCTTTGCTCTGGATGGACCGAGAGACGAGGCTTCGTCCCTTCGGCAATGAAGGGAGATGGGGAAAGCAGCTGTCACGAGCTGGAGCTGCCCTTGTGTCATCTGGGCCACCACTTGGGTTTCTAGGAAGGAATTATCTTGGAACCTTCACAATAGTAACATGGGGCCAACTCGACGGCTGCCAAGAGCCCCACCCATACGAGGGGACCCCAGAAACTCCCCTGGAAATTTAATATGATGAGACATATCTCAAAGAGCTGCTTTCAGGGAAAGTCCAAGGATGTTGGAAGATTTTTCTGGACAGGGTCTTTGGGCTATGGAATGTTCTCTCTGGTGTATGCTGAAAACATGAGATGGTCCCTACACGTGATGGAGACAACTCTCTGATGAGCCTTCAAGCTGCTGGTACATTTGGGACCAGAGCTAAGTGGTTCAGGGCAGGGGAGGAGAGGTTGAGGACCACATTAGGGTCTTCCCTGATCTCCTCTGCATTCTGGAGGAATTATTATTTTTTATTTTTTAAAAGATTTTATTTATTTATTTGACAGACAGAGATCACAAGTAGGCAGAGAGGCAGGCAGAGAGAGAGGAAGGGAAGCAGGCTCCCCGCTGAGCAGAGAGCCTGATGTGGGGCTCGATCCCAGGACCCTGAGACCATGACCTGAACTGAAGGCAGAGGCTTTAACCCACCGAGCCACCCAGGCGCCCCATCTGGAGGAATTCATTTTTAAAGGCTGCTGAGCTATCTGCCAGCCTGGGGTAACTACAGTTTTTGGCCAGCACAGGCCTCAGGGGCCAAGGGACCACCACAGAAACCCGGAAGCCCTTTCCCAAGGGGTGCAGGGGTCTCTGTCTAGAGTCCGGGCAGAAGCAGGAACACTGGAAAGAGGAAAGTGGAGAGGTGCCCGCCATGCGGTTCTCCTGCGCTGCTGTCACTGAGAGTGTCCAGCGCCTGCCTGTACCAGGCAGATATTGCCGGAGCGGCTGGACCTGACCTGGGCACACCGAGATGGGAACAGACCCATCGGGACGTCAGAAGGGCCAGGGAACTGTCAGTGAGCGTGTGTCAGGCCACCGACCCTGAGGCAAAGGCTGGAGAGAGCTGAATCAATTTCTTCCCGGGATCTGCTTACAGTTCCACAGACCTGAGGGGGGACCGTGGGCCAAAAATCTGGCCTGGCATTGGCCCCTCCATGTGCAAAAGCTACACACTTCCCACTGGAACAGTTGGCTCACATTGTGTATGGTCTTTAATCCTTGGGCTATGCCTGCAAAGTCAGTTGCTGAAGCCCGCCTTTTCACAGAGGGAGAAACTGAGGTTCGGGTTCAGGACTCTGCCTCGGGTTGGCCAGGGACCCCACCCTGTCTGGAAAGGGCTTCCTGTGGGTGTCCCACCGATACACCGGTGATGACAGATGAGCTTTCTAGTCTGCGGCGTGGCCTTGCCTGAGGGGTCCCGGCAGGGTCTGCAATAGTCCACTCCTCCGTGGGTCAGGAAAACAGCATGGGTCCTAAGCCCGGCCAGGTGATGGGTTCTCGACCTGTTAGGGACCCAGTGGGGCTTTGTACATCCAGGTGAAAGGGAAGCAAATACGTGGTTCTTGGCAGTGCCCAGCAAGGAAAGGGGATGGGTCCCCTTCCCTCAGCACCTTGCAGGCTGGTCTAGTCTGGAGATTTGGGAGCTGGAAACACCAGAACCAATATCTCTCCTTCTGCTTCTTAGGGTGAGGTGGGGGAAGTGGGAGGAGGAAAGGCAGGCCCTGGGCAAGGGTCAAGCACAGAGAAGGGAGGATCAAAAGGCCAACATTGTATTTACTTGTCCCAAATGCTTGCCAAAGGCCACAGGGAAGCTGACAGCTGGAGCACAAAGCCCAAATCTTCCTCAGGACTTGAGCCCTACTGGCATTCTGGAATTCTCCAGTGGGAAAAGGCAGGAGGGAAGGGCTCAGATGGGTTCTCAACTCTTTCCTAGCCAAGGGAAGAGTGGGCTTCTTGGGCCATACAAGGAATCCAGCTACCCTGCCCCCAGCACCCCTGAGAATCCCAACTAGATGATTTTTTGTTTAAATCAGACTTTGCAACTCCCTTCTCCTTCTGCAGGCGAAAGCAGAAACTGGAAGGCAAGACCTGTGATGGCAAGGACTTGAAAACTGCTTATAATTTCCAAGTGTGTGTTAGAGAGAGTGAGAGGTGCACGGTGATTACTGTGTGATTCCATCACTTTGTAGGAAAGTTAATCCCGAGGCACTTTTTTTTCAAAGTACTTTCCCAAGGTTGTGGACTTGATTCTTCTCCGCCAATCCCTTGGGTTGATTTTGAGTACCTCCTTCTTGGGAGCTCTTCTCGCTGGTGCCACTTGTTTTAGCCTAATGTCAATGTTCGCTTTTATTTTCCCAGGACGAGAATGGCAAACATGCTTCGTTTCAGGTGCCACGTAAGCCAAATAGTGGCGGCTACCTGGAGCTCAGCCTTGGGAAGAAATCTGTGGCCAAGACCAGACTCAGCAGGAAATGGTGCTATGATTGATTAGTAATATGTACCAGGGACATGGGATGGAGGAGAGGTAATTCCTGAGCTATCCCCTATGTGGAGATTAAATTAAATTTCCTCCACTCTACCCAGCCAGTCTATAGTCATAAGACCGTTAAAATAAAAAGTTAAAAGGTCAGTGGTCTTACAACAAGAGTCCAATAGGCTGTGCCCAGCACAGTGCCCTACATGCTCCAGAATGGTCTAGCCTCCACTCAGCTTCCACTGTGAACTTCCTACAAAGTAGTCACCAACAACTTCCCATGGCCTACACCAATGCAGGTGGCCTTTCAAATTCTGGGCCCAATTTTCCTCCCTGGGTTCATCAGCACGTGTTCTTTTGTGCCTCCTTGCCTTTGCCTGGGACATCTCTCCCTTTCTTGTTATCCTTTAAGACCCAGCCAACATGGCCATCCCACTGTCCAGTCTTCCTCATTCCCCAGACGGACTCTGCCCCTCATGGTCTGTTTCCCCACAGCATTCTGTCCATTTCCCCATTCGAGTAATAGATCAATAAACAGCGCCAAAAAAGCATTCATAAACTGCAAAGGACTACGACCACCGAGCATCTCAGGGTGGCTTGTGGAATGAGGGTGAATTCTTCTGAGGGAGAAAGGCATCCTCTTACTCCTCGGAGCCTGGAAGGTCCTCGTTCCTCCTCTTCCCCTTGGAAATGCTTAATGAAATAAATAAGCTCTGAGTCGAGCCCCAGTCAGCCAACTTCAGGCTCCTTGAACCCTACGTCCTGACGCTCCCTCATTCATGTCTGCGCGGTGTGACTCAGCACGATCACGTGCCTCCACGGGAAGCCAGGTGGCACGGGGCCCCCACATGGGGAGACGGCTGGCTTTTTCCCATGTGAACAAGTAATACAAGATATGAAAATAGAAATGGATGGAGGAACTCCACCCGACTGCTGATTGGTCTCACTGAGCTAAAAAGGAGAATGGGGTTTTAAGACCCGGGCAAAATCAACAATGAATGGCTTGTGGGGAGGAAAAGAGATGGCATTTTCTTGAGCTAAAGAGACTAAAAATAGTGTGAGGTTTTCCAAGAGGCTGCAGTGGACCTTCAGGATATGACTGTGAAGCGTTTATTCCAACAGTTATTGGCGCACTCAAAGTCAAAGCCATTGGCGGGCCTCTGCTCCCCAGGCTCTGGGAGGGGAGGGGTGCAGCCTCTTGAACGTCAGTCCTCAGCTCTCAGCAGAGCTCCCGCCCGGAATGCCAGCCTTGTCCCCACATGGAGTCCAGACGCCCCATGCCCTGGTTCCAGCCACTCCCCAGAGCTGCATTTCTCAAAGTTTCTCGCTAACGCACCCCCAAGAGCGGCAGAGAAATTACAACGTGGGGAGAGCCAGATCTGAGCCTATAGAGGCTATCCCAAGCATGAAATGTCCTCCAAATCTCAGATATATCCTAAGAATTCATGAAAACTATCTCATTCTACTAAAAACAAACAAACAAACAAATAAATAAATAAATAAATATCCAAGTTTGTGTGAGTGTTTAAAAATCAGTTTGTTCCCTGATCTCACAATTACATCATCGCTCCAGAAAGGAGGGTGGTGTTTATCCTGGGACATCAAGAGCCCCCTGGCCTACCACTGCCTGTGCCTGGCACCCCACAATGACAAAACAGAAGCCCTCCCTGAGGACCTCGGTCTCAGAGCTCCTTCAGCCATCAAAGGGAATCATTCATTCGCCCATCAGTCCATTCATTTATTCACTCAACAGGTATTTACTGGGTTCCTTTAACTGTCCAGAACTTGGGATGAAGCAAGGAGGATCCCAGCCCTCTAGGATCTGTCCCCAGGGGAGAAACAGACAGGAACGTGAGGCATCACAGAGCTCTACGATGAATGTTCCAGCAGGGAATAACCACCACGGCTCTGGGGGCAGGGAGGCAGGGCTCCGGAAAGCCTTCCTTCCACGGAAAGCACAAGCCAGACTACTCCAGCCTAGCAGTCAAGACACGTGGGTGTCCTTGGGCACACCAGTTAACCTCTCAGTTTTCTCATCCATGAAATGGGTACAACGGCTTCACACAGTTTTCCACAGGGATTACAGTACTTATGTACTGCAACGTGATTCAGGCTAAGGTTCGATAAATATTATCTATTAAACAGAGAGCTGAGGAGTGGATGGAGCTGGGATGGGGGGGGCAGAGATAAAGGAGGAGGGTGGGCGAGAGCGTGTTCCAGACAGAGCGAACAACATGTTTAAGAACAGATACTCAATAAATATTTGTTGAACGAATAAATTCTTTAACGGAAGTGAGAGCAATGCAATCTGAGCGAGCCACGCCCTTTATCTCTCGTTTCCTGGTAGGTGTGTGTGGAGCGGACAAGAGGCCCCTCTGCCAGGCACCCACAGGCAAGCCTGCTGCATTTTTCTAACCAGCATGTCAAACACTTCAGGGCCAAGACTGAGTCCTTCCCCCTCTTCTCCCAGGCCTAGAACCCTGAGCCTTTAACCCCTTAGGAATGACCCATTCCCCTCTCTCTTCTCTCTTTCTGCTATTTCACCGTCATCTCTACCCTGGGGAAAGGATTTGACCAAGATCATTGGAGAGAGCTCATGGGTGACCTAAGAAAAGCAAACAAGGGCAGGGGGTGGGCAAGGAGCCCTGAACCTGTGGTCAGAGGCCCTGGATTCAAGTCCTTGTACTGCCAGCTGGCAGCCCTATGACCGGTGACCTTGGGTGAGTCGCCTAGGACACCAGTCCCAAAAGCCCACTGGGCTCCCATGATGAGCAGGTTTGGGGAGGGAAAGCGGTGAGCAGTAGGGTCACCAAGCATCCTGGTTTTCATGGGACTGAGAGATTTCCTGAGATTTAGGACTTTCAGTGCCCAAACCGGGAAAGTCTCAAGCCAACAGAGATGACTTGGTCACATGAAGCCTTGCTTCTCCCCTGCCATGTTCCGCCCCCTCTGCTTCCCTAGACCCGCATCACAAGTCAGCACAGAGCAGCACAGAGCCCTTTGGCTCCAAGGCTGAGCCATGGGGCCATGTCTATGCTGAAGGAGGGAGGAAGAGGAAGAACAGGCTTTGATGTTGCCACCATGATGTTTCTCCACTGGACACTGGCTTCGATTCACTAAGGTGGCCCACTGTCGGCGGGTCAGGCCAGAGTCGCTCAGAGATTCAACATAGGGCAAAAACCAGGCTAGCCGGGGAGTCTGCAGGGCTGGGGGTAGGGGGGACAGGTGGAGGGCTGGTCTGTGCTGCTCTCCAAAGGGTTGGGGTGATGGAATTTAGGACCCTGGTGGCCCTGAGCCCATGGCCCCTCCCCACAAGAGCTAACTGGGCTGGTCAGCCCGATGTTGAACCACCAGCCAAAAAGTAGGCAAGAAGCTGCAGGCAGGTGCTCTCAGCTGGGCCCCACCCCATCTGCGCTGGTTACACCGGGACAGCCTCCTGGGACCTCTGCTCAGAACCCCATTGCGGGCCCTGCCATCAAGATCACAGCGGGCTCCCTGCCATCCCGTTGGAGAGACAGCTTGTGTTTTCAATTACCAGTCCCCGTTTCCGTCCTGCTTCGGGCTCGGATGCCAGGCTATATTAGGGCATGCCGAGCCAGGCTTGTGGGGCTTTCTCATTAGCCACATCACATCGTATTTTTAGGAGAAAGGGCTGCCTTTCTCCCTTATTCCCCAAGCGCCATCCCCAAGAACATACCCCACTCGAAGACCCGAGGGCCCCCGTGGTTCCCACTGCAGCCTGGAAAGGAGTCAGCTCTGAGAAAGGGGCGAGGGACGGGATGAATCAGAGGCCACAAGGAACATGGTCCCTCTGCCTGTTTCTCCACCCACTCAAGCCACCTACACTCAGTTGGCTCCAGGCCCTGCCGAGCTCCCGGTGTCTTATGGCCCCGTGCAGAAGGATAAAGACTCAAGACGCTTGTGGGGACCAAACTGCCTTCCTCGGAGCCACCTTTCTGTCCTTCTGGTCCCTCCGCAGACCCCCAGCAGCGCGGGGGCCTACCACCCTCTTGTCTGCTACGTCCATCGTCACTGCGGCAGGAACCTCACAGTTTCCAAAGTGCTGCCCCACTCACGGGAGCATCAGACTCACCCACGGGGCATGCAGTGGGATGCCTGTTCCGCAGCTGAGATGGTAAAAAGGGACTTGATGGGTCCAGGTCCTGGAGACAGTACATGCGGGCTTCGGGGCCTCAGCCTGGCCCCAGGGGCGCGGCTGAGAAGCCAAGGCCCAGCCGCCTAGTGAAGCCGTGCTCTTGGTCAGCAAGGAAGAGCCGTCATGGGTGGGATTCCCTCCCCGAAGTACCCTGCTCACGCTGGAAGCAGCAAGTTCGGCACGTGCCGGAGCCCTCCGTACTTCTCTCCTGCCCCAGCTGTCTCGAGCCAGGACAGTCACCCTCCACGGGCGTGGGCAGTGCTCCCCATAACTTTTCAACTATCTCTGGTCCCTATTCCTGTTCCACCTTAAATCAGCCTCGCTGGCTCGCTGACTCTCACACACAACATACACAGACGGGCACACATGCACACTTGCCCGCGGTGACTCTGGGACGAGAAGAAATCCCCCGCCCCCCAGGCCAGCTCGGGGTGCAGGAGGAGGGCAAGGCTATTCCTCCCATTCTTCCCCAGTCCACAACCGAGCACAGTGCCACAGTACAGGGCCTCGGGCTGAAGGATGGCTCCCAGAGCGGGGCCATGATCATACTGGGGCAGAGGGAGCAGGGCCGAAGTCCCATTTCAATGCAGTGGCTTTGGAAAGAGGGCTGGGATCTTCAAGATCTCTGTGTCCATGAGAACTTTAGGATAAGGCCGCAGACAGAACACAGGGACCCATTCCAGATGCTTCCACACTCTCTTCCAGAGAAGGGAGAGGGCAAGCCCTTTGCCTAGAGCTCTGTGGCCGCCAGCCCTTCCATGTCAGGCATGCGTCATGGTTCAGGACCTAGACCGTGTGACAGGGCCTGCTGAGGGGAAGGGCACCCGACCAGCAGGTCAATTCACCTTGGTTAAGTGGCTGTGGCCACTTTTGCTTCTGTCCCCAGCTTCACTTCAAGCTACAGATCCAGGCTCACTTTCCTGGGCACTCAGGGCAGCCCACACAGTGCATGCATACAGGCTAGACAACGGAGGAGGGGTTAACTTCTTTCTTCCATTGACCACTTCCTCCAACATCTGGCCACCCCACCTACACCTCCCTTCCCACGTCTTCTGCTCTTTCCTCACACCCACTGGCCCCCTCCTATCCCCATGGCAGCAAAGATCCTAAGATCAACCAGGCCCTATCAGATACCCTGTATCTGGAGGGCACAGGCATAGGCGAGGTTGGCTTGTAGAGAAGGAAGGCAGTCTCCACCCACCCAGCAGTTTCAGGTTAGTTAGAGAGAAGGGAAAAGCTTACATAGACCCCACCACTACCACTGAAAAAAAAGTCAAACAATATGACAAGATAAAAAGATCCAGGATCCATCCCCCTAGGTGGTGGAATTAAGCACTCTGGAAAGATCAATAGGTCAGCGTGGGGGCGGGGGGGACATAGAGCAAGAGGAATTTGTAGAGTTGGTGACAGCCCAGTTTGTCTTGAAAAGACAAGACAAATGTGGACTTCAGGCACCTCTCTCTTTCTGGTACCACATAACTTAGAAGGAACACAGGTCTGCAGATCCCAGAGCACAGACTCTTGACCTCAATGTTCTTTCATTTTCCCTGGACTCACGTCACACAGAGCTGATTTACAGCCATAACTGACACTTAGAAGATTCATGCCCAATCATCACTGCGCAGTTTCAAAGGCTGGGATCCATATGCATGTGTAAAGAAGCAGAATGTAAGTGCAGAAAGTTGGAAACCCAAATGGCCCAGGCGCTTAGCCCATATGGTTTCATTTTGCCAACAAGATCAAAGAAGAATATTCCAAAAACTCAATAAACACACAAAAAAATGCATACACATTTCAACAACCTCTAAATCCCGTTCCTGGAAGGTCTGGCCATGAAATCAATCACTGGGTGACAACAGCTCCTGTTTGGGGACAGTCAGGATTTGGGCCATGAACTCAATTGCTTCTGGTAATGAAGACAGTGTTGGACTATTTGCTCAGCCAGGAAACTGCTGTGAGAACAACTGTTCTGTCCTCTTTAAAAACACATAAAAAGTAAACTCGACCCTGGAAGTGTAAGTCTGGATGACCAGGAACCTTGCACCACTCACCCACAGCTTCAAAGAATTCCAAGAACCAATGGATGACCGCTAGTTCCTCCCAACTCTTCCAAGCAGTTGTACCAACTACGCCTGTAAACATGGTCTGTAGGCTCCCACAGCACATGCGTGGCTTATGGGTTTCTGACGTTGGAGTGATGGCCTCCAGACAAGTTCAAAGAACTATTTAAGGCCATTGGAAACCAAGGGCAGTGTTGACACAGTTTAAATAAGAGAATGGGCCCTAACACGAGGACCAAGTGCCACTGGCTGAAGTACAACTAAACTCACTTCAAGGTCATGCAGCCTTTCAGGTAATTTTGACCCAAAGATCACAGGGCTGTACCCATTGGGATTTTCTTGGTTGTAAGTGACAGAAAACCCAACTGAAACCGGCTTAAATAAATGGAAGGGAATTTATCAGCTCATGAATTTTTTTTCTTTTTTAAGTCTAGATGTAGGTCTTATTTCATGCACATCTGAATTAGGGACTAAACTGATGTCATCAAGACTCCATCTCTTTCTCAGCTCTGCTCTCCACCATGGTCACCCCAGGTGACCGCTGGACCCAGCAGGTCTAGTCAAAAAGCACACTTGCCTCTCTCCCAATAGTTCCAGCAAAGTCTTCTGGGATCTCATTGGTTCTGACTAAGTCAGGGATGGATCCATGACTGCAATGGCCTGAATGTTTATATTCACCCACAAAATTTGTATTTTGAAACCCTCACCCTGCAATGTGATGGCCTTAGGATGTGGGGATCTGGGGGGGTGCTCAGGTCCTGACGGTAGAGCCCTCATGAATGGGATTCGTATTCTTATAAAAGAAACCCCAGAGAATTCTTTGCCCCACCTGCCATACAAGGATAAAACAAAGTCTTCAACAGGGAAGAGGGTCCACACCTAATTATGCTCGCACTCTACTCTTGGACTTTCTAGCCCTAAGAACTATGAGAAATGAACCTCTGTTGTTTATAAGTCACCCAGTGTGTGATATCAAGGTCTGTGTAACAGGGGACTGAAGGGACTAAGACAATGACCTGGTCACTGTGGTAAGGTTGGGACATACACTATGGTTTCATGTCTGTGCTTAGCTCATATGACCACCTTGGAGCCCAAGATGAGCCCATATGACCATCCTGGAGCCCACCCCGACCACAGGGACTGAGAGCAGTAAGAGGAAAGTGTCCAAACACAGACAGGGGCGGGAGGAGAGAAAGAAGGGAGTAGGATCTCTGGAGGCAATGTTCACCACATTATACCAAATGAATCCATTTTCACATGTGGATATCGTCATACACATGACCTTGATGAGCTCCAGATAGAAATTACCACCTCTGTTCTCTCTGTCCCAGGGCAGGGAGATTCCTGGAAATGCTTTGGGAAAGCCAGGGAGAAAAAGAACAAAGCCCAGGAAGAGCTTAGAGGTGACCCCTTAGCAAAGCGCGGGGTCGATCTCCTGCCTCCTTCCACTTTGCTCCCATGGTCCTCCGCCCATGAGAGCCGTGTAGGCCTTATCTGCAAAGCTGCGATCAAGGGAGTGTGAGTCATCTCTGCCCCCTCACAGGAGGGCCCCCGAGACCGGGTCAGAGAGGCATGTCCAAGACAATCTCCACGCATTGCTGGGACAGAGAGCAGGCGGTGCCATTACTGAACAAGTAACTTCATCATCGAGGAGATCCAAGGCTCAGAAGACAGCAGCAGGTGCCAGATCCAAAACAAAACAAATTTAACACGAGCAAACAAGTGATCACATTGGTCACCAGCACAGCCAAGAACAAGCTATGACAAGTGCTGGGCAGGGGAATTACAGTGAGTGGTTCTGGACCAGTTCCATGAACAGGGATTACGTCCCAGGGCGGCCTGAAGATCCGTGAGAGGGGTGGGAAGGCCCAGGCCCTGCCAGGTCCAGGCCACATCACAGAGAACCCAGAAGCGGCTACTAATGCACAAACAAAGTCTCCCTGACTTGAGGCTCCCCCCTCACAGTCTCTATGAGGAGTGACATAGAGGAGCAGAGTCACCCAAAAGCAAAACAGAGGGTGGGGTGTGTTGTCCCCCAGGGGGCCACCATGATTGTGATGGTGAAGCTGTGAATCACACAAACTGATTGCTTCTGACCCCTTTCTTGTCCTTCCCCATGGAGTCAGGGCCAGGCTTAATGAGCTGAAACCACCTTTGGTACATGGGCTGAAAGCTGAAACAGGAACACTTGTCCCCAACCCCCAACTCCACTGCTCTGAGTACAAACTTCTAGATCAGAGTTCTGTTTTAAACCCATCTGGGATGGTCAGTTTTATGCGTCAAATTTGGCTAGCCCCAGATACTTTTGTCGAACGTTATTCAAGATGTTTCTGTGAAGGCATTTTTAGAGGAGATTCACATTTAGATCAGTAGACTCTGAGTAAAGCAGTTAGCTCCCTGTGGTGGTGGTGGGCCTCGCCTAGTCAGCTGAGGGCCTCCACGGAGAGACTGACCTTCCCCAAGCAGGAGGAAATTCTGTCAGCAGACTAGCTTTGGAATCAAACTGCAGTTCTTCCTGGGCTTCCAGCCCACCTGCCTGTCCTGCATGTGTTGGAGGTGTTGTTCTAGCCTCCACAATTGTGTGAACCAGTTCTCTAAAGTAAATCCACATGGTAAATGACGATGATGATGGATGGGTGGGTGGATGGATGGATGTGTAGACAGAGGCATAGACAGGTATGCGCATATGTTAGAGAGACAGATCTAGAAATGACTGAGAGAGAAAGACAATGGAAAGAGAGAGAAATGTATACACACATACATCCTGTGGTTCTGTTCCTCTACAGAACCCTGATTAATATACCAGCTGTCTGGGTTTAAACCTGAAACCCTTTCCACATCCCCACACACTCATCCCACTGTCGTAGGAGATGAATATGTAGCATATCCACCGTATCCCATATATATTTTTATCACATATACTATATATCATGCACACACATACACACAAGCGCACGCGCACGCCCCTCCACCCCTCCAGGCTCTGCACAAAGGTGCGCTCTCTGGGGTTCCCTCCATGATCCTCAGGCTCCAGGGTCTACAGCCTGCAGGTCAGTCCACACACCCTGGAGCACCTGCCTTCATTTCCAGTCATATCAGACACCAAGGAACAGCAGAACTACAGCGCATGAAGGTCAGAAGAGCCAGAGATTTCAGTGGCTTCCACCAAAGCCCAGAGAAAAGCCCTTTTACCAGACCCACCACTGCATAAGGACTTTAGGAGAGGGTCCTTATCAAGCCGGAGGAAGGCTCTGCCCCCACAGACTGCTCCGGCCGGTCGGAGAACAGAATCCGCTCCGCCCCACCCAGTGGGCGTGCACATGCAGGGAGCGTCCCACAGTGTGTGTCAAGTTTCACACTTGACACGATGTATTCACCTGCGTGCCTGCCGTTCCATGTCTGAGCGTGGTTCCCGAAGGTCCCATCTACTGTGTGGGGTACCCTCCGTCACATTACGTGTCATTCACCCATTCATCTGACAAAGGCTCAGTGGACACCTACTGGGGGCTGGAGGTGCCTGGGACTCAGCAGGAAACAAAGCCCCGCCCTGTGTGGAACGGACACTCCCATGGGTAGAACAAGATAAGAACACTGATATGACATGATAACCACACAGCCAAGACTTGTGGAAAAAGATAAGATCTTATCCAATTTTTCAGAGAAGGACAGTGAAACTCCAGTAAAGGAACAACTTGACCAAGGTCACAGAGACGGCCAGAAATGAGGCCACAGAGCCACCCACGTCTGTCTAATACCAGCACCCAAGCTCCTCTTCCCCGGGTGCCGGAGAGCGTGGGAGAACTTGCCGGCGACGAGTAGCTGGAAGGCGAGATGGCTTTCCGAAGGCAGAGTGTCTGCATTTCTCATGCTCTCCTCCTGCTTTACATCTCCAGCTCGTCTGACCAAAAGTTCCCTATGATGTGGGCACAGTGGATCTGGCGAAGATGCCAGGCCCTGGCTCGAAAGCCACATGAGCCAGAAGAGTGGCGGCGAGCAGACCCTCCCGCAGAGCTCCAGAGGATGAGCGGGGCAGTCCCGTTCGGGCATCGGCCACCTTCGGGGACAGCGAGGGAAGTTGGCAGGGAGTCAGACCCAAGTTCTAAGCCCTGGGAAAATTAATGCCAAACCTCGGCTCCTTTCCTCCTTGAAAATTAAAAAGTACTGCGGTGTAGCTTGGCTTTGCAGTTTGGGTGTGATTTCCTGAGGCAGCTGGGGAAGACTGTGCGTGGTGTTCCCCCGTGCAGGACAGCTTGGGCAGTTATGGAGGAAGAAATGAGAGAGCTGGGATCAGGAGACAGTAAAACCCACCTGCGGGGAACAAGGCAGCAAAGAGCAGAATCCTGGGTGCCGGGAGACCTTGGTTTCGGGGCTGCTGCTCTGGAGACCACTGTGGTCATCGTGGGTCTTACACAGGCCTCAGCGTTCATCTGCTCCCACTTTCTCGCTCTATTGAAGAACACAAGGTCTTTCTTTCATCAGGCTGGAAATGAGAAAGCCAAGAGCCTAAGAGGTCACATCCCTGTCACGGATCACCCTGAAACACTGGCTCTACGGGCATGCTGTTGGCCGCCCCCAACTGGGCAGCCCACCCTGGCCCAGCCCAGAGCAGCTCCATGAGCAGACCTCAGCCTCCAGCTCTCAGGCTGGGGTGGAAAAGTTCCTGCCCTCTGCCGAGCACTGCCCTGGGGAACCCACCAAAGCGCTAGGAACTGTGACCGAGTCACAGTGAGGAAACAGTCTTGGTCGCCTGTTTGAGGTTACCATCAAAGCCGCCGGACAGAACCAGGATGGGAATCCCAGCTTTCCAACCCCAGTGTCCTAGTGGGTGGCTCAGTGGGTTAAAGCCTCTGCCTTCGGCTCGGGTCATGATCTCGGGGTCCTGGGGTCGAGCCCCGCATCCGGCTCTCTGCTCAGCGGGGAGCCTGCTTCCTCCTCTCTCTCTCTGCCTGCCTCTCTGCCTACTTGTGATCTCTGTCTGTCAAATAAATAAATAAAAATCTTTAAAAAAAAAAAAAAAAGTCCTTCTCAGGAACACCAGCCATTCCCTCCAAGACCTAGGACCCTCCGGGAATGCCTCAGAGAGGCGGATCCCTCTCAAACAAGCAAATGTTGAAAGTGTAAGGATTGGGTTTCAAGTCAACAAACAAGTGGAGAATGACAGAAACAGACCCCCCAGGAACCGTGAGCCTGCTGCTCGGAGCTCCAGGGGCAGGCAGAGCAGACAGGCATGTCAAGTCCCAGGCTCCCCAAACTCCTGGCAAGCAGAAGGCTTTCCTCAAGGAAGGGCCTGGACGGGCCCGGCACAGCAGTGAGCAGGGACAGTCCCCGTGTCGGGGCTTATCAGGTATCTCTCGACTCTGAGCAGGAGCTCTGGGGTGCTGAGGGCTTGCAAACCCTCATCTGCCCCTGCGTGGCCCCCCAGTTTTCAGCCACTCAGCCCGCTTGGGTTTCTCCCTGGCCTGTGGTAGACACAACCGCCGAGGCTGGGAGACGGAAGCATGTCAGGCCCGGCTGGACCTACATAGCGCCAAGGCCAACCAAGTTACCTGCCCAAGGGGATGACTGCATGGAACCCTGACCGGGAAGCTCTGAGTCCAGGAACCGCTCTCTAAGGATGGAAATCCACGGTGGGGGCGGTGGGGGTACAGTATTTCACGGCAAGGGTACCTCTGAAATCCCAGTGACTGGGTCAGCACAGGGAGAGACTAACACTGCCCTTGGGTGACCCTAGGGGCAGCAGGAGCCCTGGCTTCCCGAGGGCCATGTCAGCCCCCTGGCCAAGCCACGGTTGGCTCTGGGTTACTGCTCTCAAGTCCACCCGGCTAGCCTCCAGCCACAGCCAGAATGATAGATGGATTGTGCTCCCACCCCCAAAAGCTCTGCAGTGGCTCCCCATTGCCCTCAAGACAAATCTTTCCAGATGGCTGTGTGACAGGCCCTGCCCCCTCCCCCTCCCCACCTGCCTTTCAGCTTCTCACGCCCAGTCCCACCAAAGTGGGCTTTGCTGAGTTGCTTGAACAGACAAGGCTTCCCCCCAACAACCCCCACGGTCTTTGCCAGACCGATTCCCACCCATCCCTCAGTTCTCATCCGGCTGTCACTTGGGAGGAGCCTCCCCTGGTGCCTGAGCCCAGACCAGGACCCCTGGCGGTGAGTCCCCATCGCCCACGGTACCCCCCATCATCCTGCTTACCACTCCATGGTGCCCACTCAGTATCTGTCTCCCTCCGAAAGATGTGTGGCGAGACAAAGCCCCTCGGAATCTTGTTCAGCACTCTGTCCCCAGCACTGAGCACAGAGCAAGATCAGTGATCTTAGTTTGGGGACAGTTCCCAAAAAGAACTGTTGAATGGATGAATGGATTTATCATTCATTAAAACTCCTGAGGCCAAGGCATTAAAAAGAAACTTTAAGGTGAGTATCTGCTGAAAAGGAAGGCTACGAGGTACACACAGGTGCTAAGGAAGGAACCCCAGAATCCCCAGCGTACCCCGGGAACAGGGGCCAGGACAGTCACTGATCCGGGCATGTCCTCACCACTCCTCACCAAGCCCCAGCTTCATGGGTCACCACCCGGCAGCTCCTAAGCTGGGACCAAGCCACAGGCATGAGGAGAGCCTGGAGAGCTTTGATCAAGAGCTCACCCCCATGGCTCCCTGGGCTGTCTCTCACCTGACTCACCAGTGGGCAGGGAGGACGGTCCCTGTGTCTGAGTCTGCTTATATCTGTGTGTCTATGTCTCTGTACGCAGGCGCACTCTGCCATTACCCACCACAGAGTGGACAGAAGGAGAGTCCATTTTTCTTCTACAGCTGCCCAGTGACCCATGCAACTGGCCCGTGGACAATCGGAAGGAACCAAGCCCCTGGCCTCCCTCCAGTCTGTCCCTCAAAGTGGTAGCACCTGGCCCCTCTCGAGTGTTGGGTCCTACCCTGGCTGTTCCTACCTGATCTGCCCCTCTGGCCAAAGCCTCTGCCTTTGTCCATCCTGTTCCAAGTCCCGGAAGGCTGTCCCCAGGAGCCGCTCCCTCACCCTGACTCTCTCTGGCACTCACCACACTCTGCCTAAGGGCAGCCCTCCGGTGCAGGACTGAGAGTGAAGGCACTGATTCTCTGGGTTGCCCCTGTCCAGGCACGGTCTGGCAATGACTGCAGCGGCCCTCTGCCCACAGCGCCCATCAGGCTCCCCTCCCACAGCTGCAGTTCTAACGGTTTTGGTAACAGCTCCCTCCCCTCACCCCGTCAGGCTGAGGGTGCTCACAGGCCCCACTCTGCACCCCCAAGGGGCTTCACCACCCTCGTGTGCTCCCCTTCAGCTTGCCTGAACCTTGTCAATAGTCCCCCTTTTAATCTCTCTTTACTCGCCGTCTTAGGACCTCATCTTGTTTTTCTCAGAGATGGATTCCAAAGAGGCCCCAAGTTCCTGCCCTTGAACAGCTGGATAGAGACTTAAAGTCCAGTCCAGCTTGGCCTCCCAAACCATCCTGAATGCTCTGGAATCACATAAATTCCCTCTTCCATGGAGAGTTGCTGCTAAAAAAAAAAAAAAACACCTGCTGGAGAACCAGCGTTGGCCTCTCCAAAATGTCCACATTCCATCATCCTGTCCTCCTCCTAGTAAGTTCTAGTAAGCTCCATTACCATGGTAGGGAATGGGGATTCCAGCCCTGGGGGTGAGAAAGAGGAGCCAAATCACAAGTTGGAGAGGGGCCAACTGTGATGAGAATCAAGGACACAATACTGCAGTCCTCTTTAATTCCCTTTGTGACCTCTTCCTCTAGGACACACACATTTGCCCTCAAGTCCCCTGATGCTTCCACCTCAGGTCCTGGTGAGCAAAATATCCCCATGAAAGAGGTCTTGAACCTGTCTGCACATGGAGAGACATGTGCACACACATACACGTTCACATACATTCTCACACATGTGCACATAGGCCTTCACACACGTGTGCACATACACTCATTCACATGCACACACATACATAAAGGTAGAGCCCACATTTGAAAAACACACCGAACTTCCACTTCCACCCCAATTTTCAGGAGGCTCATGACTCTTTTAGCCACTTATTCCCAAGGACAACCTCTGGCCCTGCCCAGTGGCTTACCTGAAGCAGAGACACAAGGAGAAAGCAGAGTCAGTCATTCATAGCATCTTAAAATGGATCAACAGAAAGGCCCAGTGAGATTTCTTAGCCCAACATTACCCAACAAGTGTTCCAGTGAACATGAGTCTCTGAGCTGCTCTATGAAAAATAAAAGTCCGCAGTCCAGGCAGTTCGGGAAACACAGGCCGCCATGTTCTCTCCTCTCAGAGAATCCCAAGGCTCTGTGAGGTCCTGAAGAAAAGGTTCCTGCTAAAGGTCATTTCACCCAGTATTCAGGGATAGATGATAGGTTGGCAGATGGACCAAGAGACAGATGGCACATATGTGACAGAGCAAGACAGAGGGAAACAGATTGATTTTGAAGTTAAACAAACTCCATGGAGCACACGTTTAAATAACATTGACATAAACCAGCCATTTTCATAATTAACGGAGGCTCAGAAAGGGCTTTGCCCAAGGTCACCAGCTAGGAAAGGGCAAAGATAAGACTAGAACTCGGGCCTCCTAATGCCCAGGTTCACACTCCTTCCAACAAGTTCTGTTCTTTTTTTTTTTTTTTAATTTAACTCTAACCCCCAGGATCTCTGGGAATCAAAGAGGTCAATGCTATTTTCAAAACAAACCCTGGTGTTTGTGATTGTACTTGGTGACTTCACGAGGCTTCCCTCGCAGACACACCTTCTGCTGAGGAAGATGTCCCCTCCTGCATCCCGGACTCCCAGGGTGCCAGGGCCCAGGGCGGAGTCCTGAGGGCTAGGCCTGATGAGTCCGGGCTCTCGTGAGGCCAGGGGCCTGGATACTGGGTCCTGCTACTCTACTTGAGCTGGGGAGGGAGGCTTCCTGACTGGTGGACCCAAATGGCACAAGTGCTCACGGTGCCATCCCCGGGGATGGGGTTGGAGAAATGAAAGCCAAGGTCTGAGGCCTGGGTGTGCCTCCTCAGCCCGGCACTCCTTCCACAGCTCTGCTACCAGAACTAGAGCTCTCCTTCCATCCCTCCTCCCTCAGCCAAGGTCCTGGCACCCTGCCTCCCACATCCTATCCCCTGAGCTCCCAGCCACAGCGACCTCTCCCTCACTGCGCACTCACGGCCCAGAGAGATGCCCAATGCCCTCAGCGGGCCTGGACCTCCGGTGCCCCCCAACCCTCCCACCCCTGCCACACAGTCACCGGGGTTTGGCTACTTAAAGGCTTCCCCCAGCACCTCCTGTCTCCCCACGCGGCATGGAGGCTTCCAAAGCCCACAGCAGGCCCTAATTTCAGCTACCTCCCTCAGGGCAAGTGCCAGGCTCGGCAGGTGCATACACAGAGGAAGAGAACCTTCTCGTGGTGCCCGGCGTGGTGCTTGGCACATAGCAGGCACAGAGGGGGGCCTGGGTTTATAGGCAACTTCCTCATCCAATAGCAAAATAGAATTCATTTTGGAGATCCGTCACAGGACAGAGGAACCACAAGGAGGAGGCTTCTGGAGCGACTCCAGGATGCCACACCACCCACCGGCCTGTGAGGGTCTCAGGTCCCTGAACAGCACCATGTGGGGGCAGAAGACGTGTGCAGGCATTTCTGGCCCTTGAACTCTGATTTGGTTATAGACTCACAGAGAGGGAAAGGCCAAGTGCTTCCCATGCTCCTCTGCAGGCCTTTAGCACAGCTGAGCTGAACAGGAGAATTACAGGGAGAAGGCCGTGCTTGCGGCTGGGCTCAAACGGGGCACCAGCCCTCCCCAGCTCAAGGCGCTTTCCAGGAGTAAATCTGGCAAGACATGCTTCACACCCAAAAGCCAGTGGCTTTTGACACCTCAACCAAATTTCCATAAAATAGGAGGTTCAGCGGTAAAGACAGATTCTCCTGGCCTACACACTCAGGAGGAGATGCGGACAGGAAGGTGTGGGGAAAATCTTATCTCCTGATCCTTAGGCAAAGATCCCCACGTGGGCCACTTCTCCTCAAATCTGCCCCCTGCCCCCGCCTCTGCAGGCTGTTGCTTGAGCCCTCCTCAGAGCAAGCAGCAGCATTGAACTCAGAAACCCAGCCCCCAAGTCTGGACTCTAGCCCTCACTCCCCCACCTTCCCCGGCCCCATCCATCTCTGAGGCTTCTCTGCTGCTGGAATGGGGGAGGGGGGTGCACACCAGAGGCCCCGCACTGTGTGCCACCATTGCTCATACTTGTCTCTTTCCCAAGCAGCAGGGCCTCTGGGGGCGAGGGCAAGGCCAACACCTCCCAGGCAGACAGAACCGAACGGAGAGAGTCAACAACGGCCGTGTTTGTATCTGCTCCTTTGTCTGGGACACACAGCCCAGTTCCTGGGGGCTTGCCAGGATGGCCTATTGTCTGGCAGTGTTTGCCTTTGGGGCGAGAGGTGCCCTGGAGTGAGAAGTGGGGGGAGGGAAAGCAGGGCCCGGCACCACACCAGGCAGCCAGCCTGGGTGCCAGAGGCCATGGCTCATGAAGCCCCTGGGCGAGGAGCCAAGGGCCTGCCCACTCTTCTGTCTGCAGGCTCGGATGACCAGTGACGGCAGAAACTTCCCCCCCACACAAAGACCCCTCAGAACCATTGTCTTCCTTCCCCCAGACCCCTTCCGGGCTCTCCACTCTCCCATCCCTGCATACCTACCCTCACCCCCAACTCAAGGAAGGTAAGGAAGGTAAGAGACGCCGCATAGTACTGCCCAGAGGGAACAGAAACAGCTCAGGGAGAGCCGAGGACCTGCTTCTGGGGGGACGTCCAGAGTCAGTCTGCGCATGTGCTGGAGGCGGCTGGCCTTACAGTTCCGTCTTCCCCACCACCTGTGCCTTGATTGCCCTCAAACCCAGCTCCTGCATGAGCGGCTCTCTCCCATCAGAGCTGCACGTCCATCAGCTGCTGCTAAACTGAACGAGGCAGCATGTCCCCGGAGCTGTAGGACCCTGTGCAAGTCAGTTCCTCTCTGACGAGGAGGGGCTGGATTCCTGGGTCTCCCAAGGCCCTTTCAGCTTCAAAGTCACAGAACCAGAACCACAGGGCGAGGGTCTGAAGCCCTCCTAGACAGCAGAGCGGAAACGGATACTACAGCAACGCAACAGGAAGGATCCGTGCCTTCGGCCCGAGACCATTCAAGCCACCAACCAACACACGGTTCTGTGCAGGGGTCTCCACCACACTTTGTGCAGAGACCACACCCTGAGCTGTACACCGCAGGCTGCCGGTCATCACACTGTAAAGAGTCGTGCACACTTTGAGGTGTACAGACACTTCGGGGCACACAGACACTTTGCAGCATGTAACACTTTGTAGATCTACACACTTGGGCGGTATCCCACACTCTGCGTAGAGACTTCCCTGCTGGGAGCACTCTGCTAGTGTGAATGTGACTCTGGCAGGGCTCTGAAGCTCAGCCTGCAGACCCGGGAACCAGATAAAACTGGGTGGGATGCCTTTCGGCCACTTGTTAACCTTGAGCAAATCACTTGCCCTCTGAGACTCAGTATCGCCACCTGTACCAGGGAGATAATAGTACCTACCTCATAGGGCTTGAGGGCAAGATTAAATGAAGCTGAGCCTACAATGGGCTCAAGATAGCGTCCAGCACACAGAAACCCCTGGTAAAGGGTGCCTGGGTGGCTTGGTCAGTTAAGCTTCAGACTCTTGTCTACCAGGGTCACGAAAGCAGGGTCGTGAGCTCCAATTCAGTCGGGGGAGCCCTTCGTGGAGCCCCTCCTCCGGTTCCGCTTGGAGGCCTGGGCTGGGCTCAGAAACCTTTCCGCCTCTGGATGGACTCCCTGGGATTTCAGCTTCTCTCCCTCTCCTTTCGCCCCTCCCCCCCATGGCACGCATGCGCGCTCACATGCCCTAAAACAAATCTTAAAAAAAAAAGAAAGAAAGAAACACTTGGTAAACGGTAGCCTTGCCATTGCTCACACTTTCAAAGTTTAGTGTTTTATAATGTAATCTACTGTTTAATTTAAAAATTTTAATTGAAAAAAAATATATATATAATTGGATGTTCCCAGGGTCGTAAAGCTTTGGAAACTCAGATAACAGACAGAACCATTTAATTCATATTTATTTCACATTTGATCTGTAAACTTTTTATTTAAAAAAAAATCCACTGTCATTAGCAACGTGTGCTGCCATTAGTTTGTCTTTAGTGAAATAAGAGCGCAGGCCTTAAAGAGTCTCTGTCTATAACATGTAGAAACTTCGATGTAAACACGAGGTGTCCGCCCTCCTCCCTTGATTTTGGGAGTTCGTCAATGACATGATCTCAACCAGAAAAGCAGAGGGGAAAGGACAGCACTTTGATACCTAAGAGCTCCCAGAGCAGGAACTGCACAGTTTGGCAGGCTCATTTGTCTTTTTGAACTGTTTACCTTGGACAAATTGTATCAGGTTTGCTTCTTCCACATAATTTCCACTCCTCCATCTAAAAACAGCAGCTAAAAGATTTCTTGCAGTCAGCACTTTCAGAGAAGGAGGGGCAGGTGCGAAAACATACAAGATAGAAACATACATATTCTTCAAGCAGTGGCCCTGGAGAGAGGGAAGATGGGAAAGAGGGAGGGAGGGACCCAGGAAAGAGATACTTTTAAAGTGAGTTACCAGGGTGAAGGGTGCATCAGAGGATAATGGCTTTATACACAGGGCTGCTGCAAGGCAAAAAGGTTCATTTACTTCTGTCTTGGTCCCTCCTTGTAATATTTACATAGGAAAAGGCAATTATGCTGTTAGGCACAGGGGGAAAAAAAATGGACAGAAAACTTTTCCCCCTCAAGGAATCTCAAAGCAGGTCCAGCCCCAAGGGGGCAGTCACCAGAAAGGGACTTGCATTGCAAAGGGGCCGGGCCTGAACCGAAGACCATGCGTCTGCCTCAGAGGCATCTCCAACAGCATCACAAGCCCAGACATTGGGGACCTTAGCGTGTACTATCAAAAATAGTGTTTATTTACAGTGAGGGGATGGGAGGATGGGCAGGGCTGCCCTGAGCATTTTTTAAAAACAGAGTTGGGGGGGAAAGAGAGAGCAATTAGCTTGGGCTGGGTAACCCCCATCCCTTAATCCTTCGTGAACCATATCCTCTGGGGTCCGTTCAGTGCTTTTGTGCTCTGATCTGCACTGACAGCTGGACTCATGGGAGGCGAAAATACCTTTAGGAAACAATACTGATTAGGGGACGCCCAGGAACCCAGGAGGATCGCTCCAAGTCACAAGCGGCCCTAACAACAACAGGGGGGCCTGCGGCCCTCCCAGCCAGTTCTTTTCCCTGGGGGGAGGGGAGGAGGGAAGAGCAGAGGCCCACAGGAGGCCACAGGGCAAGACCGGGCCAGGAAAACACCGAGTAGGCAGGACCCGGGTTTCAGTGTGCTGGGACTGCATAGATGCGCCCCTCGATCCCGCCGACTGCGGCGGGCGCCAGTCTGTTCGCGGGTCGCGGACCCGGCGCTCACACGATCCGTTTCCTGTCCCCCCGGCAGAGGATCTTCTTGAAGGCCCGGCGGAAATCGTGGTTGAAGATGGTGTAGATGACCGGGTTCAACGAGCTGTTGCAGTAGCCGAACCAGAAGAAGAACTTGAAAAGCGTGCGCGGCACGGAGCAGCCCACGGCCGTGAGCGTGTAAGTGAAGAAGAAGGGGAACCAGCACACCACGAACACGCCAATGACCACGGCCAGCACGAACGTGAAGCGCTTCTCGCGGTTCTGCCGCCCGCGCCAGCGCGACGCCTTGGGGCCCCCGCCACGCTCCTCCCCGGGCCCCGCCGCCAACGCCCCGGGCCCCGTGGCCCCCGGCCCGCGCCGCGGCAGGCTGTCCCCGGGCTTCACCTGGCTCGCCCGGGCCTTGCTCTTGGCCCGGGGACCCCGCTCGGACCTGCGGGGCCCCGGGGGCCGCTCGGCGTGCTCGGACGACGAGCTCTCCTCCAGGTCCAGCGCGTCCGCGTCGCGCGGCCCGGCCGGCGCGGGCTCCCCGGGGGCGCCGTTGAGCTGGGCGGGCAGCGGCTCGGCCTCGGCACCCACGGGGCCCACGCCGCGCTCCGGGCCCAGGCCGTTGGGCCTGCGCTCGGCGCCCCCCGGCGGCGCGGCGGCGGCGTCCGGGCCCCGGCGGCTGGGCGGCACGCGGGTGCGACGCTTGGCGATCTGGTAGATGCGCACGTAGACCAGGATCATGATGAGGCAGGGCGCGAAGAAGGAGCCGATGCACGACGAGATTACGTACCACTTCTGGTCGTTGATCTCGCAGCGCGGCTCGGCCGGCTGCTGGCCGCCGCCGCCGCCCTTCTTCTCGATGGAGATGAGCGGCGGGAAGGAGATGACGGCCGAGATGACCCACACGGTGACGATGATGGCCTTGATGCGGCGCGGCGTGCGCTTCAGGTTGTACTCAATGGCCTGCGTGATGGACCAGTAGCGATCCAGGCTGATGGCGCACAGGTGCACGATGGACGAGGTGCAGAAGAGCACGTCGAGCGCCAGGTAGATCTCACACCACGCCTTGCCGAAGTACCAGTAGCCCATGACCTCGTTGGCCAGAGAGAAAGGGATGACGAGCGTGGCCACCAGGATGTCGGCCGAGGCCAGAGACACCAGGAAGAGGTTCTGGGGCGCCTTCAGCGCGCGGCTTGTGAACACCGCGATGATGACAAGCACGTTGCCGAACACCGTGAGCAGCATGAGCAGGCCGGCCAGGCACACCAGAGTCAGCGTCACCTGCAGGGAGTAAGGGGTGGCCCGGGCGCCGCCCCCTGGCGCCTCGGTCCCGTTCCAGCTCGCGTTGCCCGCGTCCGGCTGCAGGGAGCCCATGGGCGCGAAGCTGCCCTCGGCCAGCGGCTGCTCCTGGCGGAACATGAACGCGGGTGCCCGCTTGCCTGGGCCTGCTGCCAGCTGCCTTCCGGCCCAGAGCCCCTGGGTCCTCCTCTTCCTCCCGCGCCCCGCTCGCCCTGCGGCGCCTCACATGGGGAGGGGGCCGCGGGGACGCCGGCCCGAGCTGGGGGGCGGCTAGCAGCCCATGGACCCGGCTCCCGCGAACGGCGCCCGGCCCGCGCTGCTGGCGCTCGTGGGGGGCGACTTCTCCTTCCCAGCTCCGCACAAGTTTTATTTCTAAGCGGCGGGAGAGAGTAGGTCGAGCCGATGGGGAAAGGGAGATTTATTCTTCAAGGAGGGAGAACAGAAATCATCGGTGGCCTGATCACTTGGAGGGATGACAGAAAATTTAAAATCTAGCTCTATCTTGACTCTGGAGCCTGAGCGAAAGCAAGAGGTCTTACCGTGTGCGGGGCCCGCCCCCACCCCGGGAGGCAGCCGAAGGGCGCCGATGCGGGCCTGGGGTCCTATGTCTGTCTTCTCACATCCCCGAAGCGATTACCGACTCTCTCGCTGCCCCCAGACGCGGCGGTGCCGGCCGGGCCCGGGCTGGGGCCAGGGTGCGGACTCCGCCGCCTCTCTCCGAGCGCCGCCGGACTTCCAAAGTTGCGTGCCCAGCTGGGGCTGGGGCTCAGCGCGCGGAGCTCGGGGGCGGCGACGGCGGCGGGGTGAGCCGTGTGCGGGCCGCATGAAGACACCCCCGTCCTCAGGTGGGCCGGGGCAGGTGGCCGATCGGCCCTCCGAGAGCCGCGGCCGAGGCACACGGCCTCCTGGGCTTTGGCCCGGCGAGCTGCGGGCTCTGAGTGCAGCCGGACCGGCCGGGGTCCGAGGGCAGCTTGAGTTGGGACAGGAACGCGGGGCTAGGGGTAGAAGGTGCTGGGGGTGGCCCGGCGGCGGCGCGCCGGCTGCTGGGCGTCCGCACCGAAGCCGGAGCCGATGCTGCTCCGCCGCGCTCACGGTGGACTGGTTTTATAGCCCCAGGATCAAGCCGGCGTTGCCGAGCAGCCGGCGTCAGCCCCCACGTGGGAAACCGACCCTCCCCGCCCCTTGCGCCTCCCCTCCACGGGTCTAGCGCCCTCGCCCCGCGTGGGACCTTGGGGAGCGCTGCTCCCCCGGCGGGACGGGCTCTTTGGAGAGGCGGGTACCTGGAGCGAGGGGTTTAAAGAGCCCGGGGAGTGGGAGCGGCCCCTGCTGGGAATTGGCCGAGCAGCTCTGGGCCGGCCCAGCCGAGGGCAGCTGGTACCGGGGAGTGCCCCCATCGAGCTGGGTCGGAGGAAAGAGAATTGGGGACCCTGGCCCGAATCGGAAGCAGCACCCACCGGTACCAGCAGCACCTGAAGCAGCCTGGTCCTGGGCTGGGCCGGTCTCGCCCGCAAGGGCTCCTGGCGGTGGGGCGAGTGGGATCCTGGTGAGAAAGGAAAGCACGGGTTCGGATCGAACCCTTGGGGCGGAATGGGACGGACCCCCGGAGAGCGGGACCCCTCTGAGTCCAGAGCTCCGCTCTGGGGAGAGGAGGCCACGTGTGGTCCTGAGCCACAGAGCGGTCTGCGGGACACCGGCAGCGGGAGGTGTCTGGACCGCGCCCCCTTACACTACGGTGAGGAGGGGTCCTGGAGGCGGCGGCCACGCGCCGCGACTGAGCGAGGGCGCACTGACACCTGCTGGCAGCTCGTCGTCACGGCCGCCACGCCGGGCGCTTTCTTCCGCCTCTGCAGTCCTTTTGCCTACAGCGCCTTCTGCTTTTTCAGGACAAGTTTGGGTCCGAGCTCAGGAAAGGAGAACCCAGATTTCAAACTGCATTTTGTCACGTTGCAGAAATCTTCCTAAAACATATACTTGGTGTGTCGGGAGTGGGAGTTCGCCTGAGAAAGTCACATTGGGAAGGGCTCAGCAGGCATCGGGACCCAGGACTGGCATCCCATCCTGGCCAAGGCACGGCCCCCCGTTCCCACAGATCCGAGATGCCTGCAGCGTACCCTAATGATTGCCCAGTTCTAGCGGACCACCAACCATTTTGTGTTGGTGGAGGCAGGAGAACTAGTCTCCTCCCCTTCCCGCCCCCATCTCAGATGCCTGCACACCGTCTTTTAGTTAAGGAGGGGAGTGCTGGCCCAAAGAGGAGAGAATCATTTCCGTGTTCTCTCTGACCGGAATAGCCTGGAGCGAGGTGAAGGGCTAGTTTTTCTCCGCCTGCTGATTGCCGGACCATAGATCTCAGCAGTTGCCAGTGGACCAGCCTGAGTTGTGTTATCTGCGCTTTTTAGATCAGCAGGCAGTTTAAGGGTAAGCCCAGGAGGACAGGCACTGTTAACGGGAGAGATAAACAGAAAAGTTACCTAATTGAAGGATCTGGTAAAGCAGAATGCCTTCTGCAATCGGGTAAACTGGAAGTTTAAGACCCAGCAGACCACCTCCCCCAAAGGCAGGGTGCAGGCTGGGGGCTGGGGAGGAATGCAGGGCCGGGAGCCTCAAATTGGGCCCGGAGCCTCAAGTTGGGCCCCAGATGATGTCTACAGCCCGCACCAGGGATACAGTGACTGAAACAGCATCTCTGGATGGACATGGTCAGGAAGTCTGTATCTTTTCAAAGCACTTTGCAGAGTCTCATTTGACTTTCATCTCCCAATCTCTGATCCAGTCCAGGGAACTCCTCTACTAGTCTTAATTCTGAGGAGCCAAAAGCACTTTTCTGGAGGATCTAAAGAAAGCTGAGGAGACAGAATTTCCTCCCTCTGTTGAGCCCATCACTTCCCACCCTGTACTCAAATCTCGGCTCTGAGTCTCCTGGCAGGATGCAGTAACATGGCACTAGGCTTGGTTGGCCAGGTGATACACTCTTTTTTGCACAGCAACCAGGAGCCCTGAACTTTGAGTATGAATGATGAGAGACGCAAAAATCCAAGGCCAAGGCAGTCTGGGGTTCACGGTGCTATTAACAGAACTTGAGGACAGCCTCTGCTGCCCATCTCCCTATCCCCTGCAAACACGCTGCTGTCCTCCCGTCTCATTTCAGAAGCAAGACAGAAAGTGAAAACGCAGGCCGAAGTACTTTCCTTTCTTGGTTCTCTGCTGCTAGCCTGTGTATGACACCTCTTGCCACATTTTCTGAATGCTTCCCAAACAGCCAGTCAGTTCCTTAATTCCTGGGTTTGGAGTCTTTTCTACTAAAATGAGAACGGGTCTTTCAAGGAACTAAGGTCTGTGAGACAAGTAGTCAACATTTCCTAGCTTTGGCTAGTACCCTGTGTGGTCCTGTCCCAGGCTGTGTCCAGAGCCCTTCACCTACAGTGTTCTCCCTCCTTCCTCTTGTACATGCCCCTTATCACCAGGGGCTTGGCCTCCTTTCTTTGACACACAGGGTCAGTCTAACTGAGCTTAAAAAGCTAAGTGGGCACCATTATTTCTTGCTAGAAGATTTAGTGCTGTGCTAGCTGACTGAGACAGCACTGAGCAGAGAGACATCCACAAAGACAATACTTCCTAACCAGGCTTGCATATCAGCATTGCCTGGGAAGGTCAAACGCACTTATCAGTGCTCCCCGGCACTGTCATGATTTGTGAGGTCTGTGGTGGGAGGCAGCACGTGTATTTGAAAGGGTTGGTTGGCAGGCGCTAACAAGCACCCTCAGGACTCAGTGGCCTAAGGAAGACAGGTCGGTTGGGGGAGGGGGGGTTGCAGGAGAGAGGAGCGACCCTCTGGGTGGGGGCAGGGAGGGAGCAGCCAAACACCCTGAGGACTTTCAGCCAGCCAACCTGAACTACAGAGAAGGTGCTCCAGATTAGGAATCACTGCCCTGGCGGCCAGTGGGACAGCCAGGGGGGCTATCCCAGGCCTCAGGGATCTGAGGCAGAACAGGTGAGAACCACTGCAATATGGAGGTTGACTTTTGTGGCTCGAGAAGTCACCTCTGGGCATCCAAGTGGGGGTCCACCACTACTTTTACTATTAATAAAAATAAATACTATTTCTTAGCTCTAACCCCATACCAGGCATGATGCTGAGCAGTTTATGTATTATACGTATTTTATATGATCCCCCCAAAACAACCCTATAATGTAGATACTACCTATCTTTACAGATGGGAAAAACAAGACTCAGAGAGGAAAACTGGCTAAGTAGATAGTTCATCTAATAAGTAGGAGGGTCAGATCTGTCCTGATTTTAAGCCCACTGAGCTTTCCAACTGCCTTTCTGTGGGTGCTGTCCTCTACCACACTGACAAAAGGAAACCTGCAAGAGAATCATCAGAAATACGAGTGTGGACAAGCTGTCAGATCATCCCTATATCCTCTTCCTCCCAGTCCATCGTGTGGCTGCTAGAGCAGGACAGTGTGGGGCCAGACGCGTGCCTTCAGTCCACGTCTGATGCTGCCACACGAGAGGAAGCATCGAGCGTCCTTTCCACAAGACTGAGCACTTCCCCATGGCCAGCGTGATGGAGAGCCAACACCAAAACACCGCTTACACAACCACGGAGTTGTGACTTCCCCTTGACAGAAGTCACAACCCCACTCTCCTGGGCGCCCATACATACTCCTTCATGGCTCGGGTGACCTTTTATTGCACCCGCTCACCTGTTCGTTTATATGATAGTATAGTAAGGGGGAAGGACTGTTTTGTTCATCTTTGTATGCCTAGAACTTACATGAACAGGCTTCCTGGAAATCAAATTTCTGGAACCTACCCCTTGGAGATTCAACAGGACTGTGGTAGGACTTGTATTGTTAACAAGTTCCTGAATAATCCAATAAATACCAAATGTAAGACGCGCTGGCATCAATACCGGTTAAATGTGTGTGTGATGACTGCAAGAAGGAATTAGTGAATGGATGGATACCACTTTC
The DNA here is from genome assembly GCF_922984935.1 of Meles meles. Lineage (NCBI taxonomy): Eukaryota > Metazoa > Chordata > Mammalia > Carnivora > Mustelidae > Meles > Meles meles. The sequence goes on along the minus strand of NC_060078.1, from coordinate 68,918,957 downwards.
CATTAAGGTTTCCAAGAGGGACGAGGCCAACAAGAAGGTGCCTACGATGACTAGCACTTCGTTCCAAAGTCAGGAATTAGTTGAGTTTTCTTAACTAGTTCGGGGACTTGAGTATAGGATTGTCTCATAGCCTATCTATGTATCTCTGTCTTTTATTATCTCTCTATAGATTTTTTTCCTAAAAAAAAAAAAAGAAAGGAAGGAAGGAAGAAAACATATAAGTAATGAGAGATGTTCTATTTATAACTATCAGCTAGGCAATTTGCCAATAAATGAAAGCTGCTTAAACTCAATAATCTGTTTGTCCTGGAATTCCATTTGTAACTAAAGGGTCAGGCAACACCAAAATGTACCTTGACTTTGTCTGAAGGGAGTGAGGGAACTGGGTAGGAGGTATTATTAATAGCTTACTTTCTTTCTTTCTTCTTGAAGGCTTGACTAAGAAAAAAAACAAAAAACAAATAACAAAAAAAAACCCAAACCCATGCCTCGTTAGCCTGGGCTCCTGGCTGTGACATAACCCTCAGGAACAGGAGTGCAGACACACAAACATAGGGCACACACCCACGCACGCAGACGGTACTCAAACACACATTGTCATCCGTCTGAACACCAGGAGCAGGTGGGGAACGCCGTGTCCCCACTGCTGCCCCCGCCACAGCACAGCTGGGACCGAAGGCTGCCCCGAACCAGGGACATCTGTCAAGTCCCTGCCTTGTCCACACGGGGGTGGTGGGAGGGCAGTCACAAGGAAAAAATCCTCTTGCTCCCTCTGAGCCATTGTTTAATTCCTGCACTTTCTTGTAACCCCAGCCAGAGCCCTTCGGGGTCACACAGTAGCTGAGGGCGAGTGTAAGCGCAGAGAAAGGCCAGGATGAGAGCTGTTGTTCGGCGCTGCCTGATCTCCCCATTCCTGCGTCTCATCAGAGCGGCGAGCTGCCGGTCAGTCCCACTGTGCTCACAAAAACAAGTGAGACGTCCTGCCGCTGCCTCCTGCTCTTTCTCTAGAGCCCGGGCCGTCATCTCACCTGTATCCCTGGGAGAGGAAGCCGGGTGTCTTCCGCCACCACCAGCCCCAGACCAAGAAGAGAACCCTGTGCCGGGATGGGCGATTCCCCCCGGGTGCAAGAACAGGCTGGGCTCCTCTCTGGCCCCTCGCTGCAGCCCTCCCTCCCCGCCCCATGGACGTGGACGTGTCTGTGTTTCCACAACCGTGGGAGGGGGGAGGGCGGTGCCCACACAGGAACCTTGTCATCACCTCGTGCAGCTCTCCAGGGCAGTCCCCATAAATAAGTGCCCTTTCCCTCACATCCAGGCGATTATCTTGCCTGTTTTGTCCAGAAGCGTAAGGAAAAGCATACCTCGAATCAGTTACGTCAGGTGATGGCTGTTCAGTCTCAGGTGTAATAGGGGAGCTGGAGCCGCTGCGCCTGGGGGTGAAGGAGATAATGGTCACCGGCGTTAATAACTCTTAAACTAACATTCATTCATCTGTGTAGGCAATCACCCTTCACATTTACTCAAAGAAACCATGGAGACACGATGCCTGAAACATAACACAAACACACACACACACACGCCCATGCACACACACACACACACACACAATATAAGATGTGGTCTGCCTATCAACGCTCCCTGGAAATGATTTCACCAACTCCAGAAGAAATCCTTCTTTCTAACCAGAAAACACAGAAAGGGAGTTCCTGGAAGCTACAAGGGATGGCGGCAGGGGAACCCCGAGAGAAGGGAGCAGGGGTCCTCGCAGCAGTAAACCCCGGCTCACCTGTGAGCTGTGCCTGCGTGTGACCGACAGAATGCAGCAGAGCAGACACTTCGAACACTCCACTTTGGCAACAGTGGCCGCAAAAGGAAAGACAAAACCTGTGATCTGAAACCAGCCTTAACACTGCTATGTGTTTGCTCAATCTTATAATGTGTATAAAATCGTCTCAGCACTGCTTCTTCAGCTGTACCACTACAAAAAAAGGGGAAAAAAATCAAGCTACTAAAAAAAGAGTTCAGAGACTACAGTATGCTAAGCGAAAGAGGCCAGACACAAAAGTCATGTATTGTAGGATTGCATTTACACACAAGATTCCAAATTGGCAAATCCATGAAGGCAGAAGGCAGATTTGTACTTGCCGGGGCTGTAAGAAGGTGAAACAGGGAGCAAGCACTTTGGGGGTGTGAGGCTTGTTGTGGGGGTGATGAAAAAATGTTTTGGAACTAGGTAGAGATGGTAGTTGCTCACCATTATGAAATAATCACTTTAAAATGGCTCACTGAAAAAATAAAATGGGTAATTTGGGGTCACCTGAAATTTCATCTAAAAATTTTTAAAGATCTTATTTATTTATCTGAGAGAGAGAGATCACAAGCAGGGGTTTCTGCAGAGGGAGAGGAAGAAGCGGGCTCCCTATGGAGTAAGGAGCCCAATGTGGGACTCCATCCCAGGACTCTGGGATCATGACCTAAGCCAAAGGCAGACGCTTAGCCAACTGAGCCACCCAGGCACCCCTCACCTAAACTTTTTTTTAAAAGAGTTCAGAAATTGTAAGCGGTTCTCCACTACCTTACACCCAAGACTGAAGAAATACAATTCCCTCAAGACAATCAAACGCAATTTTATATGTTTGTTTGCTTCCAGGGTTCTTTTTTTTTTTTTTTAAGTTTCCCCTTCTGATTTACTTTACACTATGAATATGCAAAATATGCTTCCAAAAGTCAAAACGATACAAAACAGAAAAGTGTCATCCCATCGTGATCCCTCCCACCACCTCCCCCACTTAAACCAGTTTCATTGTCTTCCTTCTATAAAGACAAGCAGACAACGTATCTCTTGTAAATCACTCCATATCAGTTCATATCAACCTTATTTTCATCTTCTTTTTTTTTAATAGCTGCATAGCATTCCATGGTGTGTACATATCATTGCTTATTCAACCCATTTCCTATGCTTGGACATTTTGGTGATTCCAATACTTTGCCATTATAAATGATGCTGTGCAGGTGCACTTTCATTTTGTTGGAAACATAACTTGAGCTTACATTCCTAGGAGTGAGACTGCTGGGTTGAAAGGCAAATGCTTATGACTCTTGTAGATATTGCTGCGTTTGCACCATTTTGCTCTCTCTCGGGTCACATATGCGAGTGCCCATTTCCCCAAAGTCTTGTAAATGGAGCATATCATATTGTCAAACTTGCAAATTTTGCAAACCTGATGGGAAAAATAGTATCTCATTGTAGCCTTAATTTGCAGTTCTCTTATGAGTACAGCTAAACATCCTTTCCAGATCTACTTTGGTCAATTTTACATCTTTTTGTCAATTGTCTATATTTTTAGCTTATTTTTCTATTACTCTATTTAGCTCTTTTGGCCATAGTTAGAAAGGTTTTCTCGCCTATGTTTTCCTCCAGTTACTTGTATAGTTTTAATTTTTATATTTAGATCTCTTAATCTTAGTAATAATAATAAAAGAATAAAAGCTTTAATTTTTTTCAGTATTATTTTATTATTTGTCTGATAAGACTAGTCCCCTCTTTCAGTGTTTCCTTTTCAGTGCTCTCCTTGGTATTCTTGAATATTAATTTTTTCATAAAAACTTTAACATTGACTTGTTTTCCTCCATACAACTTATAGGTACTTTTTTCACTAAAATCTTTAAAATTCTTTATTTAAATTCAATTCAGCTGACATACACTGTAGAATTAGTTTCGGGGGTAGAATTTAATGATTCACCAGTTGCATGTAACACCCAGTGCTCATTATATCAAGTCCCCTCCTTAATGCCCATCACCCAGTTATCCCATCCTCCCACCAACATCCCCTCCAGCAACCCTCGGTTTGTTTCCTAGAGTTTAGCATCTCTTATGGTTTGCCTCCCTCTCTATTTTCATCTTACTTTATTTTTCCTTCCCTTCCTTTATGTTCATTTGTTTTGTTTCTTAAATTCCACATATGAGTGAAATCATATATGATTTGTCTTTCTTGGACTTATTTTATTTAGTATAATACCCTCTAGCTCCATCCACACTATTGCAAAAGGCACAATTTCAAAATACATTATATGTTTATTAAAAAAAAAAAATTTGGAAGGGGAGGCGAACCATAAGAGACTATGAACTCTGGAAAACAACCTGAGGGTTTTGAAGGGTCAGGGGTGGGAGGTTGGGGGAACAGGTGGTGGGTAATAGGGAGGGCACGTTTTGCATGGAGCACTGGGTGTTGTGCAAAAACAATGAATACTGTTACGCTGAAAAAAATAAATAAAATGGGAAAAAAAATAATAAAAAAAAGGCACAATTTCATTCTTTTTGATAGCTGAGTAATATTCCATTATACACATATATACACAGTATGTATAAGAAGATATATATACAGAAGATAGAGTATATATATATATCTTCTTATACATACTGTGTATATAATGGAATATATATATACTGTATCTATATATCTATATACTGTATATAGTGTATATATACTGTATCTTCTTTATCCATTCATCAGTCAATGGATATCTGGGATCTTCCTGTATTGGGGCTATTGTGTACATTGCTATTAATTCAGGGAGAATCAACATCTGGATGATGCTGAGATATCCTATTTCAGGAGAAGAAATGTCTTTCAAACTGTTCAAGTCTTCTCTGTTTTTTAGGAGTTTTTTTTACAATATGTATTTTTATATGTTTTTTACTGTATGTATTAATATTTACATCTATATCTATGTATTTCTTGCTTATTATTTTTCTTCTTCCTAATGTAAATGGGATTTTCTCATCCATTGTATCTACTGGTTATTATTCATGTATACCATACATTCTCAATGAGTCAACAGCATACAGTATATTGTGTTAAGTTTTGGTCTCAGTTTTGTCATAGTATCTTATCATACAAATTCTGTATTATATTTATTGTGTTCTTCTCTATTTTGTCCTTTCTTGATTTAAAAAAAATTATGTAGGAAGGCTTGTCTTTTTCTTCTAGTGGTTATCTTTGAATTAATACTTTTTTATAATGCCCTAGTTGTTTTTTTTTCTTACTAACCTTTCATTATATGGTATGTTGCTTTTAAGTGGTATCTTTCAACTGTCATCTACACAAAAATTACCTCTCTTTTCCTCTCTCTCCCTTCTCAACAATTTCATCAAGATATAATTCATATACCATAATTCATACACCTAAAGTACACAATTCAATGATTCTTAGTATATTCCCTGAATTGTATGAGCACCCCCACAATCAGTTATAGGAAACTGTCATCACTCAAAAAGGAATCGTGTACCAATTAGCAATCACATTCCATTTCCCACACTTCTCCCAGCCCAGGCAACCATTTATCTACTTTCAGTCTCTTTAGTTTTCCCTCTACTGGACATTTAGTGTAGATGAAATCATATAATTTGTGGCATTTTGTGACTGGATTGTCTCATTAGCATGTTTTCAGTGTTTATCCATACTGTAATATAATGAGTATTCCTTCTTTTTATTGCCAAGGACTATTCCATTCTGTGGGTATATCACATTCTATGTATTCATTAATTGATGATTAGTTGATTATTTGCACTTTTAGCTATTATTAATAATGCTGAATGAAAATTAATGTACACATTTTTATGTAGACACATGTTTTCATTTCCCTTGGATGTATATCTAGGAATTGGGTCATCTATAGGTCTGTGCTTAACCCATTTTGGAACTTCCAGCTTCTTTTCCAAAGCATCTGCACCATTTTACATTTCCACCAGCAATTTGAGCATTCCAGTTTCTTCACGTCCTCACCCATGTGTGGTATTAGCTTTCTTTTTTATTATAGCCATCCTGGTGGATATTAAGTCGTACCTCATTATGGTGTTGGTTGGTATCCCTTCTCCCCTTTCTTGGATTGCATCCTTTCTACTTTGCCAGAGTATTTAATAGCTGCACTTTCTTCTGTACCCTCATTCCACCCTTATTTTGGTTTTTGTTTGTTAATTTCTAAATCTAAGCTCGAAATTTACTTTAAGACTCTTGGCACTTTTGAAACACACAGGCCTGTATTTGAATCAGTTTCCCCTACTTACCCTGTGCCCACACAGACGTCACTTAACCTCTGTGAACCTCAGTTTCAGCATCTGTAAACTGGGAATAATTGAACTTACTTCCTGTGGCAGGAATTAGATGAGATGATGCATATTAAGTACTCAACAATACTGCCTACCATACACTGATGGTTAATTCATGATATGTATTATTACTAATATTGCTAATTATTTCCTACTCTCTTCTACATAAGTAGTATATAGGATGTAATAACACAAGAGAGGCCACAAAGGAGAAAGAGACCTCACCTCAAAAAGATGTTTTGTGAAAGATAGCTTGATAATGATGCATGTTTAAGGGTACTGTGTTCTAAAACTCTAGAAGAGTCTAAGAGTCCTCACATAACCCTAGCATGGATCATAGCACAGAGTCCATTATGCTAGGGAGCACTGTTCATGAGTAGTGGAGAACCATATTGGAATGTCTAGGCAGCTGTGGATAGAGACCAGGCTAGAAAATGCATTTCCAATAAATCTCAGATAACATTAGCGTAGGTAATCCAGAGATCTGAAGAAAAACAGTGGAAGCAACACAAGATTTGCCAGACCAACTCGGACAAACTCTAATGTCTTTTTCACCAACACCTCAATACCCTCCCTAGTTGATGATAAGACTTCACTACATTTTTTTCTATTTTTACAATATTTTTTCAAGTCACTAAAATATTTATTTCTTGTTTTTCTCCACATTAGAATGCAATGAGTCAGAAGAATGTTATTGGTGAGGAAAAGAAGCGAACATTTAAAAATAGGAAATTCATACTGAAGAAATGCAGAAATGCCATTTTAAGATTATATTTTGGCGAAGGCAATTAATAAGCTTTTAACAGACGTTATCCAAACAAAATAAACTTTAAAAAGCAACATGAGGGGCGCCTGGGTGGCTCAGTGGGTTAAAGCCTCTGCTTTCAGCTCAAGTCATGATCCCAGTGTCCTGGGATAGAGCCCCACATCGGGCTCTCTGCTTCGCGGGAAGCCTGCTTCCTCCTCTCTCTCTGCCTGCTTGTGATCTCTGTCTGTCAAATAAATAAAATCTTTTAAAAAAGCAACATGATTTTGACAGTATTGATTGCAAAATGAAACGACTTTTTTTTAATGTGCTAAAGAGGGACTAACCATGTTCACTATTAGTGTGGTAAGACCCAATATGCAGTATCTGGGAATGTTAGCATGTTATCAAGGCTAATTCGGAGAGTTGCACAATAACTACATGCTAGGGCTTGTAAGTCACTTGTATAGTCAGGAGTAAAACAGGTACAAAATCATAAATGATACTTTGAGGCTGCTTTTTACCACTTGGGGCATCAGAGTACTGCCATAATTTCTTGAAGAAAGCACAAGAGTCAATTTAACACCAAAAGAGGTAACAACTAGAATATTTCTGAGAAGAATGGTGTTTCAAAATTTGAGAGGTTAACTATAAACATACCAGAATGGCTAAAATAAAAACAGTCATACTAAGTGTCAAACAAAATGTGGACCTATTGAATTCTCATACACTTACTGGTAGATATGTAAATCAATTCAAACACTTTGGAAAATTGTTCAGCAGTATATTTTAAAGCTGAACATATGTATATTCTATAAGAATTTCATTCTTAGGTATATATTAAACAGACATGCATATATGTTTATTAAAAGACACATTTAAAAATATCCATAGAAACTCAAAACTGGAAACAATTTTATTATCTATCAAAATGGTAAAATGGTTTAAAAAATTGTGGTATATTCCCAGGATGAAATGTTATACAGCAATGCAAATCACTAAACTACAATTAGATGTAACACTATGAATCTAATTTGTAATTTGTGTACTCTCTGTCTTCTTCCCATCCTCCACATATTTTTAGACTTTATTTTTTTAATTTTTTAATTTTTTAATTAACATATAATGTATTATTAGCCCCAGGGGTACAGGTCTGTGAATCGTCAGGTTTACACATTTCACAGCACTCACCATAGCACATACCCACCCCAATGTCCATAACCCCACCCCCCTCTCCCGACCCTCCTCCCCCACAGCAACCCTCAGTTTGTTTTGTGAGATTAAGAGTCTCTTATGGTTTGTCTCCCTCCCGATCCCATCTTGTTTCATTTATTCTTTTCCTACCCCCCAAACCCCCTGGTTGCATCTCCACTTCCTCATATCAGGGAGATCATATGCTAATTGCCTTTCTCTGATTGACTTATTTCACTCAGCATAATACCCTCTAGTTCCATCCACGTCTAGACTTTAATTTTTTAGAGCAGTTTTAGGTTCATGAAATTGAGTGCAAAATAGTTTTCCCATATATATCCTCCCCCCTACCAACACACGCGCGCACACAAACACACACTTTCCAAACATCAGTATACTGTACTACAGTGGTACATTTGTTACAACTGATGAACTAACCTTGACAAGCCATTATCACCAAAGTCCACAGTTTATCCTAGGGTTCATTCTTGGTGGTATATTCTATGGATATAGATGTATAAGAACATGTATTCCCCATCATAGTATCATACAGAATAGTTTGACTGTCCTAAAAAACACTCAGAATAGTTTCACAAATCCTGTGCTCCTTCCAATCATCTCCACAAAGCCCTTCTTTCACTGTCTTGTTTTGCCTTTTTCCAGAATGTGATACAGTTGGAATATTACAGTATATAACCTTCTCAGATTAGCTTTTTCACTTAATAATATGCATTCAGGGTTCCTGCATGTCTTTCATGTCTTTTCATGCCTTGATAGCTTATTTTTAGCACAGAATATTTCATTGCCTAGAAGTACCACAATTTATCCATTCACCTACTGGAGGACATCTTAGTTGCTTCCAAGTTTTGGCGATTATGAATAAACTCTCACAGACATCTGAATGCAGGTTTTTGTGTGGCCATGTTTTCAGCTCATTTGCTAAACACCTACGAGCATGATTGCAAGTGTATGTCTAGTTTTGTAAGAAACTGCCAAAGGTCTTCCAAAGTGTCTGTACTGTTTTGCATTCCTGCCACTAACAAATGAGCATTCCTATCACCCCACATTCTCACATTTCTTATCAGGGTTTTGCATTCTAGCTATTCTAATGAGAGTGCAGTGGTATCTCTTTGTTTTATATTTTCAATTCCCTAATGACGTATGATGTTGAGCATCACTTCATATATTTATTTAACCTCTGTTTATCTTCTTAGGTGAGATGTGTTTCGATCTCTTGACCATTTTTTAAATGGGATGGGGTTTTTTACATTGAATTCTAAGAGTTCCTTGTAAAAATTTTTGTAAGTCCTTTATCAGAAGTCTAATGCAAATATTTTCTCCCAGTCATGGCTTATCTTCTCATTCTTTTACCAGAGTATTTCAAAGGACAGAATTTTAAAATTTTAATGAGACCCTACTTATTTCATAGATCATGACTTCAGTATTATACCTACAAGGTCAACACCAGATCCAAGATCATCTAAACTATCTCCTGTATTATTGTCTATGTGTTTTATAGTTTTGCATTTTACACTTAAGTATATGGTTCATTTTGAGTCAATTTTTGTGGAAGGTTTAAGGTTTGGATTTCTTTTTTTTTAATGTGAATATCTAGTTGCTGGCACACAATTTGTTGAAAAGACTACTCTTTCTCCATTGCATTGTCTTTGCTCCTTTTTGAAAGATCAGTTGACTATATTTGTGTCGGTTTATTTCTGAGGCCTCTATTCTGTTCTATTGACTTGTCTCTTCTTTCACTAATACCACACTGTCTTGATTATTGCAGCATTATTCAAGTCTTGAAATTAGGTAGCATTAGTCCTCAACTTTGTCTTTCTCCTTCAATATTGTTCCAGGGTTTCTGAGTCTTTTGCCCTTCCTTACAGATTTTAGAATCAGTTTGTCAATATCCACAAAATTTTCTAGAATTTTGTTTGGGATTATGTTGAATCTATAGATCAAGTTGAGGAAGAACTGGCATCTTGACTGTTGATTGATTTCCTATGAATGAACATAGAATCACTCTCCATTTTATTTAGCCATTGGTTTCTTTCACCAAGAATTGTATTTTTCATCATGTAGACCTTATACGTATTTTGTTAGATTTATACCAAAGTATTTCATTGTTTGGATGCTAATGTTAAATGGTATTGTTTTTAATTTCAAATTCCTATTCTTTGCTAGTATATAGGAAGGCAATTGACTTTTGTATGTGAACCTTAAATCCTGCAACCTTACTGCAATCACTTATTATCTAAGAGTTTGTCAGTTCTTTTGGATTTTTTATATAGATGATCACATCATCTACAAAGAGTTTCATTTTTTCCTTCCCTTTTACTTATCTTCTGTTATTGCATTAGCTAGTACTTCTAGTATGTTTGAAAAAGAAGAAATGAGAAGAGACATCCTTGCCTTCTGTTCTTAATTGAAAAGCTTCTAGTTTCTATTTACTATGCTGTTAGCTATAGGGTTTGTTTTTTGTAGATGTTCTTTATCAAGTTGAGGAAGTTACACTCTATTCCTAGTTTTCTGAGATTTTTCGTAAATGGATGTTTTTTCAAATGCTTTTTTCACAACTTATATGATTATGTGATTCTTAGTCTGTTGATATGATGGATTATATTTATTTAGGAAAATTAAAATGGCCTTGCATATCTGGAATATATCCCACTTCGTCCTTGTGTATATTTCTTCTTATACATTTTTGGATTCAAATTGCTAATATTTTGCTGAAGATTTTTGCATCAATGTTTGTGAGAGATATTGGTCTGCAGTTTTTTTGTAATGGCTTTGTCTTGTTTTGGGATTAAGGGGATTATGGCCTCACAGAATGATTTACAAAGTATTCCCTCTGCTCCTAGCTTTTGGAAGAAATTATAGAGAACTGGTATCAAATCTTCCTTAAATGTTTGGTAGAAATCCCCAGTAAAAACATTTGGCCCTGGCACTCTATTTTGGAAGGTTATTAATTAGTGGTTCAATTTCTTTACTAGAATTGGGCCTATTCAGACTCTTTCCTATATGAGTTTTGGCAGACTGTGTCTTTTGAGGAACTGGTATATTTTATCTAGGTTATCAAATTTGTGGGCATAAAATTGTTCATAATATTCCTTTATTATCTCTTTAATATCCATGGATACTCTGGTGATTGCCTGTTTTTTATTTCTTCTATTTCTAATTCGTGTCTTCTTTTTCTAGTTAGCCTGGCTAAAGTGCTGTCAATTTTTCTGATATTTTCAAACTAGCTTTTGATTTTGCCATTTTTTCCTATTGATTTCCTGTTTTTTAGTTCACTGATTTATGTTTTGTTTTGTTTTGTTTTGTTTTTTTTAATTTTTCTCTTACCCACTTTGGATTTAATTGGGTTTGCTTTCCCTCTATTTTCCAAAGTTGAAAACTAGATTGATTTTAGATCTTTTTTCTAGTAAATGCAATCAATGCTATACATTTCCCTCCGGGCACAGCTACAACCCACAAATTTTGATGTTCTATTTTCATTCTATTTTGTTCAGAATATTTTAAAGTTTTTATTGGAAGTACTTTCAATATTTAGAAATGCATTTAATGTGCAGTACTTTCAGATTTTCTAGCTATCTTTGTTATTGGTTTGTAGCTTAATTCCATTGTGGTCTGAGAATACAAATATGAGAACATATTTGTATGCTTTCTTTTAAATTTAAGTGTATTTTATGGTCCATAATCTATGGCCCGTGTTTTGATGATTTTTCCATGTGAGCTTAAGAAAAATGTGCATTTGGGGACGCCTGAGTGGCTCAGTTGGTTGAGCGGCTGCCTTCAGCTCAGGTCATGATCCCGGCGTCCTGGGATGTGCATTCTGCTATTGAAATTACTGATATGTCAATTATACCCAGTTGATTGGTGCTAATGAGTTCAACTATGTTCTGATTTTCTGACAGCTGAATCTGTCCATTAGAGATAGAGGGATATAATAGTGGATTGTTTTATTTCTCTGTACATGTTAGCTCAGTTTTTGCCTCACATATTTTGATGCTGTATTGTTAAGCACCTACACATTGTTATGTCTTATTACTGATGATTTTCCTTGTTCTGAAGCTTGCTTTTTCTGAAATTAAAATACTACTCTTTGATTAGTGTTTCTGAAATTAATATACTACTCTAACTTTGATTAGTGTTAGCATGGTATATCTTTCTCCATCCTTCTGTTTTTAATCTGTGTCTACTGTGATACTTGTTTAATTGGTGCATTTAGACCACTGATGCTTAAAGTGATTATTCATATAGTTGGATTAATATCAAACTTCTGTTCATTGCCCTTGCTTTGTCTTACACATTTTTTTCTGCCTTCTCTGTCTGAATTGAGCATTTTATACAATTCTTTCCATTTTCTCTTCTCTTAATGTATCAAATATATGTATATATATATTGTATATATACAATATATATGTATATATATGTATATATTGTATATATATACATATATATACATATATTTGTTAGTGGTTGCCCTCGAGTTTACAATACACATTTACTAATCACAACTAATTTAAGTCCACTTTCAAATCACACTTATGTCACCTCGTTGGTAAAGCAAGCACTTTGTAACAGTATTTTCAATTCATCCCCCCATGTTAACGCTGTTGTCATTCATTTCACTTATCCATAATCTATAGTCACCAAATACATTGTTGCTGTTATTTGGAACAAACTGTTACCTTTAGACTAATTAATAAGATGATTTTATTTTACCTTCATTAATTCATTGATACTCTTCCTTTATTTAGATTAAGTTTCTGACCTGTGTCATTTCCCTTCTCTCTCTTAAGAACTTCAAGGAATTCTTGCAAAGCAGGTTTACTGGTGACAAATACCCTAAATTTTAGTGTGACAAAGTAGTCCTCCTTTGGAAGAATAATTCCACAAGGTACAGAACTCTAGGGGGGCGGGGACTCCCCCACTTCCAACATTTAAAATACTTCACTCTTTTCTTACGTGGTTTCAAAAGCAAGTCAGATTAATTTTCTTGTTCCTCCATGGGTAAGATGTTTTTACCTTCTGATTTGTCAAGATTTTTTTATCTTTGACTTTTCTGTCATTTGAATATGATATGCGTATGGGTTTGAGTGCATTTATTCTGCCTGATGTGCTCTGAGATCCCTCGGTCTACAGTTTGTTGTATGACATTAAAGTTGGGAAATTCTCTGTCATTTTTGCTCAAGTATTGTTCTTCTCCTTCTAGTATTTCCATTACATGTATATCTTCTGTACTGCTTCGTAGTTTTGGGGTACTTTTGTCGTTTTTCTCCTTGTTTTTCATTTGGATAGTTTCTACTGACGAGCTCAGATTCCTCAACTGTGTCACTTACTAATGAGCCCATCAAAGGTATTTTTTTTTTTTAAGATTTTATTTATTTGTCACAGAGAGTGAGCGAACGAGAAAGGGAATACAAGCAGGGGGACTGGGAGAGGGAGAAGCAGGCTTCCGGCTAAGCAGGGAGCCCAATGTGTTGCTTGATCCCGGGATCCTGGGATCCTGACCTGAGCCAAAGACAGACACTTCACAACCGAGCCACCCAGGCACCCCCATTCCTCATTCCTATGTTTTTATTTCTAGCATTTAAAAATTCATTCTTAAAATGAATTCTTAGAATTGCTATCTCTCTGGTTACATTACTCCATTTCTGCATGTTGTCCACTTTTTCCATTTGAGCCCTTATTAATCAGTTAAGTTCCTGGTCTGACAGTTCAAAAACCCCTGTGATAGATATCATAGTCTGGTTCTGATGTTGGCTCTGTCTCTTCAAAAATTTTTTTCTTTTAATATGCTTTGCAACTTTTTGTTGAAAGCCAAATATGATGTATTGGGTAAAAGGAACTGATACAAATAGGTCTTGATGTGGTGCTATGATGTTGGGGGAAGGAAAAGTGTTCCATTGTCCTGAGTAGGTCTTTTAGTGAGCCTGTGCTTCTGGGCTGTGACGAGGAAACAAATACTTCTTAGTCCTCTCTTCCTCCACCCCCACCATTTCAGTGGAATAGGAAGGCTACACTTGGATATTTCTATTCCCCCACAGGAGAAGCTAGAGGAGTCTGTTAGGTGTTTCTCTTCCCCCAGATCAGTTAGGCTCTGATAAAACCTCAGCAGGTTAGTGTCTGGTAATATAGCTTCTCTTAAGGAAGGGTAGGGCTTGTTAAGAACAGAAATGTTCTCAGTATATTTCAAAATGGCTCCCTTTCCTCTCCCCATGCTGGAAGGATGAGGAAATTATTCTCCAATCTTCACTGTAAGAACCTGCCAGGGCTTCTGGAGATAAAAACTTTAAATAAAAGTGTGGGGGTCCCCTTTAGACTGGGCTGCTGGGATATTTTAACCCTCAGACTTGTCCACACTGAGCCATCAGCAATTCATGCATTACAGTTTAGGTTTTCCTAACCCAACACTGGATTCCATAAAGATTTATACTTATGGGTATCTACTCAGGATATCTCTTCTGGTAATTGTGATTTTCCATACCCACCCATTTCTCCACTTTGAGGAGCACCAGTTGCCCTGTGACTTCACTTCTCCTATAAATCTAAGACCTGTTGTTTTTCAGTTTGTTTAGCTGTGAGAACTTTAGAAGTGAGAACTTCCAAACTCCTTACATGCTGGGCCAGAAACTATAAATTTTTGCTTTTCAATAACATTTATCAACCTTGAATAGACTACAAAATTTACTTACTGATTACCATTGGCCTTGCCTCACTAGAATGTAAATTTCACTTACTATGGTCTGTTTTGTTCACTAATATATCCTACACCTAGACAGGTGCCTGGCATGTTACTGAGTGCTCAAGTACTTGCTGAATGAATACACACCATTTCTTCATGCTTAAGTTTTGGATATTTAAAAAAAAAAAGAACTTGAATGCAGAATTCTCTATCAGCCATGTCTCAAAAGGCAACTATGAGAACTTTAATTTGGATTTACACCCTATAGGCCACCTGGTTTCTATAGTCTTGGAAGTAAATGCAATCTGGTTGTAAGACTTGTCACTCCATTGTTCCCTTGGATTCATTTAAACTGGTCGGGATGGCTAGCCAAGAGGACTGTTTTTTAAATTACTATTCAAACAGCTCCAAACATCTCTCCCCCAAAGCTGAACCTTTAGAAAATGCATTCAGAGCGAAGCATACAATATCACAAAATCAACATGACAAAGTCAAAAGAACAGCCAGCTAGTAGAGGTAGTCCCCACTACCACTGTACTACTTATTAGCTAGTTGACTTAACAAGTCTTTGGATTTGATTATTTTTATCTTAAAATGTCTTATTCTACCTGAAAGACAGGGATGGTCCATGTAATTTCTTTGAACCCCCAAACCTAAAGTCATTGATCTTTGACTTTATCCAAAACAAAAATTTTATTAGCAAATATTTCCACCTTTAATCAACATGAAAGATTGCCCAACCACACAAAAATAGTAGCAGTTAAGAATATAAATTATACATTGTAGACTTAAGTCATTAACACTTTGCTTATAGCTTATACTTTGCATTTGGTTTAAAAGGATACAAAGGGAAGAAGTGTGGAACTATTTAAATTGTTCAAATTTATGGTTGTTATACGGTTTTTCAAATTAGTAGATTCTTAATGGAGGAGAAGTGTTTGATTTGGCTTTCACCTAGTTAGTCGGTTTCACCCATGGCAATATATATGATAGGATTCAGATGGGGAGGCTACAATAAAGTAATAGGAATACTAAGGAGTCAGAAGACTCAGGCTCTAATTTCAATGTGACATGATACTGCATCAGTGTATAACTCATTCAATTACCCTGGCTATTCCTTCATCTTGAATATAAAGATAATGAAGATTTACATAAAAGTCAAAAGAACAGCATGGGAAAAACAGAATTAATATACAAATGATCCTTAAAACACACACACACACACACACACAAAAACTCAACAGTTATAACCAAAACCAATTAAGTGGAAAAAATGATTATCAAGGCTGTCAAGTTTTTAAAGGTTCAAAATACCTGAACAATCCTCAGTGGAATTCTAGTAATCCAAATTATTTTAAAATTCAGTCTTAGATAAACAATAGTATATTGTATATTGTGGAAAAAAAGTTATATAATAACTGCTAAAGCACTCAGGTACAAGAAAACTCTTATTGAACCTAGAACTTGTTTTAAAGAGTTTCCTGGGTAGAAAAGCTTGTGTGTTTTATTTTTTTAAGATTTTATTTGTTAGAGAGTGAGCAAGCACAAGCAGGGGCAGCAGCAGACAGTGGATGAAGCGGGCTCCCTGCTGAGCAAGAAGCCTGATGCAGGACTCAATCTCAGGACCTAGGGTCATGACCTGAGCCAAAGGCAGACACTTAACAGACTGAGCCACCCAGGTGTCTTGTATATTTTAGAATCATGCATGTTTTTTTTAAAGCTGGCATTAACTACGTGGTATTCAAATGTGCGTTTAAAAAAAAAAAAAGTGGTGTTCTCCATGAAGTGTGTGTATGGGTGTATGTATATGAAATGAAAAAAATAAATGCTAATACTCAGATCTCTCATCTACAATTAAAACTAAATGAATGTGTTAAGACTAATTATGCCCTGGGGAAAGTAACAATAAGTTATTACTGTACAAAGCAGAAAACTAGAAAAATTTTGCTTTTAGTTTTCATCTGCAATCTGAATTAATTAGGGGTTAAAAAATTCTTGACTATACAGTGTTCTTTTGAAGTTGATATCAAAGGCCAAATGTGTAAATTACTTGCATCTATGCTGATGTTTACAGAAGGAAAAAATAAATCACCAAACATTTTAGAAGAAAATGGTAATCATTCCAAACCCAGGATCATCCATAATTCTTCATGTTAACATTTTATTCTCTATAAACCAAAGTCTATTGGTGCTTTTTAAATAGCAATCAATGCTCTCAATTACCTCGGGATGCCTTTCTTAAGCAGTAATGAGAGGTGCTTTGAAGGTTAGAAAAATTGAATGAATCAGCAATTCCTAATTTTTAAAAGTAGATTACTCAAAATAGATGTGAAATCCATTACATTGTGACCTCCTCAATGGTGAACATTTCTGTCTGTAATGTGTATTTGATAAGATATATAATGAAGGGGCGCCTGGGTGGCTCAGTCGGTTAAAGTCTCTGCTTTCAGCTCAGGTCATGATCCCAGGAGTCCTGGGATTGAGCCCCGCATCAGGCTCTCTGCTCAGCAGGGAGCCTGCTTCCTCCTCTCTCTGTCTGCCTCTCTGCCTACTTGTGATCTCTGTCTGTCAAATAAATAAATAAAATCTTTAAAAAAGATAAAAGATATATAATGAACATTATTCTGCACCAAGAACAGTGCTAGTTAAAAATGCATGGAATCTCCAGTAAGTAAAATTCAGCAAAACATGACCCTCCAAACTCTCCACCCAAGTTAAAACAAAGTTGACTTAATTTATGTTTTCATCGTTATGCTTTTACTCTTTCATATTCATATAGATGTTCTCACATAAACATATGGCATATATCTTCATACTTTAGAAATTAAAACGCTAACTCCAAGCATTCTGCTACTTCTACCATAAGAAATATGGCCATTCAGATGCTTAAACAGTGAGCATTAAAACTCCCTCCCTAATAAACAAATTACATTAAAATTAGGCTTTCTAATTTTCGAAGCTAGCAATAAAAACAAACAAACAAAAAATCCATTCGGATTCTCACCGAAGGAAAGGAATTTTAGTAACCATACAGTTAATTCAATAAAATGAAATATGTTAAAAGACTTGGGACATTTACAATGCCTAATTTTGAAGGTAATATTTATAATATATATACTCTCTCATTAGGCACTGTTCCACTTATAATTTAAAGGAGAAATTAATACCCAACTTTTAAAAATCTCAGTTAAAAACAACAGTTTTAGAGTTGACAGTTTCATTGTTCTGTTTGTGAGAATGCAAACTGGTGCAGCCACTCTGAAAAACAGTATGGAGATTCCTCAAAAAGTTAAAAATAGAACTATCCTATGATCCAGCAATAGCACTATTAGGTGTTAGTCCAAATGTACAAAAAACACAGATTTGAAGGGATACATGCACCCCGATATTTATGGATTACCAACAATAGCTAAACTATGGAGAGGGCCCAAATGTCCATCAACTGATGAATGGATGTATATAATGGAATATTACTCAGCCATCAGAAAATTGAAATCTTGCAATTTGCAACAAATTGGGTAGAGCTGGAGTGTATTATCCCAAGTGAAATAAGTCAATCAGGGAAAGATAAATTTCATAGGGCCTCACTCACATGTGGAATTTCATAAGGAGAACAGGCAAACATATGGGCAAGTGGGGGGAGGAGAGAGGGACACAAGCCATAAGAGATGCTTAACAATAGAGAACAAACTAGGGGTTGATGGAGGGAGGGAGGTGGGGTAAGGGCTAGATGAGTGATGGATATTAAGGAGGGCACTTGCTATGGTAAGCACTGGGTGTTGTATGTAAGTGATGAATCAGTGAATTGTACTCCAGAAACCAATATTGCACTATAAGTTAACTACCTGAAATTGAAATAAAAATAAATGAAGTTTCATTGCAGAAGTCATTGAAGAACCAATAATCTAATCACTTAAATTTAATCTAAGTATTTTTATTTTATAAAGGTAGTCTCTTCAAGTCAGAATCTTTTGATACACATTTTAAAATTGTGCCCCTCCCAAATACAGTCTCTTCCTGGGCCTGATTTTTTGCAAGTAGGTTTAAGACCATGAAAATCTTGTTTTTTAGCTAGACTAGGTAAGCAGGTCTTGATCAAAGAAGAGTTTAAAAAAAAAAATGTATGGGGGCACCTGGGTGGCTCAGTCAGTTAAGTGTCTGCCTTTGGCTCAGGTCATGATCCCAGGGTCCTGGGATTGAGCATTTTATCAGGCTCCCTGCTTCTCTCCCTCCCCACCCCCCAACTCGTGCTATCTTTCAAATAAAATCTTTATAAAAAATGTATACATTTGTATACATGTATACATTGCAGAAGATTAACTACGAAAAATTAAATAGCAAAAAGGGAGAAAAACCACCATACCATACACAGGTTGACTAAGTAATTAGAATGTGAAAAAGAATGGTAATTTTTTAAATGAAGAAAAACAGGTTAAATCTTTAGGTGACATTTCTAGAGATAAGATTTAGGAATCAAATTTAACTAAGAACATAAGCAATCATCTTCATGGAAAGACCATGAAGAATTGCCCTTAACATTCCTTATCTGGCACCCTCCACCCAATTCTTTGGGGAGAGAATATTGTACACAGGTTCAATCTTAAGAACGAGCAGTTGGTATAATCTACCTACTAGCTTCTATTTATAAGGTTCAGGGCTGAAAACTAATTATGAAGAGAGTTCTGTATTTGTACTAATACAGTAGTCAGCAGTCACGGTTACTGAGAACTTCGTATGTGACTATGGTGACTAAGGAAAGCTAAGTATTCAATTTTAATTACTCTGAATTTAAACAGTCACATTTGCCTGGTAAATAGCAATGGTTTTGAACAGTACAGAGTCCTGGAAAAACCGGTATGGAAATTATAGGATACTAAAGTAGAATACACTGAGAAGTTAGAAAAAGTGAACTCTGAATGGAACTGGCTACTTCCTAAAGACCATATCCCTTGTTTCCTTTCCAGTTCTACTACAGCTACTTCAATTGTTTATTTTTGACACACTGCGCATGAGCAGGGGGAGGGGCAGAGGGAGAGAATCTCAAGCTCAGAAAGGAGTCAGACCTGGGGCTCCATCTCACAACCCTGGGATCATGACCTGAGCCCAACACAAGAGTCAGATGCTTAACCAACTGAGCCACCCAGGCACCCCCTATCTATGTAAAAGCTAAATGTTAGAGTTCCCCAGGATTCCATCCTGGAGGATTCCATTCTCTTTCCATTCAACATGTGCTCCCTAGGAAATTCTTGTTTCAATTATCATCTATATGCTGAATGTTGTTTCCAAGTCTAACCTTCTAAACAGTAGACTTAATTATCCAAATGCTTTCCTGACATCTCCATTTGAGGTCCCACAGGTAGAACACATCCTCTCCCTACACGCGACCAAACTAAAAAAGACCTGGTGGGTCTTGCAAAGTTTCACACTTTAGTAAATACACCCAGATGCTTAAGGCCATAATCCCAGAACTAAACTTTTTTTTCTCTCAAATAAATCATGAAGTTTTACTAATTTGTCTTCTACTACTCCCTTAAATGTTTCTTTTTCGATCCCCACCACTACAATCCCAAAGTCATTGTCTTCTCTCACCTGTATTACTCTAACAGCCTCCCATTTGGCCACTTGGAATCTAGTTTTTATTCCCTTTATCCACTCTTCTCAAAGTAGCCAGTGTTTTTTTGAAATACACATCCAAGAAGGTTAAGAGGAAAGATGATAGTTAATCATTGTGCCTATGACTAGTATTTGTGATCTTCCCTGATAACTTTTCTTCAGCCAATTACAGTTTCTACTGGGTAAGGTCTCCATTACCCTTAGGGATTTTGTTCTCATGAAACACTTAAATACACAATTTAAATAATGTTCTTTATTAGCTAATATCCTAACTTTCTTTTTCTAGGAATCTTGTGCTCAATTTTCACCTTTAGTTACTAAGACATCCTAAATGGTAGAGCAGACTTCCTTAGGAAAGCTTAAAAAACAAAAGGCATTGTCTCGGGAAGACTCAGAGAATGAGGAAATTACCTTTAATAATTCAATGTCTCCATGATATATTCATTATATACTCTAATAGAAAAACCAAAGCAGGAAAAAAAAAAACAGCACCCATATAGTTTGTGGCTTTATAAAGAGTAAACAATATAAATAACTATACTGAAGTTAACTCTTGACCACATAAAATGCTTTGTTGCATTTTTTTGTGCACCTGTTTTTGTATACCTTATAGATGCCATTTGCTGTTTTACAGTTTTCCAGAAGATTAAATGGTAGTGAAGAGTCACTTCTCTCAGTTCCACATTTTTGTGGCTTGATGACAATGCAAAGATTGATTTCAAAGTCCAATTTCAGTTACATGTAGCACTGGAATTTTTTAAAAGGTTCAACTGGAAAATATTTACAAATACTTTATTTATATTGATTACCTTAATGCAGAATGACTAACCAAAAAATTAAGATAATTTTTATGTGGTCAAAAAATCAACAATATAATTCAGGTGAAAAGCATATTTTTTTTTTTTTAAAGATTTTATTGGGGTGCCTGGGTGGCTCAGTGGGTTAAGCCGCTGCCTTCGGCTCGGGTCATGATCTCAGGGTCCTGGGATCGAGTCCCACATCGGGCTCTCTGCTCGGCGGGGAGCCTGCTTCCCTCTCTCTCTGCCTGCCTCTCTGCCTACCTGTGATCTCTCTCTCTCGCTATCAAATAAATAAATAAAAATCTTAAAAAAAAAAAGATTTTATTTATTTATTTGACAGACAGAGATCACAAGTAGGCGGGGGGAAGCAGGCTCCCCACTAAGCAGAAAGCCCGATGCGGGGCTCGATCCCAGGACCCCGAGATCATGACCTGAGCCGAAGGCAGGGGCTTTAACCCACTGAGCCACCCAGGCGCCCCGAAAAGCACATTTTCTGAAGGCTGTTTTATACCTTCTGACCTTGAATCAGAATTCAGAATAGCTAAGTTTTCACTACAGCATGAGCCCTATTAAACATCAGTGGAAGCCTGAGCTTTACTAGGAGAAAAGTCAGAGCTGTTAAATATTGTTTTCAGATACTATCATTTTTGCAGTGCTCTATCTTGCAACTGTGTTCTATACCTTATAAACTCTGTACTGTGCAAATTATCATGTACCTAATTAAAAACAAGTTCTCAGGGGCGCCTGGGTGGCTCAGTGGGTTAAAGGCTCTGCCTTCAGCTCGGAGCCTGCTTCCTCCTCTCTCTGCCAGCCTCTCTGCCTACTTGTGATCCGTCTGTCAAATAAATAAATAAAATACTAAAAAAAAAAAAAAAACAAGTTTTGACATGCAGGTTAAAATCAAAGGACACTATTAATCTATTCATCCTACAAAATACTTGTTAGTCTTATTTAGCAATTACAAGACAATGTGGTGAACTCTGTTAAAAATGAGTTTTGAAGTGAGAAAAGTAAAACATTAAACAAGGAAAAATTATGTATTAGTATACTTTTCTATTAAAGACAGATATTTTAAAAAAAGATTAAAGCCATATATAACATTCCCTTTAGTACTGGGCACTAGGTTTTAAGTGCTAGCTAGCTAGAGAGATTTACTGAATAATTTCTACAAAATTATTTAAAGAAAATGGTATAGACAACTGAAGCAAATGTTGTTTGTATATTAAGCTGACTAAACCAATTTAAGATTAAATCCTCCATATAAATAATATCAATAATGATAAAAGGTAAACTTAATAACATAGGAAATCCAATTAATAACGGTCATTGATAAAGCCCCTCTTAGATTTTCCAAGAACATTTTTATTAGCACCTAGGACATATAAAATCCTTATAATGTCATTTAAGTATTATTCAATTACTATTAGGATTTTAGAATAGAGCTCTAATAATCTGCACAAAGACTGAATCTCCCCACGAGCCCACTTAGTCTAAAATGCTCCTTCCTCAAGATTCTTTACTTTGATCTGTCAGAAATTTGACATAATATACTGATTTTGTTAGAACAAGGCACTTTTACTGCCATCTGCTGAAAAACTGTCATAATATACGTATCTATGATGTGACTATATCCCCCAACATGTAGCACTGTTGCACACTGCACAGCCTGCAAAGCCTGCACGTTAATGGCCCTGCCCATATTACTCTTAATGGTCCAGACACTAATAGTACGGACATTAATCTTCCTGTCAAACTTTAAAAGTCCCCAATCTAAAAAACCATAAATTACTATCCAGCTCAAGTCCTGATCATTAACAAGTATTTACATTCAGAACAGTTTACATCTAGAATGTGTATGTCAGCAGGATAGTTAACAAGGATATAAAGTTTTTTTAAGCGTAATAATGACCTAACTTCAGTTTTAAGAGTCTTAAAATCTCCCAAAAAATGCACTTATATTTTAACTTGTATTTCAAAGTTCAAAATAAATCTTATACTGTTGGTGGGAATGCAAGTTGGTGCAGCCACTTTGGAAAACAGTGTGGAGATTTCTTAAGAAATTAAATATAGAGCTACCCTATGACCCTGCAATTGCACTACTGGGTATTTACCCCAAAGATACTGATGTAGTGCAAAGAAGGGCCATATGCTATACAATGTTCATAGCAGCAATGGCCACAGTCGCCAAACTGTGCAAAGAACCAAGATGCCCTTCAATGGATGAATGGATAAAGAAGATATGGTCCATATATACTATGGAGTATTATGCCTCCATCAGAAACGATAAATACCCAACTTTTGTTATCAACATGGACAGGACTGGAAGAGATTATGCTGAGTGAAGTAAGTCAAGCAGAGAGAGTCAATTATCATACGGTTTCACTTACTTGTGGAGCATAAGGAATAAGATGGAGGACATGGGGAGATGGAGAGAAGTGAGTTGGGGGAAATTGGAGGGGGAGATGAACCATGAGAGACTGTGGACTCCAAACTGAGGGTTTTGGAGGGGTGAGGGGTGGAAGGTTGGGTGAGCCTGATGGTGGGTATTGTGGAGGGCATGTATTGCATGGAGCACTGGGTGTGGTGCATAAACAATCAATTCTGGAACACTGAAAAGAAATTTAAAAAAAAAAAAAAATTGCACAAGGATGCCTGGGTGGCTCAGTCAGTTAAGTGTCCGAATCTTGATTTCAGCTCAGGTCATAATCTCAGGGTGGTAGGATGCAGCCCCAGCTCGGGCTCAGCACTGGGGTGTGGAGCCGGCTTGAGATTCTTTCTCTTCCTCTGCCCCTCTCCACCCCCCTCACTCTCACACTCTCAAAAAACAAATAAATAAATAAACCCACATATGTTTCCTTAGAATTAGTGTTACCAGGTTAAGAAGGCATTCTAGTCAATAACAAAGTACTGGTACCTATTTTATAAAACATCTTAATACTTACGTTATATAATAACGCTCAAGATATCCCAAATCAACATCACAATTCTTATATATTCAAATTCTCGGAGATGTGAAAATCAACCAAACATGGCTACATCTCTTCCAATTGCCCAAAATGGCTCTTAAAACTTAAACTAACTAAAAGAATCAAAAGAACAGAGCAAGAGAAAAGTTTTAGCAAAGATAGTTGGTATGCCATCTTTCTATCCTCTGGTATAGGCAGAAGGAAGCCTTTCTTTATAAGGTGTTCATTTTAGGTAAATTTGAAAATTTCAGGAATTTACTTCCCTGCTTATTTATAAACTCTGCCCATTTGTTTTCGTCTAATTTTAATCATACAAGAATAACCATATAACCTTGGTTTTCCAGAGGCAGTTCTGATGTATGGCTGTTTCGCCCAACATAATGACTGTTAGTGCTCCTTTTCCGTTTCAGATTGTACCATTTTATACATTTTAACCACAACCCAATACTGCTGATTGTTAACAATTATAATTTTGTGATCTGAAATTTGGACTCAGTATGCATGGCCTAGCAATAACTGACATGAAAAGCAAAAGTTGTAACAAAAGTTATCACAGAAAGACTACATAAATTGTGACGTATAACCATTTATCCATGTTAAATGAGTCAGGCTTTACAATGAGATAAATTAGAATTATGTAATTACATTTTTGGAGCTCATTCCAATTTATCACCCACCTTTGAATATAAGTACAAATAAATGTTTTATGCGTATTTTCTCCTTCAAGAGTTTCTATCTTTTTTTCATATGTATCCATTAAGTCCATAAATTATGTAGCATCTCCCCCCTTCTTTCTGTATGAAATAATCATACAGGATTTAAAAAGTACTGTATTACCACAAAAGGACTGTTTAACGTTGTCTTTGCAGTTTTGATATCATGATATATTAACAAAAGCAAAGTTTAGAGCAATTTTCCAATGTAACATTCTACAACACTTTTTTTTTAATTTATTGAGCCTTATTGAGCGACTACACCTGATTTCTTCAAAAGAAAGGAAAATGTCTGGATATGCTAATTAGTCCTGCTGCAGTTTGAGGAAAAGTATTAGCTCACAGTCATTCAACAATATTCCTTAATATATTCAAACCCTGTTTAAATATTAAATTTCTTGATTTCACAAGGATGTCCTAATTAAGAGTCCATTTTAGTTTCTTACTAGAAATAATGAAATTCAAGGGCTTTTACAAGGTGGCAGCCATAAAAAGGGCACATGTTTTATACTTCCTAAAAAAATTTTACAGTCCTCAGCTATAGACGGTCTGCCTGTAACATGACTTGTTAAGAGTGTGATCCTTCTGCACTTCTGTTGCAGACTAACATAAATGAAGGTAGGGGAACCAAAATTTCAAAAACCAAATCTATTTTCATTTTTAAGAAACATAACCTTTTTTTCTCACAAAAAAAAATTAGTTTACTGCTTTGAAAGTTCAAGTTCTATCATTTTTATACATAAACACAACTGGATATGATATTTAAAAAAAACACATACACATAGATATATAGAGCTGTAATAAACAAATTCCTTTTATAAACAAAATTTTAACTGAAAAGCCACAGTAGACGGGAAAAAAAGAAGAAAGGATATTACTTGGTAAAATCCAGTGACATCTACAATAGTTTTACAGCACATTTAAGCATTCTAGGGTTTTATATCTTCACCTGCCTTCCATTTCTTACTTGCTCCTTAAAAAATTGCCAATTATGAATCCAGGTTCGACCTCAAACTAAGTCCTGATTGTGAGTGCCAGAAAAAGGAAAACACTCCAAATTTCCATTTTAATAGAGCTTCAATTCAAAAATGGTTTTATTTAAAACACAATGCCCACCCAAATGGAGGAAAAAAAAAAAAGAAAAACAAGCAGCAATACTTAATTACACAAAACATTCATTATATGGGAAATGTTTTTTAGGATGGTATCTAGAATGCACTTGCTCTGTCTCTTTAATAATTAATGGACTTAGAATGACACTACCAAAAGTAAGGTTACTGTCTAACGGGCACACACTTACAGTACTGCTAGCCTTAAAAGCAGTAAAGCAAAAGAAAACATATCAAATAGCACATGCACATCTTACAGAATTTCCACTGAACTATCAATGGCTTCTATACAATGTGCCTCTTTTCCGTAATTGTATTAACAGCTACCAAGAAAGGAAAGATGAGATTAAAATCAATGGTACTGAACTGAATTGTTTGAAGCCAGTGCCCCAAATGTGGGGAAAAGTGCATTTAGTTCAGCAGCAACATAGCACAGTGTGAAGATATTGTGCTTAGACGCAGATATTCCAGAACTGAGAGATGTACAAGGCAAGTCAAGATATAAAACCATAGTACACTGTTAAATAACCTTGAAACATACATATATTGCAGTGTTCAAAGAAAAAACATTCATTTCATTGTACAAGGCTAGGGAGAAATCCTTAAAGTTACCTATTGTAGTTTATGATATAATAAATACATATCTATATAGCATTGTATATACATATATAGAATGTGTGTGTGTTTATGTGGGGTTTTTTCTTTTCTTTTCTTTTTTTTTTTTTTTTTTGCCAAATTATTCTGTTAGTTTTTGTCATTCTGCAACTTTCAGGAGTGAAAACTCTTCCATACTATAAGTTTCTGTTTCCCCAAACTTAAAAGATATTTATACTAGAAAAGATCTCAATACCCTCCCCCAACCTAAAGACTCACTTCATGTATTTTGCTTTACAATTGATCAGAGAAACACAATTAAAAGAATTCTAGAATTTTTGACTATATCTTTTCACTTGCCAGTTGTTTCAACAAGCAAATATCTTTTAATATTTAAACCAGCTGATGCAAATTCTTTAGCAGAGGATATAAACTAGATTTCACTGATTAAAACAGAGCAAATCAAACAAACAAACAATAAAAATCCAGTGATTTACTCTGACTGTAAACAATATATAAAATTTAAATCTCAAATTTCAAAATAAGTTAAAGAAAGATTCTACCTTTAGGGCCTATAATAGTACAATGATCTGACAACTGGTAAGGGGAAAATGTATATAAAAAGTTGCAACAAAATTGTCCATTATTTTTGCTAAGAGAAAGTATATCTAATTATACTACCTCTGGCCCTTAAATTTAATAACTTCATAATTTGTTGGCAAATGTTTTTAGCAAACTGGCATATCATATTACACAACAGAAAAACATCCATCAAGTTCAGCAAAGAAAACTTATATAAGCCTTTTGTACAGAATTAAAAAAAATCTAAATGGCTATGATTCCTCTATTAGCAGAAACACATAATGCAGTCTTTATCAATCTGCCAAATATATCAATATCTACATAAATAGATACAGATATAGATATGAAACATTAATGGCAGTCTATTTTTGAACAGTGTGTGGGACCAGCAGATTTGTATCAGACCATGGCACGATATGGACCCTGCATCTTTAGGAACTGAATGATAAAAGAAGGACCCCCAGCAACAATCTGAGGAGGAAGGTGACTGAGTGGACAGTTCTCGATACTCATGATTGAAAGCTTGCTGCAAAGAGCCAGCTCAAAGGGAAGGCTATGTAGATTGGGGTTGTCATTCAAATATAGTTCTTCTAGGTTCTCCAGTGTACCTGTTTAAAAAAAATCAAATCAATTACTATTTTTTTAAAAAATCAGTTACTATTTAGAATTTCAGTTGGGCATGATACTATATCCTGGGCATTATATATACTGAATACACATTGACTCTTATTCTCTTCTTTTCATTTTAAAACTCTACAACCATGGATCTCCCAATTTTATTGCATATTCAAATCAAGTGGGGCTGATCTAAAGAACTCTGAGGTCCAGGTCATGTTCTATACCAATTAAATTGGAATTTCTTCCTTTATGGTCAGTTTTCAAGTTTCAAGTTTTTTTTAAATACACATGCTACTATTATTATTCTTACTTTACACAAGTAGAAAACTTGAAGCTTAGTGAGTTTCCATATGTTACCCAAAGCCATAAAGCCAATAAGCAGCATGGCCAGATTTTGAATTATATCTTACCCCAAAACCATTTCTTTAAATTAAATTGTAACTTATATTAAATATAACTCTAAACCCATTCTTAACCACTAATATAAAGGGTCTCTGAAACAGCATGATATAGATGGAAGAACATAATATATGGAATTACTAATTTAAGAACTATAATGTAACCTCAATTGATAATTCTCTTTGTAAAATGGGGTTACAACTTGCACCGACTAAAACTCAAGGTAGTCACATTGATTATATGAAACACTGAAAACATTTCAAGATACCATTAAACAGTAATTTAGTCAAATAGTAAAATTAATCCTAAAACCTCAAGAAGAAATGTTCTTTTGGCATAAGACATTATTAGTTTAATTCAAGCTTGTGTAATTTTTAAATGGAAGAAATATAAAATAACTCATCTAAAATAAGGTTAAACATAATGGAAATGGAAGTAGGTCAAAATATTCTCAAATGCAGTACTATCTCTAACATCCCATGAGGAAACCTAACCAAAACCTGACCAACCAACCAAATACTTGGAGCTCTATTTAAAAGAGAGAAAGAGAATCTTGAGTAACATCAAGTGACAAAAACAGATTTGTCCTATTTATCTGAAATACTGCTTAAACACACAAGAGCAAATTAGTACAGAGTCAAGTATCCAAATGGTTCATACCAATTTCTTCAGGAAGATGAGTGAGTAGGTTCTCTCCAAGGCCTAGATGTGTGAGATTGGTAAGGTGACCAATGCCTCTGGGAAGGGTGGTCAACTGGTTGTTTGTCAAGACTAATTTCTAAAATATTAACAAAATAAAAGATAGTTACACATGGATTTCCTACTACTGATATAAATTTAAAATAATATATCCACTAAGCTGATAAGATAAATTAATAGGTAAATTAGATTAGGTAAAAATCACTCAATAAATTTTACTTTCCCAAAGTATATCATTTATTAGCAAGTGAAAAGCAAACATAAAACTCAGCTCTAATGCTATAATAAAAAATCTCTAATTAAAGAATTATATCAAATTCTTAAGAAACATATGCAGTTTTGAATGTACCCCAAAAACTTTAGTCATATAAATCACCAAGGATGTTTTACCTGTAAATCCTTAAGGTAAGCAATTTCATTTGGCAAGGATTCCAATTTGTTCTCCTCTAGATCCAATTCTCTTAACTTCCTAAGGTTTCCAAGACCATGGGGAAGCTTCTTTAGAAGATTGTTTGATAATATTAGAACCTAAGAGAAATTATTGATAGTGTTTGGTAATTCATGAAATGGAATTATATATTACCATTGGGTGGCTTAAAATTTATTAAACTGCTAATTTTCCAAAGAGTGAATATATATATTTTTAAAGATGTTATTTATTTATTTGACCGAGAGAGAGAGATCGTAAGTAGGCAGAGAGAGGGGGAGAAGCAGGCTCCCTGCTGAGCAGAGAGCCTGATGCGGGGCTGGATCAGATCTCAGGTCTGAGATCATGACTTGAGCTGAAGGCAGAGGCCTAACCCACTGAGCCACCCAGGTGGTCCCCAAAGAGTGAATTATTAAGAGCAATGTTCACTATATAACATAAAACATTCAACTTACTATTCTTAAAAAAATCACCATAGCTATTGGAAATAAAAGATTTAACTGAAGTCGAAACGAATGAAAGCAAAAGTTTAATTTTACCCATAACAAATAAAATGTAAAATTAACTACTTTCACTAAAATTCATATAGTTAATGGTATTTTGATACTGAGTGGTTACCAATGTGTATCTGATAGGAAATCACTTATTTATTCAAAACCCCTTACAAGCCATCACTTTTAGGGAGGTAATGATTTCTAAACTGCCTATTTCATACACAATAGTTATTATTTATGGTATATTTATTATATTGCAAGCCATCCTCTAATATACTGAAGAGGGGAAAAAAGTAGTTGAGAAAGATAGTCCCTGTTCCCAGAGAAATTACGGTGGTGGTGGCAGTATTAGGAAGATAACACCGAGTATGGGGATAGCGGAAAAGAGCACAGAATGGAAAGCCCTACATAAGATTCTGGTTGATGTTTTATGCCCACTTTTTTCCCTGCAAAGTGATAATACCTATAATAAACATACATAATAAGACCAGAAAAACCCAGTAGCTATTGAGTTTACTACTTGCAAGGCACTAAATGCATTGTTTGCATATTCACATTTAATCCGAACTCCAATCTTCTGAGGAAAATACTATCATCTTCATTTCACAGCTGAAGAAACTGAAGCTTGGTCGAGTTAAATCCATAAACATAGATAAAAGTGGAATTGTACCCAGATCTGTCTTCGCTCAGAATTCATGCTTTTAACCACTACACATACTATTTGACCTTACTAAATAAAATAATTTTAAAAAGAAATTAGATTTTAAGAAAACATGGATACAGAGGAAACTTTTAAAAATATATATTTAGGTTGCCTAGGTGGCTCAGTTGGGTTAAGTGATTGCCTTTGGCTCAGGTCATGATCCCAGAGTCCTAAGATTAAGTCCTGCATCAGGCTCCCAGCTCTGCCGGGAGTCTGCTTCTCCCTCTGACCCTCTCTGCTCTCATGTTCTCTCTCACTCTTTCTCTCTCTCAAATAAATAAATAAAATCTTAAAAAAAAACCCATAAAAATATGTATATTAGTAAGTTTTTTCATAAAAAGGACAAACATTCCAGGGACTCAGAAGCTTGAGAATTCATCCTTCACTAAGGAGGGGACAATAAGATGGATCTTTAATTACGGAAAATAATTTAAAAGGAAAAAAAGGGATGAGAAAAGGATACTGTAGATACTGAGAATAGTAAGACTAAATGTACAGCGGTGCCTGGGTGGCTCAGTCGGTTGAGCGCAGGCCTTGGCTCAGGTCATAAACCCGGCATCCTGGGATGGAGCCCTACATCGGGCTCCCTGCCCAGTAGGAAGCTTACTTCTCCTTCTCCCTCTGCCTGCTGCTGCTCCCCTTGCTTGTGCTCCCTTTTCCCTCTCTGCCAAATCAATAAAATCTTAAAAGATTAAATGTATACAGAGCTAGAAACATGCACAAATTCCCAATAAAGAAAATATCTAATTGGTTAAATAAGAGCATACTAGGTAATTAGGATGTAAAAGTGGGCCAGAATCATACGAAAGGTCCTCATTGCCAGCCTAAGGACTCCATAATCATTCTGGTAGACATGAGTGCAGGATTCCTAAATAGAGTTAAGGGAAAAACTATGTTCTAAAAGATGCTAAATTTTAAAGACATTTCTTTTAAAGACACTTTATAGCACTCAAACCTACCAATTTTTAGTGGGCAAGAGTAATTCAGAAGCACTGAGCCCAGATTAAGTTAATACCTCATCATCCTAATACAGTTTTATGTTTAAGAGAGCTCTAACATTTCTAATTATGATCTTCCTCCAGTAGAAATTGGAAACTTTATAAGCAAGATGAATGCAGAAGGATCTAAAGAGTTCTAAATAAATGCTCTTTTATACTTACCTCAAGAGAAACAAGACCAGACACATCCTCGGGAATCTTTGTGAGCTGATTGGTGGCTAAATTCAATTCTACCATACTGGTCCAAGTTCCAAAATCCAAGGGAAGTGATGTCAACTGATTGTCCTGGCAAAGACAAAAAGAAGTAACCACAGTAGAATGATAAAAACAAAAAGCTCCAAATACATACACCTCTCTTTGGAAAGAAAATTCTTAATTAAACATAAAACCCAATTCCCCTTTTGATACCCAAATAAAAAATGAAAAAGCAATGAAAAATCTAAGCCTCCAAAGTAGTTTAACCTTTTTATTTTGTTCCTTATGTGACTATCCATATTGGATACAGAAAAATATACTATATAGACCGACAATTGAGATTTCAAAGGTCCCAGTGAAAAATAGGTTTTCCCCATTTCACAATAATATACAGAAATCATGGAATAAAACGTGGATGCTCATGAGCACAATGGAAGAAGAAATACTGAATTACAGCCCAGGAGGAAATCAGATAAACATAGCAATTCTAGAGACACTGAGCAATAAAGGAGAAGAGGAAAAAAATCTTAAGAAGATAGCAAATTAAATCATTAAAACACTGATAGTATCCCCAATTTTACTTTAAAAATTCATAAGAGATGGCAAAAATACATATCTCACTGAATAATAAAAAACAGATTATGAAACAATATGATCCAATTTTGTTTAAAAATTAAATATAGCGGGGCGCCTGGGTGGCTCAGTGGGTTAAAGCCTCTGCCTTCGGCTCAGGTCATGATCCCAGGGTCCTGGGATCGAGCCCCACATCAGGCTCTCTGCTCCGCGGGGAGCCTGCTTCCTCCTCTCTCTCTGCCTGCCTCTCTGCCTAATTGTGATTTCTCTCTGTCAAATAAATAAAATATTAAAAAAAAATTAAATATAGCTACATGCAGAAAAAATTGTGAAATATATACCAGTGATTAACTATTTTTCTTCCTGCTTCCTCAAATCTATATATAAAATACATTTTCATCAATAGCAACTCTTACCACAGTGTATTTGTTGGGAGTTACTTGTATCAAGAGAGGATCATCAGTACCCCTGATGTATGCCAATGTGTTAACAGTGATGCTACCTCAAGTGGTAGGATTATTTTATGTCCTTTTTGTTAATTTGTATTTTTAAATTTTTCTGCAATACACATGGATTACTTGTCTCATTTTACACAAAATAATTGGTAAGATTAATTCCCAGAAGCAAACATCCATTTGAAAACCAAGTTTTTCTTTTATTATAATATTTACATTTACTACCTATTCATTATAACACAAACTTATTAACTACTGGTAATTAGTAGCTTGATAAAGCATTTTCATTAAAAAAAATTTACTACTGGTGTTTATGAGGAGGAAAATATCAGGTTTCATTTTGACTTCAAAAAAAATTTTATTAAACCGCTGTCATGCTATTGAAGAAAAATTAAGGCAAAGCTCTAGGCAAAGTCTTATTTCACTGAAAACAAGACTTTCCAAGCTAATGTTAAAGTAACATCATATCCATAAAAATGTATCACCAAATGCAAAAAACTAACCACACCTGGACTACTGTGTTCCAAGACTCTTATTACAAACAGAACATTCAGAATAAATACAATTACTACTACTAAATCTCATATAACTGAAATGATGAACAATAATTTTATACCTGTTTAAGATTATGTAAGATTATCTTGAATTCCCATTAGTCCACTTATTACATACTTCTAAAGAATTATCATAAAAGATACATATATTTACAAGTATGCATAGAATCAATAAATTCTACATTTAGACTATAGTTCATAAAGATCCGCAATTATGTTGAAATAGTTCATCAAAGATAAAAGCCTGTAGTATAATACAAAAGAACACTTACACCTGGAAGCAGGAAATCTATGTGCCCTGGATTCCTACATCTCAGCAACAAATTAGCTATATGGCCAATTTACTTTTTACCTATGGGCCTAAAGTTTGTTCACTATAAACAAAATCACTGGAAAAAAATCAGGTTTCATTTCTTTCTTCCTTTTTCCTTATTACAAATGTGAAACTCATTCACTATAGAGAATACAGATACACAAGAAGAAACTAAAGATCACCCATCAGAAGAAAAAATTTGCAAATTATATATCTGATAAGGGGTTAATATCCAAAATATATGAAGAACTCCTGTAACTGAAGAGCAAATACTATGCAGCCATCAAAAAACCCCGAAATCTTGCCATTTGCAACAACGTGGATAGAACTAGACGGCATTAAGCTAAGTGAAATAAGTCAATCAGAGGAAGACAATTATCATATGCTCTCTCTGATATAAGGAATTTGAGAGGCAGGGTGGGGAGTTGTGGGGGGAAGGGAGGGAAAAAAATGAAACAAGATGGGACTGGGGAGGGAGAAAAACCATAAAAGACTCTTAATCTCAGGAAACAAACTGAGGGTTGCTGGCGGGGGGCGGTTAGGGATAAGGTGGCTGGGTTATGGACATTGGGGAAGGTATGTGCTGAGTGCTATGAATTGTGTTAAGACTGATGATTCACAGACCTGTACCCCTGAAGCAAATACATTATATGTTAATAAAATAAAAAATAGGCAGAGGATGCAAACAGACATTTTCCCAAAGATGACATACAGATAAATGGCCAACAAGCACATGAAAAGATGCTTAACATCTCTAATCATCAGGGAAATGCAAATCAAAACCACAGTGAGCTATCACCTCGTACCTGTCAGAATGGCTGTTCTCTAAAAGACAAATAACAAGTGCTAGTGAAGATACTAAAAAAAAAAAAGAAGGAGGACCTTTGTGCACTGTTGGTGGTAATGTAAATGGGTGCAGCCACTATAGAAAACAGTATAAAGGTTCCTCAAAATATTAAAAACAGAACTAGCATACAATTCAGCAATCCCACTCCTTGGTATTTATCTGAAGAAAATGAAAACACTAACTCAAAAACATATATGCACCCCCATGTTCATCGCAGCATTATTTAAAACAGCCAGATATGGAAGCAGCCTAAGTGTTCATGGATGAATAAAGAGATAAAAGAAATTTCAGTACACACACACACACACACACAGGACAGTATTAAGCCATAAAAAAGAATGACATCTTGTTTGTGACGATGTGAATGGACTGTCAGAGCAGCATGCTCAGTGAAATAAGTCAGATGGAGAAAGACAAATACCTCTTATATATGGAATCAAAACAAACACCAAGCTCAAAGATAAAAAGAAAAGACTGATGGTTGCCAGAGGTAAAGGTTAGGAGATGGCAAACTGGGTAAAGGGAATCCAATGGTATAAACTTTCCAGATATTAAATAAGTCAGTCATGGGGATATAAGATACAGCATGGCAACTATAGTTAATAATACCATATTACATATCTAAAAGTTGTTAGGAGAGTAAATCTTAAATTGTCATCACAAGAAAAAATATTCCGTAACTATGTATGGTGATGAATATTAACTAGAGTTAGTGTGGTGAACATTTTCCAATATACAAATATTGAATATTATGTTGTACAACTGAAACTAATATAATGTTATATCAATTATTCCTCAATAAAAAAATCATCCTTAAAATAATTATGGTATTTAAAGATAAACATATTTTAATAAATTCTGGCTATATACACATATAAATCTATAGATACTTAATATATTTAAGCACATTAAGAACAGTTTTTAAAAACTGTGTGGATGCCTTAACAATCTTGCATGCTTTAACTTTTTCCTACTAAATATTAGAGAATGTTTCAACTGGTATTAATATTCTTCTAACCTTGAGTATTACTTTTAATGACTTCATAGTATTAACAGTGTATCAAAGATACACTTTTAAAAACTGAAACCTTTGTTAGGTTGGTACCAATTAAATTGAAAATTCTACAGTAAATATCCCTACAACTATGCTTTCATGGATATTTATGATGATTTCTTTAGGATAAAGTGCTAAGAGTATGCATGGCTCTAAGATATTTGTTATCTAATACAAACTGTCCTGATGTATCATTATTAGTTTAGGCTCCATCAGCAAGTAACAAGTGTTCTCCATACTAATAAAGAAAACACAAATATTAGTATAAGTACTAATAATAGCAGCTTTTCTCCCCCTCAAAACAAAGAGAGGCTTACCTTCATATTCAGCTTACTTAATACTTTTGCTCTGGAGAAAATTCCAAATGGGATTTTGTTGATTCGATTGTGTTCCATGTTCAGGGAATAGATGGTGGAAAACTGAGATGGACCACCTACTGGGTATAACTGGAAGCAATTTCTAGCTAAGGTCAAACTATTCAGTTTCACAAGACTTGATAAAAGACTCTGTAAACAAAATAAACATAGGAATTAGAATTGTAACAAGATTATTCCATAGAATACAGAGCAGCGGTCACAAATGCCTCAAAGGGCCTTCAAGTAAAAAATGACAGAGACTTGTTGTTGGGCTAGCTCAGTGATGCGTTACAGGGAGGACAGTCACTACTCAGCTCGAGCTAACTATTGCATTATAGGAATATGGAAAAAACAGATTTCCAGATTTTACAGGAAACAGAAAAACTCCTATAAAATCTGATTTTTATTCCTTGGCTTTAGCTTATATAGAACACTATAAAGAAGGGGGACCTGGGTGGCTTAGTCAGTTAAGTGTCTCTTTTGATTTTGGCTCAGGTCATGATTTCAGCGTCATGAGACAGCCATGTTGACTGTGGAGCCTGCTTGGGATTCTCTCCCTCCTTCTGCCCCTCCCTCACTTCCCCCCGTCTAAAAAACAAAGCACCAAAAAAAAAAACCACTCTATAAAGAAAATATGTCTGAGGGTAAGAGGTATCTCGAGTGGCCAGTTTGAGAACCTTATAGAGCAGAATCTTTGGCATCACACAGTCCTGAGTCTGAGTCCTGGCTCTGCCACTTGCTATGTGACCAATCCTATTCAGGTCCAAATTAATTATCCTCTAAATTGTTATTAAGATTAACATAAGACTGACTCAGAGTAAGCTGTTATTCAGTAATTTAATAGCTCCTTTAAAGAATATTAAATTCAGAAGAAAATAACACTTCCTGATATTATGTAACAGTGTTTTCCATACGGTAAGATTTCAGAGGGAAATATGCATCTATCAAACAAGTATTTACTGCAGATACTACCCCCATATCCCCTCATTTCAGCCTCCTACCATGTAACCACAGAGCTAGAGTTTAGATATTACAAAAGAAACCCTGCCATTAAAATGACTAAAACCTATTTAGAGAAATAAAGCACAAAGATGGGAAAAAGAAAACAACATGTAACTGTATATAATCAATAATAAATTAATATGTAATATGCTCTTGCTTTTCTAAGTCTGCTTGAAGGAAGAACATTAGCTTGTTAGAAATGTAGACCTTTCGGTCCTATTTCTACCGAATTGATAGGAATCTTAACAAGATTCCCAAGTGATCTGTATGTGCACTAATGTTTGAGAAACACCGGTATAGGCTATAAAACAACTCTGAATCCTAGCTCTATTTTTCAGTGGCTTGTGACTTTGGACAAACTATTTCTCCAAACCTTAATCTGTTCATTTATAAAATGATGATGTCTTGTTTTGTTAAACTGTAGTGAAGACATTTTAAAGAGGTAAAATACATAAATAGCTTTACAATGTCTAGCATATAATAAATGCTTAAATTTTAAGTCCCTTCTCTAAATTTAAAGAAAAGAAGAAATACTAGAGTAACTGGAAAAGCAGGAAGGAGACTGAGAGTGAGCTAGATCTTGAAGGATGAAAAAAAAAATTAAATATTCAGAGAAGAAGAAGAAACATTTTGAAGTAAAGACCCAATCAGAGAGGAAACAAGCTGTGTGAGTTATGTATGTGTGTATATTTCAAATAATGTTCAAATATTAGCTGTATACCAGGAGGAAACTGAAGACTTAGTACTTGAGGTGTCAGTCAAATCGTAGGACCAGCTGAAAGAATGAAATAACTATGTAATTGAAGGTATAATTATATGGTGAACTGAAACTTGTTCTTTAAGCTGAACGTTAAGAAGCTTTCAACATTTGTCTACTGATGTACACAGATAAAATAAAGAGCTCAGTTAAGAGTGCTGAGAACACTTTGCATGGCAGTCAATTCTGGAAAAATGCCTACATCCTACTTTACTGAAAGTACATGAAATTTTGAGTATCATGGTAAAATTTTTTTTTTATTATTCTTACATGTAGCTAACTTTACTGACATTCTTTGAAAAAAACTGCAGAAATCTGAAGAGGTAACAACAAGGCAACTCTCCAACCTTTTACTCTTAGGGCATATAATGAAGCTATGAAGTTGCTTATCAATTCCTTAAAGTCAGACACACCTGGATCCCCATTCTAGGTCTTCCACTTACCAGTTACGTGGCCTTCAATGAATTAGACAATCAGTATATTTCTTACACTACTCTCAGGAAAACAAGGTACAAATCTGGCTAAAAACATAACTTATTTTAAGTCTTATTACCCTTCCTATTTGATAATACCCCAATAATTAATACAATTATAGTGAAGATTCAAATGGGATAATCCATGTAGAATCCCTAGCCTTACCTCTTGACCATATGTACTTAATAAAATCCTTTTCCTTCTATGTGTCTACTTTAAAACTAGTCCATTTTCAGATAGTCATCAAAAAAAAAAAACAAACTATATGGTCATTTTGCCAGCTCTGATTTCAGCAATGAACCCCAATTGAAAACCACTTTCCTGATTGTGCATGCCCAACCCAGTTTGAATGTCTAGTAAGTGCTGTCTAATGGATTTTGTTGTTTTCCTTATTGTGGTTATTATAAATGCAGGTAATTACAAATTTGCATTAGGAATATGCTGTTTCCAAAGCACACAGACTCCTTATTAAATAAAACTTAATCCTTTCCCAGATTTGGACAGGACCAATCAAGGGCTTCCCCCATAGCTTCTCCAGCTGAAAAAAGGTGACTTTAAATACGTGCATGTGGGAATGAAAATGCATACACATTGTGCGCGCACACACACACACAGACACTTCTTCCAGAGTCAGACTGAAGAGAGCTGTCTTCTTTATAATTCTTTTACTAAAAATAAATCTTGATTAATTTTAGTCACAAAATATTATATATGAAACTAATTAGCACAATGTCTGTATCCTAAGAGGTACCCAATAACTACTAGTTTTCCTTCACTGATAATTAGATATAAAAATAAGTTTAAAATTTTCTCACTTCTTGAAATTTAATATACACCCAGTCTTTCTGTTCAGCCTGACATTGTAAAAGCAGTCAGTTTTACTTAAACTCACAAATCACACCTTAAAAAAATCCCAGTAAGGTCTCATTATTGTGCTAATTACTGTTAGAAAAAGAGATGACTTTAAACAATAGAACCCCACCCATTTTTACCATTCT
Organism: Meles meles; assembly: GCF_922984935.1. Taxonomy (NCBI): domain Eukaryota; kingdom Metazoa; phylum Chordata; class Mammalia; order Carnivora; family Mustelidae; genus Meles; species Meles meles. The sequence goes on along the minus strand of NC_060078.1, from coordinate 68,879,928 downwards.
AAATAACCACTAGCAAAGAAAGACAAAAATCCAGACAGTCTAGTTGTCAGGGCTATCTCTACAATCTGTGGATTCTATTCCTAATCCGGTTTAAACTGCAGGTGAGATACCGTCATAGCAGTTTTAGTGAACTGGTCCATCTTAGCAAATACAATCCTGAAAAAGTGATTTTTGTACTCTGATCAAAGGTTTTCTAAAAACCCAAACACCCAGAATAAAAGAAGCAGAATTAATAGGTACTTTTTTCTGTATCCCTATAGAAACAAATCAATCATATACATTTATTTTATAAACTAACTGCTACGAGCCTATAGCTTTATATATTCAAACTGTTCTTTATAAATCGTATCTAAAAACATTTGCCCAAAGTATCTTTTTTTTCCTTTTAATATCTTTATTAACATATAATGTATTATTAGCCCCAGGGGTACAGGTCTGTGAATCGCCAAGCACCTTTATTTTTAATTCAAATACACACACACACACACACACACGCACACACACACAGGAAAAATAAAAATAAAGAGTCACTTACAGAAAACATTTTTAACTATTAGGAAAAAAGACATTTTGCAAAGCTCAATCAGTAAGCCACAAGTCCATTCTTTTGTTAGAATAATACAGTAAGACATAATGCTTGAATAACCGTAAGCAAACATACAAGTTGTGGGTATGCTAAAATAATAATATGTAGCAAAAGAATAAAATAAAAGAGTACTTCATTCTGCCCAAAATAAACAAAAATATTTTTTCATAGAACAAAACCCAAATTAAAAATAATGTGTTAAGAATTTACAAATTTTGGTGACTGGTATATGCTAAATAAGCTTTATTATTATTGTATAAACAGGGTAATAATCTGATCATGGAAGTGTTACAGCTAATATTAACATGATTAATAAATAGTGTGTTCTATATAACTTATTCTTTTCGTGAACCATATTTTCTACAGCACTTTTTTAAATAACTGAATTGGGAGGGGGAGTTGAGTTTTAAAACCAATCATACAACTTTTCCTTAATAGCTGCTACTGTCAGTTCCAAAATGATGTGAGAAAGATTTACATGATGATTACAATGGGAATGTAGCAAACTGATTTCTCACTCTGGTTTCTCCCTTCTATACATAAAAAAAAAGAAAAAATTAGTATGTTCCTACAATCATAACTATTCTTTCTTCTTTGGAGTATTTATTTTAGTGGTGGCTAAATGTCTGTAGCATACTCATTATTTAAACAATCTCAATAATCAAATTATCCACCCAGCTGTAAAGATTTACCACCTCTCACCTCTGGTAGAGCAGAAATGTTATTGTTCTCTAAATTGAGCTCTTCAAGGGCACTGCATTTTGCCAGTGATCTGGGTATTGCTGACAGTCTGTTGTATCTCAGACCAAGACGACTTAAACTGGACAGGTTTCCTGTGAATACAAAAAAAAGGATTTTTTTTTAATCTGATAAACTTGTTAATTTCTTTTCTGATTTCAAATTACAACTGCTAGTATCAGGTTTAAATGTCACATGTAGTGCAGCCAGCCTCTAGTTTTAAATGGAACACTATAACCAGCGTTAAAGAACTACGGACATAGATGCCTGTGTCACACTTAACTTCTGGAGACAAATATTGTGATGTCCTTTAACTTTCATCATCTTTCTTTTTTTCTTTTTTTAAAGATTTTATTTATGTATTGAATAGAGAGAGAGAGAGATCACAAGTAGGCAGAGAGGCAGGCAGAGAGAGAGAGGGAAGCAGGCTCCCCCCTGAGCAGACAGCCAGACCTGAGCCAAAGGCAGAGACTTAACCTACTGAGCCACCCAGGTGCCCCAACTTTCACCATCTTTCTGAAGTCTGCTCATTTCTTTATTTTTGCTTTGATCATTTTTCAAAAAGTTGCTGAATAACTTTCTTTCTTAAATGTATCACCACTACAATACTTACAGAAAACATTTATTAGCTTATAGCATAAATTAAGCCTTGAAACCCTAGGAGGGCAGTCACTATGCCTCATAATCCTATCTAGTTATCATTCATCTGCATCTTTCCCTCTTGCTGAAGAAATCAGTGATTCAAGTTATAAGAAATCACTAAATCAAGCTAATTTTTACTCTTTACATCTTCAAGGTAAAAATTCGTCATTGATAATGAAAATATTCTGATAATTAAATACCATAAGTATAGCCAACTATAATGCAGAAAAACTCAGCAAACATTTCAATTCCTGTAGGAATTGTAACTGGAATTATTCCAGAGGTATACTATTTTAATTTACATTACTTTCTTTTTTTTTTTTTTTTAAAGATTTTATTTTATTTATTTGACAGAGAGAGATCACAAGTAGGCAGAGAAGTAGGCAGAGAGAGAGGAGGAAGCAGGCTCCCTGCGGAGCAGAGAGCCCGACGCGGGGCTCGATCCCAGGACCCTGAGATCATGACCTGAGCCGAAGGCAGCGGCCTAATCCACTGAGCCACCCAGGCGCCCCTAATTTACATTACTTTCTAATAATAGTGTCTGGAAACTGGGCCAAGAGTTTGCTGGTTCTGTTTAAGTAAGACTCTGTTAGGCAGAAAACTGAATTTAAAGGCAACAATAAAAACTATCACTTAGCAAAGACAGTTAATTTTGTGTTTAAAATTCTAAACTGGGGCGCTGGGGTGGCTCAGTCAGTTAAGCGGCTGCCTTTGGCTCAGGTCATGATCCCACCCTCCTGGGATCCAGCCCCACGTCAGGCTCCCTCCTCAGTGGAGAGTCTGGTTCTCCCTCTTCCTCTGCCTGCCGCTCTGCCTACTTGTGCTCGCTTGCTCTCTCAAATAAATAAAATCTTGAAGAAAGAAAAGAAAAAAATCTTTCTAAATTAATGAAGGATGTGCCACTAAATCTTTCTAATGACATTCTGGTAAGATACGTCAATTTCGGAGGGGGGAAAAACAAGCTGAGGATTAGATGACTTTCCAAAGCCCCAAAGAATTTAGAGATTAGAAGGGCAAGAACATGGTTATCACTGCACTATGACACTGAATATGATACAAATGTTTCTTAAAAGTTGGGTTTGCAGAAAATAAAATAATCTGCTTTGTGGTGAAGTATAATTATATTCATATTTTTAGTGGCAAAAAAACTAGGGACAACCCATTTATTCAAGGATATATGAAGAATTATTTAAACTGGAGACACCACAGTGTGAGAGACAAAGAATTCTGTGTTATCTATGTGACTCGGGGCAAGTTACTTAACTGAATCTATTTCCTCATCCATAACGTGGGGATACCAAATACTTGATAGGGTTGTCTAAGGGTTAAATACAACATGTGTAAGATATGTAGCACAATGACAGGTACATACATTCAAAACATGACTTTATTCTGTAGTATATGTCTGTACTCTACTGTATTTTATACCTATAAAATTATGTTACAAAAAATTTTAAGATGTGAAAGACTATGATGTTAAGTGAAAAAGATAAGAAAAATTATGCATTTTGTATGATCTCAACAATGTAAAAAAAACAAGTAGAAAAGAATGGAAAGAAAACATTCAAACTAAGTTATCTCTACAAGGTAGAATTATGGAAGATTAATTTTTTTTCTGGAAACTTGTCTTTTTCCTAATTTTCTACAGCTTTGCCATTTAAAAACATTTTGATTAAAAAAAAGTCTGTAATTATGAAGTCATTTTAATTTAAAAGACTGCAATATCTTTATACCATTCTCTTTTTGAATGAGTATTTTACATCGTGGAGACATTTTATACTAACGTAGAGGTAAGAACATTCAGACATTTTACATTGTGAGGCTTATCTTCTCCATAAAGTGTAGATACGAGCTAAATTATGAAAAAACTGAGCATAGTGGTTTGAATTCCCCCAACAGGCTGAAAATCCTTTAAGTAAGAAACCTTATATATTTCTATCTCCCCAGAGAATGTTTCAGTGTTAAGCCCACAGCAGGCATTCATTCACATTTTCTTAATTAACTGCAGAAGCTAAAGCATTTTCACTATTTGTCCTTCTCTCCATTAGGAACAAATGTTTAATCTTAAAACTGTATGAGGTGCTTTTCTTTGACCCGTTCTCATTTTAAAATAGGGAGGGAAGGAAGAAATCAGTATTTTATCATTCATTTGCCTATCCCATGCCCACTATAGTTACAACAAGGCCGGTAATGGTGGACATTTTCCTACAAGCAGTGATAATATCTGATTTTAAAGAACTTCAAAAATCTTATGGTAAAATTTAAATTTGCTGTATGAAGTTGAAGACAGAAAAGGCAGTCAATCTTAGTGGGGGAAAAAACAAAAAACGAAGACAGACCATTCCTTCCTTTCCTTCATACCACTGCTTACCCTATGGAAGAAGCCTGATTCAATGTAATAAAATGGCTGAAGCATTTACCAAGGAGTCTCTGACCCCGTATTTTTGCTCAAACTGACATCTCTCATTCAGTCACTGTTTAGAGCAGAGCAGTACACAAATACAGTATTTTAAATATGATTTATACTCATCAAAACCTAAAAGCTTTCTCTAATAACAAAGATTAGTATAACAAATTCTAAATACTTATCAACTCAAAAGCCCAATAAATAGAACGAGATTCCCGAAATTTCTTTTCGAAAAGCAAAATAACTCTTGAACTTCTAAATCAGAATAGGTTTCTTGAATTTAAAAATTACATGAAAATAATGTAGTGAAACTGCCACATGACTTTATCTAGTACTAAAATTAGTGGTTATTTAAACAAAAATAGTACCTCCATCTTTCCTAAACTTTTTTCTTTTTCTCCCCCCACCTTTTTGGTGTGGTAGAAATTGAACTTTAAAAAATGCAACCTAGGGCGCCTGGGTGGCTCAGTGGGTTAAAGCCTCTGCCTTCGGCTCAGGTCATGATCCCAGGGTCCTGAGATCAAGTCCCACGTCGGGCTCTCTCCTCAGCGGGGAGCCTGCTTCCTTCTGTCTCTCTGCCTACTTGTGAGCACGGCACGTTAAGTCTGTCGTTTTGCCAAAGTTCATGACTCTCAACAAAATAAAAGAGGTGAAAAAAATTTAAGGATAAAATACCCTAATTCTCAGGGCGCCTGGGTGGCTCAGTGGGTTAAGCCTCTGCCTTTGGCTCAGGTCAAGATCTCAGGGTCCTGGGATGGAGCCCCGCATTGGGCTCTCTGCTCAGCAGGAAGCCTGCTTCCCCCCTCTCTCTCTGCCTGCCTCTTTGCCTACTTGTGATTTCTGTCTGTCAAATAAATACATACATACATACATACATACATACATAAATATTAAAAAATACCCAAATTCTCTTGGGCAAGGAAAAAAGCTGGACATCAGAAGTGTGACATTTTTCTTTCAGTGACTGGTTTTACCATAAACTAAACTGCAACCTAGAAATCAAGCCATGGCTTGCTTTAATGTTGAGCTATGTGACTAAGAAATAAAATCAACATTGCTGAGCTTCTGTGTAGAAATGTAGGCTGATCACTGCCACTCACTGGCATTTAGCTTTTAAGTGCTTAACTTTGACTGTAAGTTGTTCTGTGCTCTGCTCTGACAGCTTGCTTTCTTATGCTGTCAGATTTCTAAATTACAGCAACATCAAATGGCTATGAATTAAAATTAGATGCTTTCAATTTCAGCATATATAATCAGCATCTTTAGGTTAATTCAGTATAACTTGAGTGAAACTCAACTCAAATGATCTTAATTTTATTTTAACAAAGTAGCAAAAAAAAAAAAAAAATCAACAGAACAGGCACACAGCTCTAACAATGAAAATACTGTCAACGGTAGTTTTTTTTCCAGAAACACTGAACCAAAAAACTGAAAGCAAACTGAAAAGCAAGCAATATAAAAATTCTTAAATGTCAAAAACCCAAAAGAATGCCACCATTAAAAAGAAAACTAGTAAAGTTGTTATATGAATCTGAACTGTAATTACCTAAAACCTAATTACTAAAACTCTACTTGTTGATATAACCATAATTACTGTATCATTTCTTCAGAGCCCAGCACAACAAAAGACCTCTGTGAATTGTTCTGTGCTTCAGCCTTGAAGGCAAGTTCTTGTTGCAGATTTCTCTCTTTATCTCATTTGAGAAGAAATAGAAAACAAAAGTTTTTCCTACTTGAGACCTCTAACCTCCCCCCCACCCATAGTTTCATAAAATCACCACAGATCACAGGAGATTTAACATACCAAGTTCATAGTTTGAAACAAAATGACGGCTGTAATGAAGTTTAATATTTTTCTTTCGTTCATAACTGACTCTTGAATTAGAAAATATTTACATGAAAGAGAATATACATTTTATTCAAGAGGGTAGACTAACGGTTAAGTCAGAGAAACTATAAATATGTTTTGAAGTACTCTCTCGCTTAACTACAACCAGCTGTCCCCTCCCTACTTCCTTCTGCCACTTCTCCACATCCTGTGAGCTGTCAGTGATCCTCGCACTGCTCAGCCTGGATGTAAATGGCAGTGAGTACTGCGCCAAGGAGTGAGAAACTACTCTAGGAGTGTTTGTGTTAAATAAAGAAAGGGGTAAAAACATCTCGGTCTACTTATAAGAAAAAAGAAAAGGCAAGGAAATAAAGTGATTTTTGGAAAACTTGATTATCAGGTGACAGTTAAAGGATCTCATTTCAATTGTGAGTTTACAGCACGTTTCTTTAAGTCCAGGGAAAGGCGAGTAGGGCAGCTGCTGCAGGACTTGCATCAACTGTGCAGGATAGATGTGGATTATTTTTTTTTAAGTTATATTTTCCAAGAAGTAGAACAGGAAAAAACAGGAAAGATATCAGGAGAATTATATTCCAATAAAGTTTACCACTAAATGTTTTGGGTGAATTTCTCTTCTCTGATAAATGAGAGGGAGAATCTCAAAGGTCAATCAATTAAGACCTGATTTGTAACAGACTAAGACCCAAATGTTTGAATTTCTCACCAAATCTCAACCTTCTGCTATACAATTAAAATACTGGGGATGAGAGCAATGGAAAAGGCAAAAGAATTTTTAATATACACGGTATATAATAAATGACAATATTATAAAAAGTTTCAATAAATATTACTCACTGCCATTATTTGGATTAACAGCTATAAATACTCCATTTGTTGGCAACTATCCAAAGCATGTAAAAATATTTACAATTTTCTTATTGTTAATGTTTCAGTCCTTATTGATTTCCAATACATATTTGTAATCTGATTATGCAGAATGTTCTAGAAGCCAGGCATTTATGTTATTCTGAGATAACACCTTAACCACAACAGATTAATAATGAAGCTAAATGCCTTCATATTAATAAACATACTTAAAATACAGTAATTCTGGCAGGAGACATATATAAAATTAAGAAAGCCAGGAGAAAGGAGGATACATGGAAAAGTGACCCTTTGTCAGAGGAAGTGAATCCAAAAGACTGTGACCCTAGTCCTCATAAATGGAAGATCTTTATCACCCACAACCACCACCTACACTTCTCTGTTTGCCAGGGCTATTCATTTTTGCACTCTAATTTCATCCCCATTTCATTATTATTTGACACAACACAAATACAGACACATTCATAAAACATTAAACAAAATACTGCTGGACTATCTGAAAGAAAGAACAGCGCTGACTAATAACGATGTCCTGTATATATCCATTTGATCAGCTGCAAGAGTACAGAAAATTACGTAGGTATTTAGGTGAAAGAGTCCTGAGCAGAGACACTTCTTTATACAGAGAAGTATAAAGGCCCTGAGGCTAGAACTTGACTGATACACTTAAGGAGTAATAAAGTGTACAGCATCAATCATATCCTAAGAAATACACAGTGACTAAGCACTGGTGACAGGGATAAGAATATAAACTTTATAACATTTCAAGCATCTTTAATTTTGGTTCCGTCTGATTTGTGGTAAACAAACTTTATTTTTCTTTCCAAAACTTCTGCTCAGCAGGGAGCCTGCTTCCCTTCCTCTCTCTCTCTGCCTACTTGTGATCTCTGTCAAATAAATAAATAAAATCTTTTAAAAAAATGATATTTCTATTAAAAAAGATTATGCATTATTCTTTTCCCTTTACTGTTGCAACTAGTTGGTTATTCAAAATAAGCAAACTTACAGACATATCTTGCAACGTAAGAACATACAACAGAAGCTAAGTGTGTCTATGTAATTCAAGAAAACTATAAAAAGTATATAAAATATATAAAACTATCAAAATTAAGCCTATATTTAGTATCCCAGGGAAATGGACTCTGAAAAATCAACACTGAGAAACATAATGGAGTTCTTAAATTTCAGAAATAAAGGAAAGTACTCTGGGTGGCCAGGCAAAAAGATTAAGTCACAATGGGAAAAAATTGGACTGGCTTCATACTTTTGTACATTCAATGCCAGAAGATAGTACAACCATGTCTTAGTTTTACTAAGATGCTTAAGGAAAGAAAGCTGGACCCAATGATTTTTATATCCATCCAAACTGTTCAGGTATAAAGGTTATAAACATTCTATAACTAGGGAACTATTTATTTATGAACCATTTCTGAGAAAACTGCTGTAAGACTGACTTGAGCCTACCCAGAGATGACTGGGGCAACTATGACAACACGGAACTGTTGATGAACATTAAAAAGAAAAACAACTACAGAGCGGCATAACAAGATATACCATAAATGTTACATGTCCCAACAAGTGTCATCTGACAAAAATTAGGAGGGGGGAAAAAAAGACAAAAAAGGACAGGTAGTAGAATAAATGCACTGGTTGCCTCACCTATGTCACTCTACTCAGCAGAAGAAAATTAGAAAGTATTCTGAACAGAAGAAAAACACAATATATCAGGATTGGTGAAATGCTACTAAAGCAGTACATAAGAGGAAATTTATAGCATTAAATGCACACATGAGATAAAATCTTCAATGTAAGAATATACAACACAAACTAAATATGTTGATATGTCATTCAAGAAAACTCATGAAAAAGCAAAAAACAAAAAATTCACATCAATGACCTCTAAGTTTCTACCATAAGAAACTAAAAAATAAAACTCGAAACACATAAAAGGAAAAAATTAAGGTCAAAGTGGAAATCAATGAAATAAAAGTCAGAGAAACAATACAGGAAATCGGTAAAATTTAGAGATAATCAATTAAATTGACACAATTCTAACCAGACAGTTAAAAAAAAAAGAAAATCTAAGTTACTGAGACCAGGAATGAGAGAAGTGACACTACGACAGATTCTATAGATATCAAAATAATAAGGGAGTATTATAAACAATTTTATGCCTATTAAATGTGACAAATGAAATGGACCCATTCCTTGAAAAACATAAATGATTAAGTTTGCTCAAGAATAAAGTGGGGAGGGGGAGGCCTGGGTGGCTCAGTGGGTTAAAGCCTCTGCCTTCAGCTCAAGTCATGATCCCAGGGTCCTGGGATTGAGCCCCACATTGGGCTCTCTGCTCCCCCTCTCTCCCTGCCTGCTTGTGATCTCTCTGTCTGTCAAATAAATAAATAAATTCTTAAAAAAAAAAAAAAAAAGAATAAAGTGAGGGTTGGGGCTCCTGGGTAGCTCAGTCGTTAAGCATCTGCCTTCAGCTCATGATCCCAGGGTGCTGGGATAGAACCCCAGATCAGGCTCCCTGCTCGAGGGGAGGCCTGCTTTTCCCTCACCCATTCCCCCCGCTTGTGTTCCCCTCTCTCGCTGTATCTCTCTCTGTCAAATAAATAAATAAAATCTTTTTAAAAAAAAAAAAAGGAAGAAAGAAAGAAAAGAAAAAGAATAAAGTGAAGGGCACCTGGGTGGCACAGTTGGTTAAGCCTCTGACTCTTGGTTTCAGCTCAGGTCATGATCTAAGGGTTGTGAGGTGGAGTCTCATGTAAGGCTCCGCGCTAAGTGCAGAGTCTGCTTAAGACTCCCCCCCCCACCCCTCCTCCCTCTCTCTAAAATAAATCTTTAAAAAATAAAAAAGTGACAATCTAAATAGCTCTGTATCTATTAAAGAAATTGAAAATTTTTAAAAGATTTATTTATTTATTTTAGAGAGAGGCGCAGGGAAAGGAGCAGAGAACCCTCAAGCAGACTCCCCACCAACACAGGGTTCAATCCCAGGACCATGAGAGATCATGACTAGCTGCAAAATCCAGTCTGCCGCCCAATAGGTGCCCCAAAATTGAAAATGTTTTTTTAAAAGTGTACCTATAAAGAAAAACCCTGACCCCACTGACTTCACTGATAAATCTTACCACATATTAAAGGAAGAAATAATGCCAATTTTATACAAATTGTTTCCCCAAACTGAAGAGTACGAAACACGTTCCTACTTACTATATGTGGCCAGCACTACCCAGAAACTAAAACTAGACAAAGAACAGGTTTTATAACATTATATGTCACTATATGGTACATCCAAAGCAATTAAGTAAATCTAATTTTTGAAACTTCTACCAGAATGTATCTTTTTTATTATGTCTTCTTGAACATCAATAACATTATATGGGTTTTTGTCAAGTTCAGGGAAAGACTGTAGAATTATATTTTATTTAGTTTCTTCATTATATTACTTCTATTCTCTTTCTAGAACTTCTAGTCCTTTCTCCCATGACTCCTTATCACTTACTTTGTATCCTTCTTTCTTTTTGTTCTAGATTCTAATGGACTTCTTACACTTACCCTACACATCTCTATTTTGGTCTTTGGATGTGTTCATTCTATTACATAGTATTCCCATTAAATTAAACTTTATATGGAAAAGGTGTTTCTAAGAAATGTATTATTTCTTTTTTTGCACCAGTCTGATCATGTTTTATAAATGCAATAAATATCTTTTCTATGCTTTTTCTTCTAGGTTCGCTTTTCTTTGTTCATCCTGGCCATTTCAATAGATTTTAAGATAGAAAAGCAAGGGGGCGCCTCGGTGGCTCAGTCCTTAAGTGTCTGCCTTCTGCTCAGGTCATGATACCAGGGTCCTGGGATTGAGCCCCACATCAGGCTCCCTGCTCAGCAGGAAGCCTGCTTCTCCCCTCTCCCACTCCCCCTGCTTGTGTTCCCTCTCTCGCTGTCTCTCTCTCTCCGTCAAATAAATAAATAAAAATCTTAAAAAAAAAAAAAAAGATAGAAAAGCAATAAATAATTGTGTACAGTCTCTACTGATCCAGAAATCAGATTTTTTTATTTATATAGGAAATCTGGTAAAATTCTTAAGAATACAGTAGAATAATTCACTGTAAGTTGTACACCATCTTGCCTTTCAGAAATAAATCTAATGCAGGTAACTAGATAACTAGAATACTTAGTCTGTTGCTACTACAAACAGTAATGTGATATAAAGAACTCTGGGCCAAGAATCAGGAAGATATAGGTTCTAATGGATAGCTATTATATCCTAAAGAAGTCTCAGATTAGTTGTCCTGCAACCTGGAACAGTTTATTGTAACATATTAAAAAGCTCCTTAATAATTGCTTCTATTTCAAGTAATGATAGACTAGCTAATTCAGATAAACCCTCCCACCAAAAAAAAGTTAAATATACTTCCAAAACAAAAATCAGAGAGCTAACAAGATAAAGACTAAGTACCAGGCCAGATACAGGCTGGAAACCCAAGAAATAAGCAAATAATGGAGAAAATTTTGTCCTAAGAGTGCTTCTCTAACTGGAAGACACAGCTCATAAGGCATGTTTTTCTGCCTAGAGTCAAAATCTACAACTAGCCAAGGTGGGAAGTCTAGAAATCAGTACCAATGGGGATACTACAGGGTTCTCTCCTCAGCACTAAGGGTAAACCAGAGGTAAAATAGTCCTCCAATCAGTCTACAGACTATCTGTGAATGACCTGGGGGGCCAGAAAAATTTCAAACCTTAGGATACAGATAGATTCAAGTGGTCACTTAGGTACCTGACAGAAACAAAAAAAAAATCCTTCTGGAGAAAGATATCACCATTATAGGCCTCTTATGATATAATAACAGAACCTCATAAATGTTCATTACTGCAATTACAAAAAGTAAGTCCAGGTGTAATTTTCCTAAATAAACACTACAGTATCCTGTAACACACCAGTAACTAAAAAGGTGTCCGAATTTTTAAAATTTGCTTTACTGTTTGTATAAATTTATGGACATTTAGAAAAATAAAACTGTGTAAATACAGAACATTTCATAGCAAGGACACTTCAACTTTTCGAGTCTGGCTAAGTCTTTGAAACACATTTTGTACTTCAAGGCATCTCTTCTCTTAGCCCCTTCAATAGTGGAAATGAACAAGCTTTAAGTTACACTGCCCATGTTTTAAAGACTAAATAGCAGTGGTTTTATTTTTTCAGTGTGTTTGCTTTAGCAAAGAAGGGACCACACCCTATATAATAGCATGCTACATTCTGAAATAGCAAAAACAAAAATGCACCCATTCTGCAATTTAAACAATTATAATAAAATATATACTCAATATTCAATATTCCAAATTCTATCTTCTTTATAATCTGATCAAATTCATTTCCTAAAACCTACTTAGAAATGGAAAAAAAAAATGTCTTGCTATTTTGACAATAGTGAATTTTAATCTTTTAACTCTTATTATAGAAATGCACCAAAAATAGTCTTTTTCTAATGTTCAGGTAACTATAAATGACTATCAATATAATCCATACCTATAGTATCTGGGAGGTCTAGCAGTTCATTGTGCTGCAAGTCAAGGTTGGTTATCTGTGTACAGTTTCCAATCTCCTTTGGGAGGTGTTCAAGTTGATTGTGAGCTACATCCAGCGTAATGAGGTTACATAATTCACCTGTAAAATTGGCCAACATAAAAATTTAACAAGAATTATTAAAGAATACATTAAGTAATACTGAAGGAAAGAAAAAATAAAACTCTTCATTTTCTATACCATAATTATACCTTTCTGGAAAATGTAAAAATCAAACACACGCTCTGAAACTTATTAGAAAAGGACATCTTAAAATATTGAATCATTATGTTGTACGCCTAGAATTAATGTAATCTGTCAATTATACCTCAATAAAAAAGAAGAAAATGACATCTGATAAAGTTAAAAATATAAATGACCGCCAACTAATATTACATATGTAGTTTTAAATAACCAATTCAACCACATTTATGTTTGTATATTCCATACTTTAAGTAGTACTCACTAATTTTTTTTTAACCAAATTCAACACAGTAATGTATTAGATTCATCTTGAATTCAATTTGACGGTCACCTTCTACCTCAAAATATATATATATAGAATCTCAAATAGGCATATGTTCTGATGTTATATAAATATACAAAGTGAGATTTATAAATCAAAAACTGCTTCTAGATTTTGATAGTACCCCACAAGGATAGAAAATAAGGTATATTTCTCCACATTCTAGTTGAAAGAGCTGTACTGGCAATTGAGATTATTCTTAGTGTTATTCTGCAACATTCTTTCTTGCAGAATTCTTTATTTGAACATACTGTTCAAAAACTTTATAATTTGTAACAGCTACATTGGTTCTCTCATGACTTCCCTTTTTTTCAAAGGCATTAGTTATAAATACTGAAAAAGAAAGATAAGCAAATAAAGCGCATGAAACTGAAAAAAAAATGTGTCTAGGGCACATTATTAAGCCATATTACTATAAACACAGGCAACAAAGAGAAAACAGATAAACTGAATTTCATCAAAATTAAAAACATATGTGCATCAAAGGACACTATCAAAAGAATGAAAAGGCAACCCAAAGAATGGGAGAAAATATTTGCAAATCCTGTATCTACTAAAGGATTAATATCCAAAATAAAAGAACTCTTACAATTCAACAAGTCCCCAGTTTATAAATGGTTAAAGAACTTCAATAGACATTTCTCCAAAAAATATACAAATGGCCAATAAATACATGAAAAGATGCTCGACATCACTAATCATTAGAATAATCAAATCAAAACCACAACGATATACCACTTCACACCCACCAGAATGGCTATAATAAATTAAAAAAAAAAACAAAAAAAAACAGAAAATAACAAATGTTGGCAAGGAGGTGGAGAAATTGGACCCTCATGCTAATTTACCACCCAGGTTCTCAGGGTAAAGACAGAAGAAAAAAGTCCTTTCCTGTTTTCCCCTAGGCATTGCATATTCAAACTGCAGAAAATCAAAGGCAAAGACAAAATTTTGGAAGAAGTTAGAGGATAAAAGCACCTTACTTTTGGAGAAACAAGAATAAAAACCATATATTCAGACTTCTCTTCAGAAAAGCATGTAACAAACAGAGAATGCAATGAAATATTTAAAGTTTGAAAGAAAAAAAAAACAAACCCAACCAACCTAAAGTCTGTATCCAATGAAATTATCCTTCAAACAAAATTTTCCCTCAAACAAAATTTGAGGGAGTTTGTCACCAGCAGACCTGTCTTACAAGAATACTAAAAGAAGTTCTTCAAAAAGAAGGAAAATGATATAGGTTAGAAACTTGGATCTATATAAAAGAAGAGCATTGCAGAAGTAATAAAGGTAAAATATTTTCTCACTTTTTTTTTTTTAAAGACTTACTTATTTTTGCGAGAGAGAGCAGAAAGTGAGTACACTCGGGGGAGGAAGGAGCAGAGGAAGAAGCAGACTCTCCTTTGAGCAGGAAGCCCAATAAGGGACTTGATCCCAGGACCCCAGCTGGGATTACCACCTGAGCTAAAGGCAGATGCTTAACGGACTGAGCTACACAGGTGCCCCAAATATTTTCTTACTCTTAATTGATCTAACAGATATTGGTTTGTTCAATGTATTAGTAGCAACAATATATTAGATGATTACAGATTAAGGAAAAATGAAATGAATGACAGCAATGTTATGAGGGACAAGAGGGAGGAATTGGGAATATTCTGTTTTAAGGTAACCACACTAGCCATATGAAGCGGTACAGCATTATGTGTGAGCAGACTTACAATGAGCTACAAATGCATACTGCAAATACCAGGATGACCACATATATACAAATAAAATTTTAAAAAAAGAAGTATAAGCAATATGTTAAGAGAGAAAATGAGTAAAATGCTCAGTTAAAACCAGATAAGGCAAAAAAATGATGAACGACAAAAAGAAGTTCAGCTAATAATAATAGTTGCAAATATAACTGATATTTATCCAACTCATCAGTAAACACTATAAATGTAAATAACCTAAATGCACCAAATAAAAAATAAGAGACTGTCAGAGAGGATAAAAGAAAAAAGACTCAACTGCATGTTGTTTTCAAAAAACTCACTTTAAATTACATAATGGTAAATGGAACAATTCTCCAAAACATAAAAGTTTGTATATCTACTTATCTCTGTATCTAGTACAGTGCTTAGTACATAGCATCATGTTAACTTAAAGAATAAAAGAAGTTAACTGGGGAAGATAAAATTTGGATTCTAATACTCTTCAAGCCAGAGGTAATAAAATACTTTTTTAAAATTTGCCATCATCTTTTCTAATAAATAATATTTGAAATTTAGTACCTACGAAAATAACTTCAACTACTCTAAAGAAAGATACACAAGCCCAAAAGTGTACAGAGTTGAGGCAAGTAAATAAAACAAACTGGAAGAAGACAATGACTAACTTTAGCCCATTTGGAACAGCTAGGATTCAACTCAGATCCATTACCACCATATTGCAGGACTTGCAACTTCAGTACTATGACATTTTGGACTGGGTAATTCTTTGCTATATGAGGCTGCCTGGGGCATAAGCAGCACCCCTAGTCTTAACTCATTAGATGCCAGCAGCGCCTCCCAAATAATAACAATCAAAACTGTCTCTAGACATTAACAAATGTCCTCTGTCACAACACTGCAAAAACTGCTCTCAGTTGAGAATCACTGCTACATTGGAATAAGAAAGTTCAATACTGTTCAATTCTCACATTTTTCAAACGAAGCTGGAAATCTAGATCTTCAAATAAAATCTTTTTTTTTTTTTTTTAAAGACTTCATTTATTTTATTTGACAGACAGATCACAAGTAGGCAGAGAGGCAGGCAGAAAGAGAGAAGGGAGGAAGCAGGCTCCCCGCTGAGCAGAGAGCCCGATGCAGGGCTTGATCCCAGTGTCCCGGGATCATGACCTGAGCTGAAGGCAGAGGCTTTAACCCACTAAGCCACCCAGGTGCCCCTCAAATAAAATTTTCTAATGCTAAAATGCTAAAAACGAATTCTTAGGTTAAAACAGAACAACTGTGTTACTAAACATGTTTGTGGGCTTTTTTTCAGCATTCAGGATGCCAGTTTGACATCTCTGAACATAGAAATGAATTAGTTACTAACATTTTAGGACAGAAATTTGCATATGACTACCTAATATTAAAACTAAGAAGTGTTTTTAAAAAGCAAGATATAATACCGAGACTCAATTAAGTTAAACTTTTTTGATTTGTATAAACCACCGCATGGCAACTGGATTATTTTAAACATATATTCTCTCCAGAAAGTCATCCTCCAGCAATACAACTCTCTGCAAAGTCAGGATATCATGGTAATAGTGACACATTAGGAACAGCATCACCTAATAACACTAATACTTCTTTCTCACAATCTAGTAATCTCTAAATATTCTGAAAATGCTTAAAATTCAGGAAATGTGATTTAATTTTTTAACAGCACAGAAAAAAGTAACATGATTTTAAAATCTGGTCTGTTAGTCCCAGAAATACAGTACACTCAAAATGAAATTACATATATTATTGAGAGTAAAATCTAAAAGTTATTTTAGGCTTTTCCCAAAATCTACATATAAATTTTAGGAACCATGGAGAACATTTTCCGAATAGATTTTGTTCAGTCCAAAGAAAAAGTTTAAGTGCTCGCTTCGGCAGCACATATACAAAGAAAAAGTTTAAGAAACTTCAGGGAAGTTTATCATTTATACATAGTTCCCATAAATATTTTCAAAACTAATCCAAAGCTTTGTACTTAATGCAATTAACAAAACATTTTTAATGTTGGTGGAGGGAAGTGTTTAAGATCTCTTTTCTTTGGAGTTAACACTCGTAACTGCCCAAGCTCCTCTTGTCCATAGTCAAGTAATTAGAAACATTTGAAAACTGTGAATATATGACAAATTCTGTATTAGACATTGTATCAAGATAAGAGCCTACATTATAATTTGTAAGTAATTTAAATATTAAATATATAAGCAGTTCATGAAATACTTATACACAACTTGTTATTTCTATACTCTGTCCAGCTACACAGTACTTTTAAACATGTTTTACCACAATGATTCAAATATGATAAAAAGAAAACAAAACAATATGTAAATCCACCCCAAATGGTTCTCAAAGACAATAACTAAGGTTTAAAAGTGACTTGCCTCTGAATGGGTTTAAGAGTGGTTTTTATTTCCTACTTTATACATTTGTATTTTGTGATTTCTCTTCATTTGGTACATTTTTTTATTCAAAGAGAAAAAAGGGAGATTCAAAGAGGTAAACACTAGCAGTCTCTTCTACACTGTTCACAGAAGAGTATTTTCCGACCCATAACAGAAGTTCCCCATCTATGGAGCACATATATCTTTTAGTGAAAATGAATGCATCATGCTGTCATACTGTTAACATCAGCCATTAATACTACGCATCTTATGACTCATATCCCACACTCATTAAGCAATCTTTTGATTTTAAATTTGACTTCCCACACATTTGCCTACAGAGAGAACATGGACTTCATTCATTTATCCACTCTACAAATGCTTATGAAACACTTACTAGACACTATCCCAGAGGATGAAGATACAGTAAGAGAAAAAAAAAAAAAGATAAAACGCCTGCCTTCATAGAACTTATATTTTAATAAGGAAGAAACAAATTAACAAGTAATCAAGTGAGGAAGTATTAAGAGCTATCAAAGAAAATAAAGCAAGATAAAAATAAAAGAGTGCATGGGGAAAGAGAGTGAAGGTGTTGGTAATAAGTAAAAGGGAAAGAAATGCTGATGAAGTACCATTTGCAAACAGACCTGTTCTTAAGGATTCTCTCTCCCTCTCCCTCTGACCCTTTCCCTGCTCCTACATGCTCACACACTCTCACACTCCTGCGTGTTTCTCATTCGTTCTCTCTGGAATAAATAAATCTTTTTTTTTTTTAAGATTTTATTTATTTATTTGACAGAGAGAGAGATCACAAGTAGGCAGAGAGGCAGGCAGAGAGAGAGAGAGAGGAGGAAGCAGGCTCGCTGCGGAGCAGAGAACCCGATGCGGGGCTCGATCCCAGGACCCTGAGATCATGACCCGAGCCGAAGGCAGCGGCTTAATCCACTGAGCCACCCAGGCGCCCCTCTGGAATAAATAAATCTTAAAAAAAAAAAAAGAAGAAGAAGAAGAAGAAAGAAAGTTAGGAAAAGAAAATGGACCTAAATAATGGGAGAGGGAAGAAACAATGAGAATTCTCGGGAAAGAATGTTCCAGGCTGAGTGAAGAACAAGCACAAAGACTAGGAGGCATTAGAGTTCAAAATGCAACAGAAGGTCAATGTGGCTAGAATCATGATTAAGGAATCAGGTGGTAGGAGATAAAGTAGCCCTGGATCAGATCCACTTAAAGTACTGTAGGCTAAGATAAAGAGTTCAGCTTTGGCTAAGAAATGAGTGGTAATCGTAATAAGAGTGTTTATTATTGTTTTTACAGTAGTTCCAGGTTTATAGAAAAACTACACAGAAAATACAGAGAGTTCCCATAGATCCTTTTCTCTGCACACAGTTTCCCCTATTAACATCTTCCATTAAGTGGTACATTGTTACAGTTGATAAATCAACATTGATACATTAATATTATTAACTGAAAGTTCGTATTTTATATTAGCATTCACTCTTTGTGTTGCCCAATTCTACGGGCCTTGATAAATATATAATATGGTGTACCCATCATTACAGGTATCATACAGAATAGTTTAAATAGGGGTACCTGGTTGACTGACTCAGTCATTTAAGCATCCAACTCTGGTTTCAGCTCAGGTCATGATCTCATGGCTGGGGGAATCTAGCCCCACATTGAGCTTTGTGCTCAGTGCAGAGTCTGCTTCAGATTTTCTCACCCTCTCCCTCACTCTTTCCCTCAAATAAATAAATAAAATCTTTAAAAAAAGAAAAACAACTAGCCTAAAAATCCTGTGTTCCACCTACACATTCACCCCTCTTTCCCTCTCCCAGAACCCCTAGCAACCACTGATCTTTTACTTTTGCCTTTGCCAGAATGTTAATATATAGTTGGAATCACATAAGATGTAGACTTTTTCAGACTGGCTTCTTTCATTCAACAATATGCACTTAAGGTTCCTCTATGTCTTTTAGTGTGGCTTGATAGTTCATTTATCACTGAACAATATTCCATTGTATGGTTGTACCACAGTTTGTTTACCCATTCGTTTACTGAATGATATCTTGGTTGCTTTCAATTTTTAACAATTATGAATAAAACTGCTAAAAACATTTTGTGTTCAGTTTTTTGTATGGACATGTTTTCAACTCATTTGGGTAAATAACTAGGAGCATGTCGGATGGATTGTAATGGTAAGACTACGTTTAGCTTTGAAAGAATTTGCCAACTGTCTTCCAAGTGTCTATACCATTGTGCATTCTCACCAGTGACAAGTAAGAGTTTGCATCTACATTTGGTGTTGTCAGTGTTTTGGATTTTAGCTATTCTAATAGGATGTAGTGATGATGGTGGTATTTTGAAAGAAATCTTACAGGATATAAGGGAGCCTTATGGAAAAGCAGTAATAATGTGATAATGTTTTCCCTCAAAAAACAAAATCTATCCTGGAAAATTAAGATCTACATAAAAACATATACAAGTAGAATGCTGTAAACATAAAGTAGGGAGTATATAGGGGCACCTGGGTGGCTCGTCAGTTAAGCTCTTAACTTACTCTTGATCACATCTCAGAGTCATGAGTTTGTGGAGTTTACTTAGGAAAAAAAGTGTTTAAAGTAGGAGGTATAAACACATACACAAAGTGATGGGTCGGGAGCACCTGGCTGGCTGTCACTGGAGCGTGCAAGTCTTGATTTCAAGGTTGTGGGTTCAAGTCCCACACTGGATATAGAGACTACTTAAAAATAAAACTCTTAAAAAAAAAAAAAGTGATGGGCAAATAGAGAAGGAAGATTCTGGCTGGGTGGGTTAGGAAAAGCTAGATTTAAAAAGATGGTCAGAAACAAAGACAAGAAGACGGAAGGAAAGAAAGGAAGGAAGGGAGGGAGGGAGGAAGAGAGAAAGAAGGAAGAAGGAAGAAGGAGAAGAAATAATAATATGAGGTAATCAGGGAGGCAAGAAAATCATAGACTCCCATTCTTTTGTTAGGGATATATTCAACAGAAATGAGTCCATATATTTACCAAGAGACTTATATTACAGTAACATGGTAGCACTATTTGTATTAGCTCCAAATTACAAAGTACCAAACAACAGAAAGGATAAATAAGTAGTGGCATATTCACACAATGAGATATTATGCAGTAATAAGAATAAACTATCTCTAACTACATACACCAATTATGATGAATAATGCCAAGAGGAGAATTCAAACACAGTAACATAAACAGATTAAGGATCCATTTATATAAAAACAAAGAAAATTAACTGTTAGTAGAAGTCCATATACTAAGTTTACTCTTCATGGGAATAGTGACTGATAGAGGGATATTATGGGTGGTCTTACTGTTCTATTTTTTTAATTTGGATACTGATACTACACAGTTTGCAAACAGTCTTCAGTTGTACATTTATGATGTATCAATAAAAAGATTTAAAAAAAAAAAAAAGTCTCTGGCCCAAGCTCCTGCTTTGGACATGCCTTAAACTAAACCATGGCATAAAACCAGAAAAAGCCATTCCTTAAATTTGTGTTAGATGGATAATCTTCAACATATCTTAGTAAAGTGTTGGGGTTTTTTTCCTCTATGGAAGTTCTCTAAAGTCTAAATTAATTCCACTTTGAAAAACTTATTCTCTTTTTGCCTTTAGAGGAGGAAAGGTTGCACATTATATCCAAGACTTTTTAAGCATGACGGTACCCTATATACAGACAATGAAGCAAACGGGACATATTCCTTCTCAAAGGTGACAACACTGTCTAGACTCCCGTTGGGATTCTTCCTGCCATTTCTCTGAGCAATATAGCCTCCCAGGTTACTCTAATATATTAAACCCATTTTCATTTTGTAATACAGGAAGTGTTACACATGCAAAAAGAAGTGGCACACAGGATGCCTGATATCTAGAAGTCAGATAGTTGAGATATAAAACTAATGTTCATTGAACAACAGAAGAGTGATTTTAGGAGGAGAAAAAAAAATTTCCCCTTCTGGAAACTGCAAGTTATTAAAATGCATTTAAGTACCAAATTCCTGAGGAATATTTGGAACTTTTCTAAGTTTCCACTTTTTCCACATCTTATTTTAGAAAGATCTTTGACTTTTAGTAATTGTTAAAAATTTTTTATATTTTATATGCGGCTTTGCTCAGAGTAGCTTAACAAATACTTGATTAAATAAGTGACACACTAAATGAGTGGGGTTTAACCAGGAACAAAGAAATGTTACTATGCAAACATCTGGATACACTACGGTCCCTAAAACATAACAGAAAATAAATTACTGCTCCGAGAGCATTAATTCAATCAGTCTGAAAAAAATTCCTATGTTTATGTTCTCTTTACGAGGCACAATACTAGGCCCTGAAGATACAAAAAGACTACAAGACACTAAATACCTGTTCCCATGAAACTTAAAATTAGTAGGAGACAACACGTGATTTGATGAAGCCAGAGAGGGCTCCGCTTATGAAATTTTACCATTAAGGACCCATTCTTTAAAGATCTTCAAGGCCTTTCATTATCAAAGTTCTTTATCTTTAGGGTGACCATCTCATTCACTTCTTCACTCAAGAAAAATTTACTGTGTATCTACTAGAAATTAAGCCGTGAATAAAATAAAGTCTATTCTCAAGGAGCTTACTTACATTCTAGTATGCACCGAAGGAAGCATCAGAAAATAAGGAAATAGAGTGTTAAGTGCTGTAAACAAAAGTAAAGCAAGGAAAGACAGCTGGAAATAAGAGTGTCTGGAGAGGCAAGGAGGAACTATGTGCATATGTGAACTGAAACACAGGACACGTTAGAGGGAGAAAGGAAAAGAAAACACATCTGGAATCCCAAATATCAAACTAAGGAATATGGACCTTTTTGATCAGGTAGTAAGGTACAATTTAAAGTTTCTGAACAAGCAGAACATTGTTCTAAAAGTCTATTTTCTCACAGATTTGAAGGAATGGATTGGAGAAGGCAGAATTAGGAAGCACAGTCTATTAGGAAGCTATTGCAATTAGTCTGAATAATACAATATGAGGGCCTACAGTGAATAATCGAAAGCAGTTGAATGAACAGGCGCCTACACAAGCAACTAAGAGACATGGAAATAACAATAGGGATGTGGTAAATTATATACAATAAAGGGGTTTTGTTTTTTTCACAGGTGGTTGTGGACCAACATTCTGTAAAGCACAAAATTGCATTCTTGGATGTTCCAGCAATGTCACATTGTTGATACAAGATTCTAAATGCTTACTTTCGATTTGTTGTTAACTTGTGACAAACTGGTGACAAAAAAAGTGGTCGGCTAGCAACCTGTCTGTCGGTGATTAGGCCACATTTGACACGATCTAGAATACGGAAAAAAAAAATCCTAATTCCAAGATCTTGAACCTGAGTTGACAGAGAAAATAATGATGTAATTAAAACAGAGAAACAGAACCCAAAAGGAAGAGAAGTATTTGGTAAGGAGTTATATTTTGATCATGCTGAATTTAACATATCAGTAAGACATATAGGTAAAAATTTTTAGTTAATTAGGGGAGAAAAAATAACAGGTAAGAAAATACTGTCATCACAGAACATTTTTGTCCCAAGAGGGTGTTGGGGTTAAGATCTAAAGAGTCAAATATTGGTCTTCTGGCTAATGGTAATAATGGACTACTGGACAAATTATTTTATTTTATTTTTTGATTTTATTTATTTATTTGAGAGAGAGCATAAGGTAGGGAGGGTAAGAAGCAGCAGCAGACTCCCCATTAAGCAGGGAGCCCGATGTGGGACTCAATCCTGGAACTCCAGGATCATGACCTGAGCAAATGGCAGTTGCTTAACTGACTGAGCCACCCAGGCACCCTGGATAAATTATTTTAATAACACTACGAAAGCATGCAGAGAGACTCAAAGCAGAAACTAGAACAAATTCAACTCCTGCAAAAAGGGAACTGTGGTAAGCAGACTTTTAAGATGGTCCAAATAACCCTATCTCATGTATAACTGTATACACTGCATAATTAACCCTCCCCTGAGTGTGCACTGAACTCAGTGACATGCTTCTCATGAAGAGAATATAAGAAGAGTGAGGAGATGTCACATCTGTGATTATGTTACAAAAGACTATGTATGCTCTTATCTTGCTACCACTCTCTTCTTTGATAAAGCAAGCTGCCATGGTGAAGAGATCCATGTGGCAAAGAATTGAGGGCAGTTTCCAGCCAACAGCCAGTAAGAAGCTGAAGCCCTTAGTTCAACACCCTGCAAACAAATGAATCCTAAAAACAACCGCATAGGCTCAGATGTGGAGCCTTTTCCAGACACGCCTTCAAGATGGCACCCCAGCCCTGGCTACCACCTTGAGTAAGAGATCTTGGGAGGAAACCCTGAATCAGATGACCCAGTTAAGTTGTGCCTGATTCTGAACCAAGACAGTAGTAAAAGAGTGATTTTTAAGAGCTATGCTTCAGAGTAATTTCTTATGAACAGTAGATAACTTATATAAAAAATTACACAGGTTATGATCCACATTTGTTAAGGCTTTTACCATGAAGTTACTCATAAATCTGGCAGCAGAAAATAAATCTCAAGTAGAAAGTCAGAGTCCTACTGATGACCTGAGAAGCCAGAGGGCAAGGTCTAGGATCTATGACAATGGCTGAAATTCAAGGTTGCATATCCTGGAAAGGAGGAAACCACAAAGAGCGGAGTACCAAAATCTGCATACACATACCCCTCAAATTTTTGACTGACTCCAAAAGTACACTTATGGGAGAGAAGACTGCAAGAAGCCCAGGGGAAAAACAATAGCTAGAAGCTAAAAGAGCCAAGCAGAGATTTTGACAACTGCCATCTATAGTGGGTAAGTTTTTGGAATTGCAGTCCTGCCAAGTTAGAAGGGTCAGAAAACAGTATCTCAAAAGAGCCATATTATAAAAATAAAGACCATATATCAAGACTAAATCTCAAAAAACTACAGTATCTCAAATTAAAATTTCATGTGCATGGCATTAACAATAGATTTAGACACTGAAAAAGAAATTATATATAGCAATAAAAAAAAGCAATAATCTAAAACACACATAAATAATGAATACAACATCAATGACCTGAAAGGTAACATAAAGAGATACAATATACATGTAGTTAGAAATCCACAGAAAAAAAAAAAAAAAGGTGCCAAAATCAAGAAAATTTCAAGAAATAATGGCTTAAATCTTTCCAGCTTTGATGAAAACCATAAACCCACAGATCCAAGAAGCTCATAAACTCCAAGCAGCTGGAAACCAGGGACAAAGAAAAGTATTTTCTGAATATACAGAGAAAAATAAAACACAGAAACAAAGATAAGAATAAAAGCTAAACTGTTGCCCAAAACTAGGCAAGCCAGAAAAAAACAAAGAAAACCAAATAAAACCCAGAGACACAGGAGAGGTTTAAAATACAGGAAAAAGGAAAAAAGAAAAAGAAAGCTGTCAAACTAGAATTCTATACTAAGAAAAATAGCTTTCAAAAATAAAATCAAAAGGCTTTGAGACAAACAAAAGCCTGGAGAATTCATTATGAGCACACATACACTACAATATATATATAAAGGAAGTTCTTTGGAAAAAAAGGAAACAAATTCAGATCTACATATAAAGGACGTAAGTACTAGAAATGGTAAATTTCATGAGTAACTATGAAGAGGTTTTTTGTTTTGTTTTACATTTTGTAATATCTTTAAAAGATAATAAAGAAGGATGATGGCATGGCAAAAGGCACAGGAACCAACCAAAAGAGTCCACAATAACCAAAGGTGGAACTGGGCAACAAAATAATAAGAATCATACTGAACTGGAACCCAAAGAATAGAATAATGAGTCCAGACTGATATAAATCAAGTAATGGAACAAATAAATATTTGAGGGAGAGAAAGGACAGCTCCTCCCTACAGAAGAATATTACATAATGCAAAAGAAATGAGAGAAATTTTTAAAAAATCACCATTAGAATACAGTACTAATTGTTTCAGGGAAGAAGATCAAGATCCACCAATGAATGCTAAAATCAGGGAGCAAAAGATTAAGGAAAAACTAGATACTGGCATAAACTAAAACGAGCATTCCTTAGGGTAATTATTAAGAAGAAAAAATTAGGGGCGCCTGGGTGGCTCAGTGGGTTAAAGACTCTGCCTTCAGCTCAGGTCATGGTCTCAGGGTCCTGGGATCGAGCCCCGCATCAGGCTCTCTGCTCAGAGGGGAGTCTTCTTCCCTCTCTCTCTCTGCCTGCCTCTCTGCCTATTTGTGATCTCTGTCAAATAAATAAAATCTTAAAAAAATAAAATTAAAAAAAAGAAAAAATTAACTTTAAAGTAGAGCAGCACAGCAAAAATCACATAACCAAGGTCAAAATCACCAGCAATGAGACATATCAACATCATGTATCTCTTGATGTGATTCAGTGGGGAAAGCACCATAATCACCTCAGTGGCATTCTTGCCAAACACATAATCTCAAACTAGTTATGAGAAAATATAAACAAAAAAATGAGTGATTTATTGCATAATACCTGAGCAGTACTCTTCACAAGTATCAATATCAGGAAAGAAAAGGAAAGACTTTCAAAAATCTTTCTACAGGGGTGCCTGGGTGGCTCAGTGGGTTAAGCCTCTGCCTTCGGCTCAGGTCATGGTCTTAGGGTCCTGGGATCGAGCCCCGCATCAGGCTCTCTGCTCAGCAGGGAGCCTGCTTCCCCCTCTCTCTCTGCCTGCCTCTCTGCCCACTTGTGATCTCTCTCTCTGTCAAATAAATTAAAAAATAAAATCTTCAAAAAAAAAATCTTTCTACAGGTTGGAGTAGAATACAGACATAGACTATTAAATGTAATGCAGGATTCTGGGACAGAAAAAGGACATTACTG
Organism: Meles meles; assembly: GCF_922984935.1. Classification (NCBI taxonomy): domain Eukaryota; kingdom Metazoa; phylum Chordata; class Mammalia; order Carnivora; family Mustelidae; genus Meles; species Meles meles. The sequence goes on along the minus strand of NC_060078.1, from coordinate 68,853,727 downwards.
GAAAAACTGGTGAAATCTAAATAAAATTCGTAGTTCACAGTATTGTACCAATGTAAATTTATAATGGTTATATAGAATGTTAGTAAGAGAGGAAGCTGGGTAAGGGGTATATGAGAACCCTGTGTACTGGTTTTACAACTTTTCCATAAGTCTCAAATTTGATCTAAGTGAAAAGCTTAAAAAAGATAAAATTTAAAGCAAGAATAAGAGCAATGCATTATTATGGGATTTATAGTACACGAATAAAAAGGTATGACAATAATTGCACGAAGAATGGAAGAAGTAAAAGTGTTCTGTGTGATGTTCCTAGGACATACGAGAAGTGGTATAATATTATTTGAATGCAGACTGTTATATGTACTGTAAATACTAGAGCAGATACTAAAAGCAAAGTAACAAAGACATATATAACTAATATGCTAACAATTGAGAAAAATGGAACTTATAGAAACAGTCAATCTAAAAGAAAGCATGAAATAAGAGGAAAAGAATAACATGGTACAAACAGAAAATAGATGGCTGATTTAATCCAATCATATTAGAAACTGTATTAAATGTAAATGGTCTAGACCCTTCAAGTAAGACACAAACTTCTAGGATTAACAGGATCTCACCCATATAAGGAATTTAAGAAAGACAACAGATGAACATATGGGAAGGGGTTGAAGAAAAAAAAGGAGAGGGCGCCTGGGTGGCTTAGTTGGTTAAGCAACTGCCTTCGCTCAGGTCACGATCTTGGAGTCCGGGGATCCAGTTCCACATAGGACTCCCAGCTCCACGGGGAGTCTGCTTCTCCCTCTGACCTTCTTCCCTCTCATGCTCTGGCTGTCTCTCTCTTCAATAAATAAATAAAATCTTCAGAAAGAAAGAAAGAGAGAGAGAAAAGTAGAGAGGGAAACAAGTCATAAAAGACTCTTAACAAAACAGAACAAATTGAGGGTTGATAAAAGGAGGTGAGTGTGGGATGGACTATAGATGGGTAATAGAAATTACAAAGGACACATGTTATGATGAACACTGGGTGTTTTAATTAAGTGATGAATCACTGAATTGTACTCCAGAAACCAATACAGCACTGTATGTTAACTACCTAAAATTTTTTTTAAATGCTTTACTTGACAGAGATCACAAGTAGGCAGAGAGGTTGGCAGGGAGAAAGGGGGAAGCAGGCTCCCCACTGAGCAGAGAGCCAGATGCGGGGCTCAATCCCAGGATCCTGAGATCACGATTTGAGGTGAAGGCAGAGGCTTAACCCACTGAGCCACCCAAGCGCCCCTAACTACCTAAAATTTAAATTAAAAACTTTTTTTAAACTGCCAGGATTAAAAACAAGATCTATATGCTGTCTATAAGAAACCATTTTAGAATGTAAAGACGCAAAAAGGTAAAAGAATGACAAAAGATATACAATGTAAGTACCAATAACAAGGAAGCTGGATAAAACAGGATTCATTAAAAAAAAAAAAAATTACCAGGAATGTTACAACAGAAAAAAGACAGATATTTTATAATGATAAATAATCTCATCGGGAAAAAAATATCCTAGGTATATCTACAAGTAATAACAGTTTCAAAATATAAGCAGCAAAAATAGCACTAGTGTTGAGAAAACCTATTAGTATGGTTGGCTACTTCAACACTTATTTTCTCATTAATTGAAAAATCAGTGGATAGAAAATTGATGGTGGTATAGAATAAATGAATAATATCAACTAATGTGACCCTGCTCCAAAAAAACCGAACATAATGCATATAGAACATTTAGTAAGACAGGCCATATTTTATAAACCAATAACAAAAATACCAGAAAACATCTCTTGAATGCTTGAAAACTGAACAATTCACTTCTAAATAATCCATGGGTTACAGAAGAATAAGAGATATTTAGAAATTATTTAAAATAAACAATAACAAAAATATAACATCAAAATTTGGATGCAGCTGCTAAAATAGTACTTGGGGGGATTTATAATGAAATGCTTATATAATGAAAAGTTAGAAATCAATCTAACAACTTAAAGTAGACAAAGAAGAGCATATTAAACCCAAAGTAAAAATAAATGAGCAGAAAACAAACAAACAAAAAGATTAAAAAAAAACCCCAAAGATAATAGGACAAAAAACAAAACCAAAAGCATTTTTTAAAGACCAATAAAATTGATGTATCTCTAGTCAGACTGATCAAAGAAGACCAAATTACCAATATGAGGAATGAAAGAGAGACACGATTACAAAGTATGCTAATGACATTAAAAGAATATAAACTATTATGAACTTTATGCCAAAAATGCAACAAATTATACAAAATAGACAAATGCTTTGACAGATTCAAACTACCAAAATTCAACTGAGAAGTAGAAAACTCAGGTAACTCTGTATCTTTATTAACTAAATTAAATTAGATCAGTAAATAAAAACTTTCCTACAAAGAAAACATGTCTCAGATTGTATAACTGATAAATTCTTCTGAACATTTGAGGAAATACTTCTAATTCTATACAAACTCTTCTAGAACATAAAAGAGGAGTACTTCCCAACTCATTCTATGATATGAAGCCAGCCAGCATTACTCTTATGGCAAACCATTATTTAAAACAAGAGAGAGAGAGAGAGAGGATTACAGATCAACAGCTGTGATGAATACAGACATAAATTCCTTAATAAAATTTTAGTAGGGGTTAAATTAAAATCAGCAAAATACAAAAAGGCCCTAGTAAAATGTATATAGTAGGTACCCAAATACTGGTAAACAATCAGGTTTCATAAGTGAAACCTAAGTGACCTAGGTAAGTGACCTACCCTGTGAAGTCATATGACCTGCCCTTTTGAGTCATATCAAAGATGCTTATATTTTATTTTATATGCTACTTATTTTTTTTAGAGGGAGAGAAGGGCAGAAGGAGAGGGAGAGTGATAGAATCTTAAACTCCATACCCAGCTCCATACCCAGCACGGAGCCCCATTTGGGGCATCTCATGACCCTGAGATCAATCTGAGCTGAAACCAAGAGTCAGTTGTTTAACCAATTGCACCACCCAGGCACCCCAAAGATGTTTATATTTTAAAAAGAATTATTGTTCCTAGGGGCATCTGGGTGGCACAGTTGGTTAAGTGACCAACTCTTGGTTTTGGCTCAGGTCACGACCTCAGGGTCATGTGGAGCTCTGAGTTGGGTGGGGCATGGAACCTGACTTAAGATTCTGTCCTCCGCTCTTTCTCTCTTTGCCCCTACCCCAACTCTCTCTCAAATAAATCTTAAAAAAAATTTCAACTCTTGTTCCTGAACTTATAGGAATACTTTCAAATATTCAGGGATTTCCTGTATAAAAAAAAAGAACATAATAATTTGACAAATTACATGATTAACAAAAGCTGGAAATACCTATCTATCACACATGCTTGAACAGATTTATGAACTTACATCAGAATTTCTACCATTACTTTAGTCTTAGAGGCTTAGTTTTCCCTTTCACTGCAAAGATTTCAGGAGCTCTTCTAATCAAGGACATCTGCAACTAGGCAGCATGGGCAAGAGTGTCTATATTCCTTTGACTGGGTAGCCTGACCTCAGGAGGGTGAAAGTCAATTGCATTCTCTCTCTGATCCTATCAAACTCTTCTAAGATGGCTTTAGCAATAACAACTTTTACATGCTTTTGTTGTTCAGTGAAACACCCTACAATCTGATGACAATAAACTAAGTAAATTAACAGTTCATCTCCAAGTCTCTAGACTCTCTTGAGGATTCCCAATCAAAAGGAGTTATTTATTTACAACCATGAATTCCCTTTCCTGATTTCTTTTTCCTGCCAAACTAAGTAACTCATTAGCACTTGTAAAAAACACTCAAATGAAATCCATTAAATGATATTACCTGGACCATGAGAGCAATTTTATCACTCCTGGCAGTCCTGGGAGAATTTCAAGAATTTTAGGGACAAAGGGTTAAAATTTCGGTTAATAGTGAAAAATGCGTAATAGTACTTGGCTTCCTTAAATTCCCTTCAAGCCCCATTTATTGAAAACCTGTAATTTATTATCTACAAAAATTCACAGAAAATTAGTAAGGAATTAAAATCTCTAAGGTCCTTCAACTTTTAAAAAAATTGCTGGTTCAGTCCTTAGTATTTTTATACAGATATTATTGGTATATATTTTCTATTTTGATTATATCACTTAACTTACAAAGTATAACAGCAGCACTTCAGTATGGTAGGAATTCTGTTTTCAGTAACTTACCGTGTCAAATGGATAAAAAATTTTTCCTAATTCTAATTTCTTATAGATCTGAATGCAGTAGAGAGTTCTTTAAAATGGGTAAAAATGATATGGATTCCCAAAAAGCATACATTTTAACGTATCATTTTATTCTCATAAGCAAATGAATTATTCTGACAAATTCATATGAAATTGTGTATTATATATAAATGTAGCATTTTATTGATTATACAATGTAAGAAGAATAAATGAGTTTTACAGCGGAGGGGGCTGGGGGGATGGGTGAGCCTGGTGGTGGGTATTAAGGAGGGTACGTACTGCATGGAGCACTGGGTGTGGTACATAAACAATGAATCTTGAAACATTGAAAAAATAAAACTAAATTTAAAAAAACTTTAAAAACAATTCCTTCTAACTTAGCTATCTTTATAAAGAATAAAAAAGGGTTCATGTTTAAATAAAGAAATCCTAGGGGCACCTGGGTGGCCCAGTTGGTTAAGCGATGGCCTTCAGCTCAGGTGCTGGGATAGAGCCTTGGATCAGGCTCCCTGCTCAGAGGGAAGCCTGGTTCTCCCTCTCCCACTCCCCTGTTTGTGTTCCCTCTCTCGCTGTGTCTCTTTCTCGCTGTCAAATAAATAATTAAAATTGTTAAATAAATAAATTAATTAAATAAAATAAAAGAAATCCTACACTAGCCCATAATTCAATGAAGGAAAACTAGGAATATTCCAAAGAGATAAAGATGGAGTGTTTTCTGATTTCAAAGAGCAACCATTTCCTTCCCTAGAAGAATAAAATCCTTTATAACTTCATTTTCCAGAATTCCCTAAATTATTCAGTCTATCTGATGACCTTAACTCTAATCTACCCAGCCCCCCCCCCAAAAAAAAATTTACAAAACTTATCTTTAACATAATACTCAACAGAACCAGGACAGTACAGGTCACAGCGAGAGGGAGTGAGTATTTCCTGTTTTCCCTCTCAAAACACTTCTTGACTGTCCTGATATACAGTGAAGGGTCTCTTTTCAGGATTACAAATGGTAAAAGAAGGTATGGGAAGAAGGATGAAGCACTGATCTATAAAAGAAAGCAACCGCTAGAAGACCCACCTACTACTTAACACAAAAAGACAGGACATTTACTTTATGTGTCCATGCCTTATCACACAAAAAGAAAGGTAAATGAGTATTACTAAATGAAGAGTTTCCTTGGCTACGCTGGTGAATTATCTCTGGCTCTTCATAGGATTACATTTACTGTCTGTTTAGTATTCTTTTACTGTTTTCTGCCAGTGTTCACCCATGTGAATATGTAACACTGGTATGAAATCACACTGCATTAATAAAAATGCCATTAATGCTGAGACAGATAGATGTTTTGATTTTAATATAGTTACAGAAAGCAACGCAGCTTGTGTAGTGGCTAAATTCCAAATATATTATTTAAACTAAATAGTAGGCTATATTTCAAGAACTTCTAATTTCTCATATTCCTCAAATATATTGCTAGATGGCATGACTGAAAATGGTGTACTCATGACTATACGCATTTAATATGCACACTATAAATCTAATAGATATCTATAATAATGTGAATCTAATACATAGAGAGAAGTTCAACAAAATGATTAATTAGCATATATTTTGAATTGTAAATTCTTATTATGGGTTGCAGCAGTAAATCAAACTACGGTAAAGGTATATGACACTTTTGGGGCACCTGGGTGGATCAGTCAATTAAGCATCTGACTCTTGATTTCGGCTCAGGTCATGATCTCAGGGTTGTGATAGCAAGCCCCATGCTTAAGATCCTCTTTTCCCCTCTCCTTCTGCCATTCCCCACCCTCAAAAAAAAGGGTATAAAACACTGTAAAAAAGGTCAAATTTCCACTTTACTTGATCTTTGCCTGTGGGTCTTATTTGTACACATTCTCAAAGGGGCTCAGGATTTTATTTTTTGTAATTAAAAAAGCAGTAAACTGGGGCACCTGTGTGGCTCAGGCCATGATCCCAGGGTCCTGGAACTGACTTCTGCATTGGGCTCCCTGTTCAGTGGGGAGTCCACTTCTCCCTCTCCCTTTGCCCCTTCCCCTACCTGTGTAATCTCTCTCTCAAATAAACTCTTTTTTAAAAAAGCAGTAAAGCAAGATCTGCACCACAAAAAAACTATTTGTCTTTCCTTTATAATAAAAGACAGCTTTCAAAAATTAAAAACAAATCTATAGTGATCAAAACACTGCAAATCAAAACCACATAATACCACTTCTTACTCATGGAATGACTATCATAAAAAAGATGATAGCAGGGGCGCCTGGGTGGCTCAGTGGGTTAAGCCTCTGCCTTCAGCTCGGGTCATGATCTCAGGGTCCTGGGATCGAGCCCCGTATCGGGCTCTCTGCTTGGCAGGGAGCCTGCTTCCTCCCCTCTCTGGCTGCTGCTCTGCCTACTTGTAATCTCTCTCTCTCTCTCTCTCTCAATCTGTAAAAAAGAAAAAAAAAAATTGAGAAAAAAAAAAAAAAGATGATAGCAATGATGTTGAGGATGTAGAGAAACCAGAACCCTCATACACTGTGGTGGGAACATAAAAAGGTGCAGTGACCTAGGAAACCAGTCTAAAAGTTCCTCAAAAGTTTAAATATAGAGTTACCGTATGACTCAGTAATTCCATGTTTAGGTATATAACCCAAGAGAAATGAAAACAAATGTCCACACAAAAACTTGGGACACACGTTCATAGTAATTTTATTTGCAACAGCCAAAAAATGGAAACAACCCAAATGTTCAACTGACGAATAGGTAAATAAAATGTGGTATATTCACAGAAAGGAGTATTATTCAGCAGCAAGAAAGAATGAGGGGCACCTGGGTGGGTTCTTTGGCTCCTTCCACTCAGGTCACGATCCCAGCATCTGGGAGTAAGTCCCGTATCAGGCTCCCTGCCCCCTGGGAAGCCCGCTTCTCCCTCCCCCACTCCCCCTGCTTGTATGCTTGTATTCCCTCTTCCACTGTCTGTCTCTCTCTCTCTGTCTATCAAAGAAATAAAATCTCCAAAAAAAAAAAAAAAAAAAAAAAAAGGTAAACTAGCGTCTGCCTAGGTCTAAGGGGTTTCAAAAAAACAGGAGGGGTAACTGCTAAAGTGTACAGTTTGTTTTTAGAGTGATAAAAATGTTCTAAGATTGTGATGGCTGCACAACTGTGGATATGCTGAAACCCACTGAACTGTACACTTCAAATGTATGAACTGTATGGTATGTGAATTATATCTTCATTAAACTGCTAACATCTTCCTCCCTCAAAAAAAAACCCCAAAAACAAAAACCAAACACTAATGCTATGGCTTTTAACTGCAGCTACAGATACAGTAACAGGGCTTATTCTTTAGAAGTACATATCCCTTGAACTTGCCAGACTACTAAGTCATAAAATAAGGGAGTGGGGCCCACTCTTCTAGACTAGTGGGGGTAGTACAGTAAGACCTAGGTTCAAATCCTGACTCTTAACTTCCTAGCTGCATGACTTTTTAAAAAAGATTTTATTTGAAAGAGATAAAGAAATAGGGAGAGAGAGCAGAGCAGGAGGGAGGGGCAGAGACAGAAGCAGCTCACGTAGGGCTCGATCTGGGACCCTGGGATCATGACCTGAGCCAAGGGCAGACACTTAAACTACTAAGCCACCCAGGTGCCCCCTCCCCCAGCTACATGACTTTCGGTAAATTATCTAATCTCTACATTTTCAGTTCCTACTTCATTACAATGGAGGACAAAGTGTCTATTTAATTGGGTTTCTGTAAGAACTTAATGAGTTAAAATAAGCAAAGTATACCATATGACATACTGTGCTCAAAACAGCAATTATTATTATTACAATTATGTTATTTTTACTGGACATTTTCTTGTCCTTTACAGGGAAAAGATAACGCAGACTTCTGCAATGTCTGCCCCAAATTCATGCATCTAAGTTTATTTATTTCACAGAGAGAGAGATCACAAGTAGGCAGGCAGAGAGGGGAAGAAGCAGGCTCCCTGCTGAGCAGAGAGCCCAGTCAACGCTGGGCTCATCCCAGGACTCTGAGATCATGACCTGAGCTGAAGGCAGAGGCTTAACCCACTGGGCCACCCAGGTGCCCCAAACCTTATAAATTTTAACCCCTTTTACGAAATATTAACTTTTATCTTTAAAAGCAGTTTATTCTCTGATGCCCTGCTTGGAATAAAATAACATTTATGAAGTTACTATTCTTACAGAAATACAAAAATTACAAGAACACAAACTTTAATAACGCCACTAATTGTGGGAGGGTACTCCTTAAACAAATTCAAAGGTTATTTTTTAAATTACAAACTTAGGAATAAAGGTCAAAAGATTAGGCAGACACAAACCATTTAATTAAATAAAATTTGCCAATTTTTAAAAATACATTCACTTAAATAAAAATGCTGATCTATAAGCTAAGAACAAACTGAAGTAAATATAAAATCCTGTAATTTCGGGGCACCTGGGTGGCTCAATCGGCTGAGTGACTGCCTTCTACTCAGGTCATGATCCTAGAGTCCCAGGACTGAGTCCCATATCAGGCTCCCTGCTCAGTGGGCAGTCTGCTTCTCCCTCTGACACGCCCCACTCTCATATTCTCTCTCTCTCTCTCAAATAAATAAATAGAAATTTTTAAAAATAATAAAACCCTATAATTTCTTACATAAATGTATGTTCTTAATTCCTAAGTAATTTGGTAACATCTCTACGGAAAAGACATTCTTAATAGGACTCTTATGAATTAAAGCCAACATATTCAGGGGTGCCTGGGTGGCTCAGTGGGTTAAGGCCTCTGCCTTCAGCTCAGGTCATGATCTCAGGGTCCTGGGATCGAGCCCCACATCCGGCTCTCTGCTCAGCATGGAGCTTGCTTCCCTTCCTCTCTCTCCTGCCTCTCTGTCTACTTGTGATCTCTGTCTTGTCAAGTAAATGAATAAAATCTTTAAAAAAAAAAAAAAAAAAAAAAAGCCAACATATTCAGACAGAGGATAACACATACACAAAATAAGAACAACAAAAACAGGAAATAACATTTGATATTTCTATATAAAAATTTAGCATTCCTTTTTTCTTTAGCAATTCCATTTCAGAATGAACAATCTATACTAGTGAGATTTTAACTGAATCTGGTATGAAATCAAAAGTCAATCAACAAGCGCACTTCTATCTGAAAACATGAAAAGGAGTATTTCCTTTCAGATTCCTGAAGATATTTTAATACCTGATAAGTGAGTCATACTTTCAAAAAGCACAGTTCACTGCTTGGGAAAATCTATCATGGATTAGAAAATGCATTTAATGAAACCAAAATTAAATTGGGATTTTGTGTCTGGTGAGAGTTAAATGTAGAAAAATGCCATACCTAAAACTTAAACCCTATCTTTTTCAAAGCTAAATAAATTTTTAAACACACCTACAGAAAAGTATCTCTCTATAAAGCTGCAGTGCCTTGCTTCCTTTGTCACCCACTCACCCAATGCTCAAGCAACAATATTCTTAAATCACCTACTTTATTCAGCATGTAACTGCCTTTCGTAAGAAAACCTTCCTTAGAAAGTTAAATAATTAACTTTTACGTCAATTTTTTTAATGTTATAAAATGAGCCCATAAATACCTTTATCAACTTCTTAGAACTGATAAGTCAATGTTTACTATACTCCCTAATTAAAAAAATTAAAAAATATTTTTACTGACTTTTTGACATATATATTTACTATTTTTTATACTATTACCATTCTTTTGCCTTTTTTTTTTTTTTACATGGCTCTGATATGCCAATCTTTTGTAGTAAATTAGGCAAAGGAGTCATGTGAATTTACACAAACATTTTTCAGATAAGGAAGGAAAAATGAAAACTGGAAAATGTAGCCTAAGTGAATCTACTATACTTTTTAAATATTTTTAAAATAGGTGGTAACAAGTTAAAAATTCAGGAAACATCTTTTTATTGCTACAAATTCACCTCTTCTCCAGGGAAAATGAAAGCAGAATAAGTTTATGTGAAACAGGCCCAACTACATCTATATTCTAACTCACTTTTCAAAAATCTATAAAATAAGCTCACACCATATACTAAAATTGCTAAAATTAAATGAAGTAAAACATAAAGAAGAAATTTAGAAACCAGCTGTTTTTAGGCAAGGATCAGATATTTTGATAGAAAAGCACTTGACATATTATCCGGCATAACAATTATCTGGCATAACAGATAACCACAAATAGTAGTAACCCAAGATCTCTTACCAATTTCAGCAGGTAGTTGTTTGATTTTGTTCTCTCGAATGCTAAGCATGCTGAGTTTTGACAGATTTTTGATGTCCTTTTCCACAGTAGTAATACGATTAAAGCGAAGGTAAAGAGTGGTGAGAGAATCTAGCCTATACACCACTGAAGGAATTTCTCTCAGTTTATTATGCCGTAAATCAAGCATCCGCAGCTTCTTCAAGTTATCAAGAGAGTCAGGCAAACTGGTAAGTGAGTTTTCATTTAGAGCCAGTGTCATGAGATTTACTAGACAGCCCACCTCAGCTGGGAGGGACTGCAATTTGTTGCTATATAAATAAAGTTCTGTTAACTGAGTCAACTCTTTGATTGATGATGGCAATATGTGTATAGACCTCTTGGATAAGTCCAAACGCATTGAATTCTCTTCCCGGCATTTGTTAAGCTCTTTAATCACCTCTGCATTGCTAGATTTTTTTCTAGTCCCAGGTGCTGGATTTGGCCGTTTGATGGTATTGTCAACTGAAAAAGCCACCCCTGGCTGGGCAGTACTGGAGTCCTTCTTTCCGTCTTTGGCATCTTTCCCTTTGGTCTTAGGTTCTTTTTCTTTGCTTTCTTTCCCAAAACCTCCAGAGGCTTTTGCCTCCTTTTCTCTTTCCTTGGCTGATGGCACTTTGGGATCTTTCTCTTTAGAGTCTTTTTCTTTTCCTAAACTACTACTCATGGTGACTCAAGCTTGGGCAAAAACTACATGAACTCCTTTGTTTTATTTGCCAACAACAGTAACTGAAATTCGAAGATGAAGAGACAAAGATCCTACACAATCACAAAAGGTGTTGGCTTGAAGAAGTAATCACCATGGAGGAACAGCCATCTGTTACATGTTGGATCTAAAAGCACTATGCCCATTTCTGATAACTTGCTCCAACTGGTAAAATGGTGATGGTCAATGGTTCATTAGAATTCCTGAAATACAATACAAAAAGAGTATTAAATTACTTTAGATTATAATTTATATTAAGTAAATGAGCTCTGAAAAACAATCTTACTGAAAATTTGGCCATTTTCCTATGATTTGATGTAGTTACATTAATTGAACACTTTCTACTATGCAAAATCCATTGAAAAACTATAAAAATAGTTAAGGCAGGCCCCTATCTTCAATGACTTTATAATCTAAGAGGAAGACATAAGGTAAGTATAATACAAGTTACTGTTAAGCTTATAAGAACTGAAAAGTGGAAGAAATCATAACAGCAGCTAATGTTTGAATGCTTTCTATGTACAAGCACTACTGTAAGAAACTTACAAATATTAACTTAATACATACAGCGGCCCAAAAGATCAACTCTTGTCCCTATTTTTTAAAATAGGGATAGCAAGGCACAGAAATACTTTTAAGTAACTAGCCCTGTCATCTTGAAAAAGCAACAGAGTTGAGATTCCAATGTATATATCCACAGCCTGTGCTCGTAAGCACTACACTAAAACTGCTCTATCCGCAACTAATTGCCAGACAGCTTTAGGTGTCAGAAAGGACTTCAGAGAGTATAATGATAGACTCAAGAGCAGTCTCACAAAAGAACAAAATGGCAAAGTGAAATATGTACGGAACACAGCAAATAGTTAAATCTGTACTTTAGGGGCACCTACGTGGCTCAGTGGGTTAAAGCCTCTGCTTTCGGCTCAGGTCACGATCTCAGGGTCCTGGGATCAAGCCCCGCATCGGCTCTCTTCTCAGCGGGGAGCCTGCTTCCCTTCCTCTCTCTCTGCCTGCCTCTCTGCCTACTTGTGATCTCTGTCAAATAAATAAAATCTTAAAAAAAAAAAAAAAAGAATCTGTACTTTAGGGGCAACTGGGTGGCTCTGTCGTTAAACGCCTGTCTTCGGCTCGGGTCATGATCCCAGGATCCTGTGATCGAGCCCCACATCGGGCTCCCTGATCAGTGGGGAGCCTTCTCCCTGTCCTACTCCCCCTGCTTATGTTCCTTCTCTCCGTGTGTATCTCTGTTAAATAAATAAATAAAATCTTAAAAAAAAAAAAAAAGAATCTGTACTTGAATAAGCATTCTAGGTGATTCCAATGCAGGTAGACCTAGGGAACCACCTTGAGAAACAGTAACAAAGAGCCATCTCCAATGAAGTCTATAAACTAGAAATTGAATGGTGATAAGGGTTCTAAAAAGTAGAAAAAACTGGTAAAATGACTGACCAAAAGGAACTACAAAGGCTGAATAGATGAGTAAAACGTTTGTGAAGGAGTCAGTCCTCCCTAAGCATTTTGAAATTTAAAATGTAAGTTTGTATCCTGTGGCTCTGTTATTAATTTTATAAGTAACTGATCTTTATGTGGTAGTAGGGCTTAAAGATTAAAGATAAAATGATTAACATCCTACCTGATCAGCTTAAGAGGTTAAAAAAAGAAAAGCTAAAATTTTATGAAACCACCAATAGTCTAAGTGCACACGGTCATGCTAAGAGTTTTTATACAGAGGATGTGAGCCTTACCCTATACAAGGTTATAGTTTAATTGGATAGCCAAAACACTCACATATAACTAAACATAAGATAGTACAGTAAGGTGCGCCTCGGTGGCTCAGTGGTTTAAGCCTCTGCCTTCGGCTCAGGTCATGATCTCAGGATCCTGGGATCGAGCCCCACATCAAGCTCTCTGCTCAGTGGGGAGCCTGTTTCTCCCTCTCTCTCTGCCTGCCTCTCTGCCTACTTGTGACCTCTCCCTCTGTTAAATAAATAAATAAAATGTTTAAAAAAAAAAAAAAAGATAGTACAGTAAATCTTCAGACAATGACATATGCTATTGCTCTTTTGAGAAAACTGTCATCAGTGAAAATGGCTGAGAAAGGTTGTGTACAGAAGTACAAGGAAGTAAAGACAAGGTGGCAAATCAGTCCAGGTAGATACAGTGAAAGGGTAACTTAGGCCAAGAATACCAAATGATCTTAGTTTGCCATAGGAAAATGAAAAGGTGGAACTTTGCTGAAGCAAAATCTCAGGGGTGCAGTAATAATAGGAGACGGATAGAAGACTAATGATCTGTAAATTCCAGACTAGAGTTTGAACTTACCAGCTTATGATTCTACAGTTAAACAAACGTGCAATTTTTTGCTAGTGCGTCAGGAAAGTCACTATCTCCACTCACCACCCCTTCAAAAAGAGAAAATAATGACTTTTGAGCTACAATGGAGAAAAACTAAGAAACCTTCAGAGGTACTGATTGAAAAAGCAATGCTATTAAGCCAAAATGAAAGCACATTTATTAAAATGATACAATGGTGAAAAATGGGAGTATATACACAGATGACGGAATACAGACATTACTATCAATTCAGATTAAGAAAGGTTATTTATACCAAGTTTCTGAAAATCAAATTTCTATTTGGCAAGATATGTATGTACCGAATTTCAAGTGAGATGCAGGTGGTATAAAAAAGATGTTACATATTAAAGAACAAACCTAGCATCTCACAAAGTATACTAGCAAAACTTGAATGCTTCTGCTTAATTATCAGATTCAAAAACATTTTTATGAGTAAAAAATAACACTTTTCTAAACACAACTGGCATTTTTAAAGGTGGAATCCTTGCTCTCCTATTCTGATGTTTCCCAAACGTCAATAAGTAAAATAAAATAAACCTGGAATATTGGTTTAAGAAAAATAAATTCCCAGGCTCTATCCTAAACCACTGAACTGGAATCTTCGGGAAGAGGAATCTAGGAAACATCTGTTTTAATAAGAAATGTTTCAGGGCGCCTTGGTGGCTCAGTGGGTTAAGCTTCTGCCTTCCGCTCAGGTCACATCAGGGTCCTGGGATCCCAGTATCACATCAGGCTCTCTGCTCAGCAGGGAGCCCACTTCCCCACCCCCATCTCTGCCTGCCTCTCTGCCTACTTGTGATCTCTGTCCTTCAAATAAATAAGTTAAGTTTTTAAAATGTTTCAGCAAATGCTTATCAAGTTTGGAAATAGAGGATATAACCAAATCTGAACACTGAAGATCTGAACATTGGTATATTTACTACTGTATTTCTTAAATATTATTCTAAAAATGAATATTGAGGGGGTGGCTGGCTGGCTCAGAATGACTGTATGTGATTCTTGATCTCGGGGTTATGAGTTCAAGCCCCACAGCGGATGTAGAGATTACATAAGAAAATAAAATGAAAACCAAAGAACTACATAAATACTTGTATGTTACATACATGATATTACTATAAATGTTAAAAATGGCTCCATAAAAAAATAAAATAAAAATGAAAACTGAGGATTAAGGAGTGGGTCAGGAAAGAAACTGCATTAATGACAAAACAAGTTACTAATAATTTCAAGTTTCCACTGAAGTTTGAAAAAAGACCTCCCATAATATATAAATACCATAATATATCTGAAGTTCATCCTAGAGATACTTGAGCTGTTTGATGGTTTCCCTGCAATAGTGATGGATTTGAACTGACCCCAGATATTCATCCTATAACTCTTGTACCTACTGAGATTTATTGGTATACAGTTCAGGCACTGTTCATAAAAATATAACTAGTTAGAACAGAATTTGGACTTTGACATCACCATACTGAGAGGAATTAACTAACCAGGCTTGCATATTAACTAAAAAATGTTCATATCCAGTAAAAATATATGTTAAGACAACTAACAAATGACTTGACAGTCCCAAATTAAGTTCCGGTCTAATCCAGATCTGAATCAGATGACACCACTAGATTTTTTTGGAGAAGAAAAAAAGTATTGGGAATAATCCTTCATGTTTCTTGGAAATAAACTAGCCAATAGATTTCTTAAAAACCGGGGCACCTGGGTGGCTCAGTGGGTTAAGCCTCCGCCTCCAGCTCAGGTCAGGATCTCAAGGTCCTGGGATTGAGCCCTGCATCGGGCTCTCTGCTCAGCAGGGAGTCTGCCTCCCCCTCCTCTCTCTCTGCCTGCCTCTGCACACTTGTGATCTCTGTCAAATAAATAAAATCTTAAAAAAAAAAAAAAAAAAGATTTCTTAAAAATCCCTTTATAACGTTGTGGGAGATGGTTACATTTGCACAATTTGACTCCTGCACCCACTTATGTAATAGAAAGTGACAGTACCCATTCTAAAAATGCTTAAAATCTAGTGAAAAAGCATAAAATTGCACCAATTACTAAGCTGAGGCTAGCAATGGTGTTTCTATATTGGGGTCTTTATCACTCCAGAAGATTCCTCTATTCCCCACCACGTAATAACTATCATAAATAGAGCACTTTTAATCTTATTTCAAATTCTTACAACATCATCAAGGAAGATATTAAAAGTGTCTCCACTTGGTTTTTTGAGTCCCTTTTATCATTTACCCCAAAATGAAACCAAATATTACCAATGCTATCTGTTGGCAGAGGTCTTAGTTGATAAAACTTTTTTAAGGTACTTAATTATGTTCTAAATTACGTTCTAAGGTACTTAATTACGTTCTTAACTTCAAGTTCCTAAGTAGAAGAGTTCCTATATTTCTAATTTATAGATAAGAAAATCGAGGCACTATAGTCAGATAGCTGGATGTAAAGAAAAATTCAAAACCAAGTCTAACTGATTCCAAGCCCATGTATGTTCTTTCCACTATACCATGCTGTATTTCAAAGACAGCTATCCAAATCATAATTGTATTAGGATGCTAATTATAACATTTTAGGCATCAATACCTTCTAAGACAGGGGTCAGCAAACTTTTCCTGTAAAGGGCCACATATTAAATGCTTTAGGCTTTGTGGGCCAGATGTTCTATTACAGGTGCTCTGTTCCATCACTTTAGCATGGAAACAGCTGTAGACACTTGTAAGTGACTAGATGAGGCTATGTTTCAATAAAAGTTTACCAAAAGAGGCCACATACTGAATTTGGCCCCTAGGCAACAGTTTCGCAGATCACTGTTTCATATTTCAAATCGTTCCTTTCAGGAACTATATTTTTTACGCAAACTCAATGTTAAGAAGTAAAAAAAGGGGCGCCTGGGTGGCTCAGTAGGTTAAAGCCTCTGCCTTAGGCTCAGGTCATGATCCCAGGGTCCTGGGATCGGGCTCTCTACTCTCTCTACTCCGCGGGGATCCTGCTTCCTCCTCTCTCTCTGCCTGCCTCCCTGCCTAGTTGTGATTTCTCTCTGTCAAATTAATAAAATATTTAAAAAAAAAAAAGTAAAAAAAAAATCTCCTTGTTCTTATAATAGTATTACTCAACATTACTTTTAGCTATTTCTAAAATAACTACCACATCAATAAGGCACATATACTAAATATATTCCCTAGTCTTACCTTAAATGTGGGTATGAAAGCTTTACCATATTGGACCTTGAATTACAATGAACATGACTTCTGGCTCCAAAGAAGATGGAATAAGCCCACCTTATCATTTCTCCCATTAATTACAACATAAAACCCTGGACAAAATGCATAAAGCAACTAGCAGAAGTTTCTGAAAAGTAGAGAAAAGAAGGTACAGTAGCTAGGGACTCTGGCTGAAGGATAAGTACCTACCAAAAAAAAAAAAAAAAAAAAAGTCCAAGCAATGTTCTCTCTCTCTATTCAGGGGTCTATGAAGAGAATGAAAAGCTACCGTCTGGGAGAAAATGTACCCAGAACATACAAAGAAGTCCTTTAAATATTAAGAAAACAATCAATCTAAATAGAAAAGGGGTGAAAGACTTACAGAGACACTCCACTAAAGACACATAAGATGTTCAATCACTAGTCATTAGGGAAACACAAATATAACTGCACGCCTTTGAGAAGAGCTAAAATAAAAAATATGGATGATACCAAGTGCTGGTGAAAATGTGGAGAAACTGGATCAATCACTCATTGCTGATGAGAATGTAAACTGGTACAGCCACTTGGAAAACGATTTGGCAATTTCTCATAAACATACAACCCAGAAATGGTACTCACAGGTGTTTATCCTAGAGAAATGAAAACTTATGTTGACACAAAAACATGTATACAAACATACAAAGCAGCTTTATTTGTAATGCCCCAAAGGTAGAAACAATGTCAATGTCTTTTACTGGGTGAACTGAAAAACTGGTCCATCTACCGTTCAACAATAAAAAGGAAAAGGAACAAACTACCCTTGCACACAAAAACTGGGATGGATCTCAAGGGCACTATGCTGAGTAAAAAAGTATCAAATAGTTGATATGTGTGGTTCTGTATGATTATGTTCATACAGTATTTTTAAACAACAAAATTATACTTAGGAAGAGCAGATCAGTGGTTGCTATGGCTTAGGGTTGGGTGAGAGTATGACTATAAAGGGGTAGCATGTGCAAGCTTCTTTGAACTGATGAAACAGTTGTGTACTTTGTGTGGTAGTTATAAGAATCTGTACAAGTTTTCAGGGTGCCTGGGTGGCTCAGTTGGTTGAGCATCCAACTACTGGTTCAGCTCAGGTCATGATCTCAGTTTCATGGGATTAAGCCCCATGTCAGGCTCCGCATTCAGCAGGGAGCCTGCTTGTTTGAGCTTCTCATTCTCTTTCTACCTCAGCTCCTCTGCCCCCCTGCTCTCTCTCTCTCTAAATAAATAATCTTTAAAAAAATTTTTTAAAAAGAATCTGTACAAGTTTTCAAATTTCATGGGACTATCAACATCCCCCCTCCAAAACAAGACTGCATAGAAAAACTGGCAAAATCTCAAGATTGTAGTTTACTTAATAGTATTGTACCAATGTCAATTTCCTCCTTTTGATAATTATACTATAGTTATTTAAGATATTATTGGTGGAAAATAAATGAAAAGTACAAGGGATCTCTCTGTACTATTTTTATAAATTCTATCAGTGTAAAATTATTCCAAAAGAAAAATGTAAACAATGAAATACAATGGTTAATACAAATCTACCATACATAAATTATAAAAAAGCACACTGAGTTTTTTCAATACAGTGGAAGTTAAAAACCACATTGAAAAAAAATTTTGAAAATAACAATTTAAAAAAATAAATGAGTAACAATTCATATTGGCTATAAAAATATTTTTCTCAATCAAAAATATATCCATTCACAGATACCATTCAATTTGGGAACAAAGATATTTCATAAACATTACCAGGAAAGAAAAGATTCTTTCTTTTAAGTATAAATACATTTAAATACACTTTAGTTAATGCAATTATCATTCATGAAATAATGGTGGGTAAATCAGGAACACCCTAATCATACATTCCCCTCTGTCTTCCAGATAAAATTACAAGATAATTTAACTAGAATTAGTTTAAAAGCTTGGCCATTATACATCAAAATACTCAGTAACTCCAGTTTTACTTGTCATATCTAATGTTAACTGACCTTTTAGTTAAAAAAAAAAAAAAAAGAAAAATTGAATGGAGTGGAATGAGGAAAAATATCTGCAATGTTATCAGAGATGCTACCATAAGTCTGAGGTATAACCCACTAATATCCAGTAAGCAGGGTTGTGCTGATGTCACACCACTGCTCTTGGAATTTGAGGGTCAAATTAAAAGGACAGTTCCAATAGTTTCTTTGCTGGAAATAAATAATTTCATTATTTTGTAATGTATCTGGTAAGATTTAAACATAAGTGACATAACTGACATCTACTACAGAATCAAAGGTGAACATTACTGTAGAAAAATAAAAGGTAAAAAAAAAGAAAGAAAAAGAAAAGGTAAATGAGTTGTAACTATATTAGGCCCAAGAGGCAGGGAGCCAGAGACTATACTGGAGCACAGTTCTGGCAATATGGTAAAGAACCAATGCAAAGAAAATTTATTTACTCAGGCATTTTTAGAAATGATATATGTACAGAAGATGAATACTAGTAAGAGATATATAAGCAGTTCCTAAATGGCAGTCCAAAGACGACTTCAAGCAAAAGAAATATTACAATAACCTCATATAAGCATTTAACAAAGTATTTATTGAACTCCTCTATGTGCCAGGCATCATGCTAAGTGCTGAATAAATAAAACAGACATGGTTCCTGTCCTCAAAGTGCTTACAGTCAGGTAGAAAAAAGAAACAAAAAAAAGCATTCCATAAATAGAAAATAAGATATAAAGGCTGAGATATGCAAGAACATCATGAGACAGAGTGAAATGGAAGCCGTTTCACTGATATGAGATCAGACCGAAGTTAAAACAAGATTAGACAGGATTTTGTAGCCATAATGAGCACAGATCTTCTACACCATTCGATGGTTTTAAGAGAGTAACATGGTATGTTTTTAACCTCTCTCACAATATTGTACAGAGAATGGATTTCGAGGAAAAGAGTAAAAAGCAGGAAACCGATTAGAAGACTATTACAGCAACTAGGTAAGACTTGATCTTACACTAAAATATTATACAACAGATAAAGTAGGTACATTCAAGAAATCTTTAGTAGGAAAAATGAACAAACTTGGTGATACATTCTATGTGGACAGAGAGGTGGAGGAAGAGAATCCTAGAACTAAGAGGTTTGAGATAACACCATGTGGAAGTTATCAGCATATTGATAGCCCATAAGACCATGATCAGCATGAACAATACAAAAAGGGGGGAGATGAGTTCAGGGCTAGACTCAGGTCATCTGTAACAAAGACCCTGATCCTAGGCAACCACAAAATTTACAGATAAGGTATAAAAGGTTTCTTCCTGAGGACAAAAGATGGGCTAGAGTGGTAGAAAGCAAAATCAAAAAAATATGGTATCCTGATTATACCAAGTATTAACAAGAATGTGGAACAACTGGAATTCTAACTCACTGCTGGTGGGATTGTAAAAGTTTTCCAATTTTTAAAACAGTCTGGTACTCTATTAACAAGAATAAACTCTCACCATGTCAAAGTAGACCTATAAAATTACAACTGATTATATTCTTTCAATACAGTGTGTACAAATTAACCTTCAGTACCTGCCATGTAAATATTATTATATGATCCATTATATCTAATATTATTTACTAGATAAAGTTATTTTATCTATTGTTGATCAATATATAGTTGACCTGTATAGCCACCATGATAAAAAATATTCATGTCTTATTTTAGATTAAAAGCTACATAGTACATAAATAAAAATTAAAATGGTTAACGATACACATACTTTCTTGGTAAAAGAAATTACCAATCATATTCATATCATCAGTACTGAAACTAGAAAAACCTATGAAATCATCTAATACAAACCCATCACCCTTTCAATCACCCACTCATTCACCAAGCACCTATGAGTCAGGTACTATACTGTTATCTGGGGCTAGAAAAGCCAATCAAACAAAAAATCTTTGCCTTCAGTGACGTTACAAAGAGAGGGAAACAGACAAGTTATAAACTTTGGGAAAGGTGATGTGAGAGCATAGAGATGAAGGAGGGGCAGAAAGGAGAAGACTGTGATGAGACTACAATTGAATCCTTAAAGTTGAAAAGAGGTTCACAAATTCATTCTGTGGGGATGGGTAGATACTGTGTACACAGGAAATGGCATGAGAAAATTATCCACACCCAGGAACCACAAGCAGTTTCTCTACGTTGGAGTTCAGGCCCCAGAATAAGGTTGGAAATCCAGACTGTCAAATTATGAAAGCTTAAGTATTCAAATTTAGTAATTTGGACTTTACTCTGCAGCACCACAATTTCAAACCCTAATATTCCGTAAGGATACTTTCAGGGGCTGCTAAGAGTAAATATGAAGAGCTATTAAAGGATTCCCAAAGAAGAGGGCATATAACAGAACTATTTTTGAAAACTTATCTGATACTGTTTCGCATAATTTTAAAAGATTAGGGATTCAAAAGTAAGACAAAAAATCTAGTTAGAGGGCTACTACAAACTTTAATGACTGATTCTCAAATGCTCTCAAATCAGGGCTAGACATGTTCTAGAAGAATCATTTGGGGAGCTCAGAAATCCTAAACCCAAGAAACCTACCGAAGTAAGTATCTAGGGTAGGAAGCAGCAATCTATACGTTCAAGAGTTTTCCAGGTGATTCCAATGCAAGACCAAATTTAGAAACCATGCAATAAAACCATACAAAACATGATAATGGTAAACTCAACCACATTTTTCTTTTTTGAAGATTTATTTGAGAAAGTCAGAGAGAGTGAGCCTGGGGGGCAGGGAGGGGGCAGCATGGGAGGGAGAGAGAGGTAAGCAGCAGACTCCCCACTGAGGGCAGACCCCGAGGTGCAGGGCTTGATCCCTTGACCCAAGAGATCATGACCTGAGCTGAAATCAAGAGTCAGATGCTTAACCAACTGAGCCACCCAGGCTCCCCTCAACCACTTTTCCTGAGAGTATTTTGGAATTTCTGGCTCATTTTTAGCTTGTCTCAATGTTTAGGGAAGTGCTGCCGGCATTTAATGGACAGGAGATGGAGGCATGAAGAACCATCCCTGCATGCTGCACAATCTTTAAATGACCATCGGATATATAACTAGTTGAAATATCTATTTATAATTCAGAACACTTAGACCCTAACACCATTTTCTTAAGTAATCTCTATGCCCAAAGTGGGGCTCAAACTCATGACCACAAAGATCAAGAGTTGCATGCTCTACCAACTGAGGCAGCCAGGCACCCCTAGAACCTAGCTCCATTTTACATATGAAGTCCAATTATTTTTGCACTTTTCAGGAAATATAAACAACATCCACATTCTATATGTGCTGCCGAAGGGAGCACAACAACATCCACATGCTAGAAGGGAAAGTTACTTTGTTTAGATTGTACTTCAAGAATTATTATTATTATTTTTTTTTATTCATGACTCTGACAATCACTGACACCCATACAGATCTTGGCATCTGAGTCACCACCTATATAAGTCTGCATTTGCAACCATTATGATGGTATTATGTACAAGCCTTGGTCTTCATTATTTTCTAGTATTGTGCCTGAGCATTTTCATACTGACAAACAAAATGTGTATCTTATTTTTCCTTTCAATTAACCAATGTATTATATAGTTTCAGTGTAAGTCATTGTTTCAGAAGAGTAAAAGGGTTTTACAAAGTAATTTGTTATTTAAAGGGGATATTAGGTCTTAGGCACTTAAAGAACCACTGGTTCATTCATTCATTCATTCATTCATTTTTTAAAGATTTTATTTATTTATTTGACAGAGAGAGACACAGTGAGAGAGGGAACACAGGCAGGGGGAGTGGGAGAGGAAGAAGCAGACTTCCTGCTGAGCAGAGAGCCTGATGCAGGGCTGGATCCCAGGACCCTGGGATCATGACCTGAGCTGAAGGTAGACACTTAACGACTGAGCCACCCAGGTGCCCAAGAACCACTGGTTTAAATTACAAACTGATGTTAACAATACTGGGTAAGAATAATTCAAGAGACATTTTAGAGACAGAATCAAAGTAGTTGGAGATGAATGGGTTAAGGAGAAGAGATCCAGAATAATGTCAAACTGCTGGCTTGAACAACTAGATAGATATAATATGGATTATTCAAGTTAGGGAACCATTAAGGGGAAAAACTGTAAAATTTTGGACAAGCTTCTATTGAGGTTCCAAGGAAAACACCAGGCTATCCTATTCTAGTCTACACTTGAAAAATAGGATTTGGAGAGATGCCTAGATGGCTCAGGACATGATCTCAGGGTGCTGGGATCGAGTCTTGTAGGGCTCCATGCTCAGGAAGGAGTCTGCTTGTCCCTCTCCCTCTCCTCCTCCCCCCCACTTGTACACTTACTTGCTTTCTCTCAAATAAATAAAATCTTAAGAGGAGGAGGAGGGAGAGAAGAAGATAAAAAGGAAACAGGATGTGGAATAAAGCAGAAAGGTCCAGGATAGAAACAAGCTTATGGCATTGGTATCAACAGCATAATGCCACCTGAAGGTCTGAAATGAGAAAATCACAGAGAGCATAAAAAATGAAAAGATGGGGGCGCCTGGGTGGCTCAGTGGGTTAAGCCGCTGCCTTCGGCTCAGGTCATATCTCAGGGTACAGGGATCGAGTCCCGCATCGGGCTCTCTGCTCAGCAGGGGGCCTGCTTCCCTCTCTCTCTCTCTGCCTGCCTCTCTGCCTACTTGTGACCTCTTTCTGTCAAAAAAAAAAGAAAAAAAAAAAATGAAAAGATGGGGCGCCTGGGTGGCTCAGTGGGTTAAAGCCTCTGCTTTCGGCTCAGGTCATGATCCCAGGGTCCTGGGATCGAGCTCCGCATCGGGCTCTCTGCTCGGCGGGGAGCCTGCTTCCTCCTCTCTCTCTCTGCCTGCCTCTCTGCCTACTTGTAATTTCTGTCTTTCAAATAAATAAATAAAAAAATCTTAAAAAAAAAAATGAAAAGATACTGGTACCTTGGGGAAGATAAACATTTAACAATAGGTGGATGGGAAAAAAAAAAGAAGAAGAAGAGGAGGTAGGAGGTAGATGAAGAAGGGCCCAATAAATACCTTGCTTTCTTAATCTCTGAAAAAAATTCTAAGCTCACCTGAAAAGGTCACCCAGATGTCTAATTTCACAGGTCAACTAAAACTTGTTCCTTTCAATTAAGCAAACAAGCTACAATTACATCAGACTTTCTCACAAAAGGAAGCTACTTATATTTTACTGACAACCCGTATACATTAAAAAGACTGCATTGTTATTAAAAGATCTTTCTAGAGCCAAATCTTTTTATTTTTCATAAACGTGAAAGACATCATAATAATGGTAACATAAGGCAATAAAAGCAGATAATCTAAACCTAACAGATCAAGGGAAATTTAAGTTTTAAAAAACTTTATACAAAGATTAAAAATAATTTTTCAAAAAGGTAAGAAGTTTTTTCCAAACTATAAGAAATCTTAGACTTAATGTTTTACACCTTAATTTTAACATTTTTTTTTAAAAAGAGAGCGGGGGAGTGTGCATTGGGGAGAACACACACACAGAGAGAGAGAGAGAGAGAGAAACTCAAGCAGAATGCACACTAAGTGCAGAGCCCAATGTGGGGGCTCAATGTCACAGTCTGAGATCATGACCTGAAATGAAACCAAGACTAAGACTGACTGCACCACCTGGGGGCAACTAATTTCATTCTTTAGGACAAGAAGCATTTTGTGAAGCACAAAGATATAAAACCAGCAGAAGTACCAAAAGGCCACAGGCAAAGAGGGAGAACTTATTATAAGCAGTCATATCTGAAGAAACGGAGTGGTCCTAAAGAAATGGATGGTAGGGGTGCCTGAGTAGCTCAGTCGTTAAGCACCTGCCTTCAGCTCAGGTCATGATCCCAGGGTCCTGAGATCAAGCCCTGCTTCAGGCTCCCTGCTCAGTGGGGAGCCTGCTTCTCCCTCTCCCACTCCCCCTGCTTGTGTGCCCTCTTTCTCTCTCTTTCTGTGTCATATAAAAAAAAAAAAAAAAGGAAAAGATATGGAAGGTAAAGGGGCACCTGTGTGGCTCAGTCAGTTAAGGTGCTGCCTTTGGCTCAGGTCATGATCCCAGGGTCCAGGGATCAAGCCCCACATTGGGCTCCTTGCTCAGCGGGGAGCCTGCTTCTCCCCTGACTGCCACTCCCCCTGCTTGTGCTTGCTCTCCCTCTCTCTGTCAAATAAATAAAATCTTTATTTTAAAAAAATGGATTATAAAAAAAACTATCAGGCCCACAGAAGTCATTTCATGAAATTAGACCCATATAGACTCAACAGCAGATGAGGCTCCTACAGGTGATTCCATAAAACCCACGATTTAGTACTTACTAAGTACATACTCTGAACATAATAGATATATGTCACCTATAGTTAATAATATGTTTCCACCATTTATAACTCTATCATAACCTCAATTTTAACTTTAAGTTGTCTGGGGGTTTGGGAGCACATCTAAACATGGAGGCCTTTGAGTATAAGATATCAAAGCCCAAGCAGAGAGAACATCAGAGAAAACAGCAAAATAAATAACACAAAAATTTACTCCTCCACAAAAGCAATGGAAAACTGGCGAAACCCATTGGAATAAAGTTTATCAGAACTATCAAAATTAACCAAAAACTTGCACCCAGGGTGCATTTATTTTTTTAAATATTTTTAAATTTTTAAAGTAGGCAGAGAGGCAGGCAGAGAGAGAGGAGGAAGCAGGCTCCCTGCTGAGCAGAGAACCCGACGTGGGGCTCGATTCCAGGACCCCAAGATCATGACCTGGGCCGAAGGCAGAGGCTTAACCCACTGAGCCACCCAGGCACCCCCCAGGGTGCATTTAGAAAGGAAGGAAAGAAGGACTGAATCTCAGTAAGTGATATTTTAACTTGTCCTAGTCCCAGTCCCTGCTTTCCAGATGGATAGTAGCCTTGAAAAATTATAGCCCAAATTCCCAGTACAGCCTAGCAGCCCCTAGAGGGAGCAAAACAAAGCTGAAGCTCACTGAAAGCTTCACTGCCCCCAAATTATTACTATTAGACCTGTCTGGTAGCTCCCAGAAAAAAGTCCACTTGCAATTCTATCCATATTTGACCTGACTCAGTTGTTTATCCATTGCAAAATAAATTTTCAGGAAAAGGTTTGCTGAAAACAATTAAAGGCAAGTGTTTTATACTCATAGCTAATTGAGGTGGTGGCCAATATTTGGACTAAAGAACAGGTTAATCAAAAAGTTTTAAAAACAACAACAACAAAACTAGGAATGAGATACCATACGGACTTCGAAAAGTTCCAACATATCCCTGGGAAACTAGACGCTCATGTACATACTTAAAGCAGTATGCATGCCCGAGGTTGTATATATGCTCAGGAAAAACCTGAGAATGCCCCAAGCTCTTATTTTTAACCATGGGGCCCTGCACAAGCAGGAGCAAAGGACTAAGGCAGAGCTGTCAGATGCCTGTTGAGTGCTTAAAGATACATCCCCACAACAGAGTTCTTTAGCAAAGACTAGAAGATTTATTAGTCCCAGGCATTCAAATACAGTTCTGTCCAATCATTAGCTAACCACTAAGCTAAACAAGTAGAGACTTCGGTGGCCACACACAACAGAGTTAGTTCAAAAAAGTCACTAAATCAACAACAACCACAACAAGCAGCAAAAACAACACACCCTGGGGAAAGGGCAAAATCTCCATAGTTGCCCTGTTTGTTATTTAAAATATTGTTCTTTAGGGACGCCTGGGTGGCTCAGTCAGTTAAGCAGCTGCCTTCAGCTTGGGTCATGATCCCAGTGTCCTGAGATCAAGTCCCACATCAGGCTCCTAGCTCAGCAGGGAGCCTGCTTCTCCCTCTGCCTCTGCCTGCCACTCTGCCTACCTGTGCGCGTGTGCGCGCCCTCTCTCTCTGACAAATAAATAAAAATAAAATCCTTTTAAAAAATGTTGTTCTTTAAACAATTTTATTATTCAAAATGTCCATATTATTGGGCACCTGGGTGGCTCAGTTGGTTAAGTGACTGCCTTTGGCTCAGGTCATGATACTAGGGTCCTGGGATCTAGCCCTGCATCGGGCTCCCTGCTTAGTGGGGGGCCTGCTTCTCCATCCCCCTGCGTGGGCTCTCTCTCCGTTAATATAAATAAATAAAATCTTAAAAAACAAAATAAAAATGTCCAAATGTAATTTTTCAACAGAATGTCTCATCAAATCCAGACCATGAATAAAACATAAAAATTATTTGGGGATGGGGCGCCTGGGTGGCTCAGTTAGGAGTCCATCTCTTGATTTCAATTCAGGTCATGATCCTCAGGGTCCTAAGATTGAACTCCACATCAGGCTCCACACTCAGCACAGTCTTCTTGGGATTCTCTCTCTTCCTCTGCCCCTCCCCTTGCTCATGTTATCTCTCTCTAAAATAAACAAATAAAATTTTTAACAACAGAAAGTTATTTGGGGGAAAAAATCCAATAGATAGTCTGATGTTGAAAATATAATAACTGGGAGCACCTGGGTGGTTCAGTCAGTTAAGTGTCTGCCTTTGGCCCAGGTCATGATCCCAGGGTCCTGGGTCCTCCTTCTACTCCTCCCCCCTGCCTGTGTGTATGCGTGCACTCTCTCTCTCTCTCTCACACACACACACACACGCACTCTCACACTTTCTCTCAAATAAGTGATATCTCAAAATAAAAAAAGATTTTAAAAAAAAGAATACAATAACTGAAATGAAAAAGTCACTAGAAAGGTTCAACAAGTATAAGCACACAGAAAAAAACAGTGAACTTCAAGATAGGTCAACTGAGATTATCAAGCCTGAGGAAGAGAAACAGAAAAAAAATGATGAAAAATGAAAAGAGTTATCAGAAATTAGCGGAACACCATCAAGTGAACCAACATATATAATAATGGGAGATCCAGAAAAAGACAAGTGACATATATTAGAAGAAATAATGGCCAAAATGTTCCTTTACAATTTTGAAGAAACACATTAATCTACACCTCCAAGAAGCTGAACAAACTCCCAGTAGGATAAATTCAAAGAAATCTACACATAGGCATCACTACCAAACTGCTAAATAACAAAGATGACAAAGAAAATCTTGAGCAGAGCAAGAGAACTGACTCACCATGCGTAAGAGATAAAAAGGTTAACAGATTTCTCATCAGAAAATATGGAGGCCAGAAGGCAGTGGGAGGACATATTCAAAGTTCTGAAAGAAATAGAACTGTCAATCAAGAATTCTGCATCCAGCATTATTCTTCAGTGAAGGTGAACTTAAAACTTTCCCAGATAAAAATGAAAGAATTTGTTGCTGAACTGCCCAATAAGAAATAGTAAAGTAACTCCTTTGGGCTGAAAGGAAAAAACTAAATTAGACAGTAATTCAAATACAAATGGAGAAATAAAGATCATGAATAAAATTGACTACAAAACAAATATAAAAAACAGTATACATGTATTTCTTACTTATAGCTTTTTTTCTCTTATTCAATGTAAAAGAAAATTCCAAAGAGTGCTGTATGGAAGTGCTGAATCACTATATTGTACATCAGAAACTAATAACTACACTGTATGTTAACTGGAACTTAAATAGGAACTAAATAAATGTAGTTCTACTCTCCAACCCACACACACACATACACACACAAGAGAAAAGAAAAAGAAAGAAAGAAAAGAAAAAGGAAAAGAAAGAAAACTGCATAACGCAATAATTATACATCTCTGCTGATGGACACACAATGTAAAAGATGTAATGTGCATGACAATAAACAGCAAAATGAGGGAGCGGAGTTACATAGGCACGAAGTTTTTGTACACTATTGAAATTAACTTCATATTAATCAGAACTAGACTGTTATGATTTAAGGTGTTAATTCTGTAGGGCAACATCTAAGCAATCACAAAGAAAATAGTACAATAAGAAAATATTTAACACAAAAGATGACAGCAATGGAAGAATAGAAAAACAAAAATGATAGGACATAGATAACAAATAGAAAAGTGGCAAATGTAAATTCTACCTTATCAATAACTACATTAAATGTAAATGGGTTAAACCCTCAAAAGGCAAAAGTTGGTAGAAGAGATGAAAGAAAAGGTGATCCGACTAAACGCTGTCAATAAAAAACATATTATAGATTAAAAAAAAACAGATTAAAAGGCAAAAGGTATACCATGCCAATAGTAATCAAAAGGGAGCTGAAGGGGCTACACTACTATCAGATAAAATAGACTTAAAAGACAAAAATTATTACTACAGACATTTTATAATAATAGATGAGTAAACCCATCAAAAGATAAGACAATTATATACAAATGTGTACTTAACAGAGCACCAAAATATATCAAAAATTGAAAGAACTGAAGTAAGAAATAGATGATTCAACAATAGTGACTTCAATACTGCACCCCAATAACAGAACAACTAGACAGGAGATAAGCAAGGAAACAGACTTGAATGCCACTAGAAGCCAACTACACCTGAGGAAATTTATCAACAGTCCACCCAACAACAGCAGAATATACACACTCTTCTTAAGTGAACATGAAACATTCTCCGGAACAAACCATATGGTAGAACACAAAACTTTTAGTATCAATAAATAATAAGTACACTGTCCAAGCACAATGGGTTATAAGAAATCAACAGAAGGAAATTTGAAACATTTACAGGCCTGTAGAAATTAAAAGCCACACTCCTAAATACTCTATGGGTCAGAGAAGAAACCGCAACAGAAATTAGAAGCCCAAATAGATGAAAAGAGTGTCACAAGAGAGGCAGTTCAATTCCCTGGCAAAGCAAGTCAGAGCCTGAGCAGGCCAAGAAGGGTGTTATTACAGGGAAGTAACCTAGCATGGACTAACAAAACTTGAACAGAGTAAGAATGTGTAGCCCTTCAGATGGGTATTTAACAGAGATCTTTCTGGAAAATGAAATAAGTGAGTCTATTACTTCACAGAAAACTGAGTATACTTGTACCCAGTGATAAAATTAGCTTTAAAACAAAAATTAAAGCTTTGAAAGTATATATTCTCTACCAAGAATCTCAAAAACTACTCAATATTTAAAGGCCTTTCTTTAAAATAAAAAAGTGACCTTATTAACAAATGTGACTTTCTTAAATATTGCAAAATAAAATGTGTCAACATTTAGAAAATCTACATAACTCAGGAAACCAGTACTGTACAGTTGATTATTTAAAAATCACATATGGGTAAAAGATCCATTCAAAGTACAAGACAGATCAATGAATCTTATTTAACTGAATGAAAAGTTCATTAGATGGTACTAGAAAATTCGGACATCCACAGAAGTGAGAAAAAGGCAACTCAACCTAAATCTCACACTGTATAAAAAAATTAATTCAAGTGGCGCCTGGGTGGCCACTTTTGGTTAAGTTGGTTAAGTGTCCAACTTTTTATTTCGGCTCGGGTCATGATCTCAGGGTCCTGGGATCGAGTCCCACATCGGGCTCTCTGCTCAGCGGAGAGCCTGCTTCCCTTCCTCTCTCTCTGCCTGCCTCTCTTGTGATTTCTCTCTGTCAAATAAATAAATCTTTAAAAAAAAAAAAAAAGAGAAAATCTTTGGAATCTAGAGTCAGATGAAGATTTCAAAAGCATAACACCAAAAGCACAATTCATGAAAGAGAAATACTCATATATCCCAATTCACTAAAATTTTAAAATTTCACATGGAAAAGATATTGTTAAGAGGATGGAAAGACAAGGTATGGGAGAAAATATTTGCAAACCACATAGTCAATCTTTGTTGACTTATAACTATAGGCATAAAGAATGCTCAAAACTCAATCTTAAGAAAACAAACAACCCAATTAGAAAATGCGCAAAGATACAAGAAAACCTTTCATCAAAGAGGAAATACAGACAGCAAAAAGGCAAAAAAAAAAAAAAGATGTTTGATATAACTGGTCATTAGGGAAATGAAAATTAAAACCAATGAATTATCACAACACACCTATCAGAGCAACAGTGGTAATATCAAATGCTAACCAGGATGCAGAGAAACTAGGTATCTCCTGATCGCCGGTAGGAAGATAAAAACAGAGGTGGGTATGGCCACTCTGACAAAATAGTTTAATGATTACTTATAGAGTTAACCGTATACTTACCACGTGTTACCCAGGAATTTCACTCTTGCATTTACCCCTAGAAAAGTGAAAATTTATGTCTATCAAAAAAACCCTGTACACCAAATGTCCATAATATCTACTCGTAATGGGCGGGGGGGGGGGGCGGGGATCAACCCTTGGTTGATGTCCTTCAAGTAGTGAAGTGATATTGTCAACACAATGTAACACTGCTCAGCAACAAAAAGGAATGAACTATTGATACACTCAACAACCTGGATGGACCTCAAGGGTATTTTGCTTAGTGAAAAAGTCAATGTCAAAAGGTTATATACTTTGTAATTCTATTTATACATTTCTGAAATGATGAAAAACTATATGGATGGGGAACAGAGTAGTAACTGTCATGTTAGGACAAGGTGGAGAGGGAGAGTTCCTTTGTGATAATGAAACCACTCTGTATCTGGACTGTGGTTATATGAATCTACACATGGAATTAGAAAGCACAGAATTATAGACACACCCAAATGAATACCAAAAAAAAGGCAAAAAAATAGGGTACCTGGGAAGTTCAGTTGGTTAAGTGTCTGATTCTGTTTTGACTCAGGTCATGATCTCAGGGTCATGAGATCAAGTCCCAAGCCCCTATAGGACTCCTCAATCATTACTGAGTCTGCTTGAGAGTCTTTCCTCCTCGCCATCCCTCCCCCTCAGCTCCTCCTTATGCTTGCCCTCTCTCAAATAAATCAATAAAATATTTAAATTTTAAAAAATGGCAAAAAAACTAAATAAGGTCTATGGTCTAGTTAATGATATTATACCAATGTCAATCTCCTGGCTTTGATAAAGCACTATAATTATATAGAATGCCAACACTGGGGAAAGCAGAGTGAAGTACTATTCTTGCAACTTCCTATGAGTCTATCATTTCGAAATGAAAAGTTAGAGAAGAAGTTCAATAATATAGTTTTAGATTTTACACTGCAATTAAACTTTAAGAAATTTGTGTCATTTGAAGCAGTAGCAGTGAATATATACAATTATGTGAAAAGGCTATTAAAATATTCCTACCCTTTCCAACCACATATCTGTATGAGGCCTAATTTTCTTCATATTCTTCAGCAAAATATACCATAACAGACCAAAGCAATTATGAGAATTCAGCCATTATCTACTTAGACATTAAAGAAACTTACAAAGATGTGAAACAAATTCACTTGTTTTGAAAAGTAATTTTTCCCCCCAAAATACTTTAGGTTAACATGTAATGAGTTTGTTTTAAAAAATCAGTGATAGGGGGGCGCCTGGGTGGCTCAGTGGGTTATAGCCTCCGCCTTCGGCTCAGGTTATGATCCTAGGGTCCTGGGACTGAGCCCCACATTGGGCTCTCTGCTCATCAGGGAGCTGCTTCCTCCTCTCTCTCTCTGCCTGCCTCCTGCCTACTTGTGCTGTCTGTCAAATAAATAAATAAAATCTTTAAAAAATAATAAGTGATAGGGCGCCTGGGTGGCTCAGTGGGTTAAAGCCTCTGCCTTCCGCTCCAGTCGTGATCCCAGGATCCTGGATCAAGCCCCGCCTGGGGCTCTCTGCTCAGTGGGGAGCCTGTTTCCGCCTCTCTCTCTCTGCCTGCCTCTCAGCCTACTTGTGATCTCTGTCAAATAAATAAATAAAGTCTTTTAAAAAAATTTTAGAAAAAGTGATATTTTTAAACTTCTTAGTTTTAATTACTAATATAATAAATATAACCCATATACAGAAGCTCTCTGGTGCTCTAAATAATTGGCCAGAAAGTTGGAGAACTACTACACGGAAGTATTCAGGGATGAAGAAGAATCAGATGGACAATTTACTCTCAAGTAGAGGTGAAAGGGGCTCGCTTTGGCAGCACATATACTAAAATTGGAAGTAGAGGTGAAAGATGTTACGCTACTAAACTCTAAACTTCTAAGTTTATGATCATTTAATAATTTTTAAGGTTAATTAGAAAAGAGGGGTGGCTGGGTGGCATAGTCAGGTGGGCACTGGACTCTCGGTTTCACCTCAGGTGATCTCATGGTCATGAAACAGAGCCCCAAATCAGCACGGTGAGTCTGCTTGAGATTCTCTCTCCCTATTCTTCTCACCTTCCTACTCGTGATCCCTCTTTCAAATAAGAAAAATCTTAAAAAAATAAAATAAAACAAAAAATACAAAAGAACAGACAAACCATAAGAGACTCAATCTCACAAAACAAACTAAGGGTTGCTGGGGGGAGAGGGGTAGGGAGAGGGTGGTGGGGTTATAGACACTGGGGAGGGTATGTGCTATGGTGAGTGCTGTGAAATGTGTAAGCCTGACGATTCACAGACCTGTACCCCTGGGGCAAATAATACATTACATGTTAATAAAAATAATTAATAAAAAAATACAAAAGAACATGCTACAGACTAGGACTAGATCTTTGTAACTCATACTTCTAAAACAGGATTTGTATCCAGAAAATATAAAGAAACACAATAAATTGCTAAGAAAAAGAAATACTGTGCTAAAAAATGAGGATGCAATTCACAGAAGATAAAAATTTTTTTTAAGATTTTATTTATTTATTTGACAGAGAGAGAGAGAGATCACAAGGAGGCAGCGAGGCAGACGGGGGCGGGGGCAGGCTCCCCACTGAGCAGAGAGCCCGATGCGGGGCTCGATCCCAGAATCCTGGGATCATGGCCCAAGTGGAAGGCAGAGGCTTTAACCCACTGAGCCACCCAGGCGCCCCCACAGAAGAAAATTCTTAAAAGGCCAATAAACACTGTTTGAAAACTAATTATTATCACCAATAATTAAGGAAATATGAAGACATATTACTGCCATCAGACTAGCAAGTGAAAAAGTCTGATAAAACCAACTTGCTGGAGAATGTAAAACCATGAGAACTCACTCAATGCTGGTAAATGTCCCAACTGTTAAAGCTACTTTGGAAAGCAATTTGGCAAAAATCTGATGAATTTGAAAATGCCTGTTATCTACCCATCCAATCAATCAATCCTATTTCTAGGTATTTACCAGTATGAAAACTTCTACACACCCGCACAAGAAGCTACTGCAGCAAGGTTACACTTCACAAAGATAAAAATCAATGACTACACCTAGAGGAAGCAATATGGACAAATCTCAGAAATAAAAGTGAACAAGAACAAAGAAACATACAAGCTGCAGAATGATATAGAATGGTTCCATTTGTATAAAGTTCTAAAACATACAAAATTATACACTGTCAATACATAAGTTTGAGACAAATGTCAAATTTAGAACAGTGGTTTCTAAGCTATGTCTGAAGGTAAACAGAAGGTAAGATAATACTATTCCAAACCAAAGTTTGATGAATCGTTTAATATGCTGTTTTCACAGATTTCAAATTTACATTTCCATTTTGAAGCAAATGCTTAAATGAATTCTAAGTTCTACCTTTGTCTGTATGAAAGATCTAGAAAGATAACATCACTAGTCATTAAGAGAACCTTTATTTAGAAACACAATGAGAGATAATATTTTATCTATCAAATTGATGAAAATATAAAACAGTGCTGGTAAGGATACAAAGAAACGGACACCTTATGAACAGCTGGTGGGCATATGATTCAAGTAAAGCTTTTCCAAAAATGTCGCTTCTTCGTAATATAATTTGGGAGTTTTTGTTTGTTAGAAGACATTTTGTAAAGGTATGTGAGAGCTACATTTACAGAAGATTACAAAAATATATCCCAAACTGTTCATCTAAGTGCTTTTCCCTCAGGAAAAGACATGGGAGTTGGGAATGACGTAAGGAGTGGGGAGAAGAGGGGAGGGGAGGGCACAGCAGGGCATAAGGTAAAGAAATAGGTATTGAAACCAAATCTTAAAGAGCAATGAACGGTGAGCTAGGAGTCTGGACTCTGCCACAGATTCTTCATCTAGATCTTCTATGGAAGACACTGATGAGATACATACGAATTCTGGGCCTGACTGACCTGGAAAGGAAGTTATGTGTCCATTTGTACTTTAGTTTGCCAGTACTAAAGAAGACAGATGTGTCTTCAAGCCCTCAGTTAAATCCTTTCCCAAAAAGCAGATCTCCATTCCCTCTGCTTTTACCTGCCAGGTTCCTAATGGTATAAGACTTGTTACCTCAGCTCAGGCAGGTGTGAGTTTATTATTTTTTTTTTATTTTTTTATTTTATTTTTTATTTATTATTTATTTGACAGAGAGAGAGGTCACAAGTAGGCAGAGAGGCAGGCAGAGAGAGAGGGAGAAACAGGCTCCCCACTGAGCAGAGAGCCCGATGTGGGGCTCGATCCCAGGACCTGGAGATCATGACCTGAGCCAAAGGCAGAGGCTTAAACCACTGAGCCACCCAGGCGCCCCAGGCAGGTTTGAGTTTATAAACTACTATCACATAATTACATTTGATTTCCAAAATAACCCTGGGAAGTAGGTAACCAAACTAGTATTCTTCCCATTAACAGGTAAGTTAACCAAGATTTATGGAAGTGAAATTATTTGCTCAATAGTATGGTGTGAATCTGACAATAACATCACAACCAGCAACAGATATTTACTGAGTATTATATGCCAGGCACTGTGCTAGGTGCTTTTAGCAATCATTTCATTAAGTCCTTGCAACAATTCTAAGGCAATTTAATCCCCATTTATAGATAAGGAAAGGAAACAGAGGCTCAAGAGCAATCAAGTGACTTGTTAAAGATTACAAAGACCATAAAGCAAAGTAATTAGACTAACCTAGTTCTGATTCTAAAACCCATGTCTTAAAACCTATGTCTATACTATTTCAGAACACATTAAGTAGGTATAAATGATGATATAAACAATCAGGATTGACACATGAACCAAGGAAAACCTAAGTTTAAGGAAATGTTGGCTTAAAGACCAACAAAATACAGAAAATCTAAATATCTTTAAAAAATTATCTCCCTCTCATCTAAAACCTAATTCTAGAGACAACACTAGTACATTCTGGCACTTAAAAGATAAATTTCTTAAATTTATATAATTATAATTTATAATTATAATTTCTTATAATTATAATAATAATGTTATTATATGCTTAACGCATAATTCACGTAACAACAAGTTCAATTACTTTCTACTGAATGCTATCTACTTGAACAGTGTACAAAAACAGCGTATTTTATCAGTATGTTCGACCTTAATTATATAATCATGTGGGTCCACTCTTCCACCAATAGGATATATAAATAATTATTTACATAACTGACCACTAGAAATTATGATGCAGCTCAATTTAGAAGAGAACCTGACTTATACATGACTGACTCATGCACCAATTACTGAAAACTAGTATTAGGGGTACCTGGGTGGCTCAGTCAGTTGAGCGACCAACACCGGTTTCTGGCTCAGGTCATGATCTCATGGGTGGCAAGACTGAGTCCCAAGTGACACTCCATGCTCAGTAGGGAGTCCACTTCTAGAGTCTCTTCCTCTGTCGCCCTCCACTCACTGACACCCGCATGCACTCTCTCTAAAATAAGTAAATCTTAAAAACAAAAACATAACAAAACAAAAACCACTAGCACTAACTATTCCTTATTAGTAATATTAAGAATACATGGTTATTGGGGCGCGTAGGTGGCTCAGTGGGTTAAAACCTCTGCCTTTGGCTCAGGTTGTGATCCCAGGGTCCTAGGATCCAGCCCCGCATTGGGCTCTCTGCTCAGCGGGGAGCCTGCTTCCCTTCCTCTCTCTCTGCCTGCCTCTCTGCCTACCTGTGATCCCTGTCTGTCAAATAAATAAATAAAATCTTAAAAAAAAAAAAGAATACATGCTTTTTTAAAAACTATTTTTCTCTTAACTAAAAGAAAGAGAATAATTCAGACATGTGAAGGGACACCTAGACGTCCACAGACTTACTTGGGAAGTACTAAATTAAATTTATATTAAATATGAAGCACCTTATAACTTAACTCAATCTCTACTCTAAGTTCTCATGTTAAATGGATCTATCTCATTCCCCATTTCTATTTCAAAAGGAATGTGATTAAAAGTAATACACTGAAAATATAGTAAAAAACAGACCAAAAGATCTGGAGCTATACACTTTGGGCTCCAAATTCCCTGATAAACTGCAATGTGACCCTGAACACAGCTATACTTTAAAGGCCTGTTTTTTTTACTTTTTATTTAACTTTTTTTAAAGATTTTTCAAAAGATTCTATTTATTTATTTATTTATTTGAGAGAGAGGGCAGGGGAGGCGGGGAGCAGAGGGAGAGGGACAAGCAGACTCTGGTCGAGGGTGGAGCCCATCGTAAGGGTCAATCCCACGACCCTGAGATCCTGACCGAGACAAAACCAAGAGTCAGACATTCAATGGACTGAATCACCCAGGTGCCGCAAAGACCTGTTTTTTATCCGAAAAATGAGTTTAGGGGCTACCTGATCTCATAGGTACCTTAAGGCTCTAAAATTCCTACTGCTAAGTCTTAGCAGAAAGTAGTTCTAAGGACCAATATTGGGTGTTTAAGACACAGTAGGTACTTGAGAAGTACTTCCAGACTGAAAGACCAATTCTAACCAAACGTCCAGGTCAAAAAACAAACCCTTAGAATTATAGCAAAGATATTATCATAATTGTGTTGGGTAAGTTTACAAATCGGGATAGTAATTACCATTTATCCATATTAAAAGCTTATTAGGTCCCCATAACTATAGATAACCCTAATTGTCATGCAAACAGATGCTCTGGAATACCCTAACATGTTTACCTGAAAATGTTCTGTAATACATTCTCAGCATTTCCCAAAATGTACTTCTACGACATCTACTTTCATGGTTAAACAAGTTTATAGTTAGGATGAGATGTTGTTCAAACATAATTATGCTGTGTTTTTATAGCAGAAATTACCCTTTTTTGATATAATAATGTACTTTGTGTTAGAGGACAGAATATACAAGATTTCCCAATACATTTGGATCAAAAAGCTTTTTCTAAGGAATATCTATAAAATTTCATAGAGTTTCAAGTGCTCTAAGTGCAAATATTCAGTAATAAACATAGGTCAGCATGAGAGAAAGCAGAACACTTAGAATTTTATGAAACTTTAGTAATTTTAAAAAACACTGGAGTAATCAATGATTAGAGTAACAGGGGCTCCTGAATGGCTCAGTGGGTTAAGCTGCCTTTGGCTCAGCTCCTGATCCCAGGGTTCTAGGATCAAGTCCCTTATCAGGTTCCCTGCTTGGTGGGGAGCCTGCTTCTCCCTCTCTCTCTGCCACTCCCCTACTTGTGCTCCCTCACTCTGCCTTTCACTCTCTCTTAAATAAAACCTTCAAAAAACCAAAAAAACAAACAAACAAAAAACAGTTATTAAAAAAATAACTGGAATAACAAAGACTTAACACTGAAATCTTCAATGATCTAAAAGGCATTAAAATTTTCTGTGAGGCTATTAGAATGTACTTGCATTTGAGGCTAACAAAGTAATATATTCCATCATACAGAAGGAATGGGATGGAAAAAATAACTTGTTTCTCCGAGCAGTCACCCTGCTCTTGCTAATAGACAAAGGACAGGTAAAACACAACTAGGTCAAGTGTATAAAAGATTATCTTCATATCAGAAAAGAAGCAAGCTTGCCCACCAGCTACCAAGATTTTTTTGGAGTATTTCTTTTAATAGAGACATTAAGAAAATAAATTGACATTTCTCTTGAAAAAAAACAAGATGTCATGCAGAATACCAGACCATGGGACGCCTGGGTGGCTCAGTTGGTTAAGTGACTGCCTTCAGCTCAGGTCATGATCCTGGAGTCCCGGGATCAAGACCCACATCAGGCTCTCTGTTCACCAGGGAGTCTGTTTCTCCCACTGACCTCTCCCTCTCATGCTCTCTCTCATTCTCTCTCTCAAATAGGTAAGATCTGGGGGGAAAGAAAAAAAGAATACCAGATTACTCCGGAGCTAAAATGTATTATGCCAAAAGACTTAAAATTTTAAAAAATCTAGTGTGTATATATTTCAAAAGTTCAATTTTTAGGGGTGCCTGGCTGGCTCAGCAGGCAAAGTATGCAACTCTTGATTTGAGGGCCATACATTCAAGACCCACGTTGGGGGGTACAGCCTCCCTTAAAAAAAAAAAGAAGAAAAAAGGTTAATTTTCAAATCCAACTGAAAAAGGAATCACCACCTAAAATTAAAGAACT
Organism: Meles meles; assembly: GCF_922984935.1. Classification (NCBI taxonomy): domain Eukaryota; kingdom Metazoa; phylum Chordata; class Mammalia; order Carnivora; family Mustelidae; genus Meles; species Meles meles. The sequence continues at coordinate 68,814,640 of NC_060078.1, read as the reverse complement.
AATGAGCACTCTAACTAGAGGCATTTGTTTTCAGTTTCATTCTTTTTTTTTTTTTAAAGATTATTTATTTATTTATTTATTTGACAGAGAGAGATCACAAGTAGGCAGAGAGGCAGGCAGAGAAAGTGAGAGGGAAGCAGGCTCCCTGCCGAGCAGAGAGCCCGACGCGGGACTCGATCCCAGGACCCTGAGATCGCGACCCGAGCTGAAGGCAGAGGCCTATGCTTTGTAATGTACAAGGCTTCATAAATACAAATTAAGTGACATAATCAAACTCAAATGTTACATTGCGATTTTTAAAAGATTTTATTTATTTCTTTGACAGAAAGAGTGCACAAGCAGGGGGAGGGGCAGGCAGAGGGTGAAGGAGAAGCAGACTCCCCACTGAGCAGAGGGCTCATAGGATATGGGCCTCCACCCCAGGCCCATCAGATCATGACCTGAGCTGAAGGCAGACGCTTAATGGACTGAGTCACCCAGGCACCCCGTGATTGTTTTAATTAAAATATTTGCTTGAGGGCGCCTGGGTGGCTCAGTGGATTAAGCCTCTGCCTTCAGCTCAGGTCATGACCCCAGGATCCTGGGATCGAGCCCTGCTTTGGGCTCTCTGCTCAGCAGGGAGCCTGCTTCCCCCTCTCTCTACCTGCCTCTCTGCCTACTTGTGATCTCTCTGTCAAATAAATAAATAAAATCTTTAAAATAAATAAATAAATAAAATATTTGCTTGAAAAGAACTTCTATAAATGAACTGGTTTTGGCTTTCAAAAACTGTATCAACATACATTTTATTCCTTATACTTATAAATGATTTTAATTTTGATAAAACCAGGCCTACAGACTTTACAATTTCAGGTGAATATGGCAATATAAAGATGGTGTAGCCCCTTTCTCCTCTTGAAAAATCTCAAAACAACTAGGAGAATGAGAAACAGAAGCAAAATCTACATCCCTAACCAAGAGACATCCCTAACCACATAGATGAGAAAGGCTGCCTATGCAGTGAAGGAAAAGAGGGATGCTGGAAGATCTCAAGCAAGAGAGAGGTCTGCATCTTCACATCTCAAAAGTATCACACACCTCAGTTCTCTAAACTGTACAAGTCATAGCCAGAAGGGTAAGCCCAACCCCCTGGTTTGGCACATCTGAAGGTTTCAAAGACATCATCTGACTAATTATACAGGAGAGTCAGAACTGATCAAGAAAAGGGGTCCATCTTTTCCTAAGAAAATAATTAATGTACTTTAAAGAGAATTTTTGTGAGGCACCAGGCTGGCTTGGTCCACAGGGCATGCGACTTTTTTTTGTTTTTAGATCATGTCATTCTTGATATCAGGGTTGTGACCTCAAGCCCCACACTGGGCGTAGAAATTACTTAAAAACAAATACACAGGGGCGCCTGGGTGGCTCAGTGGGTTAAGGCCTCTGCCTTTGGCTCAGGTCATGATCCCGGGGTCCTGGGATCGAGTCCCGCGTTGGGCTCTCTGCTCGGCGGGGAGCCTGCTTCCTTCTCTCTCTCTGCCTGCCTCTCTGCCTACTTGTGATTTCTGTAAAATAAATGAATGGAATCTTTAAAAAAAAAATACATAAATAAATAAATAGAATTCTTTGAGAACCTAGGCAAAACATCAGTACCCAAAAAAATGGAGAGCAAGAAGGACTCGATGCTAAAAACAGTACATCAATACCTATAAGAACTTCATACGTTTTTCAAGAGAAAAAAGTATGACTCAAGAATATATATCCAGTCTAACAATACAGTTCAGCAATAAAAGCCAACAGTTAAATAGCACTGAGTATGAAAGAACTCAAGGAATACTGTTTCTATGAACTGCTCTTGGAAAAAAATACTAGTTCACAAAATTCAACTATCCAAAGGATAAAAAGAAAAACCATGAAAAAAGGACAAGGTCTGAGCATAAAAGCCATTTAATTATTGGCCTTACACACAAAACTGGTACTGGTTTCCCAGAATAGGAAACAAAGCAGAAGAGGCTGCAGAGTGAAAGATGTGCTTTACACTTCATCTTTTAGATTTTGTACCTAAGCATGTAATCACTAGATAAAAATTACTACTTAAATTTAAAAACTCTAAAGAATTTAAGTTCACTGAAACAGTACTACTTTTCTGGTTAGTTCTCCAATGACTACGCCTGAGGTAAATTTACTCAGATCAGAGGTCCTAAATTATATTCTCAGAGACAAACATACTTCCCCAAAGCATCTAGAAGAGTTCAGATATTTAATGTTGCAATATAAAACACAAAAATTTATCTTTGGAGACAACACTACAAAGACATTTGCAAAAAAGTGTTCAGAGCAATGTGCATATACATAGCACAACATAAGAAATAACCTACATGTACATCAATAGTCTCAATAAATTACAGTGCCACACAACAGAATATCATACAGACATTCAAAATGACAGCATACAAGTATAATACAAATTTATGTATAAAACTGTCCATTTTGCGTTAAATGGTAAACAGTAAATTATGGCCTCTTTCCATATAAGAATACAGATATACTTCATTTCTTTCCATTGCTCTGACTTGTGCTATAACCATACCCTAATTTACTTAATTATTCTCCTATCAACTGACATTTAAATTGTTTCTTTTTTACTTTCTTCATTTACTTTTTTAAATCAAAAAGATCTGAGAGAGAGTGCACGTGTGTGTATACACACTAGAGGGTGGAGGGGCAGGGAGGCAGAGAGAATTCCAAGGAGACTCCATGGTGAACATAGAACCCAACATAGGGCTCAAACCCATAAGCCCAATATCATGAGCTGAGTCAAAATCAAAAGTTGGACACTTAACCAAGAGAGCCAATCAGGCACCCCTTCATTTACTTAAATTAAAATATATACACACACACATACATATTTTTTTGGCCAGTAAATAGTGTTTGTTGAGCATAAATCTTCACATATAGGAACTAATACTTCTGTAAGGCAGATTCCTGAAAGTGAAAGTATTTAGTCAAAACTAATATTCATTTTAAAGATTTATAGGTAGTACCAACTGGTCTCTTTGAAAGAGACTGCATCAATTTATACTCCCCCAATCTTGCCATTATTTTCAATCTTTTTCATTTCTATCAACCTGATATATGAAAAATGATATATTTTAATCTACATTTCCTTGGTGTAGTGAGGGCAAACGGATTTTTTAAAGATTTTTATTTATTCGAGAGAGAGAGAGTCAGCAAGCACAAGCAGGGGAGGAGTAAAAGGAAAGGAAGAAGCAGATTCCCTGGTGAGCAGGGAGCCCCAGATGGGACTCAATCAGATCCCTGAGACTCTGGGAACATGACCCCAGCCAAAGGCAGACACTCAACCAACTGTGCCACCCAGGCACTGCCAAATACTTTCATTCTTCCACTGTTTGTGGTACTAACAAAACACAGACCATGGCTACTACATATAACAAACATAGTTTTAATTTTTCATTTGACAGTATTTAATAATTGGGAACTTCACTACAATCTAGACCTTTACTTCTCATTGAAAATTTAAAAAGAACAAAACAAAACAAAAAAAAACCCCAAAATAAAAAACCTGAGGCACCACTGGGCCAACATTTCTTAAAATCAACTGGCACTGACTGAACAGAAGTTGTGCCCTCCAACTTAACCTTAATGTATTCACTCATTTATGTTACCTGTCTGGTCTGCTATAGGAATTTAAGTTGAAGACCCCATTTCTATGGAGTTATTTGGTTATATACTAATTATCAGGATTCTTCATATGAAGAATATTTAATACCTTTTCTTACATATTTATGCCATACAGATTTCTTCTCTGTGAATGGCTTTCGACTTACTCATAACATTCATAAATATATATAAAGTCTTAAAAGTCTACATTACCCATCAAATGATAGTAATATTTATCCTTGGGTATTAAGATGTTTGTCACCTTTCTTTATCTCTACTTTTTAAAAAATGTATAAAATAAGCATTGATTCCTTTTATAATCAGGGAGGGGGGAGAACTATTTTCATTCGAAACAAAAAATTCTAACTGATAGTTTGGTTATGTTGACTTTTAAATTGACAAAGGATAAAGCTAATTAAAAATTTATTTATAAAGAAAACCTGAATGTGTACTACAAGAGGAGTTTAACATAATAATCAAAGTCCATATGCATTATTTCATGATAGCACTTCAGATCTGAATTGTAACATTTTTACAAAAGATATTCAAAAGTGCATGGACTGATCCGATTCACACTGAAGTTATAAATTAAGTTTTTGGATACTGATACTTCAGAGAAACACATTTGTTCTCCAGCTGGAAATATAAAAACTGTATTCTCAGTAGCTTGGTCAGTTAAGGGTCCGAGTCGACTCTTAATCTCAGCTCAAGTCTTGATTTCAGGGTCCCAAGTTCAAGCCCCATGTTGGGCTCCATGCCCAAAAAAGCTATATTTTCATTCAGATATTTTATTTAATACATACTAAGTGTTATACACTGTGCAAGGTGCTAGGTAGGCAATAATAAGGCACAGTACTTGGCTGTAAGCTTATAAATAAGTGAAAAAGGCAAGAACACAGTGTAGTAAGAGCTGCTGAGGCACAAAGAAAAGGAATTTAAACCAGTCTTGGGGATTGGAGAAATAAGGAAAGGCTTCTTAAAGATAAACCACCTTAGGAGAAATCAACTAAGAAGGGTAAGAGCGGGGCAGGAATCCTGCAATCACCCTGACTCTTCTCTCTCCGATTCTCATATCCTAACAATCACCACTCCTATCTATCCATCCTTCTAAAATTTCTCCTGACTCTTTTTTTTTATTCTCACTGTCACTACCCTGCTCCAGGGTATACTAAATTCACTCCTCTAACAGCTTTGTAACTGGTCTCACCACATCAACCCCACCATCCAGTTCCTAACCTAATCACTACACTGTAATTACAGTGATCCTTCAAATACTCATTCAGGCTACTGTCCAAATTAAAACACTTGGGGGAGAATGGGTGGTCCCCACAAACCTAGCCCTCAGGATAAAATCCAAAATTCTTACCAAGCCCTTCGAGACCTGGCCCCCACTTACTTCTGCTACAACCCTAGTATTTCCCACAAGAACTTCTTTCAGATCCCCTATCAGATCCTGCCATCTCCCGTTGCCAGGAATTTACGTAAGCTATTTCCTCCTGTCAGAAACATAGGTTCTTCAGTAACTCTCATGTATTCTTCAGATCTCAGTTTAAAAGTCTGGAAAGACTTTTGTGATCACTCAAAAGCCTTTCTCAATACACCCTTCTAAGCTTGCTCCCACTTAGAATTGCCCCATCACAATATTTATCACACTGTACAAGCATCAGGTTAGCTATCTTGACTCCCTCATTTAAAGTAATGGGAAAACAAGGAAACTTTTGTTTTTCACAGTCGCGTTCTAGTATTTAGAAACATTACCTAGTATATATAGTAGTTATATTTACTGAAAGAATTATAAATATCTGTTACCTTGGCTTTATCTACCCTACCAAGCAGCAAGCAGGCACTTTACACAAAGAAGCAATTTTTAATCTACAAAGCACTCTGCAACTTCAAAGATATTATGAACTTCTTAAGTACACAGTAAGTGCTCAGTAAACACTTGTTAGATGAAGATAGTCGAACAGAAGACAAAACCCTTGTCCCATGCATAGTTTCCCTAAATTCTACTTAAAATTAACTCTAAGTCACTCCGATTTTGATATAAACACCTAAAAATGACAAGATTTCAATTGTAGTTTCTTTTGTTTATAAAGATCTGAAATGCTCCTTACTTTTTAAAACTTTAAAGGACAAAAATCAACTATTCTCCTCTCCAATTCACATAAAGCTATATATTTCTTATAGCTCAAGAGTTAAAAAGGAATCTTGAGAACTGGAAGACTAAAGATCAAAAAAGCATCCAAAATTAACATGCCCAAAGGAATGTTGTTATTCATACAGAAATGGAAAAAATACATTCTTAAATAGCATGAATGAACCTGAGATAAGGGTAGTTTTCATGGAGGATAAAGAAATAACTGAAAAAATAAAATGCTCCATACTAGCCCATGTTAATAAGAATTATGTAAGAGTATGGAATTACAGCACCTTCAAATTTATTTAACTTTTTTTCCCTTTAGTGAGGAGGTAAGATGAATTTTTTGGACTGGCATGGAGAGATAGGACTAATTTATTTTACATAATAGCAAATATATAAAGAGTTTTTAGGGAAATCTACATTTCTTCTTATGGAAAAGCCTAAGATTATGAAATTTTGATTCTGGGCAAAGTTTTGAGTGAAGAACTGTAAATTCCCGTTTACCCAACCCACAATATAAGCCATAACTGGGAATACACCTCTCCTGGACAACATTTCAATTTACCATCTATAAAAACTGCAAGATTCTACAGCAAAGCCTCAAAATAAAAGGTAGGGGTGGGGTAGTAGGGATTTAAATGTCTCAATGGACCTAAGATACAATAGTAAACATCAAGTATCTTGGCCAAACATTCTCTTAAAAGCTCTTATGCCACCCAAACAACTCTCCTAAAGACTGACCTGTGAATGTTTGCTTTAACTGCCTTTTTTGCCAAAGAATTCAAAACACGTCACACACAACTTAAGTATTCTCCAAACACAGGTTACTTTTCATTTACCACGTGCAAACGGGCAATAAAGAAAAAAGTTGACTACCTAATTATCAGTGAAAAGCAAAAAGAAAAAATGTAATTGCTATCTTAGTTTATATGCACTAAGATGACTACTGCATTCAATAAAGTGTTTTCAACCTAAAAAAAATGTTTTTCAGCATTTTTAAGCTAAAAAAGTTAACTTTCTCTAACTGCTTCATTTTTATAAGTATAAACTCACATTCCTTCACTAGTTTTTTTTTTTAAAGATTTTATTTATTTATTTGACAGAGAGAGATCACAAGTAGACAGAGAGGCAGGCAGAGAGGGGGGGGGGAAGCAGGCTCCCCGCTGAGCAGAGAGCCCGATGCGGGACTCGATCCCAGGACCCTGAGATCATGACCTGAACCGAAGGCAGCGGCTTAACCCACTGAGCCACCCAGGCGCCCTCCTTCACTAGTTCTTAACTGATTATAAATCCTTTCCATTATGCACTCTATAAATTATTTATCAGAAACTGTCAGAAAAAATGTAAACAAAAATAAATGTATTACACAAAGCAAGATTAGAGGATGTGTGGTCTCAAGGTATCTTACATTTAAGAATCAGTATTTGGCAAGTTGCCACTGTTATAGAGCCTATTTACACCTGGCTGGCTCAGTTGGCAGAGCATTTGACTTCATCTCAGGGTCTTCAGTTCAAGCCCCATATTCAGTGTGGAGCCTACTTTAAAAAAGAGAGCAAACAGACTTTCTCACATTTATATAGAACAATTTTTGAAACTATTCAGATGACGACCCTATGCTCAACTAATTATTTATCTACTTACCCTGTCAGTTAAAATAGGATTTACAGAATTCATTTGGGCTTTAAAAGATATAATCTCATTATCTCTGTATTAGGTTTTTTTAAATACCCCAAAACAAAAATATTGCCCAACAAGATCAAAAGAAGCCCAACTTAAGGTTAATAAGGAATTTCTCCCATCAAAATACTGAACTCAAAATATTGAAAGGCAGCTCTTGCTTACATTTTTTGAATATACAAAAAAGGATATTATTTTTGAAGTTAACACATTAACACATTAAACCCAACCAGTTCCCAACTAGTATGTACTATATTGTGACTATAATCCCAAAATGATTCTCATATAGCTAACAGAAATTTAGACATAAAAAATTCTGATACCACAAAGATGTAAATCATTTAGTAATTTGCAGGTAGCAAGTGATAGGATATTTAAATCATGCCAGAAAGAAAAAAAAACATTATTTGGCAATACTTAATTTTACTCTTGGAAGCAATGCAAATATTATCACATTGTTAGTTATAAAAACTGGATAATGATAGAGTCAGGAAAGAGATGAGTTAATTAACAAATTATTTTAGCACATGACTCTACCACTTGTGGATTAGCAATTTTTAAAGAATCTGAATATAATCAAATATAGCAAAACTTGAATTTTATTAATTTCAACTTTCTTTGATGAAACAAAAATATTTGAGATCTTGCCACAGGATCATTATTATTTTATCAATTATCATTAAATGCATACACACACACACACACACACACACACAAAAGAAAATGTCAGTATAATTGAGTTCCAGCAGAGAAAAGACCAGATAAATTCCTCGTTTTTTTTTTAAAGATTTTATTTGAGAGAGAGAGAGTGCTCGAGCAAGCAGGGGGAGCAGCAAGCAGGGGAGAAGCAGGGTCCCCACTGAGCAAAGAGCCCAATGCCAGGCTGGATCCCAGGCCCAAGGAAGACGGGAGCCAAAGGCAGCCCCTTAACCGAATGCACAACACAGGTGCCCCAATTCTTTATGTTTTTATATACAACTAGTTTGCATTAAGGCATTACTCACAGAGCTAACTCAGCAAGAATTACATAGCCGACTTTTAAAGCAAATTAAGTCTTTCCTTTTTTGTATCATAAAAATCTTTAAACTGAAACATTTAACTAAATATCCATCTTTATGCATGCAAATCAACTCAGTCCCTTTAATTAATAAAATAAGATGGCAAAGCTATGTTTTCTCGAATGCCTTTACAACCATACTTTCCTGAACAAGGAATATGAACTACATTTCATTCTTCATAGTCAGTAGCTAATCAGTTTCAGTATCTAGTTCTCATAGGCTGACATAATGCTGCAATGTTTCCGTTGCACAACATTCTGGGGGAAACGTTTAGAATTATTTCCACTGAAATTTTTAAGTCCTGTACACAAGCATCATGGAAGTGTTTAAATCAGAGCTATCAAACGTCTTTTTTTTTTTTTTAAATATTTTATTTATTTTATTTGACACAGAGAGAGGTCACAAGTAGGCAGAGAGGCAGGCAGAGAGAGGGAGAAACAGGCTCCCCACTGAGCAGAGAGCCCGATACAGGGCTCGATCCCAGGACCCTGAGATCATGACCTGAGCCGAAGGCAGAGGCTTAAACCACTGAGCCACCCAGGCGCCCCAGCTATCAAACGTCTTAAATAAAAATTCTAATTAAATTCTTAAAAATTTTGTTTTCTCAAAAATAGTGACTCTATTTTTTTAAAAGTCATTTTTCTCAAGCCCAAGAAAAAAAATTTCTTGCTTTTTCCTGCCTTATTTGCAACCTAAAACATCCACCTTAAGTGTGTCATTCACTCACTTATCATCATTATATTTGATCACCTTTTAGCTTCTAAACATTCAACAGAAAGCCTGACAATCTCACATGTTTTGGGGACTTCAATACACTTTGTTCTTTTCCCAAATACTCATGTTCTGTGTGTACTACTATAAGCTATTATATAACAGGGGGTGGGAAAAATTAAAAAATACTGCAGCACTACAAGCCATTTAGCATGCTGAGTTCCCACAGTTGCTTAGTGGGTGTTCTGAAACTAGGCCATATTTCTAGTATTAAGAATTTCAAATCACTACTTCCAAAGTACAGAAATAAACGTCTTCAAGATTAAATCATAAAACCTTACTATTTTAAGCTGCCTAGTATATAAGTATCCTATTTCTAGGAGTTTAAAATGGTAATTAACACATGGTAGGTAAACCAGTATTTGTTTTAGCAACAATAAATAACCAGCTTTTCTACCCATAGTTACAGAATCATAGACTTCAATAGATTACAATATGAAGATAACGTGCAGTTTATCTGAATAAGAACTAAAGCCCTTAGGTGAAATCTTGAATTCTTTACCCCAAAGGAAACATAAACAAAATTGGAATTAAATATAATCTCTTTCAGGTCACTCAATCTGTTAGACTCTACACGCTTATAACAAAGAAGTAATTACAACCCCCAATCTAATTTTTCCAGTCCCGGTTACCAAGAAATACCAAAAAATAAATCTTACTCTTTTTAACAGAATAAAAGATGCAGAAATACTTAGGTCATTTTGTCATATCATTGCAACAGGTATGTTTTTATTCAAAACTAATGAGGAAAAACATGTTACTCAATTTTACATATTTCATAGCTAAGGAAGGAAAGAAACAACATGGTAGGTATAAAATCCACTTCTACAAACTGTAAAGTACTTATACTGCAGTGATTCAGTACTTTCAGTAATTATTTGCTTCAACTTAATTTTACTCAGTACTTATGGTGCCTACTATGTCTCACCTCATTAAGCAAATCTTTCTAATAAAAAAGTTTGACACTGTAATTTTTTTTAAAGATTTATTTATTTGAGAGAGAAAGAGATCACAAGTAGGCAGAGGCTGGCAGAGAGAGAGAGAGGAGGAAGCAGGCTCCTGCCAAGCAGAGAGCCCGATGCAGGACTCGATCCCAGGACCCTGAGATTATGACCTGAGCCAAAGGCAGAGGCTTAACCCACTAAGCCACCCAGGCGCCCGACATTGTAATTTTTTAATTGCATCATTTTAGATAAAAACCTCTCCCAAATACAACACATGGGCCTGTGTAATCTTGAACAAAACTCACTAACAGCAGTGAATCACTTCTTCATGATCTTCTATCAGCATTACTATTATACTCTTCTATATGTAAAACAAATGGTGCTTTGAAAGATTCTATGTTTATCACATTAAGCTGCCTTAAACACCCATTTAAAAAAAATGTGCTGTATCTGATTTTTAAGTGCCCCCCCCATGTTCAACTCTCTTATGACCTCTACGAGATATCTAAGTCCTTTTTACATTTGGTTACTAAACTTTTTTAAATTGTACATTATGAGAAAAAAAAAAAACAAAACGCCTTCAATTAAGACCTGAGGGGGTCTAAAGGCAGAAAATATGTTTAAGACCAAAAGCACTATGACATCTCTTTGTCCTTTTCAGTGGTCTGTTTGTTTTGGGGCTCAAGACTACTAATTTTAGTAATTTTTTTATTAGGACCCTACAGTCTAGGCATTAGATACTAGAGAAATGGTAGTAAGACAGACAGACATACTTGATGCTATCATGAAACTTACAATCTAGCAAAAAGACAGACATTAAAAACATCATTACGAAAATATTCAAAAAGAGTAAGTGCAGATGCCAAAGAACCTTAGAACAAGAGAATCTAAGGATCAAAGAAGGCCTCCCAGAGGACGAGATATAGAGGCCAGAGGGTGCCTGGGTTAGCCAGGTGAGAAGGCAGGGCTTCTGTCTATCCAAGGAGATGAAACCAGAAAGCTTTAGTTTCCTAATAAATAACCTTGAAATAAATGAGGTGACATAATTTATAATGTAGGGGCACCTGGATGGCTCAGTTGGTTAAGCATCTGACTCTTCATTTCATCTCAGGTCATAATCTCTTGGGGCTGTGGGGATCAAGCTTGGTATCAGGCTCCTCCCTCAGCAGGGAGTCTGCTCAGAAAGATTTTCTCCCTCTGCCCTTCCCCACCCCAACCCGGCTTGCTCCTGCTCACTCTGTCTCTCAAAATAATTAAATAAAACTTTTTTTAAATGTATAATGCATTTGCTAAATGGTGAAAATTTTAAAAAGGAATTTCTTGAGTTTCTATAACAAAAATAACTGGAGGGATCAAAAGCAACAATAAAAAGCAGTATGAGAATCTTTTAAAATGAGAAACCATGGCACTTTGAGGGAACAGAGTTGGAATGGCAAAAAAAAACGGCCTCTATGGAGTATCAAATCATACTATATGGAAAATCACTTAATATTCAAATTTAGAGAATTTTTAAATCATGTAGGCCACACACAGTCTTCTACCAGATATAACTGCTGATGATATAGTCTGACTTACCCAAAGGAAAGAGTGGCACTTTGAAGCAAGTATGAAAACAGGTGGTTTTAATGCTCTCAGAAGAGTGAATCTTATTTTTTTAAATTTATTTTTAGTAATCTCTACACCCAAGCAGTGGGTCAAACTCATGACCCTGAGATCAAGAGTGGCACGCTCTTTCAAATGAGCCAGCAGGTGCCCCAAGAAGAGTTAATTTTAAATGTCTGTACAGTAAACACCACTGAGTTCTAAAGGGGTTCATAAATGTTACTCTTAACATGATGCATAAATGTTGAGAAAAAGATATTTAAATGTGACTGAAAAATAATTATCAAAGGTCTAAACCTGGGGATTATTCCACATCAGGCTGGTAAGTTCTTGTATTTAATTAAAATATTAACGAAAAATATACTTAGTTAAAAGATTTAAATAATAATTTATGACTCAAATCTCCAACATTCATGCAGATCCACAATCCAAGGCCCAAATTAAACACAAGAAATAACAATCTCTAAACATATATGCTTTCATGAATCCCTACTAAAATACTAAATCATACATAGAATCCAAATTGCTATTCACCTGCAATTCTCCAAATGGACCTTAACATCTCTAAGTTCTATGCTTTTTCTGTCCATTCTACCCTACTTATCCCTCAAGAGTTAATTCATGTCCTATTCTCCAGCAAGCATTGCTGGTTATACATGCAATCTGTGTCTTAACCCATCTGAGTTCTCCAACACATACTGATACTGCTATCAAAGCACTTGTCAACACTGTAAAACAATTTACTATTGACTTGCACAGTTCATGCAACAAACTGTGAACTTTCTGAAAGCAGAAAACATAATGTTAACTATGTATCTTCAGAGTCTGGGACATACATGGCACTTAGTAGAAGGTCGATAACATGAATATGAAATTATAGCTAATAAGAAATATATACAAAACAAAATTTTAAAGTTAACTTAAGGACTATTTATAAAACTGACAGTTTTGAAAGCAGGAAGAAGTGTTGTACAACACAAAACTGGAAACTGAGAAAGGGCAAATTTAACTGATTAATATCTAAAACTTGGAGTTAATTTCATTGTCAGAACAAGTAATTTCTTGTCTGCCAAGACATCAGAATTTCCAAGACATTAGAAAAACCAAAAGAAAAAAAGAGCTCTTTATCAACTATGAAATTACTTAATTAAAATTGTACAATTTACAAATAGTATTTGAGGGCAAACAAAGTACTTAAATTTTAAGTGTTCACAACGCTATAAAACTTAGAAGATATACAAGTCAAAATACTTCATAATTCATAAAGTCTTTCAAGTTCATTTCACATAGGGATCAATTATACCCACTTTTAAGGTCCCTTTTAATGTTTTAGCTTCAAGCAGTATGTTCATTCTTTCCAATAAAAGAACCCTTACCTTTTACAGCATGTACTACTTTTTGCAATCAGTTCTGATCTTTAGAGAAGTTGGAATGAGATATATAGTGTGAAATCTAATTAGTTCTTTTAAATCTTGATAATGGGAATTTCATACTTTCTCAGAAAGCACATATGTTACCAACATTTCAAAAGCTAAAGAGCCTTTTGTAATTAGAAAATTCTTTTCATGTGTTACAACTTTGTTTTGCAGAATTAAAGATGCTGTGCTAAAAAGATGGGAACCAGGAGAAAGTACCAAAGAACGAGCATTAGTTTACCTCAAAAACAATGCAATTACCTATTTTAGAACATAAATCAGTGTTTCCAACTCATCCTTGTTTCTTTCAACCTTCACTGACTGCAATTACATTTCAGAACACTCTATATAAAGTTCAAGCATTCCATAGGTCACCTTGTGACTTAGAAATTTTTCAGATCTTAAAAGTCAGTGTAAACAGAGCTAGGAAAATACAAAATTTTAACTAGTATAACCTCAGAGAAAATATTTTCAGGAAGATTTACATGGCCTGACTTTGATGTGGTATAACTAGCAGACAAAACAAAATTCAAAATTCAAAAAACAAAACTTTTATAATTCAGCCTATGGAAGATTTAGCCTTAAATTATAATATGCCAATACATAATACAAAATGCATGAAGCAAAGTCTAACAATAAGCAAAAAAACAACCAATTTAATATCTGTAGTTTCTCAAGTACATGAAAGTACTTAAAATAACACTCCACTGCGAAATTACAGCTAATTTCTAATTTATGTACAACAAAATATTTACCAATTCCCTACTAGTCTTATTAGGAAATGTCAAAGTGTTTATTCTATATCTAAATTTCCTCTCCTAAAGGAAGTGATATTTTATAAAGTAATTCAAGAACACCTCCACCAAGGCCAAAACATAAACCTCAGAACTCACTGTAGGATTTATGGGTCAATCTGTTTGGTTTTACTGTGTTTTGTTGCGGGGGTTGGTTTTTTTATTATAAACATAGATTTTATGGTTTCATACATGAATGATATGTAAATGATATATGAATAATATAGTAAACTGAATTCTTTTTTTTTTTTTTTTTTTTATTTGACAGAGAGAAATCACAACGAGGCAGAGAGAGAGGAGGAAGCAGGCTCCCCGCGGAGCAGAGAGCCCGATGCGGGGCTCGATCCCAGGACCCTGAGATCACGACCTGAGCTAAAGGCAGAGGCTTCAACCCATAAAGATATATTCTTTCGACCCCAAAAAATACTCATCTTTCTTTCTACACACAGAAGATATATTTTAATCAATAATACAAGTTTATTTTTATATTTAAATATCTCACTAGAAAAAAATCTAAAAATTAAATTGTTTAAAGAACACAAGTCTTACAGAAATACTAAATTACACAACAGATATTGGTAATCCAGCATATTTTAAAAACAAATAGGACTGCCTGGATAACAAAGAAATTCAGTATTATTTACCTTTCCCCCACATGGGTAAGGCATGTCAAAAAATATACCAGCAGAGGGGGCGCCTGGCTGGCTCAGTCAAAGAGCATGCAACTCTTCATCTTGGGAGTTTTGAGTTCAAGCACCATGCTGGGTGTAGAGATTACTTTAAAAATTTAAATTAAATTAAACACACACACACACACGCACACGCACATCCCCCAGCAACTATTCGGAAGGCATCTTTGGAAGATCCCACACAGAATTCTAGTTTATGGCTCTCTGAATATAGGACAAGCCCTGTTCCAAGTTATTAAAGAAACAATAATACTTTAAACGCACAATTCCATCAATATAACACAAGAATTTATAATTCTGATGTACTTTTTGTTTCAAATTTCTGACTGGTCTGTAATTCACAAGTTGTTGCACATGTCTGGCTACAATTATCAAAACATAGCTCTCATCAACTTTATATGGTAGTTTAAAAACTTTTTAAAAATCTAGCTGCAAGCTATTAATGTATCTCTTAATATCACTTTTATTCCCAACAACTTTTAACAAGAGAAAAACACTTGAAAACTGTATTAACAATGAGAGATTAATAAGCAAATGCCAATCTGAGAGTAATGTAGTTGTTTCTTCAAAAACTAAACAAACACCATAAGAAAAAGTAGTCATCTTAGATAGGCTAAGTCCACCTCTCCAAACTCTGTGGCATTTCAAGAACATAGCTTTATGTTAGGTTTGTATTATACTTAAGCCATTTGAAAGTTACAAACCTTAAGGCCTTTACTTGTCTAAGATCTATTTTTCAAATGTATATTCATAATTAAATAAAAGCTTCAGTGTACCTTATGTCAAATAGGTATTTAGAAGATTTATCATATTCAATCTAAATTCCACAGGTAGGGAATGGTTTTCTATATATATATATATCATATATATATGATATATATGTAATTTCTAAAAATTCTTGTCACTGTCACACAGAAAGTCTTCAGCACTTGACAAATTCAAAATAAAAATGTATGAATGTTACAGATTGTACCCAATAGCTAAGTTTCTTCAAATACATATTAACAGTTTTAAGAGCTATGGCATGGAAGGGCCAGGGTAGAAATCAGTACACTAATAAACTGAGATTTTAAAATAAGATAATTTTTCAGTGTTAATGCTACATTTAAATACAAAAATATTTGGTTACACAAGTATACCCTAGGATTCTGGAAAACAAAAACTTTTAAGTTTCAGATACAGTAATCCCTCTCAGTAGATACCAGAAGCTGACATTTATGAAGAAGTATACAAAATTGCACAGGTGAAAGCTATAGACTGAAGCAAATACTATACAGTACATATCTACAACCCAATTTTGCTTCAGCATCCCCAGAGACTTAAAAAATATTTCTTTGGGTAGGTTGCAAAACATTGCTTCCTCTTTTATTCTCATCACCCCCATTATGATACAAAGCGACAGACAAGAAAATCCAATCACCAACTGTAAGGGCTGAAAGCTTCGAAACACATAAAAAAGCATCTTCTTTCCCACTCCCGAATCGGTATTCATTCCACCTGTTTGTAAATCCATACAAACACAATAACACAATACCTCTGCTGATTTAAAAACGGGAGGGGGAGGGGGCAATTAAGGGTTTGAAGTCTTTCTTCTTCTACCTAGGCTGGGGCGGGGGAGGGGGATGGTACAAAACAATGGATACTGAGGGGCTGGGGGGAAATCGCTTGCTCCCGAAGCCTCCAGCGTTAAAAGCTTGGGGGGTGGAGGGGGGGCGGGGGGAGGAGATAGAGTACTTTTCCTCTATTCCTAAAAGCTACCGCGGAAACAGGCTGCCACCAAGCAAGTCCAACAGGGCGGTCCTGGATGCCCACAACTCGCCTCACCAGGCAACAGACCCAAAGCCAACTCGCCACTCTTCACCGAAACGACAGAGGGGAGAGAGTGGTGGGCTTTGGGGAAGGGCGAGGAAATACCCCACCCCGCACCACTAGCACTGCGCCAAGGCCCGGCCAGCGATTTACACGCCTCCCGGACGCCCACGGGGCGCCCCGAAGCCTGAGCCAGGTGTCCCCGGGGGCAGAGCGGAGCAGGGCCATCCGCCGGGCGCCCCCGGCCCGCGCCCTCTCCCCGACTCGCCCCCGCCCACGAGCTGCCCCGGCCGCCCGCCGCCACCGCAGGCCCGGCCCCGGCCGCTGTCAGAGCTGCCCGGCTCACTCTCGGAGACCGGCTGCGGGCCCCGTACGAGCCGGCTCCGAGGGCCGGGCCCTCCCTGCGACAGGACCCAGGAAAGAGGCGGCGGCGGCGCCTCCCAGGGCCCCAGCCCCTCGGGCCTCGCCCCGGCCCCGCCGGCTCTACCCCCTCAGGGCGCGCGGGGCCTCCCCCAATCGACAGCCAGCTGGACCGCCCGACGGGTAGGAACGAAAGCAGGAAGAACAGACCAACAACGACCCTCCCGCCTCAGCGGCCCGGGGTTACCGTCAGGAGCCCCAACTCCGCCATCCTCCTCGCTCGCCCTCCTTCCTCCTCCTCCTTAGAAGCGACGCTGCCCAACCGCCGCCCCCCGCCCGCCCCTCCCCCACTTGCCCCGCCCCGCCCCGCCCGCCCCTCCACACACTCTCACTCCTACGGCCCCGCCCCACCCCTCCGGCGCAAGCCCGTCACTCGCCGGAGAAGAAAAACAGGCGGAGCCAAGCATACTGACGCTGCCCAATCAGAGTGAGGCACTGGCGCCAAAGACGCTGCCCAATCAGAGTGAGACCTTGGAGCCAGGTTCCCTCGCTCCGCCCTTTTCCTTTCCTCTGCCGCTCTACGCCCTCTCCCGCCCACTGGGCGCCGCTGGCAAGCCGAGCCACAGAGTAAGCCTCCAACAGGGTAGAGCGACAACTTGCAATCGGAAGTTACTGTTGAAGCCAAAGCAGCCATAACTGATAATGGCAGGGTGTTTCCTGGCCTCCCGTCTCCAGTGTGACGTAGTTTTCCCTTCGCCCAAATCTCACCGTTGCCCTGGGCAACAGTCGAGCCGTCCTGAAAGATAAATCTGTAAGTAGGCCCGGAAAAGGACCAAAGGTGACCAGACATCCCAGGTTAGACGGCTTAATTCATATTCAGAACTACCTGCCTGGGATGGGGAAGAGGAAGGAGCAGGTTTCCTGGCCCTTATTTTGCTGGGACGTCTGGTCACTTACCTAGGTGGACAAAAGGTTAGGGTTCCGAAAATCCCTGTCCAGCCCGGAAGTTGCATTTGGCACTTCTGAATGGGGTCATGGCGGACGGGTGGGAATAGCCAGAGACCCCGGCACTACCGGGAATGCCCATTCCTGCTGGAGTCGCAAAGTGAGATGTGGGTCCGTCTGCCTTGTCCGGTGAGGCAGCCCACAGCTAGACGGCCGGTGGGAGACGGAGAGCCGAGGGGGTGAGCAGGACTCACAGCCGCTTCCGCTGGAAGAAGATTTTCTTTCCGGGCTGGCTTGCCCGCCCTACCCCCGCCCCTCTGAGGTTCCCTGTGGGGCGAGGCCGCTCCACCGGCCCCTCGCGCCCAGCTGCAGCCCGCCGGGTAGGGAGGGGGCTTAGGCGCGCACCGCAAGGCACTCCCGCAAGATGGAGCTCCTGACCTCGCCCCTTAAGTTCCTATTAAGTGCTTCCACCCTGATCTTTGGAGGACAGAGAATTCTGGAGCTTGAGGAAATCGTTTTCCATTACCACCTAGAAAGGAAGGTGGTGGTCCTGCACTGCAGCGGCAACACTTCTAAGTCTTACTTCCCCGCCTCTTGTCTTAACATTGCGTTCTTCCTTTTGTTTCTCCTCCTTTGGGGGCTTAAAACCAATGACTTCGGTGCTGGGTGAAGCTATACCGTCCTAATCCTCCACGCCTACGTTTTACTAAACAGCTTAATGCTTGTGAATATTCATAAAAATACCGTAAGACTTTTATATGGTTCTTTTCAAGAGTTGTTACACTTTATCTCATGTAGTTCCTTCTGTAGGCTTGAGTCAAGAACTGTAAGTCATCTTGGTCATACTGGGTTGGATGCCTAACGTTGCCGGAAAAAAGAC
Source organism: Meles meles (assembly GCF_922984935.1). NCBI lineage: Eukaryota > Metazoa > Chordata > Mammalia > Carnivora > Mustelidae > Meles > Meles meles. Next base: position 68,795,896 of record NC_060078.1, on the reverse strand, counting down.
CAGGAGAACTTTCAGGTAAATTGAAAACTATTTACCCAGCCAGTCAACAAGGGTGCAAACCTAACTTCTTTGCTTAATTTTCTTCTACTTCCATACTACTCATGCTGTAGCCAAAATGAACTATTCTTGTTTCTTCCAAGATTAATCATTGAAGCACTAACCTTTCATGACTCTTGTTTCCATGTCCTAGTTATCCTTGGAGATGTGTTTCCAGGTTCTCTCCAACAGGAAGTAATTTCCTCTGTGCTTACCTAGCATTTTTTGTACTTCTTTTATGACAACCACTGTTTTATATAACAGCTGCTTATGTTCTTAGCTTTACTATGTTTACATCTAAATAGAATGGTTTGCCTATTAGATGGATCTATTCTCCCTATCATGTTATTCTGCTCGTGATATTATTTTGGTAAATACTTCCTAAAAGACTGAATATATTTGGTGTTTTCCGGGTGCCTGAGACATTGCCAGCTTCAGTTGATTAAATTCAGTGTAGTTCTTGTTACTCAACCTTTTCTTAGGTTTCCCCTCTGAAGTCTTTCCAACATGATTTCTTCCCTCAATTAAAAAAAAATCATACATAAAAAAGTCGAAATAATACAAAAAACATTCATATACCCTTCACCTAGATCCAGCAGTTAACATTTTGCTGTATTTATTTCATCCCTTTTCATGCTTTTTTCATTGTCATTAAACTATTCGGTAACAGGTTAGACATTTGTTAAGCAGACACCTCTAAAATTTCCAAAATGTATTCCCCAAGAATTATAAAGTTCTCCTGCAAAACATAGTATCATTATCACAACTAAGGAAATTACTAATTCTGTGTTATTTAAAATCTAGTCTGTATGTGTATTCTCTCATTTGACCCAAGAATATCTTTTATACCTTTTCCCCTGCTCCTAAGATCCAAAATTTAGGATCCAGTCAGTGTTTATGTCATTGTCATTTTAAAGAATTCAGGCCAGAAGTGTCTTCAGTGTTTCCTTTTTTCTTATTCCTTTTAAGTCTTAACGTATTTTGCAAGAATATTCACAGATTCATTCTTCGCCAATCATGATTACGCCTTCTAAGTAACTATGATACCATTGTCACGCGTTGTTAGTTAAATCCATCCCACTTCTCTGCACACACAGCCTTCTATGGTATCCTACAACGGAGAGTTTAATATTTAATCCTCCTGTCTGTGGAGAGTAAGTGCCAGTGTCCTGGACTGACTGTCTCCCTGTAGTAGAGTGTTGCTGCTACTTCACCAGCACTTGGAGCTGATGTGATATAATCTGCAGCAGTGTACTGATGTCAGCACAGTTTCAGGAGTGTCAACTCCTGGCACCCCGAGGACTGTTGATGAAAGATGTGTGGGCTCTGCAATTCAAATACAGATGAATCTTGATGTTATCAAAGCAGATACCAAGGCAACTGCTGGCCATCTGGTATTTTGTGTGAGTAGGATGTGTCATTTTCTATTAACTTAATAGTAGTGTCTGCTGGTGAAGTATACCAGAACCGGTGGCATCATCCAAATTCATCCAAGAAGAACAGTTCCTGTTCTTAGGCCTAGGCACAGTTCAGAAGCTAGACACTGCACATTTTATTCACATGAGTCTAAATTAATTAGCCAAATTGAACATGTTGCAACATTTTTCTGCTAGCAGATGCCAGATAGCAAAACAGAATAGAACTACTATAGTTTCCAGCCACATGACATATGATGCTATTTGGCATCTCCAGATGAATATTATCAGTCCAAATTAAGCTCAGCTAGCATGTGGGCAGCCACTTGAGTGAGAATGGACATTACTACTTTATGTCTGCTGAAAAACACTTTCTTTTTAGGCCCCCTCTGTCACCTTTTCTTCATGTTAGTTTACATTCAGAAATCTAATACACATTTGAAAATTCACCTATCAATCATGTCTTGAATAAAACAAATAAAATGTTTCATATTTTTCCTACCATTCCTGCCACCACCATCCACAACCTGTAATAGGCAGATTGAATTTACTTAAAAGGATCTAAATTAGTAAATACTCACCAAAAAATATCCTTTGTTGTTCTTTACATAAACAGATTGCTTCTGGTGCCTCCCTTAGTTCTCAAAGATTGTATTTTTGTTTCTTAATACCTATTAGTGATAAAATAGGGCATTTGGCATTTGGTGTATTATAGTGGTTCTGTATTCTACTTAAGTTGTGAAGTCAAGGGTCTTTAGCAGTGGGAATAGTAAGGGAAAAGGAACAATAGGCAGTAAAGGGGACTACAGAACTCCCCATGTTCATCTAAATGGGACATTACTTCCCAGCTCTAGCCAGATTTTGCCATGCTAGAATATGGGCCCAGTGTTGCCAGATCTGTCAAGAGGAGCAAATTTGGCCTTTATGTGAAATCTTCCCATTTTAAAACATTGGTTCACATACTTTTTAAACATTTAGCAAGCCAGCAAAAATTTAGCTGCGTAGGACGAAGGGCCAGAAGTTTATGACCTGTGACTCTTATGTGAAAATAGTATTAATACTTAGACTAGAATCTGAAAATGTTTTTTGCCCCCAAAAATGTGTTTTTTGCCATATTTCAGGTGCATTTATTTTTCTAGGTTAGGCAACAAGCCATCTGTCACCTCCATCAAAAATTCAAGATAGAGTCTTATGTACACTAAGCTTCCATTCCCTCAATTAGAATTTTAAACATTTTTACTCTTTAGCACCAGCTTAACTTATCCACATTTTCTCAGCCTTGAATTATATTGTGAAATAGATTTGCCTTATCATATTTTCTTAGAAATATATTTAAGAGGGGTGCCTGGGTGGCACAGTTAGTCAAACATCCAACTCTTGGTTCAGCTAGACTTGTGAAATTGAGCCCCCACATCAGTCCCCACACTCATAGAGGAGTCTGCTTAAGATTCTCTTCTGCAGGGGCCTGGGTGGCTCAGTCAGTTAAGCATCTGCCTTCGGCTCGGGTCATAATCCCAGAGTCCTGGGATCGAGCCCCACGTTGGGCTCTCTGCTTAGTGGGAGCCTGCTGCTGCCCCTGCTTGTACTCTCACTCTCTAATAAATAAAGTCTTTTAAAAAAAGATTACCTTCTCCTTCTGCCCCTCCCTACCTCCATGCATGTGTGTGCACTCCCTCTCTTTCAAATAAATCTTTTAAAAGCATATTTGTCAAGTGCACAGTTTGGCAGCACATGCTTTGTTAAAGTAAATAAATATGACAGGTTTTTAAAGGAAAACATCTTTCAATAGCTCATGCTGTCTTACAGGTACTATAATGTTGATAAGGAGTCAAAGAACTTTTAGAGTCAAAGGTACTTAATGGGAAATCTAGAACAGTCTGCTATCATATCCTTATTTTATTTTTTTAAAGATTTTATTTATTTATTTGACACAGAGGGAGAGATCACAAGTAGGCAAAGAGCAGGCAGAGGGGGATGGGGAAGCAGACCCCCTGCTGAGCAGAGAGCCAGATGTGGAGCTTGATCCCAGGATCCTGGGATCATGACCTGAGCCAAAGGCAGAGGCTTAACCCACTGAGCCACCCAGGAGCCCCTATCACATCCTTATTTTATAGTGATACGAAAATTAAACCTGGAATAATAAATGTCACACTATATTTCTAAGCATTTTAACATCTACTTTTTACTTGAACCTTGCAACCTAGGACAGATACTAAATGTGCTTTTTATGAGAAAATCAAACCTGTGATTGGTTAAGAAATGTATTCAGGGTCATGCTAGCTAGCAATAGAGCTAGAGTACAACCCTGTATCCCATTTCAAGTATAATGTGAAATAGAGGAATCCAAAAAGAAAAAAATCTCTCCAGGGGCGCCTGGGTGGCTCAGTGGATTAAGCCGCTGCCTACGGCTCAGGTCATGATCTCAGGGTCCTGGGATCGAGCCCCGCATCGGGCTCTCTGCTCTGCAGAGAGCCTGCTTCCTCCTCTCTCTCTGCCTGCCTCTCTGCATACTTGTGATCTCTCTCTCTCTCTCTGTCAAATAAATAAATAAATAATCTAAAAAAAAAAAAAAAAAAAAACCTCTCCAATACAAGTTTCTGTTTTAAATCATACATTAGATTTTACTATCACAGCTTATTTAAAATACTTGGAATCTGGGGCACCTGGGTGGCTCAGTGGTTTAAGCCGCTGCCTTCGGCTCAGGTCATGATCTCAGGGTCCTGGGATCGAGTCCCACATCGGGCTCTCTGCTCGGCAGGGAGCCTGCTTCCCTCTCTCTCTGCCTGCCTCTCTGCCTACTTGTGATCTCTCTCTGTCAAATAAATAAATAAAATCTTTAAAAAAAAAAATACTTGGAATCCTAGAATACTCTGAAGCATTCAATTTCAAATTTTAAAAATGGAGTTTTGTACAATTAGGATAAGCTGATAAGTTTAATATAAATTGGGGTGCCTGGATGACTCAGTTGGTTAAGCAACTGCTTTCGGCTCAGGTCATGATTTCAGGGTCCTGGGATAGAGTATCACATTGGGTTCCCTTCTCCGCGGGGAATCTACTTCTCCCTCTGCCCTCCACCCCGCTTGTGTGTGCTTTCTTTCTCAATCTCACTTTCCTCTATCTCCCTAAAATAAATACATAAAATCTTTTTTTTTTTTTTAAGTTTAAGATAGATTAGTGGAGGGAAAAAGAATTATGGGAAGAGCTAATAGCAAATTAGGAGTGGTAGGCACATATGGAAGATAGCCACACTGACCCACAAAATGGCTCCATGGGGGCTCCTAACAAAGATCAAATATTGGATTAAGACTTTAGTGTGACCTAGAAGGACAGTTTTAAAAACATCCAAATCCTGTCCCAAACATTTTTAGAAACAAAGACTTGGCATTGATATTCACAGTATGTTTCATTTTGATACTTTTTTTTTTAAGTTTGTATTTTTATAAGTAATCTCTACACTCAGTGTGGGGCTCAAACTCAAAACTCCAAGACCAAGAGTTGCATGCTCTAATGACTGAGCCAGCCAGGTGCCCCTCATTTTGATACTTTTTTTTTTTTTAAGATTTTCTTTATTTATTTGACAGAGAGAAATCACAAGAGAGGCAGGCAGAGAGAGAGGAAGGGAAGCAGGCTCTCCGCCGAGCGGAGAGCCCGATGTGGGATTCGATCCCAGGACCCTGAGATCATGACCCGAGCTAAAGGCAGCGGCTTAACCCATATGGCTATGCTTTGAGTTACCATGAATGCAATTTGTACTTTATAATCTATCCCCCTTCTCTGTCTGTCCCAAGATTATAGCCTACGTTTTCCAGATGGCTAGATGAAAATAGTGTACCATCTAAAACTAACAGTCTTTTTTGGCTGTTTGACCCACAATATTGGTCTTATCAATGTTCTCTTATCTAATCTGTGGGAGGAAAAAATGCAAAACTCGTAAGCTTTTAAAGTGTTGCATATTTCTAATTAAGCTTGAGATTTGAAAGTTCCAGTGTCATCCTCTTAAAGATAAGACTAATGCTGTAACAAAATCCACAGACAAAAAGCAGTATTTTTTCCTAAGAGATTTCTTTCAGAATGGTATCACACATGACAACTGGAATGCTGAATCCTCGAATTAAGGAGAAAGAAATCGAGAGATAGAAAACATGTTGGTTAAAGCTATGGTAAAGAGGAGAAAATGCGGTGCTTAGTCAGTATGCTGCACTTACATGTTTATACTGAGGTTTACTCTTTGACTAATATTTTATGTTCCTCCTCCTTTGCAGAAGCCATTTGTGGCTTAAAACTCCCCATTTCAGTAGAAACTGAAGATGCCATGGTACTTTAACCTTCATTGGCTTCTACATACCATTATCTACTATCCTCTTATCTAACATATTCTGAAGTGTTCATGTTCCTTCAGTGGGGCTCCATACTCAATCCGTCTAGTGTCTTTAGGCCGTTCCTACAGATGCAGCATAGAGAAAACTGAAGAGACCAAGGCTTTGGAGTCAGGCAGACATGAATTCAAATCCTGTTTCTTCACTTCAAATTATGTGATATTTGACAAAATAACTTTTCCTAGACGTGGTCTTACTTAAATTTAGTATAAATTTAGGAGATGCAATGGGAGGTAGGTAAATAGCTAATTCAATTCTAAAATCACCTCTTATGGTGAAAGTTAATTTATTTTCAGAATTACTGTAGAAAAATCCCTTAAAATGTCTGTGTAGTTAAAATAGATGATTTTGTACTAAAACACTGCTGTTACTGTTACTCTTTTTTTTAATTTTTATGTATTTCTTATTTTTTTATAAACATATAATGTATTTTTATCCCCAGGGGTACAGGTCTATGAATCGCTAGGTTTACACACTTCACAGCACTCTCCATAGCACATACCCTCCCCAATGTCCATAACCCCCTCCCCTGCTCCCAACCTCCCCTCCCCCCAGCAACCCTCAGTTTGTTTTGTGAGATTAAGAGTCACTTATGGTTTGTCTCCCTCCCAATCCCATCTTGTTTCATTTATTCTTCTCCTATCCCCCTAACCCCCCATGTTGCATCTCCACGTCCCATAGCAGGGAGATCATATGATAGTTGTCTTTCTCCGACTGACTTATTTCACTAAGCATGATACCCTCTAGTTCCGTCCACGTCGTCGCAAATGGCAAGATTTCATTTCTTTTGATGGCTGCATAGTATTCCATTGTGTATATATACGACATCTTCTTTATCCATTCATCTGTTGATGGACATCTAGGTTCTTTCCATAGTTTGGCTATTGTAGACATTGCTGCTATAAACTTTCGGGTGCACGTGCCCCTTCGGATCACTACGTTTGTATCTTTAGGGTAAATACCCAGTAGTGCAATTGCTGGGTCATAGGGTAGATCTATTTTCAACATTTTGAGGAACCTCCATGCTGTTTTCCAGAGTGGTTGCACCAGCTTGCATTCCCACCAACAGTGTAGGAGGGTTCCCCTTTCTCCGCATCCTCGCCAGCATCTGTCATTTCCTGACTTCTTAATTTTTGCCATTCTGACTGGTGTGAGGTGATTATCTCATTGTGGTTTTGATTTGTATTTCCCTGATGCCAAGCGACGTGGAGCACTTTTTCATGTGTCTCTTGGCCATCTGGATGTCTTCTTTGCAGAAATGTCTGTTCATGTCCTCTGCCCATTTCTTGATTGGATTGTTTGTTCTTTGGGTGTTGAGTTTGCTAAGTTCCTTATAGATTTTGGACACTAGCCCTTTATCTGATATGTCGTTTGCAAATATCTTCTCCCATTCTGTCAGTTGTCTTTTGGTTTTGTTAACTGTTTCCTTTGCTGTGCAAAAGCTTTTGATCTTGATGAAATCCCAATAGTTCATTTTTTTCCCTGCTTCCCTTGCCTTTGGCAATGTTTCTAGGAAGAAATTGCTGTGGCTGAGGTCAAAGAGATTGCTGCCTGTGTTCTCCTCAAGAATTTTGATGGATTCTTGGGGCGCCTGGGTGGCTCAGTGGGTTAAGCCGCTGCCTTCAGTTCAGGTCATGATCTCAGGGTCCTGGGATCGAGTCCCGCATCGGGCTCTCTGCTCAGCAAGGGAGCCTGCTTCCCTCTCTCTCTGCCTGCCTCTCTATCTACTTGTGATCTCTCTCTGTCAAATAAATAATCTTTAAAAAAAAAAAAAAAAGGAATTTTGATGGATTCTTGCTCACATTGAGGTCTTTTGTCCATTTTTTAGTCTATTTTTGTGTGTAGTATAAGGAAATGGTCCAGTTTCATTCTTCTGCATGTGGCTGTCCAATTTTCCCAAAGCAATTTCTTGAAGAGACTGTCTTTTCTCCATTGGACATTCTTTCCTGCTTTGTCGAAGATTAGTTGAACATAGAGTTGAGGGTCTATTTCTAGGCTCTCTGTTCTGTTCCATTGATCTGTGTGTCTGTTTTTGTGCCAGTACCATGCTGTCTTGATGATGACAGCTTTGTAATAGAGCTTGAAGTCCGGAATTGTGATGCCACCAACTTTGGCTTTCTTTTTTTTTTTTTTTTTAAGATTTTATTTATTTATTTGACAGAGAGAGATCACAAGCAGACAGAGAGGCAGGCAGAGAGAGAGAGAGGGAAGCAGGCTCGCCGCTGAGCAGAGAGCCCGATGCGGGACTCGATCCCAGGACCCCGAGATCATGACCCGAGCCGAAGGCAGCGGCCTAACCCTGTTCGAGGTCTTTTCTGGTTCCATATAAATTTTAGGATTATTTGTTCCATTTCTTTGAAAAAATTGGATGGTATTTTGATAGGGAATGCATTAAATGTGTAGATTGCTTTAGGTAGCATAGACATTTTCACAATATTTATTCTTCCAATCCAGGAGCATGGAACATTTTTCCATTTCTTTGTGTCTTCCTCAATTTCTTTCATGAGTACTTTATAGTTTTCTGCATATAGATTCTTAGCCTCTTTGGTTAGGTTTATTCCTAGGTATCTTATAGTTTTGGGTGCAATTGTAAATGGGATTGACTCCTTAATTTCTCTTTCTTCTGTCTTGTTGTTGGTGTAGAGAAATGCAACTGATTTCTGTGCATTGATTTTATATCCTGACACTTTACTGAATTCCTGTACAAGTTCTAGCAGTTTTGGAGTGGAGTCTTTTGGGTTTTCCACATATAGTATCATATCATCTGCGAAGAGTGATAGTTTGACTTCTTGTCGATTTGGATGCCTTTAATTTCCTTTTGTTGTTACTGTTACTCTTAAGCAAACAAATTTAAGAGCCACTATGCTAAAAGAAAGAAGCTAGAGTACATTTCTGGGCACTGAAACTGTTCTTCCTTTAAGATGATCTATAAGGCAATTCAGATGCAAAAGGGATAGGTGGAGAATTCTAAGTGTTCTTGCTCACCTGTAAGTTCTCCACTCTGTTCTAATAATAAGCCTCTATAATTCTAATGGCAACAGACTTATTTTTTCTAAGAATCTAATTTTATGACAATATTGTCATGGTTTAAGAATCACTAACATCGGGGCGCCTGGGTGGCTCAGTGGGTTAAAGTCTCTGCCTTCGGCTCAGGTCATGATCTCAGGGTCCTGGGATTGAGCCCCACATCGGGCTCTCTGCTCAGCAGGGAGCCTGCTTCCTTCTCTGTCTTTGCCTGCCTCTCAGCCTACTTGTGATCGTGATCTCTGTCAAATAAATAAAATCTTTAAAAAAAAAAAAAAAGAATCACTAACATCCATTGAGCCTTACCAGGTGGTAGGGACTGATAATGAATTATGAATTAGGTCATTTAATATAGTCTGAAGTCAGTGCCCTTACAAGCTTTATTTTACAGATGAAACTAAGGCTTAGAAAATTAATTTGTGGGGTACCTGTGTGGCTCAGTGGGTTAAGCCTCTGCTTTTGGCTCAGGTCACGATCTCAGGGTCCTGGGATGGAGCCCCACATCAGGCTCTCTACTTGGCGGGGAGCCTGCTTCCTCCTCTCTCTCTGCCTCCCTCTCTGCCTATTTGTGATCTCTGTCAAATAAATAAAAATCTTCAAAAAAAAAAAAGGAAAATTAATTTGTTTAAATAACTAAGCTGCTCCAGATCCTTCTCTCACCCACTACATGTATATACTCATCTCTTTTTACCACCTATCCTATTACCATCTGCCATCTTTCCATATCCTTCTTAGGTGATTATATCCACTTCTGTAGCTTATACTACTGTACCATTGGCTCTCTGGGCATCCAGTCCTTTTTGCCTTCCTATTGGACTTCCGTACCCAGTGTACCTGATTCATGGTCTTTACCCTTCCCTCCTTAACCTGTACTTTCTCTGTGTCCTCAACTTCAGTTAGTAGCTGCATTAACTCAAAAATGTTAGCTTGAAATCTCAGTCATCCTTTATCATTTCTTTATATCCCAGAGGTTATGGGGGATGAGGGGATAATGGAGGATACTTGAATCTCAACTTCTTATATCCTTGAATACCTCTTGTATCTTCTCTTGATGCTTGTTATCACTGCTTTTGTTTGTACACCCATCATCTTACCTAAATAATTATAGTTCCTTATCTCCTTGCCTCTTGTAGCTCTTGTTTTTCCTTTTTGTCTAGAATGTGTTTCCAAAAAACTAATCACATACCCACTCAGAGCCATCCAATTAGCTCCTTTCTCTCTGGAGGATATTAAGCCCAAACTCTGAGGCATGACATTTAAGGCTGAGTATGAACTGGCCTCCACTTTGTCAGTCCCACTACAGTACATATACTGTATGTGCACTGTACTCTCTAGCCACTTGCTTAGATTTTTTTCTTTTAATGACTCCGAGCATATTGTTCACTTTGTCTAAAACACTGTCCCCTTGCTACACAGCTGCTTCTCTGCATAGTAAACCCCCATTCGTCCTTGTGGCTAATTCTAGTATCACATTTAGTAGTTCTTCCAAGATCAGCCACTGTCATCTTTCCTAAACCAACCAAGTTATTTATGGTTTTGGTTTCTTAAGGCACAGTACACATGCTTTTATTAAAGTAGGTTGTATTCGACTGTAATTTATTTACATGTGTCTCTCTCTCCCCTACCTACCTTCCCCAAGTTCCTCAAAGAGAACTGGTTCTTATCCACTCTAGCTCCTTTATTTAGCTGTGGCTGGCACATTACGAACATTTGGTATGTTTGTTAAAAGAAAAAATGTGTTTGGAAAGGAACATATGATCCCAAATTCCTCTTATATATGTTTTTTTTTTTCCATTCTGAAAGAGTAATTTCCTTGTCCTGAAAAGAGCATCCTTTCTGCTCGTCTTTACTGTCCAGTATTTACTTTAAAAGCTCTGTCCTATTAACAGATATATAGCTGTTAACTTTATTTTTCATCTTCAGTTATTATTTTATCCATGTGTATGTAACTTGTTTTTAGTTATTTTTTACTAATAATTGTAGTAACTCAATACAGAATATCTTAGTTTTTCATTTAAATTCATAAACATTTTTGGAGTACCTGGGTGTCTCATTTGGTTGAGTGTCTGACTCCTGAGCTTAGCTCAGGTCTTGATCTCAGGGTCATGAGTTCAGACCCTAAGTTGGGCTCCACAGTGGGTATGAAGCCTACTTTTTAAAAATAAATAAATAATAAATAAATTTATAAACATTTTTAGAGAAATATGGTAGGAAAATTAACCATTAAAATATGTTCAAGCATGAAAATGTATTACATTATAATAAAATTAAGTGGAACGGTAATAGAAGTCTAGGTAGAAAAAAATAAAATTTCTGACAACAGAATTCTTCATTCTTTTTATTAATGGATGATAATAGCTGTCAAATTTTTATGGTATTTATATTATATTGGATAGGTTTTTAAAAGACTGATGTAACAGTATTTTTAAATATGTGGAAATTATATCTTTGTAACTACTTGAACTTTATGATAAAGTTGTATGTCAATTTAGAAGGGTTTAAAAGGGTACTTAGTTTTTATCTAGTTTTTTAAAATCCCTGTGGGTGTTATATAAGCATAAAATCTGAGGACTACTGACGTATATTCTCAGGGTTTAGAAGTACACTTTAGTGTTCTTGTCCCACACATAATTTAGTAAGGTATCAAACTAAATCACCCCAGAAATGTTTTTGTCCAAGTTGTAAGATTAATTTATGTTATCAATTTGGGCATGATTGATTTAAAGTAGTAATCCTTCCTAACTTAAGTGTCTTTCAGCTCCCACTCCTACAGTTAGTAAATATTTCATGACAAAGACTTGGTTTCCCTCCAAGTTCTTCTGCATTAATTTGAAGCATCCAGCTCAATGGCTATGACAGTTATGCTTATTTTGTCATGATTTTGAAACGTACTATTTATGAAAACCATTACCTCTGGGACAGATTACAAACTAAAGAAACTATGGGGGAAAAGAAAGCAGATTATTTTCCAATTACCCAGACCAAGAGCCTCAAAAAGTAACTGACATCATATTCTCTAAGCATTAAAAAGTTTGGGTTCTATTAGTATAAGAATTTTACTTCTGCAATTGTTTACTCTTAAAATATACCTTGATAAATTTATCATTTTAAAATCTGACATAGTAGTCCATTATATGGCTCTGTCATAATTTATTTAACCGTTGATATACTGCTGAACATTTTACTATACAAAGCAATGCTTTAATGAGCATTCTTGTTCTTAGATCTTTGTACACTGGTGCATTATTTTCTTTGGGGCTCATTACTAGAAGTAGTACATTTATGTCAAAGAAAATGTGCATATTTTGTATTAGTACATAATACAAAATATTAAGAGATACTACAAAATACCCTCTAAAAAATTTGTACCCCAGGTGAGGCTCCATAGCTCAGGGGTTAGAGCACTGGTCTCGTAAAAAATTTGTACCCCAAAAAACCAACCCACCAACAGAAAATGCCCATTTCCCTATACTTTCTCTAACTCTGGATACTATCAGGCTTTCGACTTTTTTGCAAATTCAAAAAATTTAACATGCACACCAAAATGAGGTCACAGTGATTTTCACCTTAACGAGTCCATGATCATTTCCCTACTTAAACTGCAGTACTCCACTCAGCACTCCTAAATCCCCCTGAACTATTTTATATTCTATAGACGTACTACTTTACAAAATACTATTATTTATTTCTCTCTCCTTACTCTAGAGTATAGGCTCCAAAAAGTTTTGGGTTTTATCTGTCTTGTTCACTAATGAACAGTGCTTTCCACATGATAGACACAGTTTTAAGATTTTATTTTTAAGTAATTTATACCCAACATGGGACTCATGTTGTAGCCTCTCAGACACTCACGTATTTATTGAACATGGCACTTGTATGATACACACGAATTTCAGTCATGGTTGGTATGTTTCTTCTTTGACCTGTATGTCCCTAGTGTTACATATATCTTACCTTATCATAGTACAAAAGTACCTTTAGGAGCAACAACTCCTTAGGGCACATTACACCAGACAAAACACCCATGTTTGGCTATTAGCAGGCCAGCGGGTAAAGGAAAAAATGCTCCTTGCTTCTGTGGACTCCCTGGGCAGTTGATCAAGACAGTGCAGCCTTGCCAATGAGGGCCATCCAACCACCACCTTGCTTATTTTAGCCCTTCCCTTCCTGTTTCTCTCCTGCGAATGCCTGGGGGGGGTGGGCTAGGAACAATAACCAACCCTGGTAAAGCAGACACTCCACCCAGGCAAGTGACTGCCAGCACTCATCTTCCCCACACCAGACCCAACCCACTCCCTAGCAGGCCTTTGGCCCCACACCCTTTGCAGTAACAATGGCAGCTTTAGTGTGAGAGAACTAAGGTTTGGTACAGCACCAAGTTTCATTGTTTTCCTGGAGCCCGATTTTGGATGTGAGATACAGGAGAGAGCAAGCAAAGGATAGTGACAGATCTGAGTAGCTGCAGTTGCTACTCTATAAAACATTTAAGTATCCATCCACTGCTTTGCTGGTAAGAAATTTTGTGATACAAAAATTCTTAGCTGTTATTTCCCTCATATTTGTCAACATCTGTAGTATCTATTCTCCCTTTTGGCAGTATATCCTATCAGACCTACACCAAATAAGGACCTATTGAATATTTTCATTGTGATATTTTAATGAAGAGGCTGTTTTCTATTATAGCAGTATTCAGACTAATGAGGGATTTGCAATGCTATTAGCCTTCAACATAATGGGGGGGGGGGGTGGGCGGGGGAATGACCACTGGGTACCATTGGCAGGCCTAAGTAACAAGAAAGTGGCAGAAGTAGTGTGTTCTAAGGAAACTGCATATTGCACTTATCGCAGATTCCAGTTAGTGATGAGATGCTTTATTCCTAGTCCATTCCCTATTTCATTTCCACTCCCGGAAAGAGCAGTGTAGGAGTAAATTTTGATGACAAAGTTCTGGAAAACAGAGTTTCCTCAGGAATTTTAGATATTCCAGACTAGGGATTTGAAGAGATCTGGTGGATAGAGTAGGAAGATTCTATTACAGATGTCAAAGTGTAGTAGAGTGGGATAACTGAGACCAGAAGCAGCTTCACTTGATTAATCTGCAGTGGGCGGTAAAGACAGGCACCATGCCAGCATCACCACTTTATAATAATAAATCTTTCTTTGGTGATGTTGTGAAAGGCACATGGTAAGGTTGCATCACTATGGTGAAATATCACAAAAGGGGTGGGACTGTCTAGAGAAGCATCTGTGTTTGGAGAAGGATCATGCTACAAATTACAGTCCAGAACACCCTGAATATACAGCACAGCAGTAATCTGGAATGTAACACTGGAAACAAATGTCATCAGCCAGTTGGTATATGCTGGTATCTTAACAAAATATTCGAGATAAGGTATTTGCTGGCACTTTAGCATATAGTATCCCTGTTATTAGAGGATAGTAGTAAACTCAAAGCAAACTTCTCACTTCTGTTCAAGAATCAGTTTTGCCCATTTGTGTTGCTTCCTTACAAATGTCAGCTGTGTAGCCAGGTAACTGATCCTTAGGATGCTTTTTGTTTTTTTTTTTTTAAGATTTTTTTTACTTTTTGTCAGAGAGAGAGGGGGATCACAGGCAGAGTCAGAGGGAGAAGCAGGCTCCCCGCTGAGCAAGGAGCCCGATGTGGGACTCGATCCCAGGACGCTGGGATCATGACCTGAGCCGAAGGCAGCTGCTTAACCAACTGAGCCACCCAGGCGCCCCAGGATGCTTTTTGTTATTAAAGCAAAGGGATTAAAGTAGAAACCAGATGTTAGCTATTGAGAAATGGGAATGTTAGGGAAACATTTACCTACTTCCTCCTTTTTCCTAACTACCTGCCTTACCCCCCACTTTCCAAATGGTAATTTTTGTAACTCATCCACCATTTAGGAGATGCTATCAGTGAACCAAACAGCCACACATAAATGCTTCTGGTTTTCCTCAGCGGTATCTTTTAGGTGATTATGTCTAAAAAAATGAAGTCCTATCTAACTTTTCATAAGGGGAAAAATTTAGAACATGTAGCCTTACAAATTAACACCTCCACTGATTAAAGAATGTTGACAAGATCTAGATGCTTACGTGAACTCTCTCAACTTTGTTTCAGTGAAGACCCACAAGAAATTAATGGGATAATTATGCAAGGACAGAATAGTTAGTTTATAGAAATTGTTATTTTAGTTCTTAACCTACAATGGAAATACCTCCAGCAATATGCTTTGTAAATTCATTCTTGAATATTAATAACGGATTTCTCGTTGAAGGAAAAAACATAGCTGTATCCAACAATTCAGATATGGCGGAAGTGAAGTCAATGTTCCGGGAAGTTCTTCCAAAACAAGGTATCCAAATCACAAATACTTAGGTCACAGACTATTATAGGGGCCAAAATAAAAAGCAGTAGGCATGGCATATAACAGGCTCAATACTAAACATTGGTAACTATTTTGTATCCTGTATGCCACATTTACTGTGCACTTATCACTACTATGTTTCTCTTAGGAGTAGGTTATAAAGAACTCATCCATTGCTTCTCCCCACCCCCCCACCCAGTAAAAAGATGACAAATGAAGCACTCTTAGATCTAGAAATCCAGTTGTACTCAGATTTGCAGATAAAAACATGAAATTGTCAGTGAAAAAAAAGTGTAATTCACTAATGTTAAATAAGGTCTGAAAGTGGGGAAAAAGAAACCTAAGTCAAGCAATTGTTAAATGCTGATGGTGAAGTTAAACATTTATATTAATATTTGCATATTCATATTATATTTATATGCTTATATATTATATATTAACAAATATTCATATTAACACCATGCTTTTACTATGTAAGTATTCGTACACTATATTTCTCCCAAATCTTTTTGCAAATTAAACATCTGATACAAAATGTTGTATGTCTCATAGGTAGCTTAGAATGTTAGGTAGGAAGTTCAGAATGTCATCCTTATAAACTCCCTAGAATTAAATGTTGATATATTTGAAATAACTAAAAACAAAAATTTTCACTGACAATGGATTAAGTCGTTAGATGCTCATTCTAGCTGCAAATCCAAACCACCATACAACTGGGTCATCTCACTAAATCATTTTTTTTTTTTTTTAACTTAGGGCAGTTGTCAGTGGAAGATATAACCACAATGGTGCTGTGTAAACCTAAACTTTTGCCTTTAAAATCTCTGACTCTGGAAAAACTGGAGAAAATGCAGCAAGCAGCCCAGGATACGATTCGCCAACAAGAAGTGGCAGAGAAGGAACAACAGCAAATAACTCACTGAATGGTAACTTAGCACTTCTACAGGATACTCTGCCTTACTATTAACAATAGCTATATGATAATTTGCATCTGTATGCTAAAGATGGTGTGTTTAATAAAACTGATAGTGCTTATAAAATAAAAATACCCAAGACTAACGAAACTTGTGAATTTAGACCCTCTGGTTTGTACTGAACATGAGCAATTAAAAAACTGAACCCAAATTTTATAGTTTTTTTTTTCTTTTACCCAAGTTTTTAGAACTATAAATTACACTTTCACTATTCCTATGACTGTGAGTCTTATAGATACATTCCTAGGTACAAGTGACTAAGTGCAACGTTTATATTCAGGTAATCTTTACATGTTTATTTAAAACTGAATTTGAAGATACATTCTAATCTCGTACAAAACATTTTTGGTGTTTTTACATCATCATCTAATTTTAAAACTTGTTTATGAATTTTGTGTTTCATATTTAAGGCTATTTTGCCTGATCAACTGGTCCTCCTGGCAATGACAGAACTGTATTTCTTAAATCTGATTTTTAAGAAACCTTCACTTATAAAGTAGTCCCCTGAACTTTTAATGATACTGACTTTAAGGACTAAATTACCATGCTACCTTTATCATCCAGGTATAAAACACAATTAAAACCCTAAAAGTAGAAAAAAAAATATGGACTTGAAAGAGCCCATGAGATAAATATGAACATTAAATTTGGGGTTTTAGTGCTAAAAGACTGCCTAAACCTATAATGGGCATATTCCTAAGAATATATTTGTAAATCTGAATGTAATTCTTGGCTGGTTGCTACAATCAATAATAGACAATTTAAATTAGCACAGACCTTGAGGCCTTGCTGAGTTTTGCTCTGCAAGAGGTCAGAAATGTGATCATTCTTTAGAGAACTATTATTTATTGGTAGCTACTATCTTCTTAGACACTGGATAAATGTAAAACCTTTTGAGTTTCTAAAGAATAATTTTTTAACACAAACACTGGTAACAGAACTTGATGACGAAGGTATTATATTTTAGAAATTTCACTGGGCTTTAAAGAAGATCAAAAAACCAAGTATGTATGCATTTCCCACAGACAGTATTAGAAGAATTTACTATTATACTTTTGATTTAAAAGTTTGCAAAGAACAAAGTTAAATTCACTAGGTTCAAATACACTCTCTTACAGGATTTAAAATTTGCTGTGTAAAATAAGTTTTTAAAAAGACCTAAGATATAAGTACTCCCAATAAACAATCAACACTGCTTCACAAGTTTTATTTTGTCATACATTCTTTTAGAACCGGGTTCATTTTTCCAGTTTTGTAGAAAAATAGATGTTCCAGCCACCATTTATTTAACTGTCTAGTCTTTAAGACCAATCAATATGTTCCCTGGAAAAATGAATAAGTCTTATGACTAACTCATTTTCTTAAAATTCTTTAAGACAAAGAAATAACTTTTTTTTTTTTTTTTTTTTTTACTCCCAAAGCACAGTATTCCAACAGCAGCAGCCAACATGGGGTTTTAGCAGCTTAACTTCACCCCCTAAATAAAGCTTTGTATAAACCAGTGATTTTACTACAAAAACACTGTCCTTGAAAGAAAGGAGTGGCAGTCAGACATCAATGCAAAACTTGGAATGATTAGGTCATAAACATGGCACTTACAAAAGGTAGCTTATGAGAATATTCCACTTAAGAAGTGGTTACTCTTCTGTCCCTCCTTTACACCCTCAAAAAAAAAAAGAAAGAAGAAGAAAAGATAAAAAGGAAAACACTTCCTTAAAAATTCCCCTTTAAATTGTAAGTTTATAAAATTTCAGAAATGCCTTGTACCCAAAACAAGTGCTTCAAAAAAACAAAACAAAACAAAACAAAAACCTGTGCTAACAACTCTTACAATTCAGAGATATTTGTATTTTTTTTAATAATATCTAAGACTGTAAGAGTTCTTATATTCAGTAGCTCTCTGGTTTAAGACGACCTCCATCTCCTTCACTTACAAAACGTTTTCTGCCCCTGTAATGAAAAGAACACAAACATGAAAATAGATACCAATTCTGACTATAGATCAAAATCAAAAAGCCTTGGGTTCTTTTGGCTAGTCATTAGGTTCTGAAGGGTTTTACTCTTTAAAAAAAAAAAAAAGTGAGCACACCTCTAATTCCTTTGAGAAAGACGCTTTCCCTGCTATATACTCTAGGCTATAACAAATCAAATGAACTGCTAATCTAAGCAGTTTTTAGTTAAATAAAAGCTTTATTATTAAAGTAAGTTCATTGTCCAAATGGAGCCATGTTGATAAGATATAAAGCAAACATGCTATTTAGAATTTTAATATTTACTCCCACTATGTTATTAGTATTATTTGAAAAGTGAACAGTGAGCCAAAGAAACAGTAACATAATTTGGAATTATGTAAACTAGAGCTACAGAACCTATGAAAATGTCCATTTTTAAAAATTTTTTTAAGTTTCTTCTCAAATGTAGAAAAGCCATAACCTGTACATGGAAAAACAAATCAGAATCCAATTAATTCCAGTCTATGCTCCATTTTGGAATTCCTACTATTTCAAACTCAAGACACCTTGCTTCAACCCAGGAGGAATAGTTGACCAGCAGCCTAAAGCAGTAAGTGGGAACAGAGTTTGCTCAGGCGATTAGCCCTCTTTCTGTAACATGCACAAGCACTCAAGATGTCACACAAATCTGCACTTCACCCAAATAAGCTAATGGGTAGAGGATAAAAAGTCACTTCAATGGCAAACAAAGTACTTTTAGGTATCTCCTCAACTGATCCTTGAGAGTAAAGCCACAAGAGAAATGACCAGTTAGATTTCTGAACAGAGGCTGAAAATTTTAAAAGCTAGTGCCTTTTCGGGGCACCTGGGTGGCTCAGTGGGTTAAGCCTCTGCCTTCAGCTCAGGTTATGATCTCAGGGTCCTGGGATCGAGCCCCACATCGGGCTCTCTGCTCAGCGGGGAGCCTGCTTCCTCCTCTCTCTCTGCCTGCCTCTCTGCTTACTCGTGATCTCTCTCTCAAATAAATCTAAAAAAAAAAAAAAAAATACTCTCTCTCCCTCTGCCCCTCCCCCATCTCATTTAAAAAAAAAAAAGCTAATGCCTTTTCATATTAAGTCTTAGTGGAAATCGGCTACATTTTCCTGCATATAAAGGCTTCAGATTTTAATATTAGGAGACTGAGATGGGGATCAAAGCAGTAAGAAAGAACCCTTACCAAAGTTGGCAGTATTTACTGATGTATATACCACTTGGCACATGAATGATGCCATCACCAAGCAAAGATCTATATATAGATTTTTAGAGATCTATATTTTCAAACATTTTTATCAATGTCATTAAACCCTATCTTCCTCCTCCTCTATCAATGGCTTTTAAACTTTCTAGAGAGACACTACCAGCAACTATTTTTTCTGAGCTTTCTCACAATCGACTTCAATAAAAATAGAAAAAGCTTTACTTTTTCGGATTAAAAATTACGAAGACTTAAAATGTATGTAAAGCAGACATACACAAATTTATCTATTACTAACATTTATACCTATTTATCATCTTCATTATAAGCTTTATTTTAACCACAAAAAAACTCATCAACTCCTAAAGAGTTAGATCCCAGTAGTACAAATATATTATCTCCAAAGAATCACACACATCCACTTTCCAATGAGGTAAGATTCAATTAGACTTAATTCTCCATTCCATGAAGGAGAAAAAGGAAGCTACATGGAGTACAGGAATGAGCCTAGATCTTTGAGCCAGGAAAGGTCTGAATTCATCCTTGGCCTCTATTATGTGTGACTTTAGGAAAGGTATACCACACACTTCCTTAAACCTCAATCTTCTTATCTTACTGGTGTTAATATCTACTCTAAAATAATATTTCAAGTATGTAGAACAGCCTGGTACACAGAACTACTACACAAAGTTCGTTTCCTTCCAGTGAACAAGGGCTTCATGAAGTAGGCATGTATAGATTTACAAGGGGGCAAAATAAGTTTCGCCCCTATTTTTCCATAAACTCAAAACAGATGATTTTCACTCTTAAGTAGCTTTAGGGGAGATGTTATTTTTCTGATAGAATTCCAGAATTCTTCTGGAATGATAGAAAATTAGCTTAGCCTTCCAAGCACTTAGCCAGTATCTTATGTGAAAAAAGTAATAAAGTACCTTGAAGGACAAAGATCTCTGAGTTGTTTGGAAATTATTCCAGCCTGAAAACATTCTTCTACAAATCGCTCAAGCACAAAGTATGAATGTGGAACATCCAGATTAATGTCTGGAATTTCATTGTAAATTCTCTCATAACCCTAAAACAAAATTATATACAGAATGTTAGCCCATATGAAATACATAATGCCATACAACCTATCACTGTCATCATGCTACCTTTAAGGCCTTAACTCTTCACAAAATTAGACTGAAGTCAGATCTGATCCTTGAAAAGTAGAGACAGCAGGTATGTTTGTTATAGAATGTTTTCTCTAAAATTGTTCTCTCAAGAGAGTTTAGACAGATATCAGACACTGGACACATTTCTTCATCTACTTCTCCATATATGTTTATTACACTTTTTAAAAATACAAGGCAAGGGGCACCTGGGTGACTCAGTCATTAAGCATCTGCCTTGGGCTCTTTGGGCTGAGGTCATGATCCCAGGGTCCTGGGATTGAGCCCCACACAGGCAGGAAGCCTGCTTCTTCCTCTCCCTCTGCCCCTGCCTGTGTTCCCTCTCTCACTCTGTTTTTGTCAAATAAATAAATAAAATATTAAAAAAAAAATACAAGATAAGTAAGAACTTCACTAATATTTTAAATAGGAATAAAGTGTATTTGTTAAAAGTCATGTTCATGTTGTTTCTAGATATAAAACAGAATCTCTCATATCTTAAAAGTAGAACTTTTTTTTTTAAAGATTTTATTTTTATTTATTTGACAGACAGAGATCACAAGTAGGTAGAGAGGGGGGTGGGGGAGGGAAGCAGGCTCCCTGCTGAGCAGAGAGCCCCATGTGGGGCTCCATCCCAGGACGCTGGGATCATGACCTGAGCCGAAGGCAGAGGCTTTAACCCACTGAGCCACCCAGGCGCCCCTTAAAGTAGAACTCTTGAGGAAGAACAATCACATCTTTAAAAATCCACTGAAGAGCTACTTTCAAGAAATGGCTACAAGGGGTCAAACATAATCACAACCATTTAAAAAAACAAACAAACAAAACAACTACAGGCACAGTATTATTAAACATACCTAAAAGAACATTTCATTGACAGTTCACAATCTTTATTCAATCATTGTACATTTAAGGTATTATACATTTAAGCCTAAAAATTATTCAAAATGATGTTATACTTACTCTTTTCATTTGGTCTAGAGTAATGGTAGAAGATTTCCAAAGAGATTTTAATAAATCCAAAATCATCTTAAATGTACTTTCTCCAGTTGACTCTAAAACCATTACAATGGCCTAAAAATTGAATGAATGAATGAATGGTCATTAATTCATATAAAGAAACTGCTCCTAAAATATATCAGATTCCTTTTGTCTGACATGTAATTATAATCACTATAAGAAATTAAAAACTTACTCCCTTAATATTAAAATTTTTAAAAAATGATATGCTATTAAAGAAGCATTAAGTCACTGTAGTGCAAAAAGGAACACTTAATAATTCTCTGTGGAATGTCAAAGTAATCTTACTTCATATACAAGCTCATGGTGAAAATGAGGTACTTCCAGTTCCTTAAGGCAATGTTCAGCTTCAGATATGTCTCCAGAGAGTAAATACTCTTTCAGCAGCATATCAATCTATTAAATTTAAAAATTGAGGTATGTTAGAATTCTTAGTTTTTATTTACTTCTTAAAGATTTTATTCATTCATTTTTAGAGAGAGCACACATGTGTGCGCAGAGGGGGAGGGAGGAGGAGGAAGATTCTGAAGCAGACTCCACACCAACAAAGCACAGAGCCCAAGGTGGGGCTCCATCCCACAACTCCCAGATCAGGACCTGGGCCAAAACCAAGAGTCTGATGCTTAGTTGACTGAGCAACCAACATGCCCCTAGAATTCCTAATTTAAAAAAAAAAAAAAAAAATCTCTGCTTTTTGTCTATAGGATTTACTTATTCTCAAAGCAAGTGACAAATAGCTGTGTAAGAACATACAGACTCAAGACAACACTATCATGACAAATTTTTTTAATAATTAAAAAGTAAACCCCTGATGGCAGCCACCTGGCCTTCTGGGCCAGCTGCTCTAAAGACCGTGGCCACCCAGCTCCAACGTGTCCTGTGGTTCGTGTCAGTCACCATAGGACCTTGGAGAGCTGCTGCCATCGCCACCACCAGTATGGAGGAGACACTTAGGTGCAAGAACCTCAAACTGGGACAATATATTTGTAAAGATCCAAAAATAAATGATGCTACACAAGAACCAGTTAACTGTACAAACTACACAGCTCATGTTCCTTGTTTTCCAGCACCCAACATAACTCGTAAGGATTTTGGTGGCAGTGAAACACGTTTTACTGGAAGGTTTTCTCAAGCCTATATCTTGCCGAAATGTAGTCCTTTCCATTCAGCCAGCAGATGGGAAAGAGGAAAAGGAACCCCAGAAATGGCTATTCATACAAGGTGGCAGTTGCACCGTCTCTTTTCCTCGGATGGTTGGGAGCAGACTGATTTTACCTTGGATACCCTGCCTTGGGATTTGGGCTTCCTTGATTTCAATAGAGCACTCTCAGTATGTGAATTTCCAGATTTTCCTTTTTCTTCTTCAAATACCACCTCGTGGATTCTGTGTAACTCTGTTTTATTTTGTTTTGTTGTTTTACTTAAAAGCATATTATTTAATTGGACTTTTGAGAACTGTGTGATAACTGAGTCTTAGATACTATCTCTATGAGACAGATAGCTTATTACCCCGATATTCTTTACTGCCTTTTCCAAAGGCAAGTTGCCCCTTGTCATTTTCACTTCTGAAAAATAAAAGTAGGACTTATTCACACACACAAAAAATAAACCCTCAATTTTTAAGTAATTCATAATTATAAAGAAAATGCAGTACTTTAGTGTGTCTTAATAATCACTGAGATCTAGGAATAGACTCAAGATGTGCATGGCCTGAGTTGTGACCAAAATGCTTCAATGTTCACTATAAAACAAGGGATGTTAAAGACCACTAGAGGGCACTGACTGAAGGTCTCAAGATGGATTTTTAATGAAGTATCACAAACTTTCACTTCCATCAGGATGACCTTAATAGTGCACTGGGAGCCAAAAAATAAGTGATGATAATAGAGCTTTACGAGACAGAGCAAAATATGTATACACTCTCTCTTTTCTCTACAGCTAAGGATTTGAAACCAATTATCTAAAACATTCATCAGTAATTCAGCTTCTAGTTATAGCTAAAGAAGCAAGACTTGACTTTGTTTAAATAAAATAAATCTCTATGGTTCCAGAGAGAAGGAGGAAAAGTTTTCCAGCACAAGAACTTCAACAAGAATCTTCTTCTCTATACACTGCCTTTTTTTTTTTTTAAGATTTTATTTATTTATTTGACAGATATAGATCACAAGTAGAGAGGCAGGCAGAGAGAGAGAGAGGAGGAAGCAGGCTCCCTGCCAAGCAGAGAGCCTGATGCGGGGCTCGATCCCAGGACCCTGGAATCATGACCTGAGCGAAAGGCAGAGGCTTTAACCCACTAAGCCACCCCAGGCGCCCCCCCCATACACTGCCTTTTCAAATCACTTTTGCACCTAGTACACAATCAGTGAATATTGACTGACTGAATTAAATAATCTCATTTAAATATCTTTTGACTTCAACTTCTGTAATGTACTCTCATGAAAGGTAAAGTAAAATTTGATCAGTAGATTACATCCTAATGAATAATTCCTATTATCCTGCTCTAGGAAAGTAAATATTTAAAACATGGCATTTGAAGTGTTTTTACTTTATAATTGTAAATTAATATATTTAATAGATTTTGTCATTTAGAGTTTTATAACTTTGTTATGCAACTTTAAGTATTTAAATGTTTCCCATTAAGTTCTATGCATTTTTTTGAGAATGATAAATTATAAACATATGTATACATTTCTAAAAGTCCTTTGTCCAACTCATCCTTCCATGTAAAAATAAATATCCAAATAATGCAACCCTGAAACTCATATTGGCAGTTTTACTTCGATTTTTATCTTGACTGTTTTTTGCTTGAGATAATTCATATAAAATAGTTAGACAGTTTCTCAAAATAATGATTTTAGGGTAGTATTACCATTTTTTTTTTTTTTTTTAAAGTAATCCCTACCCCAATGTGAGGCTCGGACTCACAATCCTGAGATCAAGAATCACAAGTTCCAAATGAGAAAGCCAGGTGCCCTCAGTATTACCATCTTAACAATCTTACATCTTTCAATCCATAAATATACGGTATCTGGATAGCTTTTTATTTATTTAGGTCTTAATTTATTTCAACAATGTTTTACAGTTTTTGGTATATAAGAATTATACTTCTCTTGTTAAATTTATTCCTAAGTGTATTAATATTTTTTACTCTATTGTAAAAGCAACTGTTTCCTAATTTCACTTCGTATCATTCATTCCTAGTATACAGAACTAGAACTGAATACTGTATATTGATCTTATACCCTACAACCCTGCTGAATTCATTAGTTGACAGTTGGTTTTTTTTGTTTTTGTTTTTTTGTAGATTGATTCAGATTTCCTGTATATAGATCATGTCATCTGGGAATAGAGATAGTTTTACTTCTTCCTTTCTCACTTAGATGCCTTTTATGTCATTTTCTTGCCAAAATGCCTTGGTATCTTGACTATGTTTACAGCTCAATCTTCCCAATTTGAAAAAATTTTTAAAAGCACATGTTGCAATCATGACATTACAAACCCCAACTTACCTACTTTAAGATATATAAAAGCAAACTGGTCAAAAATCTGTACTTTCAGCTCCTTAAACCCCAAACTAGGTACACATATCATTAAAAGATTAAATATCGAAACTATAGTCACATGAAAAGATTATACTCAAAAATCAGAAGCACATGAGCTATAAATCTTCTAATTTTCTTAACAATCTGCAAGTAAGATTAAATACTTTTTCTGGCTTACAGTTAGAGAACATTACTTTATTACCAGAAAAAAAATCCACAGAAAATAAATCTGGCATCTCAATTATTTTTACTTTTAAAGCATGCATACAGGTAGTGACCTTCCTTAGAAAAATCTACCACTCTGTTCTACTCTAGTGTTCATAACTCATAACTTATGATCTGAGAGTACCCACTTTCAAGCTATTCATTTATTTATTTTTTTTAAGATTTCTTATTTATTCATTTGACAGAGAGAGATCACAAGTAGGCAGAGAGGCAGGCAGAGAGAGAGAGAGAAGCAGGCTCCCCGCTGAGCAGAAAGCCCGATGCGGGACTTCATCCCAGGACCCTGAGATCATGACCCGAGCCGAAGGCAGCGGCTCAACCCACTGAGCCACCCAGGCGCCCTCAAACTACTCATTTAAAAATGTAGTTATTGGGCGCCTGGGTGGCTCAGTGGATTAAGCCGCTGCCTTCGGCTCAGGTCATGATCTCAGGGTCCTGGGATCGAGCCCCGCATCGGGTTCTCTGCTCCGCGGGGAGCCTGCTTCCTCCTCTCTCTCTGCCTGCCTCTCTGCCTACTTGTGATCTCTCTCTCTGTGTCAAATAAATAAAGTAAAAAATCTTAAAAAAAAAAAAAAAAAAAAAAAAAAAAAAAAAAAAAAATGTAGTTATTTACTGAATAACTACAAGACAGAAAGTCTTATTTTCACAGTATTTGAAAAGTTTTAAAAACCAATATAAGGCTTCAGGCATTCCTTTGAGGTTCAAACATAGCCTTCTTATGAAAGCCCTTTTAACTTAACTCAGTCCTATTTTTAAGTTAGGGAAACCTTAAAAATTTAATAAGAATTATATAATTCATGTATAATTTAAAGCACTAGGGTATAAAGCCAAATATATAAAAGTTATCCAATTTTCCATTTGTAGCTTTAAGACTGAACTTCATCTTTGTCTGCAAAAATACCAGTTAGAGGGTATAGTTTACTCCCCTATAGAAATAAATGTCAATTAAATTAAAGACAATACCCAATAGTTGTTACCTCTTTAACAAGGTGATTAACAGACCGCTGCCCACCTCCAGAACCCCACACACTGTCTTTGCGCTTTCCACCTTTAGACATACTCAGGAGTACAGTAGCCTTGTCCAGAGCGGCTCTACCAAAAAAAAATAACAACAATAAATAACTTTGACAACTTGGACATGATTGATGCTGACCTAAAAGCTTTCACATAACCTAAAAGAAACCTACAATTCAAAAGTCCTTTAAAAAACTACTTTTTAAAATAAAAAGTTAGGAGCAAAAAAAAAAATCTGCTTTTCATGTTAATATTCTCATACTCTTATTTTCTAGTCAACAGAAATCTAACCTTATTACAAAATAATTCATCTATACTGAAGAGAAACATTTCGCATAAAACTTAACTTCTATAGATCTATGCATTCCCACCAGGGAAACCACTCCACTCTGATCTGAGTAGTCCTAGGAAAATTAATACCTACACCTGAGAAAACCTAACACATGGCTAAGACCAAATCAAAGTTTCCAGAAAGTTATAAAAATCAAACAGGATGACTCCCAAATATTACATTTAGCTTAAAATTAATTATACCAAAGAACAAGAGTAAAAAACATTATTTCCTAATATTGCTGTAGCAGATAAATATAAAATAAAATTGAAAATGGGCTCCTTTGTTAATACTGTCCATCTTACTAGAGTATTAAATAGTTACAGAATATAATTCCTGAATGAAAACTTGAACAGACCTTAAACATTCTCAGTCCAATCCTTCCGTTTTATAAATAAGGAAACTGAGGCCCAGAGAAGAGTGGTGTGACATAAAGGTAGCTAACGGTTTAGCTAAAATCCCCAACTTCTACGTTATAGTACTGCCCTCTTTCTGTTATAGCATGTCAACAATCTCTCAATTTTGTTTTAGCAGCAGAGAATGCACACAAATGACAGACATCTACAATGTCTGAGTAATTCAGATGTCATTTCAATAAAACCCTGCAGAATTTTCCCCTTTCGAAATTCTAAGTAGAAAAATTAGTTTACTTACCTAGCCTGTACACAATCTACAGTTCCTTTGTAACTATCAATATAGGTATTACATAAAATTCCATCTCCAACAGCTCTAGCAATAAACTGGCCCACCAACTACAATAAGAAAAAAAAATCTATATAAAAAAATCTAAAACGAACCTTTATAGGACACAATTTCTAAACACATAAATGATGAAGAACAGCTGAACTACACAGTCAGTATCTAAGATATATAGGAATATTCAAAGACATCTACTTAGCACCTGCTAGTTATGCTCAGCATACACTCCCACATCTTACCCTTCAAGATGAGTACTATGGGCAGGGGCATATTGCTCAATTCTAATCCCCCAACACCTTTGCACACTGCCTGAAACAGTGTATCATCAAAATTACTTGTTAAGCCAATGGCCTAAATACAAGAGAACAAAAAAGAAAATGGGACTAGGTGTTCTCAAAAACTGATTAAAGAATTTATTATATGGAGAAAACTTTGTGTAGAAATTTGTCTGAAAGTATATCATAGCATTACTTATTTTTGTTGTTGTTATTGTTAAAGCAGGCTCCACACCCAATGTGGGGGCCTGAACTCATGACCCTGAGACCAAGAGTCTTATTTTCCACGGACGGAAAAAGCAAAGTACTCCTTTTCATAGCACTATTTCTTAAAAAATTGGAAACAACTTTAGTGTCCAAGAATAAAGGATAGATATGTAAGATGGTACATTATATGGCCATTAGGAAATGCGTTTACATTTTATGGTTTAAGAAAAATCAAGTTTATAAATTAGAATATACAATGTAATTCATCAAAATGCAAGGATATATAAAAACCATAAATTGATATATACCCATAGAAAGTAAAATAGATTTAACACCAAAATGTTAAAAGTGGTTATTTTTGCTGGCCTTGCTTCCTTTTGACCTTTATTTTTCAAAAATTCCATAATATGTATTTAAGTAATCATTTCTTAAATATAAGAGTACTGCTATCAAAAGAAAAAAATGTCCATGTCTGAATCATTGCTCAATACCTTATAAAGACTACTGTCTGTCAAAGAAAAGTGTAACAGAAAAAGCATTTAGGAATTAAACTACTTATACTCTATTCCTAAATTAACGTTTAAGTAAAGTGCTCCTACCTTGATTTAAAAGTTGGTTAAGTAAATACCAACGATTTCACACATTTTCAATTTCAAACCAGTCACATTATAGTCACATTATAGTATCAGCATGTATTAAATCTAATAAAAGTATAAGGCTTTGAGGACAAAATCTAAACAGAAACATAAATTATTAATTTTCTAACTGTTTACCCACAAAACTATAAAAGGGAACAGAAAACATCAGTTAAGCCAATTCAATCTTCAATTACAACAATCTACATATTTTTAAAATCGCAGCTCATATAACAGCTTAACCACATGTAACAGAAAATATACAGACAGCAAAAACAAAATGACCTATAAACTATAAAGAGCATGGGTAGAAAGCAGGATATAAAATTATAGTATGATGAAAACTACATTTGGAAAAGAAAAAGATAAGAAGAACAGTTAGACAAAAACACTAAAATGTCAGAGGGCTATTTTTGTGTGGTAAAAAAATATGGGCCATTTTGTCCTCTTTAGCTACTGAAATTTCCTAGGAGCATGTATTATGTCTATAACTGGAAGTGTAGTGGGGGAGAGAATGAATAAAAAGAAGAGTCATACAAACCTGTGGTGCTCTAGGAGTATCCAATGCCAATTCAGGTAGATCCTTCAATAATTTGTCAAATGACTTTTCTACATCATTTGTGCTCATTACTGTCCCACAAAGGTCAGAAAGAAGCTTAGATGTCATTTCTCTATGACTAGCCTTTCCCTCCAATGCCAAGGACACTGCCAACACTGGTACTCCACTTTTCATTTCACCAAGATTTAAATCTCTCAGCATTTCCTATTAAAAAAAAAAAAAAAACTAAAAAGTATATGTCACTGCCTTTAATTCAATGTAACTTTATTTTCAAAAATTCAAGATTTTATCCATATATCTTACCTTTTTTCCCCTTTGGAAATAGTAAGAAAAGCAGTCAAATTTTGTAGGATAGAATAAACACATCTTTCTGTGCATATAAAATTAGATATTGATCAACTCTGTCAAGCTTTTACTATCTGAACATCACTGAACTGAAGTAATCTCTATATCCAACATGGGGCTCAAACTCAGGACCCCAAGATCAAGAGTCACGTACCCTTCCCACTGAGCCTATCAGATGTTCCTAATTTCTAGGAATATTCGTCTATGAATATTTTTGGTGAGATTCATTTTACATTATCATAAATTGTTTATACTCTACTTTTCCTCAGTTTTCTCTTCCCATTATAGTTTATACTGTTCATATAAAGTTTAAAAGGAGATCTTAAACTACTGTTTTTAAGTGGAATTATTTCTTTAAATGCTGGGATTAAGTTGAAATTTCCTATTAAAAATATAATAATAGCTGCTAATACTAACTACTGTATATAATGTACCAAGCATTGTAACAGCAACTTTAGTTTTTATTATCTTATTTAAGACTCAAAACAACCCTTTCAGGGAGGTATTGTCATCATACCCAAAGCAAAATTAAGTATTTACTGAGGACATAACTGGAGTGGCCAAGTTGAAAGTGGAATAGTCAGCTGACCCTACAAGCTAACTTCTAACTCAGTTACATAGAGAGCCTTCCTTTTTACTTACAGGATGCCAGGTTTAAATACTCAGGGTACTTAAACCATGTTATACTACTAAAAGGGTGCCAGAACTACTTTCATAGCCACCTAGCTGGTGTCCTTGTTAGCAGTCTCTTCCCACTGAATTTCCTCTTTTCTGGACTGTGTTTGAACAACTCATTGCTTTTTTTTCATTTTTTTTTTTTTTTTTTTTAAGGAGGATTTGTTTATTTGACAGAGAGAGACACAGCAAGAGAGGGAACACAGGCAGGGGGAGTGGGAAAGGGAGAAGCAGGCTTCCCACCAAGTAAGGAGCCCCATGTGGGGCTCATGACCTGAGCCTAAGGCAGATGCTTAACAACTGAGACACCCAGACGCCCCTAACTCACAGCTTTTAAACAAGATACTTCTCTCTGGAAAACTCTTCAACCATCTTGCCCTGTCAAACTTCTAATCATTCTTATATAACTCAGAATCATCTTTTCTATTACTCTCTATTTTATGCTTCCCTAACACTCTGCTTATAGTACTACTCAGTTAATACATACATAGTTTATGTCTATGCTATGTACATGCTAGGTAGATAGGATTTTAATAATCTACCCTTACAGGACTTAAGCTCTTCCTCTACAATAGAAGGCTTCACATTATATATATCACTTCCCTGACTGAGCTTCATAAAGGAATCACCTATTACAAATTCCTTCACATGGTATGCACTGAACAAATATTTATTTTATATTTAAGTCCTACACATCTAAGGATATCAGACCTCATGGTATCAGACAAACCAAGAAAGCCAATCTGAAGTGTGAGAGTCTAAATTGTAAAAGCCTTTTAAAGAGTTGCAATTAAATAAAAAAAAAAAAAGAAAACACATTCCTTCTCTTGGTTTCTGTATACATTCTTATTCAAATCTTTATATCCGTGTTCTCTTTCTTGGACATAACACAAAGATAAATTTTATCTTAATCCTGAGCATGGAAATAAACATCAAAAAAACAGAACTAAATCAGGCCATTTTTAACCAAGATCCCTGAAGAGGTTTGAGAAAATCCATAGATGCTAGAAACTATTATAATTTTATACAATTTAATTATAAAAATATATAATTATAAAAATTATTAAAATATTACTATGCCATTTTTCAGGGAAAGAAATGGCATATAGTCCTCATCACATCCCAAATAGGAAAGAACTAATCTGTATTAAGGAAATTTTACTCCATGTCTTAGAAATTCATTTATGCCAAAGAAAATGCTTAAACTTAATTCAGTGATCCAAGATCATTTTGGATATGATGTTCTGCTTTTAATAGTGTTTTCTTTCCTATATTAAATAAATCATACTTGCAATTTTAAACCTACCGCAACTTCATTAGTATCTCCATGCTCAAAATATTCTTGTATGATTGGTGTTAAAGTCTTCTCAAATGCTGTTTCATCCAAAGGCAAAACTACAGTTTCATAAACACAGTTCTCCTAGAAGGAAAAGGAGGTGAAAGAGTTTATAGATTAAAAAACAAAATATTCATATAAACTGAAATGTTTTATTTTTTTACTTTTTATTTATTTTTTTTTTAAGAGAGTAAACAAGCATGGCGTTGGGGGAGGTGCTGTCAGAGAGGGAGAGAGAGAGGAATCTTAAGTAGGCTCCATGCCCAGCAAAACCCTGATGCAGGCTTGATCTCACAACCGTGAGATCATGACCTGAGCCGAAATCAAGAGTTGGACATTTAACTGACTAAGCCACCCAGGCGCCCCTAAAACTCTGTATTTTTAATTTTATATTCTGACTTAAAATTTAAATACAAATTACATATTCTTCATATTCCAACTTAAAAATTAAATATAAAATATAATTTTATGTTTTTAATTTTGTATTCTGACTTTATATTCCAGCCAATTTTTTTTTTTTTTTTTTTCCCAGAGAGAGAGAGATCACAAGTAAGTAGAGAGGCAGGTGGAGAGACAGGAGGAAGTAGGCTCCCCGCTGAGCAGAGAGCCCATGTGGGGCTCGATCCCAGGACCCTGACATCATGACCTGAGCTGAAGGCAGAGGCTTAACCCACTGAGCCACCCAGGTGCCCCCCAGCCAATTTTTTATTCCACCCTCATTCAGGGCAAGAAAAAGATATGTTACATGTTTTGATCATTGATACTAAAACAGAATCTATGTCACTGTTCTTTTACAAATTTGAATAAACTAATAACAGAGATTAGAACCATTAACCACAGCAAATATGACTTGCTCCCAATCCCTGATATTTTGTTAATTTTTTATCTCTCTCACAAAACCAATCCTTCATTGACCAAAAAGCTTTAAGATGGCTTCCTATAGGTCATACCTAGTATTCTCATTAAAACTTCACTTTTAAAAAAAAATGGACGGTGGTACCTGGGTGGCTCAGTCGGTTGAGTGTGTCTACCTTCAGCTCCGGTCACGATCTAATGACCTCGGGGTCCTCGAAATCAAACCCCACATCTGGCTCCCTGCTCAATGAATGGAGAGATGGCTTCTCCCTCTCGATTTGTTTCCCCCCCATCCCCCGGCTGTGTTCTCTCCCAAAGTACTGATAAAAAATAAAATTTTAAAAATGGACTTCATGATTAGTATAGTAACAGAAGTCCCTATATAATAAGAATCAATGTCATAGTGACTAAAAAGTTCTCTGAGGGTGCCTGGGTGGCTCAGTTGGTTAAGCATCTGCCTTTCGGCTCAGGTCATGATCCCAGCCAGGGTCCTGGGATCTAGTCCCACATCAGACAATAAGCCTGCTTCTCCCTCTCTCCTCCCTGCTCATATTCTCTCTCTCACTCTCAAATAAATAAATAAAAGTTTTTTTTTAATTTTAAAAAATAAATTTAAAAATCTCTAAAGAAAAGCATTATTCAACTAAAATTTCAAAAAAGGAAGATTACTCTCAATTTTCTATCCCCTTTGTCCTCTGCAAAAATACCCAGAAGTGGTTATATGCACCTTGTGATTAGTTTCTAATAACATATGCTTGAAAGACTGTATGTTAAGATTAGAGTATTTTGCAATGATTCTATAGTATTTGAATCCTACATTTTTTCCTGTTCTCAGAAATATTTCCATGTCCAACAATTAGCTAAAATAGATAAGTATATACAAACATGGAATAAAAACAATAGGGCGCCTGGGTGGCACAGTGGGTTAAGCCTCTGCCTTCAGCTCAGGTCATGATCTCAGGGTCCTGGGATCGAGTCCCGCATCGGGCTCTCTGCTTGGTGGGGAGCCTGCTTCCTCCTCTCTCTCTCTGCCTGCCTCTCTGCCTACCTGTGATCTCTCTCTGTCAAATAAATAAATAAAATCTTAAAAAACAATATAACATACACCCTGATAATTTCCTGTCTAGAATTCTCATCACCATGTATTATCTCTTGCAAAGACAGTACTTTAAAAAATATGTCATAATGTCCAGGATTCGTTTCAAAATAATTGGGGGGGGGGGGGTGCTGTGCATGCAGGGTGATACAAAAGGAAAAATAAATGGAGGTACAGGATTAAACAAGACTGACCAGGAGTTATTAATTACTGAGGTTGGTAAAGCTGGGAGAGGAGTACAAGCATGTTCATTACACTATCCCAACATTTACTAAAAAATAAATATAGAGGGCATGTTTTGCATGGAGCACTGGGTGTTGTGCAAAAAGAATGAATACTGTTACGCTGAAAAAATAAATAAAATGGAAAAAAAAATAAAATAAATAAATATATATATGTTCACTATAAAATCTATTAAAAATTTACATTCTCATGGATGAACCTAAGTGAAATAAGACTGAGGAAGACAAATACCACATGATTTCACTCATGTGGAATCTAAAACAAAAACAAATAGGGGCGCCTGGGTGGCTCAGTGGGTTAAAGCCTCTGCCTTTCGCTCAGGTCATGATCCCAGGGTCCTGGGATCGAGCCCCGCATCGGGCTCTCTGCTTGGCGGGGAGCCTGCTTCCTCCTCTCTCTCTCTCTGCCTGCCTCTCTCCCTACTTGTGATCTCTATCTGTCAAATAAATAAAATAAAATCTTAAAAAAAAAAAAACAAATTAAAAAAAAAACAAATAAACAAAAAAGAATCAGGCCTGTAAACACAGAGAACAAACTGACAGTTAGGAGAGGGGAGGGGCAAGACTGGTGAAGGGGAGTAGGAGATACAGGCTTCCAGTTATGGAATGTGTAAGTCATGGGAATAAAAGGCACAGCATAAGAAAAACAAAATTTCATTCTTAACATTGAAAAAAGATAGTCATGTTCCCAAAATAAAATTTACCACAGAGTTACCATCCTAAATAGTAATATTTTAAAAGGAGCCTAATATCTATAACTCTTTAATAATGTTCAAAAGAATATATATTCTTCTCAATTATCATTACTATAGAAACTATATTAACAGAATTTATTGAAAAACAGTCTATTTAGGGGTGCCTAAGTGGCTCAGTCAGTTAAGCATCTGACTCGATTTCAGCTCAGGTCATGATCTCATAGGTCTTGAGTTTAAGTCCCATGGTGGGCTCTGCACTCAGGGAGCCTGCTTGAAGATTCTCTCCCTCTGCTCCTTTACCAGTCTCTCTCTCTCTCTCTCTCATAAAGAAATATTAAAAAAAAAAAACAAAACAGTCAACTTGGGGCACTTCAGTGGCTTAGTTGGTTAAGCATCTGCCTTTAGCTCAGGTAATGATCCCAGGGGCCTGAGATTGAGACCACACTGGGTTCCCTGCTCAGCAGAGAATTGGCTTCTCCCTCTGCCCCGCCCCCCACTCTGCCTCAAATAAATAAAACCTAAAAAAAAAAAATTTTTTTAATTCAATCATCCTAAATCTGTAAAGACCATTTTGACTCATTTCAGAAATGAAATGAAAATTACACATGTCATTATCAGTTAATTTGATTTCCTAATCCAAAAGTAAAAGTCCAAAAGGACTGAGTATATGTATGATTTAGACATAGATACTAATGTGTGTATATACATACACACACGTTAGGTGTATATCTATACACACACACAATGCTATAAATCATATATACAGGATTTGACAGGCACAGAGTATAGATATAGAATGTATAATTTGACAAATGTATGAGTAAACTACAGACAAGAAGTCAAAAAACTTACAGACTAAAAATATAAAGTAAAACATTGATACCTGGTCATCATCATAGTTAGGATCCTTCACATCTACCTCCTCCACATCATATACCTGTCCAGGTGTACCCCAGACACCTTTGCCTCCTGCACCACCTGAAAAAGTTTCGAATTGAGAAAGAACACAAAGTTCAGTTCATAAATTTTAATTGAATTCTAGATATTCAGATATTAATTAAATAAGCTAAACTGCATTTAATTTCTATGCCAGTTTTTTCTCCAGTTGAATTATACTTTAAACCTCATTTTTTTTTGGATCACTGCTTTTTTAGGAGTGATTAGATATTATATATTTTACAATCTATTTCTAAAACATCAAGTTGAAATAGCTTATAAAGTTAAAACTAAAAAGGCAGATGCTTTAAAATGAAAGCAGAAACAAAACAAAACAAGATCAGAAAAATATGTGTATCAGGGACTCCAAGGGGTGTGATAATGTAGCTGAGCTCTAAATTTTATTTGACATTTCATAATACCAAAACAAAAAGATGTATTTTGAGCCAATAAGATGTGGCATAGGAAAATCAGTAAGGGAGAAATTACTTAACAAAGAAGCACAGTTTCCGCTCTAAGTGTTTCAAAGTCAAATACCCTTTAAATAGAATAGTACACATTAAACTATACTTGACAACTGGCAATATGCTACAAATAACTAAGCTATTTAAGCATTACCGCACTGATCATTATTTCTCTGTACCTCTATTTACAAATGAACCAGCTAAAGTTTAACAATTCCAACTTTCAAAGTGGTTTTTCTACATAAACTTACTGAAATATTTTTATAATGCTTAATACATTACATTATGTTTAAGTAACTCCTCAGTATCACCAACTTTTTTGAGAGTTTTTTTCTATCAAGACTAGAGCAAAGCAGAATCTGATTATTAGGATTCATTTTGATGTAACCAATGGTTATAAAGCTATTCAACAAAATAACAGTTTTTGACTAACCACAAAAACATTTAACAAGAATCCTAGGCTATATATTGAAGTTCACACCATTCAGAAGCTGTGAAATCTTCAAATTATATCAAAATCCTACTACAGACCAAAGCTAACATTCCTCATCAAGAAATACTTAAGTATCTACAACTGCTCGTCATTACTCCAGGCACTGGATATAGCAGTAAAAAAAGACCATTCCTGGGGTGCCTCGGTTAAGTGTCTGCCTTCAGTCAGGTCATGATCCTGGGGTCCTGGGACATCCAGGTCCTCACTGAGTAGAGAGTCTGCTCAAGGATTCTTTCTCCCTCTACCCCTCCCCCTACTCATGCTCTCTCTCTCAAAATAAATAAATATAATCTTTAAAAAAAAAAAGAAAAGGATCATTCCACTCCAGTATCCAAGAAAGAACTGAAGAGTACCTGGCGGGCTCCTCACTGGCTCACTTGGTAAAGCATGCAACTCTTGATCTCAGGGTTGCAAGTTCAAACTCATGACTCCAAGATCAAGAGTGACATACTCCACTGACTGAGCCAGCTAGGTCCCCCAGGTAGGATAAATTTCTGACCCTACTTTCAAGCAAAGTTAGAGAATATATGCATAATTCACAACTGTACAAAAAAATTCATGTGTATTTTGCTGAAAATAATAAAGTTCTGCTCAAGAACACAATCTTCTCCAGAAAAAAAGCTCAACTTAAAGAAAAAGTGGGATGATCCTCAGATTATTACTTTGTAAATACATATACAAATCAATGTTTAAATTTCTCACATTCCTAGAACAAGGAAACCATAGTTTAAGTATCAGGCCATACTGTATTCTATTTGCTTCTTTGTATTTGGAATACACCAACCTTTCTTTGGTAGTCCCCTTCCTTTGCCAGATCTGGATCGCCTATCTAGCAACCTTCCCTTTGGACTGGTTGGTACAGTTACTCCACTTCTAAGGGCTTCACTTCCATTATCACTGACTGAATCGCCTCTGCCAGAGTCCCGGGATGAGTTTTTCCTCAGGCGCCTTTTTGCCTTGGCATTAATTCTAGCTTCATTAATGGAGGACGCCGAAATCCAATTTCCATTTATCTCATTTTTTATTTCTTCAGTCCCAGCATTTTCTTCATCACCAGAAAAGAGAGAGTCACTTAAATTATCAGGATCTTAAAGAGGAAAATGAAGAAAGAAAATTCTACATAAGTACTTTATGTTATACCAGTTATCATCATAAATTATATTAGGTTGAATCACATGAAATTATTGTTTTTTAGGTAACAGTGACATTGACAATTTATATGATTTGATCTAATAAATGACAACAAAACAGAATTACTTTTCACATTATCACAGAAAGTAAACTAAGTTCATTTTGATGAGCAAAGTTTAATGAAAGCACGTTATCTCCTATGTTTAGAAAATAAAATCTATGGGGGGCGCCTGGGTGGCTCAGTGGGTTAAAGCCACTGACTTCGGCTCAGGTCATGGTCCCAGGGTCCTGGGATCCAGCCCCGCATCAGGCTCTCTGCTCAGCAGGGCGCCTGCTTCCTCCTCCTCTCTGCCTGCCTCTCTGCCTACTTGTGATCGCTACCTATCAAATAAATAAATAAAATCTTTTAAATAAAGAAAAGAAAAAGAAAATAAAATCTATGTTAATATACAACCACAGACGAAACCTTTAGACTCTTGTGAGCGAAGAGAGTTAAGCAGTTGGAAATAATAAGAAAATACTAACAATCTTGAACAGAAGAAAGATAAACTAATATTTACAGAATTCCTACTATAATTTATCTGGCACTGTGCTGGATGTTTTGTCATTTACCCACAAGTTTGAGAGATATTTACTACATAAAAGATCATTAATACAGATAAGGAAACTAAGGCTGATAGTGTTTAAATAACTTGCCAGAAAACTCGTTAATTAATTATAGACACTTAGGAAATATTACTAATCCAAAGAACCTGAAAGGTATTTGGCAAATAAATGATGACATATGATTACTGAGCTTAACTGCTAAGGATTCATTCTTTCAAAGGTAAAGCCGGGGTGGGGTGGGGGGGGTAAGATAAAGCTTGCTCTCAAAGCTCTAATTTACTTCTCCAAACGACTCATATTACATATCACCTTCTGACAATCTTCCAGACTATGTAAGATTTATATATTATTCCCTGAAAGACGGCAACACATTTGGAGTTTCCAATGGTCCCATTGTATCCTTTAGGATACACTCTAGTTTTATTTCCTCCATAAAAACTTTTCTAACAATTCTAGCCACAATACTACTAATGCCCACACACAGTTCATTTACCATGTAAGAAACAAACCACTTTGTTATTTCTAATTTATGTAGCAGTCTTACTCTTCCAAGTAAGTCATAAGCCTCAAAAAAGGAACCATGCCTTTATCTGTACTTCTCTGGACCCTCAGCACCCAAAAGAGCATAATTCATACTATCAACTCAAATGTCCGTGGTGATCAATGGCATGAATACAGTTGGCTTTGCTCATAAAACTTCCTTAGTCAGTAAACTACTGAATTAGTTACCCTTGGGCCACAGTTTTGTTCATTATGGCTAACTCAAGTCCGAACCGAATCCCTCAAATGGTTTTACATTTCCTACATGTAATTAAACCGTGTCAAGTCTATGTGTATAGGCTTTAACTTGTCTTTTTTTTTTTAAAGATTTTATTTATTTATTTGACAGAGAGAGATCACAAGTAGAGAAGCAGGCAGAGAGAGAGAGAGGGAAGCAGGCTCCCTGCTGAGCAAACAGCCCAACGCAGGGCTCGATCTCAGGACCCTGGGATCATGACCTGAGCCGAAGGCAGCGGCTTAACCCACTGAGCCATCCAGGCGCCCCTAGGCTTTACTTGTTTTAAGATAGTATGTTGAAACTGAAAATTTATTAAACCAACCTGTAAGAAAGAGATGTGCTGAAATCTTTGTAATTCTTGACAAAAAGTCTAAAAGTTAAGAACACTGTGGTAATCAAAAAACAAACATTAAGTAGAGTCCAATTACATCATTAGTCTCCTAAATAGTCTTTGTGCCTTCAATCTTCAAACCATTTCTCCAAACTGCATGAAAACTGATTTTCTAAAACATGCCTCCACTGAAAACCCTTTGAAGGTATTCCCACTGGGTCAAAATAAAGTTTAAAACTCATTACCTTGTAACTTAAGAGCCTTCATGATCTTGCCCCTACTTACATCATCAGAGTAACTGCTGACCACTCCCACATTCAAAGGGTCAGAGCTTAGGTTTGGTATCACAGGTAGTAATGAAGGGATTAGTTTAGCATAAAAGTACAGAATATATTGGGAAAAAAATAAAGTATAAAATGGAAGACCAGCGAAGAATATGATACAATAATTTATTCACTAACTGAAAAGATCAAGGGTAATAATTTTGGGGTAAATAAGAAAGCAACACTCAAAAAATAAAGAGCTTTTAAACAGAAGCAGCATGAAATGTAGTCTTAAAAAGATTTCAGACTAAGACAGGAAGTTAGAGGGTGAGTTTGAGACATCATCACAACCATCATCATAAATAAACTACTACAACTACTAGTAGCAGTAGCTGTCACAGCAGGAGTGAAACTTCCTTTGTCATTACCATCATTGTTTTTACTATCTAAATACTAGATAGATACCAGGTTCTGTGCTAGGCACTTTACATACATGGTCTTTATCTTCACAAAGCTTTATCTTCACAAAGCTCTATAATGAAGCTGTTTATCCTCAATTTACAGACAAAAATGTTTCATGGAAAAATTACATTATCTAAAATGGACTGTGGCCAGGATTCAAATCCATATTTAAATCTCCGATGATTATAACTGTAGAAAATACAGAGCTAGAGCAGAGCAGAATAGTGCCAGCTAAAGAGACAGGACATGGGAATGATCATAAAGAGAGAAAAGCGGAAGAGTAAGAGGAAGAAGAAAAAAAAGACCAGAGATCAGACAAGTCAGATGTAATTTCAAGTAAGAGCAGGCAGTTGAAGAAAACATTAAACATCTACCTGTAGCATACTGCTTTCATTATTCTATAATTACGGAAAGCCACTAAACTCACCCAGATGATAAAGGACTTCAAATTACAATAAAATGCTTTAAAACTATCACTTGGAGTACTAAAGTATTCAATTTCAACATATTTCCCACAACTGAGTTTCAGCTATTTTAATATCCTTTCAAATATGTTTGTATGACTGCAGCAGAACATATCTAGGTATATTTTATCTATTAGATCTTATAATTTTTAACCCATGTTTCCATCAACTACTCTTTTGTATTTTGCTATTCATATTTACCTAGTCTTTTTTTTTTTGAAGATTCATTTGAGAGAAAGAAAGTGCACATGCTAGTAGGGGGTACAGGATGGAAAAGGGAGAGATATCCTCAAGCAGACTCTCCACTAGCATAGAGCCCAATATGGAGCTCAATCCCAGGACCCTGAGATCATGACGTGAGCTGAAATCAAAAGTTGGCCACTTAACCAACTAAGCCATCTAGGTGCCCTGTATTTGCTCAGGTTCTAGGGTTCCATAACCACCACTGATCTGACTTTAAGAAAACCAAAATACAAAAGATAAAAAACCTGAGTACATTATGTTGTGACTTCAAAATTGTTTTCCACTGTGTACTAATTCCCCTTCTAAATTCTCTGGCATCTCAGTAGTAACCAATGTAACTTCCAGTATCACAGTAGCAATCAAATTTTCAATTAATGGTCCACTGACTGACATATCAGAATTAACAATATTACCACATTTTCATTTGTTACATACAAAGTTAAGTGCTACGGGCATGACACACATATACTATAATCTCATTTAATCCTACTGATAAACCTATAGAGAGAGCATTTATACCCCAGTTTTACACAACCTGAGAAAATTGAAGGTCAGAGCAAATAACCTACTTCCCCAAAGTAACAGAGCTGGTCTAAGTAGAAGTTGAAATTAATACAGTAGTCTGACTTGAACTATTTGATTCAGGAAGAATTTATAACAAAGGTCTGTCTTAGGACCATCCAAGTATTAAAGAACTACAAGTCCTTTATATTAAGGCAGTTCTGGCCAGAGGCATCATGTCTGTGAGTCACGCTGTCTCACGGAAATATAACGCAGGCCGAACAAGTAATTTTAAAGTTCCTAGTATCCATATTAAAAAGAAATAGGTGAAAATAATTTTAACATATTTGATTTAATCTACTAGATCTGTTAGAGATTTTGAACACAGAGTCAATATAAAAACTTAATGAGGTATTTCATTCATCCTAAGTCTCAAAATCTGGATACGTTTGCACCTACAGTACATCTCATTTCAGACAAGTCACATTTCCAGTGCTCAATAGTCACACATGGTTAGTAGCTATCACACTGGGCAGTACAGAAAAGCAGCAATTATCTATATGTGAAATATATTCTTACCAACCCCACTTCAATGAAGCAGGGATATGATGCCCATTTATAACCTTAAAAACAAGTATTCACACAGCTACTGTATATAGCAGCACCAAAATAATCATTAATTATTGCAATAATTTTTTTCAACTATAATCTTCTAGCACACTTTAAATCAGGTGTATAAATACAAAATAGCAAAGAGGTTTCAACTTCAAAGTGTCTGTTCAGATCAAAGAAAACTATATAATTTGTACACAATGAATTAGTCATTGAAAAAGTAATACTATTATAGTGTTAAAAAATGAAATATGGGGGCCCCTGGGTGGCTCAGCGGGTTAAAGCCTCTGCTTTCAGCTCAGGTCATGATCCCAGGGTCCTGGGATAGAGCCCTGCATCAGGCTCTCTGCTCAGCAGGGAGCCTGCTTCCTCCTCTCTCTCTTCCTGCCTTTCCACCTACTTAAGATCTGTGTCCATGTATCCACTTAAGATCTGTATCTGTCAAATAAATAAAATCTTTTAAAAAAATGAAATATGATAAAATATACCAATAGGAAAAGCTCTCGCCATTCAGGATACTTCAAAATCCCATATAAGATTTTTCTAAAAGTTATGAATACATGTAAGTTTTCTGAAGTTATTCAACATTTAAACCTCTATTCCACAGAACTATATTTTTTTTAAGATTTATTTAGTTGACAGATAGAGATCATAAGTAGGCAGAGAGGAAGGGAAGCAGGCTAGCAGGGAGCCCGATGTGGGGCTTGATCCCAGGACCCTGGGATCATGACCTGAACAGAAGGCAGAGGGTTTAACCCACTGAGCCACCCAGATGCCCCCCACAAAACTATTTTTATGATAAGGTGCTACTGAAGCACCACGGAAAATCAAGAAAAATACTACAGATAATATTACATATAAATTATTAATTA
Source organism: Meles meles (assembly GCF_922984935.1). Taxonomy (NCBI): domain Eukaryota; kingdom Metazoa; phylum Chordata; class Mammalia; order Carnivora; family Mustelidae; genus Meles; species Meles meles. The sequence goes on along the minus strand of NC_060078.1, from coordinate 68,753,453 downwards.
GGAAAGAGATCGAGGGGTGCCTGGGTGGCTCATGGGTTAAGCCTCTGCCTTCAGCTTAGGTCATGATCTCAGGGTCCTGGGATCGAGCCCCGCATCGGGCTCAGCGGGGAGCCTGCTTCCTCCTCTCTCTCTGCCTGCCTCTGCCTACTCGTGATCTCTGTCAAGTAAGTAAAAGCTTTAAAAAAAAAAAAGGAGGGGCACCTGGGTGGCTCAGTGGGTTAAGCCGCTGCCTTCGGCTCGGGTCATGATCTCGGGGTCCTGGGATCGAGCCCCACATCCGGCTCTCCGCTCAGCAGGGAGCCTGCTTCCCCCTCTCTCTCTGCCTGCCTCTCTGCCTACTTGTGATCTCTCTCTCTGTCAAATAAATAAATAAAATCTTTAAAAAAAAAAAGATTAAAAAAAATTTAAAAAAAAAAGGAAAAGAGATCAAAAACACCAGTAATAGTTTGTATTACAGAAATCACTAGCTCATTTGAAAATATCAGTGAACAGGTTTACTATTCTTCTCCATTCTGTACCTTACAGTTTATTATAAAAAGTGGAGAATAAGAATGTATGAAATGTGAAAGGATGGGCAGAAAGATAAGGACATGTGAAGAATTTCCATAAAAATAAGAATCACAGGGTGCTCGCTTCGGCAGCACATATACTAAAATAAGAATCACAGGAGTACCTGGGTGGCTCAGTTGGTTAAGCATCCACCTTCGTCTCAGGTCATGCATGATCCCAGGGTCCTGGGATGAAGCCCCACATCGGGCTCCTTGTTCAGCAAGGAGTCTGCTTCTCCCTCTTCCTCTGCCCCTCTCCCCCAGTTTGTTCTCTCCCTCTCAAATAAATAAATATTTAAATAAAAAAAGAATCCCAAACTTGATTTTAAAAGTAATATAACTCACTTTCTTGTAGCATGAATAAGATGGTTTTAAAGTAAAAAGATGGTTTTAATACTATGTTTTCATAAAATTTTGTAGGACCTCAAATATGCTCACAATACAGTCAAGGTTCAAAATATTCTTGCTTACCTGTGGGGTTTACATTCAGTATTTGCTCATTTTCTACATCCATAGTTCTTAATGTCGCTTGCACTGATTAAATTACTAATGGAAGTCTTCCCTTGGGATCTATTTCCTTAAAAAGAAAAAAGTTTCAGTATCTTCCAAACTGACATAATTAATAAACTGAATTTACTTAATCACTGTAAAAAAAAAAATCAGCACAGAATTTCATTTTTTGAAAAAGAGTTCTCTTTACTTTGAAAAATAGTTTACCACTATTAACATTTGGTTTCAATCTTCCTGACAAGTGTATCTTTGTCCAATTAAAAAAAAACATATTTCTGAGTGTGCCAAAGCATCCCTTTAACTTGGAAGTAAAATTAAAGCAGTACATACATACTCCAAATTTTTTAGGACTACCAGGCTTCATAATTAATCTGATATACATTAATACTGGATAATTCACTACGAATGAATTTTAAGAACTACTACAAAATGCAAGCAACAGTTTTAATCAAGCATATGACATGACTGTGTTAATTTTTCACATTGTAACATATCTGAAGGCAGACAGGTCTGCCATTTCATTACCTAGGTATCCATATTTATAGTTGTAAGACTTTGAGATTGGGAGAAATTTTTGTAATGTTTTTTTCTACAATGAGAATATTATTTTCATAATCTAAAAACCCATTCTTTTTTTTAATTTAAAGAAAATTTGAAGATTTTATATTTGAGTAAACTCTACACCCAATATGGCGCTCAAATTTATAACCCTGGTATCAGGAGTTGCATCCTCTACACACGAAGTCAGCCAGATGCCTCCCCCATTCTCTAAAAAATAAAAAGTAAACAAAAAAAACTTGCCTTCAAAAAAGAAATAACTACAGTGACATTAGCATTTATAGACCTCAGTTCTAAAATGGCTTAAAAATTAATGCTGAAGGTTTTGATGAAATCAGTTACCTCTTATTTAACTTAGTGATACAAATCTGTTACCTGAAAGACTATCAAAATATATTTTCATGGAAATTATTACCAGAAGATATAAAATTATTTTAGAATCTCTCTGCAAATATTTTTAAAATAGTGGCTTACAGTACTTAACCACTGATCTGTTCACATCATATAGGCTATATATAAGGCTTCCCAATCATTTCACTAGCAATATGCTTTCAAGATATAAAATGCACAAATTAATGAAAATGACTAATAAACTAATTGCAGAGAAGCATACCTTTCTCATATAACAACCTATTTTTAAATGTCATTTTATTAATATCAATAAATATAAATGATAAATTATTAATTATAGTGTATTAATAATATAAATTATAAATTAATAAAATTATTTAATAATATGTGATGCCTCCTGGGACTCAACTTTTTTTTTAAGTAAACTCTAGGCCCAATGTGGGCCTCGAACTCATGACTCTGAGATTGAGTCACATGCTCCACAGACTGAGCCAGCCAGGCACCCCTCAACTAACTTTTAAATTCCTTAATATTTACTATTTTAACATCTAAAAGGTTTATAGTCCTTTGATCCAGAAAAGGGTATTATTTTGTAAAACAAAAATACACACACCTTAATGCTAACCATGATAAAACTTCTTAATAAGGCATAATCCTTAGGCTACCAGGATGCTATCATACCACTTCAGAAGTTAAGAAAATGATGAGATTATTCTAATTCTACTCAGAATACAGAGACTTAAGTAATTCTATATAATGACTTTTCAATATCATAATTTCTATCAACTCTGAATTTAGGGGAAAAAATCACCGTTAAAGATATGCATATAGAGATTTATAGAAATTAAGCAAAAATAGTTTGGAAACCTAGGCACTTCGTGTTTTTCATGTCTAAAAATGCCGTATCTGTTTCATTTTATATGAGTTACATATTACAGGGCAGTGAAAATGTCTTATGTGTATGAGCTTTTTAAACTAGAATTACATTGAAGTCTTTTTCATACTTGATGCAAGTATATTCTTTGGGAGAATACTTTCTGCAGAACCTAGCTACTAAAGGAAATGAAATTATTTTAACTGGTGTTTATAAAGCCTTTTATACTTCACAGAGAATTTTATAGGCATTATTTCATGTCCGTCTCAAAACAACCTTGACCTATTTACTCCACTCTGCACACAACTAAAATTCAGAGAAGGTAGATGATCTGTCCAAAGGCAGTCCTCAATGGAAAAACCAGAACCCAGACCTTTCAATCCAGTACTGCTTGCACAAGTTCAATGCAAGATTTTAATATCCCACAAGAAGATTCTGTTTTAGGGCTAACAGACAGAAGCTTATTAAAACACAGACTCTTACTGTTATATCAAATCTTTAAATACTACTTTCCAAACATTAAAAATATTTTAAACTATTACACAAAAGACATTCAGTTGGGCAAAGAAAATTATCAAGTATGACTATCATCTAGAACTTACCATATTTGTTTTTATTCAGTAATCCTAACAGGGGGTGGGGGGTGGGGGGAGCCTTGTCTGTGTCTTTAGGCAATGATAAAGCAATCAAGAACTCAGTCACACCTGATAGCAACACAGACATTTTAAGAATTTAGAGAAAGATAAAGATACATTGCATGTTTTTCCTTTCCTCAAAGTAGTGGAGCTCTTTTCCAGTTTACTCAACAATCTGTAAGATTTTTGCCCCACACTTACAAACTACATAAAGCAAAAATTCTAAATGCCACATCCTTGAAACTAAACAATAAAATTTTCCGTAAGAAAACAAAAGCATTCATGTAAGTTTGACAAAATTAAGGCTAACATTAAAGTTTTCATTTCTTCAATGTGTTTTACAGAAACATACAACCAGAAACATTCAAATGCCATGACATTCCCCAGGAGATAGAACCTCACCTTCCCACTAGCCCCCACCCCAAAAAGCTGTTTCCTGAAATAGGCCTCATAAAGCACTCTGACAGTTTCTAGTCAAGTTTAGGCCGTATGTTAACCAGAAAATTATTTTGTTTTCATTCCAGGGCTAGCTAATGCATTAGCAACTTAAAAATCAGCTAAAAGTATCCAACCACACTGATGCAAAAGCTGCGAAGATATCAAAGTGCCATGTATTTTTGCACACCCAGCAACTATTTTACTTTTCATTACTACAACAGAAGAACCAATCAAAATATAATTCAAATATCGCTGCTGAAATAGTAAGGAATTTAAGAAACCTATAATGAAGGAAAGTTAAGGGCATAAATACCAATAATTAAATTTAAAACGCATTTGCAGTGCTCCCCTTTTAGAAAAGTATACGGTGGTTTCTAAGAAAACTCACATTAGTAAGAATGCCAAAATTCTAAAACAGCAGTAAAAATACAAATAAAAACAGGCGGTGACTTTTTGTTCACACGAAGCTGCATTTTTGATCGTTTTAATCATTGCAGATACTGCACAGTTGCTGGTCACACAGCCAGTTCTCACAAGGGTGTGCGAGACGGGAGAGACCGACTTCTGCAGACAGCTTTCGAAGCTCAGGGCGGGGCGGGGGGGGGGGGGGTACAGGACCCCTCCCCGCGTACACTGCAGCACCAAATTGACGAATGCAGCAGAAATGGCCTGCGTTTCACAGAAAGAGGGCTCCCTTCCTGTCTTTGTTGTCCCTGGGAGATTTTCACTTAAACCAAAAAAGCGACCCTTCGCCCGAAGTCCGCGCAGAGCCGGGGAGGCAGGCACATGTCCGCCTCCCAGCGGCCCCTCCCGCGGCGGCTGGCCTTCCTCCCCGCCGCGGGCGCAGGCCGGGACCCCGCTGGCCCCAGTCCAGGCCAGCCCCGGGGGATGCTGGACCAGAGCAGTCGGGCCTGGGCTCCGGAGCGCGGGCCGGGGTCTGGGAACGCTGGGCCGGGGCCCTCCAGGGAGACCAGGAGGGCGGGAAGGGCGGGAGTCTTCCTCACAGGATTTCAGTCAAGCCAGAAACACGCCTCCCAACGTCCCCCCTCCAAGTAAAAATGAAAACTCGGCCTTAGCGGGGATGAGGAGCAGCCCCTCGCCGGCGAGCGCCCCGCGCACTCTGCTCAGCCCGGAGAGGGTCCCGGAGGGGGCGGGCCCGCGCCGCCGCGCTCCGGGCCTCGGCCCGGAAGGGAACCGGAGCCCGCCCTCCGCATCCCGGAGCGTTGGGCGGCCGCGGCCTGCCTGCGGGGCTCCGAGGAGGAGGCCGGACCCCCGCCCACCCGGGCCGGCCCCGAGCCCAGCCGGCCGCGGTCTCGGGCCCCCTCCCCCTCCCAACGTGCGGCTGCCTCTGAGGAGAGACGGGGGCTGAGGGAGAGAGCGCAGTCGTTCTGAGCGTGCGAGCCGCCCCGCTGGTACTGACCCCTCCGGCCGCCGCCGTCGCCACTGCTCGCCCAAGCCCCCGGTGCGCCGGCCAAGACCCGCTGCTCAGCCTCTGCCGCCGCCTCAGAGCGTCTCAGCCCCCTCTCGCTCTGTTTGTTTTTGTTTTGTTCTACCCAGTAACACGGGGGCGAGAGAGCGGCGTTTATTGGCCGAAGTGAGGAGGCCCGCTGGCCAATCGCGGAGGCGGAGCGGGAGCTGAGGAGGAAAAAGGGAGGGAAGTGAAACGTGGAAAGCTGGGTAGGGGCGCCGGAAGGCGCATGCGCATCGGGGTCCTCGAACTGGCTGGCGTGGGAGCCCTGGGGGAAGCTGGGGGCGGGAGGTTGGGAGGCGTGGCAGGATGGAAGTGTAGGCGGAAGGAGTGTGCTTTTGGGGTGAGGACCGGGCTGAGGCTGCCTTGACCAGCTCACTCCTTCCTCTCACAGGGCAGTCAGCGATCCCAACTAAATGTTGGGCTTCTGGAGGGTCCCTTTCCTCCATCTCCAGATGCTCCTCAAGCGAACACCCTTAATCTCTACAGTTGCTTCTCCCGCGGGTCCTGTTCACTCCTTGGCTCCTACTGTGTACACTAAGAACTTTATCTCAGTGAATGCCCGCATCCCTTGAAGATAGAAATCACTCCCATTTCATATATGAGGAAACACTCAAAAACTCTTTGAAGTCCTGTGCTAATCATGACTAGTTAGGCTCCTGGGATTCAAACTCCCACAGTCCCGCTCCGGGACTGGTGTTCTCAATCATGGCTATAACTTCTTGATTGAAACCTTTACCCCGCCTGGCTGTTGTTGGTGTCTCTCCTCCTTGACTGCATTCTCTTTGGCTTCTCTTGTGCTCTAATTCTTCCTCCTTCCCTATCGCCTGAGGAAATGACCAGAACCTTCTGCTGTCTGTTTTCTCGGGAAAGTTAAGCCATTATCTCTGGACAGATTTTCTGATTGTCTGATGTGCAACACCTAAAGGGTCTGTTGGTCTTTTGGCAACCAAACTGCCTCCTCCCCCACCAGGGAACTCCTTCCCCTGACTTAACCCCTTTCTGCCCAGTCACCCTGCCTGAAAGTCATCTCTAATGGTATTATTTCTCTGAACAACTACAACAAAAACCCCTTTCAGTAGCTTCCGGTTGCCTGCCTGGAGCGCCAGCGCCTCAGCCAGGCATTCAAGGCCCCATGGTGTGTCTTTCTGGCCTGACTTTCAAGACTTTCTGGCTATGTCTCCACAATCTCCCAATCCACACACCTCCTTGGCTGGAACCCACTTGGACCTCTCACTGTTCCAAAGGCTTCCCCACCTCCTGAGGGCTCTTTATCATATCAGCTTGAAATGCCTCTCTATCCCCCATCTCTGCCTGGTACAATCCTACCCATGCTTCATGGCTCAACCCCACAAGCCTTCTTGAACCTCCTGACTTGATGTGAATTTCCTGTCTCCTGATCCCCCCAGTAATGACTTTTACCTCTGGGGTTATTGAAACATTCTGCCTAGCCTAACTCTCCTCCCCATTAAACTGTCACCTTGTCGAAGGCAAGACTCCTGTCTTACTCATCTGTTATCATGGTGGGTTTTAAGAAGGTGCCTTGCACATTTCCTGTACTGGCAATAAAGGTACCCTGATCTGAGTTCACAAAGTTTCTCAGCATTTCCTGCTCATTCCCACCTCCTGGGCAAGAGCCCCTTGGCATGTCCAGCATCTGAATTAGCCTTATGACTCACTTTTACTTTTTAAAAACAAAGCTTCCTGGTCACTCAGTTTTTGGTTGTTGTTGTTTTTGTTTTCTCCATCACCTGCAGCTGTCTCCTTTCTTTTCTCTGACAGGCCTCATGGCTCCCCCACTGAGCAGTAACTGCTGGCTCCTTTTTATCACCCATCCCCCTTTCTCCACATTTTTTCCTTTTCTCATTCCTTTGCAGTTCTTGATTCTTTCCTTCCTTCTCCCTGCCACCAACCTCCTCTGACTTTTGCTGGGTTCTTTCCTTCCTTCATTCATTCATTAATACATTTATTAAGCACCTATGGCATATGCAGGCTGCAATGGGCAAGCACCCCAAGATCTATGAGATAATAAAAGAGTGGGATATGATTATCCATATTTAAAAGCAGCTAAAACAACCTAAAGCTTTTAGAAAATTATCCCAAAAGAACCCATTATGGAGTAAAATGTTCATATCTTTTTTACCCATCATCTCTATATATGATGTCTGGCGTCCCAGGACCCACCTTCGAGACTCCTCCTCTACCTGGGTGTGGCTGACCAGTTTAAACCAGGCAAAAAAGAAATGGGATCCTAGGGGTGCCTGGGTGGCTCAGTGGATTAAGCCGCTGCCTTCGGCTCAGGTCATGATCTCAGGGTCCTGGGATCGAGCCCCGCATCAGGCTCTCTGCTCCGCGGGGAGCCTGCTTCCTCCTCTCTCTCTGCCTGCCTCTCTGCCTACTTGTGATCTCTCTCTGTCAAATAAATAAATAAAATCTTTAAAAAAAAAAAAAAGAAATGGGATCCTAGTCCTAGTTCCCCCACTAGTTACATGTAAGAACTTCAACCACTCTCAGGACCTCTGTTTCATCACCAGTAAAATTCAAAAACCAAGTTCAATTAATAGTTCCCAAGGTATTTTCCAAAGATCATTAATTTTGTGGGACTTTAATGGATATCACGAGAAATATGTGGAAGGGACATAATCAAATCAACTTGGAAAGAAATTGTTTTAACAAAGTTAAAGCTGGTTTTGGTGGGGGGCAACTCTTCTCAGTATTTTTAATGAGCTAATGAGTCTTGAGCATCTTGAGAGACCAGAGTAGGAAGCTAAGTAACATTCCCCAACCTATTTAAACACAGAGCATTTTTTCCCCAAGATACCCCAGAATCAGTGTTACTTAGAGACCAGTTTGGGAAATATAGATGACAGCCACTATCATCAACATTCCTTTCAGATGTATTAAACACTGGCCACCTGCGCCTTTACTAAACATTAAAAAATAAGAAGCTGAAAAATGGAAAATTATCCAAGTGCCAGGCATTTTTCCTCATCAAATCAGTCCGCAAATATTTATTATGTGCCTGTTCTGTGAAAAACACAGAGCTGATCCAGCTGTGTTCTTGGCAAAAGACATTATGTTCTACCTTAGGGTAAGTAGTATCTGTAGCTTCCCAGGCTTCTGGGCCACAATGGGCACTTTCATTTCACATGATAATTGCTCACAACCTGACTTTCTGTTTCCTAAAGCCCTGTACTCATGGGCTTATGTTAACTTATGTGCTGGATGAGAGAAAAGGAGGAAACCCTTCATCTTAACTCATTCTGGCCAGAATGATGGAAGTTCAGCTTTTGTTTCAAGAATGACCCATTCCAATTTAGGATAGGATGTGCCACCACCGTTGCCTAGGATGAGACAACTGTTCAGAGGTGGCAACAGAGGCCGTGCTGGGTGATCAGCTACACATACAGGATGTCTCTCCTCTTCCCCGTACCCCTCGGGTTTAAGCATTATTGATTCCTCAAGGGACACCAAGAGTGTTTAATTTGTTAGGGTGTATGGAGGTGGGAGGGTGGAAAGTAGTTTCTAGTTTTTGTCTCTTAAGATGGGTTACTTGTGTCTCTAGCTAGCTGTGTTGCCTTGGGTGTTTCACTTCCCCTCTGGGTGGATTGAATGCCTCAATCTTGCACCATCAAAGAAGGAGCCGGCCCCTGCAGCTGAGTCTTTAAGGAGTCATTCCAGTTCTGACACCATGATGCTGGGCAAGGCCCTGGGAGGGCGCTGCTGGAGTCCTGGTAGCAGGGGACCAGACATGAGAGCATTTGCCACTGGTGACAGGGAAGAACTAATCACCAGGTGTGGACAGAGGAATTGTCATTCTCAGCCCAGGGGCTTTCTCTGAATACAAAGCTCAGGTAACATCCCTTTCTGGCACCCCAAAGGCCACACTAAAGGCCGAGGTAGTGTTGGGAGTACTGATGAGTGAATGTCAGTGAAGACTTGGAAACACGCACGTGCTAGGCAAAAGACAAGCACCTCAAATTGCCATTATTGCCCTTGGCACTTTCAAGGCTTTTTCATTCTCTGGGCAAACCCCTGTCTGAGAACACAAGTTTGCTAGTAAACTCTGTTCATGCCCTTGCATAAGATCTCTAAGAAGCCATCTCTCTCTGGGGACCGATGGAAGCCTTAGTCCACTTCCTTAAGAAGAACTTTCAGATAGCACTGTCATTTGCAACAACAGCTCCCTGAGCTGACATCTGCCTCCTAGTTCATCAGACCAAGGACTGAATTTTAGGACTTCCTATAAGGCACTGGATTGTTTTTGAGCAGAAATGGTAGAAGACTAGAGAAAGAGAGGCTTCTACTCTGAAGAGAGAGAGTTGCATAAAAAATTCTAAGGGTGATGATGATAACTGACATTTGTATTGTGTTTTAAGGCTCACCGAACTTTTCACATACACTTTTCCCCCATCTTTATGAGTGGTCAAACAGATATTACTGTCCCTGTTTTAAAGATGAGGAAAATGGGGCTTGAGTGGGTCACTGGTAATCAAAGGACTTTTATAATAAAGGAAATGTGGGGATCCCTAATCCAAAGCCTTCACTTACCAACAGAGACCCCAAGAACTTAAGTGAGTTGCTCAGAGCCACACAGCTAGTTAGTAGCAGAGCCAGAGTGTGAATGAGGTCTCAGTGTCACTTACACAGGCTAGTCAAGGGGGGAGGGATGTCCCAGACCTTCTAGTACCTAGGCCTCTACTGGATTCTTTCTGCCACTCAACTTTGAGTCTCTTAAATAAAAGTTAAATGTCTTAGCCATTTCTGGTCCCCTCCCCCACAGAGCCTCCTACTATCATGGGAGTCCATTTAAGGTTGGAGAAGTGGAGAAGGAGGGGGAGTGGTTATGTATGGGAGGCTTAGTATGATATTTAGAAGCTGTTGACAGGGTCATTTTCAAGAATCTCTTTTCTAGACTAAAAAAACATAGACTAATGTGAAGCATGGCACAAAGAAGTAGATGCAATATTTTTAAATAGTATGTACCAAGAAAAGCTAATAAGGTTTTACTTCCCCAATTCAAGTTTCAAGAGGTTTTCTTAGAGCATTCATCTTTGTGTCCTTTCCCCCACCCCCAACCCCCACACCAAATCACTCCTGCCACCTTAGGTTGTAGAAACAAGCTAAATTAGGGTCCAGGAACTGCAACAGATCATCTTTTCCCCAAAAGCCCATGTATTTTGACATATTCCCAAACCCGGCCTGAGTTCTAAGCCTGTAGAAACTCCAGCTCCTCAGAATTTTGCAATCACAAGACCATTCAGCCAGATGCTTTTCTCGTAGTTCCTACAACTGTCACACCCTGCACTGAATTGTGTTGAGTCAGTGTAGAGAAGCACCTCTCAAGAGTATCTCCAGGGGCTTTATTTGCATTCTTCTGGAACCTGGGATCCTCAGCTAAGCTGCACACTTGTCAGAATTCATCCTCTTCTCTCCAGTGAGTGCTAAGCTCACAGAACATGGCATTATGCCTTCCTCCTGTCTGTACTGCACTGGTTTCTGCTCATCTCCTAAAAGAGGCAGTAGAGCACAGGGGCCTCTTGTGGAAATAAAAGACTCTTCATACTGGAAAAAAGGGGGGCTGAATGATCATGAGTCGTGATTAAGAGAGCCTTAACCACAGGGTAACATAACCAGGGAAGGCTGGAGATGGGTGGAGGGTGGCTCAAGAGGCCAGTGTTGGGTAGACAGAGACACATAGAAAAGGAAGTTACAGAGGGGAAATAATCAAACCTCTATTTTGGATAAAGTGAAATAAAAGTAGTGGAGAATGAGAAGAGGTCAAGGGCAAGCCAAGGGAGATATTGTTTTGTACTATAAAATGTTTATAAGAAAAATGAAGTTGGCTTCATGGAAGGTTAGAGACAGAAGAAAATCCTAGGAGATGGCCTAGTGAGGCCAACTTGCTTGAATAAGGATATAATAACTGAAGCCCAGAGAGGAGCAGAGGTCTGGCTCCAGACAAGTTATAGACAGCCGTAGTAGTACCTCGAACCTACTATACGCAGCTGCCTTCCTTTTTCCATATGGTTCTTCTTTGCATGTGTCTCACCCTTCAGCCTCCACTCTCTCCTCCCACTCTGTCTCTGTCTCTCTGTGTGTCTCTCTTTCCAAAAAGGGCAGCGTCCAGAAAGAAAAACAAAGACTGACATTTTACAGCAGCTCCAGGAAATCCCCAAACCCTGCATTTAAAGCCACAGGATAGGCAGCCCTTCGGCACCATTGACAAAGCCAGCATCAAAATAGGAAATAGTGGACAAGGCACCAAGGATCAATAATTCAAAAGAAAGAGAAAAATAACTCCTGGGGGGGCAACTAAAAGTCTTACCCTTACACATTTCTTGTGTGTGTGCATTTTGTTTTTAGAAAGTTCTCTTTGAGGGTAATGAAACAAAGGGTCCAAGACCATCCTAAAATTTTATACAAATTTTATACAAATTGTACTGTGAATGTGCATTTTCAGCACAGGGGCATCTATAACTTTTTTTAATAGACCCCGAAAGAGTCATGTCCCAGAAAAAAATCAAGAACTTCTGGAATGCAGCATGTTACTATGTTTGGGCCCTTCTCCAGTGTTAAGTTTTCCAACAAGAAAGACCAGCAGACTCCTCCGTATGTCAAACCAGGTGCAGAATAAAAATATCTTCAAAGCAACCACAACAGGGAAACAAAGCTAAACAAACTTGGTTTCTGGATAGCAGTCGTCCTAAAAATAGATAGAACGTTATCTTGGGACATCCCAATAGTCATTCCAGTCAGGTATAGTAGACCTTCCATTATGTTGACATCAATGGGCCAGAAATATACCTGGATCTTCCAACATTTCCTAAGCTAGAGTCATTGTTCCAATAACTATGCGTTTATCTGTTAAAAAACCTCCAATTTATTTAAGAGACAAAACAGTATGTAGTGTCTCTCAAAACATGCTCTGCAGATATTCCATCAAAAGGATCTTGGATTCTTGGATAAATTAACCTGGGGAAAACGCCTTACCATCTCCCCTCTTGGAGGATCACATAAGAAATGGTGTTTTAAAGGCTCTGAGAAATTTATCATAAATGAGTACATTTAATTCTCTTTAATCCATTGTTTACTGGACCTACTTGACCATGGCACTCCTTTTTACATAATATTGATTCACATCTTATGAAATACACCCCAGAAAGCACTTATATAGTAGACTGGGACCTGAGCTAGAAGCCAAGAGGCCTGGATTCTACTCCTAGTTCTGCTACTGGATTGTGTGATCAGAGATCTTCTGACAGCTCTGAGAGTGTAGAACATAAAAACCCTTCCAGATTCTGTGCTGTGATCTAGCCAATATGATCTCTGGGTTGGCTGCTGGCCTAAGATCCTGGTTATAACCTTTTTCTATGATTATACATATTTTTATTCCGGAGACGGGACAGCACCTGCTACCCTAATAAGCCATTGTCTCTTAAGAATCCTTTTGAAGTGGGTGGTACAGGCTTCCAGTTATGGAACAAATAGGTCACAGGCATAAAAGACACAGCACAAGGAATAGGGTCAATGGTGTTGTAATCGCATTGTATGGCGACAAATAGTAGCTACATTCGTGGTGAGCATGTTGTAGAGAATTGTTCAGTCACTATGTTGTACACCTGAAACCAATGTAACATTAAGTGTCAACCATGCCTCAGTTTTTTAAAGAAAAGAATCCTTTAGGGCGCCTGGGTGGCTCAGTGGGTTAAGCCGCTGCCTTCGGCTCAGGTCATGATCTCAGGGTCCTGGGATCAAGTCCCGCATCGGGCTCTCTGCTCAGCAGGGAGCCTGCTTCCCTCTCTCTCTCTCTGTGCTTGCCTCTCTATCTACTTGTGATCTCTCTCTGTCAAAAAAATAAATAAAATCTTAAAAAAAAAAAAAAAGAATCCTTTAGAGAGATGAGGTAAATGTTTAGGCACTAGAACAGAATAGAACCAACATTACAAAGTTGGGTCAGTCATAGACCTTACACAACACAAAGGCAGCTAACTAATGGCCATGTGTGTTCGATGGGACTGGTTCTTTTTAAAAAAATATATTAAAACAGCTGTTTAATTTGTTATTGTTACATAAGGAATTTAAGCAAGTTACACTATCTGAAAAAACACAAGTAATGTATTTTAATGTATTTCTTTCTGCCCTCACCTCCCTACTCCCATCTGCCTCATGAATTAAGAATCTAAGAGAAGTGGGGCGCCTGGGTGGCTCAGCGGATTAAAGCCTCTGCCTTCGGCTCAGGTCATGATCCCAGAGTCCTGGGATCGAGCCCTGCATCGGGCTCTCCACTCCACGGAGAGCCTGCTTCCTCCTCTCTCTGCCTGCCTCCCTGCCTACTTGTGATCTCTCTCTCTGTGTCAAATAAATAAATAAAATCTTAAAAAAAAAAAAGCTCCTTGAGCGCAGTACATTTAAAAAAAAAAAAAGAATCTAAGAGAAGTAATCATAGCATTGATTATTTATCACAAAAAAATCAATAAAAAAACTTCAGCATCTTGAAAAACGTTTTCCCCATTCTCACAGCACTATTCTATATAGCAAAGAATAAGCAAGAGTAGATTGCTAATCTATATTATAGATTATAACCAGACAGAGAGGTTTGTTTACTCTTCCCTCCCCTTCACATAAGAACTTAAAAAAACAAGCCCATACACAAAAATGTCAGGAAATTTGAGGGACCCTATCCAAACAGCACACAGTTTATTTCAGTGTCAATAATTCACATTTTGTAACAAAGTATATGGATAGTATTTCGTTTATAGAACTTTCCATTTATAGAATTTTCCAAAGAAAATTAAGGCCATCAGATTTGCAGCTTAGAAATTCACATAAAAGCAATATGAAAATATGCTGGGCCTCTGAGAATGTTCTACACTGTATGTGGATAAGGATTATTATACTTCTTTATTTTGAGGAAGGCAGTTGACGTGAGTTTACACAATTGCACAGCTTTTATTGGATGCTCTTGGGGCTCCTTGCTGGTGGAAAGGCTCTTCTCTCTCCTCTTCAGGTATGTTTGAAAGACTGTACATTTTATTTTATTTTATTTTATTTTATTTTATTTTATTTTATTTTATTTTATTTTATTTTATTTATTTGAGAGACAGAGAGAGCATAAACAGGGGAGAGGCAGAGGGAGAGGGAGAAGCAGACTTCTCGTTGAACAGGGAGCCTGACATGGGGCTGGATTCCAAGACTCTGAGATCATGACCTGAGCCAAAGGCAGTCATTTAACCAACTGAGCCACTAAGGTGCCCCAAGACTGCAATTCTTTGAGCAACACCCTCTCCCTGAGAATTTTTCAGTATAACCTTTACATCTTCCCCAGTGCCCCAGTAGTTCTGGTGACAGGGCTGGGTTTTTTGGAAATTACCCGGCCTCTTTGAAGCCAGCAAGATTTTACCAAACATGACCACATGACCTTAAGAGCAAATGCCTCTTTTCAAAGGACCCAAGTTATTCCCACACGCATTATTATCCTCTGGGAGAATCCTCTATCTCAGAGAAAAGGGGTGCTGACTCTAGCTCACTTTCAAAGGCGTTTGAGTCTATAACAGCCCTGACAGCAAACTTTCCCAGGGAATACGAGAGGCCTGGGAGCGCATTAAGTACTACCTGTGAAGATCTCGAGCTCTTGCACAATTGGTGGAGAAGAATTAAGGCTACATGTGCGTTCTGCATCCTAGGCGCAGAAGCTCTATAAAAAATTTGCAGGCATCACACAGGGAAGATGTCATAAAAAGCAGAGGCCCAGAGCTGCAGCCAACAAAGCCAGAGATACGTCGGAACTTGTTCCACGGAAGGGTTTTCCTCAACCACCACTGTGACCGTGCGTGTGCCCTAGCCTCCAAGTGCGGCCACAGGATATCACTCCCAGGATATGCTTGTCTGGTCTCGTGCCGGTCTCCCAGCCTCCATCTCTGTTTTCACAGGGGCTCCCCACTGGACTGTAGGCTCCAGAAGGGCCACAAGCCTGCCCCTGCCTCTGGTACTTAGTAGATGTTTGACAATAAATTCCTTGGGGAAGGCATAAAAAAACGAATACCGTTTTGATTTTCTGCTTAAGAGCATGTCTGAAGCTGACAGTGGGAGTTTCATTTCCTGGCTTAGCCCAGCGGATGCCTGCCTGTCCTTTGCTGGGTCCACAGGGAGCCGCTCAGGAGGGTAAACTACAAGTGGCCTTCAGCGCCTGCCCCTGAAGCCTGACTTTGCTGCAAACGTGCTAAGGAGGGGACACTGCGGCCATTCGTAGGGGCCTCTAGGAATGGCAAGAAGCTGGAACTCTCCAGGGACCCAGGCACGCTAGATCCCAGGCGGAATGTGCAGAGTGGCCCTCCAGCTGTCTCAGGAACACTCTGGCCCTACGGCGGAGGCGGGATGGATGTTTGTGCCTCAGCCCGGGGCCAGGCCCGACCCCCCCAGCTGTTTGTGTTCTCACGGAACCTGCTTCACTGGGGTGAGGACTGCTTCAGAGGAAGAGCTGACAAAAATAAAACCAGAGCGGTGAAGGGCTGTGCAGGAAGTGGCAGGCCATGGAGCCAGCGCAGAGCTCAGGTACAAGGGTGCACGCCACAAGAAAGCTGCCTGAGATCAGACTCGAGAACGAAACCCGGGCTCTCCTCGTGTTGGAGGGGCGGTTCTCTCAGGAGTCAGGTCAGCAGCACTGCTAGTAAGGTCGGGCAGACGGGGTCTAGGGTTAGCCTGTGCCACCGACCCGACAGCTGAGCTTAGACAACTGACCCCTCAGAGCCTCATGGTCCTCATCTGGGAGCCTTAGGGAAACCGAAGCAAAAAGCGTGTGTGGAAGGATCGAGCATTTATAATGAGTTTCTTTCCTTCCTTTGCTGTTTAGCATCACTGAAGGTGAAGGACAAGGCCTCCAGGAAGCAGGTGAACTCCCACCGTAAGAGCTAACACACCCACCACACACAATATACTATACACATACACCCCACACACATACACACCACACAACACATACCACACACCCCCCACACGCTCCACACACATGCACACCCCACATACATACACACCCTACACATATACCCCACACACATACAACCCCACACAACACATACCACACACCCCACACACATGCACACCCCACATACATACACACCCTACACATACAGTCCACACACATACACACCCCACACAACACATACCACACACTCCACACACATGCACACCCCACATACATACACACCCTACACATACAGTCCACACACATACACACCTCACACACAATATATACACCCCACACACAAACACATACCACCTGCACAGACACACCGCACACAACACATACCACACACCCCACACACACTCCACACACACACACCCCACACACATACACATACCATACACACATACGCACCCCACACAACTCATACCACACACCCCATACACACACTCCACACACATACACACACTACACACACATACCACATACACACACATCACACATGCATACCACACACAATATACGACACACATATACACACTATACAACACATACTGCACATCCATAGACATACCACACGCATATCACACAACACAGACCCACCACAAACACATACACACACTAAGTTTAAAACATCAATCAACAACTCTCAATTTCACAGTTCTTCCTTTGGCTGCTCCCTAATTGGAAACAGATTGTCTCCCCCACCCAACTGTTTCTGGGGCAGAGTTCCTCTAAATGTGGGTCTATTCATGGTGATTTTGTTTCCTTTTCTCAGTCGACAGTCATTCGACACCATTACCCCGGTGTTCTCTGCAGCCCTGCCCTTTTATTAGTTCATAAATCTGGGACCTGAGGGGATGTTTACAAAATTCAGGAGGTCTCCACCATTGATCGAGCGACTGCTGTGCCCGGCACACTCCACACTCCCCAGTGTCTGGCCCTCTCCACACTCAGAAAGATACTCCTATTATTCCCTCACCCAACAGAGAAGGAAATTGAGGCTCAGAAAGATCAAAAACCTGTGGGAGGCCTCACAAGCAGTAAGGGGCAGGATCTGGACCAACATGACCGATTAGCCTGAGCTGCTTGCATGCCCACCACAGCCCGGCAGCTTAAAAACCGGACTTACGCTTGAGGAGGTCCTAATCCATGGTCCTGAATACCACCCAGACTGTTCCTCCCCCGTGTTTCTACTTGGGCTCCTTTTGGTCGAAGCTCCCTCTCCTCCCTTCTGACCTCTTCCCTCTTGGGAGCCAGTCTCTGCCTTTTTGGAGCAGCGCCCTACAGGCAGAAGGCTGGAGGCCTCTACTTCCCCTGCCCCCGCCTACACGGCCAACACAAACTTCTCGTTGGAAAACACTGTGTCCTGCAGACAAAGGCTCTGTGTGAAGTTCCTACCTGCCTGACAGGTCTTCTGTGAAAAGACCCAGCTGGTGTAGCGGGGCTGCCAGGCCTGGGACAGGCAGAGTTGGTAAATAGCTTCTCCAGCCCTGGAACTCAGGCTGGTCTGGAGCCAAGGGCTGCTTGCCCCGTGCCTAAACCCTCCCTGGCCTTGGCCTGCCAGAGCCTTTTTCTGGGAAACCCACAGGAGAGCTGAATTTTCAGGAGCTGTGGGTAGAGGGCTTCACAACAGAGAAAGTGGGTTGGGAGCCAGGCATTGCCAGGTTTAAATCCCAGCTCTACCACCTTCTAACTGTGTGACTGTAGGAGAGCGGCTTCCGCCGGCCATTCCTCAGCCCTCTGAGCTGTAAACGAAAAACGTTAACATCCACTGTCCAGAGTCTAGTGCCTGAGTCTCAGTCTCCTTAGCTCTGAAATACAAGGTTTGGGCCACATGACCTTGAGGTTTCTATGGAAACTGCTCTCATAGGAGGGGAGGGTTGGCATAAAAAAAAAATAGTAGTAATAAAGTGAAAGAAACATAAAAAATAAAAAAATGAAATAAAAGAAAATGCTCTCGGTGGGTGGAGTGGTAGGGATAGGGTGGCTGGGTGATGGACACTGGGGAGAGTATGCGCTAGGGTGAGTGCTGTGACTTGTGTAAGACTGATGATTCACCGACCTGTACCCCTGAAGCAAATAATACATTATATGTTAATTAAAAAAAAAAAGAAAATGCTCTCTATGCAGGCTGGGTTGGAGGTATCCTTCCTGCTCGTGGATGAGACACTGGAAGTCCTGTTTCTCTTGAGGTGAACTCAGCCCTGTGGGAGAGTTCCTGGTTCAATTCAACAAATTTTATTGAACACCCCATGACATCCTGTACTGTTTTAAGGACGCAGGGTACAAAGATAAGCATAGGCCCCGCCCTTAAGGAGCTCATAGCCTAGAACAGTAAGAATGATAAGACCCACAAAAATAAGTATGGTATGCCCTGGGAAGTGATAAGTGTATTAGGAGGGGCACAGATAAGACCAGGAAGCTTGAGAGCAGAAAGAAGGGGCGATTCTGGGCTAGGAGGTAGGTAAAGCTGTGGCCAATCCATAAAGGGTCTTGAATCATAGTTTAGACTTTATAGGGTCAGGCTGTTGGGAGTCATTAAAGGCTTCTCTGACCAGGGCAGTGAGCAGATCAGGGTCAGGGGGGTTGCAGCCTTTTGTTAGACCTCCGCCACTGGAAGCAACCAGACTGTGGAATTCCTAAAAGGGAAAGCCGCAGGTCCCACCCTTTTACAAGGGCTTTGTTCTCCGAACGAAATAGTTCAGGACTTAAACCGTGCGGTGGACGAAAGCTGCCCTCTGTTCTTAGTATCCAGCCCGAGGCCCACCGTCTTTCTCCTCTGGGCCTTCCTAGCCTGCCACCTCCATGACTGAAAGACATGAGACTGAGGCCTAGGGGCCGGAGGCAGGCACCCTGCTCAGGGAAACAGTCCTGGCTCAATAAACAGAGTTCCCTGGGACCTTTGCTGCCCGGCCAGTTTGCCTTGGCCCAGCTCACAGGCTTCTGGGAAGGAGTCAGCCTGTTGAGGAAAAGATGTGTCAGTGAGTTGCAGTTGGCTTAATTTCCCTGGGGGGGGTGGGGTGGGGTGTGTGTGTGTGTGTGTGTGTGTGTGTGTGTGTGCACGCATGTGTGCTCAGGACTAGATGTTTTGTGGCTAATTTCAGCTGGGTCAGAACTAAGCAGCCCTCAGTCCACATTGATAGCCAGAGAGATAAGACTAAACAGTCCTCTCCAGGACTGAGCCGCAATAAACTAGCCCTCTAGGTTGTAAACACAGAAATTTACCACGCTCTGCATTAACAGAAGGGATCCAGGTGGGTTGTGGGTTTGGCTGAACCTCCCAGAGAGGAAGGGTCGGCAGTGGGCCCACACTTTAGGTCCCCTGTGTTTAGAAACATGGGAGAGGCAATGGTGAGTTCTGCCCCAGCCAAGCTCCTGCCACTTGGCCCATCAAAGAAAGCGTGTACACAGCTGTGCCTCACAGGGCCACAGAAATGAGGAAGACCCCAGGTTTTAGTGCTTCTTCCGCCACTCAGCTACCATGTGACCTTGACCTAGTCACCTTGTCTCATCGGCACCTGTTTCCTCATCTGGAAAATGCAATGAATGCTTTTATCATGTGCAAACCAGGAAGAAAATCCCAAAACACTTCTGAGTAATCAAAAGAAATTACTCCAACTGTCAGTCTATCTCATATTCTTTACTCAGAGGAAAGCCCTTTAGATCTTTTCCTGGAGCCTGTGTTTCCTTAGTTGATGTATAATGAGAGTGTGCTTGGTTTTCTGGCTTCCTGGCCTACCACAGATGACAAACAATTGATTAGCAGGGTTTGGTCTGCTAGAGATAGACATACTGTTGACTGACAAAAACATAGAAGGCAACCAAGAGAGCGAGAAAGGAGAAAGAAAAATTGTAGGGCAGAAAAAAGATCTTTAAAGCAACACAACCATTTAGTACCATGGTAAACACTCACATGTGTCAATAGCTCCAAAGGCCATCATGCCTAAGAACCTCATGTGACAATTGTTATTTACGGAGACTTACCAAAACAGGGCTATTTTAGAAAAATTTCCTTCCAGATGTCTTAAATAAATGGTGCTTAAAAGGAAACCTCTTTGGCACTTTGAGCATTCAGACATTGGGAAAGAGTGCTCTGGAGGGCACACTCATACCCATTCTTTGCATATCAATGTTTGGCCCCAGGATCAAGTCAAATAATAGGAATAGAGAAGCTACCGAAAAGGTCTGAAATCCAAAGCAAATGACCAGTTTGGATAGTGGAGGGTAATCCTTTGGTTTCAACTTTTCTTGAAGACTGTCTGTTTAGGAATGGTTCGAACAAACATGTCTGTGCATCAGTTAGCCTGGAATATAAGTTCATTTTGCCTTTACTCAAGTTTAGAGTGTGAAATTTTCCCAGTATGTGTGGCATATCCACTGTGGGAGGAAAGAGGGGGAACCAGGAAATAACATTTCTGGCCAGAGAAAACAGCCTTTTCAATGGGCCGAACTGTTGTCTTTAGGTCCGTATGAACACTGCGGGCTGGAAATTGAACCAATTGAGCCCCATGCTTCTGCAGCTGGTCAGGCCCTGTGCTAGGTATGTGGGAGGGAGGGGTCCCTAAGAAGGATGGGGCTGCCCTCCAGAACCTTACAGTCCTATTGCTTTTCAAGGATAGGGCCTAGGTCAGTATGAGGTATTGGGTAATCAGCACGCCACCTGATACTTTTTTCTTTAAATAAATTTCAGTGCACAAATAACAATTATTTATGTAGAAAACAAAACAACAAAAACAAACAAACAAACAAACAAAAAAACGGATGAGGTGTGCCTGGCTGGCTCAGTGGGTAGAGCCTGTGACTCTTGATCTCAGGGCTGTGAGTTCAAGACCCATGTTGGGTGGGGACCCTACTTAAAAAATTTGTAAAAAAAAAAAAAAAGTAAAAACCCCAAGAAAATACAGATGAGAAGATGGAAAAAATTAAAAGCATCTTCAATCTGATCACACAGAAATGACCAATATTAACATTTGTGTTAATATGCAATATTACAAGTTATGGAGTTGTTCATGTAAATGAGTAAATTAATAGGATCACAGAGCACACAGGTATTTTTTACTAAAAAAATTACATATATATATTTACTAAAAAAACATATAAAATACATACATACAAAAAATACACACACACATATTTTATATATATATATATATATGTATATATATATATATATATATGGGTTCCTTAACACATTCAGAGTGAATAAGGGAAGAAAAACCTCAGAAGCAGATCATCTACACTGGCAACATACATTCCTCATCTACTCCAAATAGAAATTCCTGAAATATTAACAATATGAGTATAAATAAATGAAGCCTTAAAAAGATGATAAGAAAACAGAGCAGGCTAATTATGTAACATCAGAGCAGAATACCTTCTTAAGTAAGACAGGAAACCCAGAAACCAGAAAGAAAAATACACATTTGAATACTGAAACATTCAAAACTCCTACATGATGAAAAACAGCATAGTTTAAAACCAAAGAGTAGACCTGGGTAAAATATTCAAGACATTTAACAGGGCTTCAAAACACAGTGTCCTTTCTTTCTGCCAACAGATGCTTAACTTTCAAAGAGTGCCTACAAGTAAGAACAGCTCAAACATCTAAATAGAAAAATAGGCAAGGAACATACAAAAAGAATTCAAAGGAGAAAGGCAGATGACCAAGAAACATTAAAAGATGTTCAACATTGCTGTTGTCAGAGAAATGCAAAATTGAAAAAATTATTGGAACCTGGTGCTTCCAGGGTTGTGTGGAAGTGCGTGCCGTCCTAGTCCAAGGGTAAATGGCACAACTTTGGGAGAAAAGTAATTTGTTAGAATCTGATGTATGTCACTGTCATGTGTGTACTTTTCAACCCAGCAATTACCCTTTCAGGACTCTTTCTTACAGAAACATGTACATAAATTCCTAAACATGCATGTCTATTACGGCACATTTTGTAATAGAAAAACATCTGAACTGGGGCATCTAGGTGGCTGGTTAAACGACCTACTCTTGGTTTTTTGTTTTTTTTTTTAAAGATTTTATTTATTTATTTGACAGACAGAGAGATCACAAGTAGGCAGAGAGGCAGGCAGAGAGAGAGGAGGAAGCAGGCTCCCTGCAGAGCAGAGAGCCCGATGCGGGACTCGATCCCAGAACCCTGAGATCATGACCTGAGCCGAAGGCAGCGGCTTAATCCACTGAGCCACCCAGGCGCCCCCCTACTCTTGGTTTTGGCTCAGATTCTGATCTTCGGGGTGTGAGATTGAACCGTCTGTCCGGCTCTGCACTCAGTGTGGAGTCTGCCTGAGAGTCTCTCTCTGCTTTTCCCTCTGCCCCCATGAGCCCCCCCTCAAATAAGTAAATAAATCTTTTTTTAAAAAAAGGGAGAAACACCTGAACTGATCTAATACCCATCAGTAGGTTGTGTTAAGTACCACGTATCCATATAAAGGAGCCCTATGTAGTCGATACAGAGTCATATTTGAAATGTATGTGATAGATGGTCAAAGAGAAATAAATCAAGTTGCAGACCACTATGTACAGTAATATTTTATAAAAAAATGTGCATGTATACATACATATCTGTGTCAGCGTAAACCTAGGGAAAATATCTGGAAGTATTTGAACCAAAATATTAATAATGCATGTCTGAGGAGGAGGATTTGATTGGTGAGGAAGAGAAATTTCCTCTTTACATATATTTTTAAAGATTTTATTTATTAATGATGGGGGGTGCAGAGGGAGAGAGGGAATCTCAAGCAGACCTCCTGCTGAGCCGGGAGCCCAGGCCCCTGAGATCACAGCCTGAACTGAAACCAAGAGTCAGACGCTCAGCCAACTGAGCCACCCCAGCACCCCTACATATTTCTAAATAGTTGCAATTATTACCTTGGCTTTACATGTCCGTTTACCTCAGCACATAGAAGTTGTCACTTGCCAAGTTCAAACGACAGAGTCGTTAATGAGTGGCAGAACTCAGACACCAGATGAGTTTCCCATGGCCCCAAAGCCCGTGTTCTTCCCAGGTTCTCTGCCAGGCCGCTCTGGGCGGGCGGGTTAGCAAGAACAGCCCACAGGGTTCTGCCTGGGCTCTTCGGGTCCCGAAGAGCCCAGGCAGGCAGGATTAAGTCTGTGACTAGCCCCAGAGCCATCTTGGGGCTGAGCCGCAGGGAGGTCCTAGAGGGGTACCCTGCTTCTGACCTCTGCCCCTGCTCCTGGAGCCTCAGAATTCTTGGGGGCTAGTTATTGAGGCACCAGGACAACTTTTCTGGAGGCTTTTTTCTTTGAGTGAAGGCTACACAGTCTAGACTAGGTGTCACTGCCTGTCCTCCTGGACACAAAGGGTGGACCCGACTGTCAGCAGATGCCGCCCCAGACCGAAGGTGGCTCAGCTCCAGCAGCCTGGGACACTTCATTTCCCCAGCAGCCCCTCTGAGAGCCACAACCATGAGAAAAGATAAATTCCAGATCTAACGGAAGGAGTTTCCTCCCAAGAGAACAATCCCTGTGCCCTCGCCGTGCTCAGGAGCTCTGAGCCCGCCGAGGCTGAGACAACGGGAAGGAGCCCTTAATGCAGGCAGCTGGGCTCCCGCATGGCTCACCTCCTTGCTTTGCATGGGTCAGTGCTGCTTTTGGCTCTCTGGCCTCTTGCCTGAACCAATATGACAGAGCAACCCTACCCCGGTTGAATTTCCTGGACTTGGCTTCTCCCCTGCCTGTCTCGTGGTGCTCACCTGATCCTGCCTTCCGTATCCGCCCTTCCTGAACTTCTCAACAGAGCACTTCTGGGCAGCTGTGCCCTGGCCAAGGTGACCTTCTAACAGGTTGACACCTTGAAACTGCCAGGGGTCCTGACCCAGCATCCTCACAGATGTGGCGCGTGTGGCCTGGTGGATTTCCGGGGGCCTGAGTCTTGGCTATAAGCTCCCTGAGGATAGAGACCCGGGCAGTTTTGTCCACCAATTGTCCACTCAGGGACCAGCACATAGGAAGCTCCCGTTAGAACTTGTTGACTAAATGAATCCTGGGTGAATCTGTTTAAACTCCCTTCTCCCTGGCCAGGTAGGACCGCTTGAGTCATTCCAGCGCAGGAGATAAGCCACTTCAACAAGATAAGCAAACTTTTCTGTAAAGGGTCAGAGGGTAAATACTTGAGGCTTTGTGGGCTAGAGGCAAAATTGAAGCTCTTACATTACATGGATACTCAAAAAGCAAGAGCAAACAAATTCCTATGAGATTCTTATTAACAAAATTCAAAACACAAAAATTATAACAGAGTATCTATTTTTTATAATACAGGTCTCCTAATGAGAAGAATAAAATTTTTTTGAGGACTGACATTTCATTTAACTGGAGTTCAAAGTCAGTGTCTTCTGGGGCACCTGGCTGGCTCAGTCAGTAGACTATGAGGCTTGGATCTTGGCAGTCATGAGTTCGAGCCCCATGTTGGGTGTAGAGATTGCTTAAATAAATTAAAAAACTAAAAAACATTTTTTTTCAAAGTCAGTGTCTTCTATCATCAAAATATATTGTAAATACTCATCTGTTCATGCTGATATGTAATGAGATATTACGTATATACTTCTTTGAGAGTAGAAGTTGCATTTCATATAATTTTCACATATCATGGGATATTATTCTTTCTTTTTTTTTTTCCATGAAGCTCAGTCATGGGCAGCACAGAAACAGGGAGTGGGCTGGGTTTGGGTCTGGCTTCAGGCTATAGTTGATTAACTCCTGCACTTGAGGATAATAGAAAGTACGATATTCTCATTCAGCCCCCTAAATCCTACACACTTTCTCAGCCCCCTAAATCCTACACTTTCCAAACCCTGAGGTTTCCAAGACATTTTCACTCCCTTTCTTGGTGCCCTTTCCTTCTCAAAGGAGGCCACATGGGTTGAGCCTGACAGCTCCCGAGAAAAGGGTCAAGAATTTCGTTATCGCCCAAACGGCCAGAATCACAGAGTGGAGTCAGAGCTGCCGTAGGCCCTTCCTTTCCCGAGGCTGTGGCGCTAGCTCTTTGCCAACCACAAGAAAACCGCTGGAAAGGGCTCGCCTCTATTTCTGCTCCAGCCCAAACCACAGAAGGGGAGGGAGGCCTCAGAGTGCCTGCCTTAATGGGAAACAGTTGTGCTTGCCCAGCTCTGTGCACAGAGGGAACAAATTTAAATATCCAAAATCTTAACTGCATCCTGAAAAACGTATCATTTTGGGAAAGACAACTGACCCCAGGACAGAATTCAATGCTGCCAAAAGGACATAAATAATGCACCAAAAGGGCCTCCCTTTTGGTAAATAGAGAGAGTACTAAAGAGATCAGGGACTCCTGAAAGCAGTGATTATTCATCCACTCATTCGTTTACTCAACGAATCATCTTCAGGGGCCTGTTATATCCCAGGCACTGTACTGGGCCCTGGGCACACTGCAGAAAATAAGACGGAATTTCTGCTCTCATGGAGTTTCTAGTATTGTTCAGTGGTATTGGTTCAAGTTCAGTATTCTGTGGCATATTACTAACTACTCCTTGCAGTAACATAATTCCATGGTAAAGTGGTGGGGAAAGAAGAAATTTAAGGAAGTCAGTCATGTTACTTTATCATGAGACTTTGGAAGATTTAGCATGCACATTTCCAAGAGTTGGATACCTAGAAGCAGCCTTCACGGGCATCCTTTTTGTGAGTTGCATCTTGTGGCACCAGAGTCACCTGGAACTCATTTTGGGGGGCAAGGCTCTCAGTACAGTCTTGCAGGTTGTGCGCTGAATAGCTTTAGCAGGACCATTCACATAGACCATTGATCTAAGGTGCCCTGGAATTTCCTGACTGATGGACCTGATCTCTAACTAGAGGACAAAGCACAGAGACCACAGGGTTCACTCAGCTCCCTGCTGCTCAGCCCCCTCCTTCAGAACAGGCCAGCAGGCTAGTTCTCAGCAGCTGGGAAAACTGACCTAGTTGCAGAGACAGCCTTAGGGAAGGTGGCCAAGAGGTCAAAGCACAACATTCATGTGAGTCTCCAGGCTGAAAGAAACCAGCAAAACAATTAGAAAAAATTTTTTTTTAAATTTTTAACTTTTCTTATTATGTTAGTCACCATACAGCACATCATTTGTTTTTGATGTAGTGTTCTGTGATTCATTGTTTGTGTATAACACCCAGTGCTCCATGCAATACACTCCCTCCTTAATATTTTAAAGGACCACACCAAGTTACAACATTGTTACACATAAAATTCTGAGGCTATAAAGAAGACCCTGGGGACACCTGGGTGTCTTAATTGGTTGGGCGTCTGCCTTTGGTGTCCTGGGATCAAGTCTTATATCAGGCTCACTGCTTAATGGGGAGCCTGTTTCTCCCTTTACCTGCTGCTCCCCCTACTTGTGTACTCTCTCTCTGACAAATAATAAAATCTTTTTAAAAATGTTTAAATTCTAAATAAATAAATAAATATAAATAAATAAAGAAGACCCTGAAATCTTCCAGAGAGGTAAAACAAAAGACAGATCACACACAAAGGGACACTTTTAAAAATGGCATGGAGTTCTCAAAAGCAGCTTTGGAAGCTAGAAGACAATGCAGCCATGATGGCAATATTCCAGATGGAAATGATTTTCAAGCCAGGAATCTCTACTTGGCCTGACTTCCAATCAATTTGAGAGTAGAGGTATTTCAAGAATTGCAAAGTCTCGAAAATATCACCTCTTATACTTTCCAGGAATTATTTGAACATCTGCTCTACTGAAAACAAATGCAAATAAACAAAGAGAAAGGTATGGGCTCCCGGAAATAGGAGATGCAAGACAGGAGAGATCCAAAGGGCATCTGGGATGGTGGCAGGGGCCATCTAAGGACAACAGCTACAAGGTAAGCCTAGAGGGTAACTGGTCCCAGCTGGAACTGGATGAAGGGACAGAAGTGGGAAACATTCTTGGAGGGAAGCTCCAGACAAAAAAGAAAAAAAAATCAATAGACTATCTGACCCTGTGTAAAGTCTTAGTTATAGAATGAGAAGACCTATCCATGATTTTGAAGGAAACTAATGATAACAACAGGAAGAGGTAATTATTAACTAAGATATAATATATAAGAAAAGCAATGTGATCACAGTTTGCCAGAAGTGATTCATATCTATTTAACTACAACAAAAACACAAATACCAGTTTGGAATGGGAGGAAGAAAGGTTCAGAAGGGAGAGTGAAAGCAAGTTCTGCTCCCTGCTCAGTGCGGAGTGTGCTTCTCCCTCTGTCCCTCTCCCCTGCTGGTGTGCGCTTGCTCTCTCTTTTGCTCTCAAAAAAAAAAAAAAAACAAAACTTAAAAAAAGTAAGGATTTTTAAACCAGGCTATTAACAAGGTTGTCATTGGCTAAGTGGCTTATGCCATTCATCAGTTTCAAATCTTGCCCAATTAAAGTTCATGGATTAATAAAAGCAAAAATCACCACATGTTCTGGGCCTCTGGGACTCAGGGAAGAGTACAAACCTGAGAATAATGAGTTTACTGCCATACTACTCCAGGCATGGAGCAGAAGCATGGGGGAATCACCTGGGAACTTGTTAAAAGTGAGCAGCCTCAGGTTGCACCCAGACCTATTGCATTTTGGAAGGTCCCTAAGGTGATCATACGCACATTGAAGTTTGTATTGGGAAGACGGAAGGTGTCCGGGGAAATGGGGCTGAGGGTCCCATTACAGACGATACCGTACACAGGTCCATTATAAAGTCAGAGGCAATAGATCAAGAAGACAAGTTGGGGGAGATTTTAAGGGTCTCGGGAGCTTTAGAGGCCCCAATCCACGTTGAAATAATCCCACATTGCAATAAAATGTATATATCTGCACACGAGAGGAGTTGAATTATAGACTAGTTGATATATCATATTCTGTAGGTGTTTAAAAATTGAACATTTTTCAGTTAAAACTGACAAAAAGTACAGAGTCCAGGGGTATCCAATTGAGGTAGGAGCCAAGGATAGAGAACCCCAGGCCAGCCAATCAGACACATGAGGCTATCGGTCAGTATCCTTAGTTGCAAGTGACATAACCCCAACTCACTCCAGCTAAAGCAAACAGTGTATTGCCTTTCATACTTGGAGAGCCTTCTCCAGTGTTGCAGGCATGTCCCCTCCAACTCTAGGAGGGGACTCCTCCCCCTAGGAATTTGATCCAAATTTTTGTATATCTGGACTCTGACTTTGTTTCTCAGAGTGTCTGCTTACCTTCTTTTTCAGGCAGCTTCTTGCCACATAATGACAAAAGGACAGCTGACTGTCTAATCTTATAAGCAGTCATTGTCTAAGAGCTCTTAAAAATAATTCAGGACCCCAAGGAGCTTTTGTTTATGTGTGCCCTAGTTATAAATATTTAACTGTGGTAGAAAATAAAACAGAAAATTTTACAAATATGTATAATTAATTCATTAAAAAAAAATAAGAGGGGTGCCTGGGTGGTTTAGTTGCTATGTTAAGAGTCTGCCTTGACTCAGGTCATGATCCCAGGGTCCTGGGATCCAGCACTCCCTCACCCACTTCCCCTGCTTGTGTTCCCTCTCTCACCGTGTCCCTCTCTGTCAAATGAATAAATAAAATCTTAAAAAAAAAAGAAAGAAACCTATTACATGTGAATATAAAGAACACATTCCTATAAGAAAATTATATTTTCCAGAACAAACAGCATTTACTAAGAAGAGTGTCATTGTTTTTACATTTTTGCAAATCTCTTTAATCTTAAAAGTAAGAGACAAGAACTGGATTTGCCTCTCTACTTCTGAATTTAATTTGTTGCAATATGTTGTTTTGGTCGAAGTATGTGAAGAAAATCTGGCCTCACAAAGATAAGTAGGTAGGGAAGGGAAGAATCTTTTCATAACTTTTTCAGATAATTGTGCTCTTTTGATATCACACCAAAATTCAAAAATGGTAGTGTTGGGGGCCAAGGGCAGGCCACTCCAAGATGGGCCACAGTGGCATGAAGATTATTTCGAGTTAAAAAGCGATAAAAAGTGAAACAATATGGGATCGGGAGGGAGGGAGACAAACCATAAGAGACTCTTAATTTCACAAAACAAACTGAGGGTTGCCAGGGGGAGGGGGAGTATGGAGAAGGTGGTTGGGTTATGGATACTGGAGAGGGTATGTGCTATGGTGAGTGCTGTGAAGTGTGTAAACCTGACGATTCACAGACCTGTACCCCTGGGGCAAAGAATACAATACATTATATGTTAATAAAAAAAAATAAATGAGAACTTTTTGGATTAAAAAAAAAGGGCAGTCAAAACCCAGCAGATTCAAGATAAGTTCTTGACCTCCCCCAACAACTGCCTAAAAAAAATTTAGATAGAGGATCCTCTCCGGGAAGAGAGCTATGGCCGTAGATCAGTGTTTTATGATAGGGACCAGGTATGGTGGGCAGCAAGGAACTTGGCAAGGCCCATTTGACCAAAGGACTCTCTTTTCTCCACTGTTTCTAAGTGGTCCAGCAAATATTTGTTTATCAAACATTTACTCTTTTTTCATTCTTCCTGAGGATTGTATTCCTTCCCTTTGAACACCCAGACCCCTACCTCCTTCTTTTTAGCTCAGAATGACATACATTCCTCATTTACCTGTTTTTGGAATTTCCCTGTACATATGCTATTACATTTCATTTTCTCCTGCTAATCTGCCTCACGCCAATTTGATTCTTAGTCTAGCTAGAAGGACCTTGAAGGGAACAGGAATTTTTGCTCCTCAACAGCAGTTTCATTAAAGAGTAGTTGCAGTGTGGAATCTGAAACTGTATCAACAACTTTTCATACTGTTATATTCAAATCCCTTGATCTGGGATGCCTGGCTGACTCAGCTGGTCAGTGGAGCCGGCAACACCTGATTTCAGGGTTGTGAGTTCGAGCCCCACGTTGGGTGCAGAGATTATTTAAAAATAAAAATTCCAAAATATAAAAAATAAATAAAAATAAGATCCATTGATCTGTTCTTCAACGTGAATAAGTCTTCTACCTGTGAATGATTTTTTTTTTAAGGTTTTATTTATTTTTATTTTAGAGAGAGAGAGAGAGCAGGTGGAGGGAGGGATGGAGGGGGAGAATCTCAAACCAGCTCCACACTGAACATGGAGCCCAACACGGGGCTTGATCTTACAACCCTGAGACCATGACCTGAACTTAACCAAGAGTCAAAAGCTTACCAGAGTCAGAAGCATAACCAACTGAGCCACCCAGGTGCCCCCCCCCCCAATTTTTAAAACATCATGGATCAGTCATTTGAAAAGTATTGGTTCACTGAGGTTTGCAGACTCTTCCAGTGTTAACCCATGTCATTACACAATATCCCATTATTTAGTATCACCACCAATCTCACCAAAAAAGCCTTCAAGCCTCAGAAAGCTGTTAAGTTCATGGTGAGGATATATGACTTTGCAAAATTCCAATTTTCATTTCAAAGCTCAAATTTTACCATTGACAACAAACTGTCATTTGTTTTCCTTGAAATGGCAAACTCACTTCATTCATTTCTGAGCAAACGTCTGCCAAATACCAAGTCTGAATAACCAGTTTGCCAGTCAGTCATTCTTTTCAGTCAAAATGGTATTTTATGAAAAAAAGCAGCTGACTCAGCTCTTGGCTCAAACAATCCCATGAGTGTGTTTCATGAGACAATTGGGGTATTCTGTTAGGCAGGGGAAATGCTTTCTGTACATATAGGACCTCCCAGAAACAGACACCAACGAGAGATTAGATGGGCCTGATGGGAAAATCACCTGTGAAGGAAAAAGGGCAAGAGCTAGAGAAGAAAGGAGAAGCTTTAGACTACCATGCTGGTCTAACCCGGGAAAGGAGAGAGGAGAGGAAACCTCTCAGGCTACTGTCAATAAAGATTCAGGCAGACCAGTGAAGAGCCCTCCAGCCAAAGTCACCCAGGGTAGGAGTCCCACGTCTCTCAATAATGAACTAGCATTAGTGCTGGGTCATCAGCTGGGAGCAGACCAGGACAAGCGTAGCCTTGGCAACAACAAGGGGGTGGAAATGGCAGCAGCAGATGCTCCCCTGGCAGGAGGTCCAAGTGGAGCATTTTCACAGCTCCCACAAGCTTCTTGGGTACTTCCCATTTCATCACCTCCCAGTAGGATAAAGACGTGTATGCAAAGGTTAAGGCTTAATAAAATTAATCATTTTTACTGCTTCATCAAGGGGTTTCTTAAGGCAAATGGCTTTGTTCCCCCTGCAAATGGGTGGCAATGAAGAATACAGTGACTGGGGGCGCCTGGATGGCTCAGTGGGTTAAGCCTCTGCTTTGGGTTCAGGTTGTGATCTCAGGGTCCTGGGATCGAGCCCTGCGTTGGGCTCTCTGCTCAGCAGGGAGCCTACTTCCTCCTCTCTCTCTGCCTGCCTCTCTGCCTATTTGTGATCTCTGTCTGTCAAATAAATAAAATATTAAAAAAAAAAAAAAAGAATACAGTGACTGTACACACATGTTCACTTTGGTGCCACTGCCCGGATTCAGGCCAAACGTGCCAGGACTTCGGCTCAGCATTGGCTTTTGCACTCTCAGTGCACATGTCAACTCGGAGAAAAAAGCACATGAGATCTCGATGCTGTTATAAAAATAGTTTGACCTTATAAATCCCCTGAAATGAACTCAGGAACCCCCAGGGATCTACAGACTCCACTGGGAGAACCAATACTTAATGGATAACAACCCCAGAATTGGAGGATGCTGGGTTTTATTCTTTTTTCTTTTTCTCTTGTTTCTTTCTTTTTTTCTTTCTCTTTTCTTTTTTTTTTTTTTTTTTTGGATGCTTCCAGCAAAAGTCACAGGGAAGATAATCGATTCCCATTTGGGTCACATTGCTCTCCTTGAATCAATCACCGTGAAGAGGAGGATGAGGTATTCTGATTGGTTGGGCTTCAATCCCATGAACACCTCCCAGAAGAAGGGGACATTTCAGCCTGCCCAAATCACAGCAAATGGGTTCCCATAAGAAGGAGCAATTCCTCACAGGAAGGTGAGGGAAGGGACGCTACACAGGCGAAACAACCCATTGTACAGTTCAGTGGGTAAGAGAAGTCGACAATAGGAATCTGGGCTAGGGGACGTCCCTATTCCATAGGAAGCCTGAGGCCAGAGTCAGGCAGGTGGAGAAGGTGCTCAAGCCAGAGCCCAGCCCCTGAGGGCCCCAGGGCCTGCAGCCATGGGGCAGCTCGGCCATTCAGCCCCTCAGGGGGGCCGAGTGAGCAGGCCTCCCAGTTGGCCAGGTTGTGTGCGTGTTAGTGGTGGGGGGCAGACGCTGACTGTGGCCACCTTCCACAACTGTATAGCCATGACCGCTCACATTTCCTAGCTTGGTCAGAGCTTGACTCCGGAATTGGAACCTAGTGGGCCCTCAGGGGTGGGGAGTGGGGCAGGGTGGAGGGGAGTCATGGGTCAGAAGCTGGGTATGGAGAGCAACTGTCTACACTCTCTGTAAATCAATGGAGATTGCAATTTTATGTATTTATTTTGATGATTTTTATTTATTTATTTGTCAGAGAGCGAGACAGAGGGAGAGCATGAACGGGGGGTGGGGGGGGGGAGGGAGAAGTAGGCTCCCCGCTGAGCAGAGAGCCCCATGTGGGACTTAATCCTAGGACCCTGGTATCATGACTGGAGCTGAAGGCAGATGCTTAACCAACTGAGCCACCCAGATGTCCCGAGATTGCTGTTATAAAATGGCATCCATTCAAACACAATCCTGCCTGTCCAGCCTTCTCCACATTTACACGGAACGCTCTGCACCTTCTCCTTGTTTATCCTTGGAGTGACTTACTCAGCTGAGGAGCACACAACGCCTACGATCTAGCAGGATTATAGATCAGCAGTCTGACTACTCACCTTCAATGACCAGCTCTGCCCCCTTGAAATACTCTCGTTCTTGGGTCTCCTCAGTGACCCTCTCCCAGGTTTCCTTCTGGGAGATTCTCTGGCTGCTTTTTCCTAGACTTCTTTGCACAACCTTAAATGAGGACAGTCTTTCGGGGTGCTGTCATACAACCACCTTTCTTCTCAGTAGGCCGTCTGATCTGTCCCCATGCTCTCAATTACTACCATATTTCTTTTTTTTTAAGATTTTATTTATTTATTTGAGAGAGAGAGAGAGTACAAGCAGGGGGATAAGTAGACTTCCTGCTGAGTAGGGAGCCCAACACAAGGCTCAACACGGGGCTTGACTTCAGGACCCCGAGATCATGACCTGAGCCAACATCAGAAACTTACCCAACTGAGCCACCCAGACGCCCCGACATGTTTCTTTCTTAAAACCTCTGCAGAACCCCCTCTTCCTGCAGCATGCACAAACATTCATTGTGTGCTCCGTGCCCATCCACGCTTTCCTCAAGGGCCTGAGATCATCGGAGTAATTGGTACGTTACTGGCACTAAGGCCATAGTA
The DNA here is from genome assembly GCF_922984935.1 of Meles meles. Lineage (NCBI taxonomy): Eukaryota > Metazoa > Chordata > Mammalia > Carnivora > Mustelidae > Meles > Meles meles. Next base: position 68,719,697 of record NC_060078.1, on the reverse strand, counting down.
GCTTCACGCACACAGGAGCGCTGAAATCAGATCACGTGGTCATCCAGATGTCCAGACTGCACGGTGTGTGTATGCGCACACACCTGTCTAGCCATCTTTCAGACTGTCATTTATGTGGAACTATTTATGAAGACATTTGGAGAGGATCTGACTGTAGCCATCCCCCCCCATCCACCGCCCCGAGAATACGCAGTTGCTCCATAAGATTCCACTGAGTACATGTATCCCTACAACGTGCCGGGTGCATGTAGTTGGTGTGGTGAAGCTTACCAGGGTCAGAGTTAGTGTCCCTCCTTGGGATGGGTGGGGCTGGGGCTGGGGGACAAGCACCTACATATCTGCGCTCAGAATAAATCTCAGAGTCCACATTGTCTAGCCCCAGCAGGGCTCAGAATTTTGAGGAATCTAAAGTGAAAGTGCCACATCATACATTTAAACACATACAGTTTTTCCCATTTTAACATCCCTGAAGTCAGGTGGCATCTAACAAATAATTGGATAAGAACACTTCATTAGAATTTCATTGGCAGGTGTTTTTATCCTTCCTCGGAACAACAACAACAAAAAAAATCAAGCTGAAATTTACACTTGATTCTGTCTTAGACCAAATGAAAAATGTTATCTGGGTCACTCAAAGAATAATCAGCTCAAACCCGTGATCTGCAAAAACGTGTCCTCAAATCCCTGTATCCATTTCGTCTGGTTTCTAACTCTCTAACACCTGTATAGCTGACTGGGAGCCTTTCTGTCTCTCCATCCTGGAATCTCTAATGTCTACCAAAACAAGACAGAGCCTCCCTCACATCTTCCCAGAAAGAGTACATTCCCTTTCTTCCTCTCCCTCCTGCTTTCTCCCTCCTTCCCTCTTCTCGGTGGGAGTCCATCTCAGCCATCTGCAAAGGTTATCTTCCCCAGCCCTGCAGAATGATCTGTTTTACCTGATGAGAAAGCAGGGGGCACGGGCGCCTGGGTGGCTCAGTGGGTTAAAGCCTCTGCCTTCAGCTCAGGTCATGATCCCAGGATTCTGGGATTGATCCCAGGATTCTGGGATCGAGCCCTGCGTTGGGCTCTCTGCTCAGCAGGGAGACTGCTTCCTCCTCTCTCTCTCTCTCTGCCTGCCTCTCTGCCTACTTGTGATCTCTGTCTGTCAAATAAATAAATTAAAAAAAAAAAAAGAAAGAATAGAAAAACATATGGCCAAGAGAGCACATGAAAAGATGCTCAACAACTTAAAAAAAAAAAAGAAAAGAAAAGAAAAGAAAGCAGGAGGCAAATACTTGGCAGTTAGAGTTTTCTTTAGCAAGGAAAGAGAGAGAGACTTTGAATAATCCCACAGGAGTAACTCTTGGGCCAGGAGCCAGAGAACAGGGAGATCACAGGGTGGGTGAAGACAGAGTTGGGTGCACCAAGCTGCATGGGCTGGGGCAGGAATATTCACTAATAGGACATACTGGGAAGGCTCAGATTTTTGACCCCCCCCCCCACCTGTGACCATTGCTTTCCAGAAGCTTCACATACATGTACACCGGCATGCACCCATGTCTGCAGATGCAAGCACAGGCCAAGGCCTATCGTCCTATCTCACACAGCACTAAGAGGGAGGAAGGCAGGACCAGGGTGATGGCCTGTCTTCCAGGGTGGGAGGTCTGGCTGGTAGGCCCCAGGCCAAGGCAGCCCAGAGACGGGAGACCCCTCTCCTTCCCACCCATCCAGATAAAAAATGAACAACAGGCTGGTCACTATGCTAAAAGTATGGCTGCCCCTGGATGGGGCTGCCTCTTCCCTGTTGAGGATGTGGGCTGGGAAGGTGGCCTCTAGGGAGGAGATCGTGCTTCCCTGGGGCCTTGGGAAAACAATCAGGGAGAAACCAGAAGGATGAGTCAGAGTGGGGAAGGAACGAGGGAGCCCCACTTTGGCCGCCTGGCTGAGCCCTGGTGTTGGGGTTCTCAGCTTCCAAGTTGTCCATCAGCCACCCGGAGTCTCAGGGCTCCTGAGGCTGGGGAGGGACATTGGGAGAGCTTAGGGGTTCTGGGATGTGAGGATGGAGTGCATCCCGGCTACGAGTTCCCCCATCTGAGCTGAACGCTGGGAGTGCCTGGCCCTTTGCAGAGCGCTGGGCAGTGGGCACCTAACTAAGAAAGGGGAGAGGCCACCCGGAGGAACTCACAATGGAGGTGAGGAACTTGAGTGTCAACACAGGTGGAGCCCAAGTCCAATCTGATCTAATCCCAGCCCAGGGTAGTGCCACCAGAGCCGGCTGCGCCCCACGAGCCTGTGGGAAAGTCAGCAAGGCTTTATTTAGGCCATGGACTCGGAGGACCTCTGGTAGGTGGGAAGGAGGAGCCCTGAGACGCTGGAGAGGCTATTTTACTCCCAGAGCTCTGGGAGCTGGGCCCACACTGAGCTTCTCAGCTTCCTTCTCTGCCCCTGTTTCTGGTGATTATTGGCTGCAGGGGTGTGTGGGGGGGTGGGGTGGGGCTGGGAACAGGTCAGGGTTAATTATTAATCATCTGGCTGGCCTAATCAATGTAGACCTAGGTCTTTCTCTTCCAGGGCTGTGAAATCGCCACTCACCAGGCTAAAACTAAGCCCCCAGTGTTGTGGTTTTGGAATATGGGTGAGGTTCTGTGGGGTGGAGTCTGGACATCTTTGGTGCAAAATGGTGGTTTATTAAAGCACGGGGACAGGACCTGTGGGCAGAAAGAGCTACTACTGTGAGGGGTGGCTGATTATGTACTATGGGGTTGGGGGAGGCAAGGAAAAGCCAGGTTTGCAAAGAACTTTCATATGCTAAAGAGTACCTGAGAGATCCCAAGAGCCTTGCCATTGTCAAGTTAAGGTTGTTTCCCCCCCCCTCAAGCAAGGCATTAACTATAAGATAATTGGGATCTTCCTGGAAACGAGTCACACATGTCCCACCCAGGAGTGGGGGTTGGGGGGCAGTTGCAGGGTGTCAGCTTTCGCTTTGTCTTCAGCCAGCCTTCTGCTCCCTCCTATCTCTAGGGCTTTCTAGATGCTCCCAGAGAAGGGTGTCCGGAGGCTCCCTGCAGTCCCTGGGTCTTTGGGAGGCACTGATTCTGTGTGGGCGCTGGGGAGGCAGGCGTGGTTTCCAAGACGCAGGGTGAACCGAGGCTATCCACCCAGTGTTGACACAACTGTCATAAAACCACGCTTTGTTCCCAGCTCTGCCTGGGAAGGTCCCTGAGAACTGGGTGGGCCTGGCTAGGTGAGGATGCAGAGTGAGGACAGGTAGGTTTGGCGAGGAGATCCCCCTGGGAACACAGGGTTGGAGCTGGCATAGGAAACCCAGCTCTGTGGCTCTTGCAGAATCCAACTGTTCAAAGGCTGAGCTTTGGGCAGTACAAGCCGGGCTTGTGTCTACAACTGTCAGAGTTGCCTCTGTCTGGTCTGGGTGGGTGGGCACCCTGGAAGGAAGGATGGACCAATCCCTGGGCTGGTGGGCAGAATGGAGTACGGACAGGCAAGGGCTCCCTGGCGCCATTCCAAAGACAGACACTGCACCGACAGCCAGCGGTAATGGGACAGAGACTGGGGGCTCAGGCCTGCGTCGCTCCAGCCCGTGCCAGGGATGGGCAAGGAGGCTGCTTTGTCCTTCCACTGAGAGTCTGTGGTAGCTATTCTGTGGTGGTGGTGGGCGTAGAGTCAGCAGGACCCCTTGCCTGCCCTTGTAGATGCAATGGCTAATGTAGAGACAAACCTACAAAGGGATCACAAGGCAGCCTGCCAAGGGCTGTCAAAGAGAGGCGGTTGTACAGGTTGTGCATGCGTGGGGTGTGAGGGGCTGTGTCCTGAGACAGGGTGGGGGAGTAGGAACACCTGCCAGGTAGACGAGGGTCAAAAAAGATGGCACAAAGGAGGTAAGGGGTCCCTAGGATGTATAAGGTGTTGGGGCCGGGTAGGAAGGGAAACTCTTCAAGATGGCGGATACCCCAAAATGGCCGAGGTTCCTGTCACCACCTCCACTCGGGACGCCGATAGACCAATGACCTCCTGACAGCTTGATGTAGACCCTTACACCTCCCTTTGGACTTCCCCAACCGAACCCAATACCCTTCAAACCCCAGAGGAGAAAGTCACTTTGACTGGTCTGATGACAATCCTTCCTTTGCATAGAGAAAGTCACTCTGACTGGTCGGAATACAATCCTTCCTTTGCATATGAGCCGACCAATAGGAAACCGGTCTGCTTTCCAACTTTATGTAAACCCCTACCACCTTGTCTCGGGTGTGACTTCCCCGACTCACGGCCCTTTCTTGAGTCACGGAACCTCGCCTGAAGGTACCTACAATAAAAATCTGTTCTCGGCCTCACTTGCCTTGGCGGTCTCATTTCCATTTAGTTACTGAGAAACCTGACACAAGGAAGTCCTAGTTTGCAAGTAGAGAGAGGGGGAAAGGGCATTCCAGCCTGTGGGAAGACCACGTGCAGAATGGCAGAGCTGAGAAGGGCCCGTGCGGGAATAATGAGCCAGGGCTCAGGGCCAGAGCTGTGCGGGGGAGAGTGGCCAGAGAGGAGGCCGGCATTGCCACATGCTGGCAGAGACCAGGATGGCAGGTGAGGAAGGTTTCCCTCAAGTGCAGCCCCAGCCAGGGGTGGGGGGTGGGAACAGAACCCCATCTCCAGACAGCCTTGTGACCTGTAGCACTGGGGCTGTGGGAAGCAGTGGGACAGACGGACCACCACCTCTGGTGACAGAGAGAGAGCTGTGTCCCCTACCCCTCTCAGGTCTCACTTTGGCTCCAACTACCTCAGGCAAGCACCAGACACGGTCAAATGCCCGGGGCAGACGGAAGGTTGCCATTTGCCCAGATCTGAGTGAACTCACCCAGCTCTGCCGGGAATCAGAGTTCGGATTCCCAGCCCCAGGGACCTCCCTCTGAACTGGAAAATTCTCTCCCTTCTTGCCTTGCAGACAAACAGGAGGTACCCTCTGTGCCCAGACTCTTCAGGGCTGGTCTTTATCGGACAGATTTGAAGTAGCCCCCGACTCAGACTGAGTCAGACTCAGAGCTTTCCAGTCCAACTGGGTTTCCTCCTGGCCCTGTCAACCTGTGGGAGAACCCCAAAGAACAAATGTCCACAGGCTGTTTCCCAGAACCCAGACCGACAGGATCCCCATCCAGAAGGCTCTGTCGTCAGGTGGCTTTGCAGACTGGTCAGTGGCAGGGAGGACAGCAGCCTCCTCCCTGCCTTAAGGACTCGGTTCCTGGAAGCTCGGCTAAGTAGCGGAAGAAGTTTGAAACAAAACAAAACAAAACAAATCCAATCCACAAATTCAAGCCAGCACGCTGTCTCGTGGGCTAGGCAGGCATGCACAAAGATTACATCTTTGGACACTGGGAGTGTCACCCCGACATCAAGGACAACTTCACACAGACCCTAAATCATCCACAGCCCTGTTCTCCAGCTACCTAAGGACTTTCTCCAAGCCTCTCAGTGCCTCTGCCCACATCATGGGCAGTCCTACGGGAGAATCCTAGAATACAGAGTTGAGTCGAACAATTTTCCCAGATAAACTGCAACACTTTCTCTCTGCTAATAAAGAGAAAGCCAAGTAATGGGCCCTACTTCCTCCTTTTGCCTTGGCTCCCAGGAGGCTCCCAAGTCTCACGCATACCCACCACCACTCCGTCAGGCCTCACTGCTCACATCCTTGCTGCCGTCGACTTGTCTCAGTCCTCACTTAAAACTGGTTTAGGGGTGCCTGGCTGGCTCAGTCGGAAGAGCATCCAGCTCTTGACCTCGGGGTTGTGCATTCGAGCCCCACATTGTGTGTAGAGATTACTAAAAAAAGAGACAAACTTAAAAAACCATTTCTTTTTCTGTTGGTTTACTCTGGTCCCATGTGGCCCGTGTTGCAGATCCCCTCAACTCCTTGTGGGAAGGAGGTGGTAGGTAAGTAAACAATGAAGTTTCACTCAGGAAGGAGAGGTCGAAAGTGCAAAGTCTGGCCAGCATTTTGAGGCTGTGGGAAATCCCCTTTCGATCACACCCTTGTACCCCAAATTACCCGAGAACAAGGACGCGTTCCTCCCCTCCCTGAAGCAGGGGGGACTGGAGCAGTCCCCACTGTGCCAGCACTTACACCCCGAGATCCAGCTCACCTGGCAAACTCTGAAGCCTGGGGACCGGAAGAAACTGCTTCTTCCGTGCCTGCGAACCTCCTGCCTGTTTTTCTGCAGCGAGGTTGTTAGGGGCCAGCCTTCAGTGACTTTCTAGGGAGGGCAGGTGTCGAGGAGATCAGTTTCAGGAACTTAGCAGTCCAGGTGTCAGTCATAAGACCGGAGAACTGCTAAATTGGGCTCTCCAATCATCCCTCCCCTGCTGTGCCTTGTGGCCCTGCTCTAGAGGCTTTAGGGAGACGTAGGAACAGAAGACCCCCGTCCTGAGACAGCCAGTGAAGAACAGTGGTTAAAAGCATGATTTGAGAGTCACACGGATCCAGGTTTGAATCCCAACTCTACCAGTTCCTGGTCTCTGACCCCACCCCCAGGCAAACCTCTGTGGGACCCCAAACTTCATTTTCCCCATCTGCGAAATGGGAGAATAACTGACAAGGCCAAGAGACAATGTTCCCATGGAGTACACGCTGCGTGTGGCATGCAGACTCCCCAGCAGTCACTGCGGGGAATATTGGTATTGGTGGTGGCTCACAGGGTAGGAGAAGGAGTGCACAAGCCTCAGCGTTCTTCGCTGGCAGGGACATGGCCCTGGGGGGGTGCCCCTGTTCTGTGGGACTCCTGTCCCCCAAAGGGCCTACTGACTTTGCACAGGCCAGGGCTATCAGCAGATCGCAGGGAGTCTTCTGAATAACCAGTGTTCTCAGCCATTAGGAAGGATAAAGAGACCATTGGAAAACGGACTTTTGCCTGAGCACAGTCAGTATGAATCCAACTGAAAAAAAATCCTGACACGTGCCCCAAGTCCAGTCTGCTGAGCACCCTTGCCACCACCAGCTGCCCCCATCTCCATCTGCCATGGCCTTGAGGGTCCTCCTTCAAGCCTCTTTCCCGCTAGAGTCTCTTCTACCTTGAATGGTCTCCATTCACTCTCACTTGCCCTTCCCCCAGCAAAATAAATGCCCCTTCTATTCCGGGAGCTGCTGGGGAAGTCCCCGACTGACTTTTAGGGAAGCGTTCATCAAAGTGTGAGCACAGGACTCCACCTGCCCTGAATCACCCACAGTCTCGCTAAAATGCAAGCGCCTGCGTGCTCCCCATGACCTGCCGAGATGGACTCTCCAGGGAGGAGCCGGGAATCGGTATTTCTAAGTGCCCCAGGTGATTTGGATACACAGAAAACATGAAGAAAACAAAACAAAACAAAAACAAAAAAAGCGAAAACAGTGATTTGTCTTGAGTCTTCACTGAGGATTCAAGTTCAGCTAGGGATAGGCCTGGAAAATTCACGAAGTCATCTAACTGAAACAGCCTGTTTCCCTGTGTGTCCCCAGCAGGACCACCCAGGAGATCTGGATTCTAGTCTTGATCTGACACCAATAAGCTGTATTGCCTTGGACAATTCTGGATTGAGCATGCTCAAATCTGAGCAGATCTTGGACAAGATCTGGATTCTAGTCTTGATCTGACACCAATAAGCTGTATTGCCTTGGACAATTCTCTTCTCTGGACCTCAGTTTTCTCACCTGCAGAGGAAGGGCCAGGACTTGAGGGTCCCTGGGTCCATCCTGTTCGGACATGTTTGGAAATCCGGTTGGGACAGGTTCCTTTTAGAGTGGGAAAGGAGAATGGAGGGCTGTTGGGGGTGAGTCCAGATGTCCTATCTCCACCTTGCTGGACAGTCAGCAGCCACTATTGCTGTTCTGACGGGGACCAAGGTTAGTGTCCAACTGGCCTGGCCTAGTCAGGGACGGTGAGAAGCAGTATCAATGTCCAGGCCATGGCAGAGTGGAACCAGGGGCAGTCTGCCATTGATCCAGGGGAGGAGGAGTGAGCACAGAGAATGGGTCTGAATGTCAGGGCTCTGGCTTGGTAGACTGGCTCAGAACCAGATTCTAAGGCCTTTAAGAATATCGGAGAGAAAATGGGAACACCCAGGCAAGGGCAGGGGGACTGCAATACACGCACCCCCACTGCACGGCTCCAGGGAGTGCCATTGGACAGGATACGAGGTGCATGGTGCCCCCCCCAGAGCGACGCCACGTGCAGGGACATGTGGGGCCTCGGACACGGTCATGCATCCTGGATCCTGAACTTGGCACGGAGGACAAGCTCCAGGCCCATTCACTACTCTGGCCAGCTGGGGCCCAGCCAGCACTTGCAGGGAAGGATGCTTCTCCACCCCTCCTGGTGGGAACTGGAGACCTCAGCTCAGCTCCAGGATGGCCACAATAGGCTGAGGGTGCGGCGGGGCAGCAGCAACAGGCTGGACAGGAACTTTCCTCAGCTCTACAATCTGCTCCTGCTAATTACAGGCGGCCCCACTCACTTTGCCCTCTAGGGCCAGACTGTCCAGCCCCTCCCCGTTGACTCAGGAGCACTGCCAACAGGAGGGAAGGGCCCGTGAAAGCTTCCAGGCCATTCAAAGGACTGGCCAACTGGGCTCAGGAGACTGGCCTTGTTTTGCTAGAAGAAATGGTTGAGAAAGAGCTTAGGATTCTGAAAGAAAACAAGGTTCAGTACCAGAAATTATACTAAACCTGAAACAACTCAGAGGTGATGTAGGTACACCATGATCTCTCCCGAGGACTTGGGACTCAGGAAGTCACAGGGCTAAGAAGAGCGGGGGCTGGGTATCAACCATCTCACCGCAGTTGGAACGTCCAGAAATGGCGCGACCTGACCTGGCGCAGGACAATGGGGTTCCGCCCGGGAGAAGACTCGGGGCAGTGGGCTGCAGGTTTAGACAATTTTCTATCTGATTCTGCAAAAGGGACAGCAGCTCTCCACTTTCCCCGACTTACCCTTCTGGAGGCTCACCTCTGAGCATCTCTGATTCTCAGAGTTTTACACAGAAGCTGCTGTGTGTTCTCTGTTCAAACCTTTAGAGACATCCTAGACTCAGAGAGGGGCCAGATCCCAACCTCTGTGCTCAGTGAGCTTCCCCAAGACAAATGTCAAGGGCTCCCTGCACGACAGCCAGCCACTCATAAGCTTTCAAATTCTCTTTATTAAAAATCTTTTTTTTTTCCTTTTGTAAAAACAAACACTTGCGGTCAATTATACAGATCAGGAAAAGTGATGACGATTGATAAGACACTCAACAAATTCTAATACTTTACAAGTTCAAACTTAAATTCACTAGTGTTTTTCTTTTTCTCATAAGCTCAAAAAGCAAACTCTGGTCCAGTTCAAGGACAGTCTAACAGATCACAGCCTCCGACTGTCCAAGGAAGGGATCGTGATGGCTGTGCTCACACCAACATCAAATCTATCGAATTGTTTGGGAATACTGCCTGGATATACTTTATTTCGGGTGTTTTATGATGAGAAGAAAATTACCTAGGCCTTTTGTTACCTTAACCCAGGGTACAAATGAATCTGTTACTCAAGGTAGCAGATGCTCTTACATAAGCCTTTTGGGAAGACACTTTGAAATGGTTGACAAACACTGAGGAAAAGCTTTAAAAAATAAATCAGTATTTTCCTGGTTGCCTGTAATATTGCATTGTGTATGACACATGTAGGAATAAAAAGTGCAAATTACAGAGTGGGTGAAGGACCATGCCAATGGAACTGTATAAAAATAAATAGAAATAAATACAAATATATACACAAATACAGAATTTTAGATGGTTTTTGAAGTGAAGGTTCTGACTGAACGCAGAGAGCCTCTCCTCGATCCCTCCCTGCGGCTCTTGCCAGCTTTCCAATATGGAGAAGGTCAGTCTATCAGCAGGGGAGCCGTTGCATTACTTGGGAATGAGGCTGTTTGAACAGCCATCCCGACTTCCATGGAAACCGTGCTGGGCTGGAGGAGGAGGGGGAGGAGGGATGAGCTGGTGGGTCGACTTTCACTTTGCTGGGAGAAAAGACTGCCAGCCTCTCTGAAAATGCTCATTTCCAGCCTCTGGTGGAGGTGGTAGACTCTTCCTAGCAAGGTTCCCAGAGAGCTGGCCCTGGGCACAGGGGGTGTCCACACAGGGGGAAGAACGACAACGAGGGCCCAGGTTTTCCCAGAAATGCAGAAGGCCGGTCTGCAGAGCGGCAGGTGAACACCTGTGGAGGCAGCTGGAGCTGAGCCGCCATCTTCAGAGCCGACTGTCTTGGAGGCGCCAACCTTTCCAGGGCCCCCAGATGGCCTCACGCCAAGGCCGGGCTTTCTGCTTCCTCCAGCCCCTGACAGTGCACACCCAGGCTGCCTGGTTGGCCTCTGGTGCTGGCCTTCTCTGTTCTCTTTCACAGGTTCTCCGCAACTCTCTCCTCACCAGTAACCATGGACCCCGAGGTTTACACAGGATTCATTTTATGTCCTACATTTCTTCCTTCTCTGTGCTTCAGATTCACTGATAAAATGTCAGTGTTGAACTCAGATCTAAGTTCTCTATTCTTCGGCTATTAGTGCGGAGGACAGAATGTGCAGTCTACCTATCTACCATAAAAAAATCTTATCTACTATAAAAAATGCAAAAGATAATATAAAACAAACTATCCCTTCCTAGTCTATCTGCCGTTAGGAGTAGAAACGCAGGAACCGTCTTCCAAGGGCTGAGCCGGGGAAGTCGTTCAAGCTCGTGGAAACAGCACAAGGCTCCCCTCTGACCTTCTTGAAGTCTTCCTCGGGGCTGTGACGAAGCCTCATTTACCCTCAGCACCTCTGGCCCAAATGCTCCCCATGGAACCTCCGACTCTTAGTCTGGGGCCTGAAGGCACTAACCTCCTGTATCAGAAAACCCTGTAGGAAGTAGAGGTCTTTTCTTCGTGACATTTAACCTTAAAGTGTGCACACAGGAGTCCTCTGAAATGCCCTTGACCGCCTGCCCTCCTACCTATTCCTGGCAATCCTGTGGCCTTGCTCTTTCCTTAGCGTCTTTCTCCACCAAGAGACCATTTTCAAAACCATCCCACTGAGAGGCTGCTGGATCCCGGGACGCAGGCGCCAAGAGCGAGTCAAGGACAGCCGCCACTTCCCTGGCTTAGCGTCTCTTGCGCCAGTACCGCAGTGGGCTGGGAAGCCAACATCTGACCCAGGCCCGTATTGTTTTGGCTGAAGGGAGAAGACGCTACCGTTTTCATTTTTAACTGGAGTGAATCTATACCAAATGAATTGTCCAGAACCGAACGAAGCTTGGCACCTCCAGAAATCCTGAGGATGAAAAGAAGTTTGGGGGGCGAGGGGCCCTTAACAGAGCTCCCAAAATGAAGAGCTCTTTTCCTCCTCTGTGAAATTCATTACTTTTTGTTAAGGCATGAATCTGGTGGACTTCTAGAGTAACTGAGAAGATGAAAGAGTTATTAGAAATGGGGGCTTTCCAAAAAGATGGTCCTGCTGGAGGAACTCCCAGCTTCTGACAGATGCTGGTCAAGGGTGCCCCCTTTCCAGGCCTGCAGGACCCAACAGTTCCCCCTTGCTCAGGACGCCAGGCACCGAAAATGCTCCAGACCCCCTGGAGTGGCTCTCGACCCAGGAGTTTCTGTGAGATCTCTTCCTTGGTTGACCGGGCTGGCCTGACCTGTCCTGTCCCATCAAGAAGTTGAACACTGTGAAATCCCTGAGAAGTTGATTTTATGAAAAATAAATGACCCTTGGCACAGAAGGTGGCGGGGGGTAGGGGAAAGGAGAGAGAAGCAAATTGAAGGAAACAAGGATCAACAGGAGGGGAGAGAGAGAGGGTGACCCTCCGTCGCTGGACGCATCAGGTGACAGCGTCTCTGGGGAGACACTGCAAGGGCGTCTTCACCAGTCGCCGAGAACAGGCTGAGGCAACATGGCCTGCCTGGTTTTCCTTCCTCTCTGGCTTTGGCTTCTGTCCCTGAGGTCAGGAAGGCCCCAACTCAGGAGGCCCTCCTCTCCCGGCTTCCAGAAGCGTCAAAGCCTCTTCCTCTCAAACTGTGGCACGATTCCGCCCTCCTCAGGCCTGGGGCTGCCGGCCCCCTCCGTCTCCTTCAAGCCCTCCTCGGCCAGCTGCGACAAGTACTTCTGCGTTGGGGAGAGAGAGTGAGGGACAAAGGGAAGAGACAGGGTCAGTGGTGACCTGGCTGAAGAAGAGAGGAGAGAGAGGACAGAAAGGGATGTACCTGGGCCCCTTCTCCTCATTCTCCCAGTGGGTGGGACTCCCCCCCCGCCCCACCCTCCCCAATCCTTCTGTGGCTGCAGGACCAGACGAAGCTCCCCCTTCTCTCTACATTAGTTTACAAGTAACACAGGGCTCTTGTGGAAAACACAGACAACACAGATCCTAACAACAGGGACCACTTCCAAAGCTCTTATCCTGTACAAGCGCTGTTCTGCCTTTCTTATAGAAACTCACTGAATTCTCATAACGATGCCACTTGTTTTCCAGAAGAGCCTCAGCGCCCGGGGGCACGTCTGTGACAGCCAGGGGGACTAGAGGCCAACCGGACTGGCCAACCTGTGGCAGGAGCACAGCACCGTCTTTCGAGGACTGCCAAAGAGGGCCTGCAGCCTCTCATAACCACCTGCTTCCTGGCGGGTGGCCAGCACGCTGAGTGCCCACAGGTCTGTCTTTGGGCTCCTGTTCTGTCGCTGGGGGCTGCCTCACGCCGCCCTCAAACACTGGCTGCTACCAGCACCGGCCCCTGGCCGCAGGGCAGGCCATCCCTGGGATTCTAGATTCCGCACAGTGAGACACAACTGGGAAAGGCCTGGGGCCCCCTGGGCACCTCTGATGGCCCAGGCAGCGGGGGGCAGCGCAGAGAGCACCAGATCAGGAGTCAGTGTGCAAGTGGTCACGAGTGTGGGCTCTGTGGCCAGAGGACCTGGGCTCAAATCCTAGGTTTCAGCAGGCGAGTCACCCAGGATGTCTGACATGTGTGAACATGGCTAACAGGAACTAGCCCCATAAGGTGGCTGTGAAGTCCAGTGAGGCACCATATGCACTCAGCACAGTGCCTGGCTCAAAATTAACCCTCCGGGACCTTGCCCTGTGTCACGAGTGGCATCGGCCATCTGACTCCGGGAAAGTCACTGGTCTCTCCGCCTCTGACTCCTAATCTGGTAAATGGGAGAAAAGGTGCCTTCCTCCCCCTCAGGGTGATTTTGAGGGTCAGACGAGGTGATGCCTGTGAGATAACCTCTCTCTTTAGAAGAAACTGGTTGGCTCCGAGAGGTGGGTGAGCCCGATGCAGAGAGCGGCAGACTGGACTGACCGTGGGTCCCCGCGGGCCAGGCTGCTGACGGAGGGCCTGGTTCGTCCCCCACCTCATCCCAGGAAGGGAAATGTGGGCTCACTCCCCTCTGGACCTGGAGCCCAGGGAGGCATCTCGTTTTCCATCTGACCCATCTGCCTCCCCCCATTGTTCCGGGTCATTCTGGATGGGTTCTCTTGGGGCTATGACCGGCAGTGGGGGCCCAGCAGAGGCTGCACGAAGAAAAGGGAGGCTCCTTCCACCTGCTCCCTGCCTCGAAGGGCAACCCCTCACCCCCACCTCAAGGCCTGCTAAGTTTAGTGCTAAGTTTACGAGTTGCCTGACTTAGGTGTGAGCCAGCCCCTGCTGCTTGAGTCTGAATCCTTCACTTTTTCACACATGTCATGTGGGGTATTGTGGGGTGGGCGAGGCTGTGTGGACAGGAGACATTCTGTCAAGGCCACTGACAGAAACCTTATCTGGGAAGGGGGCGGTACAGGCTCCCAGCTCCCCAACAGGTGCGCGAGAGAACCCTGAGCTGCAGTTGGCGGGCATTTAAGGCTTGGCCTGTGCCTGGCCCTGACATGCCTGGGGACCACAGGAATGGCTCTGGCCTGCTCTGGGAAGGGGAGTCTGCCTGGGGGTTTAGCCCACAGGCCCGGAACACAGTGTAGTCTACTGTCCTGGAGGAAAAAAAAAATACAGGATTTAGAATCAGAGGCCGTGGCCAAGTCTGGATTCATCCTAAATTCCTGAGTGACCTTGAAGTTGTGAACTTCCTTGAGGGACGACAGAGTCCAGCTGAGAATGCTGCAGGAGATCAAAAGCTCTCACACTGAGGTATCAGAACCTGCTGGAGAGATTTTTTAAAATGAGGCTTTTCAGGCCCAGTCCTGGAGAGAATGAATAAGCCGGGGAGGATGCATCTAGGATGCGGCATTGTTGAAAGATGCCAGCTGGTATGAGGACCATCGCTGGGGGACATCAGGACTCCATGATCTCCAAGACCCCACCTAGCCCTGCCATTCTGTAGGTTTTATCTTGTTGGGGTGGAGGATGATGCTGTCTTCAGGACAGACGGCCACCCTCCGCTGGCTCTGTAGAGCCCAGTCTGAATCCTTGGTCTGGGCAAGTCAGGCCTTCACTGTGCTCCCCCAGGAGAGGCCAGGACTTGGGCCCCAGACCCCATAGCTTCCTTGTTCATAGAGCAGCTGCTCCCCAGAGGGAAATCAAGAGGCTTAAGTGACATGACCCTGGGCGTAGCCAATGACAATCCCCTGCAAATGGTGATCCAGGCTATTCATTATGGGTCTTGGTTTGCAGGATCAGCTTAATAGGGTTAAAAAAAAAAAAAAAAGGAGTGATTAAGAATCAGGCAGTCTGTTCCTGGGTCTAGGAACTCACCAACTGCATGGCCTTGGACAAATCACATAGCTTCTCTGGGCCTCAGTTTCCTCAACTGTAAAGCAAGAGTTGGCCCCTATCTGAGTTTCTTAACTAGGGATGCACATCCAAATCATATGGAGAACTTTCTCAAATTATCTATTCCTGGATCACCTCCCCACCTCCCTTCTACTGAGTATCTAACTTAGTATATAAATAGACTTTCCAAACACTGTCCAGGTGGTTCTCTCTCACATCTCTGGTTGAAAAATGCTGGATCAGCCACTCGAACAATTTAACCACGACAGTAATGCCTGCTCTGGAATTAGAGCATGCTGCCACCATGAGGGGCTGCCCTGGGGGAGGCCTTACGTGTTACAAAAACTAGTCTGACTCCTTGCAGGAAAAAACAGAAGGAGCCTTGGAATACTTATTCCTGGGCACCTGATATCTCATGCTTCCCATTAAGTTAAATACCCCAGAAGTTCCAACATGCTGCATGTTAGTTAGGTCTATATTACAGAACTTATTACTGTCTTTTATTGACTCTAAGACCAGCCCCCGCCCCACCCACATTCACATCTCTGAAACCCAGATGCATCGTACAATCGATGGAGTCTCACCATTACTTTGCAACATTTTTTTTTCCCTATTGGTATCCAAAACCTGGCAGTGTGTCTTGTAACTGCCGGCACCTGAGATTGGATGAAACACACTAGAGTATTTTTTATATGTCACCTGTTACTATGCCATAAAACTTACTTATTTCATCATTTAACTCCTACACTAGGGTGGGAGCTCCAAGAGGAAAGAGATTTTTGTCCTCTGTGTGTGTGTGTGTGTGTGTGTGTTTATGATTTTTTCAAGTTTTATTTATTTGAGAGAGAGAGAGAGAGAGCAGGAGCAGAAGGGAAGGAGCAGAGGGGGAAGCAGACTCTCTGTCCAGCAGGGAACCTGACACGGGGCTCGATCCCAGGACCCTGAGATCACCACCTAGGCTGAAAGCAGATGCTTAACTGACTGAGCCACCCAGGCACCCGTGTGTGTGTGTGTGTGTGTGTGTGTGTGTGTGTGATTTGTTTTATCTCCAGTGCCTAGAACACTGTCTAGTACATAGTTTGTCTCTGACAAACAGCTGCACTATGGATGAATATTTAAATAGAACCTAACAGTGATCTTTATTGCAGCAAACAAGGATACTGCCTGCGGGAACAGAAACACAGAGAAATCTCGGCATCTAGAACATCCGGGTCTTGTGAAAAGGGGTCAGCCTCAAGCATGGGCCGGGTGATCCCTAACTCAAGTGACTCAGGCCAGCGGGGAGAGGCAGACACCCCCAAACCCGACCCCAACAGAATGCTGTAAGTACTCCTGGGGAGACAGATGTCCTGAGAGCACAGGGAAGGCCGCCAGCACGTGGAGCAGCCTGGGGGAGACAGGCCTGAGGAAAGACCTGTTCTCCACGTTGTGGAAGGACATTGATCAGGGAACCCCGGGTGCTGGGCAAGGAAGGTTCCGCTTACCTGTAAGTTCCTATAGTGGATAGCACTGCGGCAGTGGCTTATCTTCGCCATCTCCTCGCTCGTGTAGAACAGCCCACACAGCTTACAGTAAAACCCAGTCCTGGGTACCACGAACTCCACCCCTGCAGGAGGATGGGGGACGGACAGGCAAGAATTAGGAAGGCCACCTGAGACCCCTGAGGTCGCCAGCCAGCACGTGGAAATGGGAGCAATGAGCTCCATCCCTCGCTTGCTGTTGACCTTGGCTGGTTGTGGAGCTTCTCCAAGCCAGGTTTCCTCATCTGCAAAACCAGTCTGAGAACAGGGCCGACTCCATTCCCAGGTGGTTAGGAAGCGATGTACTCCCTCAGGCCTGAGGGAGGGCTCCACCATGCTCCGCTCCGCAGCTGCTGCTGGGAACTAGGCCCAGGCTCTCCTGTTATCAGCCTGCTTCCAGGGAAAGGAGGAGGAAGGCTCTCCTTTCTCCACGCTGTACCTTTCTCTGTAGCTGTTATGCCCAGGACTCGGAAAGGATGCTGTCATTTTTGTTTATTTTAGAATTATATTCATTAAAAACAATTTTAAAAATACACCAAAGTGAGGCAAAACCACTTAGAGTCATTCCAATCCAAACATCTTCTTCCACACTATCTATATGTAGACTTTCTTTTGGGAGGGGGGCAGTGTTCATCGTACCCTAAGTATGGTTCTGTCTCCTCCCTTTTCTATGTAATCGTGTATCATAAACATCTTCCCAGCCTCCAGTCTTTACATCTAAACCACCTAGTAATCACATGGGACTTATGACTTGGTAAACAGAAGTCACAGGATTCTGGGAGGCCTTCTGATTTTGAGGAGGGGAAACAGTGGCCCCAGAGCAAGAGAAGTAATGGCATCACAGCCCAGAGGATTCATCTCTGAAGGCATGGCGGCTGCCCCAGCCTTCGCCAAGGTGTGTGGGGGTCACTGTTCTTCTCTTGAAGCCACAGTCAGCAGAGTGGAAAGAGCCCAGGTCTGAGAGGGCACAGACCAGACTCGAAGAACCTGTGGGAAGCTAGGGAGAGTCAGCTGAATGCCCGTTTCCCCCGGGGCCTCGGTTCCCTCACCGCCCTTTAGTGAACTGTCATCAGAAGACCCAGGCATCAGGGCTGTGAGAAGCAGGACCCCTAACGGAACTAAAGGACCGGGGCAGGTGGCTCTCGGAAGACCTGGATCCTGCTTTCTGGCCAGGGCGGCTGGCATGTGCACGCGGGCTGGGCTGGGCCGCTGCCCACCTGCTTAGTACCCGTGGCCCTGCTGGGGGACCGGGGTGGTGAAGGACCAGCCGCAGCAGATGGACGGGGGAACTGGGCAGGGGAGCCACCCACCAGGGGAAGGGCTACTTCTGGCAGGAAGGGAGACAGGCCAGGTCTCCATCAAGACGCTGCATGTGACCACAAGCCTGGGCCTCCTTCACTCTCCTCCTGCTGCCTCCTGCAAGACAGAGCTAAGTGCATAGGAGACCCTGTCCTAGAGCCACTGCTTAGACTTGTAATTATAACTTTCTTTTCTTTCTTTTTTTTTTTCCCCCCATTTCATTTCAAAAGAGCCACTTATCAGTGTGCAGTGGCTGGCTTGGAAGGAGATGGGAGCCAGGAGGCCTGCCCAAGGCCTGCTGTGACTGATTGCTCCTCTGTGGTTTGGGGCCTTGTTTTGGCAGCCTCCTCAGCCAGTTTTCTCTAACTGCCACGTAGCTTGCTGCCCTGCCCACACCAGCCCCCAGACGGGAGGAGGCCTCTTTTGGGATCTGCTGCCCAGAAAGAGGCCATGGCCTTCCCCTCCTCACCTTCCTCCCACCCGCATGGCAAAGGACAGAAACTTGGCCCCTGCTCTGCCTGTGGGTGGCTGGCCGGCTCGCCCCTCCACCGTACACACAAGCCGGTGGCAAAGGAGCCGTAAGCAAGGTCCGCCTCGGTCCTCTGTTTCCCCAGAACAGCTCTCTCCTGCTGCTGCTCTGTAGGGCGCAGATGCCCACACAAGACAAGATCAAGGAAACTGGCAAAGGAGAAGCACACCGGGAGGCCGCAGGGAGCGGACGCAGGCCTGTGATCAGAGCTGCTCCCTCTATCCTGCCCCAGACCCTGCAGGAGGGGCTGGTGGGTGGTCCCAGGAAAGAAACCTTGGGGTTTCACTGAAGGCCCCCTGGTAAGGCCTCCAGCATCCTCTAGGTTTTCTAAGAGGTCTTCCAGCCCGTGTCCTGGGTCCCCAAGAAGGGGCACCACTGCCTCAGAAGCCACCCCAGAGCATAAAGCAGGGCCCGAGCTGAGCTGGCGGCTGTGGGCCCTTCCAACCCAGGCAGCACAGCGACTGGAACAAAGGTTTCCACTGCCAAAAAGAAGAAAAGGCTGGGAAGTGGCAGGAGAGTGGAGAGAAAATGGAGTGCGGAGTCCGAAAGATCTGGTTCTTTTACTTACACTGGGTGACCTCGGGCATGTTATTTAAACTCCCCGAGTTTAGCTTCCTCACCCGTCAAATAGAAATAATACCACCACAAAGGGTGTTATGGGAAGCACCTATCATTTTGTCCGGTGCTCAAAAAATATTCGTTTCCTGCTGTATGTTAAACATTTCTCCACAGAGGCCTTCTTGCCCTCTAACCAGGCCACCTGGAGAACCCTGGCTCCGAAGGTGGGCAGCGACGCTTCCCTGCCCCTGCCCGTGCCCAGCGGCTGTCAGCAGGTACCAGGTGGTTAAAAGCACTGAGGAGGGAGAAGTCTGAGGAAGATCCCCACATGCCTGGCAACCCCCTCCCCCACCCAGCAACTGGGAGTTGCCATGGGCACCACAAGCCAACACCACCTCAGGAAGCCTCTGGAATGTGAGGACCACAAGAGAAGCTATAACATCACCAAAGCTGTCACTGCCCCAGCTCATCTGGAGCCACTCAGTCCTCCCATTTTTCAGACTCTATTAAGCATGACAATTAAAGCTCTTTTTGCTTTCTAATAATAGCTCCTGGGCCGGGTGATTATAAGTCTGTCATCCTAGCAAAGCCTGCGCTGGGTGGAGGGGAAGCTTGCATTTTGCAGGCAATGCCCTTCGGTTCTGGAAGCGCAGACCTGGGCAGGCTCAGGCTGGCTGGGGTCACCTAGAACTGGCCTGAAACCTGTGGGCTGTGCCCTCTCTCCGTTCCCCATACCCCATGTCCACGCCAGTCCCCGAGCACTGGGATGTCACCTCCCTTCACTCTGGAGGGACAAAGCCTGAAGGCTGTTCCCTCCCTCCCTAGAAGTCTCTTTAGGAGTGATGGATTCTGGAGCATAAGGGTCATGTGGCCCCAGTGAGAGGAAAGAGGAGGGCTCAATGACTGCTTCAGAACCCTCCTGCTAGAAGACACTAAGACCTTACAAGTACTCATTTCCTCCTCAAACCAACTGTACATGATAGGGCTCTATTACTACCCTTTGTTATTGACGAAGAAAGTCAATAAATCAAGGAGAAGAGGTTAAAGAGGTGGCTTTTGTCCCTTAGCCAGCTGAGATTTAAACCTAGGGAATCCGATTCCACAGCCTGTGCCCATAACTGCTGCACAAAAATTGCCTTTCCTACATTGTGCTTCCTGAACTGGACGAACAGGAGGGCAGAGTGGTCTCAGATTCGAAACCCTGAGTTCTGATTGGACTTGCTACGCGATCTTGGCTATCTTGCCTAAGTATCTGCCCTTGTTTCTTCTGTCAAATGTGGAAAACGGCACCATATCCCCAGCCCCTAAGATCAGTAAGATAATGGGTCTCAAAGCTCATCAGAGACCACATGCAATACAAAAGTACAAGCTGTTAGAGCCCCAAGCTGGAAACAACCCAACTGCCCATCAAGGGCTCAAAATAATTATGCTGAGTGAAAGAAGTCAGGCAAAACCGGGGTATATTCCGTATGATTCCCTTTGGTTTCAAACTCAGATTTAGTGACAGAAAGCAGATAAGTGGTTCCCTGGGGACTGAGGTGTGGGGAGGGAGGAATTACAAAGGAGCATCAGAAAACGGGGGAAGTGATGAATACGCTCACTGTGTCACTGTGGGAATAGTCTCATGGGTGCACACACATGTCAAGACTGATCAACCGTACCCTCTAAACATGCAACTTCATTAATATCAATTAAACTTCGTTAGAGCTGTTTTAAAAAAGCAGAATGAGATACCATTTCCCTAATAGGTTGGTAACGATTCAAAACTGATGACGTCCAGTGTTGGTAAGGAAGCAGAGAATGAGAAGTCTTGCTCTGGCACTGAAAACTGGTCTAATCTTTCTGGAGTGCAATTTAGCAGCAATTATGAAAATGTGAAATGGAAACATACGTAACTCCACAACCCTCACCCCCCGCTCCCAGCCTAGGACGCTGTCCTGCAGAAATGCTGGCACGCACACCAAGGTGACATGTGTTTGGAAGCAGCAGAACAGAGAGGAAGCACGGTCCTATGAGTCAAACTACTGGGATTTGTATCCTGACTCCAGTCCTTGCTAGCCATCAGCTCTGTAGCCCTGCATCTCCGATTTCTAGCTTATAGAATAAGGATAAAAATATTACCTCCCTCATAGGTGTTTTGAGTGAGTTAAAGAATGAAGTAAGCACTAGAAATGATACCTGCATGGTAAATGATAAACACAAAAGCTTAACTATTACAGCATTTTAGCCACCGGGAAAAAACTGAAAACATCCTAAATGTTTACCAGTAGAGAAATGGATAAGTAATTTACGGTACATCTTTTAGGATGGAATATTTGCAGTGGTTAAAAAGAAAGCACTGTCTGGGCGCCTGGGTGGCTCAGTGGGTTAAGCCTCTCTCTGCCTTCGGCTCAGGTCATGATCTCAGGGTCCTGGGATCAAGTTCCGCATCAGGCTCTCTGCTCTGCAGGGAGCCTGCTTCCTCCTCTCTCTCTCTCTCTGCCTACTTGTGATCTCTGTCTGTCAAATAAATAAATAAAATCTTAAAAAAAAAAAGAAGAAGAAGAAGAAGAAAGCACTGTCTGTGTACTGAGGTGAAGAGGTCTCTGAGTCCCACTGTTAAATTAAAAAAGCAAATTGTAGAACATTCTGTGTATGGTGTGACCTAGTCTCCGTGGGTATGACTGCGACTCCCTCTGGCGCTTGGAGAAACTGGAGGCAAGAGATACAACATTTAACATTGACTTTACGTGGCTCTTAGTTTTGACATTTGTCATAATAATCACACTTTTTGGAATGAAAACCAGTTTTTAAAAAGACACAAACGACAAGGTGGTGGAACTTACTCTTAATTTTCGCTTGTGTGTGTCATGCAGATTCCACGTTCTTGGCCGCCAAGAGACCTGTGCTGCATTTCCCCACCGCCCAGAGTGCCTCGCATGGGGCACTCTATCTAGAAAGTACTGCTCAGTAAAAATAGGTACTCAATGAAAATGGAACTTTCGGAGGGCAGAAACAGTGAGAAATGTTTCAAAGGAGATGAAAAGAAAAAGAGAAACCTGATAGAAGGTGTGAGCCTCCATTTTGACCAGCCCCTCCCTGAGGAAGCGGACGTGTGGTCATAGGTTCTCACATCACCCCGTCCTTCTTGTGCTTCCTTGGGACGCTTTCCCACATGATGCCTTCCTCAGCTCTCTCTCCAGGGGCTGCTACGGCTCCCTTGTTTTATTCCTTTCCAACCTCTCAAAGTCAAGGCAAAGACTCGAAGATGAAGTGGGGTGGGAGTCACTGAGTTAGGGGTGGCATCACGAGCTCCAAGGGCACTCTACTGAGGTAATTTCACTCCCCACCCTGTGATTCTGGTTAACTCTCCCCTTCAAAAATGTGTCCAAGTCATTCTATTATTAAGCTCCCTTCCCGCCCCCTGCAACACTTCCACTATTGAAAATTCCACTGCAGAATTGATCTGATTCAGTTCCATATAACAGGTGAAAAAAAACTAAGGCTCAGGAACCCCAACCTATCATTCCCTGTGAGGGCTCTGCATCTGCACATTGCCTGTGCAAGGCCCGAGCCACTCCCTTCTCCGTGCCTCCCACCAGCTGCACCTCTGGACTCCAGAGCTCCATTGTGCCTCTGGCTTGGGTTGCCTTCCCTAGCCAGGTGGGTTCTGACAGTACCTTCCACTCCCAGGGCCTCCGAGAAAAGTATTTTTACCTCTCTCTCTTTTTATTGACTTGTTAATAAAGGACTTGTAGTGACTGGACAAAATAAAATCCAAAATACATTCCTGAGTATGACTTGTCTGAGGTCATGCAGTCATCCAGTAAGTGAAACAGGAAGGAAAGGGGCCCAGGTCTCTCTCTGTTCGATGCTCCCTCTATCAAATAGAGTGTGTCTGCCCCAAGAGCAGTCTCGCCAGCATCATTGCCTCAGAGCTGGTCTTTCAAAGAGAAAAAAATGTAGCACTGTCTTGGAAAGGGCTGGGGCAAAGAGGGTAGGGAAGCCAGTAGCAGAAAAAGTTCATTTCTATTGACTTTGGGTGGCTACTGGGGCCTCTGACCTCTGCTTGAATAAAGGCTGTGTGGTCAGGAATAAAGCATTCCCAAAGAGGGAAATCGAGTCTCTCTTTGCTCCGGCTCCCAGGGCAGTACTGTTCAGGGCCTGATGCCATGAGGTAACTGGTCTACTATCGGGAGACTGAAATTGCAAGAGACTTGAAAGATATGCACTATCCACATAATGGTTATTACACCCGACATTAAACACAACAACAAAATGACCAAAAAAGCTTGCTCGAGCTCTCAGATGGTCCCATGGCTCTGTCGTGTCCTGGAACTGAACGCTCAGGAAGGACTGTGTACTTCACCCACCTAGAGGAATGCTAAGTTCACTGAACACATCCTCTGGTTCCCAGGAAGGCAGAGAGAGGGGCTGTTTCAGCTCCACTTCGGCGTGTTCCGGTGACCTCACGTCCAGAGATTTCATTTCCATGAACTTGGGGTTTTCTGCAAAACATGGGCCAAGGCAGAGAACTAAGGAGGCACACTGTACTTCAAAGACCCTCTCCTATTCTTGCACGGTGTGATCAGGAATGGTCCCTTGCACGGCTTAATAACATGAAGCTAGGGCGAGGACTGCTAATTAGAACCAAAATGCTGTAATTGAGAGTTTGTTCCACTGCCAAAAGAATGCCACACACACGAACCCTTGGCAACTCTGCACTTGGGTCCGTGGGGGATGGGCCGCTGCCTCCTTTGGCTGGGATGATCCCCGCCTTGCCCCCCACCTCAGAAATCACTCCCTCTCTGCAGGCAGGAGGATTACCGGAGGGCAAACATTGTGCTGACGTCTCTAGGCACAGAGGCTGGCACAAAAGGCAACGACACGTTCACCCCAAGCCTGTTGAGCAGTGTCATTAAATATGAACTCCAAACACTGGGTACGCTAATGAGCCATTAACACCAGTGCGTGTTGAGACCTATACGGCAAAAGAAAGGGGTTCAATCAGGGCAAGGTGAACATCTCCCTCCTTCTTTATTCCTGCCTTCCGCAGACACAGCCCAGGCCTCCCTCCGGGTTTCTCTGGCAACAGCAAGGCAGCTGCTCCCAGCAGTTTCCATGGAGACTCGCAGGTGAAAAACAGCTCAGGTCAGCCTGCCACGGAGGAGAGCCCGAGCCTCCGACTCCCCGACAGGCTCGTGCCAGCCACACGGCACTGGACAGGAAGGTTTCTTTTTAAGCCTTTACTCAACGGTTTCTGCCCCCGACTCTGGTCCCCCTTCCTTCCACCTTCAGCATGCTGCAGGCTTTCTGTGACACGAAGCCCCAGTTATTTTCACTCGCAGAGCACTGAGGGCTGCTCCTGCTCCCCGCCCCGCCCCCCACGCCGTAGCCCTCGCTGGATCTTTGTTTCCACTTGGCAGAGAAGACACGGCTTAGCCTATTTTAAACTCTGTCTCTCATGATGTCATAGTGCCGGGCACCCACACAACGTCACCTGCAGCGGCGGCGGAGGACAGCCTGGGACAAGCCTCCTTCCCCAGTCAGGCCATGGAGATGAGTGGGTCTATGGTGGGAGCAGTGGGAACGGGCCGCAGCCCCCAGGACCCCTCATTCTGCCCTCTGCCCGCTTGGTGCTCCCTTCTAGCCTTGCACACTCCTGCCCCCTCACCCAGGCCTCACAGGAGTGACAGCCTGGGTGGTCCGCCCTTGGGCAGGCTTGAGAGGCTGTCTACCAATCCAAGGAACCAGAGCCCCTTGGCCTGATAACGTGAAACTTTTGCTGATTTTAATGGTCAGAGTCCCTCTGGGCTCCCGTAAATTCAGAGAAGTCTATCCTGTCTCAGTCTGCTTCTCAGAAAATGTGTGGCCTCCTATCTGATTTCCTTTACACCATTTGCCGAAAAGCACTAACCGTTTAACCAGGACTTTCGAAGCTGGCTTTCTGCACCAGCTTGAACGCTGGTGTTTGTTCCAGCCTGCACACGCCCACACGCCTCCCTCAGTGAACAGTGGTCCCATCAACCCAACCACACAGGAGAAAAGGGAGGTAGTTACCCTGCGTCGACACTCCTTGGCAAGCCTGGCTTTGGAGGTCGGTGTTGGTGTGAGGGCTGGCTTTCCCCTCCAGGGGGCTGCCTTCACAAGCCCCATCTTCGGGGGTCCCCTTGGCCTTGCAGTCATCGAGAGGTGGGCTAGGCTGCCGGGCCCCCTCTTCTGCTGGCTTCCGGGAAGACATTTGCTGGAGTGGAGGGGTCAGACGCACGTCGGAGCGCTCCCCTCCCTCTGCCTGCTTCTCGTAGCAATCTGAACCCTCCAGTGAGAGGCCTGTCTTACGTTCAGCTGGCTTCCGCTCAGCGTCCAGATTTAGGCCAGGCATTTCCACGTCCATGTCACTGGGACAGCTCGTGGAAGCAGAAGGCAGGTCTTTGGGTGTCTTGAGGCTGATTTCCGTGGCCCCGTTCCCTATGGGCTTCACTCCCTTGTTGGTGAAATCCTTGACCACGTCCAGGTCCAAGGTGGTCGTCACATAAGGACATATTTCTGGGCAGATTTTGTCCTTCTGGTCAACGGGCACAATTTCTTCCAGTTCTGGGATGTCCGGTTCCATAATAAAATCTTCCTCCTCCCCAACCTCGTCCACTGTAACCAGCTCCTCCATGTTGGGATACCAGCTCTCCCCTTCTGCCTCGCTTCCACTCTCCCACTGTTGCTCCTGAGCAAACTGCAGAAGAAAGGTCACAGGGTGCTGGAGGAGCAGGTCGTGGCATTCAACTAGAGGACGCAAACCCTGGCCACGGAGCCCCTCAAATCATGCAGCTCCTGAGCACTCTGACTTCTGCCTGGGAACACCGACTGGGCGATCAGGAGGTGGGAACCACTCAAGCCCCACATCACTGATTCATGCCTAGGATGAGGCTCAGACACAGCCTTTAGAATCAGCTCTGAATGCTGAGTCTGCCATGTTTAAAATGGCACAGAGAATTTCAAACCCTGGTGTAAGAATAGGTGCTCAAGAAACAGTTTTTGAATAAGGACTGATAAAGTTATAAACTCGAAATAAATCAACTGGCTGGGGCTATCTGCTTGCAGGAAGGGCACCACTAAACGGAACTGTAGCAAAGTCCCCCTCAAAATTGCCCCCAAGCTCCCTTTCCCACAAGGGGTGCAACTTCCACAGCCCCGCCTCGGGCTTGGCCCCTCCTGCCACTCTGTCATGTCCCCAGCAGCCAGATTTCAATCAGCTTCCTTGCCAGCGATACTCATCTCTCCACCTCTCCTGACCAGAAAGGCATAAAGCTGGCTGCCTTCCAAACACTGTTCTTTTTGCTGAGGCAGCCACAGCACTGTAACTGGATTTTTTTTTTTTACTTTAATTAAGTAAAATAATCTTTACAAGCACAGTAGATGTTTTATTAATCCCTGGGTCTGGGCAGGCTGAGGTCAGGGCCCTAGCTTGAGCATCCAAAGCTCCCCTCTTCCCCCAGCCCCTCCCAAGGGACCTATTTTGGGAGCCTGGCTCTGAAGCCTGAGTCTTTTTTTGGGCTCATGTTTTCCTCTTAGGAGTGCAGCCAAGTTGCTGGAGACTGAGGCAGAGCCCAGGCAAGTAGTGAAGATCTTAATGAAGATCTGCAGAGATCCCAGGCAAAACCATTCTCCCAAGAAGTGCTGGCTTCATTCATGGAATCCCAGGTGGGGTTTTGGCCGCAGCCCATGCAGCAAGTGGGGCATCCCAGGGCAGGACCAGGACGCCTGCGACGCAGGGCCCAAGGGCCATCATGCGGATGGGGCTGTCCTGCTAGCACCGGGGACCTTTACCTTCTTTGTCCTTGAGTCTTCCGCATCCAAGGACTTGGTTTCTTTCTCCTGCCTGGCTGGTGATGAGGTGCTTTCTTCCACACCCTCCTGCTCCTCTTTTCCAGCCTTACCAAAGAAGAACATAACAAACCAAATCAACAGTGAGCAGTGGCAGAGGAGAGAGGGAGCACTGAGAGAGAAAGCGGTGCAGATAAAGGTCCTCAGGTGTGTCTCAGAGGCAACTCATCCTTCATCCTCACCAAACCCCTTGGAGGTAGGTGCCTTGCCTTTTACAGATGAGGAAATGAAGGATCAGAGAGGTTCAGTAACTTGCTCAAGTCACACAGACCAGTGGAGGCACCGAAATGTCTCAAGGGTTGGACTGACGTCTTTAGTGCAGCAGAAATCTCTGGCAAATTGGGTGTTTTCACAGTTGTGAAACCTACAGGCAGGGAGGGTGAGTAAAGGGACCAAGGGTAAACTGGCCTTGGGGTTGACAACCATTGTGGTGATATCTCCCCCTCAAAAAAATCTGTTTTGGCCATAAAATTCACATCCAGGCCACTTATGGGTAGGAAGGGGGTTGTCAACCAACCAGTGTCCCCCTCAACCTTTTTTCTGTCCTCTCTCTGACCTAGAGCATAGCCCCCATTAGCAATCCCCTCCCTTCTTCCTTCCTTCCATTCTCTCCCTCAGAGTCAGTCCCTCATGAGAGTTAGCGCTCCAGTCTGAGAAACTGAACAACCGAAAGCAGCTGTTTGGTTTGGGAATTAAGGTCTCTGACCATCCTTGAGAACAGGGGTCAGCAAACTCTCATCCTCAAGACAATCCGAACCAGTGATATAATCTGTTGATATATAATCTTTTGATATAATCTGTGAATTAACAAGGCTTCCAAATTTTAAATAGTTGCATTTTAAATGCTTACGTCAGAGCCCACATAGTACCCTCACTTTGGCTTCTTGGTCCACATAGCCTAAAATATTTATGGTCTGGTGTTTTGTAGGAAAAGTTTGCCAACCCCCATGTTAGAAGTTTTTGGAGAATATTCTCCCATGACTTCAACTTTGGCCCCCAGATCAGTGACTCTCCCTGGACTTTCTCGAGGGTACGTTGCATTTTCTTGACAATTTTGGCTGAGGTTCTAAGTAATGACTCGAATTCTGATTTCTTCTGAGCAGACACACCTCTCTGGAGTTGACAAGGAGCCAGCTGGGGCAGGAGCTCAGGGCTGACTGGTTTAACCAGTTATGGTCAGACAGGGGAAGAGAACTGAAATCCTTCTGTCCTTGCTCTTTGTGGCATTTGGAGCACAAGAGTCCACTGTATGCTCTGCTCCAGTCGTCTACGCTAACCTAAGCACAAAGCAGCTCCAAAATGTCTTTTTAGCCATCAGAACCCATAGCACCTACCAACAGGAGATCTCTTTATTTTAGCTCCCTGAATAAGCTATCTATGGTCCCCCCTGTCCAAGGAAGTAATCCCCACCCTCCCCAAGCAATTCCTACAACCACACTCCTACATCAACACAATAGAGACCTCCCTGCCCCAGTTCAAGCTGGGAGAGGCAGGACAGCCTGGCTGGCTGGAAGCACCTTGCCAGTTGGATCCCCGTGCTTCCTCCCTGCAGACAAAGGAAATGCACAGTGCCTTCAGTGCACCCTGTGCCCTGGGATCACATGAGAGCAGCAGCTTAAGGCAAATCAACAAAAGCAACAATGCATCCAGCTGCCCACACCAGCTCACAGACTAAGATATTAGGTCCCAATATTGCAAACAGAGATCCACTGCCACAGGGATAGGGCTACCGGTAAGCCACCTCCTAACTGTTCTCCCCCTTCTCCTCTGTAGCCTCCTCCCAAGTCTATTCTCCCCAAGGTGATCAAGAATGACCACGCAACAAGGCAAAAACTATCATAACCTCACTGCACCTTCTTGCTTAAATATTTCATTTGTTTCCCCTTGCACTTGGGATGAAGACAAATCCATTACCTGCCTACAAGGCCTTGCATGATATGACCCATTGACAAACCAGATATACCTCCCACCATTCTAACCCTGGCTGTCTCCGTTCCAACACACTGGCCTCCAGCCACAGGGCCTTTGCACATGTTGTTCTGCTTTCCTTCCTTTTCTTTTTTTTTTTTTTTTAAGATTTTATTTATTTATTTGACACAGAGAGAGAGATCACAAGTAGGCAGAGAGGCACACAGAGGGGGAGGAGGGAGCAGGCTCCCCACTAAGCAGAGAGCCCAATGCGGGGCTCGAACCCAAGACCCTGAGATCATGACCTGAGCTGAAGGCAGAGTCTTAATGCACTGAGCCGCCCAGGCACCCCTCTCCTTCCTTTTCACTCAGTGAAACCCACCATTCCTTCAAATCTCAACAGTCACATCCTAAACCAGGTAGGCCTCTGATCTGTCACAGGCATATACCTCCACTGCCTTCTTAGCACTCAACACACATGCTCCTCTACTCATATGAGGAGTTGATTAGTAGTCTTTCCACTAGATCTGAGCTCCATGAGATGAGGGGTCATTTCAGCTTTCCCTCAGAACTGCAGCCCCAGTACTAGGCGCTCTGTGGACATGAGTCTATAAAAGAGAAGAGACCTGAAGGCTTAAAGGAGGGGGTAGAATAGTTAACTAGGGTCACACTTGCCTCGCATGCTTGAGTCTCTGTCTAGGCTCTGAACTCAGAATGAATAGTTCTCCTATTTCTCGCTCCTATGGACTGTTTATACTGGGGGCTGCATTCTAGAGACCCCTGGGCTCCACCTGGTCCACAGACATGTTTTGGCGTATACAATTTCTAAAATGTAGGAAATTTCATAGATATCTGGACTTTGGTGCTGCTCCTCCAAAAGTGGGGAATCTAGCAGCACAGGACATGCAGTCCTGAATGGCGGCCATAAAATGGAGCTGAGCAGTGGCTAACTGCCCCCAACAGACAGGTCCCTCCTCCCTGGTCTGCCATAGCCCTTTGTCTCCATATTGGCTTCGCGCCTATTACCTGGTCCATATCCCCTGCCTGGCTTCCCTTCTCCAAGCATCTGGGTCTGTAACCCTTGACTGCCCTTCTTTCCTGTGTTCACTGTACTCAGTGACTTGATTTCTTTCATCCTTTCTGCGGTCTGTGGTCAAGGTTGGGTCCCACGGGTGGACCTGGCCCCAGCACCGAGCAGCACACACACTGGCCTCTCCAGCACAGGAACTTTCTCCGGAGATCTTGGAAGTTTCAAATGAGCACAAGCTCATTAAGTCCTACGACTGCCTCATGATCACACTCATTTCACAAATGAGAAAACTGAGGCAGAGAAGAACAGGGTGTGACCTGGTTCTCAGAAGCCAGGCCTGTCTCCATGGTCCAGGTTCAGTCATTCCTTCTTTCCTTCAGCAAATATTTACTGAACACCTGTTCTGAGTCAAGGCCTCATCTGAGGGTCTGGGGACATAGCAGTGAGCACTGCAGACAAAAATTCCTGCCCTCTGGAGGTTACATCTGGGGGCGGGGGGGGGGGGAGGAAGAGATAGACACTAAATAAAGACAGACATCAGGGGATAGGTTGGACCTAGGAAAAGTACGCAGGGAAGGAGGGGAAGCAGGCTGGGACATCGTGGTTTTACGTAGTGGTATTCCTGGCCAGAAATACACTTGGAGAGAGTGTGGCAACAAGCAAACACAAAAGAGGGGAGGAGGGAGCCCCGGGGACTTCAGGGGGGGCGGGGCGCCGAGGCAGGTGAACACAGGTAAAGGCCCTTGTGGTGGGAGGTGCCCAGTACATTAGGAGAAAGGCAAGGACACTGTCCTCAGGCCTGCTGCCTTCCAGCTCCAACTTTAGTCAATGCCGTCATCTAATTCCTGGGGCAGCCCTGGGGGGCTGGGGTTGTTTTCAAGATTGTGATATACAGTTTGAGGTCAGTGAGGAAGACTTGGTTCTGCTGATATTCCTCCAACTGGTGCTGGGCTTCCTGGCTCTGAACCCACTGAAGCAATCCGCTGGGACCCCAGCAAGTCCCTAGTGACCCCACTCTGGGGCTGTTAGAGGCAGAACCAGCCAGAGAGACAGACCTTGGGGAAACCCATGGGGTTTTCGGGGCGTCTGTTTTTGCATCAGGCCTCGGGGCACGACCCACAGTATGTGTCACCTCAAAAGGGCCAAGCGAAGAAAGCGGGTAGGTCAAACAGTGGGAGCAGGCAGCTCACTGAAGAAGGGCGGCAGTGGGGGTGCACTAGGAGGGGGCGGCTCCACCCCTTTGCCATGGGGACACAGGTTTCTAGGCTGCTGGCGTGTGGCTGAGGTCTAGGCTGAAACTCCTGCCCAAGGGGCTGCTGCTTTCTGTCCCTCTGAGCCTCCTCCTAAGGCACTGACCCATCACTAGCTCCTTCGATCCCTCCAAGCATAGGCACGCTTCTTAAAAACATCCTCTGGGGGGCACCTGGGTGGCTCAGTGGGTTAAGCCGCTGCCTCCGGCTCAGGTCATGATCTCAGGGTCCTGGGATCGAGTCCCGCATTGGGCTCTCTGCTCATCAGGGAGCCTGCTTCCCTCTCTCTCTCTCTCTTTCTGCCAGCCTCTCTGCCTGCTTGTGGTCTCTCTCTGTCAAATAAATAAATAAAATCTTTAAAAAAAAAAAAATCCTCTGGGGTGCCTGGGGGGCTCATTCGATTAAGCATCTGTCTTCAGCTCAGGTCATGATCCCAGAGTCCTGGGATTAAGTTCTGCGTCGGGCTCCCTGCTCAGTGGAGAGCCTGCTTCTCCCTTTCCCTCTGCCTGCTGCTCTGCCTACTGGTGCTCTTTATCTCTCTATCAAATAAACAAATAAAATCTAAAAAAAAAAAAAATCCTCAGGTTCAGAGGTCTTCAAGATTCAATTCAAATTCTCAGGGAGGCACACGAGGGCCTTCCGCCCAGGTCCCTAATCTCATCTCCTGAGCTCTCCCTGCTATGCCAGTCAGAAGAAACTGTGGCAGACTTTGAGCTGGGCAAAAAAGACGACGGTGTTCTTCCCATGGAATGTTGGACAGTTCGCTGTCTAGCAGACTCCCTCCAGGAGGTCTGGTCCCACAGGAGTCTGCACCTTTTGTTATTGTGAGCTGAAGTCTTTTACAGCCCTGTAAATTGTAGAAGACTGAGAGTAAGGCAAAAGATTCTCAATGCAAAGGAATTTTATGTGGCGGAGATGCCATTGGCTTCCCATGCCCATGGAAGAGGCCAGTTTTCGATCTGTTAGCAAATTCACTTCTGCGTTCCCGAGCACCTCTCCATGTTGCCAGCTTTCTGGATTCTCCTCTAGACCAGCGTTTACATCTTGCCGGCACCCTCATTAATTCGCGAGTTAAATAACATCTTTCACAAGTATTCATCTTATGTTTGCACAAGAGCATGATTTTACTTCTTAAAGACATTATTCTTTAAGACCCCTAAAGATGCAGCCACACCGAGTATTTGTAGGTTCTTAGAAACAGTCTTCCTTTCTTGCTTTTGCCCTCACTGCTTCCCCCATTGCTTTTTTTCCCCACGCCCGGCTCACACATCACCTCTGTGCAGCTTTCCCTGTCCCTGCGCGGAGGGAACGCCCTGGAGCACTCCTCCGCGGCTCTGCTCCAGCACCGGCCCCACTGAATGTCAATCATTTTTGTTGCTCTCCTTCCACCATGAGACCTTGGTCTTCGCCCCAGCATGGACCCTGCCCCATTCACCTCTGGACGCCCCGCGCCTAGCACACTGCCTGGCCAAGTGGCCGAGGGCATGGAAGAGTAAAGGGAGTAGTGGAAAAACGCGTGGCTCTTCAGTGTCCCTGGAGTCGAGAACTGGGCTCTTATTTTGACTTTGTCCCTGCCACTAAGTCCTGGGTCAGGCTAGGAAATACGCATATAGGATTTTTAAAGCTGGGTTCTTTATGCAGACGCACCCTGCTCCCCAACCTCCTCTATCCCGCTCCTACCTAAACGTACGTGGTTTGGGCAAGAAGGAAGCATAAGCCCAGTGAGAGGGTGAATTTTGCACCGTGAGTCCTCACGACCCGCCGTGTGAACCGCAGTAGGCAGTATGTTACAAGCCCTTTCAGACGCGTGGATGAAAGGGGCCAGCCAACGGCCGAGCATTTTTATTACAGTGGAAATCAAGCTCTGGACAGTGTCCAGAGCAGTTCACCAAGCTCTGGGCACCCAGGGTGAGTTCGTGGGTGGTGGCTGCTTCTCTCTACCACCTCTCATCAAACCCCAGGTCAGCGGATGCTTTGGGCAGGAGAAAGGATGGAGCAGACCAAAGGTCTCACCTCCCTGGGTGGAGTGCGGTGGTGCAAACACCACGGGTCCCCTCCACCCCGGACACACACAGGACCACAGAAGGCCTCTGCGACACATCACTGCCTAAATTCCAGCCAAGGCAGCAGCGTGCAGAGGGATTTGGAGCCCCAGCGCTCTGCTGTTTGCAGACGGTGCAAACAGCCAACTAACTTAGGCTCTCTGTGCCTCAGTTCCCTCATCTATAGCCATAATCGTATTATTACCCATATTACCTCACCACAGTTGCTGTGAAGATTAAATACCTTGATTGAGATAAGGTGCTTGGTTCAGTGCCTGGCACAGAGTCAACCTTCAGTAAGTGCCTCATTCATTCCACGAAAGGGAACCATCATTATGTTAACACTGCCCTGCTCGGGAACCTGCCTCTCCTTACCTGGGGGAGAGAGTGCATCATTACCTCATTCCCCGCCATCCTGCTTTCTCTTCTATCACCAGCTCCTTCTGGGTCTCTGTCGGGTCTCTTGGTTCTGTTCTTCTCACTTGGCTTCCACCTGGTGCTCTCAGGGGCGCCAGCGACCTTCGGCTCCGGCCCGTCTTCCTTGCCTGAGTCCTCAGGGTGGGGGTGTCTGCTGTCCCGCAGTCTGGCCTCCTCCCTCCTCCTGGACCTCCCGGGAGCATTCTGCTGCTGCTTTACGTACTTGTCTGACTTTCCCTTGGGCTCCTTCCGGTAGTAGCCCTCTTCTCGGCTTTTGTAGCCCGAGGCAGAGTGCAGCAGGCTGGGGGACCCCGGCCTCAGGTGCTTCTCTCGGTGGCCCCTCCCTCCTTCGAGCCGCTCCTCTAACTCGGCTTTGTCCAGTTGCCAGGGGTAGTGTTTGCGATCGTGCGACCACATGTCTACCCTGTCCCTCTTGTCCTCCCCGTTCTCCCTCCAGGGGCCCGGGTCTCGCTCTTCCTCCCTCCTGGCATAGGGCGAGTGCTCCCACGAGTCCCGGCTGCTGCCCCAGTCGGCTCGGGTGGGGCCCAGAGGGCTGTGGGAAGAGCTGCAGGAGGTGAAGCTCGGGGTGTGGGACCTCGGGGACAGTGACCGGCTCACGGGACTGCGAGACCGTGGCCTTTCTGGGCCATATCTGTTAGGGAGCAAAGGAGTGGGTTTTAGAATCTGCACATCCCCAGCCCCCATACACAGACACGCCCAGCTCCTCGCACGGACACGCCACACACATAACCCCATAACACATGTGGCCATATGCTCTTCACCACAGCTGTACAGAAGACACAGAGTGCTACAGGAGAAAGCTCTTCCTCCTCTGGGCTTCTAGGAGGACAATTTTCCCTAAGGACAGTCCTGGCCATCTCTGTCCCTCTACTCATTCTGCTCCTGGGAACTGGCACAAATAATTGGACTAGTTTGTCTCCACCCCATCTTTGTTCCTCCTGGAACAAAGGAGGCTCAGGGGGTGGTCATCGCTCCTCCTGGGGTGTGGGGAGGTCGCCCCGGTCCAGCCTGGTGGGCAAGGCTGCCTGACCCTGGGGTTCAATGGTCCAGCCTCTTGACTACAAGACCAAAGCCACAACCCACCTGGTCTCTACTGTAATGGCAGCCTCTTGGCCGCCATTTGTCTTGTTTACTTCTCATTTCAGTTTGTTCAGATCCTAGGCATGGTAGAAGGATGCTAATTACTGGGGGGACGAGAGTGAGGAGGCCAGGCTCAGAGATCCTAAACCAAAGAACGAGGAAGGCATGTTAGGGTTGGAGG
Organism: Meles meles; assembly: GCF_922984935.1. NCBI lineage: Eukaryota > Metazoa > Chordata > Mammalia > Carnivora > Mustelidae > Meles > Meles meles. Next base: position 68,685,294 of record NC_060078.1, on the reverse strand, counting down.
CTCGGAACCTTAGAGCTCCGACTTGCTCGTGTTTCAGATGAAGAAACTGAATCCCAGAAAAGGACCTCAATCTGCCTAAGATTCAGAGCAAGACCTCCTAGTTCCTCCCAACAGAGAGGCAAGCCGCAGCGTATGGCTTTATATGTATCTTTTTAAAAAACTCAAACAACCATTGAAAAAAAAAATCCCAAATAAATGGAAATCCCAAATCCTAGCAGCTACATAGAAAGATACACAAACATATGAACACACACACACTCTCTTTCCTTCTCTCTCTTTCTGAAGGTTGTTTGGTTATGAAGCAGATCTACTTAATTGTATATATACCCTTTACTCTAAAAGAACAGGCGATTTTCATTTGGTTCCCAAATACAGGAAACCCATGCAGCCCTGACTGAACAGGGTGGCTCACTGGGACCAGGCTGCCTGGACCACCAGCGGGGAATCAGCCTGGACTCTGCCCTGGGCAGTGACGTTAGAGCGCCACCTGTGGCAGCAGTGGGTAAGAACCACAGATTGTGCTCTACTCCACTCTCCATAGGGACGGGATCTTTGTGGGGCAGCAACACTGGGAAACTTGTAGCCTCCTCCTGGTATGGTCACAATTTCAGTCGGAAGAAATAAGTTTGAAAACTGAATGCATTCCATGTTCAGAGGACATGACTGTTCAAGTCCCTACTTTTTGGGGGGCGGGGGAGGGGGTGGTTCCCCTATGTTCCTCTTCCTACATCTACCTTCACCCCATGAAAAATCAACAGGTGGCTATAAAAGGAACACACACACACACACACACACACACACATCCCTACTTCCAGGCTGTTTCAGCAGGAGTGTACAGTTGCCCCAAAGGGCCAAATATCAACAGAACGCCTCCTCTATATATTCCTCCCCAACAAAGGACGAGCTGATGAGAGGAAGCCTACCATTCTGCATTTTCCTGAGGCTTACCCTGAGCAGCACTGATGCGTTCCATCAGGCATGTGGAAAAGTAGGGCCCAAAAAGGGCTGATGGACAGAGCAGGGGCAAAGGCAGGACACAGTGTGACTGAATAACCCCTACAAATAAGAGACGGGAGAGCATCCCAGCTGCCCAGAATCCGCCCTGATGCCCAGGGCTGAGGCCTCACCTGTCCGCTTCCCGGAACATGTCCCTCTCCCTCTGGGAGTGCATGTCCTGGATGATGGCAGCCACAGTTTTCCCAGGTTTCTAGGCAAAGTCAGAGAGGTCATCGTCAGACCAGAGATGGCCATGCAGACGCCAAAGAGAAGCAACGAGGACTCGGGTGCACGGCCCGGTCCACCCAAGGGGAACAAAGTACCTTCTCAGAGGAAGAAAAAGTTTAATCCAGGGCGTGAGGAGTGTGAGCATGACGCTGAATGGAGCGGCCCTGACATTTTGGGTACCTCTTTATCACAGAACACTGCGAACATACACAAAAGCACAGAGAATGGCATTTTGAACCGCCATGCTCTGCCTCCATTGTCAACAATTCTGACCACCCTAGTTTATCTGTAACCCCACCCATTTCCCACCCCACAGAACACTCTGAAGCAAATCCCAGCCGTAGATCTTTTCACCCATCCTAGGAAGACACTGACGTGCCTCAATAACCCTACGGGGGACCATCCATGGTGCTCATGGTCAACGCATCTTGCTGCTTTCAGACAAGGGTGAGAGTCCAAGCCCCAGATTGCCCAAGGGAAGCGCTATCATCCTGGAGCGATGCCCCTGGACTTGAGGATCTCAACCTAGGAAGAACAGCTTAGCTCCGCCTCCAGCTGGCTGGGTGATCTGGGGTCAAGGCTTGCTCGCTGTCTGTGGGAGACTCCCTCTCTCCACCTATAAAGATGAGATAATGAGGCCCATCTGGCATCCACCAGCAGCCTCGAGGCATGGCAGCATGGCAGGCTATGCTGATAAAAGTCACGGGTGCTTGGCCTACATAAAAGGAGCTGCGGGAAGGTTTCCTCTGACCCTTCTGTGGCTGTTTTCCATGTCTCAAAAGTTCCGGGAAGATGCTGAAACCTTCCTTATGAACCCTGAACCTGTCACAGCCAGCCCCTGTCACAGCAGCCCTGACCCTTCTCGACATTACTGTGCTTCCCGGGGTCTTGGTCCCTTCTCAGCTGACTCCTTCCTCCTGGACACCCTCTCTGTTGAGCTGATTCACCACAGCCTTCAAGGCTACTCGGCAATCGTTCCCTCCTTTACGCAAGCCAGTCACACTGCCTTTTGCCACTGAACTTCGAGGAGCTCCATACTGATGCTTTCATGTTTAAGTCTTGTATAATTTCCAGAGGAATAGCTTGTCTCTTCAGTTACACAGCAAATTCACCAGCCCTCAGTACCATGTCTTACCTGGAGAAAACCCTCAGTCCCCATTTGCTGACTGAACCTTCCTGAGGGCACCATGGAACGTACCCAAGAATGCTTCTCAGGGCCAGAGACACTCTCTGTGGCTGAGAGGCTGACAAGACCAGTGGCTCTGAAACCAGGCCCTCTGGCCCCAAACCGCCTGGGACCCTCAACCCCACCCCAAATCTCTCAGGGAAATCTCTGGTCAAGGGAACCTAAAAACTCCCCTGAGGCTTCTCCGATGCAGTAACTGGGAGACACTGGTTTAAACTAGTCCAAGTTCCCTTCTGCATGTAAGACACCATGGTTTTGGAGAAGTCTCTCTAGAACAGCCCAGAACAGAGCTCATTCTTCTCGTCCAGGTCTGCAGGAAGAAAAAACTCACTTCTTATTGATCCTTCTGATTTGGTCTTTCTCATTCTGTGAAAGATTCTGCCCCAAGTGCCCTGAGGAATAGAGCCTCTACCACAAAGAGGGTATGGGGAGACCTGATGGCCAGCACGAGGAAATACTCAGGGGAGGCAATGAGAGATACCTTATATCTTTCCTTTTTCTCCCTCCACTTTGCCTGGTGTGCCAAAGGTAAAGGGAGAGGAAAAACACCAATCAAAATATCCCCCACCTCTGCAAGCTCTGATGGGACCCCAAGTGCCCCCCCCCCATGGCCCAGAGACGCGCACAGAGACGGTATTTTGATGTCTACCTCCCCAGTAGTCACTCCCCCTCCTCCACCCTGCCCTGAGGTGATCCAGGCCTGGCCAGCCACAGCATGGCCTTCCCTGGCCACAAGATTGGCTCAGGGAAGGACATGTGTCCCGAACGAGCCCGATCACAGTGGCTCTCCGGACATCTGAGGAAGCTACTCCAAAAAACCCAGGCTCTCTTGTCGAAGGAACAGAACGGAGAGGAAGAGATGCCAGACGGCTGCAGTCGATGAAGCCATCACGCCACCTAGAGGAGGGAGGCTGGGGCTGCCCAGGGCCATCCAGGGAGACCCCCCAAAACAAAGCCAAGGGAACAGAATGAGGCAGAGCGGAGAAGAGCCAAGTCCTAATGATATCATTGAGGTCCAGAAGCCAGCTGCACCCGCAGCCCTGGCCATTCCTGGCCTTTTCATTTACACGAGCCAATAAATACCCCCCTTTAAAAAAAAACCAAAACACTTTAGTCCATAAGCTTAAAGGAGATCATTTTCTGTCACTTGCAGAGAAAGTCCTAGCTGATTCACACCAACATAGGGACCACAATGCATGCATTCCTCTGTGGCTGCAGTGGGGTTTGAGATCTTTCTTATGGAGGCATCGGGACAGCTTGGGAGCAGAAAATCCTTCATAAAGGGCAGAAAACAACGTGTTCTAGTCCGTTGTTGCTCAAAGTGTGCTGTGAGAACCGGCAACACCTCCCGGGGGCATGATGGAAAGGCAGAATCACAGCCCTGCCCTACTTCTACTGAACCAGAAATTTTAACAGGACCTGCAATGATTTGTTCGTACATAAAGTTCGAGAAACCCTAGTAGAATACTGTCTGCTGCTTCGGGGCTGGGGGACTAATGGCAGATTTCCCGACTTCCCCCACGGACAGTGGAGATCCTACTAACACAACACAGAGGCACAGACATACACAAAGTCAAAACAGTCCCAGGTTTTGATCAGGGCTCTTCCAGGCCCTATGATCTTGTGCAAGTCACTGAACTTCCTTGAGCGTCCGTTTCTTTATGGGTTAAACTGAGATCACGAACACCTGTCTGACGGGACTGATGTCAGGATTAGAGTAGATGATATATGTGAAGGGTCTGGCCCATGACCTGACCCAGAGTACCAAGACTCAATTAAAAGTACCTATTCTTGGTATTATTGTTGTACTGTTATAATTACTGTCATTATCCACCCTACACACCTCCCAGGGGAAGGTGAACGCAAGACTCAAAGAGATAATACACGGGGGCGGGTGGAGGGGGAAAGTGCTTAAAACCAACGAACTCAGGGCGCCTGGGTGGCTCAGTGGGTTAAAGCCTCTGCCTTCGGCTCAGGTCATGATCTCAGGGTCCTGGGATCGAGCCCCGCATCGGGATCTCTGCTCCGCAGGGACCCTGCTTCCTCCTCTCTCTCTGCCTTGCCTCTCCACCTAGTTGTGATTTCTCTCTGTCAAATAAATAAAATATTAAAAAACAAACAAACAAAAAACCCACGAACTCAACGTAGAGTCCTTTCCTGATCTGGTAAACTAGGTTCATGCGTTTAAACACCTTGTCCGAGCTCATCTAAGCAGGACTAGGTAAAACCCAGGTAGCACCAGCACCCTCCAATGCGGAATAGGCCACGTGGTTGTCGATGGTTCTGTTTTCCCGTCCTTCCTCACACCAGACTGTGAGCTCGTCTGCCAGCTTGCTGCGTCTATAACCATGGCACCTGGCCCAGCTCCCGCCCACAGTGGGCACCGAGTGAACATTTGCTGAGTGCAGACCTTGCCCATCCGACCTCTTTAACCCATGGTGTTTGCACCACCCCAAACCATCTCCCGCAGGAGGGTACTATGGTGCCTTAGTCCCTTCATTTAAAAAGCTGAGCACTCCTGCTAATCCTAATCAGAATCTTACAACGTTTCATTTAGAGACCGAAGATCCACTGGGAATTTAGTGCAGAAATTCAATTCTAGCCTCCAGGGGACAATCCAGGAGAACAGAAACTTTGGCTGAGTCCACAGTGGGATGGGATCTTTCATTTGCCTGAGCAAAGCAACATGCTTTCATTCCCCAGGGGAGAAAATGCCAGGTTCTGCTAGAATTGTTGGCAAAGGAACTTCAGAAGCAATAATACAAGCAAAGTAGAATCAAGGCTTTGGCGACATTACCATCTCCACATGCAGACTTGTCAGAATGCTACCCTTAGCTAGCAAAAACCACTGAGCCTTTGTCTCCGGTCTTCAAGCTTGAAGGCAGACTAAAGGCTGTGGATCTTGAACAAAATGGGCCCTCAGTAAATGTGGAATAATCTGAAGTGAACTGGAAGGGCGCTATTAAAATGGGACAGTAGAAAGCACAAAATAAGAAGTAGATTTAAATAAAAATAGAGCAATTTAATTACAATAAATCCAAATGGACTAAGTGCCCCAGTTAAGTGAGCTCCTTCCCGCAAACCACGAAGAAGACACAGTCTAAAGAAAAGCATGGGCAAACGACCCGAAAAGAAACTTTCCACCACAGAAGAGCCAAACAGAATGGCCAATGAACACAGGAAAAAGGGCTCGCCTCAATTACTAATCAGGAAAATAAAAATATAAACCATGATGGGCTGCCTGGGTATCTCCGTCAGTTAAGTGTCCGACTCTTGGTTTCTGTTCAGGTCATGATCTCAGGGTTCTGAGATGGAGCCCCGTGTCAGGCTCCCTGCTCAGTGAGGAGTCTGCTTCTCTCCTCCTCCCTCTGTCCCCCGCCCCCCCAGTCACATGTGTGCTCACTCTGTAAAACAAATAAATAAATCTTTTAGAAAAAGTAAAAAATAAAACCTTAATAAACCAATATACATTTCCAGATAGGCAAAAATCAAAAAGTCATCTAACAAAACGTTAGTAAGAATGCATACCACTGAAAACTCCTACTCTAGCAGGAACGTAAATCTGGGACAACTGATTTCTTTTTTTTAAAGATTTTATTTATTCATTTGACAGACAGAGATCACAGTAGGTGGGGGGGGCGGGGGGAGGGAAGCAGGCTCCTTGCTGAGCAGAGATCTTGATGTGGGGCTCGATCCCAAGACCCTGGGATCATGACCTGAGCTGAAGGCAGAGGCTTTAACCCACTGAGCCACCCAGGCGCCCCTGGGACAACTGATTTTGAAAAGGGCTTGCTGGTAAAGTTCAGGGTAAGCATACCTTGAGATGCAGTAATTCTACTCCTAATTACCTGTGTGCCCCTCGTTGCACCTCGTGTACGGATGTACCAGGATACCATGTTCAAGAATGTTTATAGTAACTTGTCCCTAATACCCTAAAACTGGAAACAGCCCAAATGTCCATCAACAGTGGAACGTATAAATACATAGTCATACAATGGAAATTTATGTAACAGTGAGAATAAGCAGAGACACCCAGCATGGATGGCAGAAGTTTAATGAAAGCACACAAAGAACGCGACTCCATTCATGTAAAGTCAAAATTAGGCAAAACTAAATGCTAATGTTAAGGGGGGGCAGAAATGGGTTGTAGAACTCTAAGGAAAAGCAAAGAAATGATCATTCTCAGTCAGGAGAGTGGAGAGGGAGGGGTGGAGCTTGTGGAGGGATTCAGAGGGGCTTCTGGGAGCCGCTGGTGTTGTATTTCTTGACTTTGGTGGTGGTTTTATGGGATTTATGAGATTTCAACCATTACTACTTATTTTTATTTATTTATTTATTTGAGGTGCGGGGGAAGCAGAGAGGGAGGGACAAGCGGACTCTGCACTAAGCGCAGAGCCCAACAAGGGGCTTGAGATCGTGACCTGAGCCGAAGTCAGGAGTCAGAGACTTAACTGACTGAGCCACCCAGGTGCCCCCATTACTACTTTTTGAACTGCACAATATATAATTAGTCATTTTTCTGAATGTATGTTATACCTCACAATAAAATAAGGAAAAAGAAAAGAAAAAAGAAGAGACAAACGTAGAACAAGCTAAAACAGAAACAAAAGCCGTTTGGAATTATCTGAATTCATCCCTGACTGTGGCCAATATAGTCATGCGCTGCTTAGAAGGATTTCTATGGGGCTGAAGACATAATTATAGAGGACAGAGAAGAGAAGAAGAGATCAGGGCGGGGCGGCGGTGAGAGAGGAAGAGAAAGTTACTGGAGCTCTGGATGGGCAGAGAAGGAGGTTATATTCAGAGGTTTATGCTTGGAGCTCCCACCTCTGAAATGCAAACACCTTTCCCTTCTTCCTTCATCCTTCAAAAGACTTCCCGTGTAAGTCTTCCCTCGAGACCCCTCCTCGAGTAGCATGTAGTTAGTCATGCTGTCTCCAGCATCCCTTTGCATTTTGTACTTATCTCAATAAGCATTTTTCTTGCCATGTTATAAAGGCTGGCCTTCCCAAGTGATATTCCCAAAGGCAGTAGGTAATCTCTGGATGTTTTCCTGTCCCCTCTCTCCCGCCAGCACTTAGGCCAGTGCCCCACAAGGGACACACAGCTGATGCTGCCGAGTGGCTAAACAACGGGAGAATGCTTTACCTTCAGCTGTAATTCCTTATATCTCTTGGACATCCGGATGAGCAACTTCTCCCCGTTGATCACAGCAGGTTTTTCTTGGTAATACTGGACCATGGCTTGGGCAGCTTCTGTGTAAGCCATCTCTAAAAAGGCCTAGGAAAAAAAATGGAAGGACATAAGCTGAAGCTGACGTGAATGGTCTTTTGTTGTTGTTGGGGCGGTGGGGGACGCAGAGGGAGAGGGAAGAGAGAGAATCTTGAACAGGCTCCACACCCAGCACAGAGCCTGACACGGGGGTGTGGATCATGACCTGAGCCAAAATCAAGAGTCAGATGCTTAACCAGCTGAGCCCCCCAGGCACCCCTGATGTGAATGGTCTTAAACAAAAGTCAGTACTAGACATAATTCCATGTCTATGGAGTTCAAGAATAGGCAAAATGAATCAATGCTGATAGATGCTAGAGCTGAGCTTCCCTCTGGGGCAGGGGTGGGGTTCTGACTGGGTGGAGTATGAGGAAACCTTCTGAGGTTCTCTGGAAATGTCCCTTCTCCTGACCTGTGTGGTAATTACATGGGTGTACACATGTAGAAAATTAATGGAGTTGTACACTTAAGACTAGTACACTTTAGAGTATGTATTTTATACCTCAATAAAAAGAAAAAAGATCAGGGCAAGAAGCTGTCTTTGATCCCATCTGTTCAAAGAGACCTATTTATTAACTTTATCCAAAGAGCTCATTATAAGATGGCCCCTCTCCTAATCCCCCCGGTTACCAATAATTCTTAAATTCTCACTATCCATCCTGGGCCACATCATGCCACAGGGGCCCCCTTGGGATGGGAGGATCCATTAACCCACAGTTCTCTGAGGGGATGTAGTGGGGAGGGAGAGTGAGTCTTATACAAGTGACCTTGGGCTGATAGCTGCAAAATTTGCTATTTTGTCGCAATGAGGATAGGAGACAGAGACACAGCCATGAGTCTCTGAGTTCTCACTTTCTCTGCAGGGAAAGAAAAACACCAAACCACTCAGGGGCTCCCAAGGCTTGAAAGAAGGCCACGGCTTTCTGAGTTACAGAGAGGAGAAAACCCTCAGTTACAGCTCTACAGCGCATTCCCTCTTTACTTAACTGCTCTGATAAAACACACAAAAAAATGGGCTTTTGCATTCAGTCAGTGTCTCCAGAGAGTTTCTAAATAGACTGTATTGACTGACCCACTAGTTCACCCCAACAGCAGCTGTGGTGCGTTCATCCTGTTACCATTTCTTAGATTGCTTTGGTTTGTACTATACAGACGGCACACGGTCCCTTGATGTTGGAAAGGGAAAGTGGTCTGTGACCAGGGAGCCCTCACTGTGGGTCCCTACACAAACAGTTCCTTTGAACCGAGTGGGCTCACCAAGCTCGTCTTCCCTCCTTCCCTCGCATCTGTTTCTGAATTTCAGAGATGCTTTTCCCTACTGTCACAGTCTATGGCAGATGTGTGGGAGATGAAGAAGTCAGCATTCTTTAGGGTTTTATTTCGGATCCTGTCACCCAGCTTTCTAAGCGCCTCTTTCTTGATGCAAACATTTTAGCACGTCCAGTTCTCCACTGTCAGGTGGGAATAATACTAATTCAGGGAATCTTACTGCGTTAACGTTGCAGGCTGAATTCTGTACATTTATCCAAAATAGAATTCTGAGCAGTCAGAGCAAAGGGACTAAGTGAGTAGTCCAAGCCCACGTTGACAGAAGAAGACCACCAGTGATCTGACCTGGCTCAGAGTCTCTAAAGTTCATGTGTTAATTAAGAAAAGAACTTCCTGGGGCCCCTGGATGGCTCAGCCACTTGAGTGCCCTACTCTCAGTTTTGGCTCAGGTCATGATCTCCAGGTGGTGGGATTGAGCCCCGCATCAGGCTCTGTGCTCAGTGTGGAGTCCGCTCAAGATTCTTTCCCTCTCCCTGTGCCCCTCCCCTTACTCACACTCTTTCTCTCTCTCTCTAAATAAATGAATAAATAAATAAAATCTTAAAAAAGAAAAGAATGTCTATGTCTGCCCCTTTGGTTCATAAAGTAAAAATATTTATTAACATTAAAGATAAAATATTCTTATTCCTGACTATTTCTCTGCATAAACTCATCCTTTCACTCTATAAGCAAAGACAGCCATATTAACCGTCAAGTTCTCACTCAACCCCCACGGGTTAAGGGTTCTTTGTTCTTTAGACTTACCAGGCACCAATCAATTCCCACCCATTCTCCTGCTACAAGGCCCAAGGACTTCAGATGCTAACACCAAAGATCTCTGAAGACATCTGTTCAGAGAGAGTTGTTGGCTAGCTCCAAACCCAGGCTTTCAGATACAAGAAGCTTAGACGGTTAAGACTGTAGCATTAACTCAGGGGGGTTGTAATATAGCGAAAAGATTCGAGTTTACGGGTTTCTATTTTGGGGGGTCAGTTAGCTCTTCCATGTTAATGAGTCCCTCATTCCAAAGTACCTCCTTACCTCCAGGCTACTCAAAGAGGCCAGTTCCCATCACAAGGAGGATAAGGCGAGACCAGGGTAAGCAAAACACCACCACCAAACAGAACCTCTGTGCTATACCAACAAGAGGCCAACTGTGTATTACCTCTTTATTCTCAGAATAGCTTTTTTTAAAAAAGATTTTATTTACTTATTTGAGAGAAAGAGAGAGAGAGCAGAGCAGGGGGGAGGGGCAGAGAGAAGAGCAGGCTCCCCACTGAGCAGGGAGCCCAGTATGGGGCTTGGTCCTGGGAGGCTGGGATCATGACCTGAGCTGAAGACATCCGCTTAACTGACCTAGCCACCCAGGGGCCCAAAGAATACCTTCTTAAAAAAAAAAAAAATAGAAAAGATATTATTTGTTTGTCAGAGGGACAGAGAGCACAAGCAGGGGGAGTGACAGGTAGAGGGAGAAGCAGGCTCCCCGCTGAGCAAGGAGCCCAATGTGGGACTCAATCCCAGGACCCTGGGATCATGATCTGAGTGGAAGGCAGATACTTTGATTGTGCCACCCAGGTATCCCCCACAAATAGCTCCTTTAAAAAAAAATTATATAGTTCCCTCCACCAATATGTGGTCTATCTGGTACGTTCCAGTGTGAAAGTGCCCAACCTACCTGATTAGTGGACTTCATGAGGATGTAGTTAGTGACCTTCCCAAAGGGCAGCCCCAGGTTAATGACGTCATTCTCCGTGCAGCTTCCTTCCGGGAGGTTGCAGATGTGTACCACGCGGCCGGCACCCGTTTTCCGCTGTGCAAACTGATGGGAACAGAGAGCTGTGCCTAGTCTTCCAAATACGTTTCCCTCTGGCCCTCTGTTCCAGATGTCCCTCACGACCATCTTCCCCCCAATAATGATTGCAAAAGGATAATATGAAATGAATGCAGAAAAAGAATCCATTCCCAGATACGTATAAAATATCAATTTTATGCCACCCCGTTACAGGAAAGATTTCCAGCATTTTAATGAGCAATCACATCCAGAACTGCCAGAGTTGTGAACACATGGGTTTATCCCTGGGTCACTGGGGGCAGGCTATACGCTATGACCGCCTGAGAATACACTTGAGCAATATTTAATAAAACTTGAAGTACAGATAGCCCAGGATCTTGCCATCCCACTTTTGGCAATCTCTCCTACAGAAATAAATGCACCAATATATAAACACCTATGTTCAAGGACACTGCAGTTATTTATAAGGTAGGGTAAAATTCTGGAAACAGCCTGGATGCCTGAGAGTAGGGGAATGTTTGAGTAAATGATGGTCCAAGCAGATAATGGAAGATGACAGAGCCGTTAAAAGGCAGAGGTAAGTGAGCTGATAAGGAATAATTTTAAAGACAGTTCAGCAACAAAATAAGGTGCCAGACAGCACATGCCTTTTTTGTTAAACAAAACAAAAGGAGGGTAGTCGAACTGGCATTCAAGCCAATGCCTTTTTTGTTAAAAAAAAAAAAAACAGACAAAAAATCTCTATGTGAGAAAGAGACACATCAAACAAGTGTTGTAAAGTTTTGATCACCCTTGGAACTTGGGGTTCATTTTATACTAGTCTGGCCTGTTCTGCGCATTTGAAATTTTTCATAATGAAAAATTTTTAAAGGCTATCAGCACAGACAGAGAAAGGCAGGCAGGGGAGGGTACCTAGCAACTTGTCAACACTAGTTATCGTCAAAGAGCTGAACTGGAAAGGAGTAGGAGGAGAGAGGTTTTTTAACATTTTTCTTATATACCTCGTATTGTGTGACCACAGAAAAAAGAGCACAGCAAGGATTTGTGGGAACCTTAAATATAGATATCTGTGACAACAACGCGTGGTTTAGGGCGGTGGCTTTCACAACCGTGTTAGCCTTGAATCCTTTCCGCAAATACAGGTTTGCTCAGCAGCCCAGTATGCTCCACAAATAAGAGGAGCTGGGCTAGGCAAACCCGGGGGCCCGGCCCCCTGCTACCGCCACCAGCCAGCAGCCCCAAGGGACCTCTGAGGAACACGGTTTGGAAGCCAAGAATGGGGCATAATCAAAGCTTCGGGAGGGAGGAAGTGCGTGTTTGGTCTGTGCAAACCTTAATCAGCCCAGAATCTCTGGGAGGTTCAAGAATGAGTAACCAGAAGCCAATCCAGTGTGGAAGAGAAGGATGCAGTTTTCCAGACCTGGAACATGGTCTAATAGCATAGCCCACATTTGCATAATCACCATATTCTATGATAAAGTGAACTTCAACATCTAATTACATTTGATGTGGGTCTCATCCCTCGCGAGGGCTAATATTTGGGTAATTCCATCACAAAGAGCCCTCATTTGTCTCATCTGGGCTGAGGACAATTAGAGTCAGTAAGAATTTCCTTTTATGGCTCAGCTCTGATTTGGAGAAACCCAAGTGCCCCTTGCAGACCTCCCCCTCCACCATGTCCAGAGGTCAAACACTTTAGCAAAAAGGAATGGGATTGAGCATCTGACCCAGGCAGCTCCCAGAACATCCCTGCGACTCCATGGAGTGCAAACTGAGTTCTTCGTAAGCGATGAGACTTGAGTCTGAGCCTGGCTACCAAGAGCTGAGCTCTTCTCCAGAATGACCACAAAGATGCGGGACCTTTGCTTCTCCCTTAGGGTGAGTGGTCCGCATAAAGACCACAGACCCAGCTGAGTTCCGATGCAGGGTAATGTGGCTGGTCCTCAGAGTTTATCACCAGGCAGGCTGTGTTGGGTGCTCTGCCCGCCCCCCTCCAAACAAGCACGTTTCTGCCCCTTGTGCCTCTGCTGTGGTCGGCCTGGGCTAACTCGTGCTTGGACGACAGGGCAGACACACAGAACCACAGGGTCGTTCTGGGCCACTCCTGCTCCTTGCCTGTCCGGTTGCCTAGTGACCAGCATGAAGGCCGGCCCCTCTGTCACTGTCTCCTCCAGGCAGGAAGAGCAGCTCACAAGGCTTGTACCCGAGCTGCTGCATAGTGGACCAGGCCTCCTAGAGCAAGCACTCCCTCGGTGGCCAGTCACCACAGTGCAAGAGGAATTCATGCTGTGGACATTGTTAGGTCCTAAAATGACTGGGTCTCAGTTATGGTTTACACTCAAGTTTTAAAAATACACTTCATGAATACTTTCTTCTCCCAAGAAGGCAGGTCTACAATGGACTGACTCCGGGCGGAGTCCACGTCCCTCCAGTGACCACTAGCAGCATCCTTACTCCGACCAGTTTACTTCCATTTCTCATTTTCCAAAGTGACCCACGAAATGAACATCTCGAGGCCTGAAAAATCTTGCAAATCGCTGTGTTAATGGTTTGTTTGTGTCTGGTTTCAGGGCCAAGTGAGAAACCCTATCTGGTTAGGGGAAAGAAGAAAAAAAAAACCTTTTTATGTGTTATATTCTTTTGCAAATATTTGATTTAGAATAGGCTGGTCTATGTTCTTTTCTGCCATTGATCTAAAACACCTTTTCATTAAACTCAATTAGATTCAAAATCATATTTGACTCATAACAGGTGTCCAGTTACAGGCATAATCGTTCTAATCTATTCTCGAGACTGTCTATATAAACGTTGCTATTATTTGCTTTATGCCCCAAGGCAGATCTGAACAATGAGTTAGGAAAGGAGGGAGGGAGGGGAGTGGGAAGGGAAGAGGAAGGGAGAATGAGGTCTTCAGGTGAACAGCTAGAGTAAAATTTGTCCACTGAGGACACAGACGACCCTGAGTCCCTTTGAGCACACACCAGGATGTTGTACGCTAATTCCCAACCTGGGTTCTCTAATGTGTCCTTAAGGGTCTTTGAAGGTAATAGTATTTCAAGGGAGAGTCATGATTTTTGGCATTTATTTACTTAAAAAATTTTTTTTAAAGATTTCATTTATTTATTTGAAAGAGAGAGACACAGCGAGAGAGGGAACACAAGCAGGGGGAATGGGAGAGGGAGAAGCAGGCTTCCCGCTGAGCGGGTAGCACGATGTGGGGCTCGATCCCAGGACCCTAGAATCATGACCTGAGCAGAATGCAGACGCCTAACGACTGAGCCACCCAGGCACCCCAATTTTTGACACTTAAAAAACCTGAGTTGAGTCTCTTTACTCTATCAATATGGTAACCCTGTTAGATGATGAGAAAGTCTGATTCATATGTCTGTGTTTTTGATTAATAAAAATGGGTAATAGTTAATTACTCACTAATATAAGTACTTTCTTTAGCAGATACAGTACTTTTCTAAACATGGAACGCAGGGCTGTGGCTGCGTGAGGCAGGTAGGAGTCGATGATGAGGGGGTCGGGCTGTAAGAAGTTTGGGGCTTCCCGATGTAGCCAAAGACAGGGGGCGTGGATCCAAGTCCCAGCCTGGCCACTGGTTGGGTGCATGACGGAGAAAAACTCATTTTCCTCTCTGAGCCTCCATTTCCCAATGTCTGGAACGAGGGAGGCAGTCTATACGTCCAGAGTCTTTCCAGATGTGAAGTATCTGTGGCTGTACGGCTCTAAGTTCTACAATTCCACTCCTCCCGGACGACTGGCCCAGCTAAACCTGAGGATCTAGGACAGTGATAACCTTCCCCAAGGGTGCTGGGCTAAACAGGAAACCTGTGTCTTTCCCACTCCCTATCCCAGGGAATGTCGTGTTTTTGCCCCCTGCCCCATGCAATCAGCTGGTTTCAGCAAGCACACGTTCACAGACGCATTCATCTTGCAGACGCGCCTGCGTTCCGGGCGGTCTCGTCTTCACAGCGCGGAAGACAAGCTCCAAGCAGTGAGCGCCTTGCTGAAGCGCCCGGCCACTCCCTGAGTGACTGTGTCTGCAGCGCCTTGCAGAGTTGAGACGATCCAATGAGAGAACAAAAGAGGCAGGCCTGGCGCCTTTCTGAGGACAGACACACACCACTTCTGGGCCTTAAGGTCTCCAGGGACCAGTGCCAGGGAGATGAGAGCATCAGACACACAGGGATCTGCATCTACTCCCCAGTGACTAACCCCAGGGAAGTTTCTGAATTTCTCCAGGCCGGTGTTTGCTTATCTATAAAACAGGGAAAATGAAAACTGATTCCCGGGCCGGTTAGAAGACAAAACTGCTACAAAGTATGTAAACTGCCTTGGTGCAATGCCTAGCATCCAGCAGGGTCCTTAAAGCATGTGTGTCTCTTTCCTTCCCCCGACAGTTGAAGGATATGCTGTGATGGTCCCGACTGAGAAGACAATGCAACCGCACTATGATTATGTAAGAGAAAAACCCGTGTTCTTAAGAAATCCATGCTGATGTAGTTAGGGGTGAAGAGGTACAATGTCTCCAGTGGTTCAAGAAAACACGCATAAATGATAAGACAGACGGATGGATGGATAGACAGACAGATTAAGACAGATGAACAGAAGGAAGAGATTGAGAGTGAGAATGATAAACAGGTCAAAATGTAAGGGAGTAGTGAGTCTGGGCAAAGTACATACCTTATGGCAACTTTTCTGTCATTTGAGTCATATTAAAAGTTACAAAAACTACACTTTAAAAGACGTGTATTAGGTATATATGCGCTCTGGGGCACAGGAGTAGATGGGTTTAGAGAGAGTTGCTTAAGACTCTGCCAACTTGGATTTTTGATGTGAGGTGTTGATGGGTTGTGTTGACGTCCCGCCCGCGGCTCTGCCTGGAAGGCACACGTGTGACAGGGGCATCTGTAGCTGTCAGCCCAAAGTCAAGTTTCCAAGAGAGCTAAGGTGTCACGGGTTGTAACCAAAGTCCTGACTACTAACCTAAAGAGACAGTCATCCTTTCCCAGTCTGGGGGACACTTCAATTGGCCTGCGAGCCAGCTGAGATGTGGAATGTCCCCATGCAATCAGGAGCCCGGGCTGGCTGTTTTCACATGCTGGAGTCACGTACTCAAAACCAGAGGCTGCTTCTAATTGTTCACGTGGCAGGGCCCCAGACCTCTGAACTCACTGCATCTTTTATAAGTGGATGGAAATGTGAAAGCAGCAAACAGATTGGGTAGGGACTTTCTGAGACCTTTCCATGCCCCTTGATGCAGACAGGAACAGGCTTCATAGATGAGTTCAAAGAAGAGACTCAGTTCAATAACTTCCAAGGTTGCAATAAAAATGTGGCGTAGAGCAACAGGCCTGCTGAGTGAGAATAGTGTCTCTAAGTCCTTCCTAGGGCGACCAAGTGTAGACTGAATCTTCGATAAACAATTTCTGTGTTCCAGCCTAATCTCCTTCAGGTGTGACCTAATTTCACGTGGCTCAGTCTCTGGTTTGGGGCTAAACACACCTGAGACCAGACACAAGGCAAATATTTATTCCTCATGGTGTGGACTTTGAACGCATTATGTAGATAGCAGATGGGCACGGGTTGCATAGCTAAGGATGTTGGCTTAACTTGGAGGGTGGACACAGATATCTTTATTGACACTTCCATATGTTTTATAAAGCATACTAGCTTTGACTTAAAGTACATTTACTTTAGAGGTCTTGCATGGTTCACCTGCCATTAACTTCAATATCCCTGTAAACTCTGAGGTCGCGGAATCTTACACTGTGGTGCGGCTAGCAGACACTAAGTGTGGGCAACTCAGCGGTGGTTGATCTGTGATCCCACCTCTGGTCTTGCTGAAAAATCGGTCATTTGCAGACTTCATAAATCAGGGTAAATGCATTCAGGAGATGGCATTCCAGCATAAGACAGGGTTTTACGTTTACAGCGTAAGATAGGTTTTACGTTTAGCTAGGGAATGATGTCTAGACACCATGTATTGAAAAAACCAAGATGCACAATATTCTATGGCATTTTCTGATGTTTGCAGAAATACATAATTTTTCTAATTAAACAGGCACATGTATACTAGCTAAACCGTCTAAGACATTTCCTGTCAGTTTTCCCTATAGAGCTGGACTTTCTCTATTTTATATTTCTGTTACTGTTCAGATTTTTTTATACCATGTTTGTACTACTTTTGCAACAAGAAAAAACACTTAAGATTTGTAAAAAGAAAAGGAAAAACACCCCAGAAAACAGAAGCCACTCAAGTATCCTGTCCCCCCCCCCCTTCTTTGCTTGCTTTGAAAATGCACAAGGTGGCCACCACCCAGGGCATAAGAGCAATGACAGAGCTGGGAGGGTGGGGGAGGGGCAGGTATCTTCTGCCTCGTCAGTTCCTGCTCTTCAAGCTCTCTGCAACTCAGGAGATCAGGGTGATCTGTGCCATGGACCAGGAAGGCCACAGCAGACAGCAGAAGTTCTGGAATTACCAGCCATCCAAGGAGCAACTTAAACACAATATATATATTTCTCACAAATATGTATATTTCTCGGTGCCTCTGTTTCCTTCCTTATACAAGTTTTCTGGTGGGCAGGGTAGCGGGGAGAAAGAAAGCCTGAGAAAGATGTCTGGCCTCCCAGGCCAGGCCAGCCCATGGGCAGCACCGGCACCGCATTAAACTCCAAGGAGTCTGGGAAGATGGCAATACCATTTTATGGGGACAGTCAGCAAGCTGAGTGCATCTTGGGCAAGCACAAGGAAACTATTTACAGCCTGAGAAGGCCCCAATGGCCCCTTCCAGAAACCTGATTACTCTGTTTATGACGACTCAGGCAGCCAAGGATAAAGTGCCTCTCCTCTGTCAAATGGCAAAAGCTTAAGTGAAAGTGAATATCCCTCTCCTGGGACCCCGGGTGGGAGGGACAGGCACACATCACCACCACCCCCGCCCAACACCAGCAAACCCAGCACACCCTCAGTTCGGTGTCCCGTCGCTGTCAACCATAAATGTGGAAATGAAAGGCTCCCACTCCCACAGAGCTGACCGAAGCGTCCATTCAGCCCAGCCTGGGCTTGGTGCAAGTGGTAAATGGGTTGTTCGGCCCTTTTAGATTTTGTAGTGGTGCAGAGACCTCCTGAAAGCCCATTCCCAGAGCCTGAGTTGCTTCGCTTTCCTGCTTAAAGGCAGGGAGCTTTAGAGACAGCAATGGCTCTCTGCTCCTTGAATAACAGCAATATTACAATGGTGGGGTTCTGGCTGCTTCTGGTTTTACTCGACCAAATGTGCTTCTGAAAAGCTGTATGTAAGTGGAATGGACCTGAAAAAGCCCTGGCACAGGACCAGAAAACATTTGTGGAGGAAAAATGCATCAAGGCTTTTATGGGTTCTCTGTGAGGGCTTGGGGGGGCGGGGGGGTGGATAATGGAGGAATATCCCTGTCCTCATGAAATAGTTCTTTTCTGTTTGAGTTTTCCCTAAGTATAAATTATGTAAGCAGAAAAAAATAAGAGAAATGTATATATAAAAGGAGCCCACTGGGCATTCCTTAAGCCTCACCAAGTGTCTTTTGGTAACAGAGTAATCGCCCCTTGATGTATCTGCTTATCTTTGGAGGTCAGTGTTTGTAAGCAGAATTAACAATCAATCATTTCTCCGAGGGATACCCCTGCTGCTTAAAGGAGTCTTGCAAAGTCTCTTTCCGTAGTGGATGAATCAGCTCTTCCTTTCTCGGCTTCTCTTCAAATGTCAGTATTTGTGTATTTCCAGTTTTCCCAAAGACAGACTCACTTGCATTTGACGGACCACAATCTGACAGAAGAATGTGACCGTCCAGGCACTGATGATACAGAGACCGGTTGGGGCAGGCTTTGTCCTTGTCCCCCAGATGTCCTTGGGAAGGCTCATGTGACCAATGAGACCTCACCCAACTCACAACAATAAGACCAGTCTAGTGGTGCCCCTCCCCATCCACTGGATCTGTAGGAAACGCCTCCAAACATCTCAGCTCACCTTGGGGGACACTGTCACAGCGTGAAAGAATTCAGGTACCAAGTCTCACTGGCCTCCTCACCTTGCTCCATGGCGGATGGCTAGCTGAGGCCCAAGAAGTCATTACCATCCCCAAGGCAGCTTCAGATCCCCCTAAGCAGCATGTGGTGTGTAAATGGGGAGGGGGTGGAGAGGGTGAGAGGAGAGGGGAAGAAAGGGCTCAGTAAAGAGAGAAGTATAACAAGGCAGAGAACTCAGAGACCCTCAAAGACCGGCAGCAGGGCTCAGTGACCACAAGAGAGTTTTCTAGAGCCAGGCCAAATCCCAACACTTCCACTTATCAGCTGTGTGACTTTCTGCAAAGCACTTAGTCCCTCCATGACTCAGTTTCCTCACCTCACAGGGTTGTCTGGAGGATTAAATAAGCGAATACATATGAAAATGCTAAGAACCTAATAAGCACTATACGAATGTTAGCTACAGTCAGCATCGTGAGCCTGCAAATCAATGTCTAGGGTCCTCATCTTCTGCGGGGTGCCAGTGCAGAAAGCCAAGTGTTCCTTGTGTGGCCCCTCCTCAGGCTCAGGCTGGATGAAATCTCCTCTCCAGCCATTTGGAGGAAGCAGCACTCAGAGCTTCCAGTAATTGACACAAATTATCATGAATCATTATCAACATGAGTCATTACCAATACGAATCATCAGATCGCTTGTGCCCACCGCACACGTAAGTAGAGAGCTTTCATGGGAGCCTGGCAATGTCCCTCAGAAGGGGCAGACACCACCACAGGAATTACCATGCAGATCTGCACGGGACTTGCCCAAGGTCATGAGACTCTTCCCCCCTCCCCCCTGCCAGCCACCAGCCCTGGGGCAGTCCCGTGATAGCTCCGCCTTGGACGGGATTGGTTCCCCACAAAGGGTTCAAAGGAACTGGTTGCTCAGTCACAGCCCTTGTCACTTATTACACATGCGCAGTTCGTGGGCCACTGTCCTTCCCAGTCATGCGTGATTCCCCATGACAGCTCTGGTCTCCGTGCAGCCTCGCTCCCACCACTGGCTCTGACCACCCACCAGGAGACTGCTCGGAGGGTGTGGATGTTCCAGGATTTGAGACATCATCAAAATGATCAATTTCACAAGTTGGATAAAAATGACGCTGTTTTACTTTGGAAAGTCATTATTAGTGGGGTGATGGCCTCCACTTAAGGAAACGGAGCCTCAGTGCAATAAAGTGACTTGCTGGCGGCCCCCTTAGCAGGTGGGCTCCAGCCTAGGGCTCGACCTTAGGTCTCTTGGCTCCACATCCACAGAAGAGGGCTTCCAGTACACCAATCAGCGCTGGAGGAGGGGACGGGGTCCTCCTGCTTTTGCTTCTCCTCCACCACTCAGCCTCTTCCCCTCTATAAAGGAGGGGCTCAGGTGACACTGTCTCCCTTTCTCTGCCCAGACCCCTGGCCCATCTTCCACCTAATCCAGCCTCCCCAATCTGGGCACAGTCCCTTTTTTCTGGTGCTAAGATCTCAGAGCAAGGTTGTGGGCACAGACATGCCTCCATGATCCACAGTGGGAAGCAGGCCCCGCTGTGGCGGTGGCCCTGGGAACTGCCTACACCCCCATCCGACCCAAGGTCAAAGACAAATGAAAGGTCTCCTCACTGAACCCAGCCATTCTGCTCTCCTGGGACCGACCCAAAGCTGCACTGACCCGGCGTGGCCCTCGGCATAGAGAGGGCAGAGAGGGAAACCACAAAATTCTCTTTCACCGAAACGTGCATGGGCTGTGAGCCCAGAGCTCCCTCTTGGAGCGCTTCTCCCATTAAACATCACACATGGACAGACACAAACAAATAGAAATCTGCGCCCAGGCAGGCCTCCCCATCCACTCATCCCCCAGGGCCTAACAACGACACTTCTCAGCTCGCCCACCCACAGCTTTGCATGAACACCCCGAGGCAGCGTGCAAGGGACAGCACCTGGAGGTCTGCTCTCAGAGCTGGTGATTGGGGGTCGCAGGAGAGGAGAGAAAAGGGCTGCAGCTGTTCACATCACAAAGTGGAAGAAATACAGGCCTGGCCACAGACACACGGACCTGCAGCCTCTGGCAGAGTCCGGCCACACACATTCTGTTTTACAGTTGGTCTGGTTCTGGGCTTCCCACCTCCTTCCATGTGTTTGTTCTCAGGAGAGGAGATGCCCAACAGCTTGGGGGCGAGGAGTGGGGAGAGGCTACACATGGTGGGCAAACAGCAAAACCAAGAGGGAGAGGAAACTGTCACCATCAGTGGGAAAAGGAGGAAAAAAGCTTTGGGGGACGGAAGAGCAGGTTGCAGAGAGAGGAACGAGAATACAACCAAAAACAAAGGACTTCACAGAAGCAATTACTTCCTCAAAGGGCCAACAAATAACATGACTGCACGGTCCTTACTTTCAAACACAGTTTCTCTTTCGGGTTCAACTTTCAGACTTACCCACTCATAGGAAATAACCAACTGGAATAAAATATCAAAAAGTCTTAAAAACACACACATATACAAAAGCTCCATCCTTTTCCTTCCCCCACTAAACCAATGTCGAATGCTAGAAAGTCTAGGCATGCTTTGGATTTTAATAACGTATGTTAGTGTTTTTTAGCTATGTGTTTCAATACTAGCTGAATTCAACAGATGCCAGCCTCTGCCCAAGGGACACGTTTTCCTGCACTACACGATGCGCCAGCTTCATCCCAGCCTCCTCTGTGTACCTCTACACCCAGGCAGAGCCAGGTGATACAAATGCTTTGACAATGACGATGACAATGGAGAAAATGCTTCTGTACTCACATTTGTGCCAGGGGCAGCCGAAGGAAATGCGGGATTTGCCTGAGCAAATGACCTTGCTGGAATGGCTGCATATGATGATCCGAGATTTGAGGCATAATCTAAATGATAAATTACACCAACTGTGTGAAATCCTAGTTGTTGACTTTACCTTCAGAAGTCATTATAATGACATAAATTGGAAGAAAAAAATTAAAATAGTCTCTTAATATATCGCTTAGTGATTGGTATAATTTTTACCCCTGGGCATGTTGATAACCAACAAAGCCTTATGTCTGTAAGAGCCTAGACAGTAGGCCAATAATACATTTTAGTGTCTTGGGATCTATTTGCCACCCAGACACACACACACACACACACACACACACACACACAGATGGGAGGCAGGGAAGGATAGGGCACATCGGCAGGGAAGTCTAGTTATTAAAGACATGACATCCTAAGGCTTTAGGAAGCTAGTTTCTGCTTCAGGCTGCTGACCTGAAGGGCCTTACTCACCTTCAGAGTTCCCAGCAGGGTTATAAACAGCTGTGCTGTTAGGAGAGGAACACAGCGTTCCCTCTGCTGAACCAAGTATACACCGGATACCAGCGCTGGAGAGGGGTGGGAAAGGGGAACCAGGAACTCAATAAGTAAAATGAAGAATTGCCATATGACCCAGAAATTCCATTCCTAGCCATAGGCCCAAAATAGTTGAAAACCGACATTCAAACAAAAACTTGTACACGAACGCTTATAGTGCACTATTCACAATAGCCAAAAGGTAAAAACAACCCAAATATAGACCAAAAGATGAACACATAAACAACATGTGGTACATACTTACAATGGAATATTATTCAGGCATAAAAAGATTATATGTGCTACACCACAGGTGAACCCTGAAAATATTTTGCTAAGTGAAAAAAGTCAGTAATAAAAGGCCATATATTAAATGATTCCATTTGTATGAAGTGTCCAGAAGAGGCAAATCCACAGAGACAGAAAGGTTAGTGGTGCCAGGGACTACAAGGGAGGGGAAAAGGGAACGACTACTTAATGGGCATAGGGCTTGGGGTGATGAAAATGTTCAGGAACTACATAATGAAAGTATTTGCACAACTTTATGAATCTGCTAAATACCACTCACTTGTACACTTTAAAATGGCTAAAACGGGGGCTTCTAAGTGGCTCAGTCGGTTAAACATCTGACTCTTGATTTCAGCTCAGGTTTGATCTCAGGGTCGTGAGTTCAAGCCATACACTGGGCTCCATGCTGGCCGTGGAGCATACTAATTAATTAAATAAATAAATAAAATAAAAATATAAAATAAAATGATTAAAATGATGACTCTTAAGTGAATTTTAACACAATAAAAAAGAAGGTGCCAGAAAACGGGGCCCCTATAAAATTATCTTTAAAATTGTGATAAAATATACATAACACAAAATTTACCATCCTAACAATTTCTAAGTGTACAGGTCAGTGGCATTAAGCACATTTACCTTGTTGTGCGACCATCACCACCATCCATCTCCAGAACTCTTCATCTTGCAAAATGGAAGCTGCCCCCATTAAAAACGAACACCCCACTTTCCCTCCCTTGAGCCCCTGGCAACCACCATTCTGCTTTTTGTCTCTGTGAACCTGACTCATCGAGCTACCTCCTGTAAGGGGAATCGTCCAGTATTTGTCCTTTTATGACTGGGTTCCTTCACTGAGCACAATGTCCGCGGGTTCGGCCATGCTATCACATGGGTCAGAGGTCCTTTCTCCAAGGCTGAAAAATATTCCAACGTCTGGACAGACCTCATTTTGTTCATCTCTTCATCGGTCAGTGGACGTTTGGGCTGGTTCCACCCATTGGCTACTGTGAATGAGAAAGGGAAGCCTTTCCGATGTACTTTGTTCAAAACACTCAAGGCCACTCTGCTCTTCACATCCCCAGCCATATGGCCCCTTCTCCACCTGGATGGCCCCAGCCCTCTGCGTACTGCTGTGTCGACCCTCCCCTGCCTATTCTCAGCCCAACAGCCAGGGTCCTGCTTGCTTGAGCCAGAGAGCATTGCTCCTCTGTTCGGTTCTCTGATAATCCAGTCACTCTCAGAGCAGAATGTCCTTACAAGAAGCCCAGGAGCTCAAATCTGGGGCCGGCACCTTCCCTGGCTCCTCACCCCAGCACCCCACGCTCATCATACTGACGTCACCTGAGCATCCCAGGACCACACCAGGACCTTCAGACTTGCAGTTTCCTCTGCCCCAGGAGTAGTCGTCTGCCAGACAGCCCTGGGCTCATTCCACCCCCCACCCCGAGGTCTCCTCAGAGAAGCCTTTCCCCAAACACCCCACCTAAAAGGCAAGGACCAGCCCCCCGTGAGGGCACATGCGTGTGCACACAGGCTTCCTGCCTTGTCCGGACGCTGTCTTCAACTTAGCATTTGCCACCAGGGATGCTATGTAAGTCAATTGTTTATTTTACTGTCTGTCCCCACCCGCACCCCACGTTAAGCATAAGCTCCTTGAGGACGGGGTGTTGCCGGTTTTGTTCTCTGCTGCTTCCCCAGCGCCTAGAATAGAACACGCCGCAGGTGCTCCAGGAATGTTTGCGGAGCGTGTGCAGGCACCTGCTCTCCTGGCCAGCACTCACTTTTCCGAGAAGACCAGGCATTTCTGAGCATGGAGTTTCCCTTTCACATGCAGCTCCCAGTCCTAGACCAGAAGGAAAGGAAAAGTGACCGACGTAGAACTGAGTCCAAGAGAAGGAAAGGGATGAGTGCAGGCTTCCCCGTCAGGCTAGGGGGCTCAGAGCCCAGCAACCGAACCAACCTTGCCAACCCCTCTCCCTCCCGGGCTCCTCCCCACACCCTCCTTCCCGTCTGTCCAGCCCCCACGCCATCGACCAGACCCGCGTATCCAGCACCCATCTTGGACAGGAGCCCAGAATCCCAAGCCAGAGGCCCTCCTCCCCTTCCAATGGACCCTTGGTCCCGTGGCACCTCCCACCTTCCACCCCCACCTTGTCCCTCAGAGAGACCCCACCCACTTCTCTGACCCGTTCGGGAAATCTGGCAGGTGGACTCAGTGAGCTGCAAAGCTTATGAGAGACAAAATGTGCCATCACCTCCCGGTGTCGGTCCGCACCCCCTGCACAATCCCTCCCCCCGCTGAGTTGAAGGGATGAACTTGCACAGTGTGACCCAAGCAGAGGTGAAGGACACTGTGGCATGACTCCCACTACCCAGGGATCGTGGTGCTCTGCAGATTGAGTGGGAGAAGACAGGGGCTGCACAGCCCAGTGCTTAAGTGACCCAGGTTCCGGGAGCGCCAGACCCAGGTTCAAATCTCTACTGGGCCACTCTCTCGCTATGGGGCCTTGGACAAGTCCTTTCCTCTATCTGGGCCTCAGTTTCCTCTTCTGCAAAATGAGATAATAATAGTCTCTGCCTCACAGAGTTACTGCTGGCCCACGGAAAGGATTTAATACGTTAGCTGTTTTAGTACTTATTGCTCTGGAATATTTCACTGCATCTTTAATACATCTTGGGGGAGGATTTACACTATAATAGACCTTTGCTTACAGGGGCCCAAAGCATCTTATGACCACGGGGAAGGGGTGATGAGGCTCCATCTCCGTCTTGCAGATGGGACACTGAGGCGCTCTACAGTGATGTCCCTCGGTCTCACCTGAGACATGCTCTCTGGACCTCAGCCAAAATTCTGCCAGCGTTTTCCTTCCCTTCCACACTCAGTATGACGTACTCTGAGCATACCCCAGAGGAAGAGCTCTCCTCAAGGAGGCAGGAGACCAGTTCCTGAGTCCCTTCTCTGTCACACGGGTGCGGTCAGCCCCACTCGGCTGCAGCTTTCTCATCGATAAACTTGGGTAGGATCTGTTACTTGCCTTAAAGCAAGGGAGTGGTCCCGATACATTTCTGAAACAAATGTGGGTTCTAATATTTCTAATTTTGATCAAGAGTACTGATGGCAAAATCCTGCCCCCAAGTCCCCAGCCGGAACCGTTCCTAGCTTTTGAGTGGCTATCGTTGGGTTGTGGGAGTGAGCCCCCCCAGGCTCCAGCTGTGGCTCCCGGGCTGTCTTGGAGGACTCACCTTCAAATCAAAGACCTTCTTGTCGCAGATGCTACAGACGTGGGGCAGGTGCAGGGGGGCCACACCATGAAAGTCATTCAGCTCATGAGCCTGCAGGGGCCGCACGGACAGCAGGGCCGGCTCCTCCTTGGCCCGCCGCCGGGCACCGCTGAAACCCTGTTTGCTGTTGTTCAGCCGCCCCCCAAAGGAAGGAGAGGTCCTGTCAGGGGTGGGCTCCTCGGGGTCATACAGCTCATAGGGCTGGCTGGGGGGTGGAGGCCACAGGTTAGGGCCTGATGTCAGATCGGGCTTGCTCTGGCCAGAGAATCCATGGGGGCTCTCCCACTGGCTGTTTGGACCCTGCAGCAGCGGACCTACCTCGCCTTTCATGCCCCCGGCCTGCTCAGCCGCAAATCCACCTGCCACATGCGACCCTTGGGAGCTGGGTCCGTAGAAGTCCTTGGGAAAGGCAGCTTGGCCGTCTTGCCCTGAGTGGCTATAGTGGCCTTCGTAGGTCATGTTGCCTGTGGTAGAGGCCGTGGCCGGCAGGAAGCTGGGCTGACTGTCTGTTTCCGAGCCATACGCCTGGCTCGAGTTGGCCTTGCCATACTCGTAGAATCCTGCTGCAGCAGGAGCAGGCCCTGTCTTGCCAATGCCCAAGATGACCGCTGACTGGGCGGGGGTCTGAGGCATGACTCCACCGAAAGGATGCATCACCACGGTGTTGGGGGGTTGGGTGGGAAGGTTCACGGAGGGCCCCGGGCCTCGTGTCTGGCCGGGGGGCGAGAAGCCAATTGCATTAGAGGGAAACCGGGCACTGGGCACAGTTGCAGCATGTTGGGGCACCCCAGTGTGGCTGTGGGGGGCACTGATCACAGACGGATGCCTCAGCTGGTTGAAGAGAGGCTGGGACATGGCCACTTTGGAGAGGACTTGGTTCAGGACTGTGGCGGCCGCAGTGTTGTTGGTGACAGCTGTCTGTGCCAGCTTCAGCCGGTGGAGGGTGAGCTGGGCTTGCAGCTGAGCCAGCTGGAGGCTGGCAGGTGAAGGAAGCAGAGGGTTCGGGTTACCCACCGAGAACGGGTTCTTGTCCAGGAGCTTGGCGGCACTGCAGAAACACAAAAGGCTAGATACAACAGCCAGCTTCACCAGGGGGCACGGGGCTCTTTCTTCACGTACGCGTGGTCGCCCACATCCTCTAAAACCCACCCACACTGACCCCCACATACAAGCTAGTCTGCAGAAAACCTGTACTCACACATGCACCAATTTGTTCAAAACTCCAATAGAAGGGGCACCTGGGTGGCTCAGTGGGTTAAAGCCTCTGCCTTTGGCTCCCAGGGTCCTGGGATCCAGCCCCGTGTCGGGCTCTCTGCTCAACAGGGAGCCTGCTTCTCCCTCTGTCTCTGCCTGCCTCTCTGCCTACTTGTGATCTCTGTCTGTCAAATAAATAAATAAATAACATCTTTAAAAAAAAAAAAAAACTCCGATAGAAAAATTATTTTATGATAGAACAGTCAATCTCACTGGTAATCAGAGATACAAGTTAAAACCATTAGAAAAAAACATCTTTCTCTAGCAAAATAGCAAAAAAAAAAAAAAAAACCCAAAAAAACCAACAACACTTTTTCTTAGTAACAGCATTCAGTATTGATAAGACAAAGCGGAGTGGACACATTGTTAGTGTTAGTCTAAACTCGTGCAACTTTGTTAAAATAGAGCCTGATAATACGCACTCATTACAGCTACACTCTCCGACCTAGTAACTCAATTCTGTAAATCTGTCCTAAGAAAATGAGCTAAAATGCAGACAAAACTTGATGCCTAAAGAGGTTTAATAATACTACATCATTTAAGAGTCCAAAGTTGAAAATGACCAATTTCTGATAACAGGGGTTAGGAGGGGGTTTCAACAAAGTAAATTATGATATAGCTACATAATAAAATGTCAAGGAATCATTTACTATTGATGCAAATTTCTACTTTATTATATAATATTTAAAACATTCCAAAAAATGTACCCAACACCAAGGTTAAAACAGGAAACATTCCAACATACTAAAATGCCCCCGGTCTCTGCTCTCCCCATCCATGCCACACCCTACCATTGCCGACAGTAGCTACTATCTTGGATTTGGCAAGGTCATTGTTTACAACAACAACAAATTAGTGACATGAACAAATCCATATACTCTATATGTTAAGCAAAAAAAAAGAGCAGGCTTCAAATTCACATGCAGAGTAAATTATGTGTATATTTGTGCCAAACACATTTTCATCCCGATCCTCATTGCACATCCAAAAGCAACAGGAATCAAGCTCCCTTCAATCCACTCTCAAATCCAAGCAGCATAAGGAATAACCCAAAAAAGTCCCAAGTGAAGTCTGAACCTGAAGTCGTGGGCAGTGGCGGGCTCTCACGGAAGCTTACTGTGGCTGTGTTCCATCTGACGTGTGCCTTTCACGCCTGACCTCTGTTGGTTGGTTATGGTGTTTTCTCTACCAAAAACCAGGATGCATGATCCCAGAAAGTCTGGACATGTGGCTACTATTGTCAGGTCTGTTTGATAAGACTGTAGTTTCTGGGTCTTCAACTCCCCTTCTGGGTAGTGGGTGTAATCGGGGAAATGTGTTTGGGATGTCGATGAACTGGAATTCCCAGTCACGGTAACGTTAACAAGAAGAACAAGACTGAGCATTTGAACCTGGGTTACCACGGACCGCCCAGGCTCTACCTTCAGCATGCCTATGGGAGTCTGGGGCAGAGACTGCAAGGCTGGGACCCTTCAGACAAGGTGTTCACTGTCACAGGCTCTAGACAGAGTGAGTCTGATGAAACAAAGAAGAGAGAGAGGCTTGGGGGTGGGCCCAGTGAGGAAAAAAGGGGAGACATGGAAAGTGTGGGCATGTCACAGCTCTCCCACTTTGGAGACACTTTGAGGAAAGAGAGCTTCTGCTTAGGATGGCATTTTGCATTGGTCTGAGGAACAGTGGGTGGCAGGGAAGAGGTGGGGCATACCCGGTGGAGAGGAAGGTGAGTAGGAGAGAGCCTAACATTTACTGGGTGGCGATGCTCCTGTGTGACCAGTGCTCAGCCTATGTCCTCCCCTGTGATCTCTCCAACAGTCCTACTGGAGAGAAAATGCTCACCCCATCTCGCAAGGCAAGAATCAAAAGCACAGAAAGATGAGGTGACCTTCTTATGAACACTCACTGTTGCAGAATATAGGCGTGGGATTTGAACCCCAGCCGGGCTTTGAAAAGAAGAGAAGGGACCACCGGTGGTTGGGTATGTGGCTTCTCAGCCCTCCCTGGGTACAGCTTCTCTTCATGGGCTGCTGCGACACTTTGTCTCAAGTGAGTTCTCAGAACATCAGGCACACCAACATTCACCCCTCAGTGCAAAACACATTTCAAAGCCAGATAAAAACGACTTTAAATGATTCTTTCCCATTCTGTGAGAAATCAAGACTTTTCCGTAAGTCACCGAAGAGACATTGCCTTCACCCAGCCAGCAGCCCTTCTGTGCTCCCAGGACAGAACAGTTTGGCTGTGTTTTAAGACGCTGGGGGGCTGGGGGAGTCAGGGTTACAGGTGGTTACAGACCTTTCCTCCTCTCGGTGGTTGTGCTGGTTGCAGCCCAGTCTTGGGGCCCCAGTGTGTCCCAAGCAAATCATGGCAGCTGCAGAGCCAGGGAGGCACTAATTGTCTATGCAGGCAAGAGTATGATGATAGATTTCTACTTGTGTAGTATTAAGTAGCTGAGCTTTAGAAGAGCAATTAAGCTTAACTGAAAACCCTGCCCACACAGGGCCAAACCTTCCTACCAGGTTTGTCCGCAACACAGCCTGTCCCCGCTGACAAGGCGATAATGAGGTGCCAACTTCGTTTCCATGACCAGGGTAAGGCAAGATTGGTTTTGTTTTCCCCCAGAGAAGTCAGCTGTATTTTCTAAAACTGTGTTCTGGGCTGGAAGGAGCTCTTGCAAGAGATTCCCCTTCACCTCTGAAAGGACATGCGAGGAAGAGCTGTCTTTCCAACTAGGAAAGCCAACCTCGCCGGGTGTTTGTAGGTCAGCCACGAGAAAAAAGCGCTCTTCGAGTGCGGCGCAAGTTACAGAAGTTCACCCATTGAGACGCAGCGTGAAGTAATGAAATAAGGCTCACTAGATTTTCTTCCCAACTTCTGCTTTGCCTCACAAATTCACATCGTCCCTGGCTTTCACCAACTTTGAGTGGAAGTGATTCCGCATGAATCATGAGGGTTAGGTGCCTCTTTTGAATCAAAGCTCCTTAAAAAGGAGAACACATTACCCTATTTAAGAGAAAGAAAGAGAAGGAAAAAAGGAAGGAAGGTATGTAGGAAAAAGAGAGAGAGAGAGAAGGAGGGAGGGAAGGGAAGAGGGAGGGAGGGAATGGATGTGATAGGGAGGGAGGGAGGAAGCAAGCCCTAAAATCCTTAGGCTACAAGAGTTAAAGACCTGAAAGTCAGGTGCATATAGCAATCATATTTCTAAGCCCCAAACTATGAGATCCCTAGGGGTTAGAACTAATGTCGCCTTCTTGTATTCCTGCTACCTCCGTTTGTCACTGTTACCTCACTTAGCACATCCTGCTTTGTGTTAAAAATAATTGCTAATGTACCTTTCTCCCTCTACCAGACATAAGCTTCACAAGGGAACAGGGCGAGGCATGGGGATTCTCCCATCCTCCTCCCATGCTGTCTGGTACCTGGCAGTCACTCAGTAACCTCGGTGAAGGGAATGAAGAAGGAAGATAGTAGACATGGGTCATCAGAACCTGGAGGCTCTTTAAGATGTGGACCACTCATGTGAGAAGTAGACATCTCTGTGGATAAAAACCCTCTAACAGTTCAAAAAGAAGAATGTATATATACCCAGGAAGAAGATGGATTTTGTTGTTGTGTACAGCTCAAACCCCAATCAGGTACAGAGTCATTTGCCTCGAAGAGTACCTACCATTCCCCATTCCAAAGCAGGAGTTCCAATACATCCTTCTCCGTGCCCAAGTCTAGGTTTTGAAATTGAATGAATAATCCCTACGGTAGGCTGAATAATGACCACCTCCCAAGCTAATCCAATCCTCATCCCCAGAACCTGTAAATGTAACCATACATGGTAAAGGGGACTTTGCAGATGTGATTAAATTAAGGATTGTGAGATGGAGAAATTATCCTGGATTATCTGGGTGGGCCCAATGTCATCACAAGCATCCTTAAAAATGGAGGCAGGAGGATCAGAGTCAGAGAGAGAAGATATGTGGACGGAAGCAGAGGTCTGAGACGAAAACAGATGCAATGCTGGGCTCTGAGAGGAAGGGGCCATGAGCCAAGGAAATGCAGGCACTCTCCAGAAACTGGAAAAGTCAAGGAAATGAATTTCCCCTAAAGTCTCGAGAAGGAACCAGCCCAGCTGACACCCTGACTTTGCCTCAGTGAGACTGATTTTGGATTTCTGACTTCCAGAACTATAAAATAAGAAAGTTGCGTTGTCATGAGCCCCTCAATTTCTAGTACTAGGTTCCAGAAGCAATAGGAAACTAACATAATCCAGCAAGAAAATTAGATGCAAGAGAGGCTTTGTCTCAGAGTGGCAGTGATGGTGTGGGGGTATTGGTTGGATCTTATTGGTATAGACTCAGCCCGGGGGCCCAGGAAACAGACCTTCTGACTGGTTGTCCCAACATTCTCTGGGAACCTTGGCAGAAGCCAGCAAAACCCAGACGTTTCCTCCTTTTCAAAGTCAGCTTTCTTTAACCCAGATGGATGAGTGGCAACCTGGGAAATCTTTGAACTGCAGGAATCATTTAGGGATCAAATCATCCTCTCGCACCCCCACCCCCCAACAAGGAGAGAAAGTGACTTGCCCAGAGCCACACAGCTGGGTGGCAGCAAATCGTTAGTGAGAGCCCAGATCATCCAAACCAGCTTCTCGTGCCTGACAGAATAGCACTGCCTCCAAAAGCCCTAGCTAAGCCCCAGAACTATCTATTTCATCACCAAATTATCATCTCCACCCATATTTCTCTCTCTGCTCTGCTCCTGACTACTTTTGACATACTGGTAACATACTCTCACTGAGCACCAGGGCGATGCAACGTGCAGTCCCCCTTCTGGAATCCCCACAACTCTGGACGTGGTAGCAGGGAGGCCCCCTTGTCTGGGGAGGGGGTAGAGGCAAAGTTCTCTGCACCTGCTGCATTTCTTCTCCTTAAACTGTGCAGTGGCACCGTTTGCAGCCAAGAAGGGGAAGCGTGAACCGAGGAGGCGGGTGTGCCTCCTAGCGAGTTCTGCTGCCTGGGTATCTGGCAGGGAGCTGGAACAGCTTATCACTCAGCACAGCCCCTGTGACTCACCCAGGCCTCTGCAAGGCTAACTGCTCCCGCCCCCCCCCCCCCCCCCCCCCCCCGCCAACCCCCACTGCCCTGGCGCCAGGGTTGCCTTTCTGAGCCATTAATTGTTACAAAGAATTCTCCGTGCATAATTACATTAAAAACTCTGCTTCCCTGCTCACTTAGACAGCATTTTTTAATTAAAGCAGCATTTCTCTCAAGAGTTCTCAAAATCAAATATAACATAAAGGAGAACTGGTTGCCTTTAGAATGCCACGATATTCATGAAATCCAGATGAAAACTACTTCTAATGGTTTAATTCTGTAGTGTTGAAAGGATGTGCAACATACTGTATTCACCGGAGAATGAAACAGCTGTCTTGGCTTGAAAATGCTCATTATTTGTCCCAGAGCTCATTACTTGTCCCAAAGCTCTTTCATATTTTATTCTGAGTCCCAAGCAGGCTGCAATGATGGATTCGTATTTGGGCACAAGGAGGGAGGCAGTGTCTTTCCTTGGTTTGAGACAGGCACGGTGCTGGAAACTCAGCAAGATTTTCGTGATGTACCCAGTCCGGTTCTGAAAGAGGGTAGGGCACCCAATACACAGGCAGGAGCTGTGGGGCCTCTGCTCAGAAACAGAACGGGCATTCATGTGTTTGTTCATTTGGTCCACGTGGACTGAGCATCTATTAGGCACCAGGCAAAGTTGCTAGGTGATGGGAACACAGAGATAAGCAAAGGGAAATCTTCCGGAGAGCACAGGGGAGCCAGATCGCCCCAGAGGGTGATCAGTGTGCTGACACCAGCGAGCAGAGACCGTAAGGCCCAGGGTAGGGGTGGGGTGTTCAAGCCTCAGACGTTTTAGAGAAATGCAACCAACGAAAGAAAAGGCCGTCTCAAGGGCTGTCCCTGAACTTGAAACAAGGACAAACATTCCAGACTTATTAGGCCACCTACAGAGCAAAGATGCATCAGCTATCAGCAAAAGGCAGCTGTAGGGTAAACTGTGGTCAGAGACCCAGGCTTCCACCTACCTGCCTCTTACCGGTTGTATGATGGGGAAACGTCACTTAATTTTTCCAACACTCAGAATTTTCTCATCTATCAAATGGGACAGTAACCTCATCCAATGTGAAATGTGACACAAGCCCAGCCAACCAGAGCCTGCTGGCCACGGTGACTGGCTCAGGGATGGACACTCCTTGACACTCTGTTGGCGCAACTGGGAGAGAGACAGTCTTTGGTCCTGCCATGAGTGGGTTGCTAAGCTGGTTGAATTTAAACCAGCGTTTAAGGAGAGGCTGCTTGAGAACAAAGCTCGCCCAAAGGCACTGCCCAAAGACAGCAGCACAGGCAGCTTCAGAATGACCTCCTGGGGAGGACTTGAACCAGCATCCCCTGCCTCTGCTTGGACATTTCTGTACATGAATCAATGCACTTCCTTTATTTGCTTCATGAAAATAATAATGTCATAAGAAGGCCGACCTACCTGAACCATCTGCTTCTAATTCAGATGGCTCCCCACGACGGCCTCCCACTGACTCGAGAGTTCCCTGTTACCCTCCAGTCTCCTCTACACAGTGCCCTAACCGGAAGGCCCCAGCAGCAGTGGAAACTCAGGCAGTCACTTTGCTGTGACTCTCTGCTGACCAGAGATACCTGCTTCTTGGAGGTTTGGGACACAGAATGCTCCCCCACCCTTTCTGAAATAAGAGCCCCATATCCTGGTCTCTAGGCCAGGTGTGAATGGGATGCAGAAGAAAAGTCCCCCACAAGGGGACAGGCTGCCTGATAACCTGCTTCCAGGTATGGAGATCCTGCTCTGGCCCTACAGGGGCTCCTGTGAGCAGGGGATGTTAATGCCTTGTGGCCCTCACCTGGGGACAATTTCTAACTAACACCATTCGT
This sequence comes from Meles meles, assembly GCF_922984935.1. Lineage (NCBI taxonomy): Eukaryota > Metazoa > Chordata > Mammalia > Carnivora > Mustelidae > Meles > Meles meles. The sequence continues at coordinate 68,651,379 of NC_060078.1, read as the reverse complement.
TTCACACGGAACAGGCCAGTTTGGGTATACTAAGAACTGACTTTAAAAAGGGCATGAGTTACCGCCCTGGAAGAAAAGGATCCTCATTAAAGACACAATGGTTCTTGGTCTTCCTTCCCGTGTACACAGCCGGCGACGGTTGGGCTGCAGGCTGCCCTGCATGAATCGGGGGTAGGAAAATCGGGCATTGTGGGTTCTTGACCTAACTAGAGGCTTGTCGTCCGTGTCACAGTGGATGACAGACTCTACCTCTCTGAGCCTCGGTGTCCTCATCTATAAAAAGAGGTCACAATCTTGTCTTGGTCACATTACGAGGACTGACGTGGGGTTAAGTAAAGCATTGTCGGATCCCTCTGCAAACTGCGCAGTGCTGCACACAGGGCTGGGCGTGGCATAGTCTGGAACGTTATTAGAAAGAGAACATTTCCTGTGAGTACAACACACCCTCCCTTTCTGAAAACATTCCTCCACAGAGGAAGTGGTATTCGAGACTCAAGTCCTTGGAGGTAAGCTCATCGCCACTAGGATTCAGGGTAGGACGCGTTAAAATCAGTTCCGCTACATTTACGGAGTACCAGCCATATCAATGTGATTGTGCTCTGCACCCCAGATGGGGGCGGGGATGGGAAGCAGCACGGCCCAGAGGCTAAGGGCACAGGTTTCCAAGTTGGCATCAAGATGGGTGTGAATTCCAGTTTGCTACTTGTAGGCTGGAGATGGTGGCAAATACTTATCCTCTCTCAGCCTCAGGGTCCTCGTCATTAAAGCAGGGATAGCTGCATCTAAGCTATAGGCTTTTCTTGAGGGTTAAATGACAGGGTGTACGTAAATCGTTCTGCATGGTTCCTAGCACACATTAAGCATTCACCGAGCAATGTCACAGTGACCATTTCTACTACTAGTCTTTTTACCATCGCCATAACCATGACCATCACTATCACCATTACCATGACCATGACTATCAACCTTACCATAACCATTAGCAACCACCATCACTATAGCCATTACGATCACCATTACTATGATCATCGTGATTGCTGTGACCATTACTATTACCGTCGCCATTACTAACACCATGACCATGACCATCACCGTCACTATCGCCATTACTGTCCCCATTACCATTACTATCCCCATTGTTCTCACCGTTACCTTCACTATCCCCACGACTGTTCTCATCAGTATTACTATTGCCAATACCATCACCATGAGCATGACCATCACCATCACCGTCATCATTATCATCAGTGCAAATGGCAGGTGGGCTCTGCCTGGGCAGAGAGACAAATCTGCCTTAGAGACAGATAGGGACGGAAGAGGGAAACGCAAAGAGATGTTCAAATGGATGGAAGGGGAATAATAATAAGGGTGGATGCCTGCTGAGAGAGGAGAAAGCAGGAGTGCGGATTGGGACTTGGGGGGAATGGAGAGAGTTACAGCAGCTGTTCGGTGACCTGGTAAGTAGTCAGCAACAGACTTAAAGGGCTGTGGGTTAACGACAAGGATGCAGCTGAATGAAGTTCAGCAGTATGAATGTGTGTGGACTCACAGCAAGGTTTTCCCTGGTAATGCTCAGCCACCAGGAAGCAGAAGCCAAGAACTATAGCCCAGAGCACTGGAGTGCCTAAGTCAACCAGAATGGTCATCTTTGCAGTTAAGTACAGTATCTTTCAAGATAATCTCCCGGGAATTTAAATTCACTTCCAGTTTGACTCAATTCCCTTTCCTGGTCAAGCAATGAAGGTGTCGTTTCTTCTTACGTGCTGAGATATAAAATATAATCCAGGCAAGAGAGCTCATGACCAGGGAAGAGAATGTTTTCCAGGTTTGGTCACACCTTCATCATGTGGTCAAATCAAATAAAGCGCAGTGGCTCGGGTCAGGTCATTGCTGAGTCCTTGCCTTTCCCTTGTCTCCTGGGAGCTGAACTTCAAATCATGAATTCTTAACTCTACCATAATGCTCTTAGAAGCTAGGTCAGGATGTGAGCCACAGAAACAGTCCCTGAAGGCCAGGTTACAAAGATGAAAATGATGATACCGCAGTAATATCAGAGCTAAGGCTCAAATTCTAGCTAATTATCACAAACGTTAAGTGCAAGAAGAGGCCTTAGAGATCACTTATGTTTAACCCACTCATTCTACACAGGGAAAAAAAGTGGAACTTCGTGAAGTTGGTGTAATATGTGAATCACTCCAAGTCACACAGCTAACTAGAGGAGAGCAGGGACTGGAGTCCACGTCGCCTCATCATTCAGGGCTAATGAAGCTCTTTCGGTGGCACACATCCCCGTCAACATTCCTGCCAAGTCTTCTCCTTCGTAAGGAGAAGAGGGCGGTCACACTTATTTTTTTGATAGTGCTATCTGCTTAGCAACAATAGGGCTACTGGATTATCACTAGTGAGGGCTCCGTGTTTAATTTCAAGATGACTGGGTCAATGCTGGCATTATCCCATGTGTGGGCTTTAGCTATGACATTACCACGGGATGATTCACATTACCATGGTGCCTCTTGCAGGCGTTCATAACAAAAATGATGGTCTTACCATCTCTCTTCTGTCGTGTGTTTTTAGTTGAAGTATTTTCTTTAGTTAAATTTTTTTTTCATTTTTAAATTAACATATGATGTATTATTTGTTTCAGGGGTACAGGTCTGTGATTCATCAGTCTTACACAATTCACAGCTCTCACCATAGCACATACCCAATGTCCATCCACACCGCCCACCCTCGCCCCTCCAGCAACCCTCAGTTTGTTTCTTGAGATTAAGAGTCACTTACGGCTTGCCTTCCTCTCTGGTTTCATCTTGTTTCATTTTCCCTCTCTTCCCCTATGATCCTCTGTCTTCTCAAATTCCTCAAATCAGTGAGATCATATGGTAATTGTCTTCCTCAAATTGACTTATTTTGCTTAGCATAATAGCCTCTGGTTCCATCTACGTTGTTGCAAATGGCAAGATTTTGGGTTTCTTGATAGCTGCATAATATTCCATTTTGTGTATATGTGTATGTGTGTGTGTATACACATATATATACCACCTCTTCTTTATCAATTCATCTGTTGATAGACATCTAGGCTCTTTCCATAGTTTGGTTAGGAAGACACAAAGAAATGGAAAAATGTTCCATGCTCATGGATTGGAAGAACAAATATTGGGAAAATGTCTATGTCACCTAGAGCAATCTACACATTTAATGCAATCCCTATCAAAATACCATCAACTTTTCTCAAAGAAATGGAGCAAACACTTCTAAAATTTATATGGAACCAGAAAAAAAACCCATACAGCCAGAGGAATGTTGAAAAAGAAAACCAAAGCTGGTGGCATCACAGTTCCAGACTTCAAGCTCTATTACAAAGCTGCAATCATCAACACAGTATGGTACTGGCACAAAAACAGACACACAGATCAATGGAACAGAATAGAGGGCCCCAAAATGGACCCTCAACTCCATGGTCACCTAACCTTCGACAAAGCAGGGAAGAATGTCCAATGGAAAAAAGACAGCCTCTTCAACAAATGGCATTGGGAAAATTGGACAGCCACATGCAGAAGAATGAAGCTGGGTCACTTTCTTACACCACAGACAAAAATAGACTCCAAATGGATGAAGGACCTCAATGTGAGACAGGAATCCATCAAAATCCTTGAGGAGAACACAGGCAGCAACTCTTAGACCTCAGCTGCAGCAACTTCTTCCTAGAAACATCGACAAAGGCAAGGGAAGCAAGGGCAAAAATGAACTATTGGGATTTCATCAAGATCAAAAGCTTTTGCACAGCAAAGGAAACAGTCAATAAAACCAAAAGACAGCCAACAGAATGGGAGAAGATATTGGCAAGTAACATATCAGACAAAGGGCTAGTGACAAAAATCTATAAAGAACTTATCAGGGACGCGGGGTGGCTCAGTTAGTTAAGCGTCTGCCTTTGGCTCAGGTCATGATCCCAGTGTCCTGGAATCGAGTCCCACCTCTGGCTCCCTGCCTCTACCTACCACTCTGTCTGCCTGTGCTCGCTCACTCTCTCTCTCTCTGACAAATAAATAAATAAAATCTTTAAAAAAAAAAAGAACTTATTAAACTCAACACCCAAAGAACAAACAATCCAATCAAGAAATGGGCAGAAGACAGGAACAGACATTTCTGCAAAGAAGACATCCAAATGGCCAACAGACACATGAAAAAGTGCTCCACATCACTCGGCATCAAGGAAATACAAATCAAAACCACAATGAGATATCACCTCACACCAGTCAGAATGGCTAAAATTAACATGCAAAGAAACAACAGGTGTTGACAAGGATGTGGAGAAAGGGGAACCCTCCTACACTGTTGGTGGGAATGTAAGTTGGTGCAGCCACTCTGGAAAACAGTATGGAGGTTCCTCAAAAAGTTGAAAATAGAGCTACCCTACGATCTAGCAATTGCACTATTGGGTATTTACCCCAAAGTTTATAGCAGTTAAAGTACTAATCAGTGTTTACACTTCATTAACTATCTGATTTCCAGGATAATCAAATGGGAAGTTATGTCAGTTATGCTCATTTCCAGTTTAGTTATAAAGACTGAGACCAAGAAAGGTCTAGTAAAGCATCTGAAGACAGTCAGCCAATAAGGGACTTGAATGAGGGTCTGTTTACTCTAAGGCCAGGATTCTACCCTCGGCTTACATATTCACTAAACAGAACTTCTCAAACCACATTCCTAGCTCTATTTCTTTTGATGTGATTTGTTTTGCAGGGGCTTTGTTTTGTTTCTTTAAAGATACTAAAATATAAAGAAATTTCTTTATTTTGTGGTTTTTCTCCCAATTTGTCACAGTATTTCATTTTTTCCCCAGCTCTACTGATATATTCTTTATGTTTTTTATTTATTTAAGTAATTTCTGCACCCAACATAGGGCTTGTACTCACCACCCCAAGATCAAAAGTCACACGCTCTTCTGACTGAGCCAGCCAGGTGCCCCACCAGCTTTATTGATAGTAACATTGTCTAAGTTTAAGATGTACAATGTAATGGTGTGATATGTAGGTATTATGAAATGATTGCCACAATAAGTTTGGTTAACAATCTAAGATGTGGTACTCCACGGTACTCTGTTCCACGTTCCTTCAGTCAGAATAAGATTCTCTAAACCAGGGGATGTGCAGTCACCAAAGGGCAGCTAGCTGCTCCATAACTGACAAGAGAGGCCTGCCTTTCCTGGTGGAGTTATCAGAAGTGATCAAATGCGCAAAGGAGAGCTGATAATGCCGCAAATGCAGAGCCAAGAACACACACTCTGCTAGCATCAGGACGGGGAAGACTTACCGCAGAGCAGAATTAACATGGACATATCCACCAAGAACCATGCATTCCTTTTTTTTCTTTTCCTTCTTCTGTATCAATTTACTTTCTGTAAAATATCTTTTATTTTATAAAACAAGGGGAGCCTGGGTGGCTCTGTTGGGAAAGTGTCCGACTCTTGATTTTGGCCCAGGTCGTGATCTCGGAGTTGTGAGACGGAGCCTCGAGTTGGGCTCACATGCTGCGCATGGAGCCTGCTTAAGATCCTCTCCATCTGCCCTCCCCAGAAAATAAATATAAATAAATAAATAAATAAATAAATAAAATGTTTTATAAAACAATAGTACTGCCGGTGGTAACTTATTTTTAATATTCACTTTTTTTTTGTTTTGAACTTTAAAAGCTATAAAAATATGAAGAATATAACAAATCTTTACAAGTTTATTACCTGCTCATTGCCCCAAATTAACAAATGCCATGATTATGGTCATTTTTGCCTGATATATTTTTCTAAAAAAAAACACACACAAAATTATACAAAATCAAAGTCCCCTTTGAGACTCTGCCCAATCTAATTCCTCCATCTCCCTAAGGACATCCATGTGTCATGTGTGTGTCTATCTATATATCTGTCTGTCTGTGTCTCTCTCAATAAGAAAAAGTATAAAAATAAGAGACTTTTCTATACCTGTGTGTGCTTATAAACCAGCATGTAGGACTGGTTTCGACAACACTTCTAAAGAAAGAAATGCATATTCTCTGTAGTTAGTTCCTTCCTTCCTTCCTTCCTTTTGGAAAGATTTTATTTATATATTTGAGAATTTGAGAGAGAGAGAAAGAGGGCACTAGTAGGGGTTGGGGGGAGCAGTGAGCAGGGATCCTGACGCGGGGCTCCATCCCAGGACCTGGGATCATGACCTGAGCCAAAGGCAGACGCTCAGCTGCCTGAGCCACCCAAGTGCCCCTCTGTAGTTTCTTTGAACACACTGAGGCTGCAGGCAGGGCGGTGGCGTGAAAAACTCGCTGACCTAGAAGAATTAGAAGACCAGGTGCCACAGCCACTGCTTATCTCCTGTGGGACCGGAAGCTGGTCAGCCCTCTTTTCATGCAGAATGAGAAAGCTGGATGAAAGGACCTCCAAGATCTCTTCCACCTCTGAAATCTGATAAACCTCAGGTTTAGTTTCCTCATCTGTCAAATAGAGATAATGTCTGCTCTGGCTAGCTGTTGTCAAGAGTGAACGTGATATGGGTGCCTGGGTGGCTCAGCGGGTTAAGCCGCTGCCTTCGACTCAAGTCAAGGTCTCAGAGTCCTGGGATCGAGCCCCGCCTCGGGCTCTCCACTCAGCAGGGAGCCTGCTTCCCCCCTCTCTCTGCCAGCCTCTCTGCCTACTTGTGCTTTCTCTCTCTAACAAATTAAAAAAAAAAAGTGAACGTGATGGGCAGGCTCGTGGTAAAGCATGACGATGTCTCAGGTAGAATCAAATAATATTTAAAAAAAAGAATCAAATACTATTTAATAATAACATACAAATATAAAATGAACATTATTTACTAATATATTATTCATATTCATATACTACATATTATTACAATTATATCACATGATTGATATACAATAAATGTTGTAAAATAATATAATCTATAATTTATTATTATTACTTCTCACAAATTAAGCTATTGTTAAGCTCCCGGAAATGCTTTTAAAGAAACTGTTGTTATATATATGGTGTGGTTCAGATATTCATGTTGCTGGCAAGTCGGCATAAATCACTTAATTTCTTCTGTCTTGCCCCGCTGCTCCATTCGCCTCAATTATGCTCTCCTTGCTCCTACCACCTTGTGTCCTAATTGTCTACACAATTGCTCATCTGATGTCCTTGCTGCCTCATGATTATTTTGAAGGCAGGAATTCCGTGTTCTGTTTCATGTCACAGCACCCGGCATGAGGTTGGGTGTGGAACCAATAAACACTCCTATACACGTACACATCCATTGCGTGTGTGTGTGTGTGTATAGACTTAGCAGTCATGTGTCATACTCTCCATTTGGCTTCCTGGCCAGATGTTCCATTTATATGTTGCTACAGGCTCTGAAGAGGAAGTTCTGCAGAGAACGTGAATGAGATTTGGTCTTTGAACACTGTCCAAATTATGTAGATACCACCAACCACATCAAGTATAAAATTCTAAAATATTCAACAAATAGACTGGTTGCCATATTTTTCCCTTTAATGAAATCTGAATAAAATGCAATTTTAGTGTATGATCTGAGAAGATGTGTCTAATCTGCACGACTCTGAGATAAAACACATGCTCTGAGAATGATCCCGTGTTCTCCTAACTTTATTGTCTGTAGTTTGTATCACCAAAGGTTTTCTGGTAAATGCATAAGGATGGTTATAAAAATTTAAGCCAACCTTAAATCAAAATAAAATTCTAGAGTAATTGTCTAGAATTAAGATTCTCAGTCGGTATAGCTGGTCTCTTCCCAGAGTTCCCTAACTATTAACCCAGACATTTTAACCAACGTGACTTAAGCCAAACTATAGGAGTCCACATGAAATTCAGGAGGCAGTGTGGGGTAGTTGTGGGGGGTGTAGCACTGTTTTGGTCATAAGTAGACCCACTGAGTAAACAGACTTTCCCACCGAGAGCTGTACATCTCCTTGTGGTCAGTTTACCCTGTAGACCTTACTTTTCTCATCTGTGAAATGGGAGGGTCAGATGAGACATTTTTAAGGTTCCTTTATGCCACATGATTTGAGGATGGTGAATGTTTTCTTAAAGCTATTATTTATGGCACATGGAAAAGTTAAGATCATCCAGCCATGGTATCATGATAGATTTCATCCTTGGGAGGTCTGAGTTTCTAGCCTCTATCCCTCCTCCAGTTCTGGATGACCTCAGAGAGAGGCATTTAACCCGCACTCAACAGACCTGTCTGTAAAATGACACGGTGAAACCAGAGCTTTTTTAAGAATTAGGTGGACATCAGGAGAGCTTCTTAAAACACAGACACTGGGCTCACTCCTAGTTGCTATACCAGGAAGGCTGGGTTGGAGCCCGAGAATCTGCATTTCTAACAAGTCCAGGGGACAATGATGCTATACATTGAGAACCACTAAACTAGAATGTGTTGAACCTACCTTGCAACTCTAAGAATCCATGGTGAGTTACAGAGAACTTACTAACAACTGTGTTTTCACAGATGCTTCTATCTACTAGGCAAACAGTACACCAAGAAGGGCCTTCTTTTTTCATAAGGGTTTCAGACACTACAGAAAGAACTTCAAGGACACACGCAGCTACCCTTATACCTACCTTCCTTTAAGAGACTCAATCCTGGGCGCCTGGGTGGCTCAGTGGGTTAAGCCGCTGCCTTCAGCTCAGGTCATGATCTCGGGGTCCTGGGATCGAGTCCCACATCGGGCTCTCTGCTCAGCGGAGAGCCTGCTTCCCTTCCTCTCTCTCTGCCTGCCTCTCTTGTGATTTCTCTCTGTCAAATAAATAAATCTTTAAAAAAAAAAAGAGAGACTCAATCCCTGGGGCACCTGGGAGGCTCCGTGGGTTAAGCGTCCGACTCTTGATTTCGGCTCACGTCATGAACTCAGGGTTCGGGGATGGAGCCTCACCTTGGGCTCTGCACTAAGCAGGGAGCTAGCTGCTCCAGGTTCCCTCTCTCCTCCTCCTGCCCCTTCCCCGTTTGTGCTCTCTTGCTCTCTCTCTCAAATAAATAAACAAATCTTGAGAGAGAGAGAGAGAGAGAGTTTTAAGGAGTGCATTCAACATTTGGCCTCCTGGAATCAAAAGGTTCACAGAACCTCAGGTAATCTCATTAGTTGGCTTAGAGTCATGTTATCTGGTTTGAGAATAGGAAGAAAGCATAGCTCCAGGAACGCTACTTCACTAAGCCAGAGAATAGAAGAATCAGACTCCAGAATGCCAAAAATTCTTCAGTCAAGCAACAGTATGAGAAACTCCACCTTTCAAAATCACCCTAGGCTAAAGAAAAAAAAAAAGTTTTCGGCAAATCATCCTTATCATTAAATTTCAAATGGCAGCACTGCACCACCAGGGCTGTTTTTAAAACACTGATGTTGAGGCCAGATCTCCAGAGACTCCGATTGACCCCAGGCATTGGGATTTTTAATGGTTCCCCAGGAGAACTTTTGTGAAGCCAAGTCTGAGGCTTGCCAGTCTGTAAGGGAATAGAATCGATCTGTTCATCATTACTTTGAGGCCCACAAGCCATTTTTGTCACTAAAGCAGCATGACCATTTGTCTTAAATTATACTTAAGAATAAACACTGAACTTTTTATAAGCCCACAAAGGGTCACAAACGCAATGGGCAATCAATCAATTTCTCTTAGCTATAAACACCGAAGCATATTTTACATGGCTCGATAAATATTTTTTGTGGCAAGACTTTCTCCACAGTGCCCACAGAGTCTCTGCTGCAGAGAGCCAGAGGACGATGGCCAGGGGTGACTTCTGCCATCTAAATTATAAGCACCTTGAAGACATCATCCACCATCCTAAAATCGTTCAGATTCCTGAGTGTCTATCTGGCTCAGTGCCGGGCACATTAGAAGCACTGAACAAATTTTGCTCAGGGTTTCATTGTGAAGTACAGCGTATATGTTTCCTGTGTGTGTGCTGGGAACGTACGCGGTCTAACTCTGTTAAATTCCTTAGCGCAAATGAGAATATTAAGATTGGAACATTATAAGTATACCGTGTAAATGTCTATTTGAGAAAGCATCTGTTTCCCAAAGAGGATGGAGGTTTCTGGTGCCTTAAGACCCACACATTTCTGACTATAGACAACAAAACACAGGTGCCACCCAAGGCAGAGAATATTATATATAGGTTACTTCTGGCTTTTGTCTCTATGTTACACAGCTGTGGCCATATGAAAGCTACTAAAAAGAGTGGATAAAAGGCAAAAAACAGTAACAGTCAAATGTAGCCATTTGCACGTGCCATTCTGGGTATTTTCTCGGATCACCACAACCTAAGCCTGTGGTTAAGATCCACAGACACTGAGAAGTGCCTTGGCAGAGGCAAGAAAGAAGGGTTAGAAGTCGATGGCTGACTTTCCTTTCCCTCAAAACTGCTCTCCAGCACTTTCCTCTTCTACCCCATGCATTGCTAATTAGGAACGGCCAACGCTGGACATGTACGCAGTCCTCTGTGGTAAAATTGATTACCCTATTCCTATGGAAAAGAAGGAAGTCATTTCGCTCAAAAGATCAAATTCCACAAAAGCATACGTGGCAGCTGTTAGTGTATGCGTGTGGGGGGAGGGGAGTGTGTGAAAATATCTACCCTTCAGTTTTCTGACATCTTGGCAAAGGCGTGCAAAAAAAAGAAGAAAAACATGATTCCAACACATATAAGGCAAAAATCAATGGCAATGCTACGTGATGGATTTTTTTTAAGGCTAGAAGTTTCCCACAAGGTAAGACACATCGCACATGCCATTTCACACCCCATTTTATGCGTGCGGATTTGCTTTAACACACTTGCAAGAAGCAAACCAGTCGTCCGCTCCCCAACGTGTCCAAGCTGCTTCTAACTGCATCAGATAAAGAAACGAGGTGAGTCATGCTTGGTTGTGTTTGAGCCTGCTCACGGATCATCACACTCAGGTCCGAATACGTCCCCTGACCCGCACAACAGATGTTTATATGCTAGCTGGCTTGCTTGCTTGGGGACGACTAAAACGGCTTTGTTTTGAAATATAACTTTACTCAAAGACCCTTCGCAGCTGCGCAAGTGCGTATCAAGGCTCCTTCAGAGGTGCCGGGAAACAACCTTCAAACATTTCTTGGCAAAACATCCCGAGCGTCTGAATTCTAACACGGCGCTCCCCTCCGGGGTCGTGAACCTGACTCTGCCATCAACCGACACAAGACACTTCAAATGCCTTCAGGTTCCCTTTCCATCGCTGGCAAATTCCAGCCATCAACACACAACACCTCAGCCTTCAGAAACCCCCATCCCTCGTAAGGTTTCAGGATTCCGAAAATGACCCCTTCCGTGCCCTCCGGTCTGGTGATAACGCAATCCGTCTCTGGGCAGCCCCGCAACTTTCCTTTCTCAAAGAGTTTAGTAACCAGCGTAAAAAGAGCATCTAGACTTGCTGACAGGGGGATCGCGGATTTCACTGGGGTCATGGGGAACAGTCTGAGGTCACATGTTACCCTGCCGTTGTGAGTCATTTCTTACAATTTTTTTTTAAAACCAGAGGGGGTGGGGATACAGACAAATCGCATACTCATGCACGGATGCTTAGCGCCAAGAACACGGTCAGGAGAGCCGCCTGGACTAGGGCATAGGAAGCAAACCCTCGGCTTCCTTCCTGTGCTGGGGAGAGGAGGTATGGACTCATGCAACCTTACCTTTCCGAGAAAGACCAAGGCGCCTGGCGTGGAGGCTCACCTGAGGCCAGCGGAGCCGGGACTCATTTTGGGTGTTACGCATGTGCCTCCCTAGAAAATTCCAATGACATTCTACCAGCTTCCTGCTTGCCAATCACGACAAGGGTCCACTTACACTCTCACGAGTCAGGGCAGGGGCAGAGGAGGGGGATGGAGGGTGAGGGAGCGAGGGAAAGAGAAAGAGCGGCCCCAGGGCACCGCATACCCGTCTGGAAGGGGAGTCACATGCCGCCAGGAGCCATTCCTGCTGCATTACACACACCGAGTTAAATGGCAAACAATATCAGTCCGAGTTTATGCCACATGTTCTCAGCCTCTTCACATATCAGCACCCCCGCCGGCGCTGCACAGACGGGCCTCCTGAGCGCCTCTGAAGGAGGGGGTCTCGCGCTCATGACACCCCCACTTTTAATAAAATCCCAAAGCCTCCTGTCCCGGTTTACTTTCCTAGTTTTCATTGGTGGTGGTGGTGGTGGTGGTGGTGATGGTGGGAGTGATGGTGACTTGTTTGCTTACTTGCTTGGTATTTTTGTTTTTTTTGTTTTGTTTTTTTCCTTTGGGTTTTCTCGGGCAACACTCGGGTCCTGCAGGTGGCCAAAAAGACATCTAGCCATGGAGCCGCATCAGACAGCAGGGCACGCTGACCCCCTGCCAGCGAACCTCCTGAACAGCTTGCCTCTTCCTGGTTTTATGTTTATGGAGCAGGAGATGGAGCGAGGTGACCCAGCAGCTCACCCGCCGGCGGTACAGCCGTGCTTTTCAGCAGGAAAAACAGACGGTCTCCTGCTCTAAGCGGCGGCTCTCCACCATGGTGAGCCCCCCCAACTTGCCCACCCCCGATGTGCTGGAGGGGTTTTGTCTGTCAGAATTGGGGGATGCTGCCCAAATCCTGCAACGTTCAAGACAGACCCTGCAACCAAGGTTTACGAAGCCCTGGACATCAACAGAACCTCCGCTGAGAAACGGCTACAATGCTCAAGCCCTTCCAGAAAACACGACACAAAACAAAGAAGAAGAAGAAGAAAAAAGCCAAGACCCCCTCTCTGGGAGGAGCCGACGGAGCTGCAGGGTCCGGGGATGGGCTTTGCCTCAACTGTGGTTTAATCACTTAGGAAACTGCTCACCTTTCTCTCTAGGAGGCCTTGTTCTTCAGCCACTTTTCCCCTCCTCTGTTTCCAAATTTCACCCCGTAATATTTAAACCATCAAACCAAACTACCCCTTTGGTAAAGTTCTAAATTTAAACCAGTTGCCCACGGGGACCTCGCTGCCATGATGTGTAAAGCGGCCCTCAGCCCAGTTGGTCCTGCCTGGACGGCCTGGTGTTCATCTGTGATGCCCAGTATCTAATATAATCCCCTCTCAAAATTATTCAGGAGGGTAGTTTTTTACAAAGTAAAATCTCCCCCAAAGACCTTGTACAGGACCAAAGATTAAAGCCCACTGGGTTCTCCTATGTTACGTCCACCCCTAAAGGAGGCAAAGGGGCAGGAGGCAGTTTTGGTCACTGGCATGTGGGAAGCTTCTCTCTGCTAGGACCCAGGGTGTGACCTTCCTGCAGCCCGCTGAAAAGTCAAAGTGAAAGCCAGTCCACATAGCCCATTTCCAGCTGCCCACCAGGGGCGTGAGCACTGCCCACCTGCCCAGTGAGCTCCGGGGAAAGCCTGGGGGCTCTTTCTTCCTAATTTAGTCATAGCCCACAGGCTGCCCCAGGCTTGCCTGGCTCTCTGCCCCCGACTCAGTCACAGACACCCCAAGGCGCCAGTCCCAGATCCTGACCTATAGGAGCCAGCCAACCTGGCTGTAGCTGCATTTCTGCTCAGGCTGTGGGTCCCGCCCATGATCTACCAGGTTTCCCCAAGGCACAAGGTTCAGCTCGAATCATCGACTGCATATTTTGTCCTTCTTTAGTCTCTGTTTTATTTCACGATGCTCAGAATTTTCTTAGGATAAGAGTTTACTGAAAAGTGCTTCACCAGGGGCATCTGGGTCAGTTAAACACTGGACTCTTCATTTCAGCTCAGGTCATGATCTCAGGGTCGTGAGATTAAGCCCCGCCTCAGGCTCTGCACTGAGCACAGAGCCTGCTTAAGATTCTCTCTCTCTCTCTCCCCTTCTCACTCTGCCCCTTCCCCTCAACTCACTTTCTCTCAAAAAAAAAGAAAGAAAGAAACAAAGAAAGTGCTCCACCACACACCTCTTCCCAAATCTGAAGGAGAAAAAAAGTCAGTATTTAAAATGAGCCCTTCTAATTGTGTGACCCTAGCCCTTACCCAGAGATCAGGACACAAAGCGTTGGCACAAACTGATCATCACAAACTGCCATGTAGTAAGCACATGTTGAGCACTTACTGTATACCAACACTGCCCAGCAAGGAAGGAAGGAGGAACACAAGGTAATACTGAGTGTAGATGTCCTAGGCGTTATGTTACCCACTTCACATACGTGATCATCACAAGTCTTAAAAATTTAAGATCACTATGCCCACTTTACAGATGAGAACACAGAGGCTCCACAATAACAGGGTAACTAACCCAAAGTCCCAAAGTCAATCTGTGGTCATTTGGTCAGTCATATGGTCTATTTGATCCCAAAGGCCTGTCCTTCCACTAAAACTTGCCCCAAGATACAAGGTGAGCCATAATTGTATCTAAAAGAATAGAACAAGATGAATGAGGTAGGTAAGATGTGTTCCAAGTCAAATGAGAACAGAACGGACTGCATAATATGTGTGGCCCAATGCAAAATGAAAATGCAGGGTCCTTGTTCAAAAATTATTAAGAATTTCAAGACGGCAACAGCAGAGCATGAAATTAAGTGCAGAACCCTTCGAATCACAGGGCCTTATGTGAAGACATGCCCATGAGCCAGTCCTGACAGGGATGGAAGAGCTCTGAGAGGTCAGTTGTGGGGAGGGGAGCTCCGTCATCCGTCCACACTGCCGACAGCAGTTCCCAGAGCACTGCAGACCAGAACCCTCTGCAGGGCAGCCAAGCCTCTCCCTGTTTCCTCTGGCCATTCTTTCTGCTGCTGCAGAGCTGGCATTAATGTGAGGGCATGAGAAAGGTCCAGGGGGCACTGCTTGGGTTGGGAGAAGCAGAAGGCAGATCTGGCCCAAACAAATCCTACTAGTTATTATGATATGAGTTTCTTCAGGTGACCCGTGGAAAGAGGTCATTTGGCCTCCGCTCCTGAGGAGATGCCCCAGAGCAGTGGTGCAGTGATCCTCAGTGGAAGGAGGGGCGAAGTCATACCGGATAACAAGAGACACAAGTGGCAGGGACATAGCGCCAGCTCACGTGTGAGGAGTGAAGGCAGAGAAAGGCTGAGACCCAGTGAGTATAAGAACAATCAGCTGGAGTGAGAAACATGGGGTTGGTGCCTGGCGTCCTTACCACCTCACTGGGTGACCTCCAGTCAGCCACCGAGTCCTGGGGGCTCAGGACACCCCAGTTCCAGGTACGTAGGAACTTACGGGCATGCCATGTGGCCATTAAAAGCAATGTTTACCCACTTACTTTTTAATGTTAAATCAAAAACCAGTGCACAAAATTGCATATTTATGATGCTTACAGACATGTAAATGGCAAAAATAACCCTTAGGTAGAAAAAAAAAAACAAAACAAATACAGAACACATCAAAATGTCAACAAGGGGCAGTCCAGGGAAACTTGGGTAACTTGTTTCTCCGTTCTCTTTTTGTGACTGGTCCAATTTTTATTTAATAAACATGTTTATTTTTCAGAAGTAATTTTTTGGGGAAAATAAATTCAGTTGGGCTAATGGTGCCCATCTAGCTTATAAGGACCTTCAAATGACCCCTTCATATTACAGAGTGTAACCCAGCCCCTTACCATAGCAGACACGTCCCTCCTGGAGAACCATATGCCAAAGGTAAAGGCAAGGGACATGGAAAAAAGAGGCATCTATGCAAGGCATGGCCATGTTCATCATCTCCTGAAGGCCAAAGCACATAACTCGGGTGGGTTTTCACACATGCCCGTCAAGAAGGCATCGTGCACAAAGCAGGCAGAACATGCGACATGTTGTCCAGGGGTAAACAAAGGTTCATTTTATGACCTCTGACTTCTCACCAGAGAGATCAAAGTCATTAACATGAAGACAGCTTCTTAGTACATGCCACAGTTCAAAGTCAACAGCCTCTACCCTTTCCCCTGGCCTGTCCCTCAAACCGTTGCTGGTCTGGGGGCAGGGAGGAGGACCTAACTGCCATCAGGCAGGACAGAGGGGGAAAGGCAGGGTCACAGAACAATCCTGGAAGTGGCCTTGGGTCTTTGGTTTCTGATTTAACATTTCAATCTCCTTGGCTCAGTTTCCTATAATTCTCAGGGCAGTGCTAAGTAACTGTGTTTTCTTTTGGGCGTGCAGGTTCAAGGAGAGTGCTAACCAGTGACTAATCCAGGCTAGCCCAGGCTGACAGACCGCGTAGCTGGGCCTCCTCTAGTTTCAGCCCTCTGCTGTAGGTTGTGAATCCCCATAGAATCTCTACCCATACTGGACAGGCAGAGCTGCTCCCTGCGGTGGCCTCTCCCTCCCCCCCTCTCCAGGCAACTCCGGTCAAACAATCTCTCAAGACCACTTGCTCTTTATAACCAGGGCTGAGTTATACCATCTTCAGCAACAGGGGGAAAAGAAAAGAGTTCTTAGGCCCCTGGGATGGATGGAAGGCAGCAAGTGACGTCTTGATAGAGCCAGGCAGAAGTTTCAGTCTCTTGTCTCAGGAAGATGCAAGGAGAGAACAAAGACAGGACTCGTTCCCAGAATGGAAAAGCTCGGCCCTGGAATGGCTACTTCCTGCACAGACAAAGGCCAGCCACAACCCATTCGCAGAGGAAACCAGTCAAGAGTTGTGAGTCACACCATGTGGGAATGGGCCCATCCTAGAAAAGGAAGCCAGTTCTTTGTTGATCAGGGTTTTTAAATTCCCTTCTGGGTAACTGTTGTTCCTCACTAGGTTCTCCAGGGGCCCCCAAAACAGAAGCCGGAAGCATTTTTAAGTTTTCCAGGGTTGCTTTTTTTTTTTTTTTTAAGATTTTATTTATTTGACAGAGAGACCAATAGAGGGACACAAGCAGGGGGGAGCAGCAGGCAAGGGAGAAGCAGGCTCCCGCTGAGCAGGGAGCCTGATGCGGGGGCTCAATCCCAGAACCCTGGGATCATGACCTGAGCCAAAGGCAGATACTTAATGACTGAGCCACCCAGACGCCCATCCAGGGTTGCTCTTTAAAGACCAAACCTATTTTCCAGACATAAATCCCACGCTGGGTTCTCAGGACCTTAGCACAATCTGTTCCCTCTGCCTAAAAGTCCTTCCTCCAGATTTGCACTGTGTAATAGGGTAGCTATTAACCACATGTATTTTTTCAAATTTAAGTTATTAATATTAAATACAATTTAAAACTCAGTTCCTCAATCATACTAGCCACATTTCAAGTGTTCAGTAACTACATGGGACTAGCTAGATCACACAGCATGTAACATCTTCAGCATTCAGAAAGTTCTACTGGACAGCATTGCTTTGGATCTTCATGTAATTGGCTCCTTCTCAACCTCTGGTCCCTGTACTACTGCTATCCTCTCAAAGAGTCCACTGTAGACCCAGGAACCTAAAGGACATAAGCTGACTCTCTGTCCCCTTATCCTACCTTTATCTGAAATTACCTTATTTGCCTCATACTTTATTGCCTGTCCCAGCCTTGGAATACAAGCTCCATGAGAGCAAAGAGCTTGTCTGCCCTTTTTATTGCTGTATGTCTAACACCCAGAACAGTATCTGGCACAAACAGAAACTCAAGTCAATATTGTTCAATAAATGAGTCTACTCCGTATCTGTGGGATCAGAGCACACCAGCCACCCAAGACAGCTGTCACTTATCTTTCCATGGAACAAGACAATAGCTAAGCATGGGCCCCAGTTAGAACTTTTGGGATGCTGGGCGTTGTGGGAGTTCCCCGGGTAGAAGCAGGGGGGCTGAAACCCAGCCTGGACCTGATTCTCCTCCAGGAGCCCAGTGGCCTTTCATCACATCCATCAGTCGGTCAACGGGGCCGGGTCCAGCTCTTGTACTGCCCTCCTCTGCTTTTGCAAAAGATCAAAATACTCTCAAGCGTGTTAGACCCCCTTTAACACGTGGTCACTCTTCCTCCGTGTGCATATACAAAGCTGAACGATCGGCTGAGATCCTAAGTTTTAAGGACTGGTTCATATTTTTTTTAAGGTTTATTATTTTAGAGGAGGTCAGGGTAGAAGGGGAGGGAAAGAAAGAATGTCAAGCAGACTCCACACCGAGCTTAGAGCCCAGTGCAGGGCTTAATCTCACAACCCTGAGATCAAGACCTGAGCCGAAATCAAGAGTCAGATGCTCAGCTGACTGAGTCACCCAGGCACCCTGACCTGTGGGTATTTTCATACTCTGCATACTCTATGGATGCTTTCTGATGTCCTCTCTGGAATCAGAGGTGGAGGAAATCTACTACAACTTTGTTTTACTATTAACTTCAATTAAAATTTGAATGGCGGGGCCACCTTGGTGGCTCAGTCGCTTAAAGCAGCTGCCATCAGCTCAGGCCATGATCCCAGGGCCTTGGGATCAGGCCCCAAGTCAGGCTCCCTGCTCAGCAGAGAACCTGCTTCTCCCTCTCTCTCTGTCTGCCACTCTGCCTGCTTGTTCTCTCTATCTCTCTGCTAAATAAATAGATGAAATCTTAAAAAAAATTTTTTTTGAATGGCAAGGGGACACCTGGGTGACTCAGTCAGTTAAGCTTCTGCCTTCCGCCCAGGTCATGATCCCAGGGTCCTGGGTTAGAGTCCTGCATCTGACTCTCTGCTCAGCGGGGAGTCTGCTTCTCTCCCTCCCTCTCCCCTCCCCACTGCTCATGCTCTGTCTCTCTCTCAAATTAATAAATAAAATTTTCAAAAAATTTTTTGAATGGCAAGAATATTACATTCAGCAAAACATCATCCCCATGGCTAAATACGAGAGGAGCATCAAGACAAAAGATAAAAGAATTGGAAAACACACTATGTGTCACGGTACTGAACATTCATAACAAGCTGATACAGAGGAGGGGGCATGGAAACAGGTCACACAGTGAAAGGAGAATGATAAGCAAATACAAGACAAAAGGAAAAGCAGGTGGTATCTGCTCAGAATCAATCCGAAGGGCATAAATATAAAATAAAAATAAAATATAAAATAAAATAAACCAAAGGGTAGCGGAACAGCTTACGCAGCGTACCGTCCAGTTCCTACTAAGGAAACAAATCTGATTTTAAGCTAGTTTCCTCTTAAAGGCGTGCAAGACAGTTGTTTCCTAAATCTCTAACTGCTCTCTCAGTGACACCAGCTAACAAACGCACCAGCCTCAGTAACGGAGGAGCATGGCAGGACAACGCATTTGTGAGAGAACCGCCAAGAAGAACAGGCACTTTTAATCAACCAAACTCCAACTGCCACTTCCTGATGGTGCACGGGAGAAGAAAGAAACACAAACAAGTCAGCTACAACAGAAAGGGAGCAGGGGCGACAGTCTTCTCCAATATCCATTCTGAAATGATTTTTAGGAAATTGAGTCTATTCTGATGTAAAAATCATGAATTGACTTTTGTTTCGTTGGCCAGAACTGCTTGGAGCCTGGTGATAGGCAGCGGAATTGGTTCCCAACTTTAGGCTTTCTCCACTTTGTCTCTTGCTGAGTCTTTTTTTTTTTTTTTTTTTTTAAGATTTAATTTTTTTATTTGACAGAGAGAGAGAGAGGCAGAGAGAATGCGAGTGGGGAGAAGAGGGAGAGGGAGAGGCAGGCTCCCCAATGAGCAGGGAGCCCAATGTGGGGCTCAATCCCAGGACCCTGGGATCATGACCTGAGCCGAAGGCAGCTGCTTAACCAGCTGAGCCACCCAGGTGTCCCTTGCTGAATCTTCAACAGAGAAGCACAGTCACCTTTTTACCTTGACCCACGGATGGTCCTCCTCCAGGTAGGAAGGTCACTCTCACCGAAGTGAGTCCAGGTTTGGGAGGGATACTCACTGAGGTATGGGGAAGGTCGGAACCAGGCGGATCAGCCAAATCAATGGGAAGACAAACATCTCAGGTCACTTACAAGTAGCCCTAGGTTCCCCCTCTAAATCTCAGTTTCTCTCTTAGGTCTTTGATCTCTCTGCAAGGGACAAGATTATCAGCATTCTGATGGCAAGGACTCTACAATACCCAGCACACTGCGTTCCAGACAGTAGAAGTCCAGTAAATGTTTTCTGAATCAACCAATGATTTATAGGCTCTTCCCCATGTTGATTATAATTTCAGAGGTTTCTGACCATATTTTGGGAAGAAGGACCAGGGGGTCAGAAATTCATTCTTGACATTCAGGATTTAAAGTTATAAAAGCTTGATCCAAGACCAGCTAGTCAAAATGCAGTGTTCAGGGTGGGCCAAAGACGGGACTCGCAAACCTGTCCCCAGCGCACCCACTCGTCCCTGGCCAGAGTCAGGAGCTGACACACATTGGAGTGCCAGGGCCTCAGGCCATGAGAGAGGGGCTGCTGACTAACACTGTCTTTCCCGTCCGAATCAAAGCCAGCTGCCCTCACTGTTGTCCCTGACTTGAAGGGGCTAGATCTTGGCCACTGCTGGGCAGCACAGGGCCAGGCTGAGGTGGTTAAGGAACCAGCTAAGAGTGGTCTTTCTTTGATGGTTATTTTTTTAAGGCAAGGAGGCAACTTACTGGCCAACCAATTGAAGTTTCCTTTGAGGAAGGAACAAGTGGCCTCAAGCAGGATGGGCGCCACCATCCATCAAAAGTCTCACATTTTTATCCCAAAGTCTATGCCATGTCAGTCTTCCAAATGGTTACTACCGACCTCTTAGAGCAAGTAAAAACGTGGGCCTATATCCCCTTGATCCTCTTGCCCTGTAAAGTTCTTACAGGCAAATATCATCGTTGTTAAGCACAAATGCATCATTTTATGCAATAAAAATGTATAGCTATTTTGTATAAAGCAGGTTAGGTGGTGGGATATTCAGATAAACCCTCTGGCTGAAAACAACTCTGTAGAAATCATCTTAAAGCTAATGAGGAGTGGAAAAGATAGCATAGTCCTGCCAGTCCAATTTTGGAAGAAGCTTGAGCCCAAAGAGTTTGGGGGATTATGTGAGTGCCAAAGTTGCTTTTGTCTTGAAGACGTTGTAGGGGGACGGAGGACAGAAGGCAAGGTGAAGTATGCTTTCAATGTAAGGACTTACAGGATACCTTTTCCTGCATTAAGCTGGTTCCGAAGGGCTACAGACTCGGGATGAGGATGATGCAGGATGAATCTGTCGCCTCCTGGTCCTCCCCAAACCCACTGGCCCAGAAAGAAGGTTGCTCTGGGGGCCAGTAGCATCTCATTCATTGACCCAGGATAGCTAAACAAGTGTCTGCCGTATTTGTTAAACTCTGCATGCATGCTTTAAAAATTGGGGTGTGTGTGCCATATTTTAAAATTGAAAATTATTGAAAAAACATCAACAATCCCATAGTTAACCCTTTCAAGTATAGTTCATGTCCAGACTTTTCTATCTTAGCTCCGTGTTCAGCAAACTAAAAAACCACGAATGAGTTCTCCAGAGACCATCTCAACCAGCCTTCTGTGTACAGCCAAGTAAATGCTTACTACACCCAGTTTTCAGACGATGCAACTAAATCTAATGAACTTGATTGATTTATCCAAGGCCATAGTGATTTCATCTGGAGAGTTCATTGAGAATTACTTTTACTTCTATTTCTCAAAAAAAAAAATTCTATCTTTTTTTAAAGATTTTTATTTATTTATTTGACAGAGAGAGAGATCACAAGTAGGCAGAGAGGTAGGCAGAGAGAGGGGGGAAGCAGACTCCCCGCTGAGCAGAGAGCCCGATGTGGGGCTCGATCCCAGGACCCTGAGATCATGACCTGAGCCGAAAGCAGAGGCTTAACCCACTGAGCCACCCAGGTGCCCCCAAATTCTATTTTTAACTCACCTCCCCCCCATATACCCATTCCTTATGTTACAAATCCATTGGAAAGATTTTCTAGTGTTGTATCTACTGCACTGAGATAGCCCCAGAACTGAGTCTGCATACCCAGGACTCTATTCTGCATATTTCAGAGACAAGCTTGTGGCCAGAAAAGTGTGAGTGCCTGTAATTAACAAGGCTTTTGCAAATCTCTCCCTTAATATTGATGCAATGATACAATTCAGATGGTGCAAGAGCAGGGATTGAAAAAACAGGACACATAATCAAGCCTGGACTTGAGGGTGGCTTCCCAGTGAGATGCTCACCAAAAACAATGCTGCGAAAACCACCAGTCACACATCACGCTTTGGGAAACAGCATCACACCACCGGACCAGCCATTGCCCCAGAGCAAGGAACGCAAAGGAAGCACTGCCTAGCCGGGGGGGGGGGGGGGGGGGGGGGGGGGGGGGGGGGGGGGGGGGCTGGGCAGGAGTGAAGGAGGAGAGGCAGAAATGGCAGCAGTGGCTTAAGAAGTAGATCCATGAAGTTTTTAAGAAACCACCTTCTTATTAATACAAATACATGTTTAGAGAGCAACTTCGTTTACTGCTAATTCTCTCTACAATCGTCCAATAGGTTAAAACAACTGCCATAGAGCATGAGATTTTCAACCCTGGTCATTGCAAACACAAGAGCTTTATGTTGCCTCTGGGCAATGTCCGCCCTTCTGGGATTCCTGGCACTCTCGGCAGAAGCTGTGCAAACACCATCACTGTAAGGAACCACCTTCCAAGAGAATGCTCTCTTCGTGGACGTCAGCAAGCTGGTGGTGAAGTTAAAACTTGCACAGTCAAGTTCCAGCCAGCGCGTTGGGAACTGTGGGTTTCCAGAGGTGTGGCCATTTTCTCTCCAACGGTTCGGGTCACAGAGAGCCTCAGTGGGTCTGTTTTAGGGCATATACTGAGAACCACAGCTGTGACCACAGAATGGAGCCTCCGAAAGCCCCTTATTTCTCAAACTACCTTGCAGGGAAAGAACCCAGAAGATGCAAAGGGGAAATGTTCAAATGAAACGAAGAATGGACGAAACAGAAGAGGGAGGATAAGAGATGAGATAGACTGTGATGGATAATGCCCTTAGAGGTTGAGGTGAACAGAGGGAATGGGTGTGTCTACACCCCCAAACGGATCCTGCTACAACTGCCTCTCAATTTAAATACTCAGTCTAGTCTCTTAAAATTCACTTCTGTGGCAAAGAGAAGTGATGAGAGGATTCCCTGCCTTTCAACTCTGATTTTTGTGTCATTTAGCACTCAGATTGGTTTTACAGGGACATCATGTAAAGTTTGAAGAATCTGTCTACACACACACACACACACACACACACACACACACAATTTAAGATGACTAAGATCTCGTTTGCACTCCCTGCTTGGATTAAGAGCAATGACAACTGGAATTCCAAATATTGCGTGGAAAACAGCACCAACTCCTCCCTTCTTGTTTTCAAAGCTCTCTCTCCACAGGCACAAAGGAAAGGATCCCCTACAGCACTCCGGTCTCCTCAGGTCAACCCCATTTCACAGATGGGAAAAGTCAGAGAGGCCTGCAGATCCATAAGGGAGGCAGGATTCCAAGACTCCCATTTCTAAATTACCAGCCCATAGACAACAATCTTGACCAAAATACCGGTAACTCCCTAGACACCCCTGACGTCCATCCTCTGTGCCCATCCTCCCAACACAGCACCATACAGGGTGTATTTCTTGGCTTGTTTTCAGACTATGACTCCAGAGCGATAATGGGGAATAATGGAGTCCAATTAAGCAGGTACATCAATGTCAGCAGCACGATACTCCTACTCAGTCCCACTAATTAAGAATCTCTGCCATTTGGTAGGGAACACACTTATAGCTACAGGGCACCCAGATCCACCCTGCCAAGGAAAACAGAAAACTCTAGGGCTTCAGAGACATCAGGCAGTGCCTGTGAATTAAGAGGTCGGTCAAGTATGAGTTGAATGTAATGATAATCACTTGCATGCACTCGTACAGAATTCGTACTTATGAGAAGCCTCTTCCCATGCATTCTTCCTTCTCTGCTCCTCCTGCCTTGGTCACCTCTCCCACGCAGAGAAGAGGGAATGTGAGAGCCACTAAGGGAGAGGACCTTAGCTGATGATCAGTCCAACCCTCCTGTTTTCCAGAGTGAAAAGCTCCTGAGAGGGAAGATTCTCATCTCTCGGACACAGCTTGGTGACGAGAGCGCCAGCAATTAACCAAGGTTAACATTTCCTCAATTTTAACATTGAATACAAGCATCTCATCCTCTTCCCTCCCATTCTACCCAGAGGCAACATCCCTGTGGATATGTCTAAGCCATAGTCGCATACTAAACACTCATAAGTCATGGTACTTTAACACAGTCAAATTTATCAATTATCAACCTTTTCACTTTTGAGATGTTGGAGTTTTTTGGGGGGATGTCTTTTCTAAAAAAATATTTTTAACCCTTAAGGTCATAAAGATATTCCCCTGGATTATGTTTTAACAGTGACAAAGTTTTGATTTTCACATTTAGGGCGAGCTAAAATTTATCTTTATGTATGCTATGACATAACGAGCTACTATTTTTCTATAGAAAGCAAGTTGTCTTGGCATGAGACACTGAAGAGCTCAGCCTTTCACACTGTTTTATAATACATGGCTATCCATGCCAGAAGTTCACAGGGATTCTTAGGTCTGTTTCTCTGCTCTAATCTGTTTTACTGATCTCCTCATTCTTTAAAACTTTTTTTTTCCCCCAGAAGTATCAGACCTATCTATGTACCTTACTCTTCGACCAAATGAATTTCAGAATTTGTTTGTATAGTTCTAAGAGAAATCCTATTGGAATATCGATCAGAATTGTCTTAAATGAGATGCTTTTATGCAAAAAGTTGTCCCATCTATGAATAGACCATTATCCATTTATTACATACCCTGATAATGTTTTACAATTTTCTTCATCGAAGCCTTATCTATGTTTTATTTCATTTATTCCCAGGTGCCATACAGTTTAGTTGTTATTATGAACAATATCCTTTTTCCTATAGGTTGCTGTTGTTTTACGGAAGTGCTATTGTTTTTTGTATGTTGATACTGTACTCTGCAATTATGCTTATCTCTTTTATTATATATAATACTTCTGAAAGTTCTTGAATTTTGAAGGTACACAATCATATGATCTTCATATAACGAGAACTATGTCTCTAATCTTCCATCCTTGTGCTTCATTTATTCTTCTTATCTTACTGCATTGGCTAGGTCCACTAGCACACCGTTGAACAGAAGTGGTGATATCTAGTATCCTTGCTCTTATTTCTGACTCTATCTGGGAATGCTTCTAAGGTTTTCCTAGTAAGCATGATGTTGGCCATAGAATGGCAGTTGCCTTTTTTCATGTTCTCAGATGACATCTTCCCAACTAGTAAGCTCCTGAGGCACCTGGATGGCTTTGTCAGTTAAGCATCTCCCTTTAGCTCAGGTCATGATCTCAGGGTCCTGGAATTGAGCCCCACATTGGGCTCCCTACTCAGCAGGGAGTCTGCTTCTCCCTTTCCCTCTGGCCCACTGCATGTGCATGTGCTCTTTCTCTTCCTCAAATAAATAAATAAAACCTTTAACAAAAAAATTCCAGCTACTAATTTCCTTTGGAGCAAGGCCTAAATCTAAATCTCATACACCTTTCCATCCACTGTTGAACAGTGCCTGTCCTACAGGAAATGAACAACAAATGTTTGCTTTTTGCTTCTATGTTTTGAAACTCCACTACTCAGTGTTTCTTTTGACACTTTCTGCTTCTCTGACCCCAGCAAACGCAGTAGATACTGCAGCGATATTTGGCTAGATGGCTCTTTTTTTTTTATTAATTATTTTTTGCACCTGCTGGTTCTAAGATGAGGCTTTTCGAGCACATGTGCACACGTGTGTGTGCACACACACGTGTGCACATACTTAAATCTTATGGAGATTAAGCACATACTTAAATCTTATGGAGAAGATGGCTCAGGTACTGAGGCTCTGAGAGTTCATGAAGAAGACAAACGATACTGGTTTTTAAAAAGTGAATTCTGTCAGGGATTTGGGATTTGATTACCATCTGAAAACTATCCTCTCCCTTGTCCCTTCCATGTGAATGAGGATTTGGGGGGGATTAACTGGCCCCAGAATGACCAGACTTTTCCAGAAACAAAAGGAGCAGCAACTCCACAGGCAGGAGGGGGCTGCTCATGCATTTCAGCCGGAGTGATGCCACACACCTTCTGGCTTCTTGGCAAGAATGCAGGTCCCAGGAATGTGACCAGCAGTGACCCCAGGGCTGCACGTGCAAACCCACCAGGAACCACCTTCAGTCCTGACGAGGAAACGCTGCTGCTGAGGAAGGGAGAAACAGAACCACGGGCCTCCTTCCTTCTTGCACACAAGCGCCTGCTCCCTTTGCCCCTGACAGAGCCATCGGCCGCCTTCTTGAGCCATTTCCCCAACCCTTGGCTCACTTGTCTGAGGTTCAAGGAGGAATGCAAATGTCAGGAGACAAGACTCCAGCCCTCCTCAGCCTGTCTGAGCAAACCGCTGGGAAGAGGGGAAACTGAGTGCTGCACACCTGGGGTAAAATCAGAATGACTGGCCGCAGGGACCGGCACCCCAGCAGCAAGAAGTGCAGAGGCCAGAGCAGGCATGGGCAACGGGGAGAAGACTGTGCTCCTCTTGAAGCAGGGAACGCGAGTTCGAGTCTCAGCCCCACCACTGCCTTGCAATGTCATCACAGGCAACCTTTCCATCCCTGAGTACCTCATCTGCACCATGGGGACAGGCACGATGGCCTCAAGTGCTGTCGCAGCAGGGACCACAGATAAGGGAGTCTCTGAAATGCCCCAGGCCTCTGAAGGAAATCTGCATGAAGGCTAGGGGCTGGACATCCCCGAGTGGATGGCACGAAGGACCAACGCATGCTGAGAGGAATGGGGATAAGCCGTGAGCTGGGCTCTGCCAGCAAGACCCATAAAGCCTTCCCCTCCGGTATCATTAAAATGGCTTTGTGACTTAGCAGCCTCTCAGGATACAAGCAGCCCACGGCAGAACAAAGCGGGAGTGAGAGAGGCTGAGCAGGACTGGCTGGACTGGACCCCTCCAGGCTCGTCTTCACCTCCTCCTCTCCCGCAGCCCCCACATCCATGCCAGGAAGGAGTCTTCTGGGTCTGTCTCCACTCTGAATGGCAAAGGCAAATGCAGCCACTCTGCGCTGTTCGCCCTGCCGATGTCCCAGGAATGATTCTTGTTTCCCTCGCATCACTCCCAGCCCCAGAAGAAGCTCCAGTGTGCTACTCCCTGGCCGGGGGGCGTCCTCCCTGGCTGGGGGGGCACGCTTCACTCCTCTGCACAAAACCTTCAGGGGCTCCCACTTGTCACTGCGTCCAGACTTCTCAAAAAGCACCTGTCCCAAACTGGGTTCGCTCCCACCCCATCTCCCCACAGGCTCCCTCATCAGCCACAGACCACCTGCCTTTACCCAAGAACACACGCGCCATTTGTCCCTGGACTTGGGTGCTCCTTTCTGAATCATGAATTAACTAGAATTCTTCTAGTTAAGGCCCACAGTGCCCTTAACACAGGAAGTTTTCAGAAGGCAAAACTGAGGCCAAACAACACAGATGGCCTTTGAAAACAAACGCTGCGAGAGGACTGAGAGAAGCCAGGCAGAGAAGACCACAGACTGATGATTCCGGGCATAGGAAACATCCGTAAGAGGCAAATCCAGAGGGACAGGAAACAGATCAGGGACTGGGGGAGGAGAGAGTGACTGCTCAGTGGGTGCGGGGTCCTCTTTGTGGACCAGGAAAGTGTTCTGGAACTGAGAGCAGTGACATTTGTGATGTACTTAATGACAGTGAATTGCATCCTTTAAAATGGTGAGTGTTGTGCTGTGGGTATTTTACCAACACACACACACACACACACACACACATATACACACCCCGAGGCTGAGAATATATAAATAATTATTCCAGGGGCGCACAGCTAGTAAGTAGATTATAGGAGTTGAATTTAAGAGCCTGGTTTTTCACGATCATTTTAAGAGTCAACAGAGAGCCATGCCTCTACATCTCTACATCCAACCCACGTCAGGTGCATGCCTGCTGATGCCTCCTCTGAGTGATCAGGCCTTGATAGCTCTTGTTTCCAGAAATGCCCATGGTACCCAACCCTGTGCCGTCTTACATGCTGGTCTTTGTCCCCATAGATGGACGGCGCACTCTCTGAGGGCAGGACCTCTTGTCCAAGCCTTCCCAGGGGGCTTACTGCCTTCACTGGTGTGCTGGACACTGGAAAGCATTCTGGATGGCGTTTATATTTTTCACAGTTTTAACTTGTATTTTGGCTGGAAAGTTCCCACGTTCTTTTGCTCAGCAGAACATAACACTCTCCTTTTGGCATCGATTCAATCTCAGGAAATGCCTTTTTGTCACAGAACCACTAAGCCAAGTGCTACCTATTGTTTTCTCATTGATGGGGGAAAAGTTACCACCACTGTATCCACTTAGTCATAAGAGAAAGTTTCATTTCTCTACTTCAAACACTGTGAATATTATAGGTTGCATTTTTAATAGAGCAAGCCAATAAATAAAAACATGTGACATAATGGCTTAGAGTTTAAACACGTCAACTGAAAAACAAGTTTTATTACTTCACTTGAATTTTTTTTGTTGTTGTTCTCTTTTTAGTCTATTAAGGAACTAGCAAGGGAAACCCAGGTTAGCCTTGAGTCCACCACTTATGACCTTGGGCAAATCCCCTGACGCCTAGGGGTAGTTTTCCTGCCCACAAAATGGGAATAAAACGTGCCTTCCTTGGGGCTTCTGGGTGGCTTAGGGGGTTAAAGCCTCTGCCTTCGGCTCAGGTCATGATCCCAGGGTCCTGGGATCAAGCCCCACATTGGGGGGGGGGGGGGGTCTCTGCTCAGCAGGGAGCCTGCTTCCCTTCCTCTCTCTCTGCCTGCCTCTCTGCCTGCTTGTGGTCTCTGTCTGTCAAATAAATAAGTAAAATCTTTAAAAAAAAAAAAAGTGCCTCCTTACAAGCCAGACAGAAGTGATGGAAGACATTACGGAAACACGAAGTGGGAAGAGCTCAGTAAAGGACAGAGCCCTGGATGTAGGGACCTGGAATGGCAGGAAGGAGGGAAGTGAATGCACCTTCCTCTGCACAGCGGTTGGGCTGGTCTAGCAGGAGCATATTATACGCGCGCCGACTCGGACACCTCGTGTGAGTAAATTCCCTTACCCGAAGCAGGACCGACAGCACCAGGTGATGAACTAGACCGCGGATTAATCAGACATCCTCGGCTTTTGCATCCACTCTCATTTTTAAGTTTACAAACGACTATAACGGTGCAGAGGGTAGAGAAAGCCCTGGTAGAGAATTATTTACAACTCTGTAATGAAATCAATACAACATGATTTCCATAGGCAGTTCCTGAGCAGGCAAAGGTTGCTTTATCACAATGCTTCTTTGTGACTGTGTCCACTGTGATGGGATGACATGTACAGCATCTTACTCCAGGAGGTGAAGAGGCTTCAGTGATCCTTGTTCCCACAACAGTTCAATGAGAATAACCAGGGGTCCAGATCCATGATCAACCGAGGCAAACTCACTGGATTCCCTCAGCCTTTTTTAAGGTTTTATTTTTAAGAAATCTCTTCACCCAAAGTAGGGCTTGAACTCACAAACTCGAGATCAAGAACCACATGGTCCACCGACTGAGCCAGCCAGGTGCCCCTGGATTCCCTCTGCCTTAAGGGCATCTGCAAGTGGAACTTGGTGTGGACCTTGAAAACCTCCAGGTCCACTGAGCAATGCCGCCATCTGGTGGTCACACAAAGAACTAAGAAAATCAGTGATCATGGGAAATTCTGTTTCTGGCCCTTGAGTTACTGAATCACCTTTTACATCTACTCCAGGAGGCTCTACTTAAGGTACATTTGTACTGAATATTTTAATAAAGAATGTTTTATACTAAGACTCCTGTGTCGTTGATTAAATATGGCCACAGAGTCTTTGAAGTCCCATTAAGAGGCGGAGCTTATTTCGCTATTTCTCCAGTCTGGGCTGAGTCAGTGATGAGCTTTGGAAAAGAAGGCACAGGAAATGATGCGGCATGATTTCCAAGCCCTCACGTCAAGAGGTCTCAGAGTTTCCCTGCTCTCAGAACACCGATGCCTTTCAAACAAGCCCGGGCTAGCCTCCTTGAGGTTGGGACTCCACCTGGAGGAAGGAAGAAAGGCCCAGCTGTGTCAGCCATTTCTCCTGAGGTCCTAGACTGGTGAGTGAGGCCATCCAGGACCAGGCAGCCAAAGCCCAACCGCTGCAAAGAAGGCGATGAGTGAGCCCCCGGAAGACCAGCTAAAGCCAACCCAAAGACTGGCCCATCGAATCACGTGTTCTCATAAGCTGCTAATTTCTGGGTGGCTTGTAACACAGCAGTAAATAACCAATGCACACCCTCAGATTTATGACTTTAGAAATCTGTGTTCCAGGGGCCCCTGGCTGGCTCAGTGGGTGGAGTGTGCAACTCTTGATCTAAGGGTTGTGAGTTTGAGCCCCGCACTGGGTGTAGAAGTTACTTAAAAATAAAATATTTTTAGGGGCGCCTGGATGGCTCAGTGGGTTAAGCCTCTGCCTTTGGCTCAGGTCATGATCCCAACGTCCTGGGGTCCTGGGATCGAGCCCCACATCGGGCTCTCTGCTCAGCGGGGAGCCTGCTGCCCCCTCTCTCTCTGCCTGCCTCTCTGCCTACTTGTGATCTCTCTCTCTGTGTCAAATAAATAAATAAAATCTTTAAAAAAAAAAAAAAAAAGATCAAACATGCCAGGAGTTACTAACACACAGGTACCAGCCCAGCCAGGCCCGAACAGTCAGGCAGTACTATTCGATCTTCTGTGTGAAGTTTGGTTTCTTTTTTCTTGTCATACGTCTACCATAAAAGAAAGAAATCATGTTGTGAGAAAGTAGAACTTCTGTATAAGGAACCTTGTGGGTAAAGAAAAAAAATGAGGGAAAAAAACCATTGCGGGCGAGTTAAAAAGAAAAAAAAATGTTTAGCTGGTCTTCTTGCCATTAATTAGCTCCAGAAAAAGTGCAGGTAAGCACACTTCAAGAGAACTGGCCCAAGCCCCACACTCCAGACCCAGACCAGGGGTCCATGCTGCTAAGGTTCCAGAGATTTCTGTGGCTCAACGAGCAAAACTATGTTCTCTGTTTTCTTGTCTTGGAAGCTTTGCGGAGTTGCTGCAAAGGACTGCGGAAGGGCCTCCAGGCTGAAAGCTGAAGAAGGAATGGCTCAGGGAGCTGATGGAAGACGAAGGTCTTCCCTCTCCCCAGCCCGTGACTGGGGACAGGGTGGTGGAGAAGGCAAGGATAAAGACTGTGCTGATGGGGACTGGGGACGCTAGAGAAGCAAGACTAGTTGACGTGAGTGTTGGGGAGCTGCTGACGGATGCACAGCCCAAGCAGAAATGAAGGCTGCCATCTTGGATGGTCAGGAAAGTAAGGAAAGCCCAACTGAGTACCACAGGATCACAGGAATAGAAAAATGCAGCCACTAGGGTAGAGAAGGACCTGACTCCCAGATAATGACAGCCATGTTGTCCTGGACAGCAGTTCTAACACCGGGGGATTGTCAAGGATGTTTCTCCTGTGCTGGATCTAGCTGGCTTCTGCCTCCTCTCTCTAAACCCACAAGAGCTAACATGGTGTGCTGTGTATCCGCTGAACCCTGCCCCTGAAGCAAATATGTTTCTGTGTTTTCCCACAAATCATGTTGTATCTGCTGCTGTCTTCCCGAGTAAGGAGATGAATAGAGGTAAGAAAAAGCCAAGTCACCTTAGCCCAGGAAGGGGTCCCCAAGTCCTTTCCCAGTGGAGGTCCAGGTGGCCACAAATTGCCCCCCACCCCGACACATACTCCCCACCGAGCTCCATGGGAAAGGAAGCCTTGCAGAGCACAGGAGGGAAGGCGGCCTCCATCTCTCCTGTGGGTCTTTAATCTGGCTCTGCAGCTCCCCACACTGGGCTCCCACTAGCTATCTGTGGCCTCCCTCTCCAACTGGACCCGAGCCAGCTTTCTCTTCCCAGATCCCACCATTCCCCATGAAACCCAAGCCTGGCAATCTACATCACATGATTCCATCAGAAACAAAAGCATCCTAACTTTCCAAGATCAACATTACTCCACCTTGACCCAGAGCCAAGGCCATCAAACGCATACCTAAGCAACAGACATTTACCAAACCCTAGAACACTTTCTTTCCAAAACTCTGGGGCCGGCGGCCGTGAGACCTCCAACCAGACTTCCTTCCTTGGCTCAGCTTTGACCATGAACCTGTCTCAGCTCAGCAGCTGGCCAGAAATGCCAAGGTGCCTTAGCGCCCAAGTTCCCAGACAAGACTGCATTGCTGAGGATCAGGGGAGGCCGGAACGGGTCGGGGCACGGGGGCAGGAGCAAGAGGGAGACGGCACGGCTGGGCCTGAGATCACCCAGATCTGGAGGGCACTGGGTGAGGTTTTCTCATTGCTATGTGGGGACAATCTACGAAGCCTCACGGGCCAGTAGCCAAGGGGCTTGACCTACATGATCTCAGTTCAGTGAGCTTCATTCATCTTCATCAATGCTGCTGGTGGGGATTATTTTACATCTTACAGATCAAAGTTTTCAGGTCAAAGTTGCCCAAAGCCACAGGCCCAGGAACTTGCCCGGACTGGATTCAAACAGATACTGATGTTTTTTCAGGCTCTTCTCTGCTCCCTTCCAGATCAGTCCTCAAGTCAAGTTCTGTCTGGAAGCCCTACTTTCTTTCTTCCTCAAGTCTGTACATAAGCACTTGTCTCTCATGTAAAATTCTCTGAGACGTCAAGCTATCAGGCAGCTCGACAAAACAACCCTATTCTGAGAGGAGACTATGGATGAGGGTAGCATCATGAGGATGGAGACTCCGTTTTGTTCCCTGCTGGACGCCCAGCATCTGGGACAGTGCCTGGCAAATGCTGACACACGGTTGGTACCCAGTCAACGTGAGTGTTGAACAAACACCCTTCCAGATGGCAGATTCTTCCAAAGTTTTCATGGTTTCCTGGTCAAACCCCTTCCTAAAAACAAGGCAAGGTTTCAAGAGCCCTCAGCGAGACTAGAGCAGCCACAAAGACACAGCATAACTCAGATACGTGCAGGTTCCCCCTCAGTCCTCATGAGATCAGGCTGCAGCCAACAAACAGAAAAGTATCGGCCTGACTTGGCTCCTGCAGCCAGAGAAGCAGCAGTTACCTCCTGGAGGGACACTGACAGCTGCCCACACCCCTCTCAGTTACCTATCAGCTGAGCAGTTGCAGAATAGTTCAAATGCTTCTTGCTAATTCTGCAGCACAATGGGCCCTTGCCGTTCAGGGCTGCTGGTCTGGGTTCCCAGCCATCTCCTGTGCACCCCCCACCCAGGAATGACAGGGTACACTGGACTCCCTGCCGTGACTCACAAAAGCTCCTCAGCCAGACTCCCTTTAGAGATGCTGAGTCAGAAGACCCTGCGACACCACTTATTTCCTTTAGGAGAAGAACAGACCAATTGCAGTGGCCTTGCTGAAACTGGGCAAGCTCCGGGGGCCCCACATTACTTCTGCTGACCTGCAGGAAAAGCTCAACTAAGAAGCCAGGCCTTCTATCAGCTTGGGAGTAGCCCCCAGACAGGAATAAGCCAAGGTCCCTGGCTCGAGGAGCTTACAACTCGTTTGAAAACCAACACAATTTTTAAATTGGCTTTAAAGTGTTTTAAATTTAATAATTTTTTAAAAATATATTTCAACATAATTTTAAATAATTTACATTTTTAATAAAATAATTATAATTCTCTTTATTGTGAAATTAAAATGTATACTAAAGCACACAAAGGACACTAGTCTTGTTGACATACATATATACCCATCTAACCACACATAGACCAAGACATATGGGATATTTCCAGCACCTCAAAAGGTTCTCTCATGTATCTCCCTCACTGATCTACACCCCACAACAATATCCTAACTTCCAATACCAAGTATAATTTTGCCTGGTTTTGAACTTCATGTCATTGCAATTGTATTGCTCACACTAGTTTAAGTCTGGTTTCTTTCACTCAACGTATCTCTGAGATTCACTCATAAGGAGTGTGTGCTCATTCTTTTAGATTTCTGAGTGCTATTCATTGTCTACATACACTACAATTCTTTATCCATTTGCCAATTGGTAGAAACAACCAAGTCACTTCCGGTTTGGAACTATTATAAACAGGTTGCTACAGACACGCTTACCAGTCTTTTGGGGGATGCATATACTCAGTGCTTGTGATATCTAGCTAACAGCAGGCTGGCATGGTCCTAGGGAGACCCGTATTTAACATTGATAGAAACTGCTTGTGTCCCAAATTGATTGTACCATTTCACCTTTCCACGAGCGGTGGGTCAGAGTTCCAGCTTCATGTATGAGTACTTTATTCCTTTTTACAGCCTGATAATACCCAGTGTATGGACAGACGACAGACATGGTGTACCAATCAGTCCATCAGTTATTAGAAATCTGAGCTGTTGCTGCATTTGGGTGATTACGAATAATGCTGGTATGAATATTCCCATGCAAGTCCTTGTGTGGACACACGGTTTCATTCCTCTTGGGATACTCCTAGGAGTGGGACTGCTGGACCATATGGTAATTCTATGAGTAACCTCTGGAGGAACCGCCAGACAGATTTCCAAAATGGTTGTAACATTTGACAACCTCACCTGCGAAGAATGATGGCTCCAATTTCTCCACATCCTTGGCAACACTTGGCATTGTCAGTCTGTTTAAATTTTACTCATTCTGGTGGGTGTATAATAGCGTCTTGTATACGGCAGTAATCTGCACTTTCCTAATGAGTAATAAGGTTAAGCACCTTTTCCTACCCTACACTCTCCACCTCCATATCCTCTGATCCCCCAGATAGATGTTGCTACCCACCCACCCCAGCGAGAACCACTAGACAAGAACACCTGCTTGGCTTTTATTCCCCCAGGCTCTATTACAAAAGTGGGAGTTTGTTTCATTAATCGATAATCAACTTAGATCAAAATATTAAATAGGGTTTTTTTTTGCAAAACCTCCCTTTGGAAATCCATCCAAAGAAATGTTCCATCACTGCTTCTGTCCCCAGGAACAATAGTAGTTGTTAGACACTGGAAAGGGGCAAGTAAGTGTGAGTGGGAGTAAGCTGGGAAGGCTTCCTGTGGAGGTGAGCTCACCTACAACTTGAAAAACAGGTTAAACCGATAAACAGGAAAACCATCTACGCAAGGGGAACTTTGTGAGGAAGGCAGAAAGGCTCTGGGAATCTTGGGGCCAGGAAGGAGTCTTGCTTTGACAGGAATGTTGCAAAGCATGTCTTAGGGCCAGATAAAGTTGAAAGGATTTATTAATATAAGATCTACAAAGAGCTCTTTGTGTCACAGGTGCAGCAAAGGTTTTGGGATGGGAACTGATGGCCTTTTTTACAGAGAAGGTGCCAAACAAAACACACCAACAAACAAAAACCAAGGGGACAGGTGAGACAAGGGTGTTATGATTTTGTCCACAGGGTCAGACAGAAAACCCACACAGATTTAAAAGGACCATTAGCCAATGCCTAGGCCAGATAAGGAGACTGGCCCAAGAGGGATTTCACTTCTGAAAGCTTTCATTCTCTACTCAGTCCTGCCAGGCCACTCTCTCCTTGTTTCAGAGGAGGTTGGCCAAACAGAAGAACAAAGGAACAGGTCCTCGTGCTTCCTACTGATCCCATGACTACATTCTAAAACACTTCCAATGGTTTTCCCTTGCTCTAGAAAAACCACAAAGGCCTGAAACCCTCACCTCACTGCTCTCTCCAGCTCCCCCAATCCCGGCTCTGCACTCTGGCTACCCTGGCATTCCTACAGCTCCAGGAATTTTTCCCACATGCTCTTCCAACTGCCTGGAAACCTTCTCCCACCCCCTCACTTACTCCTCTCCATCCTTCATATCTCATCGTCTTCAGGAAACTCTTCCCTTACACACCACTCTTTCTGAGTTCAGATCCAATTGCTACGATACACATTCTCTTGGAACCCCTCTTCTTTCTTTTTGAACACTGATGTCTGTTACAAGTACACCACCTCATCTTGGTGTTTGCTTGATTCAAGTCTGCACAGGAGAAAAAGCCACATCTGTTTCTGCTCATTATCATACCCCATTGTCCTGCACAGTGCCTGGCCCATGAATGGATGAAGGAATGAATGAATGAATGAATGAAAGAATCAATGACCACAGAGAGTCTAGCAATTAGTAAGTTCTAGTCCTCTGGCCCCTGGTAAGACAACAAAATGACATAGCAATTCTACTCTCCGGTGTATACCTGGGAGAAATGTGCACATATGTTCCCCAAAAGACATGTACAAAAATGCTCATGACAGTATTATTTATAACAGTCGGGAACTAGAACAACCTAAGTATCCACAAAGAGTAAAACAGATGGACAGTGGTATGGTCATTTAATGGAATACTATACAGCAGTGAAAATTAACAAAATGCCATTACTCACTACAATGTGGCTGAATCACACCAACCTAACACTGAGCAAAAACAAAGTTAGACATGAAAGGGAACATAATGTATAATAATTACATGAAATTCAAAATCAGGCCAACTAAATTAGGGTCAAAAATTTCAAAGTTAAAAACACCTTTAGAGGGGGAATAATGACTGGAAGGAGGCAAAGAGGCTCCCAGGATTTTGGTAAAGTTCTGTTTCTTGATCTGGGTACAGATTTTTGGGGGATATGCTCACTGTATGAAAATTCATTGAATGTTCACTTGTTATTTCTGTAGATATACCATACTTTAGCAAAAAGCTTACTGGAAAAATAAAAAAAAGGAAGACAATTCCTTCATTAGATGTGCTGGACCTCAATGCGCCAAGAGGGTATCTCAGGGGTCTAGGAGCACAGTCTCCAATGCTGCTGGCACGTTTCTGTGTGGACACACGGCCCACAGCACACACGGCCCACAGCAACCACCATGTCACTCTCTTTACTTTCTCTCCCAAGAAACACAAAGCAGAAACAAAGTTGCTATTGAACGACCTAATCCAAAAATGTATGAAATGTAATGCAAAAAGTAGAACAAAACATTTTGTTCTATACAGCTATAAATGTGTTGACAAACACATAGAGCATGTGTTTGGGAAGAGAATAAGTAGGGGAATTCAGTGCAAATTGGGCAGATTCTGTGCAAACTGCATTGTAGAGAAGTAAGCATGTGACTGGGAATGTAATTTGGGAAGGGGAACTTGATCTCTTTAAATGTTGTAAAAACTGCATTATGATTTTCTTGGTTTAAGCAACTTCTTCTCAAGCACTCTGGTTGCAAAGAAGTTGTGACTTTGTAATCCTAAATGCGTGTTATTCAGTACTTGCTGCGAGAAGATTGAGTTTCAGCCTCTCTAGGGCTGAAAGTGTGAACATTTTGTGCACATACATTTGTTCTCTTCGAGACAGCCCAGCTGGCCCAGGGAAGGTTCAGGTTTGCCCACAGCCCAGTTAATCAGCTGTCAGGACAAAGGGCGGGGAATAGTGTTTTTCATAACTAGGATAGTATGATTTATAAAAACATCTGTACATAGTGATAACCAAGTTTCTAGTGCAGAGTTCCCAAAACCCTTGGAATTTCCTGTAATGAGACAAGTATCTTTTGTTATATTAGTAAGTTGGCTTTTGGTGGACACCTACAGATGAGGGTTGGTAGCTAGGAGGACCAACCATGTGACTGGAGGGTTGGGACCCAATAGCCAATGATTGAATCAATGGTGCCTACATAATGAAGCCTCCAGAAAAATCGAAAAAGAGAGGGTTTAGAGGCTTCTAGGTTGGTGAACACATGGAGATTCAGGGAGAGTGGTGCACTTGAAGAGGGCGTGGGAGCGCCTCACCCCTTCCTTCTACCTTGCTCTATGTCTCTTCCATCTGGTTGTTCCCGAGTTACTCCCTTTTATAATAAACCAGTAATCTAGAAAGTAAAATGTTTTCTGGAGTTCTGTGAGTCACTCTAGCAAATTAGTCGAACCCAAGGAGTAGGCCACAGGAACCCGGATCTATGGTGGGTCGGTCAGAAGTACTGGTAGGGGCACCTGGGTGGTGCCGTCGGTTGAGCGTCCAACTCCTGATTTTGGCTCAGGTCATGATCTCAGGGTCATGGCACTGGGCTCCGTGTCAGGCTTCGCACTCAGCGGGGAGTCTGCTTGAGATTCTCTTTCTCCCTCTGCTCCTCCCTCCACTCATGTACTGTCTCTTTCTCTCTCAAATAAACAAAATCTAAGGAGAAGGGGGAAGAGGAAGAGGTGGAGACGACAACATGCAGGTAACAACCTGGGCTTGTAACTGGCATCGGAAGTGGGAGCAGGGGGGAGCCGTGGATAATGCCAGGTAGTGTCAGAACTGAGTTGAATTATAGGAATTGAGCTGGGGCTAGAAAACCACATATACATATTTTGAAAAACCTTTAATGGTCTGAGCTTGTAGTCAAACTCTTAAACCTCTCACTGCTTGGGCTGAAGCTCCAGCAATGAATCTGGCCATCCCGGGCAAACACCCCAAACTCCAGCTAAGATGCATGTTCACTAGCCACACTGCTGCCACACCTCTGTATGCGGGGCGGTGTCCTGGGTTCCACGGCTGATAGCAGAAGTTTAACCAGAAGGCATCAGCTCTAGAGATGATTGGCCAACTGGTGGGGCAGACACGCACTCTCATACCCTGGGTGGTTATTTTTATCAAAATAAAAATGCGTACCCCTTTGACCCAGCAATCCTACGTAGAGAAAGTGGATCCTTCCAGGGAAGTCATACACATGGCCACCATTTGGGGCCTGTGGTTTTCTTCTGAACACAAGCAAAGATACACCTGCTTCCACAGCAGCTCTGGGGTGTTGTAACAGCGAGACAGAAGAAACAACGAAACAACTTAGGTTAAATAGGACGGTGCAAATAAATTAGGGTAATTCCTACAGTGGAATACTACTGAATCAAGACAAAAGCACAGGGGGTTTTGTATGGCTGACAGGCAACAATGTCTCCAGAGACAACAGTGTTACAAAATTAAATATGGCAGCTAACTACTATATGTAGGTTTCTTTTGGCATAAAAGTGGAGAATATCTCTTGAAAGAGACCCAAGAAACTGAAGAGGGGAAACAAGAGAAGTAAAGTATCAGGAAGAAGGGAAATTTACTGATGATTATAGATAGCTCTGCCTCATTTGCATTTTCATCATATGCCTATGGATTGGTTTTTTTTCTTTTTTTTTTTTTTTCCGAATAATAGATTTCTCTTTGTTTTCTTCCCTGGAAAAATATATGTCTAGAACACAGAAACTTAATTTGTCCCCAGGCTGCCATGAGCCCACTAACAGCATATACTGTGAGAAAGTATCAGAACAAAGGCTGGAGCCAAGTGTCATGATTTGGATTATCCGTGGAAGCCTCCAACAGTAAGTCAGCTCTGAGCAGGGCTGGAGGGTATGACCTTATTAAACTGTCCTTCCCCCCAAAAAACTATAATAAATCTATGAAATGTTTTACGTCTTTGGTCATCTGTGAAAGAGCCCAACCCACTTTTCCTCCTGGCCTCGGGTATCTTGATGTTATTATTACATTCATTAAATACACATTTCCCTGGTTAAAAACCCAGGCTCTGTCATTTACTTGCTATCTTCAGGCAGATAGCCCTCTCTGATTCCTCAACTGTAAGGTGCAGAGAATAATACTTCCTCGTAGGGCCCCCTGTGAAGGTTAAATGAGGTCCTGTAAAGTAAACTTGCTTAGCCTGGTACCCTGAAATCTGGGACAAAGCTAGAGCTCAGGGAACGGCAGGGAGTAATCATCATCCTGGTTCTCCATCTTGCCTCACGGGACCAGCTGCTCCTGAGGACGGCGATGGTTAACATGGAAGTGAGCCTGGCTTCCATCGCTTTTCCGTTTGGGTTCCCAGTAGGGTCTGAGGGTTACCACAGGGGCTGGAGAAGAGGTGGGGAGCAGCCTGTTCTGAAACTCATCTTCAGAGAGAGAAGGGACAATGCCCAGCCATGAATACGCCTCAAGAACCGCCTGAGCCCAGTCCAAAGCCCAGATGGCAGACAGCCTGGCCTGGACTTCCCTCACTATGGTGGCTAAGCTGTAAGGGCCGCTGTTGTGACGATGTTAATGATGCAGCTACCTGACAGGTGTGCCAGGGACACACATAAACGCATCTCACCCCCTCAGCAACCCTATCTTACAAAGGAGAAAATATCCACCATTAAGATTAAGATGACTCATCTCGGGGTCTAGGTTTAAGAATCCTCTTAAAATGAAAACATGAGGGAATCGCAACATAAAGGATCCATGCCAAAATTCTAACATCGTGGCTTATAAGTGAGTTCACCCACAGGATTTAACAAGGTAGGCTAAAACATAAAATGTGATGCAAAGACAAATCCCATTTTATTTTATTTTATTTTTCAAGATTTTATTTATTTATTTGACAGAGAGAGAGAGATCACTAGTGGCCAGAGAGGCAGGCAGAGACAGAGGAAGAAGCAGGCTCCCTGCTGAGCAAGGAGCCCAATGCAGGGCTCAATCTCAGGACCCTGGGATCATGACCCGAGCCAAAGGCAGAGGCTTAACCCACTGAGCCACCGAGGTGCCCCGACAAATCCCATTTTAGTGGAGGACAGAGGGAATCATTTCCCATAACATATGTAGTTCAAAGAATTCTCAAAACTATACCTGAAAGCAAGTGAGTTTTCCAAGTTAAATGGGTATAGCTCCTGGGACCAACTTGAGTTCATTTCCACACTGAGAACGCAGTATTTCTGCCCCTGATCTTCCTTGTTCTTAGTTTCTCCATTCCTCTTTCTTCTCCCACAACCTCAACATCTTTGCTCAACATCTTGAGTTCGTGGATCAGCATCAAAGGAAGAACAAATCTATCTCTCCAAGGACACAAATAAGACCCCCGTTATTATACTCTGTGATGTTATAAGAAAACAAATCAATCGAGAAGGTATTTTTGAATCAACACACTTATTTCAAGTTTTTGCCCAAAAGATCAGTAATTCAAGACAGAATGCAGACCCTTCAATGAATGATGAAAATTAGCTCCCCATCTAATGGGAGGGAGAGGTTGATTTCATTTTAATGGAAAAGGGAAAGAATGAATCTAGCAAATGTGGTTTAACAGATGTTCCCAGGTATGCTGAAAAGACAAGAAAAAGGCAGGTTACACACCGCACCCAAGCAAACTGAGTAGCTGAGGTCATGTGAGAGTCCCTCCCCTTGAGAAAGCACTCCATAAGAGTAAACCAAATTGCTAGGGATAAAATATGTCCAGTATCTCGCTTACGAGGTGATCACCTTTAAAAGGGAGTGAAAGTAGCTGAGTGAGCTGCTCTTGGGCACTCTGGGAAGTCACAGGCATCAGGAGAATCAAAGGTAGTTAGAAAGTGCTGAGTCACAAAAGTGTGGGAAACGTGCGGCTCAAGCTAAGCCAGTATTTCTCAGGCTAAACAGAAACCAAAGACAAGATCCCCAAGGAACAGGAAAGGGTCTGCACCCTTGATTTACCATGATCTTAATTAAAGCCCACACACCAAGGAGCTAGCCTTGCATGGGCAACTCTGTCCACAATAATCACAAACCATGGTGTTTGCCTCCTCTATGTATCTGGAGCTTCCTTACCCAGAAGCAGCCCCCTCTAAAAGACACCTGTCTGGGTAGGTATTTGGAAGCCACCTCAACAATCCTCTCAGCCATGCACCTGGCTCTGGCCCTCGTGGTTCTGCCTCAGAATTCTGCTCACCCCTACACAAGAAACATCCCCAGCAAGGAGCAAAGGGTCCCTGGTAAGGGATAAGGGATAAGGTAAGAGAGCCTTATCGGGCTCTCTGCTCAGCAGGGAGCCCACTTCCCTCTCTCTCTCTCTCTCTGCCTGCCTCTCTATCTACTTGTGATCTCTCTCTGTCAAATAAATAAATAAAATCTTAAAAAAAAAAGATTTATTTGTCAGAGAGAGAGAGAGAAAGAGCACGAGCAGGGGGAGCTTCAGGTAGAGGGAGAAGCAGGTTCCTCACTGAGCAGGGATCCTGACGTGGGACTCAATCCCAAGACCTCTGGGATCATGACCTGAGACGAAGGCAGACGCTCAACCGACTGAGCCACCCAGGTGCCCCTCTCCTTGGGACTTCTAGCTTCAGTAGCAGAAAAATCTAAGGTGAACCAGCTTCAGTATCAAAATGAGGGGGAAATTGTTTTCCAAATGTTAAGATAAAGAGTGGCTGAAAATTTAAGAATCAAAAAATCTAAGAATCAAAGATGGTGGCACATGTAGAAAATGACAGAATTGTGACTAAAGCCGACTCGCAGATTCAGTGAACAAGTGTGGATTCCTGGATTTCTCAGAAAGATCTGGGCCATGGCAGAGGAGATCTGTGACCTGTGGCAAAAGCATCAGACAATACAGAGGGACCCTCAGTTCTCTCATCAAAATTCCAAACATTTCTACTTCCTCCTCACCCACGGCATCCTTGTATGGCTAACCAAGGAATCACATGAGCAACCTCTCTCATTCTCTCACAGGAATGACTAAAGCAGGGAAATGAACAGCATCTTGGCTTTCTTGCTTATTTTCTGCTGAAGTCTGAGGACAGGCACGGAGGAGGCAAGAGGGAAGGAGGAAGGAGGAAGGAACCTGACCTGTTTTCCAAGGGTAACAATCAGTTCCTGAATTTGAGAACTGGCCCCAGAGAAACTAAGGCAACAGGGATCTTTCACACTGGGGAAGGGAAACAGAGTTTCAGACCTCAAATGTACTTTAGTCGTTGAAGGAAGGAAGCACTGCAACATTTCTCACAAACAGCTGGACACAAAGCATTTAAGTTACATCACTGGAGAAGAGGTCTAGCCGAGTGGTTTCTAACTGGGACATCTGGGGGACGGGGCCCCCATGCATGCTCTAGCAGGATGGAGGAGGAGGCTGGGCCCTTCAAGGAGAGTGTGGGGAGGGCCAAGAAATCGAAAAGGATGCCTTCCTTCTATCCTCCTGTTTCCCTGCATGCGGGCTTCTCACACGTGACTTTGCCCTGGCATTGCTGTTTCACTGAGAAGAAGCAGCAGAAACCAAGTACACGGTCCCCACTCAGGACTCTTAGGAGCACTAGAGAGGGAGCACTCCTCCCACCGTGATGAACTTTGGAGAAGAGGTGAGGTCAGCTGGGCCTGTGGGCTGA
Source organism: Meles meles (assembly GCF_922984935.1). NCBI lineage: Eukaryota > Metazoa > Chordata > Mammalia > Carnivora > Mustelidae > Meles > Meles meles. The sequence goes on along the minus strand of NC_060078.1, from coordinate 68,608,287 downwards.
CCGTGGGCCAGGCGCTCTGCGCATTGTACAGAGGAAGGTCCTAGCATCGTAAGCGATGAAAGGCCACAGAGGTAACAGCACAGCCAGAAGGAGACCCCAACCTGTTTGAGTCCGAAGTCCGTGCAACCCTGCTCTCCCTCTTCCAGGCTCGAGAAGGAGTGCTCAGGACCAGTGCCGGGTTCACTGCTGCTGCTGGAGGACTTGCAGAAGGGCTGGGGATGATGGGAGTGAGACACCCAGGGAAAGAGTGAATGCAGGGAGGACTCTCAGCCAGGACTGAGGAGGTTAAAATGGGGGGACTCAATGTGGGTGTTCTGAAATCTATGCCACAGAGGCTTTGCACAGAGGCCGGGGGCACTGCTACATCAGCGCCCAATCGGGAGAAGGCAAGTCCTGGGAAGCCACGTCAGGTGTGTTATAAGCAACAACCCAGTGGCGTCTTCCACCCTGGGAGCTACTCGTCTCGGCCGCATGGCAGAGCTCAGTGAGAGCCAGCACAGACAAGCATCGGGCACTTGGGACTAGTCCTGAAAAGGAAAGGATAGGACCTTCATGTTCCCCAGAGACAGGAGGTCAGCAGAGTGCCTCTCCAGGACTCCAGTCTCCGACGCGGCATGCGGGTGGTGCCGTCTGAGCTGTGGGCACCAGGGGCTGTAGGCAGCCAGTGCCCAAGGCTGGTGCTCCCCAGAAGGAGGGAGACGGCTAAGAATCAGCAGTTGGAGCCTCAGAGAGATCCCACGTGGGTTTTATGACTGAACAGACTGTGCCAGCATCATGCTGGGTCTCCGAGATAAGATCCCAGCTTCTGCCCTCATGGGGCTCAAGGCCCCGCAGGAGGGATAGACATTAATCAAACCGTCAAAGCAATGAGAAACTGCGACTTGATAAATGCTTCAAAGGAAAGAGTAAGATGGGGAGTGTGAGCTCCTCTGGGGTCAGGGAGGAGCTGGGCTGTGAGGCAGGTGTGGGGTTCCCTAGGTTAGAGAGGCGCAGAGGCAGAGAGGAGAGTCCCAGGGGCCAGGGATTGAAGGTAGATAACGATCTGGCCATTATCTAAGAAAGATTAATGACTGCCACAGACTGCCTTCTCTGTACTCAAGAAATCTCACTCTGAGTTTCCCCACATCCGGCAAAATCCTTGACAAGTCGTCGTCGCTGCCTTGCCACAGTAACAGTAATAGTAAACTAGTATTTGTACGGCTGGGCTGTTTCTCCTGGGTGCCCTGGGTTACAAGCCCACCCTTCACATGCTTGATCTCATGTGATTCTGACAACACTCCTGTGGGACAGGAGAGTGCTGCAGGAATCCACCCAAGATCACGCAGCTTGGGGGTCGCAGGGACCGAATCGGAACCCAGGTCCCTCTGGTTCAAGGCTGGGCACACAGACCAGGATGGCATGGCTCCGAGTGAGCAGAAAGAGGTGAAACGATACCCTGGACTCCCGCCTTCGTCTCTGCGGTCAGTCCTGAGTCCTGGTGACTTAGCGAGCCTGCTATGAAGGCACTGCCTCCCCTGTAAGACTGGGATGGTGACCCCTGCCCACCACCCCCACCAGCAGTTGTGAGGTTCAAGCAAGCACATGGGAGCCAGACAGGTTTCAAGTGCTGCATGAGTGAGAGGCAAAAATATACGCAAATACACCCCAAGGCTAACTTCAAATAGACAAGCGGAGGGACACTCTTTCAAGACCACAGACATAACTAGGAGAAGGGAGAGAGAAAGAAAAACCACAAAAGAAGGCACTTTCCCTCACCTTCACCCCAGGGCATCAAGAATGAAAGTTGAGGGGCGCCTGGGTGGCTCAGTGGGTTAAGCCTCTGCCTTTGGCTCAGGTCATGATCTCAGGGCCCTGGGATCGAGCCCCGCATCGGGCTCTCTGCTCAGCGGGGAGCCTGCTTCCTCCTCTCTCTCTCTCTGCCTGCCTCTCTGCCTACTTGTGATCTCTCTCTCTCTCTGTCAAATAAATAAATAAAATCTTTAAAAGAAAAATGAATGAAAGTTGACAGCACTCCTGGAAAGTCTACCACTTACCTGGCCCGGTCCTGTGCAGTCAAGAACTGATTTCACCCAAGAAGTGCCTGGCTTTTTCCTTGTCCTTGGCTCCAGGAGGTGATTTTTAAACCCTTGGATTGTTACTGCCTGACAGGTGTCTGTCCCCCCGGGGACCTTCAAAGTCACAGCAGATGGTCTATCGATGTGGTTCATGATGGGGGATCCCGGCCCCACGGCATCAGCTTAACCTCCACAAGGGCCTGAGACAGAGGCCAGCCAGCCAGGCATCCATGTGACTGAGCCCAGGGAAAACCCTGGATGCCGAAGCTCAGGGGAGCTTCCCCCATGGGTGACCGTCCATGTGTACTGTCACACACCACTGGAGAAGAAAGGGAATGTTCTGCCTCATTCCATGGGGAGAAGATAATCAGAAGCCCACACATGGAACCTTCCTAGGCTCTGCCCTGCGCACCTCTACTCCTGGCTTGTTTTAATCTGTTTAAGCTATGATGATAACAGCTTCTAGGAAGTTCTACAAGCCTTTCTAGACCACACCTGAGTGTGGTCTTGGAAACTCCTGACAGCAACTTGTGTCAGAAGTGAGGGTGTCCCTGGGTCCCCTGAACGTCGGGTCCCTCTGCATTGTCATTTAATCCCCACCTAAACCCAAGGAAGGAAGTGCTCCATTCCCACCTCGGGGACAAGGAAACGGAGCTGCTTCAGGAGGCCACCGCTCGCCCGTGAGCGCACACCGGCAGCTGGGGACTCGAGGTTAACCAGCAGGCTGCCGCCTCGGTGAGACTCTCACCTGCCACCATCGGCTGGACCACATCTCCAGCTACCCTGAGAGCTGCAGAAAGAGAAGAGAGGGCCTGATGCATCGAATGGCAGCTCATACCATGAGAGGATAAGGACGGATCTTAGAAAGTGCTTTAGTAGGAAAAAAAGAAAAAAAACGTACTCTGCTGTAGAGCTGCTGAGTGGTATTGTGACCTTACCCTTCCAACTTTGAGTCAGGCCACCTAGGACAGAGACAGCACAGCACCCTGAAACCTAAGCCCCAGCCCTTTCATGGTCAGAGACTCGCCAGCCCTCGGGAGTAGGAGCCCGGGCAGCAGTGATGCAATGACGCCCGGGACAGGACATTCCACCAAGGGGCCGAGCGGCCGAGGGGCTACGTCAGGGGTGTGCAGAGAGAGGACTCAGGCAGGAGGGGCCGAGGGGGCAGCCAATGGCACATCTGCCCCCAGACGGGGACGGTGTGCGTCTGCCTGGCGCGACACCTGCCAGCACGGGGAGGGGCAGGAAGGAGGCTGCTCACACAGCAGATTCCCCCCCAGCTCGGAGACCAGGCTGTGCCTGTCAATCCTGCCTCGGTGTCTCGGGAAACCTGGCGCGGCCAGTGCCCTCGGCCTCCGACATGCACGCCACCCCAGCTAGGTGCCATCAAATCAGTTTTACAAGAGTGGTAGATTTAACACTGCCCCCCCCCATAAACAGCTCCGAGAGCTCTGCAGCCCCCAAACCACGCAGCCAAGCAAGATGGCATGCACAAAATCCAGATTGCTGTGCTTTCTTTGTATATTAAAAAAAAAAAAAGCCTGCCCCATGCCACTGTTTCGTATTTTACTTTATTCATGTATACAAGAACAGAAGAAAAATTTGGTCCATCAGATTATCTTGCTTTTGCTTTTCCCTTGGAATTCAAGAATCAAAATAACACATCATAAGAGACATTTAGCAAAGGAAAAGGTTTTTTTTTTTTAACACAGAAATAACTGAAAGACAGTATTCTTAATAATAATAAAGTGAATTACCATCTGGCATCTGGAATTTCAAAAACACCCTTCCAGGAATAAGGTCTGCAACCGTGCCGTTAACATATAGCCCTGCAGGGTCCATGGGTGGGTTTCAGGATGCCCATAAAAACCATGAAACTGAAACTGTTTGCAAAACATGTGCTCAAGAGTAATTTTTCTAAGGTGAAAGTCCAAAGCTTTCATCAGCTCCTTAAAGGTATTTCTGACCCCAAAATGTTAGAATGACTAGCACATTCTCGGTCTCATTTGCTCTCAAGACATCCCTGTGAATTAAACGGGAAGAATGATCATACCGCTCCAGGGAACGGAAAGGGCGGTAAGTGCCCAAGTTCACAGACTTCATTAGTAAATGCTTCTCCCAGCCCACCCTGCAGTGCTGTGGCAGTCCTAAGGGGTTCCTCCAATCCAAAGACTTAAAACTTCATGGAGAACAGACTGAACCGCATTCCCTGGACACGTAGCCCATGCTAAGGGGTGGGATCAGGGTCGGAGCAGTCAAGTTCCTGGAAGGAATGCCGGGCACGGCTATACTAAACCTGGCACACCCACAATAGGTGCTGGTAAATGCTTTTCGGTGATAATGGTGATCCTGTCTTCCTTGCCTGCTGGGAGGATTATTCTCACTCCTCAGATGATTCACACGCAGCAAAAATATCTGCGCTGGCTACAAAGAAAGAATGTACCCTCTCCAGGTCTCCAAGTACCAGACCACCCGCAGGACAACGAGATGACAGCACGCTGCCGCGGCGGCTGACGTTAGAGACATTTTGGAGCAGCTACAGGGGAAGAACACTTGGCGGGCTGAGTAACTGACGACCCCTTCTCTCCACTTGCAGCTCAAAGCAGGTCAATGATCTCATGACTCAGTGATCTTTCCTCTGCTCCTGAAACAGAACTGGGGAAATCCTGACTAAGCCCTCTTGCAGAGCTGCCAGTAAAAAACGATGAGGCCCCTGGGAGACACCTGTGAGCAGGTTGCCCTGCACGCCTGGGGAGGGACTGCTAGTGGATGTGCCGTTTCCTCCTGGGTCTATGAAAATGTTCTGGAATGAGACAGTGGCGATGGGTGTACAACCCCAAACATAGACACACAAAAAGCACTGAAGGGCACATATTCAAAGGGTGAATCTTACGGGATGTGACTTAAATATCTCAATGGAGCTGCTCTCAAGCACGGGGGGCCCACCTTCTAGCTCGCAGGGGTGCTGGGAAGGTTGTGTCTCCCTGCACCCCGGCCCGAGGGCTCCGGGTGGAATCAGCACCATTACTCCATGCTCCACGGTTCCTCCGTTCCTCGGTTCCTCGGGAAGCAAAGGGCAAGATACAAATGGACAAACAACAGTGATGGGTTCTGGGGCAGGTCTGAGACTGGAGATGGTGGGGGAAAAAAAGTCTCTAGCTTTATAAGTAATGTTTTAGTATTTTAAAGTAGAACATATTCATATGTTATTTGTGTAATTAATATTTAATTTTGGGGGGGTGCCTGGGTGGCTCAGTCTGTTAAGCATCTGCCTTCGGCTCAGGTCATGATCCCAGGGTCCTCGGATCGAGCCCCACATCAGGCTCGCTGCTCAGTGGGGGACCTGCTTCTCCCTCTCCCTCTCCTCCCCTGTCCCTGCTCTCTAGCTCGCTCTCTATCTCAAATAAATAAATAAAACCTTTTAAAAATTTAATTTTGGGGGGCACCTGGCTGGCTCAGTCAGTGAAGCATGCAACTCTTGATCTCAGGGTTGTGAGTTCGAGCCCCATGTTTGGTATAGAGCTTACTTTAAAAATTCTTTAATTTTCAAAATGCCTGCTGTTATGCTTGAAATGAATCTTTCTATTAATCCTCTCAAATTGCCTGGCTTAACAACCATATTTAAACACTGACAGCAACTAAAAGCTAGGAAAGTTATATAGAGAGAATACAGTCATCAAAAGAAACAGTCATTTCTATTACAATTAGCTTCATTGCTCCAAATTACAAAGTACAGCAGCCCCCCCCCCCCCCATTAACCAAAGGTAGAGAAAAAGCAGCAGTCAGAGGAGGGGGCAAGAGGGGGCAGGGAGGGGGGCAAAGTTCAACCTCCATATGCCCCATTCCAACACCTGAGGTCTGGGGACTGCATTCCTCCACCTCCCCGGGCCGCTCCTGCCGCTCAAACATCTTGCACTTGAGCTGTAAGTGAAGTGGGGGGGGGGGGGGCTCTGCAATAAATTGCCTTAATCTGCTCATCACACCTATTTTTAGGCCTTCGTTTTATAGCTTGGTGAAATGAGAAGGTGCGGAGGATCCAAATACACTGCTACATTAAGATGTTTCCTGAGAAGTAGGAGACGCTTTCACAAGCAAAACCAGAGTTGGAAGCCTCAGGCTGTTTACCCCCAATTAGGGAAGCTGCTGAAGTGTTGGCTGTTGTGCCCTCTGGTCATGTGAAAGGCAGGGTCTGTGCTCCTTGATTTACTGCAGGGACGACATTGCCTGGAGGGGCGCGTGTGAACCCTGACCTCTCCTGTCCTACAGGGGTCCCCAGGGGAAACGGAGGTCACGCTGCCCATCCTGAGCCGACAGGCCGGGAGGCAGTCCGGGTCCCCCCAGCAGACTCGGCGCTCTTTAGCAAGGGTCCGGGTGCCACATTCCCACGGTCTGCCAACTAACAGGTGAGGGCCTTGGGCACCCCCGGCCATCATGCTGGAGGCCATAGGTTCAGCCGGCAGGAAAGGACACGCAGCCTCTCTTCTGGCAGAAACTGCATTCCCGCGCAGGCCGGCTGAACACTAGACAAATGCATAATGTGTCAGGAGATGACGAGAACAAGACAACTGAAAAAGGAACAAGGGGCAGAGAGGGATGGGGGCTGCTGCTCGGGCCCTGGGTAGGGAAGGCGGCAAGGGCGCAGATGCTGCAGGCCTCTGGAAGGAGAGGCAGCAGGAGCAAAGGCCCTGGGACACCTGAGGAGGAGTGAGATAGCCAGAGGGGAGAGTGCCAGGGAGAGGAGAGGAAGGAAGAGGACGTGAGGGTCAGGGCCAGGGAGGGCCCCACAGGCCACACCTCTGGATTCTGTTCTCGTAACATGGGAAGGGTCTGGAAGGTTCTGAGCATGGGAGGGAAGCAAGGGGACTTGCATTTTCGAAGGTCACTCGGCTGCGCGGGGGGGGGGGGGGGGGGGGGGGGGGGGGGACGGACGGAGGGGCCGAAGACGGAAGGACACCGTAGTGTCTGGGTGAGAGGCCACGGTGGCCTAACCCTGGGCAGCAGACAAGGTGGCGGATTGGTAGATTCCGCCTACCTTTTAAGGTAAAGGTGACAGGATCTGCTGACGGATGGGGGAGGGGAGAGAAGGAGAGGAGAGGCCAGGATGTCTCCCAGGCTTTAGGTCTGAGAACACCTTGGGATCCCAAGGCTGTGCAGCTGTGGAGTAAGATCGTGGTCTGAGGAATATTCTGCTTTTCTAGGAAAGCAGCGCTGAGGTGAGGTCCTGACACAACCCGGGGGGCAGCCAGTCACCCGCCGGGGGCAGGTGAACACAGGGTTCCCAAACACTTGCCCAAATTCCTTGGCACTAAAGCAATAGCCATGAAGGCTTGTCAATGCCATGACTGGCAGGCTGGGAGGGAGGGCGGGAGGCAGGACCCTGGATACACAGTATCTCATTAAACCCTCAGGGGATACTGATTATCTTCAGTTACAAATGAAGAAGCCACCATAAAGTTGACTATAGCGACAAAATATCTAACGTTTTAAAAAATGCAAATGGAGAAATCTATAATCTGGGATGGGAAAGGTCTTCCCCAGCAAGATGCAAAACTCAGAAGCTGGGCACCTGGGTGGCTCAGTCAGTTGAGCATCTGCCTTCAGCTCTGCTCATGATCCCAGTGTCCTGGGACCAAGCCCTGCGTCAGGCTCTCTGCTCAGTAGAGAGTCTGCTTCTCCCTCTCCTTTTGCCCCTTCCCCTGTGTGTGCTCTCTCTCAAATAAATGAATAAAATCTTAAAAAAAAAAAAAGAGAGAGAAAGAAAGAAACTCAGAAGTTGTAAAGAAAAAGCCTATCAAATTTGAATTCATACAAAATGTAAAACATCTGCCTGATCAAAGATGAACAATGACAAAACCTAAAACGGCACATGCCCAAGAGACAAGCAAAAACAAAATCCAACCCATTCATAAACAAAACAGAAAGCAAATACCTAGGAGAAAATATTTACAACATAAGTAACACAGGGTTGAGATCTACAATGAGCAAAAAATGTACTCAAATCAATTAAAAAAACCCCACATTTTTAAAAGAGCAAAAACAATGCATATCAACTAACACAAAGGAGAAATCTGAAATTCCCAGGATACGCTGCAGCTCACCAGCTTCCAGAAGGGCTCAAAAAGGGGCGCCTGGGTGGCTCATTGAGTTAAAGCCTCTGCCTTCCTTCGGCTCAGGTCCTGATCCCAGGGTCCTGGGATTGAGCCCCACCCCCCTAATCTGGCTCTCTGCTCAGCAGGGAGTCTGCTTCTCCTCCCTCTCTCTCTGCCTGCCTCTCCGCCTACTTGTGATCTCTGTCAAATAAATAAATAAAATCTAAAAAAAAAAAAAAAAAAAAAGGGCTCAAAAAGGAGGACCTCCGTTTTCAAATAAAGCACTTATATTCAGGGGGTCCCTAGGTGGCTCTGTGGGTTAAAGTCTCTGCCTTCAGCTCAGGTCATGATCCCAGGGTCCTGGGATTGAGTCCCGCATCGGGCTCTCTGCTCAGCAGGGAGCCTGCTTCCTCCTCTCTCTCTGCCTGCCTCTCTGCCTACTTGTGATCTCAGTCTGTCAAATAAATACATTAAAAAATCTTAAAAAAAAAAAAGCACTTATATTCAGTATTGGCAGGGGTGTGGGAAACACACACCCTACTTTGCAGGTGGGAGTGTAAGCCAGTAGATCTTTTTAGAACATGATTTGGCAGAATCTATCAAAATGCTGCCTGTGCATGTCCTATGACTCAGATATTCTACTAGAAGACTACACCTACAGATACAGTTCCGCATGTACACAAGAAGACACACGCAAACTTACTCACCGCAGCACTGCTGTAACAGAGGGAAAAAATCATGACAATGACAAGTAAATGTCCATCAACAGAGGACGCAGGCAAATTTTCCATGCTATCAAATACTGTGACCTCTTTAGTAAAAATGCAGTAGAACTATACGCACTAGCACCAAGGATCCCAAAAGAAACTATAAAAAATTATAGAACAACACATGTAATAAGTTACTCTATAAAAGGTTCTGAAACAATAGATGTAATATGTTACTCTTTGAAAAATTAAAGTACAAACTGGGGCACGGGGTGGCTCAGTCGGTTAGGTGCCCGTCTGACTCTTGATCGGAGCTCAGGTCTTGATCTCAGGGTCATGAGCCCAAGCCCCCACCCCCCCAAAAAAAGAATTAAAAATACAGCACTGATTATTTGTACGTGTATACATATATATGGATGTAAATGCAAAGAAAATGGCCTGGAAATATACACCCCAAACTTCCTTCAACCGCCAGACTTTTGGAGCGAGGATTCAAACGGAGCAGGGCGGGAAAGAATGGAACTACCACTTAGGACTTGCAACTCCTAAGGAAACACTAAGGTGCTTGATGTTTATAATCATGAATTCATATATTGCTCCTAAAACTGACAGTGTTTTAAAAACTCAAGGATGATCATGATACTTGCGTTCAAGCCTTTTACTGCACGTGACAGATGCCCAGCCGAAAGGAGCTGAAACCAAAGGAGGAAGTGGTGGCCCCTACGCTTGGAAAGCTGGGGGGTCGCACTGGCGCTGGCTGCTGCCAGCAGGTGCCGAGACAATGAGGCCAAGCCTGTGTCCTGCCCCACCTCTCACTCCCCCTGCCTCAGTTTCTCATCATTCCTGAAGGAAACCAACACAAGAGGGCTGCCCAAAGCCCCAGGCACATGTCTTCTCCGCAGAGCAGCCCTACTGCAAAAGGATCCACTTTTCTCCCCGTACTCATCCCAGGGCGACCACTGATTGTGGTGACTTGCCAGGGGTGCCTTTCCCTCACCCACTGAGTGGGACCAGTGCAATGGAATCTTTTGGGTCACCTGCCCATGCCTGTGAATGAGGACGACTCCCTCCCCGGGACTATGAAGGACAGCCCCAGTAGGACCCCATAGATCAGGTGAGGAGTGCCCCCGAGGAAGGAACCAAATCCAAACCAGAGGAAGGGGGAAGGGAAAGCGAAGGCAGGCAGGGCAAGCAAACAGACAACACAATCCACAACGGAGCAGTGAATGGCGGAGGTGGAATTCAAATCAGGTGTGAGAAACTGCAAAGTCATTGTTCTCTCCACTTCACCTCAGCGCCACTCTTGGCAGCCAGGGGACACCAATCTCAGTAAGCCCTCTGCCTGTGAAGGGCATGCTGTGGGCCTGTCAGGCACGAACTCCAGAAAGCTCATCACATTCCTTCAAGTTCCCTCTAGATTATCATCCTTAGAACAGATAGAATCTGCTAGAGGGAGGGACCTGAAGGGCGAGAGAAGACAGATGAGTGAGTATTCAAGGCATAGGGAGGACAAAGATGAGATAGGTCCCAACAGAACTTGGAAAGAAGAGGAAAGTATGAAGATGTAGAGAATGAGTACAGAGATTCATCCTGTAGACTGCCTTCCCCAACGGCATCATTTATTAAATACCTTGTTTCGCATTGTGGAAAGAGCAGTATAAAAAGAATGGAGCAGACACCCCACATGTCTGTTCTCAGAAGACTGCAACCAAAGATGGACACACCGGTACAGGTGACCGTCACGGGATACACAGACAAGATAAATGGGACCTTGATACAGCCAACTAACTTTTCTTTATGCAGACTCCAAACACACAAGGAAGAAATCTCTGGCAACAGATGTTTAAAAATACAATTACTGGAAGGATAACAGCCACAGTCGTAAATTCAAATTTTCCAGAGTGTTTAATCCTTTTACCCCATCCTCCACTTACCTGTGCCACAAATATTTGCCTACTCAAATATCCACTAACTTCTGAAACCCTGCCCACTCTTGTGCTCTCATTCCAAGGGAGGAATTGATCCACATCTTGTAGGACTGAATCAACCAGATTACCCCAATCCCAAACCACGCTCTTTCAACAGTGGTTAAACGTGTAAAAGTAGACAATGCATTTCTTAATTATGTTGGCTGTGGCATAATTAAGTTGGTCTTTGCCCAAAGCCCACAGACAAAGAGAAACCAGGCACTCTGGTGCTCGGGCTTGGAGTGGCAGCCAGTCCTTGCTCTTGTTCCATGGTAGAAAATAAGTCCAACCTTGCCTTGGATTGACGATCGGAGCCTGCTCAGACAGCTTTCCCCACGCCTAACCACTCAGCTCTCTGTTACCAGGAAAGGGAGAAGACAGGCACCTTCACACAGAGAATGCCTAAACTCCTTCTTACTAGTCTTTTCCATGCTGGACAATTAGCCATATATACTTCGTTCTTCATCATTTACAGCCCCTTCTGCAAAGGAACATGACAGTTCCCAACACAACTTTGGTTCAAGTCAATGAAAGAACCAAGAACATAGTTAAAAGCTGTGTAGGGCGCCTGGGTGGCTCAGTGGGTTAAAGCCTCTGCCTTTGGCTCAGGTCATGGTCTCAGGGTCCTGGAATCGAGCCCTGCATCGGGCTCTCTGCTCGGCGGGGAGCCTGCTTCCCCCTCTCTCTCTGCCTGCCTCTCTGCCTACTTGTGATCTCTGTAAGTCAAATAAATAAATAAAATCTTAAAAAGAAAAAAAAAGGGGGGGTGCCTGGGTGGCTTAGTGGGTTAAAGCCTCTGCCTTTGGCTCAGGTCATGATCTCAGGGTCCTGGGATCGAGTCCCGCATCGGGCACTCTGCTTCTCAGGGAGCCTGCTTCCTCCTCTCTCTCTGCCTGCCTCTCTGCCTGCTTGTGATCTCTGTCTCTCAAATAAATAAATAAAATCTTTAAAAAAAAAAAAAAAAGCTGTGTAAATGGTTCTAGAGCCGCCCTGACCCAATTTTCTTCCAACAGCCAGGAGGATCACCCTCCTGGGCCTCTCAGTAGGGCGGGCCCAGTGATTCATTCTTGCCGATGGGCTGTGAAGAGCAGTGATGCCACCTTCTGACTGCAGCGTTAATTGCTGGGTGAGAGCCCGCGGTGCCCTCTTGTCCTGTCTCGGTGACCAAGGTGGTCCCATGTTCCAGTTGGTGCAGCTGGGAGATGGTGGAACCTCTGTTATCTTGAGGGACCGTACGGAGCCGTCCCCTCTATGTTTGCCCCACTGATTCATGCAGGACATGGGAATGAGTGACACATGCTTTTTTATTGTGCGAAGCCTCTGGGATTTGGCTACAGCGTAAGTCTACTGTGCCTTAATGAAAAAGTTTTCAATCTTAAAGAAAAAGTTTTCAATCGAGCAAAAACTTAATGAAAAAGTTTTCAATCTTAATGAAAAATAAGTACAATACAATAAAGGAAGGCTGATGTTGGCCTAGCCTGCCAAGGCAGTCACCCAGTGTCTGGAGGGGGAGGGCATAAGTGGACGACAGACGAGGTATAGACGGATGAGGGTAGGAAACATTCACTTCCACTTGGGAGTTAATCCGGAAACAGTGATGGAGCAGAGAACATGTAAATATCAACTACATAAATACTGAAAACAACCTGCTGGGTTACTGACATTCTTCCAGTTCACCCGGGAAGGTCCCTACAAAGGGAATCCTTTTTCTAAGAGCCACTCCTCCCAGGAACCTGAAGACTAGGTGATGCTTCAAGCCAGCGGGAGCCCCCACCCTGAGCTACAGGGTCTCCGACCAGATCACCTAATGTTTGCCGTGAGGTGGGAAGATGAACCATGCCACCCTTCCTCAAGATTTGCACACGGCTGGGGACCCCTGGAACGGACTCTGTGCTGCTCCCACTGGTGGGTGCCATTGCCACAGGCCAGCCACAGCTCCTCGTGGCTGACCCCGCTCCCCAAGGGCAGTGGCTCCTTCTGACAGTGGCCCGCAGCTACTCTCATGAGCAGTTCGCTCAACAATCCTAGTGGCAAGAGTGCTGCTCTCAAGGAATGTAATCTCCCACAGGGGCCTCAGGTGGGCAGCTCCTGGGGTCCTCAGTGTCGTGCCCCTCCAGCAGCTCGGGTTGTGCCCCTCCAGCCTGGGTGGTGGCTGGCCAAGCATGTGTCCAAGCACACTTCAGAAGGATCAGTGCTGGGTCAGCTTTCTGGGTTGCAGCAATGGTACCAGGGACACAGGCCAAAGGAGCTCTTTACAAAACCTTTCCACAGCCCTCCAAGAACTGCAGATATGGTTACACTTCTAGCTGTCCAGCATGGACAAGTCCAGGGTCATCAGCCTCTTGAATCAGGGAACACTCTATCTCCCTTAAGAGGGTCTCCTGCTATTCCTCAATCCTAAGTGTGCTGAGGCTCAAGTGTCTACTCAGTGCCTTTGGCAGAAGTCCCGACATCCCATCTTCAGGATCAGGAGCACTTCTCTGACTCTGCTCCCAAGCCCTGACCTGCTTAATCCCCAGCAGATGGGTCTGATTCACCCTCAGCATATTCCTGGGTTATGATCCTGGGTGACCTGCATCTTCTAGGGATTAACGTATCTAAGTATCATCGTGTTCATTAAGAAGTATTTCATACTATTCTTTCCCAGCTTAACGAGGCAGTCCTCAGTGCAGTGGAAAATACCCTGGCACAGGAGTAAGGAGCCCCAGAATCTGCTTCCAGATTGTCACTCGGCAGCTGCGAAGCCCAGAAAACAACCCCCTCCCTAAGCCACAGTTTCTTCATGTGGAAACTGGTGTTAGAGCTGCTCTACCCAGCTCAGGGAATGGTTCCAGGACTGACATTAAGTTAACAGAATTGAAAGGTCTTTTAGAACACTATATCAATGCTGAGTACTATTAGTGCATTTATTCTTTAATTTGTGAGAAGTGCATATATTTCATTAATAAAAAATTCCTTATCAATGCCATAAATGCTCAGACTGCAGTACCAAATGACTCAATAACTACTCCGTCCCTTGAGTGTGCAAAGCATCATGAGAGACACAGCTAAGTTTAAGGCCTAGTCTTTTCTCTCTAGTGATTTAAGCCCAGTGGGGGTTATAACTGAATTTAATCTTGTTGCATCTAAAGAGAGTAGAGGAGACTCAGAATATCATCCAAGGCATGTCCCTCACTTAACGGGAAGGGAAACTGAGGCTAACTAATAACAAGCTAATACCCAACAACAGCTATCACATTAGCTAGCACTTACATGCGGTTCCCATGTGGGAGACTTGCTTATAACCCACAGCAGGATTGTAGCCCAGGCCTGGGACTCCAGTGTCCAAACTCCTTGGCCAGGAGTATTTCCATGAGTATATATAGATCTACTTTTCTGCATCTGCCCTATTCATTGAGCTTTCATGTCAACTGCTTCTCTTTCGTGATTCTCACACTGAGTGTCCTGAAAAGAAGAAGAATTGAAACAGTGGGCAGAACAAAGGAACATTACAGGAGGTAGCCTAAAGGAACTGACCATGAGAGAGGAAGGACGAGACAGAAGCCAAAATGAGGATAACCTAAAATGATTGACTTTTTTTTTTTTTGTAATGATTGACATTTTAAGCTACTCTCTAGAGAGCATAATAGATGTGCTGGGGAATTACAGAAAAAGTACTGTTTCAGACAAACAGAAACATTTATTTGAGTCCAGGTGATAAAGTATATACCTGTGACATAACAGAAAAGTTATGATCAGGGACTCTTAAACAATTTTCATTAGGCTTAAACAATGAATATTGAAAAATCCTAGAAAGTCTCCTCATGCCATGCTTGGACTATTGCAGTAGCACAATTACCTACTATGGCTACGAGGACTATGATGGTAAATACTATTTACCACACACACACACACACACACACTTCCTACTCTATGGTCTTTGGGCTCAGGGAGACTGACAAGAGCATGGGTCCCAAGACACTCCTCTAAAGCAACCTTGGGATATCTGCATGCCACCTTCTGGGAATGGCATTTCATGACAACCTTTCTGTGTGGGAGCTTCCTTGTTCCCCAAGCAACAGCAGCCCCAGAAGGCTGTGGCCCCAGCTTCACCAGCATTCTTCCACCTTCGAGGGTCAGGGGCTCATGTGGGACCTGTCCTCCAGGTGGGGGTCCTACTTCCAGTTCTCCTTAGGTGTGGGGAGCCCAGAGCAGGTAACGATTCCTAACCAAGCAGATGTCTACCTGGGCAACTAGCCACTGTGGTGCCCAGTATTCACAAGAGACTTTGGGAAAGGAAGCCCCACCTTTTCTCACCAAAGTAGGAGAAGGAGAGAGGAACCAGCCTCTCTTCAAGAAACTGTAAGCTTCTCTCCCTCCTCAGGCTCTCCCTGTTGGGAAGGATGAGGTGGGGTTCAGGTTTGGGCTGAGAGGCTGAGATCCCAGGGTGGAAAGGAGCTCTTTCAGGAGACCCAAAGGGGCGGACTCCAAACTCAGATGTTCTCTAAACTCAGAACTGGAGGTACAATGGAGACACGATAGTGCCGACCTATGGGCTGTTGTGAGGATCAAATGAGTGAACATGTGGGAATTCCTTTCACCACTGCTGAGCACACAGCTGAGCACACAGCATAGGCTGCCGAAATGGGTGTATTTCTGCCATCCTTTACAGGTCTGGCTGTATTTCCAGATCATCTGGGAGTATCTTCCTCAGCACAGTCACCAACCTCTTCTGCTAAAAACTACCTCAGAGACAAAGCAAAACGTTCGATATGATCACAGCCCAACTACTGGTATCGTGGTTCACTCATCAGCACAAAAGTTAGCGCTAAGAGATCTTAGACGCCAGGGGTGAAACAGCATGGAAGGAGACAGGTCAACCTGGGTGGTTTTCACACTTCCGGCTTCTTAGCCGTGAACTCTCTCTTCATGTGAAATACAAGGTGGAAAACTAAAAAAAAATGCTCCTGTGACTGAAGCGGGCCCAGGAGACGTGGGATGAGGACGCTCGCCCCGTCCTGCCCTCTTTGTGGCAGCCCCTGAGCCTCAAAGGGACACAAATGAAAAAACAAACAGGCTGAGGGGCACCTGGCTGGCTCCGTTGGAAGAGAATGTGACTCCTGATCTCGGGATTGTGAGTTTGAGCCCTAGGTTGGGGGCAGAGATTCCTTAAATAATTTTAAAAAATAAATAAAGGAGCACCTGGGTGGCTCAGATGGTTGAGCATCTGACTTCAGCTCAAGTCATGATCTCAGAGTTGTGGGATCGAGTCCCGTGTTGGGCTCCCTGCTCAGCAGGGAATCTACTTGTCCTCGCTTTCCCTCTGCCCGTCCCCCCACTCATGCTCTCTCTCAAATAAATAAAATCTTTTTTTTTTAAGATTTTATTTATTTTATTTATTTATTTGAGAGAGAGACAGCGAGAGAGAGCATGAGAGAGGAGAAGGTCAGAGGGAGAAGCAGACTCCCTGTGGAGCTGGGAGCCTGATGCGGGACTCAATACAGGACTCTGGGATCATGATCCCAGCCGAAGGCAGTTGCTTAACCAACTGAGCCAGCCAGGCGTCCCTCAAATAAATAAAATCTTAAACAAACAATTATATTGGCCAAATGGATCAAACACGACATTCTCTTAAACTCGGATAGGTTTTGACTTGGCTCTACATTGAGCCTTGTAAGTCTTGAAATTATAATTTACCTTCATGATTATGTGTAAGACTGGTCAGGGCCTCCACTCAAAGTATCCCCCGCCCATAAACATCACAGAGAGAAAATTCCGAGGTGGCCCCACCATCAGGGCAGAGGGGCCGGGCAGAGCTGGCTGGGCTGGGCTTGTCCCACGCTGGCCTGCTGGCTGTTCCAGGGCTCCCAGCATGTCCGCAGACTTGCCTTCTCGGGGGCAGGCATCCAGCAAAGGAATGCCAGGGTCACCCACTGGTTCTCTAACTCTTGACCCCAGCATTTAAATCCTGGCCGTCTCACAAGCAGCAGGAGGGCGTTTGTGGTGCCACAGTGGACGGGGGTGAGACGTGTCAACAAGGGTTTACAGGCTGAAGCTGTTTATCTCACACTGAACCTGAGCCCTCATCAGAAGAAGGACAGACGTCTAGCCCCATCCTGGTTCAAAGGCGAGCTGCAGCGTTAGCCAAAAGGGCCACATTTCAGATTTGTGACTGAAGAGTTGAGAAGAACCTTTTTTTTCTTAAAGATTTTATTTATTTATTTGATAGAGATCACGAGTCGGCAGAGAGGCAGGCAGAAAGAGAGGAGGAAGCAGGCTCCCTGCTGAGCAGAGAACCTGATGTGGGGCTTGAACCCAGGACCCTGGGATCATGACCTGAGCTGAAGGCAGAGGCTTTAACCCACTGAGCCACCCAGGCACCCTGAGAAGAACTTTTAAAACAAGAAAAACAAAGAAAACCCACAACTGATAGCCAAGGACTTAAAATGACATAAGATTTCATCAGGGCCTCGTATAAAATTAGATGCCAAATCCAGATTATCCCCAAGTTTACAAACACTCACTGAACAATTCTGCCCCAAATAGTGCCACCCACTCTCGGCCACACTTGCTCCCAAGCCCTGATCTCGAACTGTCTGAACATGGTTGGACGTGCCCTGCAAGAATGGGAACCCCAGAGCCCCAGCTCCACAAGGCTGCCCTCCAGCATCGAAAAGAGGGGCTTCTCTTTTTAAAGCTGCACACTGAGAGCCTGTTTTTCTCTTAATCTTTATTGTTCCTTTTTTCCTCCTGAGTGACAAAAATAATTCCTGCTTGGGGGCGCCTGGGTGGCTCAGTGGGTTAAAGCCTCTGCCTTCGGCTCAGGTCATGATCTCAGGGCCCTGGGATCGAGCCCCGCATCGGGCTCTCTGCTCAGCAGGGAGCCTGCTTCCCCCTCTCTCTCTGCCTGCCTCTCTGCCCACTTGTGATCTCTGTCTGTCAAATAAATAAATAAAATCTTAAAAAAAAAATAAATTCCTGCTTGTTACAGACACGTGGATTCAGAGCTATAAAATTGAAAAAGTGAAACATCACCTGAAATCTCAGCCTCTGACAACAGCCGTTATTAATAATTTGAGAAACAAGAGTTTCATTTCACTATTTTCCAACAAAACAAAACCACAGAACCTATATACTTAAATAGATGCTAGTAGGGAAATGAAATTTTAGTTTTCTATCATGTGCAACAAAACTAAAATGTTCGAAGATACCACCTTATCCCATGATCAAAACTGTGAAAATTGTTGGAAAAACACATATCTAAATAAAAGGTCATGAGGCTCGTTCTCACAACTTCATGTTACAGAAAAGAATATATTTTTTAAAAAAACTGATAAATGTCTAGTTAGGATTAAGCTGGAAATTCAAAAGCACAAAATTACTTGAACTGAATTACCAGGTAGCCAATACATAATTTGCACAGTCCAGTGGGAAATGAAAATTTGGGGCCCCTTGTTCAAAAATGATTAAGAATTTCAAAAGGGCAGCGACAGAGAATTAGACCAAGCACATGCCTTTCTAAGCAAGAAACTGCAAACCACACACACACAGGTCACTTGCCAGTGGAGCCAGCCCTGTCCATGCACATTAATTTAACCATATGACCACCAAGTGTTTACTCTGTATTTTTAAGGCCTCAGATCTATCACATTTGCCTTTAAGATCATTCATCACATTTTCTAAAAAGGTTCAGCTTTCTCTAAGGAATAAACTGGCAAGATGAGAATAAGGCTGGGGAGAAACATGAAAAAAAAAAACAACCCACCAGTTTATTTTTAGCTTGACCTTGATTAAATCACATGTTTTCTGATGCATTTTCCAGTTGAAATGAATTGGCTATGCAGCTAATATTATAGAAATACAAAACACTCTGGAATATCAGGTTAGCCAAAATAAAATCTTAAGCTCCATTTCACATCCAAAAATCTACATCTGAGATTATTTACAACATGAGATAGTTTTCTAGGATAAATTCTGGAATACGCTCTCAATTTTTTTTTATAACAAAATATGTGCTTCCTTCCCTATACTCTAATAAGCCGTCACTAAATAGACTTCCCACAAAAGGAAGAGAAAACCTTATCACTTGGTAGATTAAACTGTATAAAATTAAGAATTCTCTTTAGCTCCTTTAAATTACAAAAAGTTCGTTTTACGACAAAAATGTGCTGCATAAAGTAGTCATCCTAGCGCCTCCCTGGGTCCCTGGAACGTATTTCCATGTTTAACTTGAGCTGGGTCATGAATAAGAATAGCTTGATCTTTAATACGATAGGAATACCACGAATTCTTTCTAAACTGCTATAAAAGGCTCGCAAAAGCCAACAAAAGGCCTGGACCACATTCCTTGGCAATTATCAGTAGGAGGAGGAGGCAGAGACAGAAGGGGGAAAGTGGTCTGTAAAAGGCGTTGACTCCAACAACCAAGCCTCTTCAATTAGGAAAAACAGCTGCAGAACGTCTTCTCTCTCAAGCAAGGGAGAATCACTTTTGTTCCTAAGGTTTACCCTCCAACCGACAAATGGAACACACGGTCTGAAATTCCCCACCCTTGAGCGCAGGGGAGACCAGAATAGCTCTCCATACCCAAACCGGAACTCTAATGGACGCATCTTGGAACCCTGGGGGAGTTCTTCAAGCTTCCCCTAGAGTTCAACACTGTCACCCAATGAATGGTGTCTAACTGTAACTGCTGCAGGGTTTGGGGGGGCTTGTGGAGAGGCGGGGGGTGAGAAAGAAGACAGTCACCCTGAGCTTCCTTCTCAGGGTCCAGGGCTAGTCTCAGAGACACAGCAATGCTGCCCATGCCAAATAGAGAAGAGAAGAAAGCTCACATTAAGGTCCTACTGTGTCCTGGACTCTCCCCCAGGGGCTCTGTGCACATTACAGTATTAACGCACACAAGATCTTACCATTTCGCAGGTGACGAAGGCGACCACAACTAGTGAGGTCACTTGGCCAAGTCACAGGGCTACAGATAGGCAAGGCTGGGCTTCAAATCCCAGTCAATGGACTTCCGAAATGGGGGGTTCACTCATGCAGTAATTAAAGCAGGGCTCTGTCTCTATAGACTTTAGAACAATAACACAACCACTAAAAGTCATCTGCTTTTTTTTTTTTTAATCACCAAGCATCAGCAATTCTAAACAATGTCAGTGAGAAACTCTACCTCCTGGAAAGCAGATCCTTCGTGAGCTTAAGTTCAAAACAATCCCCACAGTTACTGCAGCGTTCACCTATTACATAGAGAGACTTTTAATGAGCTTGTTTGTCATATTTACCCTTTGATAAGTAACGGATTTACAGGAAAGGTAATTGGAAGAAGTCCTACCTTTGCAGTTGCCTCCCCCACCATGCAAACCCAAACACCAACTGATTTCAGAAATAAATAATAGGTCAGAATCTTCTGATTCCACTTCTGACACAGTTCCTGTCTCCAATCCCAGCAGTACCATATATTCTTTTTTTAAAAAAAGATTTTGTTCATCCACTTGACAGACAGAGACCACAAGTAGGCAGAGAGGCAGGCAGAGAGAGAGAGGAGGAAGCAGGCTCCCTGCTGAGCAAAGAGCCCGACTGGACTCGGGGCCGACTCGGGGCTCGATCCCAGGATCCTGGGATCATGACCTGAGCCAAAGGCAGAGGCTTTAACCCACTGAGCCACCCAGGTGCCCCATATATTCCTATGTTTAAACAGATTTACCATCAACAGTGAGAGCACAGAGTTTCTTCAATTCTGTTACTCTGTGACCATGTGGAGCTTTTATTTGCATTTAAAATTTAAAAATAGCAAGCAGCAAGAGCAAATTTTACTTCCGATGTGAACTACTGTATTATAGTTGACTAGTATCTTTAAAACGTAAATGTATTCTTTTTTATCTTCCATTGTTTACAAGGTAAAGGGAAAAAATCAAGAAAATAATGACTGTTGCTTACATGATTTTTACTGAAAAGTTTTGTCACTCAGAGAATAGGAATGTGAAAAATTTTCTGTCCAGGTGGCCAGCATGCTGGCGAGCTTGCACTATCCTCCATCAAACCGACCCGATGCCATAGGCAGAAAGGGCATCGGGCAGGAACCTGGGGAAAGTGGTGTGGCTGGCCGTGAGTCTAGCTCCTAGGCCACGGTGGTGAACCGTTAGATCCAGGGGGCTGTCCAGCAACACCACGCTTCTGTTCTCTCCTGGTAAGAATGCTCTTACAAACCAATTTATGATTCTGCAACGATCCTTACCTTGGACCCAAGCACCCTTTCTGTGCAAAACTGATGCTTTTCTTCAAATCCAAATATTTCCAAATCTTTCTCAGATACAAAGACCATCAAGTTCCCAATCTCAGAAACAGTGGCACCAGCACGTAAATTTTCTCCCACCCTGCACTTCCCACCAAGCTGTCCACTGGGTTTTTTCAAGCCTTCGGTGATCTGACTACACACAATCTATATCGGCTATTATTTGTAACTACTTAGTTCCCAGACCCAAGGTAAATATTTCCTGAAGACAAGAACCACCACCATACCATCTGAATCTCCTTCCTTCATCTATCCCTTACACAGTCTTGAACACATTGTAAAAGCCAGTGACTCATTCTAATTTATTTAATAAGTACTAATACAATGCTTATTATAAGTCAAAGAATTTGACATAATTTTATAGCTGGGAGCCACAAATTTAAATAACAAACGTTATACCTTTTACAGTAGTAAATCTAAACATGTGATTTCCATACGACCCAACGATTCCCCGCCTTGGGCATTCATCTCAGAACAATGAAAACATACATTCACATGAAAATCTATACACAAACGTTCATAGCAGCTTTGCTTGCAATAGCCAAAAATAGGTGAATGGTTCAACTGGTGAATGGTTCAAGAAACTGTGGTACGTACATACCATGGAATGCTGGCCAGCAAAAAAAGGGACGAGCTATTGATGTACTCAACATCTCAGGTAAGTCTCAGGAAACTATGCTCAGTGAACAAAGTTGACTGCAAAAGGTTGCAAATGGCATGATTCCATTCATACATTTTTTGAAAGGAAAAACTTATTTTTTTTCAAGACTTTATTTATTTGAGAGAGAGAGAGCATGAGTTGAGGGGAGGGACAGAGGGAGAAGGAGAAGCAGGTTCCCCATTGAGCAGGGAGCCCGATGCAGGGCTCAATCCCAGGACCTTGAGATTGTGACCTGAGCCAAAGGCAGATGCCTATCCGACTGAGCCACCCAGGTGCCCCTGAAAGGACAAACTTTTAGAAATGGAGAACAGATTAATCATCGCCAGGGCATGCTGGGAAAGGGAGGGAGGTGGGTGTGTCATAAAGGGGCAACGTGTGGGATAAAACCACACACAACAGATCACAAGGGCACAACCAAATGAGTACGCACAACACTGGGGAGATCTGAATAAAACAGGTGGATTGTATCAGTGTTGATATCCTGGTTGCCATATTGTACTATAATCCTACAAAATGTTACCAGGGCGGGGGGGGGGGGGGGTAACTAGAGTAAATGGAACATGTACATGGGAACTCTGGATTACTTCTTACAACTATATCTGAATCTACAATGATCTCAACAAAAAACTTCTGTTAGAAAAGTAGTACGCCATCAAACTAGTAAGATTGATTATGCAACAATTATATGGTGCTTACCAATTGCCAGGTTAATATTTTAAGCACCTACACATTAGCTCATTGACTCCTATGAATCATATGGGGCAGGTACTGGGGTGATTCCCATTTTACAGATGGAGAAACTGCAGCATGGAGAGCTTAAACAACTTCTCCAAAGGACACACAGCAAGTAGGTTAACTGTTGGAATCTGATTCCAAGGCAATCTAGATCCAGAACCCTCCCCTCAGAGATCTCTCCATTTCACCCTCCGAGGCTGGGGTCCACCAAGCAAGGGTTGGGACCCTGAATCCCAACAGTACCTATTCTGGAAGATTCCTCAAATCCAGCCCAAAGTATGACAAATCCTTCTGACCATAAAGCCAATCAAGAACCTCCCAGGCTGTCAACTCTGAGGGAAGTAAGTGAAGTTACTGGCGTTTAATGTAAAATCTTCCATCGTGGGAGGAGAACCAGAATGGCTTGCCACAGGGTAACGTCTACTCTTCCTCCGTAGGTTGGAAAAGAAAGGGACCAGTTGGGCCCATCTGGGAGCACATCTCAGTGGGAAAGAGTAAGGAGTCCTAAAAAGCAAAATGCATCTGGGAGTCAATGAAAACGAGAGGCTGAAACAGGACCAGGGGACAACGTCATGCTTCATGCTCCCTGGCCTCAGCCCACGGTCCTGCCGCCTGGTCACCAGGGTGCTGTGGCTTTAGCTTTCTGCCTTACCAGCTTCGGGCCCATGCTAGCCAGTGTGAGCCCCGGGGACTGAAATCCAGAACCTCTGTGGCATTCCAGAGCCACAGGCCTATAGCAGGACAAGCTGGTTCGGAAGATTTTCAGATTATCAAGTAGGGAAGACAGGAATGTCACGGCCTCTGGGTGGACATGGGGACATTCATCAAAAAGACAGCTACCATGAAACCGCAGTCTCCCTTTCCCACTGGGGTGGAGGAGAGCTGGGGTATGTGCAGAAGCAGGAGTGTGGACACATATGTTAGAAACCAAAATTATTTTAGAAGAGAAATCATTTCCCAAGATTCAGTGCTAGAAAGGGCAACAGAGCCCAAATTTTCAAACGACAAACTTCCAAGCAGAGGGCCCTGTAACTTAACCCTAATCCCCTGGGCAAATGATGTGAACAGTCTGTTGCTCGTGGGTCAGGCTGATATGATGAGCCATCCAGAAAAAAAGGGGGTAGGGGCCAGACTTTATGGGTCTCTACAGCAGGAGCTCATAAAAATTCTCGGTTAAGCCTTGGTTTATCAGTCAATGAAAATTAAGCCCCACTGTGAACCCTGGGCTGCAAGAAACCACACAGAAATGAAGTTCTTCACAATCCGTGATGTTGAGAATGAACAACTGGGAACGGAGTTGGGAACGGTCCCCAGGAAAATGGAGTCTCAGCTCACCCGACACCAACAGCCTCAAATGACTCAGACCCACGTGTCAGTTTGCATATTTAAGCAGCATTTCCTTTGCAACAAGGATCCAAAATTTCCAATCATAGACGAGAGAGGTAAACAGAGAGTCTTGGCGCCTGCCCTCCCTCCCCAACGTGCTGCTCCTGCTGTTTGCAAGAAAATGCATGATTCCTGGAAACCGTGTCAGCCACCGCCTCAGAAGGAGGCCACAGACGTGAGCATAAGTGCATCACTGGACATGGTGAGGGGGAGGCATGGAAAGACCCTGGGTCCCTGGAGTCCCCACTGAACCTCTACATCAACCCTGGGCCACCTGCCCCCAGACTTCAACCTAAATAGAGGATAGAGGGGCGCCTGGGTGGCTCAGTGGGTTAAAGCCTCTGCCTTCAGCTCAGGTCACGATCCCAAGGTCCTGGGATCAAGCCCTGCATAGGGCTCTCTGCTCAGCAGGGAGCCTGCTTCCCCTCCTGCCTCTCTGCCTAACTTGTGATCTCTGTTTGTCAAATAAATAAATAAAATCTTTAAAAAAAATAAATAAATAAAGGATAGCTGTCCCTCTGGTGGAAGCCGCTATTTGCTGAGGTTTCTACCGGCAGCCAAACATTTCTTAATGGGTACAACTTGCCCATAATGACTTTGCTCAATAGCTGTATTATGATGATCAGTGCCATCCTCCCTAACCGGCCCAAGGCTGAACCCAGGCACCCTATAGGTCTTTGTGTCCTGGTACCCAGGTCTCAAGCCCACAAGTACTAGAATGCAACACCTCTAAACGCAGCGAGCCTTGTCACCTGGAAATCTGGGGCTGGTGCCAAACGCACAACAGATAAATACAGAAAGATACAGAAAGGGGAGTGGGGGGCGGGGGGCAGGTAGAGAAGGCGGGGGAACCAGGAAGGGGGAAAGTATAAGGGAAAAAGAGAGACAGGAAACAAATGCCTTTTAAGAACGTGCTTTTTTTTTTTTAAAGGGATGCTGCATGCTTTTCAAAATCAGCCCACTCAGAGTAAGAAGTCCCTGTGTGACCCACCTCCGTCTCCACCGGGCTCTGGCAAGGCTAACTCCCACCAGCAGAGCCCCTCGGCCACATGGCGCAGACGCGTGAATGACCGAGGGGCCTCTTGCTCTGCCTGCGCATGACTTGGCGGGGTGAGACATATTTTACATTAGCTTAGGTCCTGACATTCTATCATGTTCCCTGTCAAGAGGCCAAATCGTTCTTGGAACCTTGCACGGCAAGTGACATATAACAGAACCCTAGCAAACGGGCTGGCTCTCCGCCCTTGAATTAAATGCTCTTCTTACCCCTCCCACCTCCACGGCAGTGGTCTGGCCTGCCGGGCTGGAGCAGACGTCTACCCAAGAAAGGTCACCATTCGTTGCCAGCAACTAAGGTACTTCTTATGGAGGGGAGGTTATAAGGTATGGGGCTATTTGCAAAGGGTTGCTTTTGGCTATCTGCATCACTGAATTGGCAACAGAAGGTGGGATGGGGCCAGGCCCCCTGGGCTCTGGGTGGAGCACAGCTGAAAGCTGAGGGAATGGCCATCAAAATGACACCTTCCTTTTCTAGCCACAAGCTGTCTTCAGTGAACCCTGTCCTGCCACCCCCGGGGACACTCTGTCAGGCTGTAAGGGGATAACCTCAAATGCCGCCTCACATGACACTGCCCGGAATGCCGGCGGCCCAGCGACCGGAGTGTCTGTGCCCTCCTTGTGGGGTGTCAGTGCTCTCGCAAGGACGCGAGGTCCTCACAGACACGCAGGACTCCGGACGGACAGCTGCCAGCAAGGGCAACTCCTGGGGAGGAGACTGGCACGTCTCGAAAGTGCTTCTCTCTCCAGCCTCTCAGCCCCGCACAGCCATCTGCGGCCTCCCTGGGGCTCAGCGCTGCTCCCCAGCCTGTCTCCTGTATTGACGAGGGGTCCTGCTCTCTGCCCGGGGCAGGCAGGGCATTAGAGGCAGTGCCAGGAAACAGAAGGCAAAGACCCTGCCCGCAGGGCATACAATATCTCGTTTAAGAGACAAGGTCTTTTGAAAACAAAACAGAGGAACATAGGGGAAGGGAAGGAAAAATAAAACGAGACAAAATCAGAGAGGACGACAAACCATAAGAGTCTCTTAACTGTAGGAAACAAACTGAAGGTTGCTGGAGGTGCAGGGGGGTGGGCGGGTGGTAGAAAGGATAACTGGGTGATGGGCAGTAAGGAGGGCTTGTGATGTGATGAGCACTGGGTGTTGTATGCAACTAATGAACCACTAAAGTCTATCTCTGAAACTAGTTAAAAAAACAACAACAACAACAAAGGAAGAAAGAAACAAGGTTTTTTTTGTTGTTGTTGTTGTTTTGTTTTTTTGATGAACCACTAAATTCTACCTCGGAAACTAGTTAAAAAAAAAAAGAGAAAGAAAGAAAGAAAAAGAAACAAGGTCTTTTTTTTTTTTTTAATGAGAGGGAATCACCAACAGAATCAATCGTGGTAACGTGGTTATTGCATTCGTTGGAGCTCAGAGGAGGCAGGTGTCACAAGACAAAGGGACAGTCAGCAAAGACTTGTCGGAAGAGGCAGGACCTGAGGAAGAGCTTGAGGAAGGACTGGTGGCCAGACAGAACTACAGGCGAAAGGGATGGCAAATGTGCGCTAACTAGCGCACCGGGACGAGGTGAGCTCGGGGACGAGGACAGGGCCAGCGTGGGCAGCACGCAAGGGGGCCATGAGAAGCGAACCCACAAAGATGGGACTCTGCCACACATCTGGTCACCTGCACTGCAAGCCCACAAATAATGCATCACCCTTCTGCTGTGAACACTTCTGTATTCCTAACACGAGCATGTGCCTGGCTCATAGTCTGTGTTAATAAATGTCCAGGAATGCATGAGTACATAGTGTTCGGCACCATCAACGATGCTGGAGGTCCCAAACCAAGAAACAAAATCATACTTAAAGGTAAGCACTGCAAACTCAGATGTCCACAGGGTCAGGCAGGTGACAATATAGCTAGGAGTGAGCAATGGGGAGCAGTGGGTAGCCCAATGAGTGGATGCCCTGGCTTCGGGGGACTCACCCCAAATGACTTGGCCCAGCACTGCCACCAAGGTACATGAGCCCAGTATTGCCAGATCTTTCTATTCTTATGTGAAATCCTCCCACTTTTATGCATTAGCAATGAATTTATTTATTTTTTTAATGTATGTGCCAAGCAGAACACACCGTTTGGAGCCATATTTGAACTGTTAGGGGTCTTTGGCTAACTAGCACAAATTTTTTGTTGACGTTTATAGTCTACAAAAGTCCCCAGTGCAAACGAATCTATGACCATGGAGGCAAGAATGGGATTTCCCTTAGGGGAGGGGACCTATGGACTAGAAGGGCCTTTTAGGAACCTGGAAATGTCCCATATGTGGATCTGGCTTGTGGTTATAAGAGTAAGGACATGTTTAAAATTCCATCGAGCTGCAAACCTAAGAGTTGTATGCTCTATTCCATGTAGATTATAATTCAATTTAAAATGTAAAACTGAGGGGCACCTGGGTGGCTCAGTTGGTTAAGTGTCTATGATCTCGGGGTCCTGGGATCGAGCCCCGTGTCGGGCTCTCTGCTTGGCAGGGAGCCTGCTTCTCCCTCTCCTTCTCCCTCTGCCTGCCACTCCCCCTGCTTGTGTGCACATTCTCTCTCTGTCAAATGAATAAAAAATCTTTTAAAAATAATAAAATCTTAAAAAAAAAAAGTAAAACTGGCAAGTAAACACACAGTCCCCAAGAGCTGAATAAAACCTTCTCTAGAGTTTGCTTTCAGTGGTGCTGCCCTTTCCACCTAAAATTCCCTTCTGCCCCTAGCTCTTCACACCCTGCTGCCCTCTTATTTGTCCTAAAAGAGGTGGCCCAGGCAGGACTTCCTTCATGAAGCCTTTCTTGGCCCAAGTCTGAGCTTGGCCAATCTGGGCATTCCCAGACAAAGTGCAGTGAGTGCCTTCTCCACCTGGCCCAGCTTCCATCACCTCCCTGCCTCCCTTGGAGCTCCTGAGTTCCTGGGGACAGGGACTGTGTTCTGTTCCCTGTGGCCCAGGCCTAGCCCCCAGTGGGGCACCCGGTAAGTGTCTGATGTGATAGCTCATCCTCCTGGCAATCCGCAAATAGGATGCTTTCCCTCCCCCCACCTCCCACTATTATCCTAGAAAAGACAGAGCATAGAATCTGGAAACATGAGATCTGGAGAAAAGAGCCAGGAGACTAGTGGTATCCTTAGTGAGAAACTGCAGTAACTTCCTACTGAGAATGGAAGGAGTATATGTAGGAGTCATGAGTGCCCTGCCTGATTGACACAAGGGTAGGGCCAGGGGTGCTCAGATTCTAACAGGTACCAGAATCACTGCAGGATTTCTTTCTTTCCTTTTTTTTTTTTTTTAAGATTTCATTTATTTATTTGACAGACAGAGATCACAAGTAGGCAGAGAAGCAGGTAGAGAGAGAGAGGAGGAAGCAGGCTCCCTGCTGAGCAGAGAGCCCGATGTAGGACCATCCCAGGACCCTGAGATCATGACCTGAGCTGAAGGCAGAGGCTTAACCCACTAAGCCACCCAGGTGCCCCTGAGGGATTTCTTAAGAACAGATTCCTGAGTCCTCCCCAGACCTGCAGGTCCACAATGGGACCCGAGAATCTTCATTCCTAACTAGTCTAGCGGTGACGTCAATGCTGTTGGTCTGGGGATGTCCCTGGGAGCGGCCCCGGACGACCACAGCTAGTAAGGGCCAATCATCACAGTGCATCGGTATTCTTTCTCTTGCTCATTGAACCGACTTATATTAAATTTCTACCATGTACAAAGCTGTATAAATGATGCAAACGTAATTACAACCAACAGTTGCATTCCACCTTGGTCACCAGAAAATAGATTGCTCCTCCTCGGTGCCCTTTGTCAGATCCGCTATTGAAGCAGAAAATGACACCAATGTTCAGCCACTCCCCAATGCTCAGATGGTCTCAGATTCAAAGTCTTAACTCTGAGAATAAAGTTTTCAAGGTCCTTGCCCAACAGCAAGCTCATCCGTTTCTCCAAACGTCTCCAATCAAACAAGCGATTTTCCCGGACTTCCCTTCAGTATCATACCTCCCTCATTTAACCAGAAGAGGAGTTGGGTTATAGGGTTTGGTATTCAGGCCTGGGTCAGGAGCAGATGAATTTCCCTAGAGACCAGCAAAGGGTCCCAAGAGGAGTCAGAGGATGGAGGCAGCTCTCCAGCCTCCAGCAAGCACACATCTCTCCATCTCTCCAGCAAGCACACTGTTCCGAAACAACACCCCTTCCCTGTCCCAGGCGGGAGCCACGTTCTGACATATTCAGTTACAAACTGAGTGCCTGGGCATTAAACTAAGTGGCCCAAGACCCGGAATGCCTGGGCAGCAGGCAGTTGGACTATTTATGCCCTCTATACCTGTGGAAGCCGAGATTTAATGATTTATTCCGTGTTAAATTTCCAATCCTGGGCTTCCAGGCGGCAGAGGAACAAAGCGCTTCAGTTCAGCTGGGGACTCTGGGTCATCACTCAGCAGGAGCCGGAAAAATGAGCAATTTCTGCACCCTGGGATATCATCTCACTCTCTAAGAATGTCCTAAAGAAATCCAATCACAGATGGAAGTCTTGAGAACCCTTTGAAGCAGCAACACCTGAGAAGTTCAAGCCTGTCCTCTCAATGAATGTGGAACTCAAGCGGTAAAGGCACAACCTCTTAACCACAGACATGATATTCTGCTGGAGTCTCTTTCCTGACAAACGTCTGACTCACTAGAGGAGACCGCCGGCCAGATTTATTCCTACTGCTTGAGTGAAATGTACCAGTCAGTTCTCGTATCAGATTAGGAAGCAATACGGAGGTACGTTCTAACAGAACCAGTCACCCTCCTACGGTAAGACACAGTGAGCTCTTGCTGAAAGGCCCATGGTTTGGAAATGACTATTTTAACCCAAAGCATCATTAGCTCTTCACTGCAAGCAGAGTTACTCAAAATCCAAACCCCAATCCTTCTCTCCATCTGTCTCTCTCTGCATTTGTAGCTTGAGTGCCGTGAAATGGTTAGCGCCCATTTCACTGGATTTTCCTCCAGGGCAAGAATATCACCTTTCACACGTATGTCTAGAAGGCTTCCAAGGCCGTGAACCAACTTACCTACTGCTTCATCAGGGTCCTCTTCCCCTGCACGGTAGCTACACAAGCTTCCCCCAATAGGGGCCAACCCAGCCCAGCCAAGGTGACAGTGGCCGCGAATGCAGTCTCTCCATCCACAGGGACAGAACAGTGTGAATGGCAGAACCATCTTCGTTTTGAGGACCAGTGCTGCTTTTGGGTTTGGGTTTCATCCCTGGGTTCTTCCAACCACACAGGAAGCGGCCTGTTTTGTGGGCTTCTGTGTTGGTATCATTGGGAAATCTATGGCTACAATAATGTTTGGCACATGGCAGGTGCTCAATCAATAACTGATGGACGAATAACTCTACTAGAAAACATCCACCATGAGGACCAGGTGGAAACACAGAGCAAAGTCACAAAGCTTCTCCTACCATGGGGGTTGCTCCTCTTGGCTCTGTCATACCCATTTGGTGAAAAGAAACTTGAGAAATTTAAACTGGGGCCAAATACATCACGAGTTCATTCCTTTGAACCATTTAAATTGGTTAAAGACCACATAAAAACAAGGTCAGTTGGGGCACCTGGTTGGCTCAATACATAGAGCATGTGACTCTTGACTTCGGGGTTGTGAGTTCAAGCCCCACGTTGGACATAGAGATTACTTAAAAAAAATGAAATATTAAAAAAAAAATAAACAAACAAGCAAAACCAACAACAACAACAACAACAACAACAACAACAACAACAACAAAAACCCAAGGTCAGTTTACTAAGAGTAGGGCTAATTGTCAGTCAATATGATATTTTCCAAAAAACCACAGAAGTCCTGTAATTTAAACTATGAGTCTCTAGTATGTTTGGAAGTACTTTTATATAGGCTGGTAGTCATATATATATATATATACACATATATATATATATATATATACACCTTCCCACTTTTAACGGGTCAAAAGACACTCAGTAAAGTATCTTATTATATATTTGACAAAATAGAACACACATTATCATATTCCTTGGTACTTTACTTTGTAAAGAAATAACACACCATTTAAAATGAAAGTTTCACTGTTAGGCAAGAAAGAAATTCAATAAAACAGAAAGAAGTAACTGGGGCGCCTCGGTGGCTCAGTTAGTTGAGTGTCTACCTTTGGTTCAGGTCATGATCTCAGGGTCCCGGGATCGAGTCCCTCATCAGCCTCTCTGCTCAGTGGGGAGTCCGCTTCTCCTTCTGCCTCCCCCCACGACACTCTCCCAGTGCTCGTGCTCTCCCTCCCTCACTCTCTCTAGCAAAAATAAGTAAATAAAATCTTAAAATAAAAAAGAAAGAAGTAACTAATTTGCCAAAGGTTCAGTTTAAAAACAGTCATAACTGAGATAAAAAAAATGCCTAGAAACACATAATTTGCCAAAACTGACCCAAGAAGAAATTGAAAAATCTAAGAAGACCTGTAACAAGTAAGGGGATTGAGTCATTAATCAAAAACTTCCCAACAAGGAAAATCCCAGGACCAAAAGTCTTCGCTGGTGGATTCTATCAAACATTTGAAATATTAACATCATTCTTTCTCAAACTACCAGAAAACTGATGAGGGGGGAACATTTCCTAACTCATTCTGAGGCTAGCATAACCCTGATATGAAAGCCAGTAAAAGATACTACAGGTAAAGAAAACTAAAAACCAATCTTCCTTATTAATGTTGATATAAACTTTTCAATAAAATGCTAGCAAACTGAATTCAGCTGCAAATTAAAGGACTTATATACCATGACCAAATAGAATTTATTTCCAGAATGCAAATATGGTTCACCATACAAAAATCAATCAATGTAATACACCATATTAACAGAATAAAGGGGGAAAAACACATGGTCATCTCAATTGATGCAGAAGAAGTATCAAAATTCAACATGATAAAAACAGTAAATTAGGACGAGAAGAGAACTTTTATTAAAGTAAAGCATTTGTGGGGTGCCTGGGTGGCTCAGTGGGTTAAAGCCTCTGCCTTTGGCTCAGGTCATGATCTCAGGTTCCTGGGATCGAGCCCTGCATCCGGCTCTCTGCTCAGCAGAGAGCCTGCTTCCCCCTCTCTCTCTGCCTGCCTCTCTGCCTACTTGTGATTTCTCTCTGTCAGATAAATAAATAAAATCTTAAAAAAATGTAAAGCATTTGTGAAAAACTCACAGCTAACATCATTCTCAATGATGAAAGACTGAAAGCTTTTCCCCTGAGATCAGGATCAAGACAGATGGCCATTTTCACCATTTCTATCTAACATAGTACTGAAGTTTTAGTCTGAACAATTAGGCAAGAAAAAGAAACAAAAGGTACTCAAATTAGGAAGAAGTAAAATTATTTCTGTGTGTAGATGGAATGATATAATATGCTGAAAACCCTAAAAATTCCACACCCACAAAAACCTATTAGAGCCAATTGATGAATCAATAAAATTGCAGGGTATAAAATTAACACAGAAATCAGTTGAATTTCTATGCACTCTGCAATGAACAAAGCATAAAGGAAATCATGAAAACAGTTAGATTTACAATAGCATCAAAAAGAGCAGATGAAAGACTTATACATTGAAAACTACAAAACATCGCTGAAAAATATTAAAGAACACATCAATGAATGGAAAAACATTCCATATACATGAATTGGAGAACCTAATAATACTGTTAAGATGCCAGTACTACCCAAAGTGATCTACAGATTCAATCCTATCTCTATCAAAATCTCAATGAAATTTTTGGCAGAAATAGAAAAATCCATCCTAAAATTCATATGGAACCTCAACAGATCCTGAATAAATCTTTAAAAAGAAGAATAAAATTGGGAGACTCACACTTTCTGATTTAAAGGTTACCACAAAGCTACAGTCATCCAAACAGCATGGTACTGGACTAAAATTAGAAATATAAGCCAGTGGAATGAAATAGACAGTCCAGGGAAGAAACCTCATTTATACGGGGAAAGGGCCAACTTTTCAATAAACAGTGCTGGGAAAACTGATCTCCACATATAAAAGAATAATGTTGGACCCTTATACTATATATATATATATTATACAATATATATATATTAAAAAAACTCAAAGTGGATCAAAGAGCTAAACTACAAACCTCTTTTTTTTTTAAGATTTTATTTATTTACTTATTTGAGAGAGAGAGAATACAGGAGCAGGAGGCGGGGTAGAGGGGGAGAGAATCCCAAGCAGACTCCACGTGGAGTGCTGAGCTAACATGGGGCTCGATCCCAGGACCCCAAGATCATGACCTGAGCCAAAACCAAGAGTGAGACACTCAACCAACTGAGCCACCCAGGCACCCCAATTACAAACCTCTTAGGAGAAAACATAGAAGAAAATATCATGACTTTGGAGTTGGCAATGACTTCTTGGATATGCCACCAAAAGCACAAGCAACAAGAGACAAATAGATAAACTGGACTTCAAAAGAAAAAACTTGTGCACATTGAAGGACATGATCAAGGAGTGAGGAGACAGCCCACAGGATGGGAGAAAATATATGCAAATCATATATCTGATAAGGAATTTATATCCAGAATATATAAAGAAATCCTACAACTCAATAACAAAAAAACAAACAACTCAATTCAAAAAATGGGTAAAGGACAAAAGGCTTGAGTAGACATTTCTCCAGAGAATGTATGTAAGTGACCAATAAGCATATGAAAAGATGCTCAACATCGTTAGTTATTAGAGTAATGAAAATCAAAACCATTAACGAGGTAACACTTACCACTCACTACAGTCCACTTTTCCCTCTGCCTTTGCCCTGGCTTGTGCTCTCTTTCTTGTTCACTCTCTCTCAAATACATGAATAAAATCTTTTAAAAACAAACAAACAAACAAACATAACGAGTATTTGGGGGGCATCTGGCTGGCTCAGTCAGTAGGGCATGCAACTGATGCTCTCAGGGTTGTAAGTTCAAGCCCTACCTTGGGTGTAGAGATTATTTAAAAACAAAATCTTTAAAAATAACAATACTAATGAGTATTTTTGAGGATATGTTCCTTGCTGATGGGAATGTAAAATGGTACAGCCTCTGTAGCAACTGGTTTGACAGTTCCCCAAAAAGCTGACATAGAATTGTCATAGGATGCAGCAATTCCACTCCTAGGTACGCACCTAAAAGAATGGAAACTGATCCTTCCATATCAATGGTCACGGCAGCATTATTCACAATAGCCAACAGGTAGAAACAATCCATGTGTCCACCGATGGATGACTTGGACAAAAGAAATACATATACTGGAAAATTCTCAACCATAGAATGGGGTAAACTCTGAAACATGCTAAAATATGGATGAATCTTGAAAACATTATCCTAAGTGAAATACACCAGACACAAAAAGTTCAAATACTTTATGATCCCATTTATATGAGATACCTAAATTAGGCAAATATACAGAGGCAGAAAGTAGACTGGAGGTTACCAGGGCCTCCTGGGGAAAGGAGGAATTGGAGGTTACTTTTTTTTTTTAAGATTTTATTTATTTATTGGACAGACAGAGATCTTAAGTAGGCAGAGAGGCAGGCAGAGAGAGAGAGGAGGAAGCAGGCTCCCTGCTGAGCAGAGAGCCCGACAAGGGGCTCGATCCCAGAATTCTGGGATCATGGGATCATGACCTGAGCCAAAGGCAGAGGCTTAACCCACTGAGCCACCCAGGCGCTCCATATATTCCTACATTTAAACAGATTTACCGTCAATAGTGAGAGCACAGAGTTTCTTCAATTCTGTTACTCTGTGACCATGTGGAGCTTTTATTTGCATTTAAAACTTAAAAATAGCAAACAGCAAGAGCAAATTTTACTTCTCATGTGAACTACTGCATTATATTTGACTAGTATCTTTAAAACGCAAATGTATTTTTTTATCTTCCATTGTTTACAAGGAAAAGGGAAAAAATCAAGAAAATAATGACTGTTGCTTACATGATTTTTACTGAAAAGTTTTGTCACTCAGAGAATAGGAATGTGAAAATTTATCTGTCCAGGTGGCCAGCATGCTGGCGAGCTTGCACTATCCTCCATCAAACCGACCCGATGCCATAGGCAGAAAGGGCATCGGGCAGGAACCTGGGAAAAGCGGTGTGGCTGGCCGTGAGTCCCTGAACCCTGGGATCATGACCTGAGCAGAAGGCACAGGCTTTAACCCACTGAGCCAACCAGGCGCCCCGGAGGTTACTTTTTAATGGGTATAGAGTTTCTACTTGGGAAGACAAAAAAGTTAAGAAAACTATGTAGACAGCTAGCTACACAACACTGTAAATGTATTTAATGTCACTGAATTGTAAGCTTAAAAATGGTTATATGTATTTTGCCACAAGAAAAAAATGGCCATGCTGTTCATTTGAAATTACTCATTTCCAGGGCTTTAAAATAATTGACACCATTCAACATAGTCATCTGAAAGCCCTACTTAAGTAATTTTTAATACCCATCCCCCAGAAGCACTTAAAATGACAAAATCTCTTTTATGAGTGACATGATTTGACAAAGAGATGAGAAACCCATTCTAAATATTTGCAATCCCAAACCTCCCCCTCCCTTTGATTATGTCACAGCTTCTTGATGATACCAAGAATACCGAGAAATAGAAACACCATTTCTATCTCGGTGTACATACTACATCCATTACCACAAATTCACAAAATGCTGAGGCTCCTGGCTGGCTCAGTCGGTAGAGCAGGCGATTTTTAATCTTGGAATCCTGAGTTTGAGCCCCACGTTGGGTGCAGAGTTTACTGAAAAGAATACCAATAACAAATTCACAAAATGCCATCACTGTCTGGCCCTACCCTATAGTGCGGACCTAGAAGCCACAGAAGCAAGGCTCTCAATGCAATTTTACTTAAAACAAACTTGACAGGGGCGCCTGGGTGGCTCAGTCGTTATGCGTCTGCCTTTGGCTCAGGGCATGATCCCAGGGTCCTGGGATCAAGCTCTGCATAGGGCTCCCTGCTTAGCGGGAAGCCTGCTTTTCCCTCTCCCACTCCCCCAGCTTGTGTTTCCTCTCTCACTGTCAAATAAATAAATAAATAAATAAATAAATAAATCTTAAAAAACAAAACAAAACAACAACAACAAACAAAACCTCACCAGATTTAAATACCCACCAACAGCGCAGAAAACCACCATGGATTTCCAACAAACAGGATATTAAATAGTTGTACATGACGTCAGTGCAAAACACAGATTAAGCAATTACCCCTTAAAGCTCCTTCCCCCCACCCCCACCACTGCTCCCCCCACCCCACACCTTGCTGGGAGGGAAGGCTCAAGATCGCCAAAAGAAGCTAATATTCTGGGGCTGCCTGGGTTGCTCAGTAGTTAAGCATCTGCCTTGTGCTCAGGTCAGGATCCCAGAGTCCTGCAATCAAGCCCCACATCAGGCTCCCTGTTCAGCACCAGGCTCCCTGCATAGCGGGAAGCCTGCCTCCCTCTCTCCCACTACCGCCCTGCTTGAGTTCCCTCTCTCACTGTGTGTGTGTGTGTGTGTGTGTGTGTGTGTGTGTGTGTGTGTGTCTCTGTCAAATAAATAAATAAATAAAATCTTAAAAAAAAAAAAAGCAGCTGGTGCTCTGGATTTCTTCCTCTCTGAGTCCTTAGTCTGCTTTATTTTTCTTCAACCTTCTTAGCTGCATGCGTTTTTTGGTCCACGCCTATCTCCTGGAAGTTAAGCTCCATGAGGACAGGTTTGCCTCTGTTGCTCATCCTTGTCCTCCCTGAAGCAGAGCCTGAGCCCTGGAGACCTCAGCCAACATGCACTGAACCAAGAGACTGCGAGAGTTGGGCTGGATGACAGATTCTCATGGTGATGAAGATGTCCGGTATCTTGACTGTGTCAAGGTCAATGACTTGGTTGTGCACGGGACTATAGTTTTAAAGATGTCAGTCTTGGGAGGAAGTGGATAAAGGGCACACAGGACCTCTCTCTCTATTACTTCATACTACTTCATGTGAATCTACAGTGATTTCAATAAAAAGTTTAATTTTAGAAAGCTTACAAACAAAAAATTTAAGCAAGCAAGCAAATGCCTCAGACATTTTTTAAATACCTGTCCAGTATGCTTCAAATCTAGCAAGATTATGAAAAATTAAAAAAGATGGGGAAGCTGTTACAGAGTGAGACTAAAGGGGACATACAACTGTATGTCACATGGGATCCCAGAACAGAAAAAAGACATCAGTGGGAAAGCTAGGGAAATGTGAACATGCCTATAGTATTATACCAACCATGCCAGTAGTATTATACCAACGTTAATTTCTTAAGTTTTGAAAAATGTTCATATACAAAGCTGTTAACATTAAGGGAAGCTGGGTGAAGGCTGTAGGAGAATGCTGTCCAGTTTCTTTGCAACTTTTTACTTTACTCAACCTCGAATTATTCCAAAAAAGAAGTTTATTTGGAAAAAATGTAGTGTTGGAGGAGAAATGTCTTATAATGTACCAGGCAGTTAACCAGAACTACGTCTGCTCTACTCTTTAGATTAAAATCATGTAAATCTAAGCAATAAAAAGGTGAAGTGTGGGAATGCAAGCTGGTGCAGCCACTCTGGAAAACAGCATGGAGGTTCCTCAAAATGTTGAAAATAGAACTACCCTATGACCCAGCAATTGCACTACTGGGTATTTACCCTAAAGATACAAACGTAATGATCCGAAGGGGCACGTGCACGCGAATGTTTATAGAAGCAATGTCTACAATAGCCAAACTATGGAAAGAACCTAGATGTCCATCAACAGATGACTGGATAAAGAAGATGTGGTGTATATACACAATGGAATACTATGCAGCCATCAAAAGAAATGAAATCTTGGGGCGCCTGGGTGGCTCAGTGGGTTAAGCCTCTGCCTTCGGCTCAGGTCATGATCCTAAGGTCCTGGGATCGAGCCCCTTGTTGGGCTCTCTGCTCAGCAGGGAGCCTGCTTCCTCCTCTCTCTCTCTGCCTGCCTCTCTGCCTACTTGTGATCTCTGTCTGTCAAATAAATAAATAAAATCTTAAAAAAAAAAAGAAATGAAATCTTGCCATTTGCGACGACGTGGATGGAACTAGAGGGTATCATGCTTAGTGAAATAAGTCAGTCGGAGAAAGACAACTATCATATGATCTCCCTGATATGAGGACGTGGAGATGCAACATGGGGGGTTAGCGGGATAGGAGAAGAGTAAATGAAACAAGATGGGATTGGGAGGGAGACAAACCATAAGTGACTCTTAATCTCACAAAACAAACTGGGGGTTGCTGGGGGGAGGTGGGGTTGGGAGAGGGAGAGGGGGGTTATGGACATTGGGGAGGGTATGTGCTATGGTGAGTGCTGTGAAGTGTGTAAACCTGGCAATTCACAGACCTGTACCCCTGGGGATAATAAAAAAAAAAGGTGAAGTGCCCACTTCTTTCTTAAAGATGATTTATTTATTTATTTATTTTTGACAAAGAGACAGAGAGAATGGGAACACAAGCAGGGGGAGTGGAAGAGGGAGAAGCAGGCTTCCTGCTGAGCAGGGATCCCGATGATACGGGACTCGATCCCATCCGAGGACCCTGGGATCATGACCTGAGCCCAAGGCAGATGCTTAACAACTGAGTCACCCAGGCGCCCCAATGTTCGCTTCTTACAAACAATTATGCTGCAGCTTAAATCCATAGTCCCTTATCTGAAATCCTTGTGGCCAGATTTGTTTTGGAATTTAGC
The DNA here is from genome assembly GCF_922984935.1 of Meles meles. Lineage (NCBI taxonomy): Eukaryota > Metazoa > Chordata > Mammalia > Carnivora > Mustelidae > Meles > Meles meles. The sequence goes on along the minus strand of NC_060078.1, from coordinate 68,569,604 downwards.
ATCCAGCCGAGTTCAAGAAGAAGCATGGCAGACACCCCTGAGGGACCAGGCTGCACCTTCTCATAGCACAGCAGAGACCTGACCAGCACGTGATGTAGGGTAAGTAAAGACTACAAACAGCTGCCCCTCCTTCCAGGTAAGATTTTATTGCCAAATTTTTGCTAAAAACTTCCAATTTCCTGAGCTATTTGGATTTTAAAATAGTGGCTAGCTGGACTGAAATAATAGGATTCCTAGTGAATACAGCTTTTGATTGTTACTGTTAGACTTCCAAATTTCTAAAAACTAACACCTTGGTCTCTCCCCAACCTCTCCCTTGCCTTCTCCCTCTCCATCTCTCCCTCTCTCTCTCTCTCTGCCTCCTTCCTTCTCCCCCTCCCTCTCTCTCTCTCTCCAGCTTTCTCTCTCTCTCCCTCTCCTTCTCCATTCCTGTCTCCCTCTCTCTCCCCACATCCTTCTCGCAATCTTTCTCTCTCCCCTCTTTTCTCAACCTCTCTCTCTCTCTCCCTCCCTCCCCTTCTCTCCTTCTTTGTCTCCCCTCTGTCTCATTCTCTCTCTCTCTTTCTCTCTCATTCCCCTCCCTTCTCCTTCCCTCTCTTTCTCCCTCTTCCTCTCTCTCCCCCTCCCTCTCTTCCTCTCTCCCTCTTCTTCTCTTTTGCTCATTCTCTCACACTTTCTTTCTCCCTCCCTCTCTCTCCCCCCCTCTCCATTTAGGAGTAGCCCTCAGGAACTAGAGACGACAAGCAGGGCCTTTTAGAATACCGATAACATTTTATTTCTTAATCCAGGACTCTTCAGAAGGGTAAAAATTCACTGGGATCTGCCCATACAATTTGGCCACTTTTCTGTATGTATGTTAATGTTGATGGAACTTTTTTTTTTTCAAAAGCAGCCATCATACAATTAGATTTAAGTCACAAAATGTTAGCACTGCAAGAAATCTCTCCCTTGAGAGAGATGCAGTCTCATTCCTCGCAAGGGACAGCTCCAGAGTGGTGCAGTGACCTGCCCAACGTCACTCAGCAATGTGGGGGACAGGGCTGACTCCCAGCTCAACTCCCAGTACAGGCTCCTTCTGTTATGCAAAAACATGAGATTTCTGTTTCAAACATTTGTTCTACAATATGTATTACTAATTAACTTGGGAAACTTGTAATACCATCATATTGGAGTAATACCACAACATTTTTTGCTCATTTAGGTTTATTTTTTCCCATGAAATTACTGAACTGATGTCTGGATCAGATGTCTCCCTTTAATTTGGTGTAACTATGCTCCTCTCTAATAATGCGTAAAACCATCAATGACCATAAATACGATTTAAGTGTTTTGTCATATCATCCAACTTAATCATTCAGTTATAAATATATCATGGATGATTTAAATCACACTGATCAGGCTTATCACTAAAAAATTGAGCCTTCTGGATAGCTACGACATTTTTGAGGTTGGAAAAGGAAACATGATTTGAGTGCCTTTAATTTATGTATTTTTAATATCCTACTACTTTCAGTACCCTATGACTCACTCAGCTTTTCCTTTTGTTAAATTCACGGTCTTCCTTTACACGAGTTCACAATCTCACTATCTGCAGCTGAACCAGGGCCGTACTAGAAGAACAATGAGCTTAACTTGGGATACACATAATGCTTTCTTCCACTGGAAAAATAAATGATCTAGAAAAATCCATACAAGCAGAAAATTCCAAATGTCAGGCATCCGTAAAAACCTAGTTCTCTCAAATCCAACTGGAATTTCCATAAAAGAAAACCATCTTCAAATCAGCAATTCATAGCTAGGCTTCAGACTCTGAATCCCTGATATTCTATGCTAAATTTGTGGGGGTGGAGTGGGGTGTAGGAGACCCATACTTCCATCAGAATCTCAAAGAAGACAGTGACTGTTAATAAAGGAGGGGTGAGAGAAAGAACCATTAGCTATTATAAATAAATAGAGGGAAGCAAGGTCTGGATGTGAGACCCACCCCCAGTTCCTATCACAGGTTTTACAAAATATCTAAAGAGTCCTGGCCACATTGTATAACACTGTAACCTGGACCCTTGTAACAGTCCTGCGAGAAAGGCAGGCCAACCTGACTCCATTTTGCGGATGAAGAAAGTAAAGAACTTGTTGAGGCTCCAGGCTAATAAATGTGGACACGTGACGCTGGGAATTCAGTCTGCATTTAAAACGCTCCCAGCGAAACAACATGCACATTCCTGTTAAGGACAGCAGAGCACTGAAGACCACTGTCACCGCAGTAGCACACTGTGTTTTAACAAACTCTCACATTATGTATTGTATATATAAGTGCAATTTTTGGTGCAAGAGTTGTCATTTAGGCTTCATGCAGCATGCAAAAAAAAAAAGAAGCTCTGCCTTTCTCATTACCTCCATCCTACCTCCACGTCTTTCCCCACCCAAGGCCACTGCAAATTCTACGTTTATTTTCCATTTCCCTTCCAGCCAGTCCCTTCCAGGCACTAAACTCACCAATGGTAGAAATGTCTCTCCCTCTATCCATGCCAAACCCGAAGCTGGTATCTCTCCCTGCCTGCCCTCCCAGAGGTCCCTCCTCTTCACCTCTCGCCATGGACTACTAGGGACTTGCTAACCAAAATAGCAAAGAAAAATACATTCCAGCACCCCCTCCTATCTAGGTGTTTAAATGCCACAGCTATCTTTTCAGCTACCCGATGACCGTTCTGCACACAGACACAGCTGTCAACAGAGGACAGAAAACAAGAAAGTCCCTGCGAGTCTGACCTGACAGAAGACAGGTTTGTCACCCGTCTCCAAGTCGAGAATAGATCACACACCTCTCTGAAGGGCAGCGCACGAGTTTCCACTCTTACCACAGAGGCCTCCAGCAGCTACGTGAAACGCTTGCAGCAGTTGATGGAATGAAATGTACAATCAGCAACAGGCTTTCGAAATAATTTCTTTTTGACAGGCCCGCCAAGGACAGGACAGAATCCGTAAGGTCACGTGTGAAAGGGCTGAGCTTCCAGGAAAAGCCCACACGATGTCTCTCCCAGGGCAACTGCTGATCCAGTCACCCCTTCTACCAATGACCATTTTTTTTTTAGATGTTATCATTTTATCTATCTATTCATTTTAGAGAGAGAGAAAGAGGGAGCACACCCGTGCAGGATGTGGGGGAGGGAGAGGGAAAGAGAATCTCAAGTAGACTTCCCGCTGACCAGAAAGCTCGGGGCCTGACCCCACCACCCTGAGATCATGACCTGAGCCAAAACCAAGAGCCAGACACTCAACCGACTCAGCCACCCAGGCGCCCTGACAAATGGCCAAACATTTCACAAATGAAGTCGCCGCTTCATTTCAGGCTTCGTCGGAGAAGCAGATCTGGGAGCCCATGCTAGAGCTTTTGTCAATCTCCTCACTTCTCCAGATGCCGGGGTCTACCACAGCCGTCAGATAGCCCACCAACAGCGCTCTTGTCTCCTTCACGTTACTTTTGCAAGTGATTGTTTCGGTGGTCCTGAGCTCCAAGAGATCCACACTTGACTCAAACAGCGTGTTAGACGGCTTCACAGATAGTGAAATAAACACACGGTGAAAAAGTCTACGATTCCTTTTTGCAAATTACACAAAAAGTATTAATATCTCAGCTTTTCACACAATTCTACGATTAGGTAAGATGAACAAATTATGTAGAAATAGCATACCAGGGGCGCCAGGGTGGCTCAGTGGGTTAGGCCTCTGTCTTTGGCTCAGGTCACGATCTAGGGTCCTGGGATCAAGCCCCACATCGGGCTCTCTGCTCAGTGGGGAGCCTGCTTCCCTCTCTCTCTCTGCCTGCCTCTCTGCCTACTTGTGATCTCTCTCTCTGCCAAATGAATAAATAAAATCCTTAAATAAAATAAAATAAAAAAGAAAGAAAGAAAGAAATAGCATACCAGAGTTTTGGATGCCTCTTCTCCGTTACTAGTTGGAACCTTCCTGACTTCCGCAGGACTCCGTAGCACACATATTTCTACCCTTATGAAGGGAGAAATTACACTGTGGGTAATGAGGTTCTGTTTTAGTGAATTCTGTACCATGACAAGATCAGAAGTTCCCAGTTTCTACCTTCCTTCCTTCCTTCCTCCCTCCCTCCCTTCCTTTCTTTTTTTTTTTTTTTTTTTTCCTTTTGACTGTTACCATGTCTTGGGCAAATGACAATTCTTTTCCTTCTGTTTTTTCCTTAACTGACACTGTAGGAGAAATCTTTCTATGGATTTTTTTTTAAAGCCAAGTGAGTTTACTCACCCTTTCTCCAAACACTAAGTAGATAAAAAATCTTTTGAAATAAGGAACACAACCCTGTTCATAGTCTCAGAACATGCCTTGATTTTTCTCTCTTCCTTCTATCATCATTGACCAAAGAGCCCTAAGAACATTGTCTAAAGCATCTACAAGGCTAACAAAAATGGAAGAGCCATACTCGCTGGCTGTTCACCTAAACTCCCATATGGTCCCTAAAGGAATAATTTTAATTACCGGGAATAACAGAAATTTCTCCTACTTTAGAAAGCTGACTCAGCATATTCATTGTACACTTAAGAGTAAATCAGATGGGGGCGCCTGGGTGGCTCAGTGGGTTAAAGCCTCTGCCTTCGGCTCAGGTGATGGTCTCAGGGTCCTGGGATGGAGCCCCTGCATCGCGCTCTCTGCTCAGCGGGGAGCCTGCTTCCTCCTCTCTGCCTGCCTGCCTCTCTGCCTACTTGTGATCTCTCTCTGTCAAATAAATAAATTTAACAAAAAAAGTAAATTAGATGGCTTCTCTTTTGGAAATCTGTTTGGTTTTCTAATTGAGCCATTTAAACTAACATTTTACTTTAATCTAGGAATGTGCCTACAAAAGCAATGAAACTCTATTTACTTTAAACTCTGCACCTAAGCAAGGTTTTTCACCTTTAAATAAACAAGTAGAATAAAAAGAAAGATCTTAAAGAAATATCCCAACAAGTAGAATAAAAAGAAAAATCTTAAAGAACAAGAGGGAAGGGAAAACTCATAATCTTGACCACACTCACAATTTAAACCTGACCTAGAATGAACCAGAAAATACTACAAACTCCTCTTCCACCCAAAAGATTAACAAAAACCAATTACCGGCTCCCAACTGGCCCCTGTCACCCTAAGGCTGACCTCTCACTCCAACTCACCAGCTGTGTGGTAGACTGGGAGTGTAAAGTTGACCAGGGCTTTGGCTGAAATATAAAATGCCCTTCTGCCATTAACAAGTTAATGAAATGCAGACCTATTGGGTCTGAGGCTACTGGATGCCCACAGAGTTGTAAGTAGAATAAAGTCAACTTATGAAATCAAAAGGGCGGCCAAGAAGTCCAAAAGAGGGGTGACTGGGTGGCACAGTTGTTAAGCGTCTGCCTTCGGCTCAGGTCATGATCCCAGCGTCCTGGGTTCAAGCCCCACATTGGGCTCCCTGCTCAGTGGGAAGCCTGTTTCTCCCTCTCCCACTCCCCCTGCTTATGTTCCCTCTCTCGCTGTGTCTCTCTGTCAGATAAATAAAATCTAAAAAAAAAAAAAAAAAAAAGGTCCAAAAGAGATGAGATTTGGCAACCGCTTCAAAATTGCGATTGTCATCATAAAAAAAAATATCCATGAGTCCATACTGATATAAATAATCGATGAATGAATTCACGGGGGAAAAGGAACAGCTCTTCCTTACAGAAGAATTCCAATTAATAAATATAGAAGAACTGAGTAGAATAGAAACTCGCCATTGGAACACTCCAGTCATAACTGTTGCACGTAAGCTCCAGCGAGGGGTGCTGAAATTAGCAACTGAGAGTCTGAGGAAAAACAGGGCATTTGCATAATCTTACGGGATCTCCCCTGACATATACTTGATTACACAGGAAGGAAAAAAGTGCTTTTTAACTTTACAGTTAACACCACCTCAACCAAGTGACTAAGTGATGCACATCCTCTCTGTGGGATTCTTACTTAAAAATGCAAAACCTGATCATGAGAATACACGAGACAAACTCAAATCTAGGGTCTTTTTCCAACAAGGGCTGGCAAACTGCAGCCAAATCCGGACCTTTGCTTATTTTCAAAAATGAAGTTACGTTGGGGCACAGCCGCACTCATTCATTTGCGTATCATCTCGGGTGGCTTTTGTGCTAGACAGCAAAGCTGAGGAGCTCCCCCAGAGACCGCGTGGCCTGTGGAGCTGAAAATATGTACTACCAGGCCCTTGACCAAAAAGGCAGGCTCATCCTTGTTTACAAAAGCGAATGGCCAGGGCTCTTCCAAAAAGCATCGAGGTCATGAAAAACAAGGGGAGACATTGTCATGCACTGGAGACACGACAATTAGATGCCAGGTGGGATCCTGGACGACATCCTGGAATAGAAAACAGCATTAATGGGAAATTGCTAAATTCGGGGGGAGGGGTGCAGAGCATCTATAATTTGGTTACTAGTATTGTACCCATATTCCTTTCTTGGTTTGTTGTTGTTGTTGTTGTTGTTTTAAGATTTTATTTATTTGACAGAGAGAGAGAAATCACAAGCAGGCAGAGGGAGAGAGGGAAGCAGGCTCCCTGCCGAGCAGAGAGCCTGATGTGGGGCTTGATCGCAGGACCCTGAGATCATGACCTGAGCCGAAGGCAGAGGGTTAACCCACTGAGCCACCCAGGCACCCCTCCTTTCTTGTTTTTGATAAAGGTATCATGGTTATGTAAGATGTTCACACATGGGTGGAAAGTATACAGGAGCTCTGCTCTTTTTTGAGAATTTTCATCAGCCCATTTATTTCAAAATAAAAAGTTATTAACAGCATCGTGATGAGCTCCCGAGTCTGATCCTGCGGCTAATGGAGCCAACATCAGCTTCCAAAGTTTGTCTTTATCCTCCTCCAGGGTCACCGTGGAAATAATTCCAACCACACTGATACTTCATGCAGGTGACCCAAAGGCAGACAGGATTAGCAGAGAGCATTCCTTGTTTTAACGAGCACTGTCTTTAAAAATACTGTGTAGCTTGGGGATCCCCAACCTTAAATACAAAACACTCAATAAAATGATGAATGCAGACATCTGAGTCTCTCCCTGTGGCCTCTGGAAGCCGAATCCAACAGTAAGAAGTAGGTGGACGGAGAGTTCCTTGCCAGCATCAGCAGGGGAGGGCGGGGGTTCGGGGCAGACAGTGAAGGGAGATGGTGTGTTCCCGGTGTTCCCGGTGTTCCCTGTGTTCCGGGGTGCAGGGCCAGTTCTGTCACCAGCTCTTCAAGCAGCCCTGACAAGGGAGTGAAATGCTTTCAGCAGAAGCATTCCTTCTGCATTTACTCTAGGGCTCTCCCTACACGGTCAGTGAGGAACTGTGAGGACCCCTGCGTCCCTGCCACCAAGCAACGGCCCTCAGACGGAAACAGGGCACACAGAGTCAAGACTGATCATGACTTTTAACAAATCACATCTACAATTATGCCAGGATTTAGAGGGAGAATCAGAGACACAGCTTGCAAGACAGACACGAAAAGAAAACAGCAAAGGGGACCAGCGGTGGGAAGTACAGGGGAGGAACAGAGAAAAAAGTTTGGGGTGCAGCTCTCCGTTGTGTGTAGCTGCTGGGCAAACTGTCGCTCCAGAACCCGCATCTCATCCCCAGCCTTACTGACTGGCCCCAGTCTAAGTGGGCCATACTGGGACAAAGGGAAATGGGCCCCCCGAGCTAAACCATGGCAGGGGCATCAGGCCTCCCCCAAGTGCCCATGGATCCTGGACCTAGGTGAGCTGTTGCTGTGACAGCCACCTTGGGACAGAGCATCAGAGCCCAGGCCGGTTACTGTGTGTCAGTCCCGCCGCTGGCCAGACACTCTTGGCAGAGGCCGGCTCACAGCTGAACACACAACCCGGTGAGGCCAAGGCCATCTATCACAGCCCGCCAGTGGAGTAGTAAAAGGGATGGCGCTTAGAGAACGGAGGCTCCGACCCCCCTTTCAGGGGACAGCACTCCTCCTCCCCCTTTGAGAGAAATGAACCCCGGAGGTGGGGAAAAACTGGGCAGTGGCCGATGACATCTGGAGAAAGAAGAGGAGGCATTTTATGAATGGGCCATTTGGACAGGAAAAGAGACCTCCGGGCCTTCCCTGGCTGGTGCCATCCCCCTCCCTTGACAAATTCTCTCAGGCCCATCTGCTCGGAAGGAGGCAACACACCCAAGGAGCAAACCCACCACCCACTCCCCAGCTTCCGCCCCCACCAAGAACATTCCAGTGGTTTTGCCAAACAAACTAATTGCTCTCCCCAAGGGCAGCCTGCGTGACAACAGGTGCCCAGCTCCAACACAACACTCACAGTTTCTGGATTTAATTGTTTGTAATCACTCTGTATCATTGTTTTTAAGAACGGTGCTGTCCTATTGTGCCCTTGTCCAACAATTTCAAACAAGGCAGCTGAAGGGGGGGCAGGGTCAGTGTTAAGATGAAATCGAGATGAGGTGCCCTCCGACTGCCTCTGGCATGAGATGGCATGAACTGTGAATGACAGTCACCAAATGAACCATCTGCGGGCTGGGCTTGTCTGCCTGGATGGACGATGTGTCTGCATGTGCCTCAGTCCATCAGGGCCGGAGGAAGATGGACCTGCCTTCCAGTCTCAGCCAAACCCGCTCGCAAAAAACAACCAAGCTGCAGACAGGAAGACCGCCAGCCTTCTGCTTCCACTGGCCAGTCCTAACCCCTCACCCTCACCATAGTTCTACCTGACTTTCAGAGTGACCCACTGAAGCAGGCACCACAGGCAGGATTCCAGGATGGAGGGGCTCACATGACATGCCCAACTGAAAGACCACAAGAACAGAAGCCATCATAATGATTGATAAGGAAAACGAAGTGACCTTGAACATTTACTGGGCACTTACTATGTGCCAGGCATGGTGCCAAACCCTTCAAAGGCCCTTCTTCCTTGTTCCAACTCTGGAAGGAGAGAAATGGAATTTCCATTTCATAGATGCAAAAACTGAGGCTCAAGAAAGACAAGTTTCCTGCCCAGGGGCACATGGTTACCTAGTAGAACGTTCTTGTATTAAACCCGGAACCTGCACGCTGACCCACTACGGAGTCTTCTTGTCCCCGAGCAAGGACTGCAGTGGAGTAGGAACTCACTTGCACTCTGGGTCTCAATGAGAATAATCCACATCATTCCAAGAATGAAATCCAGGCGCCTGGTCTTGCAGTGCCTGGAACTTTCAGACTCCCAGTCTAGGGCTCCTACTGCATCACACCATAAAAATGTCATGTCTTGATTAAGTATAAACTGATTCTACTGGAACATTTTTCTACCATGCATGTCTTAAAAAATAAAACTTGATCCTAAAAAACAATCTCCTTAAGGTTATCAAGCTCAATCCTTCATATGCTGCCTCTCCTAGGCTCAGGGAAGCCAAGCTCACTGATGGAAGGATTTAGCAGCAGAATCCAGATCGCTCTGGCCTTGCACACCCAAGGATGCTTTCCAGAATCAAACCGCATCTTGTCAGAAATGAACAATAATGGAGAATTCACAGTCAACCAGTCAACGTCAATCAGATGTTTTCCACGATGGCTCTGAATCTGGGGGTCTGTCCCCAGTGACACTTCCATGGGTAAAGCAAACCAGATTATGAGAAGATTCACTGTTCATAGTCTTGGAATGGCCATGGGCTCAAACACGTCTTGAAACAGAATTCCATTTAGTGACACCCTCAAGGCCAATTAATGGCAACATGATGTATTTAAAGGCCTTGATACCTATACATTTTTTTGCATAATCATTTTTTTTAAATTTATTTATTTTTATTTGTTTATTTACAGCATAACAGTGTTCATTGTTTTGGCATCACACCCAGTGCTCCATGCAGTACGTGCCCTCCCTATTACCCACCATCTGGTTCCTCAACCTCCCAACCCCCCCACCCCCCCCCGCCGCCCCTTCATAACCCTCTAGTTGTTTTTCAGAGTCCATAGTCTCTCATGGTTCATCTCCCCTTCCAGTTTCCCTCAACTCCCTCTCCTCTCCATCTCCCCATGTCCTCCGTGTTATTTGTTTGCATAATCATTTTTAATCTTTGCTCTTTGTTTAGATTTCCACAGGAATCTGATTGAAGAAATCATTTCTTTCCTTCATATTATTTATCTCAATTTATGCTTTCACAGTTATCTGCATGGTTTGTTTTTTGTTTTGGGGGGTTTTTTGGTGTTTTTTTTTTTTTTTTTGGTATATGTCTGTTTTCTTCACTAGACTATAGGCTCTACCCATAAGGACCACACCTGTTCTGTTTACCACTCAGGACCTATGACAGCTTCTAGCATGTGGTAGGTGTTCAATACACACATCTCTTAATTTAATGAACTAGGAATGAAGTGTTCCGTAGGTTAGGCTGGGAATCAGTGAGCTCGGAGTATATGAGCACTTCAGGCAAAACAATGTGGAAAGGCATTACTATACCAGCCAGATCGACTTCATTACCTTTGGACAGACATCCATGACATGAAGGCCAGCAATATAAAACAGAGGCCCAACTATTTAAGAGCCCTGTTCTAAAAGTACCTTTTAGAAAATTTATAAGGGGCACCATAAAAGCATACAACTCTTGATCTTGGGTCATGAGTTCCAGCTTCACGTTGGGTATAGAAATTATTTTCAAATAAACAAACAAATAGCTTTCTAAAAAGAAGAAGAAGGGGAAGAAAGGAAGAAAATTTATAAAATTTAACAATAGGCAACGCTCCAGGCTTTCCAAAATACCACTTAGCACCAAATAGGTACGCAAGTAGTAATCTGATTCTTGCCTTATTTGAAAACTTAAAAATTCTACAGCAATTTATCAATTTTGATAAAAAATTTTCATATATTCAGACATACCACATTTTTTTAAGACAGGGAGGCAGGGAGGGGCAGAGGAAGAAGGAGAGAGAGAGAGACAATCTCAGGCAGGCCTTCGCACCCAGCACAGAGCCCAACATGGGGCTCAGTCTCACAACCTTGAGATCACAACCTAAGCCAAAATCAAGAGTCAGACTTTAAACTGAACAGCCACCCAGGTGCCCTGACACATTACATTTTTTTTTAACTTTTATTTTCCCCAATAGCTTCTTGCATCTCCAAATTTCAAAACCAATATTGGATTAAGGGCAACAAAGAACATTCAGTGGTTCCAAGGAAGCCAAGTTGGATGATACCAATGACACAGAGACAAGAACAAAACAGGTTCATCACAACCAAGAAAACTGAAAATCAGAAAAGGACATTGTTCCTTTTTGTAGACATTTGCACCATGGTTTTGAGATTCTTGGAGGACGTAATGCTAAGAGAAACTCTACAAGCCCAAGATGCCATAGAGAGAGAGAGAAAAACTACCATTTGGGGGCACCTGGGTGGCTCAGTTGGTTGGGCGGCTGCCTTCGGCTCGGGTCATGATCCCAAGGTCCTGGGATCGAGCCCCATATCCGGCTCCTTGCTCGGCAGGGAGCCTGCTTCTCCCTCTCCGTCTCCCTCTCCCTGCTACTCTGCCTACTCTCTCTCTCTGCATCAAATAAACAAATAAATTTTATAAAAAAACAAAACAAAACAAAAAACTGCCCATGTGAACCGCCTGGAATTTGCAAGCCCTCCAACATAAGAAGCACTAAATACTGTTTCTCCATGAACTCTCAGAGTGATATTTCTAATTAGCATTTCACCTTAGAACAGTTTTTCTTCTGCTGTTTTTTTTTTCTTCTCTTAAATGTGTTGTTTAAATGTATCTGTCTCGGTTATAATTATCCCATGCCCTGTTTTCCTTGATAGACAGTTATTAAGTACGCTACTTTCAAATATCTCTTTCTCTCCGAGATGCAGGGCAATTATCTGTGGTCGGGGCAACCAGAAGCCGGAGGCGGCAGAGCGAGGACACCCATTTCGGCAGCCCCTGATTTCAGCCCCCGGAATGTACAATGGGCGTCAGATCCCATGCTTCATTTCAGTACAGTGGCAATGTCCTGCATTTACTCTCCAAGTTTTGGAGGACAAAGAAAGATGCAGTCAGTTCTTGGAGCAATGCAGAACAACATCTGGAACTTACAGTCCATTCCTGGAATGCTCCAGAAGAAGGAATTCCACATCCGGTATCTGGGTTGGCTAGTTATTATTCCAAGTGACATCAAGTAAATTCTATCTGAATCGTCTCTTACCCCTCTTCCCCCTCCCCTGTCCCTCCCCCTGCCCCTCCCCCTCCTCCTCTTTCTTCTTCTTCTCAGTGACTTGTCAGAGCCAAAGATATATTTGAGAAAAATAAGGCCCCAGTAGCTATCATTTCCTGCCCACTTACTTCCTGGAGGGCATTCCACTGTGTGACTTATGTATGTGATCTCATTTAATCCTCCCAACAGCCCTGAAGCATCATTATCCCTCCTTCCTAAGTAATGAAATCGAGGTTTACGGAAGTAACCTCCAAAGTCAGAGCTAGTAAGTGGTAGAGCCAGAATGTGAGTCTGGGCCTCTGGGACTCGAAGGCCGGGCTCCTCCACAACCCAAGGGAGACCACGTCAGTCTCATTAGGAGCTTTCATGGTGAAGGTCCCAGGCTCAGAAAGACACCGGGCTGCCTGATTCAGTCTGTCTGACGCCAGTGCTGCCCCCTGCCAGCTGGAAGTTACTTAACTTCTTTATGTCTCAGTCCCTCTGTTATAAAGTGGACGTAAAAACAGTTATCTGTTTCATCAGGTTGTTTGAGAACTAAATAAGTTATATGTAAGGCCCTTAGAACCATGTTGTCAGCACACAACAAAGGTTAGCTGCTAATAATATGCTGTCGGTGATGATGACAACGTGGTGTTGATTTCAAGGATCAGCCTCTCTTCTTGACTACAAGCTCCTCCCAAACCTACACCCACATCCTATCTAACCTTGTATCCATTACAAGCCAATAAAAGTCTTATTTTCTGGGGCGCCTGGGTGGCTCAGTGGGTTAAAGCCTCTGCCTTCAGCTCAGGTCATGATCCCAGGATCCTGGGTTCGAGCCCCGCATCGGGCTCTCTGCTTGGCAGGGAGCCTGCTTCCTCCTCTCTCTCTGTCTGCCTCTCTGCCTGCTTGTGATCTCTGTCTGTCAAATAAAAAAAAAAAAAAAAAAAGTCTTATTTTCTTAACCAGCCTCATCTCCTTTATCCCACCGGAGGTTTCTTGGGCGATATCTTCAGTAATTTCACTTCCACTGACCCAAAACCTCTTGTTCCTTCAAGGCCCTTCCAACTCCACCCCTCCAGGATGTCTTGCCCAAACACTAGGGCCCCGCAGATCTCCTTTCAGACCATCTGCACCGCACAGCGCTGACCCTTCGAACATCATCATCAATCAGCAACACACTGTGAATCTAGAATTATATCCAGTCTTGAGACATTCATTAGGTAGTTCAGCCTTCTTTGCCTTATCACTTCAACTTGGTTGCAAGCTCCTTAAAGATAATACGTGAGATCTTCCTATATTCTCTACAGGCAAGGACACAGAGCTAGTGTACACACACACACACACACACACACACCCCACAAACACACACATACCCTGCCATATAAAACAGGCATATCCTCTGGGGGGAGAATTCTAAAGTTACTGGTTTATATCATTTTAAGGCATTTAAAAGCAATTATTTGAGATAATTAAATTATCTTCAACAGTGAAAATGAACTAAAAAAAATCTGAAAAATACAGTCCATCAACATCCTCAAAAATACCAAACCATGTATTTTTATCTCAAAGATTAAAGCAATATCACTCTTACTACCAGCTTGTCAATATGCAGGTTTCTGAATGCAATTAAAATTATTTGGATTAAAAACCTTCAACACTATTAATCCAGTGGATTCTATTAATCCACAAAGATTTAGGAGACATCATTGAGCTTATGTAGTCAGGACACAAATGTCTAGTTACAGGTTGTGTAATTCAAGTCTGCCCATCATCTGGAAATGGGCTGGAAATTGAGAATAATTTCAAAGAGACACTTGGAACTTGTTTAAACTGAAGAACACTGGAATCCTGCTCTAACCCAAAAGTAGCAGGGCAAACCCACTGGCCTTGGATTCAAGAGCTCACTTTGTAAGCAAAGCCCGAGCAACACAAAGGTCAGGTACAGAATGAACAGTGATAGAGTTACAGGTTTTCTAATGGATTCTATAGAATGTAAAACCTGACCATGAACAACTCAACGTGAATACCATCCAAACAGTTCATTTACTAATAAAACCCAGCCCTTGCAATACATTTGTAGACCAATGGCTTTATTTTTTAAGATTTATTTATTTATTTATTTGACAGACAGAGATCACAAGTAGGCAGAGAGGCAGGCAGAGAGAAAGAGGGAAGCAGGCTCCCCACTGAGCAGAGATTCCCAATGCTGGACTTGATCCCAGGACCCTGAGATCATGACCTGAGCCGAAGGCAGAGTCCAGAGACCCACTGAGCCACCCAGGCACCCCTCTCCTGAGGACTCTCAGTCTCAGCAGTGCTGGGGAGGCTGGCGTGCACGGTATACTCAAGCACGGCTAGCAGGAGTGAAAATTGGTACTAACATTTTACAAAGTCATTTGAAAATGACAGACTTGGGACGCCGCATCTGGCTCTCTGCTCGGCAGGGAGCCTGCTTCCTCCTCTCTCTCTGCCTGCTTCTCTGCCTACTTGTGATCTCTGTCTGTCAAAGAAATAAATAAAATCTTTAAAAAAAAAAAAAAAGAAAATGACGGACTTAAAAATATCCCCACACTTTGCCCCAAATAATTACAATAATGAGACTATAACCTAATATGGAAAACACTTTGAGCAAAAAGATGTTTACCATAGAACTCTTTTTTGTTTTTTGTTTTTTGTTTTTAAAGAAAAAGAAAAAGAAAAACCTAACCACCTAAATATCCAGCAGGGGAATGACTATCTCATGCAACCAGAATATATGTTTGTAAAATCATGTTAAGTGATAAAAGCAAACTTCACTATTGAACGTTTTAGTACAGTTAAAACTAGAAAGAAAGAGAAAACTAATTTATGTCTAGAAAAAGAAGCTGATTTTGGAGAGTGAAATGAGGGGTTTCTCCTACTCGGTTCTGCTGGGCTGGGTAGAACAGGCAGGTCTAACTTAGGCTTGTTTGGCAAAATGAAAGGGTCCAGGTTCAGGGTACCTCCCAGTATGTTGGGAGCATTGGCGCTTTCCCACTCCAGGAGAGACGATCATTCGTCTAGGGGTCGCTGGGACCCTACAGGCCCTGAAGAGTTTCCACGCAGGGGACAGAAGCTGTCCACGGAACAGACTCCGGGACTCTGCAGAAGCCAGCGGGTGGCGCGCACACCTCCTGGCGCGCTCTCGGGAAGATCGGAGATGGCAAGGGCGCCCCGCACTGTCCCCGGGGCTTTCGGCCTGCGACCACCCCACGCCCCCACCCCAAAGCTCGCCAGTCAGAGAGAGAGGGCGAGAGGCAGCTGGGAGAGGCGGTCTCAGCAGAGCGGGGACGCAGGCTCCTGGTGCAGGTGACACAGAGCGCACGGGGAGCCTCCCCCTTTGCGGGCTCACTGAAATTCCTCAGGCTTCTAGTTGTTTGGCTGGGGGCGGGGGCAGTTTAAAAGTAGGATCCATGTCCGACGTGGGGCTCAAACTCCCACCTTGAGATCAAGAGTCGCATACCCTACGGACGGCGCCCCTCTCCGGCTTCTAATTTGAAATGCCCACAAGGGTTAAACTCTTCGGGTAGCTCAGCAGAAACAATCAGGATTAAGGAAAGGAAAGCTGACCGAGCCAGAACGGGACAAGTTCTGCCACTTCTGCCACCCTCCCGCCAGCCTTCAAGGGTCCAGGTGAAGCCTCACCCTCGCCCCAGGGTCCCAGGGCGTGGCGGGGGGGTGGGGGTGGGGACTGGGGTGAGCTCGGCACCCCTGCTGTTCCCCAGGTAAAAACCATCTCAGCTTCAAAACCGGGATTCTACATTAACAGTCACTGAACGGGGAGGAAGAAGAGCCTCATATACAGGTCCTAAAATACTCACATTTGCCCCCAAAGTTTAATTTAAGCTAGTTTAACTTAAGCCAGCACAATTTCTCAGAGATGCCAGGCTGCTTGCCTCAGCAACCCCAGGCCCACTAATCCTTACTGACCTTCAGACCCCATCCTAAAGGGATACAGGGCTCTCTTTTAAAAACTCAACAACTTCCTACATAATATGAATAAACTCACCAGATTTGATCTGTTCGATAAATTAGCATTTAAAATTTACCTTTTCAAAAAAAAAAAAAAAAAAAAAGACATTAAGGGGCGCCTGAGTGGCTCAGTGGGTTAAGCCTCTGCCTTCGGCTCAGGTCGTGATCCCAGGGTCCTGGGATCCAGCCTCCACATCAGGTTCTCTGCTCAGCAGGGAGCCTGCTTCTCCCTCTCTCTCTGCCTGCCTCTCTGCCTACTTCTGCCTATTTGTGATTTCTCTCTCTGTCAAATAAATAAATAATCTTTAAAAAAAAAAGACATTAAAAAGGAGATTCTTAGAAATGCTGTTAATATATGTAAAAAATAGTTTTTTAACAAAAGAAGTCACTGCTATTAAATTATTATTTTTTACATCCTGAACTAGAGAGATATGTTTGTTTAACAAATACACAGGGTAAGACTTGCCCAGGCACTGTTCTAGGCACTATACAAATATTAACTAAATTATTCCTGATAATAGTTATCCCCATTTTACAGAGAAGTTCACTGAGACACAGCAAGTTGACAGAACTTGCCCAGGCTTATACAGCTGGTGGCAAGTAGCAAAGTTGGGATTCAAACCCCAGCAAAGCCTTTCTCATATCCTCTCATGAAACCATCATGAACTTCACAATGAAATACACACCCTCATAATTTACTGCTAACTTTGTGAACTGGTACAACTTTATTATAAAGCAATATGGCAAATATATCAAGAGTAATAAAATTATTCATACCCTTTGACCTACTAATCCCATTCCTGGGAAGTACTCCAAAGCTATGTGCATGAAGATATCCATTACTATAGTATTGGGAATCCTAATTGTCCATCAGTTGGTGAATAATTAGATATATTCTGGTATATCAGTTTAGTGGATATCAAGCATGGTCATGGAAAATTAAACTATGAAGTTGATGCAGCTGCAAAAAAATATTTTTACAATACATTGTTAAGGAGAAAAAAAACCGAATATGATGCATTGCATGTAATGTTTCAAAATATCTGCACATGACCCAACATAAAAAGAATGGAGACAGAATGGGCAAATTATGAAGTCTAACCAAGAGATTATTGGTGATTATTCTTTCTTTCAAAATTTCCCTTTAGTCAACTCTACTTCAATTTAAAATAAAAAATAAAATATGGGGCTCAGTTAAAGCCTCTGCCTCAGCTCCGGTCATGATCCCAGGGTCCTGGGATCAAGCCCCACATCGGGCTCTCTGCTCAGCGGGGACCCTGTTTCCCCCTCTCTCTCTGCCTGCCTCTCTGCCTACTTGTGATCTCTGTCAAATAAATTAAAAACAAAAAAATCTTTAAATAAATAAATAAATAGAAATAAATAAAAAATAAAATAAAATTACCCTTTAGGTTGTTACAGGAGTGCTGTTATAAATGACAGCTGGAGAAAGGGAAACATGTCAAGGTATTTATGAGAATAAGCCACATTTTCACAAACCATGAGCATTCAAAAGAAAATGTGCAACTGGGGTGGTTCTATTATGTCTAAATGTTCTCCGAGGGGGCTCCCTCTTGCCATGGAAGGAGCAGGCCCCTGCTGGCAGCTGGAATTAGCAGGGCTCTCTGACAGTGCTAGAGAACTCCAGCTGAGAAGAACTCTGTGGGGGATCCCAGCGGAACCTCAATCCCACAAATCATGGTAACAGTGAAAGAAGCAAAGCCAGAGACTTTCCACACACCAGCACGCTGTCTAAAGAAACACAGCCTAGTCGTGAGAAATTGAGGCTCAGATGTCCCCTCGGTGGACAGTTTAAAGAAGGGCCACACTCCTTGCTTCCTCATCTACCTGGTCCAAGGAACCCCCAAGGGTGCCTGAGAAAGGGACCACAGTGATCTTGACCATTTCTTGGATCTAACCCGAACCTTCAAGATGTGAAATCCTTAGACTCCCTCAGGGGCCTGCTAATAGCAAGGAAAAAACAAGACAAAAAGCTTCTCCTTAATAGGAACAACCAACCAAGGTGAAATTTAAAGGTTTCAAAGAGATGAATCATTAGACTCACTAAGGAATAGAGTCCAGGCAAAAAGCAAGACAAAAATATCTGAATAACCAATTAGGGTGAAATTGAATGGTTTTAAAGGAATGGCCTATTATTTCGAATTCAGCAATTCTGTCTATCAGGGATTTGTCCATTCTCCAAGTCCCAAGCAACTGCCTTACCCAGAAGCCAGACAGCAACATGTACCTTTCCCCACCCCTTGCTTTACACTAACTGGCCATGCCCAAAAATATCATCTGGCTAAGAGAGCCCTTCCCTTAAAATTTACTGTAACCAAGTGAAAGTAGAGAGTTTTCAGAATTGAAAAACTTCTAAGCCTGAAAATATTATAATTTAATTCAAAGTTTTATTGAAAAGATCATTAAAGCAAGTAAATGGTTCATTGAACTGTAGGCAAAAACCCGTAAGAGATTTTTCAGACAGAGGGTAGTGGCCTATAAACATATCATACTGCTTTTAACAGAAGATGTGGTTTATGGAAGGTGCTTGTTGTGTAAATATCATTCCTAGTCCCCAAAAGGACCTCCGTGACCCCATAGCCCCCCCCACACCTCTTTCCTGTTCTCCCCTCTCAGACTCTATCAGGAAATATTTTCATAGTTCTCTGGCCATAAACAACCTCACCATCAGCGGATTAGGAAAGGTAATTGGCATTTTAAATTAATCTTCTGCTTATCCTCAACAACGGCTTTGCTGTCATACCCAAAAAACTGGAAGGAAGTTTTTCTTCTGCTTAAAAATGACACCTTAAAGGGGTTCAGGATACCACAAGCTGAATATTCATTCATGGGAAAATGCACAGAAAAATGACAGAACTGACACATACTCACCCAAAATGACCATTTTAAAAAACACTTTTCAAAAACATGAAACAAGGGCCAGGAGTTATTGCGATAAACTGGCTTTTTTTTTTTTTTTTTTTTTTTTTTTTTTTTTACTTTTCTAAAGCGTCTTACTCAAAAACATGTCCACAGGGAACTGCCCTAAGAAGAAGTTCAAAAAAGAGCCTTTGTCAGTCCCTGCCTTCAAGTGAAACTTTAGGCGAAAGAATCTTAAGAGTTAGAATCAGCTCTGCCCTCTGCCCCCCCTTCACAGTCCTCAAAGAGCAGACATTAAAAAGATTTCAAAGAGGGAATTTAAGAGGGTTTCTGAAAGTTCTCCCCAGCACTCTCATCACTCATCAGGAACTCTCTGCGCAGGAATGACACTTGCTAACTTTTATCCCTCTCCCTCCCTCCACCTGTTGTCCCAAGTCTCCCTGGTAAGCCGGGGCCATTCGCACTTTCTGACTGAATGACAGGATCTTCTCTGCCGTCTGGGGTCTCCCCTTCCACCCAAGTGACTGCATCTACGTTGGAGCCCCTAGGAAAACATGTACCGATGAGGGGCTGCCACAAGGTTGGTTGGTTGGTTGATTGTTTTTTCTCTCATGTCATTATTATTATCACTATTATCATTATATTAGTATAATGACTAACACCTCCTTAATCTTCCAGAGTAAGTAAAGCTGGGATGGGTGAAGACACAGAAACTCAAGACAGCAGAGGATGGCTAGCTGTCCCCAACTCCCCTTTGGGCCTCCCACTCTAGGTAGACCCAGCCGAGGGCTCAGGAATTCCAGGCGGGTCGCTTGGCATAAGTAAGTAATTGAGTTAAGGGAGATCTAAAGAAAGACTTCACGTTCACATTCATATGCTAAACTCAGTTAAAAATAGACTCAAGAAGGGCCTGACTTCACTTTTAATTTTAGCCTGGTGATGAACATGCCCTAAAGACAGAAAGTCACCAGGCATTTTCCTGAGTGCAATGATCTTCATATTTTTATAAAAAGGAAATGCAGCATGTTCTATTAATAAAAGTGCTGTAGCCTCAGTTAAATCAGGGCTCCCTCTGGCTGAGCTTCTCTGGGCCAGCAGCTCACACCCAAGCCCCCAGCAAGTGGAACCGGTCACATGCAGTGGGGGAAAGTGAGCTGGACACCCAGGGATCAAAGACCGAAGTGTGGCTCCTACATACTTCCCAGGTGACCAAGTGACTCAACCAGTGCATCTGCCAGGGACTCAAAAGTCTTATGACAAGAACCCCATTTGCCAGGATGGAGCCCTGTGTGTCTGGAGATTTAGTGAGGAAAGGGGGGTAGGGTTGGGGTTAAGAGGTAAACAGGGTAGAAGGAAAAGAAAATGTGGTGCTCCCCTCAGAAAGGATAAGTGATTTCACCTTTTTGCTTCAATCTCAAAGATGGCAAAGTGAAAGTTAGCCTCCAGGTCTCTGGATGGACTTTTCTGTGGACCCCCTTCGGGAGGATCTCTTCAAGCTACCCTCGGCTATCAAGCCACGTAACAAACTCAAACATGGCCAGATTGGAAAATTATTGCCGTTAGAGCCTGGTCCTCCTCAGGGAGACTACATGGTAATTCCAAACTTAGGCAAGCCTGCCCCCGGGTCCTGGAGAAAGTGTTAGGGTTGGGATGAGACAGGGGTGTCTAGACCATAAGGAACTTCCAAACACATAATCCATCCCCAACCCAGCTTCAGGATTCTTAGAATTTCTGTGAACTATATGCTCTGCTTTCTAAATAAACATTTACAGTTTATGTGATCCTCTCAACAACCAGATGAGTTTGGTTGAAGAAACAGAGGCACAAAATGGTAAACTCATAGCTAGTACTGTGTCTCTCTCAATCCAAAACCCAGGCTGGTGTAACAAAAAAGACCCATCAGAGTCTAGGTAGGAGGTATGCCGTCTTTCCATCTTCTCACCTTTCCCTCCCTCAAAGGAGACCGACGCTGATGTTTTGGTTCTAATTTTGGTTCTTCTTTTGCTTTTGCCCCAGTTTATCTTACGACGGCTTGTAAAACCCTGTAAACCCTCAATATGAACCATCCCAAAATAGTCTCAGCCACACAGGGACATAAATTCTATAGAGTGAGATGTTAAGACCTTGAGGTTTGGGGCCAGACATATGTGAATTAGCATCCTAGCCCTTCCAATCACTAGCTGTGTGATTTCAAGAGCATAGCCCACAATCCAAAATTAAATTCAGGGACAGCTGAAATCAAAACTGTCCAACTGACTGAGCTGGTGGGCTTTATTCATTTTTTATTTTTTTATTTTTGTTATGGGCATGTTCCAACTATACAAAGGTTAGAGGGAATAGTATAATGAAATCTCATTTGCCTATAACCAACTTCAACAATATTAACTGTTGGTCAATCTTGTTTACTCTGTACCCAACCCATTCTCACCCCCTGTACCATTATTTTGAGGCCAGTCCCAGAGACATCATTCCATCTATAAATACTTTAGTATATAGTTTTAAAATATAATAACTTTTTAGGTTTAACATAATCACAATATCATTATCACAACTATAAGTAAATAAATGATTTGTGAATAAATCATTCTTCAGTCTCAATATCCAGTATATTCAAGTGCCCTAAGTAATCTCATCATTTTTCTTAATTTTTTGAGCTAGGATACAAATAAAAGTTATGTATTAAAGATTACAGATGGGATTATATACTGGGTAAGTATTTTTAATCTCTTTTAATTTATAGAGAATCCTTCTTGTTTTTCTTATCCTTATAATTTACTTGTTGAAAAAATCAGGTCTTTGGGCCTGAAGGATGTCCCTTTCATTCCAATTGGTCGATTCTTATCTCCATGATATTGTTTTGGCATGTCCCTCTGTCCCCTGTATTATCTATAAACTGGTAGTTAGACCTTGAGCTTGGCACAGAGAAATTCAGGTTCTACTTTTGATAGTGCTGTTTAATTCCTACTGCATTCCCTCAGTGGGTACATGATACCTGAAGTCTTTCTTTTTTGTGACAGTAAGATTGATCAGTGGGTTTGAATGAATCAGCCTGAGCCATCCATTATAAATTTTCCCATCAGTTTCACCTGATGTTTTAACAGGAATTTACCAATCATGTTGTCTAAATGCATTATTCACTAGAGGATACAAAATGATGATGTTCCAATTCTGTAATTCCTCCTGTATTTATTAGTGTTCTTTTATAAAAAAGAACTTTTCTTGGGACTCCTTGGTGGTTCAGTTGGTTGAGCATCTGCCTTTGGCTCAGATCATGATCCCAGAGTCCTGGGATCGAGTCCCACATGGGGTTCCTTGCTTGGCAGGAAGCCTACTTCCCCCTCTGCCTGCCGCTCCCCCTGCTTATGCTCATTCTCTCTCTCTCTAACAAATAAATGAACAAAATCTTTTAAAAAAATAAAACCCTCAAAAAAAAAAAAAAAAGAACTTTTCTTCATCAACAATTTGGATACCCTAAGGTAACCAATTAAAAAGGACAGAATAAATGTCTGATTCTTTTCCCTTCTTTGACCAGTTTTCAGAACGAGTTGGTTCCCCAACCTCTTCCAGTAGGGAAGATTGAATTTTTTTTTTTAAATCTTATTTATTTATTTGACAGACAAAGATCACAAGTAGGCCTAGAGGCAGAGGGAGAGAGGGAGAAGCAGGCTCCCTGCTGAGCAGAGAGCCCAAAGCAGGGCTCAATCCCAGGACCCTGAGATCATGACCCCAGCCGAAGGCAGAGGCTTAACCCACTGAGCCACCCAGGTGCCCCCCATTGAATTTTTAACTTAGGGATTTTACACACTGTCGTGTATTGAAGGTATGTCCATCCACCACGTGTACTCTCTTTAATGCTCCAACGGCTCCATATATGGGCACTGTGGGAGGCCCTTCAACTTGGGATACAAGCGGTCTTTGATAGCTTCGTTTTCAGATACAAAATAGTACAATACTACTTGTCCATTTCCCATCCCAGACCTGGAATCAGCCACTTTTCTGAGGAATCTTGGGCTCTTTCGTGGGAGGTGGTATTTAGAGGCTACAAGCTAAATGTCACAGGTGCTTACTGCTACTGATTTGGTCATTATTTCTAGGCTTTTCAGTGGACGAAGTTAGGAAATACTTTCTCATTTGCTAAACAGAAAGTATATCAGAATTTTTTAAAAAGATTTTATTTATTTATTTGACAGAGAGAGAGCGCGCGCAAGCAGGGGAAGTGGGAGAGGGAGAAGCAGGCTCGCCGCTGAGCAGGGAGCCCAACGCGATGCGGGACTCGATCTCAGGACCCTGGGATCATGACCTGAGTTGAAGGCAGAGGCCTTAACCCACTGAGCCACCAGTTGCACAGTATATCAGGAATTCATACTGACATTTCCAGTTCAAATTCAGGGTTATAGGATTTTTACTTAACATCTTTAATTATGAAACTGTTCTTTTTTACATACTAAAAACATTGGTTTCTGGTGAGTTTAACATAATTTACTTATTTCTTTTAAGTTTTTATTTTAATTAAGTAATCTCTACACCCAACATGGGGCTTGAACTCACAACCCCGAGATCAAGAGTCTCACACTCGGGGCGCCTGGGTGGCTCAGTAGGTTAAAGCCTCTGCCTTCGGCCCAGGTCATGAATATATATACATATACATAGTTGTTTCAGAAGAGTAATACCAATATTATTAGTAGTATATATATAATTATATATATATTATATACATATAGTTGTTTCAGAAGAGTAATACATATATATATATAGTTGTTTCAGAAGAGATATATATATATATATAGTTGTTTCAGAAGAGTAATACCAATACTATTACTACAAATATTACTGAAAACAGTTTAAGATTTATTTAGAATTTGTTTGGACCTTAAGATATATCAATATATATATATTGATATATATATCTATATATATATTGATATATAATCAAGTTATTACATTTTAAAGTTATGTGAAATAGGGATGCCTGGGTGGCTCAGTCGGTTAAGCGTCCAACTCTTGATTTCAGCTCAGGTCATGATCTCAGGGTCCTGGGATAAAGCCCCAAGTCATCAGGCTCCCTTCTCAGCAGTTGGTCTTGCCTCCCTCTCCCTCTGCCCCTCCCTCTCCCTGCTTCCTCTCTCTGTCTCAAATAATAAATAAAAGTCTTTTAAAAAAATAAAGTTATGGGGCACCTCTGTGGCTCAGTGGGTTAAGTCCCTGCCTTCCGCTCGGGTCGTGATCTCAGGGTCCTGGGATCAAGTCCCACATCCGGCTCTCTGCTCGGCGGGGAACCTGCTTCCCCCTCTCTCTCTGCCTGGCTCTCTGCCTACTTGTGATCGCTCTCTCTCAAATAAATAAATAAAATCTTTAAATAAAATAAAGTTACGGGGTACCTGAGTAGCTCAGTCAGTTAATATCTGCCTTAGGCTTAGGTGATGATCCTAGAGTCCTGGGATAGAGCCCGATATTGGGCTCCCTGCTCAGCAGGAAGCCTTCTCCTCCCTTTCCCTCAGCAGGAAGCCTTCTCCTCCCTTTCCCTCATCAGTCCCCGTGCAGTGCTCTCTCACTCTCTCTTGCTCACTCACTTGCTCTCGTTCTCCCTCTCAAATAAATAAATTAAATATTTTTAAAAATAAAAAAATAAAGTTATATGAAATAATTTTCTTATTCTCCCTTTTCTTACATAAAAGGTAGCAACTATATACATTTTCTGTACCCTGCCTTTTCCCCTTAATACATCCGTGAGATTTCTTTCTTTTTTTTAAACACATTCTTTTTTTTTTTTAAGATTTTATTATTTATTTGACAGAGAGAGAGAGATCACAAGTAGGCAGAGAGGCAGACAAAGAGAGGAGGAAGCAGGCTGCCTGCCAAGCAGAGAGCCTGATGCGGGGCTCCATTCCCAGACCCTGAGATCATGACCTGAGCCGAAGGCAGAGGCTTAACCCACTGAGCCACCCAGGCAACCCGTGAGATTTCTTTCTAACAGCCCACAGAGATAGTTCTCATTGCATGGGAGGATGCAGCGGAATTGGTTCACTAATCCCCTATTGCTGGACACGTGGTTGTGCAACTCTTTGGGGCCCCTATTGCAAGGGACTGAGTGAGACCAAGCCCATCCCGCTCTTTGTCCAACATCAAGATTCCCCCAAAATGCACAGTTGGGAGTCTCTGCCAAAGGGAGTCCAACGAGGCTGGTCACTTTCCGAGCCGGGGTGGGCTCGGAGTACTGAGTCACGGAAGCCCCGGGGCCAGGAGGAGCAGCCCAGTTCCACACCCTCCTTTACTCCCAAGAACCACACTGGAGCAGAGGCTACGACCCTCCCACACACTGCCCTTCCAGTTCAGTTTCCTGCAGGACCAAACTCAGATCCCGGAGCCCCAGAGAGTTCACTGGCTGGATGGGCTTAGAGAAGAAGCCAAGGTCACTGTGTAACAATGTCTAACCTTGACATCTTTAGCAACCGCTCATCCAGTCCTTCAAACAGTGAGGGGGCGGCTTCTAGGTGCCAGGTATTAGGTGGGGGAGGGGTGGATAAGAGGGTGGGGGAGTGGTGGGGGTAAGTTACTGAATAAACACCCCACACTCCTGGAGAGTGGACAGGATGCAGGCAGGAAGGGAGAAGACACACGTTCAGTAAAACACAGTAATGAAATAAGTACGTTACCCCATTTGGGAAGAGAGAAAGTGCTATGGTCAAAACAGCAAAGTAAGGGAGACTGGACAGGAAGAAGAAGATGAGATTTTAATTGAGGGGGGGGCAGTGGCTGGAGTAGGTCTCATCGAGACATCACAGGCAATGGCTTATTTTCTGGGCACTTTTTTTTTTAATTACTCAAAAAAGCTTCATTTGTTGACTTAGTTTTCTGACTCTGTGATTGTGCCTTCCATACTTTCGCAATGATTTTCTGCGCCTCAAGAAGGAAGGCACGCTTGATCCTGTCACGCACGCACTTAGCTCACACAGAACCACCACACAGGCCCTGCTGACGTACTTTTTCATTTTAAACAGCCTCCCAAGACCCTTAGGTCTCACAGCATGAACTCCTTGAAGCTGGCCTGGGCACGTGCCCGGTGTGGTTTTGGGTGCTTTCCCAACCTTCTCGAAAAGGTAAACAATTCTATACCAGGGCTTAGGGACAGCCTCAAAGTTTGGTCAGAAGCTGTACTGTAGGGCAGCCTGGGACGTGTGTCAAACACTGGACCATTCTGAAAGCCTCTTGACGCCATCTCAGGAAGAGGAAAAAGAAGTGCCTGTGAGTTCAAAGGCCAAATGGGCAACTCCTTTGTGCAGCTGCAACTGGCCAACTGTCCTTACCGTTGCTATGATTAAACTGTCATTATAGCAAAGGGAAAGGTAATAATAAAGTGTGTTGGTGTCACCATTGTCTGGAGTTGTGTTGTTTTAACAATGGCTTCAAATAAGCATTGTATCTGCTTAGGGCTTAAAAACCATTTTTGAGATCTAGAAGCTTCTGTGGTTAAAAGCTTTGATGCAATAGGCCTTAAGGAGTATTCTAAATGGCCATTTCCACCACTTCTCCTATTTGGATCAGATGAAGAAATTCAGCCTGGAAATTGCCTGTCCCTTGAAAGGCATAATCAGGTCCCTGGCTGGAGATGGCCGAGAGGGACGGAGCCTGGTTACATTATGACACATGTGTATTCAGCACAGTAGTGTGATCCCATATCCCATGTCATCTCACTAAGGGTTATAACAAACCCGTGTCCTGTAACAAGCCCACATCCTGGTCCTCCTTTAAAAAACGTGGGACCTAAGAGGCTAATGGCCCTTAGTGGCTTGAAGGCAGAGCTAGAACAGAGCTTGGGTTTCTTACTTCTTGGGTCTGTGTCTCCCTTGTACCATCTTTCCAATCATAAAGGCCTGGTGTTTGTGTTCCTCTAGCCCTTCCGGACAGTCAGGCAGAATAACACGTAAGTGGGGAAAACCAAGTTTTGCTCTCATTTCAGTTCTCACCCATGAGACCACTCTGAGGAGCTTTTCTCATCACAAAGTCAAGTTGATCTATAGGTACGTTGCAGTCAACTTGCTCATTCTCTCATGTATTTGGCAAACTATGTGCCAGGGACCCTGCCAGATGCTAGAGACTCCAAAATGAAAGACACTGGCCCCAAATTCAAGGACTTTATGGAGCCTTTGGGGAGACCTACAGGAGGTAAGCTTGGAATAAATGCCACAGGATTAAATGCACAAAGCCTCACAAGAAAGGGACACCCAGCCTACCTGCTTGTGTGGGGTCAGGGACGGCTCCCTAGAAAACATGAGGTCTAAGCAGAATCCATAAAGATGAAAGGAATGCTTGAGTTGAGGGAAAAGGTGGTATAGGGAGAGAGAGCAGGAGGCAGCTGGACAGACATCAAGGTCAGGCGCGGACAGCTAAGTCGGGGGAGAGCCAGAAAGGACATGTAGGCAGTCTGAATCTCAACCTACAGACAAGACACTCAGGCAGGGCTTTGAACAAATCGACAATAAGATTAAAGCTAAACCAGTGTGGAGAAGAGAAAGATGGGAGGCCAAGCCCAGCTGGAGGCAGGAGGAGAAGCTGGGAGGCCTGAATTAAGGCAATAGCAGCCGGCACGGAGGTAGGGGAAGGTTCACCAGAAAGGAAGGAGAACATAAAAGCTGGAAAGGGGCAACGGCCTGGCTCTGAGCCTGGCCTCTCCAATCATTGATTAGGAAGCTCTAACCCCTGGTAATTACCTAATCCCTACCTGCTTCACGGAGTTGCTGGAGGGTTCAGTGGGATAAACGAGGAGGGAAAGGTGAACCCTATAGCACCGCAGAATATGGTGCCATTCACTCGACCCCAGCACTATCACATCTGCAGACACCTCCTCACTCAAAAGACTTCAGATTACTCTCACTGGCACATAAGATTCCTCCGCTCACTTAGTTTCTCTAACGGCTGAATGGCCTTCAGTGAATCTGGCTTTCCTTCTGGACCCGGCTTTCTTTTCTACACAACAAGAACACTGGTCCCTTCCAGCTTGAAGTTCTGCAGTTTTGTCATCTTACTCACCTTTTGTCCCAAGTTCCACAGTAAAAATTGTTTGTCAAGTGAAAAATTATTGGGAGAAGACTCATCAGTAGGAGAAAAAAAAGAAGCAAAGATGATGAGTGACTGACCCTGAAGATTAAGATGAAAAAGTGTGTGTTCTTTAAATGCCTTGAAGGGTCATATTTAACACACTCTGTTCAAAGACCCAACAATAAAAATTCAAAGGGGTTTCCACCCAAAAATTACTCTTCTATATAATATCTATGCTCCTAAAAGACTGAATTAGCATTGGCCTAGATATTTACCCAACAAAACTACCCAAGTATATAAATACTTGTAAAGGAATATTCATGCCAGCTTTACTTGTAATAGCCCAAACCTGGAAACCACCTAGATAAACATCAGCAGGTGAGTGGGTAAACCATTTATGATAAATCCATAAGATGGAATACCACTCAACAATAAAAAGGACCAAACTTTTAATATATGCCCCCAAAAGGATGAACCTTAAAATCATATGTAGCGGGGCACCTGGGTGGCTCAGCAGGTTAAAGCCTCTGCCTTCCACTCAGGTCAGGATCCCAGGGTCCTGGGATCGAGCCCCGCATTGGGCTCTCTGCTCAGCGGGAACCTGCTTCCTCCTCTCTCTCTGCCTGCTTCTCTGTCTACTTGTGATCTCCGTCTGTCAAATAAATAAATAAGATCTTTAAAAAAAAATCATATGTGGCAGAAAACCTCACAGAAGGAGAAAATATTTGCAAATCACGTATCTGCTAAGGATCTAGTATCCTGGGGTGCCTGGGTGGCTCAGTGGGTTAGGCCTCTGCCTTCAGCTCAGGTCATGATCATAGGGTCCTGGGATTGAGCTCCACCATCGGCTCTCTGCTCAGTGAGGAGCCTGCTTCCCCCTTCTCTCTGCCTACTTGTGATCTCTGTTAAATAAATAAAATCTTTTTTTTAAAAAAGGATCTAGTATCCAGACTTTATAAAGGACCCTTACAATTTCACAAAAAAGATAAACAACTAAATTTAAAAATGGACAAAGAACTTGAAAACATATTCCTCTGGAGGAGATATACAAATTGTCTTGTTACACATGAAAGGACGCTCCACATCATCAGTCATTATGGAAATACACATTAAAATCACAATGACATGCCATTTTATACCTACTAGGATGGCCACAATTAAAAAAAAAAAGAAAAGAACAAGTGTTGGCAAGGTTGTGGAGAAATAAGAAAACTTCATTAGTTGGTGATGGGAATAGAACATTGTGCAGCTACTTTGGGAAAGAGTTTGAAGGTTCCTCAACAAATTAAACACAGAATTACCATATGACTCAGCAATTCCGCTCCCAGATATATACTCAAAAGAATTAAAAACAGATGTCCAAACAAAAACGTATACATAAATGTTCAGAGCAGCACTATTCACAGTAGTTGAAAAGTAGAAAAAATCCCAATCCACCAACCAATGAATGGATAAAAGTTGTCTGTCCAGACAGTGGAATATTATTCAGCAATAAAAAGGAGTAAAGTACTAATACAGGCTACAACATGGGTTAACCTTAACGTTATGCTAGAGAGGTTCCTGCGTGGCTCAGGTCATGATCTCACGGTCCTGGGATCAAACCCCAAGTTGGGCTCTGGGCTCAGAGGAGAGACTGCTTCAAGATTCTCTCTCCCTTTGCCTTCCTCTCTCTCACACAAATAAGTAAATCAATCTTTTTTTAAAAAAATGTTAAGAGAAAGAAAGCCTAATACATACAGTCCACATACAGTATGTTTCCATTTATATGAAATGTCCAGGATAGGCAAATCCATGGAGATAGAAAACAGATTAGTCATTGCCAGGGGACTGAGGGGAGGAGGGAATGGTGAATCTGCTTAATTGGGGACAGGGTTTCCTTTTGGGGTGATGCAAATGCTCTGGAGCTAGATAGTGGTAATGGTTCCACAACCTTGCGAATGTACTAAGTACCACTGAACTACACTTGAAAATACCTAAAATGGGGTTGCCTGGCTGGCTCAGTTGGTAGGCATATGACTCTTGATCTCAGGGTCGTGAGTTCAAACCCCACGTTGGTCACAAAGATTACTTTTAAAAAATAAAAATAAATTTGAAAAATAAAACAGTTAAAATGGTCAATGTTATGTTATGTGTATTTTGTCACAATTTAAAAATGTATGTATTTCCCGAAAAAAATCATTATGTTGAATGAAAGAAATCAGGCCAAAAAAAAAAAACAAACCCCACAAAAAAAACAACAAACAAAAAACCACCACACCAACAACTATGATTCCATTTGTATAAAATTCTAGAAAAATGTAAAAACTCAAATTACAGTGATGGAAAGCAGATCAGTAGCTACCTGGGAAGAAAGAGGTTTAAGGGAAAGAGCAAAGGATAAATCATAAAAGGCATAGGGATGCCTGGGTGGCTCAGTGGGTGAAGCCTCTGCCTTCAGCTTAGGTCATGATCTCAGGGTCCTGGGATCGAGGCCCGCATCAGGCTCTCTGCTCAGCTGGGATCGAGCCCTGCATCAGGCTCTCTGCTCAGTGGAGAGCCTGCTTCCCTCTCTCTCTGCCTGCCTCTCTGCCCACTTGTGATCTCTGTCAAATAAATAAATAAAATCTTTTACAAAAAAATAAAAGGCATAAAGAAATTTTCAGGGGTAATAAAAATGTTTACTATCTTGATTATTTGAAGGATGCTTTAAACATGTACAGCTTAGTGTATTTCAATTATACCTCAGTAAAACTGAAAAAAGACAAAAAATGTTTTAAAAATTATCATTGGACCTCTGAATTTTTAGACTTATTAAATTTGTTATCTGAAATACACTGAGAAACTCACTGTTTAAAGGATCTTTACTGTAAACCCTTTCACAGGCTAACAATCCTTCTCTAACTTACTGACTCAATAAGTCCTGTTTCTACATACGATGGTGTCTTAAAGCAAAAGGACACCTGTGACTACGTCAACTAAGACCATTCACCGTATGTCTACTGGACACTACACGAACTTGATGTTGCCACGTTTCTAGTCAGGAATTCTTGCTATTTATAGGAACCTAGCATATTTAAATCATTACTGAATCCCATTTTTTTGAATTGGTTTAAAAATGGTGTGGTAGAATTTGGCAGCGCTCTCTTCGCAAATCAAACTGTCCTATCTATTATGACTTTAGCACATGCTGAGAGGATTATAAGTGTTTATATACTCCCTGTGAGCATCAAATTCAGGTCTTGCCTAACACGCATAACAAGCAGAGTAAGACAGCAAATCAAAGGCCAGAGTCCAACTTGCTAATGGAATTTAAATTGGGATATGGATTTCACTTTAAAGGCACACTTGAAGCTACAAGGGAAAAAGAAACAGGAAAGTATGTTTTTAATTGGAATGTTTAGTTTATCTCAAATTCAATTGGACATCCTTCAGATTAAATTCAGCAAAGTTTTTCTATAATATTTTCTTTGTAAGTGATGGGTTTTCCATAAATTATTTTGAGGACACAACCATATACATAGAGAGGATATGATCACCGTAATTTACAGAGCATCTCTCATCCCAGCCTATGGTTGTTTCATAAATATTATTTATCTTAGTTTTGTTGAGTCCTGGTAAGTTTCTGAATTGATTTCCTCACTTCTAAAATGAGGAGAATAATAGCACCTACCTCACTGGATTATAGACAGATTAAATGATTAAATGGACTTAGCATACACAAGGTGTTTAGAATAGTAGGTGGCACCCAGGAAGCACCCAGCGAGTATGAGTAGTTACTCACTTTATTATTGTTCCCTTTTACAGATGAGAACACTGAGGCTCAGTGTTAGCTAGTGGTGGCAAGGCTGACTCTAGAACACAGAGCAGGCTTCCTTCTGATTCTTTTCACTACTCCACACCACTCTCCCCACCCATACATATTTTGTGCATGAAAATAAGAGTACCAATCTGGAAGAGGCAAAAATAGCTCTGTAATTCAAATCTAAAAAGCATGAACACACTGGTAGTCACAGACCTACTCCAGGACTCACCCAGTTTAGGCTCCTGGGCAAGTCATCGGTCATTTTTAAAGTCAGCTTCATATAGTGATCTTGAAAAGGAAGATAAAAGGTTTCTGCAAAGAGCTGACTTAGCTTCAAGAGGATGCCTGAAACATCATGGGAGCTAGCAAAAATTACACTAGCATCCGTTCGTGCCGTTAGCATGAAAAGGGATTTATACTCACTCTGTATGGACATTAAAAAGTACTGCAGCCTGTGACGAAGTGCCTGCCGCAGAGGTTAAGTGGGAAGCGAGGTTCCTACAAGTCAGTTTCCTAGCAAGTCAGGATTAGAAAAACCCACTGTCTCCAGGTAATACCCAAGGGAAGGTCCAATGCACACATACTTGCAAGGCCAACTGTTTTAGACTATACACCCAAACTCATCCATTCCAAAGTGATATTTATTTATCACTTCAGTTCTACCTTTTATGGAAGGGGACTTTTAAAAATATGGTCAAATTAAAAGATAAAACCATGAGGGGCACCTGGCTGGCTCAGTCTGTAGAGCACACGATTCTCAATCTTGGGGTCATGAGTTCAAGCCCACATTGGACGTAGAGCTTAAAAAGAGAAATAAAATATATATTTTTTAAAAAAGATAAATCCACGAGGTGAAAGTTTGTTGGGAAACAGTATATTCAGAGGGTTTCACAGTATCACTCTCACAGACAGTTTACTAATCACAAAGAGAAAAATGTCCCATTACAATGGAGAGGTCTGGAGGTGACCTCCTTAATCAAGATCAAACTTAAGGGAACACACAGCACCCACTGCAGATCCTGCCCAAAAAGCTTAACCGAAATCTGGTCATGAGAAAAGAATACACATCTTCAGATCAAGGCTCATTCTACAAGACAGCTAGCCTGGCATCTTCTGTCATGAAGAACAGAAAAAAGGTGGGTACAGTTGTTAACTTTATTTATTTATTTATTTATTTATTATTTATTTATTTTTAAAAGATATTTATGTATTTATTTATTTATTTATTTATTTATTAAAAGATATTTATTTATCTGACAGGGAGAGACCATGAGAGAGGGAACACAAGCAGCGGGAGTGGGAGGGGGTAGGGGAGAGGGAGAAGCAGGCTTCCCGCCCGGCAGGGAGCCCAATACTGGGATCCCAGGACCCTAGGATCATGGCCTGAGCCAAAGGCAGATGCTTAATGACTGAGCCACCCAGAGGCCCCTAAAAAGGCATTTTTAAAAGAATGCACTTGTGAGTCTGAGCCAGGGGGTTTGAAAAAGAGCTATTGGGAGATATTTTTCTGACAAATGGAAAAAGTTAAAAATCTAGTGCTCATTAGATAAAATTATTTAAGATCAATTTTCTGCAAATAATAGATCTACAGTTATGCAACTTATTTTCAAATAGTTCAGGAACCCAAAAAGAAAAAAAAAAAGTGCTGCCCGGTTTGTTTGGCAGGATGGAACAGGGCATGAGATGCTCTGGAGAGCCCAGTCTACAATCACGTGCAGAAAAACTGACAGGCTGGGGGAAGGGAGTAATGGAGAGGCGATGAGAGACCTAAGGATGTTATCCAAGTCCCTCTGGGGGACCTGAGCAGACTAGAATTAGTTGATAAATGGGGAATGTACGAATGTTCTCCATTTCTCTCTTCCCCACCTTCCGGCACACAAAAGGGAAACCTAGCAGAAAACTCAATAGACAGAGAGGTCAGGATTCCTTTTCCAACCTACTACTACCCTTGCTGTGTGACCTTGAATAATTCACTTGACTTCTCTGATGCTCACTTGTCTTACTTAGAAAATCAGAAAGGCTGGGCTAAAGCAGCCCTCAGATGCCTTCTAGACCCAAAGTCTAGGATGCAAATGGGCAGTTCTGTCTTAAAGATGGTGTACTGCCAATATGAAATGTCTATTCCTAGTTTTGTTTTTTAAAAATAGAAAGTTTTTGGGACGCCTGGGTGGCTCAGTTGGTTAAGCCACTGCCTTCAGCTCCGGTCATGATCTCAGGGTCCCAGGACTGAGTCCCACATGGGTCTCCCTGCTCAGCGGGGAGTCTGCTTCTCTCTCTGACTCTGTCTGCCACTCTGCCTGCTTGTGCGCTCTCTCCTCCTCCCTCTGACAAATAAATAAATAAAAATCTTTTTAAAATAAATAAATAAATAAATAAAAATAGAAAGCTTTCTTTTCTCCGATAATAAAATTTCCATAAGAGACTCTTAATCTCAGGAAAAAATCTGAGGGTTGCTGGAATGGAGGGGGTTGGGAGGGATGGCGTGGCTGGGTGATGGACATTGGGGAGGGCCTGTGCTATAGTGAGAGCTGTGAATTGTGTAAGACTGATAAATCACAGACCTGTACCCCTGAAACAAATATTATATGTTAATAAATGTATTAATTAATTAATTAATATTTACACACTGGGAAAAAAGTAGAAATTATTTTTTTAAAAAACCCTATAATTGAATCACCTGGAGTCAGAACTACTGTTAGCATCTACTTCTTCTTTAGATGCTTTTCCAGGATTGCGGGCACCCCCCCCCCCACACACACACAGACCCACATTCTTTTTTTTAATGTGAGATTCCTGGTATACACAGTTTGTCATTTTTAGTTAACAATACTGTAGTCCATGTTATTTTATATTCCACATTAATAAATATAAGGTAACAGAATTACATGCACACAATTTGTTTTCCCAACTGGAAAACTTTCCCACGGTTTCTAATTTCTTGCTCTCGAAGACAATGCTGCAGTAACTATCCTTATGTTCGTCTTCATTATGTCTTTACCTTACAGTCGACAAAGCAAGGTTTAGTCTACAAATCAAGACACAACTCATTCCCTTTCTGTGCAGAAGGTTAAAAACATATCTTTTCAAGTTTCAGAAAAAGGCTCTCCTAATAGCAGTCTATGGGTGACGCGGCCAGTCCCGAGGACGCAGGGCGCGGAGGAGACGCAGTCTGTGGGAGGGTCTGGATACAACAGTTGGTCTCTCCGAGGCCACACAGAAACCTGAGGCTCAGCTTTTGGACACCCATGATCTCTTCGTGAAATGTTTTTTAGGCCTCGAGGTGGGACGGACGGACGGCACCACAGGGTAGCGGAGGGAGTCCAGGCAGCCCCGCCCCAAAGGACTCTGGCAGGTCCAGTTTACCGTTTGTGCTTCCGAAAACAATACCATCACCAAACACGGTCCCACCAAACTGTGCTGAACACAGTCCAACTTAGATGAAGATTATTGCATCTGCCTCCTGCACTGAAACTCTTATTTGCAAACTCTAGTAGTCACTTCAACCTTCCCAAGTAATTAACATTCTCCAATAATCTGATTTCCTTTTAAAAAATTTCTTGGGATCAGCAAACAGTATAAGATGTTTGTCTTTTCACTGACGCCTCTATTTTTCTGACTTAAAATTGTGGCACTGATCCAAATACACTTTGCAAATGTTACAGGAAGCATTGGGCTCTGTTTTATAATTATTGTGGTTTTTATAATTATTGTTGTATAATTATTGTTGTTTTCATGTGTGCACAGTCTCACAAACATATACCTATATCCATGCCTAAAATGTAACTGATGTGGGCTATATTCCGTATCAGATGTATAGGAGAGGGGAGCATTCTACATTGATGAAAATTCAGCAATATTCCTGGAGATTCACATAATTTTATTCTCCGAAGAGCCTGCCATTGATCATTTCCAATCCCTGGAGAGGCTGGATTAAGAAGGTTAATTGGCTTGTCCAGGTCACTCACTCCCAGTCCAGGGTTTTCTTTTCTGCTCTGACCTTTTCTGTCAGAAACCCCATAATTAATGTAGAGCAAAGACATGCATTTTACACTCTGCAACACCAGGCAGGTCTAGATCATTTTATTCATTAACAAACTCCAAGTAAACTAGAAGAAGTAACTTAGTGAAATTAAAACACCTTTAAAATACAGTATAGATGACCCTGTCTACTCCTCTAGCTTCATGATGTTGGAGTGTAGAGGCAGATCTAATAAGAGCCAAAAACATACTTGGGAAACAATCTAGAAACAAGCTGCGAAACCGGGTAAGTATTTAAGATGTCTGGCCTGCCGCGAGTGGAGGTTTCCAGGTTCGGGCTGGAAAGGGAAGTGGTAACTGAGAACTGATGGGTCATTACTGCGATCAGGAGAAAGCAGTTGCATAGCAAGGGCAGGAGCAAAGGGCCCTGATTCATCCTTAAAGCCAGTACCCCCATTAAAGAAGGGAAACGTGGCGTGAAGACTACCTTCATGGGTCTTCATGACAGCCACCCTTAAACACATGCATGACCCTCAGCCTTGTTTCTGAACACATGGAAAGATTTATTGGCCAAACTGAACTGCAAGTTATTAACACATCCCCATGCAAGTTGTTTAAAGGCTCCTTTTGCTCATAAAGTACATTCACATCAATATGTACCACCCCCCCACCCCCGACAGATGTTCTGTCATCGAGTTGGAAAAGTTGCCTTGTAAAGCATCAGGGGACTTATTTATAAAATCCAGCAGGAACGCCAGAAAAGAGGAAGATCAATTAACGTGGCTCTAACTTCTGCCACTGTAAAGACTTCATCATATTAGATGGATATGTGTGTCATATCCAAAATACTGCGGGCGGGGGGCCCTCACCTCCTCCTCAAACAGCTGGCCGTGCTGACTTGCACCCAAATTTGCTGTCTGTAAATGTTGAAGACTGAAACCTTAGTTGGGTGGAATTTAAAGTGACCACCCACTGAGCCAGGCAAACTATCAGCCCACCACCAATACCCCGTAGGTGGTGTTGGAAGCCAAATTCACATTCCTGATTCAAAAATGTGCCTCTTTAATTAAAGTTAGGATTTCCCAGTCTTCCCACTGGTGGGAATAAGCAACAGTAGGCTTCCAGTATATCACACATTTCAGGCACGTTCCAGCCAGATTCATTAACCAGAAAGGGAACTGCCATGTGCTCCCTTCTGCAAACCACTCATTACCATCTTTGCCCTGATTCTGGAATACGGATCACTTCACTTTCTGCAAAATTTTGAATGTACTATTCTAAACACAGCCACCAATCACTCACACCAGCTGTGGATCCACAGCGACTTCCCCTATTAAAATATACAAGATCCTATCAGTCCGACCATCCTAAACAAGAAAAGTACTGTGTGGCAGGAAATAAAAATCAGATTAAGTGGAATCTTGTGACACAGGAGACCCCTTTAAGCTTCTGTCTGTCAGGGGGATCAGGGTAGAGGAAGGGTGAGGGGTGCCCTGTCCCCCAAGTTTTAAGCCCACTTTCTCAAGCTTCTTCCATTCTTGCTTTCGGTGTGTAGTGTCCTCCGTGTTAATTCTATCCCTGGGTTAGACCCCAGTTCCTAACATTTTTTAGATTCTTGTTTATCAGTGCTGTGAATTGAGCTATCTTGGTTTGTTTACTTAAGGATTAGCTGTTATGGGCAGGGAAGAAATATTAGTTTAACTGGAATCAAGAAACCTGCAGCCACAAGAAAAATAAATCAGAGAAAGAGAGAGAAACTAGAAAATGAAGGGTCATTTCACTGTGAGTCAATCATAGTGGGGTTTTTCTCCCTGGTGATTATAAAGACGGGCAAAGAAATCTTAACAGATCAGAATCCACATTCCAACAGACAGATCTGGGCTTTTAAAATTATTAACTTGACAAACTGCTAAGAGGGTAACAAAAGAATAAGTGGATAGAAGAATAAAATGGGTGATAATTTTTCTCTCTCCCCCACCCCCACAGTGCTGGCATTATTAAGCTCTGTGTTCTCCATATGTATAGCCACTTACCATGACTAATGGGAATAATGTACTACATTTCATAATACTGGTCTCTTTGGCAATTTGGAAAAAAACCTCCTAACTGGGTGGCTATACTTGTGATCTAAAAATGCTTAACCACAAACAACCCTAAAGGAAAAATTTTTAAGAAAAAACAATACCTTTCTAGAGAAGCAAAGAAACTTTTCAGAATGCTAAGAAAAGAATCCACTCTCTCTCCTTCCCTGTTTTGGGTAAATACTTAATCCTCTCAGATGTTTTCTCCTGCTGAATACTTGTCCTATATGCAGTTTAAGATTGTGTTGAAAATTTTCAAAATTCCTTCCACAAGTGTATCCTTGTTTTCCCTAAAAATGGACTCAAACTGATGTTAGAAACTGGCCCAAATGTTAGAAATTCCATCCTCTTTCCAGAAAAGGACCAAGTATGAGTGTGAGGTAATGTCTGTTTTTGGCAAATTCTTATTTCCTCCCCGATTCTGGATGTAATTGTCAGCATGCCCATCAAAGTGCATGGACATCAGACACAACTTGCCTCCACACTGTTCCCTGAGAGTTACATGGAACGTCTTCCAAATGCAGAATGTCTGTAAAATTATCTGCAAGCAGAATAAATACTTGTAACATTTTCTATACTGAATCAGGGGAATCCTTGCTCTGAAAACAGTAAACCAGGATCCTAAAGCAATGCAGAAGACATGCAGAAGACTATAACCGTAAGAAATCAAAGCTGGGTTTAGACCCTCCTAAGTCACGAACACAGGCAGGTAACACTATCAAATTCCAAACCAAAACCTTTTCTATTTTTATAATTGATTTTTATTCATTGCTTATCCAAATAATCTGAAAGGAAACAAAATAACGTACCTATACTCAAATGTACAATCTAATATCATGCATTAGGTACTAATATTTTGCTGCAAGTCAAATAATTTAGGCAAATCACCTATGCGCTCACCTGACAAAAGGTGTATGTGTGCTTCTTTGGTTAATTTTTAGCATGACTAGTGACACTTCATAGTTAACATCTGACAACTGATTACAATATTTCACACAGAATTGACTGACTCTATTTCCATTTGGAAGAAAGTTTTAAAATTTACAGCCCAAATTTTCATGTCTGCTGTCCATCAGGGTTAATAAATAATTTCCCATAAGTCAAGAATTAGGTTTGATTTGAAAGCACAAAATTAAAATGTAAAATACTTTTGGAAATAAAATATTTTGAATGTTTAAGGAGGTAAGTCCTTATAAAACATTCACCAAAACACATCAGTCAGTGTTGTCTTACTTTTGGTAATATGGCAAATATAAATATTTTAAGTCATCAAATTATTCTGATTTCCAAAGCTCATCCTAAATCTCCTCTGAAGTTATTATTTATATTTTTTATTGCCCGCATGGATTATATAATACTTTACATCTTACCCAATAATATCTTCACACTGGCCAACTCGGAGAATACAAATTGAAAACAAAGATCTTGCAAGATACAAGTTATATGTCTAAACGTGGCTCATAATCTTTAGAGGTGATGCCAATATTGGCCAGGAGTCAGGGGTTAAAGTGAGCAGAAAGGTCATGGGTAATTCTTGACTGAAACTAAGAACACAGAAATAAAAAAAAAAAAACGAAGTACACCAGAGTAGAACAAAAGTACTGTACCAAAATGAACTGTTGAGGCACTCTTCCTAAGTACCGAGACTGGCTTCCATAAAACAAATGTCAAAATGAGTCTCATTATCCGTCGTCCTACGGCATGTGTTTAGTACTTCAACGTAGTATACGGCCGTTCTCCCAAGACCAAATATGACACACAGAGTAGGAAGTCGGAAGAGGCTTTTATTACGATCACGACTATTACTTTATCATAGTCCTTGACTTTCTCTAAAATGTAAGCCGATATAAATGAAAACCATTAACACGGATGTTAAAAAGTGAAAACAATTCTTGTAATCCTCAAACGTTATGCACATGAAAAAGACTGATATCTCCATCATTTTTGAAAGAGTTCAAAACTTCTCCTCTTATGAATTACATAATGACCTCACTAAAATAGCTAGAAGAAACACAGGTTCCCCAATAAAATGTCTTTAATATGCGATCCACTAGAGAAGAATTTTATCCAAAGCTCTAGCTCACAAAATTTTCAATCAAGATGTGGGCACTTGATTTTGTGGCTGAGGGCAATCTCCCCACCAGGTTTTCTCAAAGATGGCTGATGCAAACAGCACCTCAGAACTACATAAAAAATGGTTGCTCAGATTAAATTATGCAAACGTAGTTGCAAAATAACCTGCTCAAGTTTCAGCGCCTTTAAGATGGACCTGCAAAGCATTTGCCATGTTATGCCTGGTTCCAGTGGAATTTCAGCAGGTTCTGAGCGGAGCAAACCCCAAATCATCCTCATAAAGAACGTTTTTGAAATATAAGTGCACCAACATCCAATTCCATGGGCACGATCACCGACCGG
Organism: Meles meles; assembly: GCF_922984935.1. Taxonomy (NCBI): domain Eukaryota; kingdom Metazoa; phylum Chordata; class Mammalia; order Carnivora; family Mustelidae; genus Meles; species Meles meles. The sequence goes on along the minus strand of NC_060078.1, from coordinate 68,529,272 downwards.
CCTTCAACCTGTCCTCTGAACACTGATCTGTCACCAAAACAAGCAGATCCATCACACACTTCTTGAAGTCTCCATCCTGGGCTCTTAGCGGAAGGGGGCATCTTTGAAAGGTTCTTAGCTACTCAAGTAAGATATTCCAGAGATAGAATTTTCACAAAATGGGTTAACAGGGTAAATCAGACACCTATCTACAAAGATATTTCTGTGAACATAAAATTCCTAGCTTTTTCCGAATTAAAAGTAAATGCTAGGAAAACGCATGGTGATTATAGTATCAAAGCAAACTCAATAAATTTAATGGGTAGCCTAATCTCAAGCCACAGAACACTGGTTCGATAGCACATTAGATGTTTTCCAATTAATAACTGGTCAATTAGGTTTTTTTAGTCAAAAAACTTTAGATTTTAAACATATTTTTCTCTGTTTATATTTATATTAAGAACTAAAAGATACATTTTAATTAATGATGTGCTTAAACTGTCAATCATATGTAGATAAATCTTAGCTTAAATAATTTGCAAAACAATAGGAACAAAATATTTTCAATGTTCAAGGAGTTAGCAATTTGGTAGTTGTTGAGAGTCAGATAAAATCGAATTAAAGCACAAAGTTATCACAAATGGAAACTTTAGTATTCCACCAGTCAAAAAAGGGGAACCATTTTGTTCAGAAATATGACACCCGCGTGTTTTCATGTCAAACTTGAATTTTCACTATTCTCTCTATTCTTTCTAAAGCCAGGCTTTAAAGCAGGATGTAAGTGCCACTTACCACTTACAACCCATTACTGGTTATTTCTCTCACTGCATTTTCAAACGTTTATGTAACTCAAAGCATCATTATTGCAGCGCTGGACCCCCTCCCCCTTTCCGCTCGGCTGATTTTGCTGTACATATGTGCATTTCTCCAGCACCGTCAATTTCACCCAAGCATTCATCATTCAGACTTTCCTCCACTTCTTAAACCAGTTTTGACTTCAATACAAGCTGAGGGAAGCCTCCAGGAAAATAAAGGTCCTTCAAACAAACCAACATTCTAGGCCTTAAACTTTCAAACAAAATCTCCAAAGAACCAACAAAACATCCCGTTTTACTGTTACGCGCCCCCAAATGGGCTGAAAGACCTTCTCAGAGCCTGTGGACCACCCCCAACCCACTCACGCGTCGGGAAGACCACCTCCTAAGATTAGCACAGCACCCAAACCGCAAGATGGTAACTTTCACGCGAAACCATGGCGCGGCTAAGAACTCTTCTTCGCAAGGGCCTCCTTGAAAAGCTTAAACACTTCTTTCAGGGCGAAGCAAACTGTGCTGTTTACAGACCCTCACCATTCTTGCCCCACCCCGATGCCAAGGGCCGACTACCCCAGGAGCACCATGAAAGGAGGCTGCTTCGGGGCCGCATTTTTCTTACACACCCTCACCGGCGCGCACACACTCGCGCACGGCTCTCCATACATTGCAGCGGCCTCTGGGACCAGAAAGATGAGCTAGAGTGTCTGGGCTATTTTCTCCCAATTTGAACTATTTTGATTCAAAATACCCAGTAACGTCCCTGAAGGGAAAGAGGATAATTATGGAAAAACAAAATTATTTTCCCCAGATAACTTGGCTTCCCTGTCCCCGACCTCACGAATAGCCGGAATGACACCGACTCCGCCGAGAGAGGACAGGAAAACTTCAAACGCAAGGCGGCCGCGCGGAGTTCAGCAGCGACCGGAGAGATGAAGCCCCACACCGGGGCGCCCGGGGCGTGTCCCCCAAGCACACCCGGGGTCTCCCCTCCGCTTTCCCTCCTCTTACTTTTGGATGATCTGCGGTAGGCCGGCTGGGGGCGGTGGCGGCGGCGGGGGCGGCTGCATTCCTCTCGGGCCTGGGGGCGCGGTGGGCGCGGGGGGCGCAGGGGGCGCCGGAGCCCCTGGCACGCTGCGGGCATCTCTGTCCGGTTGCTCGGGGCCGCTGGGATCCGCGTCCTGGCTCATGGTTGCGGCCAGCACCATGTGAGGCGACACCGGCCCCGGGCTCGAGGCGAGAGAGCGCGCGCAAAGGGCGGCCCCGGGGCACAGGCGGTCACTGGCCGGGGTCCCCGTGCCCAGTCCCCTTGTCCTTCCCGGTGGCGCGGGGAGGAGACGCGAGGGGCGGGGAGGAGGCAGTCCCGGCGGCGCCGCCTCCTCCTCCTCCTCCCGCTGCTCCTGCTAGCCCCGCAGGGCCACGCGGGGGCGGGGGCCAGGGGGCGTCTCCTAGCCGGCGGGAGCTGCTCGGCCTCGGGGCTGCTGCGCGCCGGGATGGTCCGAGGAGCTTTGTCCGCTGACCCCGAGCGCGGCCAGCGGAGAGCGGCGCGGCGCAGGGCACCCGCCGCCGTGCGCCCTCAGAATGCCGGTTCCGTCTCTCCGCAGCGCAGCGCAGCGCAACTGCGTGAGGCGGGGAGACGCACACCGGCCGGCGGCCGCCCGCGGGGCTCTAGCCTCTCGGCGGGGCCGGGCCGCCTCAGGGTTGTCCCGGAGGACCGCGCGCGCCCGGGGCGTCCGCGCGCATCGCCCATGCGACGTGAGCTTGGCACCTTCCGGTGTCTGGAGCCTGGCCAGCGCCCCTCGGCTGAAGGGCCCGACCCGGCGGGGGAAAAGCCCGGACCCTCCCCCAGCTCGGGCGGACCTGTAACCCAGGGTCTTAGATGACCAGGCCCGAGGGCTCTCCAAATTGGCAGCTGCAGCTGCCGATTTCAGGGGTCTCCAGAAACAGCCGGTGGGGACGCCGTGGTTTCTCTTCGTTTCTCTCTCCTCTCTAAAAGACCCGCTACGATCCCGGGAGCGCAAAGACAAAACCAAGCAGACGCTTTATTCTTGTTATTTATTGGCGAGATCTCAGTGGACACGTAAAGGATGAAAAGGAGAGAGTTCGCCTACATCGTGCCGCCACCGCAGTGTCTGCAGTTGGGTTCGCGGTCGCGGCGCGGATGTGCGCCGGTTCACCTGCACACACCAGCTCACAGCCGTGGACAGCATCTTGCGTGGAGGAGCTACCCCTCAAGGAGCTGCTTAATGTTCTGGCCGAGGGCGGAGGTCTGGGGAGGCACCTGGGGCCGCAGAAACATCTAGGAGCTGGGCAGAGCTCATGGAGAGTGGTTATTCCGAAGATCCTTGCCGTGAACTGGTGCACTAGCTTTTTAAATCCTGACATTGGCCGTCCCGGGGAGGAACGGGAACGGGACCCAAAGGAAAAAGCATCCTTTGGGTACCTTGGAAGACAGAGCGCAGGCCGGGGTGCCCCATGGTCTGGAAAGAAGTTTGCCGGGCGTCTCAAAAACCCACACCTCTTCCTCCCGCAGCCACGTGAAGGAACATTCTGGGGATGGGTTCTCTGGAACATGGCCACTGATGGAATTTCCTGAAAGATGCTTTCTTCCCTCCCCAGACTGTGAGTTTCCGTCAACTTCCCCTCCAGGCTCAGGAAACTAAGCCTTCCTTGATTTCTGCCATGCTACCTAGATCTTTACCCCTCCCTCCCTCTCTCTCCTACAGATAAAAACGTCCTTTCCACTTTCTTTTCCTTCCTTCCCTTCTCTCTCCCTCCTTCTCCTACAAATAAAATGATACGCCAATTGCTAGTATTAATTAAGATCATCACAATTCATAAACTCGAGTCTCACAAAAAACCCAGGTAACAAGGTATTGATTCTTGTCTCCATTTCACAAATGAGGAGGTGTCAGGGCGATTTATCCCACCGTACAGGGTTAGTAAGGCCATCCAGAAGAGTCTTCTGAGGCTGAGCTGTTAGTTCATTATCTCTGATGTCTTTTTCTCTTCCTTCCTTCCTTCCTTTCTCTCTCTTTCCTTCTTTCTCTTCTTCCTTCCTTCCACTTCCTTCTTTCCTTCCTCTCTAGGATTTTATTTATTTGAGAGAGAGAAAAAGAACATGAGGGGTGGAGGAGAGGCGGCTGGAGAGGGAGAGGCAGACTCCCCACTGAGCCTGCCATCAGGCTCCATCCCAGGACCTTGGGATCATGACCTCAACCTTGGTTAACCAATGGAGCCACCCAGGCACCCCCATCACTTTATCACTAAAGTCCTGACTATGGTTTCCATAAAACTCCACATTCCATTGCCTCTCTCTCCACTCCCACCTTGATGGAAGGAATTACCTGAAATTAACATTGCACCTCTACCAGAAACCAAAGCTAAAACTTTTTGTATGTTGCCATTAATCTGTCCCTCTGAGAAGCCCCCAAAAGGGATGTGTAGTCAAAAAGACAAACCTGCATTTATTAATGGGGTGATTCAACATCTGAGTGTCAGTTACCAAATATGTAAATTGGGAGTGATGAGACCTGACTTGCACAGTCGCTAACAGGCTTAGGGGTCATATATCTTGCATGTTTGGTGTGGGAAGTATCAATCCAGAAGTTATTATAAACATGATCCCTTACATTCCAACCTTATAGCCAAATAGAAAAACAGATCTCAAACTTCAGGAAACCGAGTGTCTAGGAGTCACACTATTGATATAACTATATCCATTCCTATACCTCTTTTACTGGCAAAAAAGAGAGAGAGGGAGAGAGAGAAGCCACATTATATGAACACAGCTTTCTACAGCTCAAAAATAATGTGTTAGCGTATGTGACAAAATAGTAACAGTGGAGGGACGCCTGGGTGGCTCAGTGGGTTAAAGCCTCTGCCTTCGGCTTGGGTCATGATCTCAGGGTCCTGGGATCGAGTCCCACATCAGGCTCTCTGCTCAGTGGGGAGCCTGCTTCCTCCTCTCTCTCTGCCTACCTCTCTGCCTACTGTGTCAAATAAATAAATAAAATCTTTAAAAAAAAATAGTAACAGTGGATACATCTGAGTATTCATTGGGCATTTCTTTGCATCCTCTCTGTAAATTTGAAATTTTCAAAATAAAAAAATTTTAATTAATAATTCACAAGGTGTTTTTCAGAAATCCCATCTAGAGCTTACTATTTGCAATTTACATGTTATGTCATACCTAAAATTTAAATTGAAGCAGATGCAAACCGAAAGGGAAACACTGTAGCAAAAACCCAAAGCTTGTTCATGTTCTACCTCTAATCCCCACACCATGTTGTCTGAGATCACCTCAAATAAGCATTTCCACTTTGCAAATCAAACATTCATTGTATTAAGCAGTTCCAATGAAAATTGCTTTTTAATTTATATTTTCTCACTTCTTTCCAGGAAGAATGAAAGAGATCCCCAGCTGGAGTTACAGCCATTTAAGAAACCAGAGCAGTTTTGCTTTTGTCTGCCCTGTGCCCTCACCCCTCCACCCCCACCAGGCCAGGGCGTTCACAGTTACCAAAGCGAGAAAAGGGCTGGGTGAGTCACCTTGACAAATGGGGAGCGTGACTGGGAGGTGAGGGCTGCTAACATTTCTCTTTGTTCCACTCTGTGGAAGCATCCTGTCCCTCCTGATCCACCAGTAAGCTAGGATCAGACAGTAGACTTTCTGCTGTCTATGAATATATTGAACATGTAACAGGGGTCAGCTGCTAAGTGCTTTCTTAGATTCTTACTTCATACTCCCAATAATGCATGAGGTAGTTCCTGTTATCCACGTTTTAGAATCAAGAAAACTGAGGCTCTGACAGCTGCAAGAACTTGCCCAGGTGCCCTGGCTTCGAAGGGGCAGAAGCTGGACAGCAGGTAGGTGGATCTGACACCCAAGCCTCTCTCCGCTGCCTCAGTGACAGCCAGGGAGCCCACATTCCACCTGCTTGCCTCTGCAGTGACGCTGCCTGTGTCTGCCGGTCAATGTGAATTGCCACCAGCCCGGTGACTCAGCTCGGCGTTTCTCCAGATCAGCAAATGAATGTGGGGGGATCCAAACTGACATCTTCTTGCAAGCAAGAAAACTTGAAGAAATTAAGCATCTTGGCAAGGTGGTAGGAGGGTAAGGGAAATAGAATCCTGGTCTCTGTTATGACTTGGTCATTCTCGAACTTGCCAGGGACTCTAGCTCCCTGGCCTGCTTCCTAATATTAATCAGTGTTTACTGGGCTCCAGAAACTAGTTCTGGGAGGTTTTTCATGCTTTATCCCATTTAATATACCATTTTGTAGACAGAGAAGCTTGAACCTGTGGCCAAGGTCACTGGGATAAGAAACAATAGCGCAGATCTTCAGACCCTGGTCCAACCCCCGCAACCTCCCTGTCTTCTGTTAAAAGAGGAACTAGCCTACTTCTCCATGGGGATTGTAAACAATGGTCTCTGCAGATAAGATCACTTAATGTGTACTGCTATTCCATTCGGCTATCATTCTGTGCTTTTTAAAGAACAGTTTTACTTAGGAGTTTGTAAAGTGTGATAATTTTCACCCAAAGCTGGTGAATCTGCAGGACACAGACATTCTCATACGCTATGGGCAAAAATGTCAGTTGCTACAACCCCTTTGGAAATGAGCTGGTACCATCCATGAAAATTGCGTAGGGGGATTGGGTGGCTCAGTCAGCTAAGCATCTGACTCTGCATTTCGGCTCAGGGTCCTGTGCGCTTTTGTGTAGCAACAACCAAAGCCTCACATACAAGGCTGGAAACAACCATAGTGCCAAGCAGTGGGGGGCTGGCTGCATCAAGGGTGGTCCTTACACACAAGGGAATACAATGTAGACCTTAAAAAACAAGGGGCAAATCTATGTGGGCTTCTAGGGAGAAATTTCCGAGATGTGTTACTAAGGAGAAAATTTAAGTTCCGCAACAGTATGATTCAATGTATGTAAAATCAAAGATCATTAAATATGATATAGGAAATTTATTATTAACAGAAACAACCTCTAGGAATTGGGATGGGGCGGGAACTTTATCCTTTTGTGATTTTTTTTTATATTGTTTGACTATTTGAAATAAAAATTTATTGTAGTATATGTATGGTTTGTATTTTTTTTTAATATTTTATTTATTTGACAGAGAGAAATCACAAGTAGGCAGAGAGGCAGGCAGAGAGAGAGGAGGAAGCAGGCTCCCCGCGGAGCAGAGAGCCCAATGTGGGGCTCGATCCCAGGACCCTGGGATCATGACTTGAGCCAAAGGCAGAGGCTTTAAGCCACTGAGCCACCCAGTCGCCCCTGGCTTGTATTTTTTTTAAATCAGGAACACATGCTATTTTTTATCAACTAACAACAAAATCTAATTACTTATTTCTTCAACTAGTAATTCTTAACAACAATTAGCACATTAATAAGATTTATTTTTTTTTAAGATTTTATTTATTTATTTGACAGACAGAGATCACAAGTAGGCTGAGCAGCAGGCAGAGAGAGAGAGAGAGAGGGAGAAGCAGATTCCCTGCTGAGCAGAGAGCCTGATGTGGGGCTCGATCCCAAGACCCTGGGATCATGACCTGAGTCAAAGGCAGAGGCTTAATCCACTGAGCCACCCAGGTGCCCCATAAGATTTATTTTTAAAGCAAAAATCCATCTGGAAGAACGAAGAAGAAACACTCTGGATTGAGTGTTTGAATTGAGTTAATTGAATAATTAACTTACTAAGTTGCCAGCAGTCGTGTTGCTAGTTAGAATTTACCAGTTTGACAATTATGGGTATTAATCAACCTATCAAACTTAGTCACAACATATTAACTATTATCCGGGGGTTAATGATCACAGTTACCAGCTTTTTGGTTGTTTTTTTTTTAGTATTACTCTATGCCAGGTAGTCCTAAGCACACACTATTTCTCATTTATTCCTTACAATCACCTTCCTTACCAGGTGGTTATTTTTATGCCCATTTTACAGATAAGAAAACTAAGGCTCAAAGAAGGTCAGCCACCTGGCCGGCATTAAGTGGAGGGGCTGCAGATCTAACTGTGGTCTTCGTTCCTCCTGGGATGGAGCTTTTAACTACTCCACGCGTTGACATGGGTGCTTCTTGTTACAATGGGCTTTTGAGAGCAGATGCTTCTCTGTTAAATCCTGGCTGGGTATCTCCAATACCTGTCTCTAATATCTCTTTTTGGTCTCTCGTCTCTCCACAGAACCTGACATCTCTTTTCCATCAACAGTCCCCCACCCGACCCAGGTGAGCTTTATCTATATGCTGGCACCCCTCTCAGAGCTATAGCATAATCTTTTACTTGAATTCCTTGGAATCCCTGTAAATGTTTTCAAACAGTCATAAAAGAAAATCCTGTGCTGGCTTCACGAAGGAGTACCTCTCTGAGAACCCGGGAGAGACGGTGGCTGCAGGATGCTGTTTAAAAATAATATGGTTACTCATGGAACTGGATTCACATTTGAATTTGAAGGAGACAGTCAGGGAACTTTAGCTGAGGAAAAGTGAGGACATGACCCAGGAGGTTCTTTTCTGCCTAACAACTCACTGAGAGTGTCCCTCATTGGCTGTGAGGAAAGGCTTAGCTTCCATCTCGCTGGTGGCGGATTTGTCATCTTGGCCCCTCCTCCTCTAATGAGCTGCACAGGTGTTCTAGTATAATCCATGTGGCAGGTGACTGGGGGTCGGAAAATTCAGCTTCTGGACCACAAGGTCTATCGATCATCCCTAAACAGAAACGTAGTTATCCCAAACCAGGAGTGACATCAGCATCTTTGCCTCCCCTGAAAGCATCACCGCCCCAAGCCCTGGTGCCTTCAGCTCCATCCTTCCACCACTGGTTCAGGACCTGGCCCGGAACCAACACTGTGGACGGAGCTCAGAATCCCAGGGGGCCCAGAGCAGGGGAGGCAGGGTTACCTGGGCATGTCTTCCTGGGAGAGAATTTTGAGCTACGCTTTGAAGGATCCAGAAAATGGCTTGATCTCCTTTGCTATTTCCCAGAGAAAGCCAAGCAGCAGCGTAGGATAAGGAGTGTTATAAAACAAGTTGCAGCTGAATTTTTTGGGGAGGAGGGATGGGAAATGATGGCGGTATGAAATGAATGTGGGAGAAATGTTAGCTGGTGGCTAATTGCATGATTTAAGTTCCATGGGGCTCGGCACCCCCCGTGGAGACCCAGACACCGACACTGCAGGCTTAATCCCTGGGGAATGTCACTGTCATTCAGAGGCTGGTAGTGTGACTCCGGCGCCAGCCAAGTAAAACGGTGCTTCTCAGAGTCAGGGGATTCCTTTATCGAGTCCCTCCCCCCAACCATCTCCTCTGTCTTGTCTTATCACCGGGGCTGTCTGTCTGTGAGACCGTTAGTCGGTCGTCAGGGAATAAACCTCTCGGGCTATTTGCCCACCAGCTCAGGGATCAGGTGACCATTATGGAAGGCAATACTGGAGGCCCTTGCATGCCAGTGTGACGCCAGGAACAGTGAGAGCCTGTGATGTGCTGACCTCACTGAGCGGGCACCCATGCAGCTGGCCTGGAGCTGTGGACTGGTGCCACTCCCTGATGTGGCACCTTTGGTCATCCCAGGGCTACCCCAGGCAGTAGACCTTGCCTCGCCCCTCTCTGCAGAGACTCCGGAGTTGGAAGAGCTGGATTAGAAACCTGGACCTAGGCTCTGTTAGCTGCATGGCTTTAGGCAAGTTGCTTTACCTCTCAGAGCCTAGGTGTTTCCATCTGAAAAATGGGAATAATAGTGCCCACAGGGTAACGTTACTGTGTGGATTAAATATAAAGCACTTAGGGGGTTCCTGGGTGGCACAGTCGGTTAAGCGTCTCCTTTCAGCGCGGGTCATGACCCCACAGTCCCAGGACTGAGCCCCGCATCAGGGTCTGCTTCTCCCTCGGACCCTCCCTCCTCTCATGCTCACTCGCTCTCTCACTCACTCTCTCAAATGAATAAAATCTTTTCCATCAAGAAAAAAAAACGGTTTACTTTAAGATTGTATTTATTTATTTGACAAAGAGAGAGCACAAACAGGGGGAGCTGTAGGCAGAGGAGAAAGAGAGGCAGGCACCCCACCAAGCAAGGAGCTCAGGGCAGAACTCGATCTAGGACTCTAGAATCATGGCTGGAGCGGAAGGCAGGCGTTTAACTGACTGAGCTGCCCAGGCGCCCAAAGGTAAGCTATCTTAAAAAAAAAAATAAAAAGATTTAGGAGGTTGGCAAAGGGTTTACACTTTCAGCTATAAGGTGAATAGGTCTTGGGGTGCCTGGCAGGCTCAGTGGGTACAGAATGCAACTCTTGATATTGTGGTCGTGAGTTCCAGCCCCAAAATGGGCATAGAGTTTACATTAAAAAAAAAAAAAAGATGAACAGGTCTGGGAGTCTAATGTAAAACATGGTGGACGTGGACTGTCAGGGTGGAGCTAGATCTCGTGATCCTGAGGTCACAACCTAAGCCGAAACCAAGAGTCAGACGCTTAACACACTGAACCACCCAGGTGCCACTGTGGTTGGAAGTTTTTAATGTAATGATTACATGGGGGAATCAGTGATCATAACACACAGCCTTCTCTTGAAAGGGGGAGATGCTCTGAGCCAGGATGTCAGTCACCTTCTGCCTGTAAAACCCCAGGGTGAAAGGAGAGACCTGCAGGAACCATCTGGAAGGTAAGCAAGGGAAAGGGAGCATTGTCAGAAGGACAGACTGTGGGTAAGAGACTCCCAGGCCTCGGCTTGGGTCCTGGTTCTGCCCCTTTGCCAGTTTCAGGACCCTGGGCTGGCCTCGAAAGTTCTCCGCCCTCATTTGCCCTCAGCCATGACATGGGGATAACAAATGTTTCCTTCTTTTCACTGTGAGGCTGAGCACAAGGCGGGCCCAGAGTCACCTCTCAGTACAAGTGTCTGTGATGACGACTTGCTTGGTCACACTACTCCAGGCAGCTCAGAAAATTCGAACGCAGTGAGGAGAGGGCCCCTGAGAGTGCAAAGGGTGAGAGGTATGGTTGGATTTGGTCTTTGGAGGTGGGGGATTCCTGGGGCATTGCCTTCTTCTTGGAACATCTCACTGAGTGAGATGATTTAAAGAATTATCTCATGATTTAAAGAATGACTTCTGGGGCACCTGGGTGGCTCAGTGGGTTAAAGGCTCTGCCTTCAGCTCAGGTCATGATCCCAGGGATCTGGGATCGAGCCCCACATCGGGCTCTCTGCTCAGCAGGGAGCCTGCTTCCCCCACCTCTCTGCCTGCCTCTCTGCCTACTTGTGATCTTGGTCTGTCAAATAAATAAATAAAATCTTAAAAAAAAAAAAAAATGGCTTCTGATGATTTAAAGAATCCCGAAGAAGTCCTGTTAGGACTGGGAGGGACAGAGTTTTTCACATATGTCTGCTTCACTCTGCTTCCCCTCTCCCCAGAAGAGAGAAAACACACATGCCTAAAATATCTAAGGGGGTGTGATGGGTTGACTTGTGTCCCCCAAAAAGATCTGTTGAGGCCCTAACCCCTGGCACTTAGGAATGTGACTTTCTTTGGAAATAGGGCTTTACAGATGTAATCAAGATATGGTCATTAGGGCGCCTGGGTGGCTCAGTGGGTTAAGTCTCTGCCTTCGGCTCAGGTCATGATCTCAGGGTCCTGGGATTGAGCCCCGCATTGGGCTCTCTGCTCAGCGGGGACCCTGCTTCCCCCTCCCCCTCTGCCTGCCTCTCTGCCTACTTGTGATCTCTCTCTGTCAAATAAATATGTAAAATCTAAAAAAAAAAAAGGACACGGTCATTAGGTGGACCTAATCCTATGTGACTGGTGTCTTAGGAGAAGAGGGCCATTTAGACATAGATGACACAGGGAGGAGCCCACATGACGACGTGACAGCAGCTGCAAGTCTAGGAGCAGCGAGCATTGGCAGTCAGCCCCAGAAGCTAACAAGGGTTCCACCCCACGTTCAGACAGCCCTGCCCACACCTGGATTTCTAACTTCTGGCCTCCGGAACTGTGGGAATCCATTTCTGTTGTTTTAAGCATGCTAGTTGGTGGTGTTTTCTTATAGCAACCGGAGAAAAGTCATACAGGGAGGACAGGATCTGGGGGAAAGGGGGGAGCTAAGGGACCTTGTTCCCGTGATCTGAGAGCCCAGAAAACCAGATGCAGGAATGCACAGCCGGAGGAGCCTGGGAGAGCTGAGTTCAATTCCAATTCCAGGGCCACCAAGGAAGGCAAGACATTGGACCAAGTGATAGGAGGCAGAGGAGGATTCTACACAAAGACGTTGCCTCTGAAGACCTGGAATTCTGGGGTGGTTTTTAGTTCCACTGTTGGTTACTCCAGTCTCCTTTTATGCCTTTTGGGAGTGTTTTAATGTTTTCCTCAGAGAGGTTTTGACGATTTTAGCAGTAGCAAATAAAACACTTGACACTCTAGTAGATCAAAGCAAAAGTTTTATTACGGAAAAACTGATACTAGAAGAGAGAACAGAACCAAGCAAATCACCACGTTGACACCAGCTGCCAGTTTCCCAGCCCAGAGGGACGAGGGACCCAGAGCCAGATGGAGAATCAGCCAGGGCAGAAGATGGCACCCAGAGCTCCTCTCCTGGGACCAGTTACCGTCCTCCTGGTACCTGGGCTTGTGATGCCCGAGGGATTCCAAATGACTTACGTAGTTGTCTACTTCCAGGGCCAAGCCTGCCTATTTTATACTATGTTTCCTTCTCTATGACTAAATGACTCGTCTTCTAGATGCCTAGTGCCACAATATCAGGTAAACAACTCCCTCACAGATTATGCTAGAATGTCCACATCATTCATATAGTTATTCGTTTATTCCTAAATATTTTCTGCTTTTTTGTTTCTTTACTAAACAGAGGTGTTGCTTTCATTATTTCCTCTAACTGGTTATTCATAAAAATAGAAACATATCTGCATATTTATATTTTCTTCATCTCTATAAAAACCTACACGTATATGTGTATCCTAAAGAATTATTTGGTTTGTGTGGGTGCCTGGGTGGCTCTGTGGGTTAAGCCGCTGCCTTCGGCTCAGGTCATGATCCCAGAGTCCTGGGATCAAGCCCTACATCCGGCTCTCTGCTCAGCAGGGAGCCGGCTTCCCTCTCTCTCTCTCTGACTTCCTCTCTGTCTACTTGTGATCTCTCTGTTACATAAATAAATAAATAAATAAATAAATCTTAAAAAAAAAAAAAAAGAATTATTTGGTTTGTGTTAGCTTTATCATTGAAATTTCTGTGTTTTCTTGGGCACCTGGGTGGCTCAGTGGGTTAAGGATCCAATTCCTGATTTTGGCTCTGGTCATGATCTCAGGGTCATGAGATGGAGACCCATCCGGCTCTGTGCTGGGCATGGAGTCTACTTAAGATTCTCTTTCTAAGATGGGATGGGGAGGGAGACAAACTATAAGAGACTCTTAATCTCACAAAACAAACTGAGGGGTGTGGGGGTAGTGGGTAGGGAAAGGGTGGTGGGGTTATGGACACTGGGGAGGGTATGTGCTATGGTGAGTGCTAGGAAGTGTGTAAGCCTGATGATTCACACACCTGTACTCCTGGGGCTAATAATACATTATAAGTTAATTTTAAAAAGGTAATTTAAAAAAAGATTCTCTTTCTAGCTATCCCTCTGTCCCTCCCCCTCTAAATCAATCAATCAATCAATCCATCAAACTCTATTTGTAGATACGATAGTATAGTTGGAAAACGCAGTTTTTTGTTTTTGTTTTTGTTTTTTGGTGGGGGGAGAGAGAGCACCTGTGGGGGGTGGGTTGCAGAGGGGCAAAGGAGGGAGAGGAGATGAAGAACCTCAAAGGCTCCAAACCCAGTGCAGGCCCATTGAGGGCTCGATCTCACAACCCTGAGATCATGACCTGAGCTGAAATCAAGAGTTGCACACTTAACCGATTGAGCCACACAGGTGCCCCAGTATAGTTTTATTTCTTAATTTTATATTTTTAAAAAAGATTTTATTTATTTATCTGACAGAGAGAGATCACAAGTCGGCAGAGAGGCAGGCGGGGTGGGGGTAAGCAGGCTCTTCACTGAGCAGAGAATGGGATGCGGGCCCGATCCCAGATCCCTGAGATCATGACCTGAGCCGAAGGCAGAAGGTTAACCCATTGAGACAAACAGACGCCCCTTAATTTTAAATGTTATGCCTCTAATAGTTTTCTCTTGTCTGGTTGCATTGGTTAATATCTCCGATATTCTGTTAAATAGCAGTGGACATGCTGGGCAGCCTAACCTTATTCCTGACCTGATATGTGCTTATCCTTTACATAAGGAGTGAAGTATATATTCTAAATATATACATTTATTATATTAAAATGAATTAATTCCTGTTTTAATTTAATGTTTTGAACATGAATGGCTATTTCTTTAGCCCAAAAGTTTATAATATCTATAGATATAAATTTTTTCATAAATTTATTATTATTATTTTAATATTTCATTTATTTGACAGAGAATAAGAGAGCACAACAGGGGGAGCAGCAGAGGGAGAAGCAGGCTCCCTGCTGAGCAGGGAACCCTATGTGGGGCTTGTTCCCAGGACCCTGAGATCATGACCTGAGGGAAAACAGCCGCTTAACTGACTGAGCAACCCAGGGGCCCCCATAAATTTATTATTATGGTGAATTACATTAATAATATCAGATCATTCCTGTGTTCCTGGAATAAATCCCACTTGATTATGGTATATTGTTTTTAATGTCCTCTTAGAGTTTATTTGCTAATACTTGGATTTTTTTGCATAAATATTTGTAAGTAAGAATGACCTAGGGGCACCTGACTGGCTTAATCAGAGAGTATGCAACTCTTGATCTCAGGATCGTGAGTTTGAGCCCCACATTTGGCGTAGAAATTACTTAAATAAGCAAACAAACAAACAAAAAACCCAACCCTAAAAGGGAAAAAAAAAAAGAATGATCTATACATTTTCTTGTTTTGTTTTTTGTTTTGTTTTGTTTAAGTAATCTCTACCCCCAACATGGGGCTTGAACTCTGAGATCAAGAGTCATGTACTCTACTGACTGAGCCAGGCAGGTAACTCTGGGTTTTTTAAATTTATTGTATTTAGGTATCAATGTTATACTTACTTCATAAAAAGAGTTTCGGAATTTTCCTTCTTTTTCTATGCTCTAACATTAGGCTTATCTGGTGTTACCAGCACCATCATCCTCATCACCACCAACATCATTACCACAAGGACAACAGAGACATGAACACTGAATGGAGCATTTGCTGTTTCAGGCCCCTTTGGCCCAGGGAATGGCACACAGGCTTTTGAAAAAGTTACCGTGGGATGAACATGGTTAGGGGTTCTAAATCCCAAAGTATCTGAACCCCTGGAGTCCCTGTCTCAAGTTCCATCGAGGGGCCACGAGTAGTTCAT
Source organism: Meles meles (assembly GCF_922984935.1). Classification (NCBI taxonomy): domain Eukaryota; kingdom Metazoa; phylum Chordata; class Mammalia; order Carnivora; family Mustelidae; genus Meles; species Meles meles. The sequence continues at coordinate 68,514,084 of NC_060078.1, read as the reverse complement.
GTTTGGTGACCATCACTGGTTTTGCAGATGATAAAATGGTGGCCATTCAGCTATTCCGAGTCTTCCTGTGGTGGTCCTCGGCCTTAATTGGCAGCTGTTCTTCTGACAGTGCCAGCGTTGGGTGAGGGGTGGGCGAGGCTCCCTACTCTGTGCTCCCACATCCGGGACCTCCCCCATCTCCATCCTGCCTTGTGGTTGCCTCTTGCTGATGACAACCCTTAGAAGGCTGTGAGTTGCTCTGTGGAGGCAAAGTCTTACTCACCATTGTCACCCCTGGATCTAGCACAACGCCTTACAACGTACGAGGTTGCCCATTAAATATTTGTTCAATAAATGAATGAGTAATGCCTCCCTTTATTATTATTATTATTGCATGTAGCAATTAAAAACAACAAGTGTAAGCAGTATGTGGGAACTTAGGAAAATAATTATGTGACAATATTAAGTGATAAGTTAAATTCCTTTTGGTCTCACCTAGAAAATGGGGCAATTAACATCTCTTGTATTGGTTTTGTTCTGTTCTCACTCAAGAGAGACAGAATAGGTAAAATGCTTAGCACAGTGCCCTCCATGAGCACATATTTGATAAACAGTAGTGATTTTGTTATCATTTACGATAATAGTAAGTGAAAGAAAAAAAAAACCCGAATGAAAATATTGGGCTGATTTTAACTAATAAAGCAACAGGGCAGGGGCGCCTGCGTGGCTCAGAGGGTTAAGCATCCAACTCTTGATTTCTCAGGGCCCGTTCAGGGTTGTGAGATGGAGCCCGTGTTGGGCTCCTGCTGGGTGTGGGGCCTGCTTAGGATTCTCTTTCTCCTTCTCCCCCTCCTGCACCTAAAAAATTAAATTAAATTAAAAATAACTAATAGGTTAACAGATTTCAATCATTTCTTTCAATGTAACTAAATAATATTTTTTCTATAATTTCAAAAATTTTGTGATTAAAGTAACAGTGACCTGGGTTTATCAGCAGCACCCCCCAGCCTCATTAATAAATTAAAAATGAAGTAAAAATAAGTATTATGCCCTATTTGCTTTATAAGGTTTCAGGGAATTAAATGAATTTCCAAATGTTCGAGTGCCTTGCATGTAGTCACCTACCTTTTCCAGTTCTTTCTCTCTTCCCTTCACATCCCCCTCTGGACCCCTCTGGTGTCCTTGGGAAGGGTGACTGGCCACTAGGGAGACCCTGAACAAAAAGGGAGAGTCAGTAATTCAAGTGAAAATCCATGTGAAGCTGGCCAGGACTTGAGGGTCACGGTGGCCAGAGCTGGAGGGGAACTGATGAGCAACTCCAGGGCAGAGGGCCCCGCAGACAGCAGCCTGGAATGACTGCCAAATGAAAACCACAGTGCAGGGCCCTAGGTTCAGAAAGGCTTCAGAAAACGACATCAAGACTCAGAAATGTTCAAAAGAAATGCTGGAAGGGGATGGCATCCCGCCCCCCTTGGGACCCACCTGTGGCATCGATCAACCAGGGGCATTTTTTGCTTAAAAGGAACTCAAGCTTCCTACCTCTCTGACCCAAGCCTCTGGTGCCCCCTCCTCCATTACTACTACCGGCTGCTTGGATCCCAACCAGGGAGTCCTTGACTCTCTAGGCCCCCACCGCCCCAGCCCGAGAAAGACAGAGGTCACTTTTTGCATGTTACCAGAGCCCCAGCAACGGGCCAGCTGGGCAGCTTGATTCCTGCCCCCTGTTGTGTCGCTTTCTGGCTCCAGAACAACACACAGGCTCTGGCCTCTGGGTACTCCACTCGCCCCCTCCATGAACACACAGGCAGAAAGTGGATTAAGGGACCACTCCTACTTAATGTGAACGGTCACATGTAGCTGGAGTCCTTTTGTTTGAAAAGTCCGGCAGCCTCCTTCACACCTGTTGGCAGAGTATCAGCTTTCTCTGCTTCATTCACACTGCATGAGAGAGTCAATCACAGGTTCAGTTACAAAGCCAACAACATTTGGGAAGCCCTGACGGGCATTTTATTTAATCCTCACAAAAATTCTGCAAGGAAGGTGTTATTATGCTCGTTTTTTTAAACAAGAGAACTGGGTCTCAGAAAAATTCAGAAACCTGAACAAGATTATACAGCAGAGCTAGGATTCAAAACTGGGGCTCTGGCCTCCTAAGAGCCTGGCTCTTTGTACTATACCATAATTTAGACACAGAATGTTGGGTTTCCTTCCTTCCTTCCTTTTTCCTTTTTTTCCTTCCTTCCTTTCTTCCGTCCTTCCCTCTTTCCTTTTTTTTTTAAAGTAACCTCTACCCCCAACCTGGGGCTTGAACTCACAACCCCAAGACCTGGAGTCACATGCTCCACTGACTGAGCCAGCCAGCTGCCCCCAGAATATAGGATTTAAATGACTGCTCTGTAAATTCAACACTTCTAAGGCACTACTGCTCCTCCAAGCACCTAAGAATAATGGATACAACAGTTTAAAATTTCATGTTTGCACAAAAGCACAATGGACATCTCTACGGACTACTCAAAATAAGTCTGAAAACCAACATTTTTAAGCATGTGAAAAAAAATAACCCTAAGAGAGAGAGCTAATGAAATCAATGCATACAGAGGAAAATTTAGCACAGAGTAAATTAAAATAGGACTGTTTGACGTCGATTTTTAAATGACATGTTCAGATGGCATTCTTTTCATTGTGTCTTATCGTGGGGTGCGGGGGTCCGATTTGTCCCCTTCACAGTGATCTCATTTTGATCACTTGATGAAGATGCCATCTGCCAGTCTTCCCTGTGGTATTATCACTCTCTTCCCCTGGTAACTAAAAAGAATTCTGTAGGGAAACCATTGTGGTGCCGACTGCACGGGTGCAAATGAGAGTCGATGGCGGCTTCCGCTGGGAACACGGCACAAGGGCAGAGGAGGGGGCGTATTTCATAGAATTCAGGAAAGAAAAGCTGTATCCAAGTCCTGGTACTTGGTTGGATATGAGGAATGAGAGAGAGGGAGAAGCTCGTCTTGATAAACATTCAGATCTTTTTTTGTAGACATTGATATTCTGTTTGTAGATTGTGGAAATTAAAAGGACTGAGAATAGACAAAAACAATTTTGACAAAGGAACAAATTTGGAAGACCAACAGTATAAATTTCAAGAGCTACTGTTTAGTGATGATAATCATGAGAATAGGGCATCAGTATAAGGGTAAATACATAGATCAGTGGATGAGAATATGGTGAGAAATAGGCCTGTACATCAACGGTCGATTGAGTTCAGTGGTGCCAGGATAGTTCAAAGCAGGGAAAAAACAGTATTTTTAACAAATGGTGTTGGATCAATAGGACAGCTGTATGAAAAAAATAAACCTTGACTTCACTTCATACCCTACACAAAAACTAACTCAAAATGAGTCACATACCTAAATGTAACTGCTGACTGCAAAACTTCAGATGGAAAACACAGAGGGGCCCTCAGGCAGCTAAGGGTCCATCTCTTGATTTTAGCTCAGGTCATGACCTCAGGGTTGTGAGATTGAGGGCGTCCCTGCTGGGTGTAGAGCCTGCTTAAGATTCTCTCTCCCTTTCCCTCTGCTCCTCCCCTACTTAAAAAAAAAAAGAAAGAAAGAAAAAGGAAAACACCAGAAAAATCTGTACAAATTTTAAAAATTGGTAAATTAAACTTCATTAAAATTAAAACTTTAGCTTTGCTTCAAAAGAAACCATTATGAGGGGCACCTAGCTAGTCCAGTCAATGGAGCATGTGACTCTTGATCTTGGAGTTGTGAATTCAAGCCCCATATTGAGTGTGGAGCCTACTTAAAATAGAAATACATAAATACATAAATAAAATAAACCATTAAGAAAATGAAAAAGCAAGACACAGAATGGAAGAAAATGCTCACAATACAGAAATCTAACATGAGACCCACATCCAGAATGTATTGAGAACTCTGACAACTCTCCTATAAGAAAGAAAAGTACTCAATTTTCTGAATGGACAAAAGATTTGTTTCTTTTTTTGTTTGGTTGGGTTTTTTTTTTGAAGATTTTATTTATTTGAGAGAGGGAGAGATCACAAGTAGACAGAGGGGCAGGCAGAGAGAGAGGGGGAAGCAGGCTCCCTGCTGAGCAGAGAGGCTGATGTGGGGCTCGATCCCAGGACCCTGAGATCATGACCTGAGCCGAAGGCAGAGGCTTAACCCACTGAGCCACCCAGGTGCCCTGGACAAAGGATCTGAACATGAAAGAAAATATGCTGATAGCCAATAAGTAAGGAAAATATATTCAACATCATGTGTTACAAGGGACATACATAGCAGAGCCACGATGAGATAATATTACACACACACGAGAATGGCTGAAACTTAAAAGACTGATTATATCTAATGTTGTCAGCTCCATACACTTGGTGTGAATATAAAATGGTACAACCACATGGGGCACCTGGCTGGCTCAGTGGGTTAAGCATCCAACTCTTGATTTCTGTTCAGGTCATGATCTCACTCAGGATTGTGAGATCAAGCCCCACAACGGGCTCCATGCTCAGCGGGGAGTCTGCTCTCCCTCTCCCTCTGCCCCTCCTGCTCATGCCCTCTCTCTCAAATAAATAGATCTTTTAAAAAACAATAAAAAGTAAGACAAAATTAATTTTGGTGTTTTTCATATAAATGACTAGGAAATTTTAGACATTATGGATGTCTAATATCATATATTAGATATATTAGATATATTAGACATATTAACATATTAGACATGAATATATTAGATATATTATTATCAATAGCACCGTTTACCCTAGCTTGTCTTTTTCTTTGGCTTTGTCTCTGGTGTATTTTTTGGTCATGCAGGTTTTTCTCATTATTTTTAATGCAATTGAATTTATCAATCTTTTCTTTTTTTTTTTAAGATGTTATTTATTTATTTGACAGAGAGAGACACAGAAAGAGAGGGGACACAAGCAGGGGGGGTGGGAGAGGGAGAAGCAGGCAGCCTCACAGAGCGGGGAGCCCAATAAGGGGCTCAATCCCAGGGACCCCAAAATCATGACCCAAGCCGAAGATAGACGCTTAATGACTGAGCCACCCAGGTGCCCCTATCGATCTTTTCTTTTATGATGTAGAGTCATTTTTAAGTCCAATTTCCCACTAGATACCAGAAAAAGATGATTTCAGACAAGGTCCAGCTATGTTGGACTGAGCGTGGGAAGGGCCTAAGCTGGTGGCGAGGAGACAGGGTTCAACCCTTCTTTGCTGCTTATCTGCTCTGGATCCTGGGCAAGTTGTCTTACCTCGCCTGGCTCAGTTAGTTCCCTCAGCTGAGAACTGGGGATAACGAGGCCCGGATTAAAGAGTTGTCAGAATTCCATGAGATGGTGTAGAAAAAGCGCCTGGTGCATGTTCAGCATAAGCCTTCCATACAAGGTACTTCTGTCTCTCCAGATGATGCGTGTACAGGTGTGTGTGTGTGTGTGTGTGTGTGTGTGTGTGTGTGTGTGTGTGACAGGTGTAAATATATGTGTGTGTGAGTGGGAAGAGGCAGGGCCAGCTGTGAGATACTGCACAGTTGGCTCAATTACTCATGGCCCCAAAATAAAAAAGCTGCTCCAGGGCCCCAGGATGATTGTAAATCCTACAGCCCTGGCCCTGGGCCAGAACCCTCCTTGCCCACCCTCCCTGACTGCCTTCACTGATGGCCAGAGCCCTGCTGCCTGATTCCTTCCCAAGGATGGCCTGGCCCATGGATGCCTAGGCCCTGGGTAGCCACAGAGCATCAAGGGCTCCAGGAGAGTCTTGAAGGGTCCGGGGCAGAGGCTGGGCCCCTGGTTTCTGCTGGCCTTTTGGAAACCACCTCCCTCTGGGCTGCTTGCCCAGTCTGGGGACCTCTCTAGGTAAGGAGACTGATCTAGAATCAGTGAGTAGAAGGCTGCACAGTCTGGCTCAGCCAGGAGCAAATCTCAAGTCCCCCCAACATGGGAGCTCACAGAGAGGTGGGTGCACGTCAGGCCTCAGCTTTTCTGAGAAGCGTTCAGGAATCCCTGTTTTTGTACACCCATTCTTGTTCTTATACTTTGGGAATCCATTTTTATGAATCCATTTCTAAACAGACCCACCTCCTCCTCCCTGTTGAGCTCTGTAACTATTTTCTGTGGTTTTGCTAGAGGTGAGAGGCACACAGACACCTCTGGAAACCAGCATGAAGTCAGGCAGGTCTCAGTTTCCCCGGCAGTGTCCATTAGCCCCTCAGCGGGCTGATCCCTGGGAAAGGTTTTGGAGCACCTAGTGCAACCTCCTTCTCACTCCACTGACCGGGAAAGTGGGATTCTGGGAAGGGAGGGGACCAGCCTGAAGTCACCTGCATGAGGAACAGGTCAGGCCGAAGTCTAAAACCTAGGAAAACACTCTTCTGTCTCAGGGTTCCTGACGTCAGACCTAAGGCCTTGAGAGTAAAAGGGGCTCAAAGGACGGTGGTGGGTTAGACTCAAACCCAGGTTTCTGGTGGCCAGCCCTGGACCCATTCCATTCCCCCAAGATGTCACTAGAAAAGTTCTAAACAAAGAAATACTTCATAAGATCCTATTTGAGGGTGTCTGTGGTAGATTAAAGATCAGTAAAACTGTGACCGTTCCTCCTATACAGAGGTGCAGGCCACTGCCCCTCACCTTGGAACTGGGCTGGGCTTCTGACTTGCTTGACAAATCGAATAATGTGAAAGTGATGTCCATTCATGGCCCGGTTTCCCCTAGCATGACGCCAGACACAGGAGTGATGCCACCTTGTACCCTCTAGGTCAGCCCATCTCCTCACTTAGGTGGCTGCCATTGCTACTCTGTGGAGCAGAGTCACCTAGCCAAGTGCTGCCCAGATTCCTGACCCAGCAAATCAGGAGAGAGAATAAAATGGTGGTGATTTCAGTTTACTGAGTTTGGGTGTCATTTGTCACACGGTAACAGATGCCGTTTCGAACACACCAGAGGGTAGGGCAGCTGGCTACTGAGTCCTTTCTAACGCGAATACACACTCCCCTTTCTCAGAGTGCCGTGAGGTATTTTCATTCTACCAGAGAGGAAGCAGAGACAGAAGTTAGCCAACTTGCCCGTGACCACACAACCAACGAATGGCAGGACTGGGATTCACAAACCCTCCTTTTTTCTAGAGTCTACCAGTATTGCCTCTCTGGATGGACAGAGCTCCCCTGGCACCCTCCCTATATGAGACCACGTGCCTGGACATGCAGTGTTGGTGGCACCAAGGGCTGGGGATTCAATGCTGGAGTGAGGGTCCCAGCGCCCCAAGAGAGCTGCCTCCAGGATGATGAATGAGCGCAAACCCTGGGCCCAGCCTTTCTCCATCTGCCCGAGCCCCCTCCTCAGGCCTCTGACAGCTGTCACCATCACAGCCTCCGATCCAATTACAGACCCCGGAGCCCCCGGCTGCCTCCTCCTCCTCCTGCCCCTGCGTGCACACGACGGCAGACACCCATCCTGCCTGGGAACAGCGCTGAAGTTGGAGGACAAATCTGTCAAAGGCAGTGCCAGCTGCAGTCATCCCCGCGGCCCCCACCCTCCGAAATCATTCCCAGAGGTCTTAGGCGGCTGGTGTTGAAGAGGGACAGGAATGAGGGCCCTGCAGAGGGCCGTGTGGAATCCTGCAGTTGGCTTTGTTTAGACGTGGAAGTCCGCACCAGGCCTGGGCTCTGCACCTGCTGCAGAAGGAAGTCACCTCTACCGCCCACCCGGGACGCATACATGAGCACACCCACGTGCCCGGAGGAAGTCACCTCTACCTCCCACCGGGGACGCATACATGAGCACACGCACGTGCCCGGAGGAAGTCACCTCTACCGCCCACCGGGGACACATACATGAGCACACGCACGTGCCCGGAGGAAGTCACCTCTACCGCCCACCTGGGACGCATACATGAGCACACGCACGTGCCCGGAGGAAGTCACCTCTACCTCCCACCGGGGACGCATACATGAGCACACGCACGTGCCCGGAGGAAGTCACCTCTACCGCCCACCTGGGACGCATACATGAGCACACGCACGTGCCCGGAGGAAGTCACCTCTACCTCCCACACGCCTGCGGCTCAGGAGACCCCCGCATGGATTAACTCGGCTTCACCAGTTACTAACCTGGAGACTTTGGGCTTGTTCTAACCTAAGCTTCAGTCTGAAACAGCTCTTCATAGCACCTAACTTATGTTTTTGTATACCAGGTCCTTACCAAATGCTTGTTGAGTAAAGCCTGTCATCCCCCAAATCCTTCCATTCATTCCCTCTGTGCGAGTCCTGACTCCCACTCTCCTCTCCCTTCCCACCTGCCCAACACAGACGCAACCAGGCTTGACCACAGCTCCTTTGTGCTACTCTTTCCCTGGTTCCCAAGAGTCCGTGAGCTACCGTCCTTGAGGTCATGCTTCTGAGGACAGGAGTGGGTAAGCAGAGAAGCTTTGGGAGTTTACAAAACGTGTCTGATACTTGGAAATAAGCCAACAAACCCGCTGGATGCTCTTTCAAAGCCATAGTAGAGCGCTGGCCCACAGGCCCCCTCAAGGGTCAACTGATCGCTAAGGGAAGGCCACCCACTATTTTCTACTGACTAGAGCCCAGATTTCATAAAATTAGATGTTAGCTTACAAAGAAATAGAGGATTGGGAGGTTGGGACTGACTCCATGGTCTAGAAAGATATGCCAAAGGTTATGATTTGATTGACCTATAGAAGTCTGGTCGTCCTGCTGTTTCCCTCACTAATGAGACAAATAAATCTCTAACACATGCTTCTGTACTGTGTATGAGCATCGTGTTTCCAACTTCTCAAAATTCATGTTTCAACACAGATTTCATGTGTTGGGATGAGGCCAGAGTTGGGGTGGGAGGACCACTGAGGATGGACCCTAAGAAGGTCAAAGCCATTGTGGATGGGGACAGGCCACAGAACGGAGAGGAAGGCTGAGCGAAAGGCAGAGTGCACTTGTGTCCTGAGTAGGTGTGATTGCTGCTCAACAGTGCTGAGGACAGGGGTTCAGTGGTCCCTCTTCCTAAACCTGAGGGAAGAAGTAGGTGAGAAGATGTGGTCTCCATCAAAAGGGTTTCAAGGATGAGACATCTAAGAGGAAATCATCAGCAGGTAAAAGGAAGTTTCAGGTGCTGCAACTGAGGCTGAAGTTTCTGGAGGGCTTCGTGAGAAGAGGTTTTTGGAGGAGGTGGGGCAAGTATGGATGATGGATGCTTGAATGAGGGCAGCAAGAGACGGGCAGCCCTCTGGACAGGAAGCTGTAAGAATGAGGTCCTGAGGGCCTCCCACCCATGGATTCAGAGGTCAGGCAGGCTCAGAGCTGGGTTCTGGCTGCCGGACACGAGCCATGGGGGTTTTCTTGGTGGCCAGACTCACACTGGCTGAACAAGGGACCACCACTATACTGGTCCCGTTCATCCTGGGTCCTGGCCCCCCCTCGAAACCTCGGTGTACCCGGGAGGTAGGAGGATGGCAGGGGACTATAAGGTCCTCCAGCTGCAACCACTGTAACTCCAGGGCTGCGATTATCTCCTAAATCCCACCCCAAACCATCAGCAGGCATGGGCCCTCGGCTGGGAGCTTCTGGGAGCCTTCTATTAAGAAGGCTTATTAGTCAAGCTGGTAAGTTTAAACCGACTCTCCCCTCAAGATGGGGATTCACTGAAGGCCCTCAAGTAAAACGGGGGAGGCGGCACCCACCATGGTGGGTCGGGGCGGGGGGAGGACGACTCTGGCTTATTGTCTCTGTTGCCCCAGCCCTCCAGTTTGGAATTCTTTTCGTGTAAAGTTCTGCCCATTTCAGGGACCCCCACCTCCTTTAACCAGAGGCTGCAGGCACTTGACCTTAGTACAGATGTCAGTTTCATTTCCCATTTTGGATAAAAATAAGATCAAAAAAAATGTGGCGCTTTCCTTGGCATAGATGCCTCAGGAAGGACATCTCCCAGATTCGGACCTCAGGTTCAGGTCAAAGGTTTCAATAGGCCTGAACTTGAGGCCAGCTGAGTTCCCTGCTGCGCCCTGGCACAGACCTGCTGATTCCAAATCTCCGGGGGCAAAGGCCAGACAAACTGCACCTTCAACCACCACCCCACGTACAGCTGACGGGGGGCTAGCAGTTTAGAGCTGCTCTGCTGTGCTAATGAGCTGGTCTATGGGGTCCTGCACACACGTCTAGACAAAGTTCTGATGAAATTATTCTAGATTCTTCCCTAGCCACCAGGTTCATTGCTAGGGTGGGGCGAAGTAGACCCTGCAGAGCACAGCTTCTCTCGAACATCCATTCCTCCTCTATGGGGAGAACCTCGTCAGAGAGAACCACGGTGAAGACAGAAATAGAGTGTGTGGGAGAAGTCACTGGGGGGCAGTGTGGGGTGTGACAGGAAACGGCCCACCAGCAGGTGGAGGGCTTACTAACGGGGAGGTACTGTGATGCTGTGGGCCAGAGAGAAGGACAGGCCTGCTGGGGCCCGACTGCTGCCACTGAGAGCTGCATAGCCGTGGGTGGGTAAAGACCTCTGTGAGGCTCCGTCACTTTCTTTGGAAAACAGGGACAACAGTTTCTCTCTGAAGGTGATAAGGCTCATCTGCTGTAAGGAATAGAAATCGCTGAGCATGGAGGCTGGCATTCAGTAAGTGCTCAGTACCTGCCAGCTGGCTGTCAGTCATTCATTCAACACTCACTGGATAAGAACGACAAAACAAACAACAGAACAAAAAACAGACAGACAAGGTCCCAGGCCTCGTGGTGCTCACAGGGTAAAGAATCTTAAAGAGATTTCACTTAAACAAAGGTGAGAAAAAGAAGATAAAGCTTTTGTTTTTAAAGTGTGTGGGGTGGGGGGTGGAAAGTATGGGGCTAGAGGACTGGTTTGATTCAGATGAGAGCTTTGTCTTTGTCCCTGCTTTGGAGTCACTCTGTTGGAGCGAGAAGAGACTGTGGAGGTCCCAAAAAGGGGATGTGACTTCCTGAGACCCCAGAGCCTTCAGCCTCGTAGAACAAATAAAATTGTCACCTGCTCTACCTGCCTCCACACCACTGTGTTTAACACTTGGTGACCTGCAACTATTCCTAGTTCTATCAACTTCCATATCCTTCTCTACCTCAAATGTCTCATTTCTTTTATTTTTTTAAAGATTTTTTTTGTTTTTTTTTTTATTTGTTTATTTACAGCATAACAGTGTTCATTGTTTTGGCATCACACCCAGTGCTCCATGCAGTACGTGCCCTCCCTATTACCCACCACCTGGTTTCTCAACCTCCCACCCCCCTCCCCCCGCCCCTTCAAAACCCTCTGGTTGTTTTTCAGAGTCCATAGTCTCTCATGGTTCATCTCCCCTTCCAGTTTCCCTCAACTCCCTTTCCTCTCCATCTCCCCATGTCCTCCATGTTATTTGTAAAGATTTTTTTTTTAATTTGACAGAGAGAGAGAGAGATCACAAGCAGACAGAGAGAGGGGATAGCAGGCTCCCCGCTGAGCAGAAAGCCCAACGTGGGGCTCAATCCCAGGACCCTGAGATCATGACCTGAGCTGAAGGCAGAGGCTTAACCCACTGAGCCACCGAGGCACCCTTCAAATATGTCAAGTTTCTGCTTAGAAACCCTTCTACATCTGCAAACTACAAAGTGAGGAATATAGATTTTATCTATTCATTTGAGAGAAAGAGAGAGACAGAGAGAGCACAAGCAGGAGGAAAGGCGTTGGGTGAGAGAGAAGCAGACTCCCCAGTGACCAGGGAGCCCAGCCCAATGCAGGGCTCAATTCCAGGACCTGGAGATCATGACCTGAGCTGGAGGCAGACAGACACTTAGCCAACTGAGCCACCCAGGTGCCCCAGTAGGGAGTAACTAAATGGATTTGAGGACCAAAAGAGAATAGGGACCAGTGGCACTGGGTAGGGGGTCAGTATCACAGGTCTGCTCTTTTGAACTAGAGGATGAACGAGAACTGAACCCAGGGTCTCCTTCAGGAAGGCTGAGGTCTAAGCAGCATGGTCAGGGAAGGGGGTGGGGTAGTGGCAGGTCCTCAGCCTTTTTAAAACTGGGAACAGAGGATAGGGTTTGGGGAGGTGAGAGCAGCTGAGGGTTAACACTAGAGAATTCCAGAATCAAAACCCTCAGCCAGCACCCCACTCTGCAAAGGTACCTGAGTCATGCGGAGTGAGAGGAAGAAGTGGCTCCTGGTTTTGGATTTGCAACTCCTTCTTGGCTACCATCTGAGAACCTACATAGCCCAGGATCTTGTTGCAACAAAGCCTTCTGCTGTTGCGGCCTGGCCTATCTGGGGGTGTGGAGTGGGATGAAGCGGGGAGACTGCAGGAAAGAACAAAGCTCCACAAATAATCCTCAGATTTGTACACGGCTCTGAAACCAGCGGGTTCAGGGGGGCCTCTCACTCGATGTTAAGGTTCGTGGGGCTGGGAGTATTGACACCATCTTCCAGTTGTTTGGAAGTAGGCTCCACGCCCGACATGGGGGTGGGGTTTGAACTCATGACCCCCCGAGGTCAAGAGTCACATGCTCTACTGATGGAGCCGGTCAGGCATTTTGAGATTTGAAAGGAAGCCAGAGAGGTCTGGTGGACCCCGGAGAGACCAAGAGGCTATTCTCAGCTCCACCCTCTCTAACTGGAATTTTTAAGCAAATTACTTCATCCTCATGGAAGCTCAATTTCCTCTTCTGGAGGTTGGGGTTACCACTGCCCACCTCTTTCCTTAAGTGAGATGATCAAAGGGCCTGCCTGGTACTTAGGAGGTAATTAATAACTATGACATCACATACACAAGTCTAGCCTGGATAAATCAATACTCTGAAAGGCTAATCTCTGTCTCTGAAAGGCTAATCCTCACGCCTCCGCCCATGGGATCGGGAGAGCCACCTGAAATCAAACGTCTCTTTCTTCTACTCCGCTAAAGGTAGAGGTCAGACAACCCCAGGAGCATGTCCACAGGAAAAAGAAAACAAAGGGTCACATGAAAGGTCTCCTCGGCAACCACTTCAGTAGGTTCACTTTCTAGGAGGTTCCTCTGAGCTTTAATTGTACATGTGAGACGACGGACAGACACGTTCCTTCTCAGAACTGAAAACGCCAGGTTGCATATTGATCTGCTCATACCTTAAATTCCTGTCCGTCATGAGGCCATCCGTGCTTCATGACTGCATTCCCAGCAGGGTCATCAGGTTAGCATCGCACAGGATAGGATGGAGGCCAGCATGCAAGCCCCGCTGAGGGACAGAGGACAGGGCTGTCTGCACACAGGCTCCCGCACACCTACTCAACAAGGGGGCGAACATGGTTCGTAAGTAGTATAGAAACTGGACTTCTGGAACAATCCAAAAGATAGGATTTTCTCTAAGGCTACAGGGGTTCTAATAAGCTTTCTAATAAGAAATCAGTGGGGTGCCTGGGTGGCTGAGTGGGTCAAAGCCTCTGCCTTCGGCTCAGGTCATGATCCCAGAGTCCTGGGATCGAGCCCCGCATCGGGCTCTCCGCTCAGCGAAGAGCCAGCTTCCCCGCTCTCTCTCTGCCTCTCTGCCTACTTGTGATCTCTGTCTGACAAATAAATAAATAAAAATCTTAAAAAAAATAATAAATAAAAAAAAAGAAAAGAAATCAGCAAGTATTCCTATCATTCTGTGAGCAAATTAACAGACCCTAATTCGGACTCAGTCCTGCTGGGGAGATGACTTTGAAACGGTCAAAAGAAAAGCAACATAATAGGTGAAGACGTTTCAATTAAGGGATGCCAGGTTGGAGTCAGAAATCGTAGATAAGGAACACTAAGGCAATCCCTTTGGGTGGATACAAGATTCAGAAGGCACAGGCAGGAAACAGTACAGCTCTGGGCAACAAGAAGGGCGACTGAGGAAAGGGATGCTGCACTGCTTTCTGAATAGCTGGACACCTGCTGTACATCTGTACACTCCTAGGTACCTTGGCTAAAACACCCAGTTTATGACTGAGCTGGAAGGAGTTATCACTTAGCTCAGGAACTCCTGTAACAGAGAAATTTCAAGAATATCACACCTCGATCTTCTCAGGGCTCCTGCAGCTCGACTAATGAGCAATCAGAGAGGAAACAACTGAATGGAGAAAAGCTAAGGGGTTGGCATGTGTCAAGGGCCCCCTCTAGCGGTCTGGAAATAAAAGCAGTAATTTGGGATTAAGGATATTGGGAGGAAAAATAGCAGCATACACAAAGTTGACCAAGCCTCGACCTCACCAACCTTTGATCATCATTCTAATTCTAAGGTGGGAGTATAGATTCCTGTTGGAAAAACCTCTCCCAGCAAAGGCTTCTGCCTTAGACATGGCCTGGTCCTTTACAGACTGTCTCCATGACCTTAGTCCCAAATGATTTGGCCTTAAACCCATGTCCTTCAAGTTCCATTTTCTTTCTTTTCTTTTACCTGTATGCACAGTTCTATGTTATCAGTTCTTAAAACCAGCATTTTTAATGTCTGAATAATTTCAGGCTAAAATTATGAGGCTAGCGCTGGACCTGGTATTACCGCACAGTTAAACGTCTGTGTGTTATGTAATCAGCACACCAGGCACTGGTCTGAAACCACATGGAACCCATAAAAGAGAACACGCAAATGCTAGTGTTCCGTTTGCAACAGACCTCAACCCACCAATGCAATGACTCGAGAGAGTCAATATACCCGTGTTCTCCTCGCAAACCTAATCCCTGTGCTGCCTCATTTCCCCATGCAGCTATTGGCTGCCACAAGGGCTCTTACACCCAGGAGACACTCTGTCTCTAGGAAGGGGGGATGGAGTGCTATGCGGTGGCAGATTTATGGAGCTACATTGGCATCTTCCACACAGAAGACTGGCAGCCAGGAGTAATCCAGTCCCCCTAGGACACTAAGCGAGACAGATGATCAGACGCTACCGAAATAGGTGACGTCTAAAGAAAAAGGGAGGAGGGTATGGAGGGAAAGGCTGAAGAAAACAAAAGAAGGTGGTGACTCACCCTTAAAATCTGTTACTCTGTATGACACAGAGGATCAATCAGCACTGTACAAATATGACACATCTTCCTTTTCGCAGTGTAGTAGGGGAACAAAGCACTCAGGTATTAGAAAGCTGGCTCTAGTTAGGAAAGTCAGCTGTGTGTGCTCACTTAAGTCATTTAGGTCCTACTTACTTGGGTGTTAACCTGGGCTTCAAATTTCCTCATCTACAGAAGTATTAGACTAAAAAGAAAAAATCTTGTTATCTTTAGATCTAAATATATCCCTGTGTACAGGGTCCTGATATTTTTAGTGTAAAGAAAGTGTTGACCAAAAGAAGCTGTACTTAAGAGGCACCTGGGTGGCTCAGTCGTTAAGCATCTGCCTTCAGCTCATCATGACTCCAGTGTCCTGGGATTGAGGCCATCGGGCTCCCTGCTCGGGGCAGGGGAAGAGGGGGATGGAAATGAAGCTGTATTTAAGAGCAAATGCTTTAGGAAATCTTGAGCTTCTGCCATACTTAATATTCCTCCTAGAAATGTAACTGAATTAATCTTTGTTGAAAATTACTTAATGTGACCAAAACAAAGGCCATGTTTCTAGAAATTTCTGGAAATAGATTCTATTGTTTATTCCAGAGGAAAAGAAAGAGCTACCTGTTTTTCCCAAAAGAGGTATGAAAGCTAGGGAACAAAGCTTTCACTATGCTTAATCTTAGAAGATAATTTCTACCTAATTACATACAATTAAAAATAAAGGGAAAATCCTCAAGTAAGGAGGGAAAGACCTCCCTGTTTTCTAGGTACTGGGTTAACACTGTGCTGTCACCAATTTTAACTGCATTAATATGCATCTGTTTTCTATTTACTCTTCCCCTGCTTAACATAGAAACAATATAAATATGCAAACTTGGGTTAGTGTTTCAGAATAAGGACTTAGGCCTGAGTAAAAGGTGAAGAGAAAGAATGAACATTATTTCTAAAACTGTAAGAATCCTTAAGACAGAACATACTTACTGCACCTCTTTGGCAAGCATCCCAGCAATGCAATGCAATGCAATGGTGCTCCTTGTTTAAAGAGACCATCTGCTGCTGGGTGACAGCAGAATCTTAACACTGTTCTCTTTTCCTCAACATTGGTATTCTCTCTTTGTGGGAAGCTAAATCAAAGTGCTAGTCCTCGGGGCGCCTGGGTGGCTCAGTGGGTTAGAGCCTCTGTCTTCAGCTCATCATGGTCTCAGGGTCCTGGGATCGTGCCCAGCATCGGGCTCTCTGCTCCGCAGGGAGCCTGCTTCCCCCCCTCTCTGCCTGCCTCTGTCAAATAAATAAATAAAATCTTAAAAAAAAAAGAAAAAAGGAATTAACCAACTGTTTTCTGTTATTGTTTTTGCTTCAAGTTTTTACCTAAATTCCAGTTAGCTAACATATAGTATACTAAAAAACTTAACCAAATGTTTTTAAAAATGGAGTTGCTATTGCCTCTTTTTAAAAAACAAAGAAAAAAAGAAATCCTCCAAAACCCGTCTTTCACCTTTTTCTGTACTTCTAAGACACTATTCAGAGTAAACCGTTTCTATAAACTGCATTTTTTTATAGCAGTTGGTATTTTTTTTTCTTTTTTAAAGATTTTTATTTATTTGACAGACAGAGATCACAAGTAGGCAGAGAGGCAGGCAGAGAGAGAAAGGAGGGAAGCAGGGTCTCTGCTGAGCAGAGAGCCCAATGCGAGGCTTGATCCTAGGACCCTGGGATCATGACCTGAGCCAAAGGCCAGAGGCTTTAACCCACTTAGCCATCCAGGCAGCCCTAAATTGCATCATTTTTAAAAAAGATTTTATTTATTCATTTGACAGAAAGAGAGAGCAGCAGCAGAGGGAGAGGGAGCAGCAGACTCACACCAAGCAGGGAGCCCGACACAGGACTGCATCGCAGGACCCCAGGATCATGACCTGCGCCAAAGGCAGAGGCCCAACTGAGCAAGCCAGCCAAGCACCCCAAACTTATCGTTTTCTTCTTCCATTTTTCTATTCATTAGAATTAACAATTTCTATTCATTAGAATTAATAATCTTTTGTCATCACTATGATAGAGCAAAAAATATAGGTTTTTTAAGTAGGCTCCACACCCAACATGGAGCTCAATGCAGGGCTTGAACTCACAACCATAAGATCAAGACCTGAGCTGAGATCGAGTCAGGTGCTTAACTGACTCAGCTACCCAGGCACCCCAAGAATATGGGTTTTAAAAACATTTACATTCTGGGGCACCTGGGTGGCTCAGTCATTAAGCATATGCCTTCGGCTCAGGTTATGATTCCAGGGTTCTGGGATCGAGCCCTGTATCGGGTTCCATGATCAGCTGGAAGCCTGCTTCTCCCTCTCCCACTTCCCCTGCTTGTGTTCCCCCTCTCGCTGTATCTCTATCAAATAAAGAAATAAAATCTTAAAGAAAAAAATTTACATTCTGTGTTTCATTATTTAGGTGCTTGTTACAAACCCACTGGAGTTTCATTATATGGATATTCACGAGGAGATGCTTAAGAACATTACTCAGTTTTAGGGGTGCCTGGGTGGCTCAGTTGTTGGGCATCTGCCTTCAGCTCGGGTCATGATCCCAGAGTCCTGGGATTGAGACCGGCATTGGGCACCCTGCTCAGCGGGAAGTGGGCTTCTCATTCTTCCACTCCCCCTGCTTATGTTCCTTCTCTTGCTGTCTCTGAAAATAAAAAAGATCTTTAAATAAGTACATTACTAAGTTTTAGAATGATGCTATACATGTAACTTCCCTTACCAAAATCTGTATTATGGAGGTTGGTCATATCAGAACAAAGCTATATATCATAAACTATAAAACAGTCATTTCTACCTCTATATGTAGTGACTCATAATGAAAATTTTGGGGGAGATGCCTAAGAAACATTTTAGAAATATTAGAAAGATACTATGCTTATATAACCCTTTGAATGGGGATTTACACAGAATATTTCTTACACCAAATTCTGTCAGGGAAGATCAAATAAATAAATATTTTAGAGAGCATGCACATGTGCAGGGGGGAGGGGCTGAAGGAGAGGGCAAGTGAACATCTCAAGAAAACTCTCTAACGAGTGTGGAGCATGACAAAGGGCTCCATCTCATGACGTATCATGAACTGAGCCAAAATCAAGAGTAAGACGCTTAACTAAGACACCCAGGAGGCCATAGGAAGATTAATCATATTATAGCAAAATTAGAGTACAAAACTAGAGCAAAACTAGAGTATAAACTTAAACTCTACAGAGATTCAACTAGTCAAAATGAAAGTGAATATACATTTTTAATTTAAATTCACAATACTACTTCCTCTTTAAAAACGCCTCTTTAGGGATTTCTGGCTTCCACTAATGGAGTAGCTCTAACAAACCAACCCCCCATTATCTAAACAACTATAAACTCTAGGGAGAGAAATCAGCAAGGAAAAAAAAAAGGTAAATGTATTTTGAAAAGGAAGAAAAAAATCAGTCTCTATGGGTCACCTGGGTGGCTCAGTTGGTTAAGCGTCTGCCTTTAGTTTATGTCACGATCCCAGGGTACCGGGATCAAGCCCTTCATTAGGCTCCCTACTCAGTAGAAGCCTGCTTCCCCCTCTCCCTCTGACTGCTCCCCACCTGCTTGTGCTCTGTCAAATAAAATAGTTTTAAAAAATAAGAAATAAAAATAGTATTTGTGAGGGGCTCCTGGGTGGCTCAGTGGGTTAAAGCCTCTGCTTTCGGCTCGGGTCATGATCCCAGCGTCCTGGGATCACAAGCCCCGCACAGGCTCTCTGCTCCATGGGGAGCCTGCTTCCTCCTCTCTCTCTGCCTGCCTCTGCCTACTTGTGATCTCTGTCAAATAAATAAATAAAATATTTTTTTAAAAAAAGTATTTGTGGAGAACATGATTTGTCCATGTAGAAAACCCCAAAGAATCTCCAAAAAGCCCTACTAGAATAAAGGCGATTTCCAAAGTCATAGGAGTATCCTGATGTGGATGTACCTAGTGACTTGCTTCCAAAGAATAAGAGTCAAAAAAAAAAAAAAAACAAAAACAAAAAAAAACTAACTTTACAGGGAAGAAACTGGCAAATGATCTTCGGCAGGTGACTGAGTAAACGTTAAAGACAGACATGTTAATAACAAGGGCCACTGATGTGATGTGATGGGAACACTATTCCTGTGATACTATTTAACGCCAGTTTATGCACAAGAAAAGTAATCAGGGAACTCCACAACAAGAGATATTCTATAAAACACATGAAACATAGTACTCAGAACTGTCAAGATAGGAAAAAGACTGAGAAACTCACAGACCAGAAGATCTAGTACAACTAAATGTAATGTACTAGAAATACTTTTGAGGGATCTGGGGAAAAAAAGGGCATTAGTGGAAAAACTGCAATCTGAATATAATCTGGAGCTTAGCTGATGAACTAAATGCATCCACGCTGAGTGACTAATGTACCATGGTAATTGTTTTGGGCTGAACTGTCTCCCCCAACCCTCCCCAAATTTGTATGTTCAAGTCCCAATTCTCAGTACCGCAATATGTAACAGTATTTGGAGAAAAGGCCTTTAAAGGGGTGATTAAGTTAAAATGAGGTCTTAAAATTGGCCTAATCCAATCTAACTGGTGTCCTTATTTGAGGAAGAAATTTGAACCTGTAAATTTATTTTTAAAAAATGTTACCTTTCAAAAGACACCATTTGGAAAGTAAAAAGATAATTCACAGGCTGGGAGAAAGTATTTGCAAGTTCTCCCTGATAAGGGACTTGTATCCAGAATATTCAAGAACTCACAAATTCAGTTATTTTTATAAATTAAAAAATATATTAGGGATGCCTGGGTGGCTCAGCTGGTTAAATGGCTCCTTCGGCTCAGGTCATGATCCCAGCATCCTGGGATCGAGTCCCACATCAGGCTCCTTGCTCGGCAGGAAGCCTGCTTCTCCCTCTGCCGCCATTCTGCCTGCCTCTGCTTGCTCTCTCTCTGACAAATAAATAAAAGTCTTTTTAAAAAAATAAAAAATATATATTAATATATAATACATATTAATATATTTAAAAATGATATATGAAATATATTTACATAAAAGTAATATATATTAATATATAATATATATTAAATATATACTTAAATACACAGATATTTAATATTTTATCCAACGGAGAGAGCAAGCATAATAAGCAGGCAGAGCAGCAGGCAGAAGGAGACAGAGAAGCAGACTCCCCACTGAGTGGAGAGCCTGGGATCATGACCTGAGCTGAAGGCAGACACTTAACTGACTGAACAACCCAGGCACCCTAGTTATATTCTATAAGTAACAGAACTCTAAAATGTACAAAAAATATGAATAAGCATCTCACTAAAGAAGAGACACAAATGACCAGTAAGTACATGAAAAGATGCTTAATTAACATCATCAGTTAACACGAAAATGCAAACTAAGATCACAAGGTACCAATCCACATTCACAAGAATGGTTGGCTATAATAAAAAGAATAACAACTATTGGTGAGGATGTGGAAAAACCGTAACAATGTGCAACTGTAGAAGATGTAAAAGGTGCAACTTCTTTGGGACAGTGTGGTAGTTCCTGGGATGCCTGGCTGGCTCAGTTCCAAGAGCACGACAGACTCGATCTTGCAGTCGTGAATTTGAGTACCACGCTGGGTGCAGAGATTACTTAAATAAAATTAAAAAAAAAAAAAAAAAAAAGTAAAGGAAGAAAAAAAGTTTGGCAGTTGTGAATATGTGAAAAAGTTACTGTATGACCAATAATTCCAATCTAAGAAAAATGACAACATATATCCACACAAAAACTTGTTCATGAATGTTCACAGCACTGTTATTTGTAATAGTCAAAAGTGAGAACAAGCCAAGTGTCCAATTAATAGTTGGATAAACCACAGTATATATTCCTACAACAGGTATCACTCAGCAATATTTAAAAAAAAAATGAATTATGTGCTACAACACAGATGAACCTCAGAAACACAATGAGACAAGTCACTCATAAAAGGCCCCACAGTGTAGGATTCTATTTGTATGAAATGTACAGAGCAGGCAAATCCATAGTAGGAGACAGAAACTAGATTTATAGTTGCCAAGGAATGAGGGAGGCGGGAGATACAAAGTGAGTGCTAATAGGTATAGGGTTTCTTTTTGGGGTAATAAAAGTGTTCTAAAATTAGACTGTAGAGATGGCTGAACAATTCTGTGAAAATACTGAAAAAGTACAGTATTGCATAATCTTAACAGATTTCATGGTCTATGAATTAAATCTCGATAAAGTTAATAAACATAATAAACAAAAAGCAAAGACCTCATCTGAGGAGGGAAAAGTTTGAACAGTAACGTTTTCCAAACTTTTCCTTTATCAGATAAACAAGGAAACCTTAGGACTTAATTTTTTGACTGTGGTCTTAGCTGCTCTTAAAACTGTCTTCCCAAATTCTAGTAAACACACTGCCCTCTTAAATTAAAAATTATTTTTAAAGAACTGTTACAATGAGTTAAAGCGAGGGTTTTTATCCTCACCAAGGGTCATAATCCCCTGGGGGAACTTTAGAACTACCAACAACCAGAACCCCACTCCAAAAAGATTCTGATTCAACTGGTCTACGGAAATATGCCAGCAGTTTAAAGCTACCCCGTGGATTTAAACATGCAGCCAGGACTGGCAATTGCAGATTTATTTCAAAAGAATATGAAGCCACGTTTAAAAAATCTTCTTTTAGGTGAAGGCAGATCTTTTCTTTCTTTTTTCTTTTTTTTAATTTTTTAATTTTTTTAAAGATTTTATTTATTTATTTGACAGACAGATCACAAGTAGGCAGAGAGGCAGGCAGGGAGAGAGAAGGGAGGAAGCAGGCTCCCTGCTGAGCAGAGAGCCCGATGCGGGGCTCGATCCCAGGACCCTGGGATCATGACCTGAGCCGAAGGCAGAGGCTTTAACCCACTGTGCCACCCAAGCGCCCCAGGCAGATCTTTGCTTAGGCAAAACAAAAAGCAAGATATTTAAGAAAAATTTGTTTCTTATCATAAAACTATAAATAAAAAGCCACATAAAATACTAAATTAGTCATAAACCAATTATTTAATTGAAGCTATAAAAAAAGAGGCAATATAATTGATAAAATAATTAAGAAAGAATATTTAGCATGTTTCAAAAGATTTAAAACAGGAGCAGGACACTTTACAAAAAGTTGTGTGGGAAATAAAATTTTAAACTATAAGTAGAAATGTAACATTACAGAGTATCTTATAAAATACAATGACAGAAATATAAAAGGTCTATGTATGCTCTAAGTCTGAAAACTATTAGTGACTACATATTTAGATTTAAATGTACAGTTCCTGGGTATGAGATTCATATTACTATACACAACTTCCAAACCAGTGGACAATATTTTCCGTTTAACCATGAGTAGTATCATCTTCTACAAAGTCTTTGGCCATCTCTGCTGTGATCACGTCAATATGACTAACCTGAAGAAAAAATGTTAAAAACTGTGTTAAACCTTAAAAAAAAAAACAAAACAAAACAGTGTTCTTACTGTATAGAGTAATATTTAAAACATATGGCCTACTGCCTGTAAATTTTACATACCAAGTCAAATGAGTCTGCAACACTGATGGTAAGATTTTTATAATGGTGTTTGTTGAAAGCATTGAGTTTTAAAAATATTCTGCACTTTAGAACTCTGAAGATCTGGGTGAATACTAATGTCTAAATATCAAACCACGTTTTTTCAGTTTTTATTGTTATTTCAAAGAATCTTAGGGCTGAAGACATCAGGAAGAGCTGGGTGGCCCAGCCAAATAGAAACAACTATATATAACTGCTAAAGACTGTGCACTGAATAGACAAGACAGGAAGATATTGTCTCTTAATGCCGATAAAAATAAGATCAATGCAAGGACTGCCACAAAAAAAATTGCTACAACTTCACAGGCATTTGAAAGAAAAGCAATTTTCTTTACAAACTCATCATAAGCAACAAATTTCTAGTTTTCCTTTATGATTTAAGTAACAGAAAACAAGAATTTGACAAGTGCAATACAAACACAAACTCAATGTAAAAATTGTTTACCTTATTTCTAAACTTTACACCATAGAATTTGTCAGCTGACTCAAGCAGTTCAGGCCTAAAAGTAGTTGTAATAAATTGCGCATGTACAGCAAGTTCCATAATCATATCTATAAAAAGAAACAGTAATTTAATAAAACCCTTTTTTCAATAGATCTGAACGTTTAAAAATCAACTATCCTCACCCTTACCTAAAATTAAAAATAGGCTGTGACTTTTTCATGCACGTTATCTGCAAAATTACGAACTTACTCTCTTACATTAGGGATAGATTTTTTGAAGATTTTATTTATTTGACAGAGAGAGACAGCAAGAGAGGGAACACAAGAAGGAGGAGTGGGAGAGGGAGAAGTAAGCTCTCCGCTAAGCAGGAAGCCCGATGCGGGGGCTCAATCCCAGGATCCTGGGATCATGACCTGATCCGAAACCAGACACCCAACAACTGAGCCACCCAGACGCCCCAGGGATAGATCTTTTTAGCTGGTATCTAATATGAAGCAGCAGCTACTTATAACACAGCATTAAGTCAGAGCAAAACAAGTTTTCTCACACAAAAAAACAAAGAACATTCCCCTGCTACCCACATATCCAAAATCTTTTGAATTTATTAAAGATCAAATATAGATTATTTTTAAAGATCTTATTTTTTTAAGAGAGTGCGAGTGAGCACTAGTAGGGAAGGGCAGAGGGAGAAGCAGGCTCCCCGATGAGCAGGGAACCCCTTGATCCCAGGACCGAGATTCTGACTTGAGCCATAGGCAGAAGCTTAATTGACTAAGCCACTCAGGCACCCCGAAATATAGATTCTTTAAATACAGAATCAACATTTAATGTCAGGGGCTATTCAAACATTGAGAAAAACAAGTTTTAAAAAGAGAATCTTCTGGGCGCCTGGGTGGCTCAGTGGGTTAAAGCCTCTGCTTTCAGCTCGAGTCATGATCCCAGGAGCCTGGGATCGAGCCCCCGCATCCGGCTCCTTGCTCAGCGGGGAGCCTGCTTCTCTCTCTGCTTCTGCCTGCTGCTCTGCCTGCTTGTGTTCTCCCTCTCTCTCTCTCTGACCAATAAATAAATAAATAAATAAATATAAAATCTTTTTTAAAAAAGAGACTTCTGCATAAAAGTTTAACTGAAGCAGGATTTTCAATTGACAAAGAAACATATAGACCTCTCACAGAATTAAGCTTTGTAAAGTAGTCTAATGCTAAATTCTTAAAAACTTATTAAAATAAATTTTAGGGGCGCCTGGTGGCTCAGTTGTTAAGCAACTGTCTTCAGCTTCGATCATAATCCCACGGTCCTGGGATCAAGCCCCGTATCAGCCTCCTTGCTCAGCAGGAAGCCTGCTTCTCCCTCTTCCACTCCCCATGCTTGTCTTCCCTGTCAAATAAATAAATAAAATTAAAAAATAATAATAAATTTTATTTACAGAATATACACCCTGTCCAGTCGCCCTAAATATCTTCGGCAACAAGAATTCACAATCAAAGAGGCAAGCTATCATTTTTAAACAAGTTCTCATTTTTAAGTATAAACCAAAACTACCTGACACAGCTTTTCTGTGCTGGGCATCCAGAGCCTGGTCAATCTCATCAAATAGGTAAAAAGGAGCTGGGTCACATTTCTGAATAGCAAAAATCAGAGCAAGAGCTACCAAGGATTTCTGTCCACCAGAAAGCTGTTGCATTTCTCTCATTTCACCCTGTTTTCCTGTAAATGACACCTAAGAGAACATATAAATGAGTTAATACCCAAAATGGGGTAGAATCACCATCACCTCTTACATCACATAGAATGTACCTATTTAATTTGTAAAATATTCTACAAATTCCACTATGGTAATACTGGGGAAAATTGGATATAAAGGTATTTTACCCTAATTCCAACTCCAGTGAACTGGTCAACTGATGGGACGCTGCTCTGTGACCCAGAACCCCTCTCACTTTCACCACTTCCTTCTCCTTCATCCTGAGACTGACTGCCCTCCACATCTCCTTTCTTCATTACCAAAGTAGCTTTGCCACCAGGTACCAACTTCTGGAATACTTCACTGAAATTCTTCGATACCTTAAAATGAATGAAATGAACAAGTTACAGGGTGATTCAAATATAAATTTTGCTTACGTGGCACTGCACGTATTATTTCTTAAAGCAAAAGACAAATATTTAAAACCAATCACAAATATTTTTAACAGCAGCAACAGACTGAATCCTTTTAAGAGTTGTAGGATGTTCTAATTACTATGTTAGAAAACTATATGCTGGATTTGTTCACTTGTATTAGATCCAACTATCAGTAGGAAAAAACACTTTATAATACCTTTACGAATTGAGTAATAAGCTGAATAACAGCCAAAGCTTTTGTCTTGTGTGAGCATTAAATACAAACAGAAACATACCTGCTTGAAAGTTAACTGAATAGCTTCGTATTTTCGAAGTTCAAGTACATTCATCAGTTCCATGATTGATTTGTACCCCCTATCCAACTCCTCTTGTCGTTTTATTAACTTTTCTTTCTGCTCAGAGAAGTTCACAAACTGATCTAAAGCTTTTTTGTTAACATGGCTGTACTTCTTCAATTCTGTGTTGCACTGTTCAAGTTTTCGAAACAACTACAAAGAGAAAAAGATGTATAAATAAATTCACATGAAGAGAAATTTGCAACAAGGTTTCAGATTTAAAACTACACAATTTACTTGTTTGAGACTCAGTGTCTGGTACTTTTCAAATGCTTCTTGGGGAAGTGAACCAAGCTCTCGAATTTTCTTCATACACTCCTCTTTCTTCTTTAGCAGCATGCCTTGTCGATTCGTCATCTTTTCTAGTTCTTTAGTATCATGATTTATAGCATCCATGTGTTCTTTTTCCATATTTTTCCAGCGTTCCATACTCTTCTGAAGCTCCTTAATTCCAGCTTCTGTTTTATCAATGGAATTGTCCAAATCTAAAATAGAAAAAAACAAATTAAGCCGTAATACCTACTGAAAAGCTAAAGATTTTAATGGCCAAATCTATCAAAATAAATAGGTTTTAGGGACACCTGGGTGGGTCAGTCATTAAGCATCTGCCTTGGGCTCAAGTTATGACCCCAGGGTCCTGGGACTGAGCCCCACAGAGGCTCCTTGCTCAGCGGGAAGCCAGCTTCTCTTTCTCCCACTCCCCCGCTTATGTTCCCTCTCTCTCTATGTCTCTGTCAAATAAATAAATAAATAAGTAAATAAGTTTTAGGTTTTTACCTTTAAATTTTACTGTGTAAATCCATGAAACATTTAATTTAGGACAAAATTAGGAGTGTACACGAGTCATTAGGTATATATTTCTCATTATTAAATGTTTATAAAAAATTTTTAAAATAATTTTCTTCTCAGCAACTAGGTGATAAGAAACTTAATTCACACTTTTGGCAACGACATTAGTAAATATGGTCTCTCATAAACTTGTCATGAACATTTCAGTAAAACAAAGGTTAC
This sequence comes from Meles meles, assembly GCF_922984935.1. NCBI lineage: Eukaryota > Metazoa > Chordata > Mammalia > Carnivora > Mustelidae > Meles > Meles meles. The sequence goes on along the minus strand of NC_060078.1, from coordinate 68,487,571 downwards.
TATTTATAATCAACCCACTAAACTCCATTCACTATAAATTATTTACGGTGATGGAAAACACACAAAATCATTAGTGCACACTTTTGCTTAACAACTTTATCAAATAAGCTAATTTTTAACAAAATACAAAAAAAATATGTTTACTAAATAAAAATTCACCTTCCGATCGTGCCATAGTATCTTTTACTCTTTTATTGATTGCTTCAAGTTCTGAGGTTGTAGCAGTGAGAACAGTACCCCCTTCTGTCTCTCTCAGTTCATTAAGTTCCTACAAGATAAACGAAACTTAAGACTATTAAACCACAGAATAGGAATTCTGTTAGTTTCAAAATATTACGATTTTAACAGTTTCCAACAGCTGTTGCTTTTTTTGCATTAATGTATAAAATTTTATTTAATCATCCAATTCTTGATATACATATGTATTGTTTTAGTTTTTGATTACAAATAATTCTGTGAACATTCTTGTTATCAACCTCAATGAAGTATAATTTATATCCAATAAAGTGAGCTCATTTTTAAGTGCAGAGCTCAGTGAGTGGTGACAATGCATACACCCACATAACTACCACCACAATGAAGATACAGATTTTTTCATTAAACCAAGAAGTTCCCTTGTGACCCTCTATATTCAGTTCCCTCTACTCATGGCCCTAGAAAACTATCATTCTGCTTTCTACTGCTATAGAGTGCTTTCTCCAATATCTGTTATGAATAAGTATTCAAGAGAGACAGAAGTACACTTTGTATAATGAAAATATTTAAAGTATCCATTAAAGGGGGAAAAAAGTAATGATACAGTAACTACAAAATTTCTCAGCAAGTGACTATACTGAGAAAACATCAGTAACTCAACACTTACTGAGTACCTAGAATGTGCCAGGATAATCATACAAAACAGGTATTACTGTTATGCTCATTTTTTAGAAGAGGAAACTGAGGCTTAGGAATACTACATTACTTGCCCAAGATCATACACGAGATGGCAGTGCTATAACTCCAACCCATGGTAGATGCTTTCTGTCCCCAAAGCCCACGCTCTCAATCAAAGCTCCTCATGTATAAGTTCTTTCAAAAGGTTATGGTCATCAACAAACCCACAAAAAAGAAAAAAATAGAATAAAAAGAATAAAAAAAAAATACCTGTTCTACTTGGTCCAAGCGTTTCCTCAAATTCTCATTCAGATATGTCTCTACTCGAGTAATGATACCTTCTAATTTAATTCTTTCATTCAGCAACTGTCTGTTTTCCTGGAAGAAAAGAAAATTATGTCCACACAGGCGTGCACATTTCACACACAGGAATGCTGTCATCTGCTGTCCTCTCCATTACTTGTGTTCAAATGACCTACAATGGAAAGCCCTATATTTTTTTCATTTTCTGTCTTATCTATTCAGAATGCTTCGTTTATGTGCTTGGTTCTTTTTATAAGACTGGCTGCCAAAAATATTTATCCATTTTTCATTTTTTTTGGACTTAGTATTTACATCTCTATATACAAAAATCAGTGTTTAATAAAGGGGTGCCTGAGTGGCTCAGTCTGTTTAACATTCAACCCTTGATTTTGGCTCATGTCATGATCTCAGGATCCTGGGACTGAGACCCAGGTTGAGCTCTGTGCTCAGTACAGACGGAGTTTGCTTGTCCCGCTTCCCCTGCTCCTCCCCCCACTCATGCTTGAATAAACTAACAAAATCTTTTAAAAAAATGCTAATCAAAACAATATTAATTATATAAAGGTAGTCAGATCAACAGAGATAGCAAAGCTAACAAACTCGATCTTACTACTAATTAAAGTGCATTAATTAAGATGAAGAAAACGAAGAGTTCTTGTATAATCCTAACATACCCACAATGGTTTAGAAAAACTTACTCTCATGGGTACGAGAAGTTCAAGTTTCATTTTTCTATTTTCTCAGAATTCCCTTCTTTCTCATTCCCTTGGTAGCAATAAACTTTTCGCAATAGCCAATTATAAATGAAAACTTATACTTTTATAAATTGTACTTGCCTGCTGAAGTTGACGAATTTCATCATTCAGTGCATCTACTCTCTTCTGATCTTCCAGACTAAGTTGTGAAAGCAAATCAGTTCCCAGTTCTGCTTTCAACGATTCTCTGGTGGATTCCATAGCATGCAAGCTTGCTTCCAAACTTTGTAAGCTACGTTGCTATGTGACAGATTATCCACTTATTAATAAAGGCATTAATCACTGTATTACTTACAACAGTGAAAAACTGAAAACATTCTATATTTGATATTAAAGTCAGCTAAATTTTATCAACTCAAGTAACTATTAGGTATCCACTTAATTTGGTAATTAGAACTAAGTAGCAGTAAGAAAAATATTTATGATACATTACTATTGAGGTATGTGGAACCAATCACCGTCCATGACTGAATCATATAAAAATCTTCTGGCATATTAATAAGAGCAAAAAGAAAAGACTGCTAGAATGTGTTAGGATGGTATAGCTGGACAATTAAAAACTATGATTTTAGTACTACTGATGAACTGTAACAGTTTTTGTCAAAGCTTCTGAGACTAGTATGTTATTACTTGTAATTTAGCAGTAATAGTTTGGTTTCTATCCTGTTTATAGTATAATTTGGATAAAAGAAAATATTCAAACAACTCCACAGTGCTTAACAGACAAAAAATGACTACTGACAAATTAATGATCATTAGAAAATACTATTACGTCATAACTAAAAATGTCTACTTGTTCAATGAAGTTGGACAATCTGAATGTGGACTACAAAAGGAGACTCTGGGTACCCACGGGTGTAAGTGCAGTACAGATACACAGACAAGTCCAAAAGTATGGGGCTACAAGAAATGGAACACATGAACTCCAATGGATAACCAATGTAATATACAGTACATCCCAATTCTAAATACTTAAAACAAGTGTAAAAAAAGAGACATACTTACGAACCTTTGGCATAAAAGTTTTCTCTGATTGCTGCCTCTTCTCTTTTAGCATCTTCATTTCTGATAATATGCTATCTCGAGATGCTTTAAATTTCCTTTGCTGGGTCTCTATCTGCTGCATTTGGTTCATCAACTGATCAATTTCATTATTAATCCATATACAAGGCTAAGGAAAATTTTCTCTAGTTCTTTTAAAAAGTGTGTATCCCTTCCCTTTTCTTTACCTCCAAATAAAAATTATTTCCTCAAATTTATGGACCATAACAATGCTAAATTAAATACTACACTGTGTTCAACCATAAAGTAGCTTAAAACATTTTACCTCACCATTTCTCTCTCAAAATAACCTATGTGTTTTACTTATAAGCTATAAAAGAACAAAAATTCTTGGGAATCCCTAAGAGAATCTAAATGAAGTGTATATTTTGTTATCTTTTCATTCAAGAAATATTTACTATATAATCTATTATGCTTAACGCACTATAGAAGGTAGTTATGTATGAAAAGAAGGCATTGCCCAATGTAGAAAAATAATACCACCATCCAAAAAAAATTTGGATTATCAAATACAGGAAGCTAGTTGATGTATGTTGTCAATATCCTCCTTTTTCTTAGTGTTCCCCAAAGATTTCCTTTGTGCCAACATCTTGCCAAATTTGGGCATTTCTAAATATGCTTTGCAAACCCCTGCAAAATCAAAACTAACATGTTTATTTACCTTTAGCTTGTGCTGTTGCTTGCACTGATGGCACAGAAGGTATAAACTCACTTCAAAAAAAATTGCCAGTTTCAATTAAAAATATCCCAGGGGTGCCTGGGTGGCTCAGTCATTAAGCATCTGCCTTCAGCGCAGGTCATGATCCTGGGGTCTTGGGATCGAATCCCACATTGGGCTCCCTGCTCAGTGGGAAGCTGTTTCTCCCTCTCCTCCCCATTCATGCTCTCTAGCTCACTATCTCAAAAAAAAAAACAAAACAAAAAAAAACCCACAACCACCTTTAAGACTTAGTAAAAATGGTTGCTCTTGATGCTGGAGTACCTATATATGTATTAAGTAATCTTCACTTCCAGCGTGGGGCTTAAACTCATGATCTGCAGATCAAGAGTTGGATGCTCTACTGGCTGAGCAAGGCAGGTGCCCCTTAAGTATCTATATTTTTTAAACTGTGTGATATAATCTGAAGTACATAAAAAGCACTTTTGCCTTATACCAAAGAACTGTAGTTATTTTAAGAAAATGCACAGATACAGTGTTTCTCTTGTGAGCTAAACCAGCCACTCTTCATGGAACATCAGTTTTATTGGAAGAACTTGGAGTATCATATTTACTAAGACTTGAATTTTTGACAGCCTTCCTCCATTAATACTACACCTGTACCAAATGACCTTGAAATAAAAATTTAATGCATACTTTTTAACTCCTATGTTTAAATTCTATGCAGTATGTGGCATCAGAGAGGCCCCCAACCCTTCTGTGAAACACTAACCTCACTTTCTTTCCACAATTCTGACCATCCTCCTCAGTTTCCTCTATAACTTTAAATTTCAGTGCACCTCAGGTTCTCTGCTCTCAGAAATACTCTGACTCACTATTAGCTTTAAATATTAACAGTTAAGGAAACAATTTTACAAGAGTTTTTTCCTTGTCTTTAGAAATTAACTTCTGACAACATAAGCTCCCATGCTTAAATAAAAGTCAAATGTGGTTTTTCCCCCACTGTATATATGAAAAAACACACAACATGTAAAAGATTGTATATTTCAACCCAAACACAATTCTCCACCATAGCACAAGACAAAAAGATATTTTCAATATTTCTGCGCAGGTTTTCATTGAGCTTTGCTTCAAGCTCACCTAGTTCTTCTTCTGCTTTTCTAACATCTTTCTGCAATTCAAGTCTAGACTTCCTTGTGTCATAGTAACCTCCAGTTAGAGCACCCCGATGACTAACTTGGTCACCTACAAACAAAGCACAAGGAAGGTAGAAATTCTGTATAACAATTTATTCAGTGATAAACTGAATTATAATCAAACAACTAATTTAAAGGCTTTACCTACAGAATTTAAGAATCACCATTTGGAAACCCCCAGTGTATTGAGTCAAACCACTGGTAAAAGAAGTTGTGGGGGTGGGACGCCTGGGTGACTCAGATCGTGATCTCTGGGTCCTGGGACCAAGCCCCATGTCCAACTCCCAGTTCAGCAGGGAGTCTGCTTCTCCCTCTCTCTCTCTCTGCCTCCCCCTGCTCATGTTCTGTCTCAAATGAATAAATAAAATCTTAAAAAAAAAAATCTGTTGGGGAACCTGATATTCATGTTTTCTTAAAGGATAGTCCCACATAGCACTTATCCATTACAAAGAGGAAAGGGCATCTTTACAACAGAGAGACTGCTACTGGTCAAACTTAACATCATTAGCAGTGGGACATATTGTGGGATGCAGTAAGAAGTACACATCACTCATGTCAAGAACGTAAAACCAAATCTAACGACGAGGAAGCAGTTAAAAGGCAAATTTAGAAAATGGGACATTATGAGAAAGTCAATTTCTTGAGGGTGGGAAGGAAAGGAGCTATCCTATATTGAAAGAATCCAAAGACAGGACTTTGCATGCATCCTTGATTGGATCCTGGAGAGAAAAGTATTTTGGGACAACTGGGAAAATTTTAATGTAGGTACTTTTTATATGATGATATTATTGGGTTATGTGAAATTTCTTACGTCTAACAATGATACCTGGGGTTATTAAGGAGAGTGTCTTTACTCTTACGAGATATACAAGCTTAACTTTTAGAAATAAAGTCTTTTAGAAATAAAGTATTATAATTTTTATAACTTATTCTCAGAGTAGTCCAATTATCTATAGAGATAAAGCTGGGGCGGTGCGGGTTACCTTCTTTCATCAGCAAATAAATTATACAGAAAAGAAAAAACTGAAAAATGAGGGCAGATGAACTGATATACCAGAGGTTCTTAACCTAGACTCCACGGATAAAATTCAGGATATCCATGACTTAGGTAGGAAAAAAAATTTACAACTTAATTTTTATACTAAAATCAAATGAAATTTAGCAATTCCTTCTGTTAAAACAAATAAAAAACACAGTGGTATTATCAATACTTGTAACTTCATTACCAAGAGAAATAACAGCTATTTTCTATCAGATTATATTTGTTACAAATCTCAAAATATCGTTTACATGTATCAGTCCTTCAAAGTTACATTTGTTAGACTCACTGCTAAATCTTGTTTTTAAATACCTTCAAGAGTAAATTACTGTCATGTCAATTATGACTGGTTTCTTTTGTGATCCAAAGTATTTTATTTTATGCACTTAAAAACATTCTGAGAAAGGGCTCATAGGCTTTACCAAAGAGCCAAAGGAGTCCACAGGACAAAAGGTTAAGAATCCCTACTACAGACCAAATGATTATACTTAAGAGACATCAACTAAATATAAAGTGTAGATCCTGTCTGGACTCAAACAAATCACTTAAAAATGACAAAAACTGGACATGAATTTTGAAATACTTTTAAAACTAAAATGGAATTTATCTGTTCAAAGCTAAGAATTACTATTACAAACCTTCCAGGGTAATGCAGTCCATAGTGAAAGCACGGGCTAGCTGGGTTGAAACTTCCATGCTACGACAAATAAGTGTTTTCCCAAACACATGTTTGAAAGCTTTGTCAAATCTGGGATTGTACCTCAATTTACTTATCATAGGAATCGCATCCTAAAATGAGTATTTTGTCAGCAAAGAGATCACAACATAGTTAATTAAAACATGATAGAATTATGAATCACATCTTTATAAAATACAAATAAACATAAATGCCTTCATATTTCAAAACTACTTTTAGCCTGAAGTTAGGAAAATCACTTTACTGAAATATCCTGGAAATTATGTTCATGTAATCATCCAAGTTTTCAAGAGCAGAGAAAAATGACAAAAAGTTTAGTGGCTCTGGAGTCACAGCTCAACCTCAAATCCTAGTTCTGACACTCATCAGATGTATGTTCTGGATAAGTTGCTTAACTTCTCCATTTAACAGTTATTTCATCTATAAAACTGCAGTAACAGTACTTCCCTGATAAACTTAAGACTAGAAAAACTAGTAATATCTGAAACACAGAAGACAGCATCTGCCACATAGAAGGGCTAAATAGGGGCACCTGGGGCTCAGTCAGTAAGGCCTCTGACTTGATTCTAGATTGGGTCATGATCTCAAGGTTGGGAGATCAAGCACCACATCAGGCTCCATGATGGATGTGGAGCCTGTTTAGATTCTCTCCCCCACTTCCTCTCTCTTCCCGCCCCGCCCCACCAGCTTGTGGATATGCTCTTCCTAAAAAAAAAAGGGGAAATAAATGTAAACTAACAGTATTTCCTCAAAATGTTTTCATTTTATTATACATGTCTTAAATATTCAGGAAAATATTTTTCATATAAAATCTTCCCTTTTTATAAAATAAAAATTAAAAAAATAAAAATGAAATCTTCCCTTTTTATGTTCTTCTAAACTGTTAGGAAAGGATTTTATTAATTCTCAAATTGGGAAATACAGCCTACATATAGAACAATGCAACAAATATGTTAAGCTTAAACCAATAATTACAAAGAGAACGCCAATGTACCTACCACAGAGGACAAGAAATAAAACACTGCTGACACTGAAAGTGTGCCCCTTTCCTAATCACACACAGTGGTTACCTGTTGGAGGTGACCACTATCGTAACTTTTGTGATAACCATTTCCTTGTACTTCTATCATCTAAATTAAATTTTGTTTATATATTTATTTATTTACAAGATTTTATTTATTTATTTTGGGAGGGTGGTGGGAGGCATAGGGAGGAGAGAAAGAATCTCAAGCTAACTCCCCCCGGGCATGGAAGCCCAGTCTCAACTGATGTGGGCTCAGTCTCAGGACTATAAGGACCGTGACCTGTGCTGAAATCAGGGGTAGGATGCTTAACCAACTGAGCCACCCAAATGTCCCTGTTAATGCACACTACATGCATTCTTTTTTTTTTTTTTTTAAAGATTTTATTTATTTATTTGACAGAGAGAGAGATCACAAGTAGGCAGAGAGGCAGGCAGAGAGAGAGGAGGAAGCAGGCTCCCTGCAGAGCAGAGAGCCCGATGCGGGGCTCGATCCCAGGACCCTGAGATCATGACCTGAGCCGAAGGCAGCGGCTTAATCCACTGAGCCACCCAGGCGCCCCCACTACATGCATTCTTGAGTCTTGGTTCATTCACAGCATCACATTTGTGATATTTGTGATTTTTTTCCTCCCCAAAACCTCAAGGATAATTTATAGATTTAAAAGAAGAAAAAAGGTGGACCCTTTAAAGTAGCTTTTAAGATTCTCACTGTACCAGGGTGGGCACCTGGGTGGCTCACTTGGTTAAGGATTTGCCTTCAGCTCAGGTCAAGATACAAGGGTACTGGAATCAAGCCCTGTGTGGGGTTCCCTGCTGAGCGGGGCAGGGTGGGGAGGGGATGGGGTGTCTGTGTCTCCTCCCTCTGCCACTCCTCCCTCTCGTGCTAATAAATAAATAAAAATCTTAAAAAAAATATTCTCACCGACCCACTTAAATTGTTATCATTATCACAGAGTTTCAGCTTTAACCTTAGACAGGACAGTAAAATAGTTGCTAATACCATCAACATTCTGAAACCACACACCTCAAAAGCCATTACATTTTTCTCAAGAACACTTTCTGAGGAATGTTTTTAATCCATTTAAACATATACCAGCAAGTAACAAAAACAGTTTTCAGGGCCTATCACCTGGCTAGACGTTTTTATTTAATTTATAAGCCATTTAAAAAAGTATATTCAAAAAACTTAAAAAAATATTCACTTCAAAGGACAGTTCCTCAAGGATTTCTTGTCCTTAATTTTGTCACCCTGGGATAATCTCTCAAAGTATCCTGTACTTATGTATTTTAACACTTGACACATTTGCAATGATTTGTTTCATGTTGTTTGCTGTGACCTGCCTCCCTTCCCATTCCTACCCAGTGGTGACTATGCAGTAAGAGAAGACCAGTGAATCCTAACACACAGTACCTGTGCACTAACATGTGCTAAGCATAAGAAATAACTTACTGAAAGACAGACCTTCACACACACCAACTCACATTGGTTTCAGGATAGGCAGTATCCCTGACATCTAACTTGTTAAGAGGAAGAAAAGTGACTTCTCCAGGAAGATTCATTTTATTAAACTCCATCAAAATCTTTGTGCTGACTTCATCTGAATCAACAATATGATAAAATAACCTGCACGTAAACAAAACAAGACATATCTTTACTGCTAGACTTTAAAGTGCTATAAACATTCAGGCAAACAATTCACTTTTTTTCTATGCAATCCAGTTTGTACTGGGGTAGGGTGGGAGGGAAACTAGTTAGAAAATTCCAATGGGGGGAGGGAGAGGAAGCCCCAAAAGGGATAGTTCTAGCTTCTACAATTAGGAATACTTAACATGCACAGCTTTAAAAAATTAAATAAACAACTAAGATAAAAGGTAATGAGAGACAGATTATACTAAAATTCTAAAAATCTGCTTCTCTTATTCCTTCTTTCCTTTAAAATATCAAACAAAAACTTCACCTGTTGCCAGCAGTGACTTCCACGCATGTGTAGAAAGCAGGCTCACATTCAAAGTTATTCATCACGATGCCGTGATAGCCATTCTGAACATGCTGGTTTATTCCTTTCCTACGAAAGTGGTCCAGTACTTTGTTTATGCTGTCTATTCCATTTAAAATAGCCTGTTAAATTGTCAGAGGTGAAAAATATTAAAATAGTATTTCCAGTGGCACTCCTTCTGGTAAGAAACAAACCCACTACTCTATACATTTAAAAATGCTTCAGAGATTAGACACCCTCCCCAATGCCACATCACCCCCTTGAAAAATGCCAACTACATAAAACTTTATTATGGGTTCTCTTCTGACACTAACATTAAAAATGGGACTCTTCATCTAAAAATCAAAAGTGCTATTGTAGTAAAGGCTGCTTAAATGAGACCTATCATTTCAAATTTACAGGACACGTGATTTGCACTCTTATTTATCACCTGGAACCAAGGACTTAAACAGCTTAAAAATTAACAAATTCTTGTGTAGTAATGGCTCAGTGTAAACTGAAGTAACGAAAAGAACATGCTCACCTTTCCCGTTGCTGCTCTAAGAAGTTGCTGTTTCTTCTCAAGATCTTCTCTTTTAGCAGCAAGTGCTTGCTGTTCTGCATTCTCCTCTCTCCACAAGTAACTAATTAATAAAAATTACGCTTTAATTTTAAAAGCATTAAGATGCACCAACGGTATATAATTGGGATAAAATACTGAAAAAATATCAAACTTGAATAGTTCATTTTTAACTTTTTAAGATTTTTTTTAAGATTTTTTTTTTAATTTATTTATTTGACAGAGAGAGAGAGATCACAAGTAGGCAGAGAGGCAGGCAGAGAGAGGGTGGGGGAAGCAGGCTCCCCGCGGAGCAGAGAGCCCAATGTGGGGCTCAATCCCAGGACCCTGAGATCATGACCCGAGCCGAAGGCAGTGGCTTAATCCACTGAGCCACCCAGGCACCCCTAACTTTTTAAGATTTTTAAAGAGATTTTGAGAGCAAGTGAGCACAACCAGGGTGTGTATGTGTGTGTGCGCACGTGTGTGTGTACGTGCATGCGCATGAGGCCGACCTCCCTGAGTAGGAACCCAACCTTGGAGCTTGATCCCAGGACACAGGGATCATGACCTGAGCCAAAGGCAGATGCTTAACTGAGCCGCCCAGGCACCCCAAGATTTTTTTTTTAAGTAATCTCTACACCCAGAGCGGAGCTTGAACTCACAACCCCAAGATCAAGAGTCACATATGCACCATCAACTGAGCCAGCCAGGTACCCTTAACTCATTCATATCTTAAAACCATTTAACAGCCAGTAATAAGTGTCACTCAAAAAAATTAAGGCATATTTTAGTCTATACTAACTTTCTTTCACTTTGTAATTCATCTTTCTTATTTTTTACTTCGTAGTATTTTCTGTCCAGTTCTTCTACTCGAGCTTTGACTTCGTTAAGATCCTGATCCAGTTTCTATGGAAAAAAAAATAATTTAAACTTAAAATCCAATTTCATGCAATCTAATCCACAGTGACAGCAAGATCAGTACTTGCTTGGGGATAGCAGGACAAGAAGGAAGGGGAAACATTTTGGGGTGATGAACAGGCTTATCATTTTAACTGCAGTGATGATTTCACAGATGAATTCATCTGTCAAAACTTATTAAATAATACATTTTAAATACACACAATTCACTGTATGTCAATTGTACCTTAATGAAATTGTTAAAAAAATCCAATTCTAACTTTTAAAAAAATGCCTTTAGGCAAAAGAGCACATCAAGAGCAAACATAAAACATAAAATGAATTATTCTATAAAATATTGCTAAAATAGAATTTGCTCACTAATGATCTAAACCTTTCTACTAGAATTTCAGAAGAAAAAAATACATTCACAAATGCTCAAAATACTACAGTCAATAGTTTTCACACCACTCCCTCTACACACATACAAAAGATTGAGGATTATACTAAGAAGCAAAAGACCATTCTACGTAATGAAGAAGCAAAAGGCCATTCTACATAATTCAATCAGCACTATAAAATCAGCTCTATCCACTGTAAAGGACAGACTTCAGCAGTGGAAGGTATAGCTGAAATACTGCAAAATCATGAAGTTCAAGTTTGAGAAAGAATGAATAAAAACTCTACTGACAAATCTTGGCTCATCACCAGGCTGTTTCAAAAGGAGTATTTGTTGAGGATGTTTCCGTGAACTCATGACAAACACATTCCCTTTCGTTCAGGAAAGGACATGTAGCTATCACAGCTGAAACTCTATTAATTAATTTCCAAGTAACTTTCTGGAATCAACCCATGTTTTCCATTCCCTCCATAAAATACCCTGACCAAAGCACACTGGACTCCAGAGGCTAGGAGACAAAGGTCTATGACTCCTGGTCACTCTTCTACCAGTTATTTATGATTATAGAGCCAGTTGGGTTTGCTCCCCACTATGTTTTCATTTTTTTGTTCATGCTGTTATTACATTAAATATTAAACAAATATGAAGACAAAGGAAAGAGCTGCTTCTTTAAAAACCTGATTTAGTTTTGGATACACTCAAAGGTGACTCACTAAAAATTAAATTAAATGGGGAAATCAACTCTAAAAGATCAGGGAGAAATAATATATAAATGCATATATTAATAGGGAATATGTACTTTATAACAAATTATAGTAATTCAAAATGTCAAATCAAAGTTAAAGACTAGGAAACTGACTCAGATTATAAAAGATAACAGAAATAAGACAACTAAATGCAATACATGATCCTAGATTTCCTGAATTCTGTTCTCATCCAGCTTTAAGAACTGTATTTATATGTGTGGCTCATAACAAAAATGTCCCCTGGGAACTCCCAATCACTACTCATATTCAAAAGAAACATCTTGGGCTCTACATGAAAAGACTGGTATGCATTCTGGTGCAGGGTGTTGATAATGGGGGAGGCTATGCATTTGTGGGGGTAGGAGGTATAGGGGAAATCTCTGTACCTTCCTCCCAATTTTGCTGTGAACCCAAAACTGTTCTAAAAAAATGGTTCTTAAAAAAAGACTGGTACATGAGCATACATTTATCTTTTTAACCAAAATACTTGGGATATATATAAATAAATGTATGTTTACATGTGTATAAATACAAATACTATTACATATAGAACAAATATATACACACACTTTATATAAAGATTTTATGCATTCAGTGAATTTTTTGATATAAACCAATAACCAACTGGTACAGATCTCATGAGGTAAGAGGAGGGTTCCTCTGTGTAGGTACATATATAATGTCCTCACCCTATACTTGTCCTACATATTCCCTTCTCATCACTTCTATCATCCTCCAATCACCTATATGCAGCCGAATGTAATACTTAACAAAGCATTTTCCCCCTTTCTCATTTTAAATAAAGTGAGATCTTTCTTATCCTAGAAGTGATTTTATCTTCTACTTCAATTTTTAAGAAAATGCTACTAAACATGCATAGTAATGTTTTATTCATTTAGTAAATCTTATAAAATCACCACTGCCTTAATCAACAAAAAATATATTCTGCAGTAAGTTATTAAATTGACAGAGAATTGTGAGAGACTATAAAAATGGAAAAAAAATTAGTTACTCTGAAGTTATATTTTAGACTTGTTTATCATGTTAAAATTAAGGGTAGTTCAGGAATGTTCTACGACTCATAAAAATGTATTTTAAAATATATTCAATCTATATGAACACTCAGATACGGAAAAAATGTTCCTTGGAAAGGAAAACTATCATATAAATATTATGTATATAAATATTAAATTGTGCTGGTCTTTTCTAAGTAAGTACCTGTTTTGTATATTTTAAGAGTAACAATGTTAATACTGAAAAATAAAACTTAAATAGGTAAGATGTACATGTCTTTTGAAAGACTTTCACAAAACAGCTATAAAAGTTCTTACATTGTACTGCTCCAGGTTTTTCTCTTTATTTGCCTCCGTGTCCTCCAAATCCTTATGGATAGCAGCAATCTGTCTTTTTTTGTCATTAATAGCCTGATCTAAAGACTTGAGTTCCTTTTTAATCCACTTATCCCTTTCTTCTTTTGATGTAAACTGGCTTCCTCGACCCTGCTTTGCATAAAGATCTGTTCTTTCCTGGGTAGCTTGGGCCAATCTATAACAGGACAGAAGAAAAGAATGGATTAAAAAGGAGACCAGAAAAGAAGCAAGTTTAACTGCAATTAATGTCAAGACCACAGAGATAATAGCCATCTTCAAAATTCCACAGAAAAAATAGTAAAAGCAACTGGTATCTAATAGAGATCCTTGGATTAGTACTATATAATATAAATCTCATTTTGAAAAGCCAACGTTAAAAGTCATGTAAAACAGCCTATATCCTAAGGATTTCAAGCAGACAATGTCTTCACTCCAGGTCTGGGTTAGTCGGTAAAGCTAGAGACAATCCTAAAATCCTACCTCAGGAATTTTCCAACTATATTTAGCTATAGAAACATTTCCAATTCCTTATAATAAAAGACACTATCAAGGTTAAAAGGCAAAAGAAAGACAAAGAAAACATTTACAATACACAGAATACTAGAACAAATACAGATTACAGACAACACTATCAAAACAATAAGAAAAAAAATCAGAAAAAAAGTGGCAAAGGAAATAATTCACTAAAACAAATACTGGTAGCATAGGAAGATAATAATGCACTAAACCACAAAATCAGCAAAAGTTGGCATGTTTGACCTACAGATACATAATAAAATGTCTAGATGCTGAAACAGTAATGAAAAAAGGAAATAGGATGAAACAGTAAGATGTCATATGGGTAAAAAACTCATATGGGTAAAAAACAAAACAAAAAAAAAAGAAAGCACCATTCGTGTTTTTAAAAGCCCAACAACATCTAGGCAAGTTATTTATCTTAAGCAAGTTATTTAACCTCCCAGAACCTCAAATTTGTTGTACCTAACAGTGATAATGTGACTCTCTTCCGGCTGCATGAAAAAAATATATGCGATATGTATACAATAACACATGGCCCACAGGAGCTGTTTAACACAGGCTACTAATGTGAAATTAGATTTAACTCTGCTCTTACTGTGTCTTAATTCCTAACTATTTAGCTTTCACAGAGGAACTATGTAGAAAAGTAGAAGTGTTGGTGAAAGAAATCCCAGACCTAGCAATTCCTCGCTCTTCTTTTTCTTTCACACTGTTGAATTTAGGTTCTGTTTCTGCCAGTTCTTTCTGTTTTTCTTCGATTTTTTCAAGCAGCTTCTGCCTCTCTTTTAATAAGCGTTTCTGTAAATAAAGCAGGGTAAGTAAAAATGCAACCTTAAAAACTTCTGCTTAATTTTAAGTTTAGCATAAGATATTCTCTCATGGAAAAGAATTCATGAAAAAAAAAAAACTGATCCTGCAACACAAAACTAATTTTTATTTTTTTTTATTTATTTTTTTTTTTTAAAGATTTTATTTATTTATTTGACAGAGAGAGATCACAAGTAGGCAGAGAGGCAGGCAGAGAGAGTGAGAGGGAAGCAGGCTCCCTTCAGAGCAGAGAGCCGGACGTGGGACTCGATCCCAGGACCCTGAGATCATGACCTGAGCTGAAGGCAGCGGCTTAAACCACTGAGCCACTCAGGCGCCCCCAAAACTAATTTTTAAATAAAAGAAGCAAGGAGACAGTACTGAGTTGCTACTAAGTGTGAATTATTTTAATGTGCCAGATCGTTTACAAAAATTTAAGCTTGCATTCCCATTACAGAAAAGATGGTCTTCTGCAATTCCAACTCAACTGAACATTTGTCTTTCATTTTTAGCATTTTAACTTACCCTTTGTTCACTATTGCCTGCCAATTCATCTTGTAAATCCTTGGCTTTAAGCTCCAATTTAGTCCTCTGCTTAATCTGCTCTTGTCTTTCAGCACTGAGCTGCTCCTTTTCTTCTTTCATAGCTGAAATTTTTGTTTTCAGTTCTCTAACTTGGCGCTCAATATCCTAGCCAAAAAGTATGACACAGAAGTGAGTCAGACAATTAGAAGTACAAAAGCAGAGTTTTCACACCATTAGTTCTGTCCCTTTTTCCTTCATTTACACTTTCAGTACTGTTCTGTCTTTCCAATACGCAATCCCAATGACACCCATCTGAAGTTACCACTCCATAATTCTGGTACAAAAGGACTTACTGTGGTCAAAAAAGGTAAGTTAACCTAAGCCTAGTTTATAATCTTACCTCCATCTTATCTCTTGCATCCTGCTGGGCATCTCTTAATTGCCTGGATTTTTCTCCACTAGTCTCTCGCTTAGCAGAAAGCTGGGGGGAACAAAAAGCTGTAATTTCTAACTCATTTTGTATTTTGTTTAATACTTCATAACATGTAGTAAAATTGTAAAATACCTGCTAAAACAAAATCATTTACCTGAAGAGTTTTTTTAATTTTTAGTGATTTTAAGTAAAAATCTCCTTTAGTTTTAAGTATTACCTAAAAACAAACTTTTGGATGAAAGGTCAGCAATACTAATTACAAAACACATCTTAAAAAGCCAAGAAAGGGGCACCTGGGTGGTTCAGTCATTAAGCATCTGCCTTCAGCTCAGGTCATGATCCCAGGGTCCTGGGGTCAAGCCCTACATTGGACTCCCTGCTCAGCAGAAAGTCTGCTTCTCCCTCTCCCACTCCCCCTGCTTGTGTTCCCTCTCTCACGATGTCTTTCTCTGTTAAATAAATAAATAAAATCTTTAAAAAATCAAAAAGATAATAAAAAATAAAAAGCTAAGGAAAAAAATTCATGAAACTTTTTTTTTATTATTAAGTAAACTCCACCCCCAATGTGGGGCTTGAACTTATGACCCTGCTATTGAGAGTCCCGTACTTCACTGACTGAGCCAACAAGGTACCCCTTCATGAAGCTTTTAAAGATGGCTTCCCTCATTCTGGTTTGCCTTGCACCAGCACCTGATTACATTTCAGATAAAATTATAGCAAGGACCGTATAGGTCTAGGCGTTTTTTCCTTGGGATAAACTGAAAGAACAAATTTACTGACCAATGATTTCATTAAAAGGTATAAAAATTTTCTTTAAGTTTCCATTTAAAAATTACTGAAAGGTATAAATATAGAATCAGCTTAAAATAAAATCACTCTGAATTCAAGTAACAAAATTCTTTACCTCATCAAGTTTAGCACGAGTCTCATTAAGTTCCTGGTTATAAATAGTATATTCCAGGGCTCGTCTCATTTTATCCCACTTTTGATACTGAGCTAGTTCTTCCTTTTCTTCTTCTAAGGTATGTAATCTCTCTTCAATGTATTTTAACAACTCATTGATTTTTTCCCGTTTGCCCTCTTAAAAAGAAATGAGAGAGGGGTGAAGGAGCTGAATAAAATTTTTATGTAAATAATATCTATTCTCAAATATACCATGAGTTAAAATCAATCTTAAGAACTTTAGTTCTTAAGATAGTGTGTGGTAATTTAAGAAAGTAAAATGACAAAACACATTATGACGAAAAGCATCAGAGAACAAAGTTACACATAATGACACTTTTAAAGTTTTCATTATTTTCGTTCATATACAATGTTTTATCAGTTTCAGGTACACAAACAGTGATTCCATAATTCAATACATTACACAATGCTCACCATGAAAAGTGTAGTTACCATCTGTCACGGGACGTTATCACAATATCATGGACTATATTCCCTATACTGTACTTTTCATCTCTGTGACTTACTTTATAACTCTTTTTCCTCTTAATCCCTTTTACCTATTTCACTTATCTTCCCCCTGCACCACCACCTTGGCAAAGGAAATAAATAATTCCTTTAGGAACTCAAGACTGTTGGGTTCTAAGACATGACAGAACACAGCACTTGAGAAGCTAAGTAGGGTTTCCATAATACACGTACTAAGGACGATCAGAGGTTTTCCGTTCACTTGCTCCTAAACAACTTAAAGCCTAATGCCGGCTGATAATCCCAGCAATTTTTTTTTGAGGACTACATCCAGATCTGTTATCCTCACTAACAATGAGGACAGTAGAGGCACAAAACAGTTGACCTACAAAGGCATTATTATCTAACAGTAATTCCTTATTTAGAGAGAGATATTATTTGAAATCTCAGAACTTAAAATGTCACCAACTAATTTTCTCTCCATTCAGTATATAGGCAAATTATCAAACAGTATAGTCCTGAGAATAGATAGAAGCCCTTACAACTATAATAACACAATGACAAAGTAATTCATAAAATAAGGCAAGATCACATTTCTTTACCTGTTTCTTTCATTAAAGATATGCTTTCTTCTTTTCGTTCATCATATACTCTAGTACCAGCTACTTCTCTTAATAGTTTTAGTCTCTGAGAATCTGGTGCTGTGGCCATCTGGTTGATCTACAAATTTTACAAAAATAATTACTATGTAGCTACAGACTGCTCTTTAAGAACTCTACCTTGAAAGAGTATTCACATGCTAAGTTTTGAGTATCACTTCAAGAATGTAATTTGTGCAATGCATATACCTACACACCTGTATGTCCTTTATTTAAATGAAATTTATCAAATCAAAATCCAAACAGAATTGATACATTTATCAATCTAATTTATGAATAAAACTCTAAATTAAAAATGAAGGAAGAACATCCCATCACCATATTTTTTCTTAGTCAACATTATAAGGTATAAAAGATGTACTCCATTTTGAAAGAACAAAGTATTTTTATAAGAGGGAAACTATCACTCTACAGTTTTAAAAAGCTGTAATGATACTATTAAAAATATAACAGGGGTACCTGGGTGGCTCAGTTGGTTTAGTGTCCAATCCTTGGGTTTTTGCGCAGATCATGATCTCAGGGTTGTGAGATCAAGGCCTGCATCTGTCTCCCCACGCAGTGCGGAGTCTGCTTGGGATTCTCTCCCTCTCCCTCTGCCCCTGCCCCCACTTGTGTACACTCTCTCTAAAACAGATCTTAAACACACACACACACACACACACACACACACACTTCTTATTACTTCTTAAGTAAACTCTACACACAACATGGGGCTTAAACTCACAACCCCAAGAGTCACATGCTCTACTAAGCCATCCAAGTACCCCAGAAATGGTATGCTTTAAATATAGACAGATAACAATAACTGTCTAACAGAGGTAGTGACCATTAAATAAGCAAAAGCATTTTTAAAATCTTATTTAAAAATATATGGCAGGGCACCCAGGTGGCTCAGTCAGCTGAGTGTCCAACTCTTGGTTTTGGCTCAAGTTGTGCTCTCAGGGTCATGATATCGAGCTCTGCATTGGGCTCCACACTTGGTAGAGTCTGCTTGGGATTCTCTCTCTCCCTCTGTGACTTTCCCTGCTTGAGCATGCTCTCTAAAATAAATAAAATCTTTGGGGTGCCTGGGTGGCTCAGTCGGTTAAACGTCTGTCTTCAGCTCAGGTCCTGATCCCAGGGTCCTGGGATCAAATCCGCGCATCGGGCTCCCTACTCGACAGGGAGCCTACTTCTCTCACTCCCTCTGCCTGTAGCCCCCCCGCTTGTGTGTTCGCTTGCTCTCTCTTCTGTCAAATAAATAAATTAAAAATCTTAAAAAAAAATCTTGAAAAATATATATGCAAAAAAACCACAGAAAGTGGTACAAAGTGCCATGCAACTTTAAACAACCATGAGTTTACCATATTCATAAAATAAAACTAATCACAAAGGGCAAAAAATGCTCTCACTGCATTAAAAAAGTGAATTGAGTTACTCTAACACTTCTTACGTAAAAAGAGAATCAGCTTTTTACATAAAAAAGGAAATCAGCTCTGAACTAAGAAAATATGGTCTATCAAAAGTATATTTTATATATATATATAAATATATATAAACATATTATATATATATATATATCTCAAAGAATCCTTCAGATTCTTTTTTAAAAAAAAAAAGATTTATTCATTTGAGAGACAGAGTGAGAGAAGGCATGCACACTCAAGCAGGGGGCGCAGTGGGGGGGTAGGAAGGAGGGAGAGAGAATCCCAAAACTGACTTCCCAGCAAACATGGAGCCTGACTCAGGGACTGAACTCAGGACCTGGAGATCATGACCCAAGCTGAAATTAAGAGTTGGCCACTCAACTAACTATGCCACCCCAGGCGCACTCCCTCCTTCAGATCCTTATCCCTGACTATCCCAATTATGTGTGTGGTCATTCAACTTATTCACTTAAAAAATATTTAACAAATGCTTAAACATATATGCCACTCTGCTGGGCACTGGGAAAAGATCAATTCACAAAAGAGAAAAGGTCTTTTCCTCATGGAATTTACATTCTAGTGGAAGACGACAGGAAATAAGTATACCAATACTGTATACAATATAACTGTTACGAAAAAAAACAGAACAGAGAAAACATGTAGGGCTGGGATAAAGGCAACACTCTTTTAGTTGAGGTAAATCATGGATGGCTTATATGAAATGACATATAAGCAGAAACTGAAATGAAGTATAGGGGCCTATTTGTATGTGTGTAGGGGAGACTCAGATAAATAAATGGGCTCCCATTATCAGCCTCCATTTAAAGAAATTCCTTGCTTATAAAGCTGGTCTTTCCAAAAACTTGCTCTGAATTTCCCAAATGTGAAACACTATACTCTTCCTAATCATCTCTCCTGGATGCTAACCTTTCAATACATATCTAAAAATCCTCCAATATGAAATAAGTGGACATTTAAAAAGAACTTTCCCCTAGTCCAAAAATACACTACAACAAACTATGAGAACACTGCACGGTATGTTCTAAAAAAAGAAATTATCTTAGGTATAGTTTAAAGTATATGAAGAAATAGTAGAAAATATGTAATTAATAAAAACTATTAAAAAATATAATCTCTACAAGAAAAAACAGTTTGTGGCATTATAGGTTTCTGGCAATGTAAGCTTTCTAATCATTTTAACTCTATGATATATTAAGTAACAGAGCATTAATTTTAGGAAGTAATTTTTTTTCTAATGTTATTTATTTTTATAGTATTCTTTTTTTTTTTTTTTTTTAAAGTTAGGCTTCATGCCCAGCATGGAGCCCAATGCAGGGATTGAACTCATGACCTTGAAATTAGATTAAGACCTGAGCTGACAACAAGAGTTGTATGCTTAGCCAGATGAGCTACCCAGGCACCTCTCTATACTGTTCTTTTTTTTTTTTTTAAAGATTTTATTGATTTATTTGACAGAGAGAGAGATCACAAGTAGGCAGAGAGGCAGGCAGAGAGAGAGGAGGAAGCAGGCTCCCTGCAGAGCAGAGAGCCCGATGTGGGGCTCGATCCCAGGACCCTGAGATCATGACCTGAGCCGAAGGCAGCGGCTTAATCCACTGAGCCACCCAGGCGCCCCTCTATACTGTTCTTAAATATGATCATTGTGACTTCGACAAACCAAAAAGGTCTTCTAGTACAGGACGTCTTATTAAGTGATATAGGCCACTAAGAAGACAAGTCCCACCAACTGCTGAAATTATTGTATCCCACTATCTAAAAGATCTACTTTGTACCTTATGGGCACATAAAAGGTAATACTGACATCAATATAAAATAAATCATGAAAACAAATGACAGTAAGGTCCATTTTGCTTCAACTTAACTACTAAAATCAATCAGCTAAGTTCATCATTCAAGTGAATATATTCAGAATACAAATTCTATAAAAAAAGGACATACAATTTTTTACCTTTCCTTGTTTTACAATGTAATAAGGATTGCTTCGAGAAAAACCAGCACTTTCAAGGAGATTCATCACATCATTTTTCCTGTTAATAAACATTGAAAAAAAATTTTCAGATGAATAACCCAACGATAAGCAAAAAAAAAAGAAGGCTAACTCCTGGATTAAGGAGCATGAGGGACTGACAATATTGAGCCTGATACAGCCACTGTATCAGCCTCAGAGGATCCTGATTCTCCCCCACACCCAAAGATTTTATCTATTTGACAGAGAGAGGAATCAAGCACCCCACTGAGCAGAGAGCTGAAGCCCAAGGTCCTGGGATCATGACCTGAGCCAAAGGCAGATGCCCAACCAAAAGAGCCACCCAGGTGCCCTGAGAATCCTGATTCTTATGTTAATGCTCAAAATACTGGTTTGTTGAACACAACACATATATAACCCATATAATGAAGTAAGTAAAATACTTTTACTCTTCGTAAAGAAATTAAAACGTAAAGAATATGCTTACGTGACCATTTTCTTGTCTAGGAAATACTGATCCTTTTTGGCACCAATAACTCTTCTAAGTGAAACTTCTTCTTTATCAATCTAAGAAAAAATGTAAAAGCCCAAAATTAATTTCACAGTAAAAGTGGAAAACTTTTTAGTTAGTATAAGGTCATTCTAGAATCCATAGCCATAACCATTATTTTGAAATGTTACTAAAGATACGCTATGAATATCAATTCTTATGACAAAGACATTTTTCACAACAGCTTATACAACCCTCCCTTCTGTTTACTAGAATGCTCATTATTTTAAGACAAAATTAATATATAAACTGCATAGGTATTTTAGCATAAACTATAAGAGCTTAAGTACATTTATATGTTTCAAAACTTGGAAGAAAATCAGCTGCATCAATAAAATTCTCAACATTATTACTAGGGAAAAAACCCACTACTCACCGGCAACCGGTTGTCTGAATTATCAAAAATAATCTCCACAAAAGCAGAAATGACACGAGGACCAGTACCTTCCTAAAACATGCACAAAACAAATTGGTCATTTAAGTGGTATTTTCACATTCCTTATCTTTTTTTTTTCCCCCTTTCAATACCTTTAAAATTTAGTGCATGGTAACAAGCCTAATTCAATGGAGAAAAAAATCCTATCAGACTACAATATATCCTTCTTGTCAAAAGGGCAAAGACACTGGATTAGGATAACAATACTTCTCAATCAAATGGTTTTAGATTCTAACTAAACACACGAGAAATATGCAAAAGATATCAAGTCAGATGTATTTAGGTCTTATTCTGAAGACCACTTTATTAGAATTTAAGACCCCATGCCCACCTAATTCTACTTATTTGCTAATATCTACAACACTTTGAGGCTCTTCTCTTATAGACTCATTTAATGCTGTAAAGGAACCCTAACAAATAAACAACTACTGGAACTCAACTTTTTAAAACTATCTGCAATATGCTACATAATCTTAAATCTGCCATGAAAAGACACATATCTAACGTGTCACATACAGACCAATTTATGACCCAGCTACTTCTATACCAAGTCCAGAGAATTTCCAGAGGTTAGAAACTGTGTAAGTCAACACAATAAAGAATGGTACCTAAAGAGGTTATTCTTTCAATGCCAATTTTAGAAACCTAAAAAAAAATTCATCTACAGGTAACCAGTTTTGATTACTGGGCTATAAATTCAAATTTAAGAGGGCTAAATAAAAGATAATGGTTAAAAAACATAAACAACCAAAATACCTCCCTAACTGTGAAAGACTCTATTGAGATATAGTCAGGATTTTCACTTTCTGGTCTTAAAACTAATTATAAGCCACATTCAAACCAAAAAGGAATTTTATCATTTTATTATAGCCTTTTATAATTTTTTATTCTGAAATTTCTTTAGTTATTCATAATTATTCAATGAAAAATTCTAACAATTTTATTTACTATAAATATACTTATCTTTCATACTGGAAAATGCTGTTACCATTTAACTTACAAATATGGCCAAAAAATAGAACAAGTATGTTGTTCAATTTGCAATTATTGCTTCTCTATGCTCCCAGTAACTTCTGATTCTAAGTCTCAAAGTTCCTAATTTCCAATCTCAAACTTTTTTCTCCTTAGCAAATCTGCTTTTGAGCATTACCAGACCATACTCTTAATAAAGACATACCCATCAATAGAAAAATCCTACAATTTTCTTACCATTATATAAAAATCGGGCCTTTATCATGCATTAATATATAGGAGGCTAAATTCCACAGCAGAATTAACACACTTAAGAGAGACGGTGTCATGTTTACAAAAGATCTGCAGCTTGAACAAATGATTTTATTTACCAGAATCAACAGTGTAGTTTTAAAAATACATAATATTAATAACATCTCAAAGCAATTTCACTCACATGCAACAAAGCCAATCGCTGTTCGGGACGAAGATGACTGAACTCATCACTAAGAACAAACTGAATTGCTAAAAATACAAAAACACAACTATTAGTACAGTCTAAAAAAAGATCTATGCCTTATTTACACCTTTCCATACTTTCTACCAGGTAATGAACAAGGCAGATAAAGTAGATTGTTCCATATATGCAGATTTGTCTGTATTTCAGACTAATTACCTTGGAAATGATAAGAAAAATACTAAGAAGTTTCCACTGAAACATTTAAGTAAAGAAAAAGAGAACACTAAGGTAACAAAGAGAGACATGCAAACTAACTCTTGATCAAAGCATACACTGAGTGGCTAACACTTTGTTTTTACCTACTAGATGTAAATAATATACATCAAAATATTTATAAACAAAATAGGATATATTCCTACAATATCCTTAACTGGATACTTTTGGTCAAAAGAAACAGAACTAAGTGGGAAATACAGGGACATATTTCAGATTCCCATATTCTACTTCAATGCTTATCTGCTTTAAGAAGCCATTCCTGCTTCCATATGGGGTATCTAACTGGACAACCCTGCCCTAGAAACAAAACTCTACTCAGCTGTCCTGTTCCCAGTCCACCCAGGAGACCTTTGATATTCTAAGAGTTGAGTGTGCACGTATAAATATGTATGCTGAGGGTGGACATGGCATGTTTTATCTTTTATAATCATCTTGGGAGGATAGATTCAAAATTACCTTCATCTCCCTGGAGATCACAAAATATTTCTACTCCAATCCCACTCTGTTACCTTCACCAAATTACAACCACTAAAGGGCTATTGATTTGTGAGCACAGAAGGGATAAAGCCTTTGTTCTTACTAAGGCCCCTGCTTTTCCTCAAGCACTACTCAACTAAGAGGTTCAAAATTTTTGCAACTTACTTCTTATACAATCCAAAACTGTTAAAATGTTTTCTCTGAAGGATTTGTTAACAGAGGCATTATTATACTTAATAGCATTTTTTAAAGATTTATTTATTTGAGAGTGAGTGAGAGAGAATGAGAGTGTGGTGCGGAAAGGCACCACAGGAGGATGAGTCTTAAGCAGACTGCACTGAGTGCAGAGCCCAGGTTGGGGCTTGATCCACACAACCCAGGAGATCACAACCTGGGCTGAAACCAAGAGTCAGATGCTTAAATGACTGAGCCACCAGGTGCCCCACTTAAATGCACTTTATCCTTACAATTTTCAAAGCTATTTAACTATCTGCAAATTGACAGCAGTCTTTGCTGAATCTGAGATTTTTTTTATACCCTTCCATCCTTCAAAAAAAAAAAAAAAAAAAGATTCAGAAAGCATTTTTTTAGAAGATGTAACAGAGGAGTACCTGACTGGCTCAGTCAGTAGAGCAAGTGACTCTTGATCTTGGGGTCATGAGTTCAATCCCAGATTGCATGCAAAGCATACTTTAGAAATGAATACATAAATGGAACAAAAAGATGAGCCATTTTCCAAAACAATATTAGCTTTTCTACTGCATTTACATTTATATATATATATACACATTTGCAACATTTATATACCGCACTCAAGTTTAAAAAGTACTTCCATTTGTATTATCTGATGATTCTCACAACCCATCAAAGCAGGCAGACCAAAGAACTTTTTAAAGTGCAAAGATAGAGATTGTTCTGTCCATTATCTCAGCTCATTAATCACTAGGTACAGAGAACTCAGATCATTATATCATTATACTTGAAATCCTCTACACTAAACCACAACCCTGTATGAAGAAGTATTTGAGTTTCTTGCAGACACAACCTCAGAAAACCAATTTTTCTAAGTAGGCTCCATACCCAGCATGGAGTGCAAAGAGGAGCTTGAACTCATGACCCTGAGACCGAGACCTGAGCTGAGTTCAAGAGTCAGACACTTAACCAAGTGAGCCACCCAGACACCCTTCAGAAAACCAGTTTTTATTTTTTATTTTTTTAGAAAACTGATTTTTAAAATAAATTACCTGAAGATACCCAGGGCTTTAATATATTTAGAATTTAAAAAACAATACCTACCATAAAAAAAGTTACTTTTTCCAGATCCATTTCTGCCCACTATAAAATTTCAAAAAGTACATGTTACTTTCCATAGAAACCAATAAAATTAAACCTTACTCAAAATATTAAAAACTTTATACTCTACTTTCTAACTTAACATCTTAATATTTGAAATTAAATACAATAGAGTAAACAAAAGAAATCAATAAACAAAACAGCTTTAATCACCAAACGAGTACAATTTTTTGCAGAGACATCTAATGGCTTTTTTTCTTAAATTTATTTCATTCATTCTTTTGCTCTTTCCTAATAGTTTAAAATTAATAGGAATAACCAAATGTTACCAGCTTTTCATAAATTACAATCATTACTATGGACATATAACTCTATTTTAATTATATATAATTGAATCTTTTTAAAAATCTAGACTCACATGTTGCTAAAATTTTTAATACTTAAATAATCATTTTAAATTCTCAAAACTATTTGCTTATTAAAGTACTTATGATTAGCCCTATGATTATATCATGCATATTCTCAGAATCACAGAAGTAGACAAGTATAAGGCACTTTTTTAACTACCTACTTTCAGAAATAAACAATTCTATACATAAGATATCAAAGGTTTCAGATTTAATAAATTCATTTGAATTTTCTTGTTCAGCAAAATTCCCAACCTCTCTTATCTTGACCAAGATATCCTGAACAAATCAGCCCTTACAGTTATCATTTTTAATGCAAAGTAAAGCATAAAAAAAAATCATTTGTTATGAAAGTAATAAAACACTTTTTTTAAGAAGGCATATGACACAGAAGCCAGCTTGAAAAAGATTTCCACTGGCTTAATCTAGGACAATTTGAGCACCAAAACAATTAGATGAATTATAAATTTGTGCTAGAGGGGAATAATCCATGACTCTAAACTGATAATAAAATGATAAATAAATAGCTAAGGAAGGAGAACTCTTGCTCACAGTAGAATACGACACAGTAAATGTGAAAGGAAATCTGGAAATGGAAAATCATTTTGTAACCACTAAAATAAAGGCAAGAAAAAAAAATAAAGGCAAGAATTATCAATGGATACTAAATCTAGGGGGAAATTTTGAAAAGGAGCACAGTATGTTCATGGTCCAAAAGTATTTCCCATCCTCATACTATTTATTAGTTGCAAGAGAACAAACACTGCACAGAAGAATAACCAGATAACTACCCAGACCGGGTGATCAAAAATAACATCATTTAAAAAGAAGTAGAATGATGTCTTCACTTCCAGATGTAAGATCCTCATAAGACCGCATCATTTATGTAGTTTTTTTTTTTTTAAAAGATTTTATTTATTTATTTGACAGAGAGAGATCACAAGTAGGCAGAGAGGCAGGCAGAGAGAGTGAGAGGGAAGCAGGCTCCCTGCCGAGCAGAGAGCCCGATGCGGGAATCGATCCCAGGACTCTGGGATCATGACCTGAGCCGAAGGCAGCGGCTTAAACCACTGAGCCACCCAGGCGCCCTGTTTGTTTTTTTTTTTTTAAATAATGTTATATATATATTTTTTTTTTAAGATTTTATTTATTTATTTATTTGACAGAGAGAGAGAGATCACAAGTAGGCAGAGAGGCAGGCAGAGAGAGAGGAGGAAGCAGGCTCCCTGCGGAGCAGAGAGCCCGATGCGGGGCTCGATCCCAGGACCCTGAGACCATGACCCGAGCCGAAGGCAGCGGCTCAATCCAAAAAAGCCTGTGGAATTGATCCAGATTAAAGGAGACTAAAGAGACACAATAACTATCTCCAATACCTAATCCTAAATTAGATCCTGTACTGGAGGAGGAAAAAACACTATAAAGAACTTTTTTGGGTCAATCAGTATAACTGGAAAATGAAGAGAAGATTATTTTATTGTCAAATTTACTGAAGTTGGTATCTCTACTGTGCTTTATGTAAGAAAATATCCCTATTCTTAGAAGGTATACATTGACATCAAAGGTAAAGGGCTATGACGTACATCACTTACTCTATGAAAAAAAAAGGGTGATTGTGTGCAAATGACAGACCAACTGAGGAAAATGTTAACAGGTAGATTAGGATAAAAGAGGTAGGAGTATTCTTTGTATTGTTTCTATTTATACAACTTTTCTATAAATTTAAAATTACCTCTAAATAAAAGTTTACAATATATTAGCAGAATTACATTTAGTTCAAACCATAATCTACTCATGAATTAGAAACCTAAAATTTTTAAATTTCCCTTTAAGAATTACTCTTACCCATAGAGTTAAATACTATACAGCAATTTTAAGCATGTTGAATACTTAATGACAGAAAAGGCTATTCAAAACAAATAGAAAAAAACAGATCACCAACAAATAACACTACAAGCCCATTTTTATTTAAAAAGGCTTATTTATGTAGACACAAAGACTGGAGGGCTGCTGAGACAGATCCAGTTTGTATGTGTCCCAGATTCACCTGCCCAGACCCAAGTCTTGGTTGCCTGTCAATGGAAAGGCTCAGTATTCCATCACTGTAGGTTGTTTCAGCCTACCCTGGGTACGCACTCAGCTCATATTTGTGAAAAACCAAAGGAGGCTACAGTTCACTGACTACTTCAGGTGGATTAAGTCCCCAGAGTAACACAACCAAAGGGCACGAGGGAATTGATGCCCTGTGTGGTAAAATGACCAAAGACAGGAACCTGCAAACAAAACCCTCTCCATTTCTTTCCCATCTGATCTTCCCCACACATGGTGGGTTCATAAAGTCTGTCTGAAAGTTACCTAATTTGACCCCAAAACCAGCTGTGCCTTCTTTATAAAACTATGACCAGCCTTCCCCCTCACACCCGACCTTAGACTGCACCTTCCCATTAAAACCTTATTAGTAGCTAAGTGTGCCTTGCACTCTTGTTTTCTAGGAAACCAGGTCTAATGTAAGTAGATTGTCAATATTAAGAATGGTTATTTCTGGGCAGGATTAGTTTTTTCTTCCTTTTAGCTTTTAAACTCTTCCATAATGTTCTATAATTAACATATATTTCTTCTGTTAAAAAGTTACAAAAAAGGTAACCTTAAAAAGGTATGTGTTTGGTACATTCAGACATCATTCAACTATTCAAACAAGAGATTCAAACATCAAACATCACCACAAGAGATACCTGCCTTCCAATTTTCTTTAAGGTCAAAATCATTAAATAACAAAAGTAGTATGCTTTCACAGGATATTTTTAATGTCAATCTCAGTCTACACTACTTCGAATCTTTCTTATATTAAGGTACCTGTTTTTAAAACATATTTAAGCAGTAAAATTGTATTAGATTTGTTAAAACAAACGAAAGAACACTAAGACAATCTCCTTTGTAACTGTAACTATTAGCAACCCTAATGTTGCATACAAAGCAATAAACAGCTGTTTGATAATAACTAAAACAAAAATATTTGATAGATCCTACAGATATAACCTAATCATCATAGGTAATAATGGCATCATTTTATAGTTCATTTATAAAATTATAACAATGATATAATTAAGATATTCATCTACTTTTAACCTGTAAGGTAAAGAAAAAAATCAAACCTAGTGATTATTCATTTTTCTCCATTTCTAAAGATTTTCTGGTTGATGAAAATCAGAAGGCACTTATAATCAAAATATAAGCAAAATATTTGGTAAACCTATCCTTATAGCACACCAATTAAATTAACTGTTGAATAGGTAACAGGAGGGGGGAAAATGTTTCCTTTATTCCCAACTACAAGCTACAAGTGATATACTGAGGATAGGTTTTTTTCTTGCCCACAGTTTTGTTTTTTTTTTTTAACTGTAGTTGACATTCTTACTCTCAATTTTTAAAATTTGATATTTATTTCAAAATAATGTTTGCCCTTTACTGATCTCCATATGAATCTCACCTTACCAAGTACAACAGACTGAATTGTGCCACCTCCCTTTCCCACTCATATGCTGGAAGTCCTAATCCCAAATGCATGGTATTTGGAGATGGGGGCCTTTGGGAGATAATCAGCATCAGGAGAGGTTGTAGGGGGGCCTTCATGATGGAATTAGTGTTCTAATAAGGAAGACGCAGAGAGAACCAAAGAGGTCATACGAGCATGATGATGAAGATGGTGACTTCCAGAATGTGACTGTGCTGGAAACTCATTGACTTGAGTTTCCAAAACAGTCATAAAATAAATTGTTGTTTAAGCCACTTAGTCTGTATTTAATGGCAGACCTAGCAGTCTAATATACCAATAAACCACGCAAGGAAGACAATGTATAGACGTCTATTTGTAACACAGTTCCTTCTGGCCTTTAGAAATTCAGCAGAATTTCAAGAAACACTTTCACAGGCTCTATCAGCAAAAAATGGAGAATATCACTGAAGAGTCTTTAAACACTGTACTGCAGAACAATAATCACTGTAGCTCTTTACCCTCACACATATACTTTCTCATTTAATTTCTCCAACAGCCATGCAAGATGAGTATCATTAACTCCACTTTACAAACCCCTCAGGGAGTCAAGTTTGAAAATGTATCAGAACCGGGATTTGAAAGCCATTCTGTTATACTCTAAAGTTTATGTTTTTTCTACCAAGCTGCATGGTGGGACCTTAAACAGTATGACAGAAAAAAAACAAACAGCCCTGAGAACCATCTAATTTGTGAATAAATAATGGCCATCTTTGAAATAAGGAAACCGTGAGCTTTTTAATTATGAAATGACATATCGACAACAGAACAACTCAAATGCTTAATTTAGTTTCATTTGCTGTAAAGACACACTTTCATACATACCAGGCTAAATAAAAATGAGTAACTAGTGATCGCCTTATGCAAACATTTTCAATGTATAAAATAAGCAATCTGTCAGTGCCGATAGAAGACATACTATTTCACACAGAAAAAGTATAAATTCATGTAATATTCAAAGACAATTCCTCTTTCCTCAAGCCCAGACAGAATTTAAATGGCTCTCTACATAGAAATCTGATTTTGTAAACCATCAACACTTACCGATAACATTATGTTTTGAACTGAAGGGATCTACAATTGTTTGATCTCTGTAACTCCGAAAACCCTGGATAATAACCTAGTAAATAAAAAAAGATACCTTTCAGAGAATACATACTAAAACACGTAACTCCTAAACATTTTCCCTTGGCTCTTCCCTTCTCTGGGGTTTCTCATTTAATGCAAGACAGAGAACTTTCCATTTCTTACAAGAGAAACTCATTCTGGAGGATGGTGATTAAAAATCTTAAACAACAACAGTCCGTTTGTCAGTAACGACTGACAAAGTCGTTTTTTAGGAGTTACCATCAGGAACCTGGTAAGGAACTCTCAGAATCAAGTACATTGTAAAAGGTTCGTGGGGACGCTAAATGTGATACCGCTTTAATAAAAATGTGTCAAGCGGGCGGCCTGGCCCCGGCTTCCCTTACTCCAAGAGCAGTGGGCGCTTCTTTCAGACACACCCTCCAGCCAAGGTAAGGAGCCGTTCCAAGAACCGGGCGCTTCAAGTCCAACGCATCCCATGGAGAAACTTCTCTCCAAGAGCGTGGATGAGCTCATCTCTGCGGTGGACTCTTGCGCGGGAAGACCATTTTGACAGAAGTAAACAAGTGAACGAGGCGGCGCTACAGATTCTGCAAGGAGGAGAGTCCCTTTCACGTCCCCATTAATTCGGGGACAAAGACCCCGAGCTAAGCTGACACCCCAATCTGAGCCCCCCAGGGGCGTCTCCGGCCGGGGAGATGGCTTCTCCATACGCCCAAGCAAATGGCCGGCGCGGGGCGAGAGGACAGCGCAGCCGCCCGCCCCGCCGCTGCAGCCCCCGGCGCGGCCCCCAGCCAGCTCGGGGCCCCCAGCCCGCACCCAGCCCACCCGGGAAGGCCCGCTCCCTCTAAACGTCTGGGAGAGACTGCTCCCTCAGACTAGCGCGCTGCAGGTGGGCGCCCAGATTTTCTGCGGCCCCCGCGCTCGCGGGGCGGGGCCTCTCCCCTCCCCCGCAGCCGGCGTCCAGCTGTGGGTCAACCCCGCCGGGAGGCAGGAGGCCGCGGGTCGCACCGCGACGCCCCTGCCTCACGGAGCGGTCCTCAGAGGCCCGTAAGGGGGTGGGCGGGACGCACAGGCCTCACCTGTTTTATGTACATGGTTCCGCGGCCCTCACCGGGGAGGACTCCCCGCGAGAAACGACAGCGCGGCCGGGGGATGCGGTGAAGCGCCTACGAGACCCCTCCCCCAAAGCGTCGCTTGCTCCAGTCCAGCCAAATAAAATGGCGGCGCCCGTGGAGGCGGAGTCCGCGCCTTAGACGGAACCATCCTCGCGGCCCCTGGAGAGCGTAGGGGGAGTCAGGGTCAGGTCTTCTCTTTTCCTTTTGGCAAAAAGAGCCTTCGACGGCGTCCCCCAGTGGATTTCATTTGATTGTTGAATTTGCAGCTGAAATTTTCCTGAGAATTAGTAGGAAGCTTCGTTCGTAAAAGCCTTGATCTCGAGTTTGTCCGTATTCCCTCCGAGAGCGGAGCCAATGGTTGCATCCACAAGGGGGTAAAGGTTCGGCGCCAAAGCCAAGTGTGAGAGTCGAGGGCCAGTGGCGGAGCTTGCCGGTGGCCACGTGATCTCTGGCTGTTTAAAAACGCTTACCCGCGCTCGAACCTGCGGAGTCCTGGGAGTCTGTGGGGTTTGCCGAGGGCGATCCTTGTTGCTCTGTTTATTGTTGCTCGCTCCTGGAGCTTGTGTAAACGTAGAACGGCCCCTGCTGGCTCGGGACCGCACGCTCGTGGTACAGGGAAGGGGCCTGACGCTTGAAAATTTGTTTTAATAACGTGATAATTAATACCCTGGGAGCTCTTACTACTTGCCATTTACTGTAAATCTAGTCAGACATGGACAATTGCAACAAAAAGAAATTTAGATAAGAGTAACAGCTCTTTTATTGTTTTAACAGCCTGAAAGATACTAGGTGCTAGCAGCACCCTAGATGCATCTAATCTGATCAGTCTTAGGGGAAAAACTTAATGTAGTTCAGAAGTTGGATCTCTGGGGAGCTGTAAAATTACCTGCCATTTAAGTTGGAGGTCCTTGCTGCCCCTCCCGCTGCTGTGGATTGTTCCCAGCCCTAATTATTTCTAGTTTGAACTATTTTTAATAGCCGGCTAACTTCATCCTTGTCAGCACCCCCTTGGTGCTGGCAGAGCCAAATCCTTTCAAGCTCTGGGTGTTAAAAAAAAAAAAAAAAAAAAATCTCTTAAACATTTTTCCTGGATTAGTGTCTCTACACTGTCAATTTCTGTGGGATTGTAGGCAGATTAATAAAGTTCGAAATGTCCGTTTCCTATTCTATAATGTGAGGATGATAAAAACACTTCATTTTTAGAATTAAAAATAAAATGTATAATTACATTTACTAAAATTGTAAAGATGTGTACCCCTGAGACTTTTATGAAATTGCAGTCTGACTGACATCTTGATTTCAGCTTAATGACACCTGAGGAGAGGACCCAATTATATTTTGCCCAGACTTCTGACCATATTTCCTTTTTTTTTTTTAAAAGATTTATTTATTTGACAGACAGAGATCACAAGCAGGCAGAGAGAGAGGAGAAAGCAGGCTCCCCGGTGAGCAGAGAGACTGATGCGGGGCTCGATTCAGTCTGAATCAAGCGGGACTTGATTCAGGGCCCCGAGATCATGACCTGAGCTGAAGGCAGAGGCTTAACCCACTGAGCCACCCAGTCACCCCCTGACCAGATCTCAAAAAATTCTGATGCTGTAGACCTTTTCTCATAATGTTCAACTTAGTTTACAGTATCTGCAGCAATGAAGACTCCAAGGACAGTGAAGGTAAAGTATAGGGCAAGGGCCAAGTACCCACAGGACAAGACCCAAGTTTTTCATTTTCCTCCTTATACCCCCACTATTGTTAAAGACATTCCAAAATAAAGCTCTGACTCTAAGCTATTGTCAGTTCACAGTCTTTTATCATCCCCAGAAGGGATCACAGATTGATTTTATCTAAGTTACTTCTCCCAACCTCTTAAAAAAGAGTTTTTTTAAATGTGTGCCCTATCTATCTTTATTCTCAGGCTAGACAGATTTTCTATGGGTACCTTCCAATCCAGTCATCAGGAAGGAAATATCATTATCGCTCAGTTCATTTTCAGTTGTCATGGTCCCCAAAAGATAGAACTAACACAGCAGAGATGATCCCAAATTATAGTTTTCTCTTGGTGACTCCTGGTACCGCAAAGTCCCAAAACACCTAAGAGAAAACCTAGAAAATTCTTATCCAAGCAAGATAGAACTATAGCATTTGTGGGAAGATGAGACTTGAAAGAAAGACAAAATCTTTTATTGCCTCCCTCATGGATATAGAGGAGGCACTGCAAGATTTCTTTAGGGAAAAAACTTGGGAGGAAGCCTTTTTAGGTCCATGCCCCAAAAGCCAAGACTAAACACTTAGACCATTGCAGGATTTTTTTTTCTCTGTTGGTGCCTACATCAGCCACTTTGAAGAATGAAGAGGTAGACAGAGTTGTGGGCAACAAAGCAGCGTTTATTGAGCAATAGCAAAGTGATAGCACAAAGCTCCCAAAGAGGGAGGGGATTTGGGAGGGTTGCCATCGGGATCTCTAAGTCTAGGGGTTTTTATGGGGTTTGTTGGAGGGCTGTTTTGATCTGATTAACCCTCCCTGTGCCTGTCATCCAATCAAGGTTTTGTCATCTCTCACATGGGAAATCGTGGAGGGCTCCTTCCAGGGTGGTTGTAAAATCCTTTTAAGGGTGGTTCCTCTTCAGGCAGGCGGCCCCCTTCTTCCTGCCTGCCTTTCTTCCAATTATTCTTCATCAGTACTTCCTAGGATGTAAAGATTCCCATCCCTCTACTGGATGCTGTTGGGGAAATTGTCGTTATTGGAAAAACCCATTCAAAAAACAACTGCCTTGGGGCTCCTGGGTGGCTCAGTGGATTAAGCCTCTGCCTTGGCTCAGGTCAGGATCTCAGGGTCCTGGAATCAAGCCCTGCATCAGGCTCTCTGCTCGTCGGGGAGCCTTCTTCCCCCTCTCTCCGCCTGATTCTGCCTACTTGTGATCTCTCTCTCTCTCAAATAAATAAACAAAATCTTAAAAAATAAAAACTGCCTGAAAAACCACCAATAAAGTTCACTTTGCTTCTTTATTTGTATTATCTTTATGCCACAGTAATCTTCATTTTTTTATTTTTAAAAACTCAAATTCTCATGTAAGCATGTGTCAACATTTTTTTTTTAAATTTATTTATTTGACAGACAAGAGATGACGAGTAGGCAGAGAGGCAGGCAGAGAGAGAGGAGGAAGCAGGCTCCCTGCCAAGCATGGAGCCCGATGTGGGGCTCGATCCCAGGACCCTGGCTGAAGGCAGAGGCTTTAACCCACTGAGCCACCCAGGCGCCCCAACATTCTATTTAATTTATTAATGATAAACTCAATAACATGACAAAGCTGGTTTAAAAGATCAAAACTGAAATTTAGATCGTCATTGGGAGAAAAAAGAATGCTAAAATAGTATTCCTAATTTAGACACAAAACTGGTAAATGCAGAGTGATAAACTATGACCTTTAAGGTAATCTAGTCTACTAGTCAAAAGAGATTCATCACATGTTATTGGTTTTCTTCCAGTTTTTACAGAATTGTAAACTATTTAGTTCCTGATCAATTGTGAATACTAATAACATTGTTAATAACATTGAAAGGTCATGCAATTTTTTTCCCCCTGTCGTTCATGTTTGGAGATATTTTTCTGAAAAAGGACCTTAAGAATAAAAATAAAACTTAGAGATAAACTTTCTTGGATACCTTAGATATTCCCAACAAGTTAAGGACCATGTTCTCATGTCTTACAGAAGGTACAGTCACTGTCTCTCCATAGAATCAATCACATTGGGCAAATTGGAGCTATAATAAAAAACTTAGTCATTGGAAAAATAATTGCCTGGATAAACCTTGGGTAAACCTCAATAAATTGCTAGATACTTGGACCAAATCCCAGTCTTCATATTCCATATAGATGAAATTATACAATATATGGCCTTTTGTGCCTGGCTTCTTTCATTTAGCAAAATGTTCTCAAGGTTCATCCGCGTTGTAACCTGTAGCATGAAGTAATGGTACAGGCTATATTCCCTCTTATGGTTGAATAATATTCCATTGTGAATAGGTCACATTCTGTTTGTCCATTCATCAGCTGATGGACATATGGGTTGTTTCCACTTTCTGGCTATTAGGAATAAAGTTGCTATGAATATTCATGTTCAAGTTTTTGTGTGGATGTATGTTTCCATTCTTCTGAGTATGTCCCCAAGCATGGAAAAGCTGGGTCATATGGTAACTCTCCATTTACCTTTTTGAAGTGCAAAACCGATATCCAAAGGGGCTGTGCCGGGGTACCTGGGTGGCTCAGTGGGTTAAGCCTCTGCCTTAGACTTAGGTCATGATCTCAGGGTCCCAGGATGGAGCCCTGCATCGGGCTCTCTGCTCAGCAGGGAGCCTGCCTCCCCCTCTTTCTCTGCCTGCCTCTCTGCCTACTTGTGATCTCTATCTAAAAAAAAAAAAAAGAAGAAGAAGAAAAAAAAACAAAGGGGCTGTGCCATTTTATTTATTTGTTTGTTTGTTTATATCTGACAGAGAGAGAGCATCTGAGCACAGGCAGCGGGAGCAGTAGGCAGAGGCAGAAGGAGAAGCAGGCAGAGGAAGGAGAAGCAGGTTCCCTGCTGAGCTGAGAGCCCAACCTGGGGCTCCCTCCCAGGGTCCTGAGATCATGATCTGAACTGAAGGCAGCCGCTTAACTGACTGAGCCACCCAGGTGCCCCAGGCTGTGCCATTTCATAGTCACACCAGCAGTGTGTGAAGGTTCCGGTTCTCCTTGGCAAGACTTGTTATTGTCTTTTTTATTTCAGCAGTCCTAGTGGATGTGAAGTGGTATCTCATTGTAGTTTTGATTTTCATTTCCCTAGTGACTAATGATGTTGAACATCTTCTCATGTCTTTCATGTTAATTTATATATTTTACTTGGAGAAAATACCTTGACCATTTTTAAATTTGTCTTTCTGCTGCATTGTGAGAGTTCTTTATACATTCTGGACACTAGACCTTTAGATCAGATACAAGATTTGCAACTATTTTCTATGTGTTTGGGTTGTCTTTTCCCTTTCTTGATAATCTCCCTTGAAGTAGTTAAGTTTTACATTTTAATGTCATCTAATTAATCTGCTTTTTTCATTTTGTTGCTTGCAGTTTTGGTGTCATATCTAAGAAATAATTGCCTAACTTTTAGTCCAATCTGGATAACTTATATCTATGAAAGGAGTCAGCTGACTACTACTCCACACAGCCTGGAAACACTTCTACCAGAAATCTCCAACACTCACGCCTCATTTAGGGCTCTGCTCAACGGTCAGCTTTCAGAAAGGTCTCCTTTGACTAACTTATCTAAAGTAACATCACCCCTTGGTGACTTACCATCCTTGATACTGCTTTATTTTTCTTAGAGTACTCTCTGACATTCTCTCTCTCTCTCTCTATCTCTGTCTCTCTTCTTTTTCATTTTCATTTATTACAGAGCCCACTCTCACACTGGAATGTATGCTCCTGGAAAGAAGGAATATTTGTTTACTTGGTCAGCTGCTGGTTATTCAGTGTCCACCAGAGACTTGTAATAGGTGATCAATGATACTTTGTTAAGTTAATGATTCCCCAAATCTCCAACGCAATGTTAAACTTTCTGATCTTTGCCAATCTGAAATATGAAAATGGTATTTTAACATCTCTCAATTGCATTTCTATGTCTGTGAGTGAAGTTTAGCACTTGCTCATGTATTAAAAAATCATCAGGGCTCCTGGATGACTCAGCGGGTAAAGTATGAGACTCTTAATATTGGGGTCAAGAATCTTGGGGTCACCCCACATTGGGGTGAAGATTACTTAACAATAAATAAATAAGTAAAAATGATTTTTTAAAAATAATCTTTTTTTCTGTATAAACATCATTGTTTCCAACAGATGCTATTTTAATAAGTGTAGTAAATACAGTTCTTTATTTTATTTTATTTTTAAATACAGTTCTTTAAAAGGGTTATCGATGTCATAGAGTTTGGTCATTCTGTACTTTATCAGGGTTTGGAATAGTGCCTGTTGAATCAATAAAAAGTAACTACCAGAGACAACTATGAGAAGGTGAAAATAGGTTCCAAGAAACTTTTGATGTTTAAAAAGAGTCCTCCTGGGCGCCTGGGTGGCTCAGTGGGTTAAGGCCTCTGCCTTCGGCTCAGGTCATGATCTCAGGGTCCTAGGATTGAGTCCCACATCCGGCTCTCTGCTCAGCCGGGAGCCTGCTTCCTCCTCTCTCTCTCTCTCTCTCTCTCTATGCCTCTCTGCTTACTTGTGATCTCTGTCTGTCAAATAAATAAATAAAATCTTAAAAAAAAAAAAGAAAATAAAAAAAAGAGTCCTCCTAATTGAAGGGGATCTCCTAGGCTGAAATATGGAGAAGAAATGATTAGCTTCCCTGGCAGCTACTCGTGGACCTTATTTTAGTTTCCCTACACTAGCAAAGCCCGAGAGTAGGATTTGGGGGCAGGGAGTGATCGCAGGGAGCAGAAGTGATAGAGTGGGAAGTAACAGAACAGGAAGGGAGAAAAGTCGATATTGTATGCAATGGTGAAATTTCTGCTCACATGGGCACAGATGATCAATCCCACTGGGAGACTCCTGAGGAAACATGTACCACATGCCTCAGGATTGTCATACCAAAGGACAGGGAGACCGAACCATTCATCTGCCAATTCCCATATCCCACTGATTGAAAGGATATCTTGGAAGCATATCTCCCCCATGCTTGGGAACTGCACCTGTACTTAGCTGTGCAGCATACTCCAGCCTCAGAGAAAGAACAAAGGCAGACAATCAGATAGCTGTACTGGGACACCCTTGAGGAGAGAGTCTGTCAATGTGTATGGTCTCTAGTCCCTGCACTGAGAGCGTGTGTGTGGCCTTTGTGCTGCTACTCTATTAGTCTTCTACTGGCTTTGAATGATTCCACATGCTTTTGTCTTATCTCACCATCTGGATTTCGCACTCCTTAAAGGCTGGAATTTTGGCCACTCCAGGGTGTATCATACAGTCTTTGGGAATTACATAATGACACACACACATTTGTTGACTGTTTTTCATTCGTTCATGCATTCGTCACAAAATGTGACGATCATGGTTCTGTGAAAAAGGAAGGAAGATATGTACTTCGAATTTATACCTAGCCACCTTACCATTTTCAACAACAAAATTTGTTGTCCAGGGTCCTGGATTTGCCTTCGTCCTGCATTTGTGCGTCCCAGAGAAGGAAACCAGACAGTCTCATCAGCCCGAAATGAGATACCCAGGGAACATTAACTACAGGGTGTATTGGGCAAAAGAATTGGAAGTCATGAAATAAAGTCTCTGCTTTCTGCAGATCATCTCTGAAATATGTTACCTTCTCAATCGATTTGCTAAAAGGAGAAAGGGGCAATCATTGGGGTCCTGATTATATGATGTAAGCTGGTTTTATAGTCTTGATAACGACTTCTGTGGGAGGAAAGCTGGTGAGTCTGTTATCTGGAAGAGCGTGTCCCTGTGTACAGGTTGGTCCTGGTTGGTCTAGACAATGCCACCCCGCACAACTGTGTAGACTGTACTGCACAGCTCCTGGGGACGTCATTCTCACCGTTGGGCAATATGGAGACCTGGAGAGAAAAATCTCAAGTGGAAGCTCCTTCTCAACAAGAAAGACTGACAGAAGAGTAAGTTAGTAGGTGTCTCCGCTCACTGAATGATGCCCAGTAACTGACCCATCCCCCCATGACTTTGCCCTGGGGAAGACAGCGAAGGCTGGAAAGCTGGTGAGTTGAAAATAATGGTTGTGGCATCTACTCTATTCCAGACTGTGCTAAGCAATTCATGGATAATATCTTTAATCCTCAAGAGCCCATTTAAAGGTGAAGAAACTGAGATAGAACCTTGGGCAAGCCACTCAGGTCTTCAGGTTGGGGACTACTTCAAGGGCACTCATGACTCCTTGCAGCCTATGAATTACTCATTACCAGTTCACAAGGGAAGCAGCACAGAATTAAGAGTAAGCTTTTAGAAACTTGTATAGTGGGCGCCTGGGTGGCTCAGTGGGTTAAGCCTCTGCCTTCAGCTCAGGTCATAGTCCCAGGATCTTGGGATCGAGCCCCACATTGGGCTCTCTGCTCAGTGGGGAGCCTGCTTCCCCCTCTCTCTCTGCCTACTTGTGATCTCTGTCTGTAAAATGAATAAATAAAATCTTAAAAAAATATTAGCTAAGGGATGCCTGGGTGGCTCAGTCAGGTAAGCATCTGCCTTCTGTTCAGGTCGTGATCCCAGGATCCTGCGATTGAGTCCCACATCTCATCGGGGTTCCTGTTCAGTGGACAGCCTGCTTCTCCCTCTGCCTGCCACTCCCCCTGCTTGTGCTCGCTCTCTCTGACAAAGAAATAATAAAATCTTTTTTAAAAATTTCTCCTTCCATTCCCATTAACAAACCTCTGTGAGATTCATTTCTCCACTAAAGCTTTTATTAAGACAAAACATAAAAGCAGTTTTGACAATCATTGTACATTGCTAGTAGCATTATGTTCCATTCTGCATAGATTAAGTAGGCTAACAAGCCATAAGCATGTGCAGTTGTCCATTAAAACCCAATAATGTTGATATACCGTTTATCTGAAGTAGGTAATCACTATATTTCACTTATAATTTTTTTGTTTAATTGTGAATGCAGAACAATAAAGTCATTCGCACAATAGCAGTTCTCTATATTAACCATCTATAATATGCACTTTGAATGAACAACATGTTATGTTTTGATTATATTTATTGACATGTAATTTTGTCTGTTGTATCTGATAATAAAAATCAGGTTTTTAAAAAATTTTGTATGTAATATAATTTATCCAGTCACTCTTTTTTTTTTTTTAAGATTTTTTTTATTTGACAGACAGAGATCGCAAGTAGGCAGAGAGGCAGGCAGAAAGAGAGGAAGGGAAGCAGGCTCCCTGTTGAGCAGAGAGCCCGATACGAGGCTCGATCCCAGGACCCTGAGACCACGACCTGAGCTGAAGGCAGAGGCTTAACCCACTGAGCCACCCAGGCGTCCCTCCAGTCACTCTTTTTTTTTTTTTTAATTTTACAAATGGATTGATTTGCTACAGATAATTTTTTTAAAATACTGATTCTTCACTATAGTGTGAGAAGCTCTATATGTCACCTTCCTCTGTAAAGTGAGGATAAATTGCCAACTTGAATCCATTACAGTTTTGGAGGGTATAAAGTCCAATGAGCTAGGGGAAAAAGACCACACGGTCTGTGGCCATATCACCCTGCGTGCACCTGATCTCGTCTGATGTGGGAAGCTAAGCAGGGTCAGGCCTAGTTAGTACTTAGATGGGATTCCGCCTGGGAATCCTGGGTGCTGTGGGCTTTAAAACAAAACAAAACAAAACAAAAACGGACCTCTCCTTCCTGCAGGAAAGGGAGCACTAGACTGCCACTAGAGGGCAGTCAAGAAGTACTTATAATGTCAGAAGTACAGGATCCTTTCTTGATCAAAACTCTTCACAGTGTAGGGATAAAGGGTCCATACCTAAGTACCATCAAAGCCATCTATGAAAAACCCACAGCAAATATCATTCTCAATGGAGAAAAACTGAGAGCTTTCCCTCTAAGGTCAGGAACACAGCAGGGATGTCCACTCTCACCGCTGCTATTCAACATAGTACTAGAAGTCCTAGCCTCAGCAATCAGACAACAAAAAGAAATAAAAGGCATCCGAATCAGCAAAGAAGAAGTCAAACTCTCACTCATTGAAGATGATGTGATACTTTATGTAGAAAATCCAAAAGACTCCACTCCAAAACTGCTAGAACTCATACAGGAATTCAGTGAATTGTCAGGATATAAAACCAATGCACAGAAATCTGGATTGCATTTCTATACACCAACAGCAAGACAATGAAAGAGAAATTAAGGAGTTAGTGTCTTTTACAATTGCACCCCAAACCATAAGATACCTAGGAATAAACCTAACCAAAGAGGCAAAGAATCTGTACTCAGAAAACTATAAAGTACTCATGAAAGAAATTGAGGAAGACACAAAGAAATGGAAAAATGTTCCATGCTCATGAATTACAAGAACAAATATTGTGAAAATGTCTATGCTACCTAAAGCAATCTACACATTTAATGCAATCCCTATCAAAATACCATCCATTTTTTTTTCAAAGAAATGGAACAAATAATCCTAAAATTTATATGGAACCAGAGAAGACCCCAAATAGCCAGAGGGATGTTGAAAAAGAAAGCCAAAGTTGGTGGTATCACAATTCTATACTTCAAGCTCTATTACAAAGTTGTCATCATCAAGACAGCATGGTACTGGCACAAAAACAGACACATAGATCAATGGAACAGAACAGAGAGCCCAGAAATAGACCCTCAACTCTATCGTCAACTAATCTTTGACAAAGCAGGAAAGAATGTCCAATGGAGAAAAGACAGTCTCTTCAACAAATTGCTTTGGGAAAATTGGACAGCCACATGCAGAAGAATGAAACTGGACCATTTCCTTATACCACACACAAAAATAGACTAAAAAATGGACAAAAGACCTCAATGTGAGCAAGAATCCATCAAAATTCTTGAGAACACAGGCAGCAATCTCTTTGACCTCAGCCACAGCAATTTCTTCCTAGAAACATTGCCAAAGGCAAGGGAAGCAGGGAAAAAATGAACTATTGGTACTTCATCAAGATCAAAAGCTTTTGCACAGCAAAGGAAACAGTAAACAAAACCAAAAGACAATGGACAGAATGGGAGAAGATATTTGCAATGACATATCAGATAAAGGGCTAGTACCCTAAATCTATAAAGAATAATCAAACTCGGGGCACCTGGGTGGCTCAGTGGGTTAAACCGCTGCCTTCAGCTCAGGTCATGATCTCAGGGTCCTGGGATCGAGCCCCGCATCGGGCTCTCTGCTCAGCAGGAAGCCTGCTTCCTCCTCTCTCTCTCTCTGCCTGCCTCTCTGCCTACTTGTGATCTCTCTCTGTGTGTCAAATGAATAAATAAAATCTTAAAAAAAAAAAGAATAATCAAACTCAACACCCAAAGAACAAACAATCCAATCAAGAAATGGGCAGAGGACATGAACAGACATTTCTGCAAAGAAGACATCCAGATGGCCAACAGACACATGAAAAAGTGTTCAACATCACTCGGCATCAGGGAAACACAAATCAAAACCACAATGAGATACCACCTCACACCAGTCAGAATGGCTAAAATTAACCAGTCAGGAAACGACAGATGCTGGCAAGGATGCAGAGAAAGGGGAACCCTCCTACACTGCTGGTGGGAATGCAAGCTGGTGCAGCCACTCTGGAAAACAGCATGGAGGTTCCTCAAAAAGTTGAAAATAGAGCTACCTTATGACCCAGCAATTGCACTACTGGGTATTTACCCTAAAGATACAAATGTAGTGATCCGAAGGGGCACATGGATCTGAATGTTTATAGCAGCAATGTCCACAGTAGCCAAACTATGGAAAGAACCTAGATGTCCATCAGCAGATGAATGGATAAAGAAGATGTGGTATATATACACAATGGAATACTATGAAGCCATCAAAAGAAATGAAATCTTGCCATTTGCAATGACGTGGACGGAACTAGAGGGCATTATGCTGAGCGAAATAAGTCAAACAGAGAAAGACAATTATCATATGATCTCCCTGATATGAGGAATTTGAGAGACAGGGTGGGGGGTTTGGGGTGTAAGGAAGGAAAAAAATGAAACAAGGTGCGATCAGGAGGGAGACAAACCATAAGAGACTCTTAATCTCACAAAACAAACTGAGGGTTGCCGGGGGGAGGTGGGTAGGGAGAGGGTGGTTGGGTTATGGACATTGGGGAAGGTATGTGCTATGGTGAGTGCTGTGAAGTGTGTAAACCTGACGATTCACAGACCTATACCCCTGGGGGATAAAAATACATTATATGTTTATAAAAATAATTAATAAAAAAGTTTTAGAAACCTTTGTGACTTTGGAATAAAAGCAGTTCACAAAAAGAA
This sequence comes from Meles meles, assembly GCF_922984935.1. NCBI lineage: Eukaryota > Metazoa > Chordata > Mammalia > Carnivora > Mustelidae > Meles > Meles meles. Next base: position 68,443,680 of record NC_060078.1, on the reverse strand, counting down.
AATATTAATAAAGGATACTTTATAAAAATTAAAAAAAAGAAATACTTACAATGTCAGTGCATCATGAAGCCAAAATTGCTCTTAAACCAAGAAACTGAAACATGTAGGAAATAATAAAACAGAGCAAGAGCAATCATCCAGTGGTCATTATTGAATATAGTTAACACTACCAAACTGTATGTTTAAAAATGCCTAAGAGGGTACCATTTGTATGATGTGTATTTCACCACCACTGAGAGAGAGACAGAGATAGTCTTCAGGACGAACCGTCCACATTGCCAGCTTCAGCTCACAAGATGTGGAGAGAAGTGGAGGGATATAGGCTGGCCCATCACAGGGGCTGTTGAGCCTCTTCTCTGGGGCACACACACTTACACATACATGTACTTTTATTCTGGTATTTCTTTACCCTAGTTTTCCAAAGCCAACTGTTTTAGAACCTCCTCTTTCCATAATTAGTTAGTTCATTCGCTATTTACTGACTACCTCTTTATTTCAGGCACCTTGGAAGGCTCTGGAAGACAGCTGTGAATGAGTTTCTGCCTCAAGGTGTCCAGAGAAGATAATTCTTTCTGTTTGGGGCCTTGAAGGTCCTGCATCTCCTTCATTTCATTGCCAAGTGGGCCACTTAGAGCTGTTTCTCAAGCGTTCTCTTGAGAAGGTGGGGAGACAAGAAAGAAAGAGGGAGAAGGGAGAAGGGCTACAGAACCACAGAGCGACCTAGGGTTACCCTGACAACAAGATCAGAGGAAAACGGCCAAGCCCTGAAGGTGCCAGGGCTGGACTCAGCCTTGGCCAACTCTCCATGGAAGGATGTTACCTTTTGACTCTAACAGAAGTTCACTGAAGTGACTCTTTGAAATCCAAAGGAAGAGGGGCCCACGCTTTGAGGAACTCATCCCACGTCTACTCCAGCCTTGTTCCGATTCTGTAGGAACACAGGATGTCCTCACTCCAGAGACTGGCTGAGACCTCTGGAGGCGGTGTAGGGTATATGGGGAAGGGTTTGGCTTAAGAATCAAACAAGTCTCGGGACGCGTGGATGGCTCAGTGGGTTAAAGCCTCTGCCTTCAGCTCAGGTCATGATCCCGGGGTCCTGGGATCGAGCCCCACATCGGGCTCTCTGCTCAGCCTGCTTCCTCCTCTCTTTCTGCCTGCCTCTCTGCCTACTTGTGATCTGTCTGTCAAATAAATAAATAAAATCTTAAAAAAAAAAAGAATCAAACAAGTCTTAGTTAAAACTCAGGCTGTGCCTCATGGTATCTGTAACCTTGTGCAATGTTTGTATGTCTGAGCCCTACTATCTTCACTTATAAAATGGAAACAATAATATTAGTAGCTCCTCAAGGGCTGTTGTAAGGCTGACATTATAAAATGTACGTGAAGTTCTCACTCAGCACAGTGCCTCACACGCAGTAAGCGCACAATAATGCTGGCTTACAAAATATGAGCTGAACTGGAACTCAGAGTGCACCTTACCCAACTCCAGTCTACAGATGGGAGGCCCAGTAGCTTAGTAATGGTGGAAAGATGGTAGATTTTGGAGTCAGACCTAATTCGAATCCTGACTCTACCACTGGGATTTAGGAAGTTACCTTAATCTCTCTAAACCTCAGTTTCCTCATCTGTGGAATGGGACAATCAGGTTGTTCTGAGGACTAAATGGGAGCTATTCTGTAAAACACCTGGTACCGGGGCCTGGCATACAGTAGTTGCCCAATAAAATGTTCCTTTGTGTCCTTTCTTTTCTTTGGTTGTCCAGAGTCATATTTGGTCCTAACTAACTTCCTTCCTTCCTCCCTCCCTCCCCTCTTTTTACCCCTTCCTTCCTTCCTTCCTTCCTAGTAAGATCCATTCCCAGTATGGAGCCCACTGTGAGGCTTGAACTCATGACCCCGAGATCAAGACCTGAGCTGAGATCAAGAGTCAGACACTCAACTGAATGAACCACCCAGGTGCCCTGGTCCTGACTTTAAAAATGCAGGGCTCAGCGAGTTCATGGTGACACTCATGAGGCAAACATGGAAGTCAAGCGTATCTCAACTCAAATCCAGTTCCTGACCTTGGGCAAGTTACTGATCCTTTTCTGCTGCATTTAACTTGTCTGTAAAATGAGAATAATAATAGTACCTACCTAGCTCCTGGTGCTGGTGTGAGGATCCAGCTCTTTCGAAGTGTCCCATAAATGTTTATTTCATGTCCTGCAACCATGGCTCTGATCTAGAAGAGACTCTCAGGTAGATAAGTAGTAATACCCATATTCATTCATTCATTCATTTGTTCATTCATTCATTCATTTTTTTGTTCATTTGTTAGCCAGGCTATTAGAGCTGGGATTCACAGAATTAGACAAGACCCCTGCTCTTGAGCTGCCCACAACCTACAAAACTTAAACAATGGCTCCCTGATTGTGTGTCAGGGGCTTTGAGGAGAGGCCAGATCACAAGCAGCTGAGAACACGGACTCTGTAGTCAGACTTCAGCCAATCTGTGACCTTACCCGAGTGACTTAAACCTCTCTGTGCCTCTGTAAAATATAAAGTAGGGATTATCAGTCCATTTCATTCACGGGGTTGTTATGAAGACTGAATGATTTCATAACTGCAAAGAGCTTAGAACAGACTGGCACATGGTAAGCAAACTATGTGGGCTTATTCAGTCAATAGAAGCATAAGCAGAAATGACACCAGCAGCATTCTGGGGTGGGGGTGAAGTCCTAGAGGAAGAAATAGGGAAACCCAAAAGAAATTCAGGGCACTTCTTACATGTCAGCCCCCCTACATTTCATGCTTTGAAATAGTCCCACCAGCCAAACCCGGAAGGGACCCTGGATAATGTTTTATGAGACTCAGTTTACAGATGAGAAAACTCAGGTCAGGTGAGGTGAACAGAATAATGGACCCCAAATATGTCCACATTCTAATCCCCAGAACCTATGATTATGTGACCTTACATGGCAAAAGGGACTTTGCATGTGTGATTAAATTAAGGATTTTGAGTTGGGGAGATTATCCTGGACTATCCGGGTGGGCCCAGTGTAATCACAAGGGTCCTTGTAAGGGAAAGAAGGGAGCAGTAGAGTCAGAGACGTCAATGTGATGATAGAAACAGGGGTTGGATTGAGGTGGGGCCAATGAGTTAAGGAACTCGTGCATGTGTGAACAGGGACGTCTGCTTCCCCCACACTCCTTTCTCCCATGGATACCTTTCCATTGATCTGAGCCTTCATTCCCTGCTGATTGTCCCAGGAGCCAAATCTGCTACTTTCAGCTTTGAAAGAGTGTCCTCCTCTCCCCGCCTTCAGAGACAAAGTCAGAGCTTTATTTTCGGAAGTGGAAACTAGGAGTGCCAACAGGAAATGAGTGATATTAGCTATCTGGAAATCTTTTCAAGAAAGAACTCACCCTAGATGAGATTTGTGAACAAGGCTGATGAGATTTGGGAAATGTAGCCAACAGCAGATAAGTAGTTGTCTAATTATCAGGGGTCCTCTGTGAGAGAGAGGTGGTGGCTGGGATGGAAAATTGGTAGGAGGCAAAAGAGCATATGCTTCCAGAACCAGACAGAGCAGAGGAGGCCTTGCGAGGCTGGGAAACGAAATTTGGACAGGAATATCCCTGGAGCGGAGAAGAGAAAGTCATCAGGCTACTGCTACTGGAGAGAACAAAAGGATTCACCAGGGATCAAGAAAATGGATCCTACTGGATTTGGTAGGTGGGAACATAACCAGACATCAAGTTCTTGGAAGGTTGTTAGTATCCACCAACAACTCTCCTATGGGAGATGGCATGGGAGTGGAATCCCATCTCTTGTTTTTTTGTTTTTTAAAACCACGCAAAGCCTGGAAGGACAAATACTAAAATGCTACCAATTGTACACTCTGGATGATGGAATTATGGGAGGTTTTAGTGTTTTACCATTTAGCTTATAGACAATTTTCAACGTTCAATCATTAGCATAGATTACCTTTGCAAATGAAAGTTATCTATAGGGGCGCCTGGGTGGCTCAGTGGGTTAAGCCTCTGCCTTCGGCTCGGGTCATGATCTCAGGGTCCTGGGATCGAGCCCCACATCGGGTTCTCTGCTCAGCGGGGAGCCTGCTTCCCTGCTTCTCTCTCTGCTTGCCTCTCTGCCTGCTTGTGATTTCTCTCTGTCAAATAAATAAATAAAATCTTTAAAAAACAAAAAAAACAAAAAAAAAAAAAGAAAGTTATCTATAAAAAATAATTAAAGGGAAGTGACCCCTTGGTTATATCTAGTTTGTGCCTGGATCTTCCCACACGTTATCTCACTTCTACTTAAAACCAGTACGAGGGACGCCTGGGTGGCTCAGTGGGTTAAGCCGCTGCCTTCAGCTCAGGTCATGATCTCAGGATCCTGGGATTGAGTCCCACATCGGGCTCTCTGCTCAGCGGAGAGCCTGCTTCCCTTCCTCTCTCTCTGCCTGCCTCTCTTGTGATTTCTCTCTGTCAGATAAATAAATAAAAGCTTTAAAAAAAAAAAAAAACCAGTACGAGTTAGGTGTTAGTGTGCCCATTTTATTTACTGGGAAACTGACACAAAGACTTGAAGCAATTTGCTCAAGGTCACACAGTTAATAAGGGCCGGAGCTAGGATTTCAAACCAATTCCTTTGCACTCATAGGCCACCCTCTTTCTACGACATCACTTGCTTCCCTTTAAAGAGTTGCCAGGTCTCTCTGTGCTCTTTCTGTGTTCGGAGCAACCCTCTGCTTATATCGTAGCCTTGGCTGGCCTTATCCTCAAGAGAGGGAACAATACTAGTGCTGTTGGGCTCCAGGAATCACCTTATAAATGAATACCCTCATTTCCTGTTTCATCATTCCCACTCTTGTTATGCCTTCGAGTACACTGGTCCCTCCAGACCCGATTAGGGTTGGGGGAACTGGTGGGTCAAGGCCCAGGGTCCATGCTCCCAGGCTCTGCTACCCTGGCTGCTTTTCCTGCTCAGTCTCCTTCACTCTACTTCCCACTGGGCCATTTGAAATAAGCTGGGGCTTCTATAAACACCAGAAGCTAGGTGATCCCCCCTGCATGTGTTAACCCAGGGCATTGAGATAAATGCACAGTTTCCATTGTGCAGGTCGACCTGGGGAGGGATGTAGCTGAATGCACTCAGCCTCCACACCCCTTAGCACAGCACTTGGCATGGAGAAGACACTGGGTCACTATAAAACGTATCCATGGCTACAAGAAATCAGCCAGGTCACTCTGCCTGCTAGCAGCTGCCTTTTCCCTCCTCTTAGGTCAAATATTGTCCAAGTGGCAGAGAACTGAGCCAGCTACTAGTATATTCCGAAGACCTCCAGTATGTCTTACTTTCCAAAATGACTAAGGGGAGTGTGACAGAATCTTGTAATTATTGAGCGCCTGCTTGGGATCAGCATTCTGCTCTTTCTTATATTCACTCATTCAACAAATATTCAACTTGTTGAGTGTCTATGGGCTAAGCCCTATACTGGATGCCACAGAAAATAAACAGGTAAATGAGGATACGCAAGGAGCTTCCTACTTGGAGCATAGGAATTTTTAAAAACGATTTTTAAATTATTATACAGTAAAATTGACTTCTCCTGATGTATGTTCCATGCATTTTAGTACATGTAGATTCATGTAATTAGCGTCACAATCAGGATGCAGAATGAAGTGTAGGGATTTTAAGTTCCATTTGGCTATTGAGGCCATTGAGGTCCAGAGCGTCTGAGCAGCACCCCAAGGACGAGCACCCTGGTGTTAACACAGATGACAGAAGGGAATTGGGATTTTGCTGTGGAGTCTGCAAGAGGCTAAGGAAGGGATCTGGTTCCAGGTATTGGACCCTGAAGTGGAAATTTTTGCTTTTTCAGGGATCATTGCAGACTTCAGTGAAGTCTATTTTGAAGACCTGGAGAAAGCCTTCTGGGAATTTAGAATTTAGCTGGGCCCAGTGATTTACTCTCTCCGATTACCTGCCCAGCCTCAAGGTCTATAGCCTGTCTAGAATAGCCGATTTTAATTATGAAACATTTGGGCTATTTTTCTTTAAAAAATATGCATACGTGGTAATCTTTGTCAATCACTCCTGGTCGGATTCGTGACAGTTACTTGATGTACCCAAAATGAAACAAATGTTTTTCTGACTCCTCTCTTGGGGAAAGCATGCTTGCCTGCCCTTATCACAAGCCTGCTTTTAACTTGATGGGTTTAATGAATGCCATCCTGGAAAATTAACCTTCCAGTGTTGTGAACATTGTAAATTAAAAGTCAATAAAGTAGATTAAAAGGTTGAGAATATCTTCCAAGGAGTGTCAGGTACTCACAACATCTAATACCTCTCAAATCACCCACTGTGGATGCTGAAAACACTTTTGTCCTTTTTTTTTTTTTTTTTTTTATAGACAGAGATCACAAGTAGGCAGAGAGGCAGGCAGAGAGAGAGGAGGAAGCAGGCTCGCTGCTGAGCAGAGAGCCCAATGCGGGGCTCGATCCCAGGACCCTGGGATCATGACCTGAGTCGAAGGCAGAGGCTTTAACCCACTGAGCCACCCAGGCGCCCCTGAAAACACCTTTGAAGGGTTTTAGCCTAGCGTTTTAATTTTAGTTTATGTAATTAATAAACACACATGGTTAAAAATGATATTAAGTGACCAATACTCTCCCTCCCGCCCCCAGACCCTAGTCCCTTGGTCTCCCTTTCCAGAGGCAAATATGATGACCAGTTAACTGTGTATCCTTTTGGAAAGTCACTAAGCAATCAAAGGTAGTTTATTTATGGTCTATAGAATATGTATTTACATATTGTCTAAATGCAATCCCATGTTTCCTGACTCTATCGGATTAAGTAAGTCAATGGGGTGGGAGGTGGGCACCAGGGATTCTTGGATTTATGGCCCCGATGCCCCCTGGTCCCACCCATTTGGTCCTGACCCATCCAACATTGGTGCCATCTTCTGGCAATGGCTGGTTTTCCAGATGTAGTTACATACAGGGCTGGTCTAAGGCTTCCAAGGCAAGGCTAAGCTTGCCTTCCCAGTGGAAAGGGAAATTCTTCTCAGAGTCCCAACAGGATCCCAGATGCTCACTTCCACAGCTGGTGACCTCCAACCTGGCATAACCTCACGAACAATTTCCTTCCAAAGTGCTTGGAATTCTCACCCTACGAAACTGAGTTGGAAGGGACTTTAGAGAGTGACCCATCTCCATTCCAGACTTCCCTTCCCACACATGCTTTCCCCACCATCGGGTCTTCTGGCTTTGGTTGGGGTGGGAACGCACCAGTGAACAAACACTCCCTCCCTGGAGAAGCCCACTCCGTGACCACGCAACACAAAGGGCCGGAAAGATGTTCCCTTTATTGGCTGACACATGTGGCCCTCTGATACCATCTACTCTCCCCAACGAAGGATTATCCAATAGACACACCAGATACAGCTCATGGAATCGGCAAAGTGGAGGCTACTGAAAAAATAATTTTTTTTCTAAGAAATTGATAAAATTTTTAAAAAACTCTGAAGTGTCATCAATGGAAGAATCAGCACATTATTGGACTTCCTTATACTTGTTCTTAGGATTTACATAATTTTATTTTGTATTCCTATGGGGATGGGGTTGGGCAGGAGGTATTATAATCTTTAGAGTCTGAAGACCCCTAAAGATATTGAATGAGTTCCATGGTCCTAGATTCTGCGTTGACCCAGAGAAAACCCCCTTCTCAAACAGCCTTTCAAATATCTAAAGACTTCCTCCACTCTCACGCTCAACCTTGCTGGTTTGTCAGCCTGCAGGAAGCCCTTTCTGAGCAACTGGGAGAGAATTGGGGTTTCCCCCAAGACACAAAACCCCATCTGTATTTGTCTTACTCGGTGTCCTGACCCATGTACAAAGAGAGAACCTGAGTGGGTGCCCACACAGCGCCCACAGAGTCAGTGACTACTCCTTTACTTCATGGCAGAAGCTTGAACATCCGCCCACCTGTCCCCATCAGCCTTACATCACCAGTCTGGAGGGATGGGGATCATCCCCTCGCCTCCTTACACGTCCCCAGGACAACCAGGCTCTCCCACCAGGCTGTCCATAGCATGGCCATGGAATGGGGCTGAAGTTGAGAGTTGGTGCCACTCAGCCTGGGAGGATGTAGGGGTGACTAAACCTTTCTAGCAGCCCAGGGGGGTCATACATATGATGGCTCTTATTACTAAACAGGGCATGGCAGAGAGAAGGCTCCAGAGAACAGGGGACCCTGAATGGAACAGGAAGTGGTCACTGTGATTCAACCACAGAGCTTTTCCCTAAATGCCATCTGTTAAGAGTGACACAGCTTTTGGGGGAAGTCACTGTGCTGAGGTGGGGGTGTGTGTAGGTAGACAGATGTTCAAGTTAAGGGCTGGTGCTGCCACAGAAACTGGGCAGCGAAACCAGGAAGGAGGGCTCCCTCCTTCGCATTGGTATCTCCAGGGGCCAACCGCCAACCTGGGTCCCAGCCTTGTGGGAAAGTGCTTCTCTGTAGAGGTGGAACAGCCCCCCAGGAGGTCGCATCTCTCTGCCTTCCTGGGGTCAGAGACCTAACTCACCAGAGCTGCCATTTGGACAGGTTGCTTCTCTGAGCCTCTATTTCCTTATCAATATAATGGGAATAATAATGGAGTTCACGAACTGGGCTGCTGTGCCAATCAAGTGAGATTTACATGATTATCACTTTGAAGAGAGATTGGCATAGGGTAGGTGGTAAGAAACAGTAGCTGTTACTATTTTGTGTCTGTTATAACCAGAGACTCTCAGAGGTGGAAACCTTAGCCTGAATAATCCTTTTTTTTAAAGATTTTTTTTTTAATTTATTTATTTGACAGACAGACCACAAGTAGGCAGAGAGGCAGGCAGAGAGAGAGGAGGAAGCAGGCTTGCCGCTGAGCAAAGAGCCCAATGCGGGCCTCGATCCCAGGACCCTGAGATCATGACCTGAGCCGAAGGCAGAGGCTTTAACCCACTGAGCCACCCAGGCACCCCTGAATAATCCATTTTAAAGATAACAAATCTGGAGTGTCAAGAGGACACTGATGTCCCCACGGTCTCACATAACTAACTGGAGATGCAGCTGTGCCTAAAACCAAGGGCTCCTACTTCTTAGTCCCTTTGTCTCTTTCTCTTCCCCCTTTCCCCAACCCTCCTTCTTGATCACACCATTCACTCTGTCAATCATCCGCTAATTCCTGTAAAAGGTAGGCAAAATTGTTCCATCTTTCAGACACCAGGTCATTCAGAATGCTTCTGTCCATCTTCTCATCAATTTCTCTAGAACTCCGCCCTCGCTGCCTTCCCCTTTCCCGGAAGTCCTCCTGGATTAAACCTCCTCCAGAACTTTGAGACACTGGGTCGTCTCAGCTATTATTGGACAGCCTGCTCTAGCAAGGACTTCTGCAACCATCAACAATCGACACAAACATATGGGGGAGGAGGACAATGTTGGTAAAACATGGGTCTTTCAGGGGTGCCTGGTTGGCTCAGTTGGGAGAGCACACAACTCTTAATCTCGGGGTGATGAGTTCAAACCCCATGTTAGGTATAGAGACTACTTAAAATATTTTTTTTTAAAAGATTTTATTTATTTATTTGACAGAGAGAGATACAAGTAGGCAGAGAGGCAAGCAGACAGAGTGAGAGGGAAGCAGGCTCCCTGCCGAGCAGAGAGCCCGATGCGGGACTCGATCCCAGGACCCTGAGATCATGACCTGAGCCGAAGGCAGCGGCTTAATCCACTGAGCCACCCAGGCGCCCTTAAAATATTTTTTAAAAATGGGTCTTTCAAATCATAACTTTAAAAAATTATTAAAATTACTTTTATAATAAACATAAAGTAGTAATGATAGCCACCTTTTCTTTTTTTCTTTTTTGAGTTTATTTATGCCAAGATTTCTTCTGGGTGATTTACAGGGAATATTTTTAAATCTGCATATATAATATTCTCAACAAGTGAGGCAGATTCCTCAATGGCTTCCATCCTTCCAGGGTTTTCCTTGGCTTCTGGCAGCTCACCCAAGGCAGTAGTGACTTGTGGACAGTTTCCACTGTCAGGAAACATCCAGTATCAGATAATGCCAGAGAGCACCAGGATAGGGGACAAGGACGAGATGGGGAAAAAGACCCCAGGTACATCTGGGGACAACCAATCAAACCCATACATTGTAGTTTTAACCATATTTCTGAGAGGAGACATGCCCTCTCTCTCTGGGATCAGATCCCCTCAGTTTCAGGGTCAGCCTGAGGATAGCTGGCCAGGTCTGTGGTGTAAAGTCCAAGATCTTCAGGGTACATTTTCAGCCTGGTGAGAGAATCACTCCTTCCTCTCTCCCTAATCTCTGGGACCCGGTCACTCACCACTCCTTCCTCTGGCTCCTGACCCCGTCTCTCTTACACCAATAAGATCTGTTGCAATTTCCTCCAATAAACCTGGGGGTGTCATACATCTGGTCTTCTGCACATTTCCTTCCCTGCCTTGAACACTCCTCCTACCCCCTGCCTGCCTTCTGCGGACATTCCTGGGGAATTAAATAAAGACTTTATGTGGGCCTATCCCTCTGGACAGAACAGGGACTGGGATTTAGTCTTCATTATTTATTAAAATAGGCTGCAGGCCTATGGGCTCAAGTTTGCTGATTTGACTTCTTAAAAAATATTGCATTAAAATATCATTTATCCTGGTCCTTGAGTTTTTTGGCATCCCCTCCTTAGATTTTGTACTCAAAGCAAGTGCCCCACTCTCCTCACACTCTTCCCTGCCCTGTTTGCTTTCCCAGAGCCCCAGATATTACCTGTAGGTTTGATGAATGAATAAATGAATCAATGAATGGAGTGGAAAGGACACCAGACTGGGAAGTAAGAGCTCTGAGGTCCAGACTCTGCCACTGATGATGTGATCTAGGCATATTTTTGAACTCCGAAGACCTCAGTTTTCTCATCTGTAAAATGCACAGGCTATATTAGATGATCTTGCAGGGTCTTTTTTTTTCTGCAAACACTCAAGAAACATTCACAAATAAAATTATGGATCAAACATTAAAAAAAGTCAGACAGTTCCTTGCCCTGGAGGTACTCCTACTTGGGTGAATTTAGTAATTCCCTGAGCTGTACATTTTTCCTCTGGATAACAGGATGGTGTTTGCCTTGGGCTGCTGTGATGCTCCAATGAGAGAAGGCGAGCATTCTTCATTGGATTATTCCACAACCTCTCAAACCTTGAACCATAGGACTCTCTTTCACACTTTTCTATAAGCCAGTAGACAAAAATACTAACATCACACCTTGTACTGTGCGTGGGGAGCTGCTGATTTCAACCCCACCTGGCCACTTACTGGCTGTGTGTCTTAGGGCAAGTTACTAAACCTTGCAGAGCCTCCCTCCATTTCCTCATCTGATGAGTGGGCATGACAGTTCAGAGTTCTCCCACCTCACAGTGTTGTTCTGAAAATGACTGGAGATTGTCCCTGCTGGTGCACAGAAAGCTGACGAGCACCACAGTCGGGAAGCCCCCCGAGGACGCCTCCCACCACGATGAAGTTTGCTGCCCTCCTTCCCTCCCTCCTTTGCACCTGCTCTCGGAAAAAGGATCAGAAACTACTTCTTCCTGACATGGGAAGTGATCCCTGCCAGGCGAAGCTTAACGTCTCATTGGCACCAAAGCCTCAAAGTAAAGGAAGTGAAGTGGAATTTCAGGTACTGAAGAGGAGAATTTCGGGGTGGGAGACCTTTTCTGAGTCACTGAGAGCCCATCTAATAGACGATGGCTCGGCCAGTGCTTTCAAAAGCTCCAGCCACTTTCTTCGTTGGGTGGTTTCTTACAGAATCGCGGGGTAGAGCCATTCACTTCTTCTTGGGCCTCAGCTTCCTTGCGCATGAAATGAGAGAGTCGGACATGCTGTCCTCTGAGCCCCCGGCATCTTTGAGATTCTGATGGTGCTTTGGGAGGGCAGGAGGGGAAAGACGCCTATGCCTATCTCGTTTCCCTTTGCCCTTCTTAGATAACCTCTCTGTTCTCTTGATTCTCACACAAGCGGCCTCCGCAGGAGCCAGCCCCAGGGCAGGGCCCCCCCCCCCCCCCCCCCCCCCGGCAGGCCCAGGATGGATTCAGAAGCACGTGGGTGTCCCCGCCACGGAGACTGGGGGGTAAAGGTAAGCGCTCCGTCCCTCCAGCCTATGGGAGCCCGGCTAAGTTGGGGCGCATCCCCCGCCCGCCCTTCCCACCCTCGGAGCCGCCCTGGCTGGGCGCGGGTGCGCATTGCACAACTGCCGCCCGGGAATGCAGCCCGGGCAGTTCCCACGGGCTCCCAGCGCAGGGTGGACCCCCTCCTTGGCAGGGCGATCAGAATCACACGCGGCAAAATATTAATTATTGTTGCTTCCAAAGCCCCACCACTGGCGGGTGCTGGCCCTGCCCAGGAAATCCAAATAATCAGCTACCATTGGCATTTTAGTCACCCCCAGTGGGGGAGCCAGGCCACCCCCCACCACACACACACCCACTGGCGCTGTTGCTTTTGCTTTTTCTTTTCTTTTTTTTTTTTTTTAGCCAGGGCCACTTCCTGGAACCCAGCCTGAGACCCACAATTGCAGGGAGGGGCTGGGCTGCCTCGGAGGTGAGAATGGGAGAAGCGGACAATGTGAAACTCTAGGGGATGAAAGAAAGAAGAAAACCCCACTGTCCAAGCAAATTTATACGCGATTCTTCTCATTTTGGAGACCAGGCTGAGAGCTATAAGAAAATTGCCCCAAGTCCCAAGCTGGCCAGAGGCAGAGCTGGGGCGCTTTCCACGACGCTGATGGCAGGTGATTTCACGGGCAGGATTAACCACTCTGGTCTAATCAGTGGTTGAGCGTATTGGGAACGTGAGAAAGCAGTGGGCAGGCCAGCCGTGTCAAGGTGTCAGTGGGACTGTGGGACTCATACTCTTGGTGGCAGGGAAAACATCCCATCAAAACACAGTGAGGTGGGGGCGCCTGGGTGGCTCAGTGGATTAAGCCGCTGCCTTCGGCTCAGGTCATGATCTCAGGGTTCTGGGATCGAGTCCCGCATCGGGCTCTCTGCTCTGCGGGGAGCCTGCTTCCTCCTCTCTCTCTGCCTGCCTCTCTGCCTACTTGTGATCTCTCTCTGTCAAATAAATAAATAAAATCTTAAAAAAAAAAACAAAAAAAAAAACACAGTGAGGTGGTATGAATCTGGACCGGTCGTGTCCCCCTGACCTGCCTCTGCATGGCAGGAATTTTAAGAGGCAGAATCCTAAAAGACTCCTTGGAACCAAGTGCTTAATCGATGTCAGCTAAGCATTACTTAGTATTCCAAAGAATCATTCCAGAATCAGAAAGTTTTTGAAATAGCACTCCACTTATAAACGTGTACCGCTCCCTGTCATCTCCCGCTTCCTCGAATAGTGGAAATAACATTTAGGGAATACTTCTGTCCACTCCACAGGATATTTTGTTGTTCTTAAGAATAATGATGATGAAAAGTCTTTAATAACATAAGGAAATGCATATGCTATAAGGTAGGAGGCACAACTGTACACATAGGACCTTCACAGCTGTTTGAAAGGCAAAAAAAAAAAGGAAGAAAGAATGAAAGACCCCAAACCAATACATGCAAAACAGACCAGTAGGAAACACCTATATGTTGACAGCGGCTTTCTGTGGGTGGTAGGTGATTTCTTTTTGTATTTTTCAACTTTTCTGTCTATGGCATATATTACTTTATAGTAGAAACTAGCCATACTTTACTTTAAAAAGAGAGAAAGTGGATGATAATAGAAATGTAACAATAATTACAACAACAACAGTAGTAAACTAGCATTTACCAAGCATATACTGGCTGTCATTTACTTGCTTTAAAAAAAAAAAAAATCATGGGTGCCTGAGTGGCTTAGTCTTTAAGCATCTGCCTTCAGCTCAGGTCGGAATCCCAGGGTCCTAGGATTGAGCCCCGGGAGCCCGCTTCTCCATCTCCAGGTCTTCCGAGCTTGTGTTCTGTCTCTCATTATCTCTCTCAGCCATAAATAAAATCTTTAAAGAAAAAAAAAATCCTCAGAGCAATCCTGTGAGGTGGACATTATCAATGTCTCTATTATACAAAGGCCCTGAGTTATAAGGGTATGTCCTAGACATTGAGTTTTTGGCTGTCCTGGATCCAAAGCCCCCTGGCTGGCATGCAGGACTTGCTCTTGTGTGTGGGCTTGAAGGAAGGAAGCACCCCCTCTCCCTCCGACCCCTGAGGTCCAAGAACAAATCCTCCCACCTCCAGCCGGTGGTGGGTGCGGGTACTTGACCCATGCATAGCCAGCTGGATGCTCCCGCCTGAGGCCTGCGCCTTGGACCCCTGAATGCTGAAGGGTTAGAGCTCCATTTGCTGTGATATCTGCCTACAGTGGCATCAACGTCCTGATTAGACACTTTCTGGCCAAGTGCCAGTTTTGGGCCTCCTCCTGCTCTGGGCCTTCAGAGTTGCCTTCACTTCTGGTCCTTTCCTGAGACTAGCGCCTCTCGAACCTCTGCCAACTGCATTGCCTTTGACTCCCTTCTTTGTTTAAGATATACGCAGGGTCCGTTTCTGTGGCTTGTTACCAAGACCTCTGACTGAGATCCGTGATTTTTCCAGCAGTTCCTGAGCAAATGGTGGACGCAGGACTCCAGCCCAGATCTGTCCATCCAAAGTCCAAGCATTTTTTTTTTTAAGATTTTGTCAGAGAAAGAGAGAGAGAGAGCACACAAGTATGGGGAGCGACAGGCAGAGGGAGAGGGAGAAGCAGGCTCCCCACCAAGCAAGGAGCCCGAGGCGGGGCTCAATGCCAGGACCCCGGGATCAGGACCTAGCCGAAGGCAGACCCTTCAACTGATTGAACCCCTTAGGTGCCCCAGAGAGCCCAAGCATTTAATCAGCGTATGATAAACATTTCTTGAACTTCTAGAAAACAAACCAGAAACATCGGTTTGAAATTTTTCTAAGAAATGAGAGCCCCACAAACCACCCTACTGCCATGGGAACCTGGCAGGCCAGCCCTGAAGGGCAGTAAGCTCAAGGCAAAAGCCAGGTCAGGGAGGAACCAAGCCAGGTCCCCAGTGACTGCCCTACCCTGGGATCCGGGCAGAGAGGAAGCAGAGGCGGTTCAGGCCTCCCTGGCACTTCCTGACTGCTGCCAGAGAACTGACTCAGGATGGGGTCTCCTCCCCAGAAGCTTTCTTTGACCTTTGGCATCTGGGAGAAGAGCCTCAGGTTTGATTCCCCACGACACCAATGCTGGGTTATGATCACTGGTTTCCAGGCCCCCCCACCTCCACCCTGCCACAACTATAAATTTCTAGAGGACAAGCACTGGACTTCCCCCGTGAATCCCTCCTGTCTGGCACATCAGTATTAATGGAATGAATGAGAGAATGAATGAATGAGGGGCTCGTCCCTTCCCCATGCCCAGCAATGGGAAACCTTAAACCCTGGGAGCTTTCCAAGACATCTTGGCAAAATAGAACCACCATGGGCTTTGGCGTTGACAAATCCTGCTTCAAGCCATGGCTCTCTAACCTACAAGCAAATTCTTCCTTGACCTCCCAGGTTCCTCATCTGCAGCATGGGGACAGTAGCTAAAGTCTCACCCCAAGTGATCGGGAAAACGGGAATTGTGATTGGCACACAGCAGAGGCCTCAGTCTATCCTAGCTGGCTTCCTCCTCCCAATACTCAATTTTGATTTGCTTCTTTCTTCCTGCCCCACCTGAGTAAATATCCAACAGTAGGGATAAGGTTAAATGAACTATGGCATACCAATAAGAGAAAATGTTAGGCAGTCAATAAAAATGTGGTTCAACCAAAATTTTTAACGGACCAGAAGATGCCTGTATATTCATGTGAAGTGAAGAAAGGGCGAAATGATTTATACAGCACGACCTCAGTCATGTGAAATGAGTATGCATATGCATGCTCGTACATGAAAAAGGCAATTTCTAGAAGGTAATGCAAGAAACTCTTAACAGTGGTTTCCTCTTGGGTGGGAATAGAAAGTTGGGTTGGACTTTGATTTTTTTTTTTTTGCCTTGTAATCTTCTGCCCTTATCTTATACATAGAAAAATAGAGAATATGTCATCTTTTTAAAACTTTTTAAAAAGATTTTATTTATTTATTTGACAGGGAGAGAGAGAGATCACAAGTAGGCAGAGAGGCAGGCAGAGACAGAGAGGGGGAAGCAGGCTCCCCGCGGGGCTCTCAATCCTGGAATCATGACCTGAGCTGAAGGCAGAGGCTTTAACCCACTGAGCCACCCAGGCACCCCGAGAATATATCATCTTATAACATAAATAAAAACTTTGCCATGATGATGTATTAATCTATAAATAAAAACCCCAAATGCAGAAAAAATAGAAAGGAAAGGTAATAAGATTTCAACAGTGGTTATCTGGGGAGTGGTAGAATTATGGAATTAATGAAACAGTTTTCTCCTTCATATTTTTCCCTATTTTCCAAGTGTTCTGCGATGAACTTACAGCTCTTCTATAATCAGAATGAAGGCAAACCTCCTTTCAGTAGTGCCTCTGGAATATGAAGGAGGGGGAGGAGGAGCAGGTAACTGTGTCCAAAGGGACGAGGGAGCCCGAGGTGGAAAGGGGCAGAGGCAGTTGTATTTTTGGAGCCCTGTGGTTCCTGCTGAGTCAACTAACTAGTTGTTTGGTCCCAGCCTGCCCTTGGAAGCAGGAAATGCTCCCACTCCTGCCCCGGTTCACTCTTAGTCATCCTCTGGGAAAGCAGGGTAGGGGTGGGGGCAGGAGGGTAGTTGGGAGTCTCCATCCACCCCTGCAGCCTTCTAGGCAGAGAAGTCCTGGGAAGGAGTCTAGGAGCTAGGCATCCTGTCTACCTGGCACTGTCTCCTTGGGGTGGGCGGCTGCTGGGAGGTAGCTGCAGGGGTTGGGGGAGGGGTGCTGGGAAAATGCCCCTCCAGCCTCAGCAGGTGGCACTGCGTCCCCCTGTGGAGCTGCTGTGAAAATTAATTACCATTTGTCCAGGGCTTTGAGATTCCCCAGATGAAAGACATGGCAGAGGAGTGCCACGATGAATATGTGTTTACGGTATGGACTTTCATCCCAAACACCCATCATGACAATCACGTGTTCCTCTCCTCACTTCCCCCTGCCCTGACATCCTGGCCTCAAAGCACCAGAAGTTGAGCATTAATATTAAATGCTGCTGACGGGGAGAAGGGAAGGGCAGGGGACAGCGGATACCCCATCATCCTGTATCTCAGATGGGTAAACTGAGGTGCCCTGTCCCCCCAGCTAAGAGGAGGAAATTAGGACAAAATTGAGAAAAGTGAGGTAAGAAGACTTAGAGAGAGGGGTTGTGGATTAGTCTATCCCAGAACCCAGGCCTCTGCTCCTCTCATGGACAGAGGGATGGGAGGGATTCCAGAACTCTCTGGCTCAGCGCACACAGTGTCCAGTAGCTTCATCCCTGGAAATGCAAGGTAGATGGATTTCGCTCTGACTTCTAATTCCTCTAGCAAATGGAAGGATTCTCTGTTGATTGCTTCAAATGCTTGACCACGATGAATTCTGTCATCTCCTGGCTCTGTGAATTTGGGTGGGAAACTCTTCGGTTTCCTGGATTCTTTGTTTTCTGTCTTTCCCTCCAAATTTTAGGCAAGATGATTGATTGGAAAAGCTGCTTCGTGTGTTTCTGGGCAGGGATACAGAGCAAACCCAAAGGAGAAAGGATCATGAAGGGGCCAAACCTTCCCTCAAGGAGACTGCCTTCTTATTGGGGAGTTAGAGCCTCCCTTGCTTAGAAGACAAATTTAAACTGTATGAGAGGCCAGAGGACAGACAGAGAAAAGGCCTGAGCCCCAAGAAGAGTAGGACAGTTGTGGACTAGAGAATTCAGGAGACTCTCCTACGACCCAAGCAGGGAAATGCAAAGGGACATGGCCTTAGTGGAGACAGTGAAGAGGCCACTGAGGCCAGAATGGAAGGTGCATGTGAGAACGGGGACAGGCAGATGGGCTGGTTGGGTGACACTGAAGCGCCCTTTAACACCAAGCTAAAGAACTGGGATTTTGTCCAGAGCGCAAGGAAGAGCCCCTGAATGTTTCCGAGCCAGAGAATGAGATGATGCAGAGTTTGAGAAGAGGTTAAAATACTTTCATCAGGAGGTGAGTTTTCACGTCTCTGAGTCAGAGGCCCTACCATGAAATTCACCATTTCCCTCCTTCGTCCAAGCGCTGACATCTGTTTCAGCTAATGATACACGTAAGCACTAAAGTCACCTCCCCCGGTGGCTCTCTGACATGGTACCTGGTGTTAGTTTCTTCACAGTACTTATCACCTTTGGAAATGAACTCTGTTTGGCACTTGTTTACTTCCTTTTTCTCCTGTGGTCCTTAGAATCTAAGCAGAATGGGGTAGGTGGGGCATGTCTCCTCTTTGCTATTTAGTCCCTAACACCTAGGACAGCACTGGGCTGGAGGCAGAGGCTCCCTGTGTACTTGTGGGATGAATGAATAAGCGGATTGATAAATGGATAAATGGTACTACCGTTTTCTCAGCCACCCTGGCCCCTCGACTCGTCCGTCTTCGTCCTCTGCAGGATCCAGTTGCTCTCTCCCATGTCTATGGATATGATCTCGGCATCTCTCCCTGTCCTCCTCCTCCCCCTTTGCATTTTACACCTTGATCCTCTCAAACAATTCTAAACTCCTAAAAGACAGAGGCTCCTTGTTATCATTTCCCGGTGTGGCTTAGTACAGGGCCTGGGCAATACCAATTCCCACTGATCCAGTCTTACAGTTTTCCAAGTGCTTTTTACACCGTCCTGGTATACATAGGACTCGAACCTCAATTCTCTTCTCCAAACTGCACACGATACACTAACGCAACAATTATTCCATTATTATTCTGATGTATGCATAATTGCTGATAAATGAATGGATGGATGCTGAAAGTGCTCAAGATCCATTGTAGAGGGAGAAACTGGAAACAGGAAGGCTATTGGGGGAAGATGTTGGTCCATATAGAGAAGAGGAGAGTGAGTGAAGGGGTTGCAGTGTGGAAAAGCCAAAAGTGGGGGCTAGGGAAGGTTGACTCCTCGCTCACTCTGTCCCATGTGTCAAGTACTCCGTCCCGCTTGTCTTGTCACTTAAGACAGATGTGGTCAGGAGAAGACACTAGAGATGAAGTTAAAGGGGCAAGGAGATTCTGAGTCCAAAGGAGACATTATTTATTGGTTTGTGAACTCTTGTATTTCTAAGCAAAAAGTATTAACTGTATAAGCCATTCCACTGGACAGAAGTTGCAAGAGGACAGGGGTACCTGGGTGGCTCAGTTGGTTAAGCATCTGCTTTCGGCTCAGGTCATGATCCCGGGGTTCTGGGATGGAGCCCTGGGTTAGGGTCCCCACTCCGTGGGGAGTCTGCTTCGCCCTCTCCCTCTGCCTGCTGCTCCCCCTGCTTGTGCTTGCGCTTTCTCTCTGACAAGTAAATAAATAAAATCTTTAAAAAAAAAAAAAAGTAATTGCAAAGGACAGGGGCACCTGGCTGGTTCCCTTCATGGAATGTGCAACTCTTGATCTTAGGGTTGTGAGTTCTACCCCATGTTGGGTATATAGATTCCTTAAAAATAAGAAAATTTTTAAAAAGTTCAAAAAAAAAAAAAAAAGAAATGTCAAAGGACAAAGAAATATAAAGAAAATATAAAATGAAAATCACCAGTTTTTTCACCATCCAGAAAGTCATTCTAACATTTGATGTACATCCTTTTAGACTACATAAACATAAATATAAGTACATACGCACCTATATTTATGTATTTATATAATTGTATTATATATGTTTATATATTTTGTATGTATTGTATAAACAGTATTTGTATTTTATATATGTAAGTAGACACACACTTTTTTTTTAATAAAATGGAATTCATATAGTTTTGTAACCTGCTTTTTGTTCACTTAATAATATGTAGTGAACACAAAGGAAATTTTATAAGCCCAAAGGGCAGTTTGAAAAGATAACCTTTGGGATAAACAGGAAGCCAGAGAAGATATATGAGCATAAAGTGAGTGGCTAAGTTCTGTGGTTTTGATAAATATTATTAAAGCAAATAAATCTTAGATGTTCTGCCAGGTTAGGTAATTATTAGCTCTCTATCAGCAAGGTCACTAATTCATAGACTCACAGGATGTTGGTCTTAAAGAAGCTTTTGAGATGATCTAATTCCATCCCCTTGACTTAGGTATTGAGAAACTACAAACCCAGAGACATTAACTAATGTGCCCACAGAGGCCTGACTGGTGAGCCACCGAGCTGGAATGAGAACAGAGCCTTGACTCCCATTCCAGTGCTCTTGCCACTAACCTATGCTGATCAACAGTGGATACATTCTTCAGCCACAGGCCCTGATGTGTTGAAGGGAACAGGGAGAGACGAGGCCCCAAACCCAGTTCTCTGGGTGTATAATATCATTGGAGCGGTGTGTGTTAAGAGGGCAGCAAAATGTCCTCAGGCAGGTCACGGGGGAGGCACAGAACAGAGTCCTTAAGAGGGGTTGACTCTGATGTCAGACCACCAAGACACCAAACAAATCTTGCTTCCATTATTGACCCTACTGCATGACTTTAGGCACTTGACTTAAACCTTCTTGCCTCATTTTCTCATCTGTCAAAAGCAAATAATAGTAGTATCTCCCACATCAGATTGCAGTGAGATCTAAGAGATAATGCACACCAACAGTTTAGCAAGGTGTTTGTCATAGGGAAAGAGTTCAGTAAATGTGAGCCCTCGTGATTATTAATGCTATGGCGTTGAAGGTCAGTGTTCTCGCAGGCTTTAAAAAGAGCGTAAGGGAACATCACAGCTGTCCTTGACCGCGACATCTGTAGGGAAAAGGGACTTAGAAGCCCAACTATGGAGCTGTGTGAGCCGTGTCTGTTACGAGGGCAGGAATCAAGAGAGACTATTGCCCAAAGGAGGCCATGTGGCCTGGAGTGGAGCTGTAGGCAGCTGGGGACTCAGAGACTTTCCGGGACTCTCACTGAAATTCCCCCCTGGGATATAAAAGTGAGGCCATCCTCATACTCCCTGGGCTACCCAATTATTATACAAATCAAAGATCTAATTTTTCCCCCTCGTTTTTCAACCTATTTAAAAGATAAGCAACTGGGGCACCTGGGTGGCTCAGTGGATTAAGCTTCTGCCTTGGGCTCAGGTCATGATCCCAGGGTCCTGGTATAGAGCTTCAAGTCAGACTCCCTGCTCGGTTATTAATAAATAACTGTAAAAGCTCGGTGGGGAGTCTGCTTCTCTCTCCTTTACTGCCTCTCCTCTCCACTCATGCTCTCTCTCTCTCAAATGAATAAATAAAGTCTTAAAAGAAATAAGGAAAACACTCAAGTTGTCTAATGGAAGTCAGGAAAACAGGTGTAAAGAACAGAGGGGACAAATAAAACACAAACAGCAAAATAGTAGAATGTAAGCTCAGCGTACTGATAATTACATTAAACGTAATTTAAAAGAGATAGATTGGACAAGAAAAGCAAGACCCTAGTATATGTTGTGTACAAGAAACAACTGTAAATGTAAATACAGAGATAGATTAAAAATAAGATGAACAGATGCACCATGCAAACATTAATCAAAAGAAAGCTAAGTAGCAATATTCATATCAGGCAATACAGACCACAGAACAAGGGATATGACCAAAGATAAAGACAGACATTTCACAATGATGAAGGGGCGAATCATCAAGAGGACACACCAGACCTAAACACTGCTACACTTAACAGAGCTTTAGAAATCATGCAGCAAAAACAGATGCAATGGAGGGGCAGCTGGGTGGCTGACTCTTTCCATTAAGCATCTGATTCTAGATCTTAGCTCAGGTCTTGATCTCAGGGTCAGGCCCTACATTGGTTCCATGCTGGATGTGGAGCCTACATAAACAAACAAACAAACAAAAACTAAAAGGAGAACCAGCTAAATTCCAAGTGTAGTTGAGGACTTCAACACTCTTTTCTCAGTCATTGATCAAAAAGTAGATAGACAAGGACAGAGAGGACTTGAATAACATTGTTAATCAACTTGGCCTGAACTTTCATAACACTCCACCCAAAACAGCAGAACATATATTTTTTTTTCCAAGTGCACATGAAATATTCACCGAGACAGACCATACCTGAGGCCATAAAATTCAGTCTCGATAAATTTAAGGGAGCAAAACCACACAAAGTATGTTCCATGACCACCATAGAATTAAACTAGAAATCAGTAATAGAATGATATATTTTGGAAACTAAATCTTCTAAATTAAATTAATTAACTAAACAAATACAAAAGGCAATCATAAGGGAAATCAGAATATGTTCTGAAAAGAATGAGACTGAAAACACAACCTATCAATAATTTGTGGGGTGTTTACAGGGAAACTCAGATTAGATTATATTAGAAAAGAAGAAAGTACAAAAGCACTGACAGATTTTTACCTTAAGAAACTAGAAAAGGGGGCGCCTGGGTGGCTCAGTGGGTTAAGCCGCTGCCTTCGGCTCAGGTCATGATCTCAGGGTCCTGGGATCGAGTCCCGCATCGGGCTCTCCGCTCAGCAGCGAGCTTGCTTCCCTCTCTCTCTGCCTGCCTCTCTGTCTACTTGTGATCTCTCTCTGTCAATTAAATAAATAAAATCTTTAAAAAAAAAAAGAAAGAAACTAGAAAAGAAAGAACAAATTGAGCCCAAAGTAAATGAGAGGAGGGAAAAGGAAATATGAGTGGTAATCAATGTAGTAGAATATGAACGCACTGTACAGAAAAATCAATAAAATCAAAAGCTAGTTCTTTGGAAAATATAAATAACATTGATAAATTTCTAACCAGACTGATTAGAAGAAAAACAAGGAAAGACAAAATTTACTAGTATCTGGCATAGGAGAGGGAACACTACTCTAGGTCCCAGGGTCATAAGATGATCATAAGGAAGCATTATGCACAACTTTATGCTAAACAGTTCAGCAACCCTGATGACACAAACAAGTTGTGTGAAAGATACAGACTACCAAAGCTCACTTAAGAGGAAATAAATAACTGTAATAGCTCTATATCCACTAAAAAACTGAATTTGGTTAAGGAAGAAATATACTGTTGGATCCTATTGGCTAGTATTTTGGTGAGAATTTTCACATCTGTGTTCATCAAGGATATTGGTCTGTAATTCTCTTTTTTGATGGGATCCTTGTCTGGTTTTGGGATCAAGGTAATGCTGGCCTCATAAAATGAGTTTGGAAGTTTTCCTTCCATTTCAATTTTTTGGAACAGTTTCAGGAGAATAGGAATTAGTTCTTCTTTAAATGTTTGGTAGAATTCCTCTGGGAAGCCGTCTGGCCCTGGGCTCTTGTTTGTTGGGAGATTTTT
The DNA here is from genome assembly GCF_922984935.1 of Meles meles. Lineage (NCBI taxonomy): Eukaryota > Metazoa > Chordata > Mammalia > Carnivora > Mustelidae > Meles > Meles meles. The sequence goes on along the minus strand of NC_060078.1, from coordinate 68,420,271 downwards.
GATGACTGTTTCAATCTCCTTACTGGTTATGGGTCTGATCAGGTTTTCTATTTCTTCCTGGTTCAGTTGTGGTAGTTTATATGGGTTAAGGAAGAAATAATACCAAGTCTATACAATCTCTTAAAGGAGTTAGAAGAGCCAGGAACTCTTCCTAAATCACTTTATGAGAGCTGCATTATCCTGATACAAATACCAGAGAAGACCAGAGACCATATCCTCATAAACATAGTACAAAGATCCATAACGAAATGCTAGCAAGTCAAACCCAGCAATACTTAAGAAAGATACTATGTCGTGGTCAAGTGGGGTTTATCCCAGAAATGCAAGGTTTGATCAGCACTCAAAAATCAGTCTACGTCCCAGAACCTGGCTGGCGCAGTGAGTGGAGTCCATGACTCTTGATCTTGGGGGTTGTGAGTTCAAGCCCCACAGTGCATGTAGAGATTACTTAAATAAATAAAATTTTGAAAAAAAATCAATCCCTGTAATGAAATTAAGAAAAGAACTCCGTTTGCAATGGCATGAAAACACATAGGAGTACATTTAATGACAGAAGTGCAAGGCTTATACACTTAAACCTACAAAACTGTTGAAATAAGGAAGATCTAAGTAAATGGGACGATGTCCCATGTTCATGGACCAGAAGACTTAACATCGTTGGGGTGGCAGTACTCCCCAAACTGACCTACAGATTCAACACACACCCGATCAAAATCCCAGCTGATTTTTTGGCAGAAATTGACAGGCTGCTACTAAAATTCAAAAGACCCAGGACAGCCAAAATAATCTTGAGAAAGAAGAACAAAGAAAGACTTACACTTCCCAATTTCAGAACTTACTACAAAACTAAAATAATGAAGATAGTGCGGTACTAAATCTCAATAATAAAACATATAACTCACTTAAAGAAAATTTTCTTTAAAAAAAAAGATTTTATTTATTTATTTGACACAGAGAGAGAGACAGTGAGAGTAGGAAGACAAGCAGGGGGAGAGGGAGAAGGAGAACCCTGCTAAGCAGGGAGCCTGATGCAGGGATGGATCCCAAGACCCTGGGATCATGACCTGAGCCAAAGGCAGACGTTTACTCAAGTGAGCCACCCTAAATTTCCCTAAAGAAAATTTTCAATAGATACTTTACTAAAGAAGATCTACGAATGGCCAGTAAGTACATGAAGTAATTGTTAACATCATTAATAGCCATAGAAATAAAAACTAACAATCTAATGAGTTACCGCTATCTACTACCAGAATGGCTAAACTCAAAACAAAACAAAACAAAAAAACCCTAATATACTAAATATAAACTAGAATATAGAGCAAATGGAACTCTCATTCATTAATGGTAGGAATGCAACTTAACATGTGACCAGAAATATGTCCACAGATGTCCATAGCAGCTTTATGCGTAACAGCCAAAAGCTAGAAACAACCCAGCAAATGCAAAGGGGCACAAAGAAATTTTGCAGGTCAATAGAATAGCCCACATTTTAATTGCAGTGATGTCAACATGCCTGTATGTATACATTTGTCAAAGCTCATTTAATCGTAAAATTTAAATAAGTGAATTTCATAATATGTAAATTATATCTTAGTAAAGCTAATTTTTAAAGATAATGAACATCATTATTTAATTCCCATCATGATAGTGCTCTAGGGGCAGGCATAAGTACTAAGGGAACATTTATTATGGAATCCTGAAATCTGGGAAGGTTTCCCTGAAGAAGTGAAATCATGAGTGAGGTACTAAGAAGATCCAAAATGAGCAGGTGAAGAAGGGGGAAAATGAAGCAGAGGAAGGAATGTGTGCAATGGCCCTGAGGCTTGAATCCTCTCCATAGCAGCCTTTCCAATAGAAATCCCACTCTGCTTGTCCAACCCTCACACCAGTGGGTAGTTCATGGCTGTAATTATTGTAATTAATAATCATGACCGCTATTCATTGGAAGACTTACTGTGTCTTTGACTTCACACCAGGCAATTATTCCTCTTCAAAATTGTACCCACAAAGTAGATTCAATTAATATACCCCTTTTATAGATAAGAACTTCAAAGTTTAGAGACATGAAGTAATTTGTCCATGTCCACACATACAGCAAATGCCAGAGCCAGAATCACACCCAGGCTTATGAAACTCTAGCCCCTGATTCCCTAGACCCCACTCTATACAACTTCAGTCAGACAACTCATTGACTCTCCTCTGGTGGCCACACATCTCGATGTTTCCCTGCTCTTTCTCATTTGACATAGTTTCCCATCCCTTTGTTGTCCATTATCTGTAAACACACTGGTTTGTCCACATCCTTCTTGAAATTCAGCTCCCAACCCAACGGCCCGGGAATCATGTTGGAAGAGAAGGCTGTCAAGTTAATGAACTCTTGCCATGAGATCTTTTGAAACCCGATTCTGAAGAACAAACAGATTTCGTAACTATGAAATCTATAGACACAGAGACACACAACTTCGTTTTCTGCGAAAGTGTGGTATGGAGGAAAGAGTATGGCTTTGGGAGTCCAGTGCGAGTTAGGGATCCTGGCTCCGACATCCACAGGCTCGAGCTATGTAACCTTAAGCTGGATATGTCACCTCTCTGTTTTCTCACCTGTAAACAGGCCTAACAGTATCCACTAACAGTATCCACCGTGAGAGAACATATGCAAAATACCCAGCATCCAGCCAGTCCATTGTAAGCGCTTTTTAAAAGATCTTTTTAAAGGTTCTAACTCATTAGGTTCCCTGGGCTGGCAGCTATGCTTCCTTATTCTAAGTCTACTCGAAGGCTGGAAATAATTTTTGATTTTTTTTTATCTTCCTCCCATAGAGATATATTTGAGGCTCGCTATCTGAGAGCTTTTTCCTCTCAAACAGCACATTTTCTCCTGGCTGCTAGAGCGGCCCCAAATGAAAAGTGTACAGATGCTTCAAGGGTTTATTTTAAGCTCCCACCTAGTGGCTTCTTGGTTTCTGTAAACTTCAAAAGTGAATGGTGGTGAGTATGTGGGTGGGAAGCGATTTGATCTACTGCTATAAATAAATACTACCAGAATATTAAATTTAGGTACCATAATTCATCCCCTTAGGGTGCTCACTGGTGGTAGGACAAGACCAGTAGGGTTGAATTTCATTGTGCCCAGGCTATGTGGTGGTCTCCTGGGCTTTCTTATCCAATACTCAGTTGGCCAGAATTAATTGAGTCCTTTACATGGCAAGTTAGCCAAATGTATGGCAGGATCCCTGCCCCTTCTAGCTGAAACTGCCCCATCTACAGCCCTGCTCAGAGAGTCTGTCCTAAGCAGGTCTCTGAACTTAGAAGAAATGGATTGGTCCCAGAATGGACACCTGACGTAAGGGCAGTTAAACTGTGACTAATAGGGTGATGGGGTGACATGCACTCTGACCAATAGGGTAGCAGTCGTTAAATCTAGGAAACTTGTTTCCTCTAGGATTGGGAAAGAATTGGCAAATGGCATGGGCTAAAGGAGCTTATGTGTAGAGGATGGCACAGGTCTTGAGAAAGATGAAGAGCCCAGCTTCTGGTTCTGACAGTTTTTTATTCCCAGTTTTCATTCATTCACTCCTTTACTCAGTACTTACTAAATACCCACTATGGGGGTGCCTGGGTGGCTGTCATTGGGTGTTTGCCTTCGGCTCGGGTCATGATCCCAGGGTCCTGGGATCAAGCCCCACATGGGGCTCCCTACTGGGTGGGAAGCCTGTTTCTCCCTCTCCCACTCCCCCTGCTTGTGTTCCCTCTATCCCTATGTCTTTCTCTGTCAAATAAATAAATAAAATCTTAAAAAAAAAATACCCACTATGAATCAGGCCCACAGTGGGTCTCTCTCTAAGATTTATGTTAATTAATTAGTTTATTTTTGAGAGAGAGCAAGCAAGCGAGCATTTGAGCTGGGGGGAGGGGCACAGGGAGAACAAGAGAGAATCTCAAGCAGACTCCCTGCTGAGCAGGGAGCCCAATGCAGAGCTCGATTTCAGATCTCAGGACCATGAGATCACAACCTGAGCTGAAATCAAGAGTCAGAGGCTTATCCCACTGAGTCACCCAGGCACCCCCTGCATCCCTCTTGAAATGCAATGTAATCTCTCCTGGTGCTTCTTGTCTGGAGAAGAGAGACATTAATAGAATGATCATGGATAAATAATCTTTAAACTTTGGTGAAATATGAAGAAAGAAATATAGATAGGGAGCTAGGAAAGATGAACAGAGATGTCTGACCTAGTCTGTGAGTCTGGGAGGGGTTCCCTAGAGAGGGGAAGTTTGAGCTAAGACATGAAGACCAGTGGGAGTTATTTAGTTGAAGGGTGAATTGAGGGAGAAATGTGTTCCAGGCAGAGGAATTAGCATGCGTGCTCCATCCATTCAACACTGAGCAGCACCTGAGAAGCACCTGCTAGAACCTGGGGGAACCGGAGCTAAGGGATCCTGCCTTCATGGAGTTCATAAGTACTAATAACTGTCACTGGACTTTCTGTTCCAGACTGGAGCAGTGATGGATATCTAGGCATGGAGGCACATCCCTCACATCTGGTGTGTAGACATCAGGAGCGGCTGTACTGGGGTTTGAGCAATCCATCCATCCCTTCCAGGGTTCTGCCCATGAAAGATTACCAGCAGCAGAATACAGGGCTGAAGTGGAGGGCAGTGCCAGAGACTAAAGGACAAGGAATGAGGGCGCTAGCCATGGGGCTTGGGGTCTAGACAGGGTTTACTTCAGAAAGAATACAGATCTTAGCAGAGTTACTGAGAAGGCAAAGGAACCCAGTCCCATGGATGAATCCTTCAGAGTGAGATGGAAAGTTGCAACACTGAGGAGAAACAGGCTTCTCTCCACATGTTTTTATGTACCACCTCATTCCGTAAATGCATCGTAGTATGTCTAATCTTTACCACCTAAGGGTTGATATGTTTTATGTGTTTTTTTTAAATTTTTTAAAATATTTTATTTATTTGAGAGAGATAGCGAGAGAGAGCATGAGCAGGGGGGAGAGGGAGAAGCAGGCTTCCTGCTGAGCAGGGAGCCTGATGCGGGGCTGGATCTCAGGACCCTGGGATCATGACCCGAGTCAAAGGCAGACATTTAACCAACTGAGCCACACAGGCGCCCCTAAAGAAAATTTTCAATAGTTACTTTACTAAAGATCTATGAATGGCAGACGCTTAACCAAAGGCAGACGCTTAACTGACTGAGCCACCCAGGCACCGCCTGTCTTGTGCTTTTTTTTTAAGTCACTGTGGAAATGGAAGTAAAAGAAAAAGAGAGTTGGGAAATTTCAATGGAAACAAATAACATGCCATAAAGTCATTGCAGACAGTTGTATAATTGTCACAAAGTAGGCGAAAACTTTTGTTCCGGGCTGCCTAATGAGCAGGGAGGGAAACAGGGCAGGCATGAGCTTTACTGGTGTTGGGAAGAGAAACCACCCGCATTTCGGAGAGTTAGGGCCTCTAAGGTACGGAGACCTGGGCGGCATTTTTCCCTGATGCTCCCAGGAAGGAGACTCAGGGGCGCACAGAGCTTCTGCCAGCACGCTGGCGTGTGGCTGCTCAGACATTTCCAGCCCCCAACGGGCCCGGCTCAGGAGCCAGGGTGAAGCTGAAGGGGCTCACCCGCAGACCCAGCTGGGACACAGAACAGGGGAGAACTGCTCACTCTGTTCTCCCAGCATTGGTGCTGGACACCAACAAAGGTGGTTCTTTGCCATCTGGGGATGAAGGAGCCAGACACCACCACCTCGAATTCCCCACCCGGTACTGGAAGCCAGTGCGAAGTTGGTCTTGACACAAAAGGAGTTGTAATTAATGAGATTATTAAGGGAGTGAGAGTCAAAAAGCCATCCCCAGCTGTGGGGCTTCACTTGGCTTACCCCCCAGTGACTCATTGGCTTATGAGCAATCCTCATATGCCTGATTTAGAGGACTTACTCACCCTTCAGAGAAAGACTTTAATGCAATAAAGCAAATGTCAGCAAGTGGGACGCAGCTTAGCACATCACCCCAGCCTGCACCCAGCTTTCCCCTCTCCGGCTCTCCCTGCTCCAGGCCTCTCCAGTCACTCAGCGCCCGCACAGGTTCCGGGTCACATGCCAAGGCCAAGAAGAGGTTCAGGGATTTTAAAGTCCCAGAAGGGACTCAGGCATCAACTAGACCAAGCCCAGGAGGATTTTGGTCCAGAGAGGTTATTAGAGGTTAGCACCAAAGTTATAGAGTTAGGGGCAAGGTGAGGCCTAGAAGCCAGGGCTGCCCTCGCCGGTCCAACAATCTTCCCTCCACTTTCCGTGAAAGTCCTGCTTGGATTATTATGCAGAGCGGCACAAGGGGAAGGGAACACAGCCTCTCTAAGTGTGGGTAGCTTTCTTACCTGAGGGCTTGCCAAGGAAATCTGCGAAGGGAGAGTGGTGAAAAGGAAAGGCTTGCCGAGAGCGAGGCCTCAAGTCAAGCCTTCGAGGTGAGATGTTTAGAAAGAGCTGGGCTACCCTGGGCTAGGCCACCATCTTGCGGACGTGGTAACTGACGGGGAAGCTGTCTCTTTGGGCCCCCCAGAACTGAGGGGTATGTTTGGAATTCCCACATCAGGTCCTGATTAGGAAACAGCCCCAAGAGCTACGCTGGGGCAGAGGCCTCGCCAGGTGTGGGAAGAACTCAGTATTATTCCTTTCTTCCTCCACCAACAGAGGAAAAGAACTCAGTGGACAAGTCGATCCAGGTTGGGATTTAAGCCCACTCATTGACTGAGGGAATTACCTGAGAGAAATTAGTTCCAGGGGTGGAAAACAAGGTGGGGGGGGGCAGGCACTTAGGGTGAACTGTCACCTAGTTCACTTCTCTGTCCCTTGGGCATTTTTCCAGCCTTTTCTGAGTGTGTCTGCCATGTGCCTGGCACTAGGAGGCTGACCACAAGCTTTGCATTCACGTTTGTTATGATCAAGGGCCTTGAGCTTTATTTAAGGAACCTTGGGGAACCTCTAACTCGTTTCACTGATGAAGCATCTAAGGTTCAAGAACACTTTGCCTAGGCGCCTGGGTGGCTCAGTGGGTTAAAGCCTCTGCCTTCGGCTCAGGTCATGATCCCAGGGTTCTGGGATTGAGCCCCACATCGGGCTGTCTGCTCGGTGGGGAGCCTGCTTCCCTTCCTCTCTGCCTGCCTCTGCCTACTTGTGATCTCTGTCTGTCAGATAAATAAAATCTTAAAAAAAAAAAGAACACTTTGCCTGGGCTCATGGGAGGCAAGAGCCCTGAGCGGGTGGGTGCTCCGACCACCTCTCCATGTGGCCAGCACCTGGAGTTTCCTTTTGCAAGTGAGCTTAGGGAAGCCTCTGGGCTGGAAAGCAACATTCTGTTAAAATCACCAGCTGCAAGCAGATACAGTTTCGATTTTCGGCCTTATTACCCCAACTCACCCACACGAAGCGGTGCTTTTTTCTTTTCATCTTTTTATTTTGCACTATAAAACAACAACAACAACAACAACAACACCCAGTAACATACTTCACATTCATATGGATTTTAGGAAATTATTGCCTTTTCCCCTGGAGAAAGAACCAACGGACAAAAAGAAGTACCACATTACAAAATCTGCAAACTGCAGAAGTCCACAGCGTGAAGACAACCCCAGGGGCAGGGAAGAAAACGTGTGTCACAAGAGACGAGACAAGCACACATGAAGGATGGCAGGCTGGGGAGACGATCATGTCAACGCCACTGACCCGGACGTGGCGGGTCCCTTGTTCTCTTGGCACCCACTGTCGCCCCCTCAGAGGGGTGATTTTTGGTCTAAGGTCCGAAGAACTCTTTTCAAACGACACAAGAGATGCTTTGAGGAGAGGGGGCAACGAGAAAGGTTCAAGTATGAATAAGGAATCATGCGAAGTCCGAAGTCAGGGAAGAACCCACAGTGGAAAGGACACCCAGGTAGGTCGACATCTCGCTACTTCAACCATCCGCCTCCACCCCGGACCCAAGAGGGAGTCTCGGAAACGCGGGAGGGTTCAAGCCAGCATCTAGATGGCGTCCCTCCAAGCCCTAGAGAGGTTATTTTCCTGACTGGGCGGTGATCAGCTTATGCCCTGAAGCAACAGATACAGAGACTGCCAAAGTTAAAAAAGTAAGGTGGAAATTGTGCTTCCTTCAAAACGAGTTGGTTGCGTCACTGCCTTTTCTCCCGGTCTAGCAACGGCTCTCTCCCATGCTGCCGTGGGCATATATTGCCTTGCGCTTGAAATGAAAAGGCGAGCTTGGAGGTGCAGGGCCCGGGCGGTCCTGAGAGGGCAGGGGGTCTGAAGTACAGTAGTCGGCACGCATTGTGCTCTCATCATGGCTTGGGCTTCCTTCGGTCCCCAAAACCTATCCCCACTGTCAGCATGAAGCTCGTTTGCAAGCCTGGTGACCGCTCACTGTCCCGCTGGGACAGCGGGACAGAGTGAGGTTTTCAGTATTGCACAGGTTATGAAATGTCCACGAGTTTAAAAAAAAAGCAGAATCACAGTTGTTCTTGGGGCTGGGCCAGCTCCCCCATCCCGGGTTTAGCAGGACGTGGCCGTGGCCATGGGACTCCTGCCAAGCTCCGAGACTGTCGAGTGAGTGGGCATGGGCGCCAGCACCGAGGTAGGGAAGGTGCAGTAGGAAGCCTGCAGGTCAGGGCTCAGTGTCTGCAAATGGGCTACGAAAGACGAGCCGGCTGCCTCCCCTGGGCAGGAGGGAGCCTGGGGCGTAGAAGGCAGGATCTCAGACTCATACTGCAGGAGCTGGCCCATGAAGCCGAAGTTGGGTGAGACCACACTCCGCCGCTGCTTGATGTAATCGAAGGCGTCCTTCAGGCGGAACTGCTTGGCCTTCATAAGGTAAGCCATGCAGATGGTGGGAGAACGGGAGATCCCAGCCTCACAGTGGACCAGGACCTTGCCTCCCTTTTCCCTGACACAATCTGGAAGGAAGAAAAGAGGGTGAGGATGAGTAGGGACTGGAAACCAAAGGCAAGGCCAAGATATGAGAATTCAACACAAAAGTGACTAAGTCCTCAAAATGTCACACCTGTCCAAGAGCTGAGGTTCCCACGTAGTCTTTTTAATGCCCACTGGCAAGGACAGAGCTTATGAGGGCCCCAAGTGTCTATCCCCCTGTAGTGCCTTTCCAATCTTCAGAGGTGCTGCCCTGGTTCCCAGGATACTTGCACAGATTCTGCCCCTGAAGGTGCTAGATCTGGGGAAAGAATCCTTTCCTGGAGATGCCATCTTCACTTGGGTTCCACAGATGGGTTTCAAGAGGGCAGCGTCAGAAAATCCTTGACATTACGTGCAAATTTCTTGGGTAGGTACATTTTTCTGAGGGTCCCAGGTTCAAAGACTGACTCAGAAAAGCAATTCCTGCCTCTTGGGATCTGATTCTCAGTGGGAGGACCCAGCCCCTCTCCTGCTAGAGGCCTGCCAGCCTCCCTGGGCACCCTGTCTGGCTGTGCCAGGGCGGGATGCTTGGCTCAGCTCCCAGGGTTCCCACCACCAAACACACAATAAATAGTGCACAACCACTAATTACAGCCCTGGCCAAGTGACGCTTACTAGACCGGAGGATAGAAATGGCTTTCGCAAACTCCATCTTGCACAACAACGGGAGTCACTGCTGTAAAGCTACCATGGGTTGGCGTTCTTTAGCTCAATAGGACAAGGGGGTGCCCTCCTTTTCTATTCCACTCCTATTTCCGCTCCTATTCTATTCCACTCTATTCCCCGGCCCTGAGAGAACTACAACAGTTAAAAACGAGGGCCAAGAGGTTATGCATAAATATACACATCAGTTAAAAACCACAAAAAACAGTCTTTCCAATCCCCTCTCTCGCTAGTGAGGAAACAATTACAACAGTACAACACAGGAAGTCTGATGTACCTGGTCCTATGTAAAGCCACAATGTGCAAAAACACTTAAGATTCTGAAGGGCAAATAAAGTCAGCTCCCTTACCCAGATCCCTCCTCCAGTTTAAGAAGTTTGCAAATGAATCTGTAAAATCTAAAAGATCAAGTTTCTGAGGAGTCAGGGAGGAAGCCCGGAGTTTCCCCAACAGAACAAAAGTCCCAAAGGACAGCTCAGTGTAGCTCATTAGAGGTACCCCCACCTTAGTCTGACTCAAAAGAAAAAAATTTCCTGTAAATGAGTTCAAAGGGGACCCCAGCCCTTAGGATTGTAGGGTCATGACCCCAATTTTCCTTCGCTCCTTATAGATGAGCTTTTAATTGCTTAGTACCATGACCAAGAAAGCAAAGGACCTAGACTGTGTTGCTCCTGCTTTGCCCCTCAGGGCTTGTCTACCATGGGGGCCCTCCCGGGACCCTCCCCTGGGAAGGGGCCAAGAGCATGGTATGGGCTCAGTCCCCACCTTTTACCAGCAGGCAAGAAGTCTGGGGAAAAGCATCCTGTGCTCTCAGGAGGCTGTGGGTTCGGTTGTGTACACAACACACAGGATGGGGAGGGAGGCTTCTGAGAAATGGATGGGGGTGGGTTTCATGACCTCACTGAGTAGTTATCTAGGTAATTAAACAACAGGTAGAGAAGGGCAAGGCATTCCCAGGGCCAGGGAGACAACGTCAAGGGTTTCCCATTCTGAACCCATCATCTGGGCAGCCTCTTAGAGATCCAAAGGGATCCTCTAAGCCTCTGGGCTTAGAGGACCAGGATAAGCTCAGCCTCCAGCCTCTGGTGACTTTCCCAGTGGGTTTCCTATAGAGGTGAAACCAGTGTGATGAGCACAGGGCCCACCATGTGGCTGAAGGGAGTCCCCTTAATTGCTACCTGCCCTACATAGTTACTGCTGGGCTCAACACCTGCCCTTCCCCCCTCCAAAAGTCCTCAAAACAAGATAAAGGAAAATCACATCTCAGCTTCAACAAGTATGCATGTTAAAGGGAAAGAAAGGCAAGGCCACAAGGTTGGGGAGTGGTACTTGCAAATCTGAAACAGAAAAGAGTCACCCTCGCTGCCAGGAGGCAGAGGGAGGAGGGGAAAGAGAAGCTGTCAAATGTGGGAACAGTCCAGCCTGTGCTGAAGAGGCAGAAACCCAAGGCCCAGAGCCCTTTCCAGGCCTGCCCAGGGGAGAAAACGATAACCGCCTAACACAACATACAAAAGATGCCAACTTCCCTATGCACAGAGCACGGAGCTCGGTCAAATGCTATCTTTAATCCAAAATTAGCTGAAATGCAAAACAAATTGCCCCTAAAGCAGTCTGCCAAAAACTGTGAAAAGCTGCCAGGGCCCTCGGGGCTCGGTGTGTAAGAAGTGTTCTCTCAATCCTTCTGCTGGCTTTCTAAAAATGCCCCAGCCTACGTCGGAGCACCGCGAGGACGGATCTTTCCCTCCCTGGCTTCCCTGGCACAGAGCATCACGCACGGACACGCTCTGCTTCCCACCCAGCTCGGAAAAACAACAAGAACAGCAGTGAGTACTGCCATAAAATAATATTAATTCATTTATCTTGCAAATTAAAGCTCCTATTAATAGCAGCTCGTGTCCTCCCCTCCGCCTCTTTGGTGGCTGCATCCCCTCCTGGCTCCAGCTCCTGCTGATGCACCAACGAGACACCGTCCTTGGCAAAGGCAGCCCCCGTCAGTCCCGCAGAACCGAGAGCAAGGGCTCCCAGACGCAGAGGGCGAAGGACTGAACCTACCAATGAAGTCTATTGCTTCTTGAAAGTGGGAGCTGATGTCGGCTGTGTGGCTGTCTTCCACGGGGATCCATTTGTAGTGTAAGTGGGTGGCGCAGGCCTCGGAAAGCCGCCGGGAGACGTTCAGCAGGGCGGTGATGTGCAGGTTGGCGAGGAACTCGCACTTGGACGCATGGTAGGCACTTCCAAGGTAGAGGAACGGGAGGATTTCAACCGGGCCACCCTGGAGGGAGAGGCAAAGGATACCCAGGAAATCGTGGATTAGCTTGCTCCTTCAGGAGAGGAAACAAAACCATCCTGACCTACTTGTTGTCAGGTGGGAGGTTCCCTTTCTGGTTTCCAGGTGGACAGTTGGGCTCCAGGGTAGTTCAGCCCAGATTGTGGGTGGAGCCTCCATTCTGGCAAACTCTCTACCCGCTGTTGCTGCCTTGCGACTCTCAGTGACGGCAAAGCCCACACAGCAAAGATTTCTCGTTTCCGTACACATATTGAGGTGAGAAACGCTAGCAGCCTTCCTGTACCGACAAGGATGAGAAGATGGGCACAGAAGGGGAAGAACCGAGAGGCTCCCGCTCACATTCCCATGGCCCGACATCACTTAGGACGAGCCTTCTAACCTCAGGGCAGCCTTTGTTTCTTTCGAGATGAAACAGGTTAAAAACGCTACAAGACGAGCCCCCCCCCCCCCCTTTGCAGTCTGGGTATCTTCATGGTGTATTTCATCAAAACTAGAACACCAATGACTGACCTCAAGATACATGTGGGTTTCGGAGAGGTCAGAGTGTGCCCCCAGCGCGGATGCTTCTTGGAAGTAGAAATGACCACTGTTTACCCAGAATCCTTAAAGAAAGGCTATGAAGCCCAGGGGAGAGGGGCTTCTCCTCCCCTTATCTTCCTCACGTGGGACTGAGGGCTCGTGAGAGATGCTTACATCATCACCCTTTTGGAAGGCCACCCACACACCAGGTTTTCAGTTAAGGAGGCTCCCAATTAGAAGCTGAGACCATCTACCCTGAGGCAAAGTTAAAAACAGCGAGCTGGTCAGACTCTGGCAGTTGTAGCAGCTCCCAGGTGGCGAGAAAAACCAGCGATAACTGGAACAATGGGAGGCCCCCCCCCCCCCCAGACTGAGAGAGAAACACTGGGCTTGGGAGTGGGGGAGGGGCAGTGGCTGAGTCTTTGGGAGCCTTTCCTGTATCATCCATCCGCTTCCGGTGTTTCCATTTCCTGTCCCAGAATAAAAGTGGAACTGAAACTCGGCCAGACTCATAATAGGGAAAGGGGTATAGGATGAGGGCCAGCAGAAGGCAATTCTCAAATTACTTGGCATGTGGTGTGTGCTTTTTCTTTCCTGAGAAATCAAGTGTTCCAGCAAAGGCCAGTGGGGTCACTTGGAAGAAAGTTATAGAGGATTTTACCAAAGATAGTAAGAGTAACAACCAGTATTTTTTTTTTTTAATAATAATCTCCATGCTCAGGGAGGAGCTCGAACCCATGATCCTAAGAGCAAGACCTGAACTGAGATCCAAAGTTGGATGCTTAACGGACTGAGCCCCCCAGGTTGCCCCAACAACCAGTATTTTTATTAGCACCGACTATAGCTGGCCCCTGGACTAAACACTTCCCATGCATCTACACAGATCTCTCCCTCTGTTTAGGCCTGGAACACAAGAACACACCATGCCTGGAACCTTATCCAATTACCTCTAAAGCCTAGAACAACACAACCCTGAAACCATGTCTTTCTTTTCTGAATCCTCTGTTTTGACTAAAGAGGAAGGAACCAGAAGCCTTCAGAAACCCCAAAGGTTAACACAACCTTGCTTGGCTTCTCTCCACGCAGCAGCGCTTCTAAGAAATAGCACTAGGGGGTTCCCCAGATGAACCCTAGAGACACGTCAGGGCCTCCCCAGTCCTCTTTTGGCCAAAGGTCTGCTGTGCCTTCACAACATCCTGACAATTCTTGTTTCTCTTTCACTTTCTGAGAAATGAAGGGAAAACACCCAAACAAACAGAAAACAGAAATCCAGCTAAGCCACATGCCCATGACTTGAATGCTGAGGGTTCATCATATGCTGTATTTTTTTTTAAGATGTTATTTATTTATTTGTCAGAGAGAGAGAGAGAGCGCGCGCGCGCACAAGCAGGCGGAATAGGAGAGAGAAGCGGGCTCCCTGCCGAGCAAGGAGACGGATATGGGACTCGATCCCAGGACCCTGGGATCATGACCTGAGCCGAAGGCAATGGCTTAACCGACTGAGCCACCCAGGCGTCCCTGTTTTTTGTTTTTTGTTTTTTAATTTTTATTTATTTTTTTTATAATTTTTTATTTTTTTTATAATTTTATAAATTTTTATAATTTATATATAATTTATATATATATAATTATATTATATATATATAATTATATTATAATTTATAATATTTTATAATTTTTATTTATTTATTTATTTATTTGACAGAGAGAGACATCACAAGTAAGCAGAGAGGCAGGCAGAGAGAGGGAAGCAGGTTCCCTGCTGAGCAGAAAACCCAAAGAGGGGCTCATTCCCAGGACCTTGAGATCAGGACCTGAGTCGAAGGCAGAGGCTTAACCGACTGAGCCACCCAGGCGCCCCAATATGCTGTATTTTTTAATAAAGGAAAACAAACAAAATAATAACCCTGGAACCTGGCCAAGCCTAATAGACTTCCCGACCAGGGATCCCATTCAAGGGCAGTCACTTGGCTTTACTGGGGCAGATCTCTGCTCATGCCAGGCAGCATCCAGACATCTTCCTTCTTATGATCTGAATATGTACTTATGTTGTGGGAAAGACCTGAAAAGCTCCTCCTACCAAGACAGGTGCCTAGGATAGGCCCTTTCCCAAAGAAGTTCTGTTTCTGTGGAAAACAGAACAAGGTCTTGAAGAGAACCAGAGTTAAGAGAAGGGAGGCGTTCTGGGCCTACTGTTGCCAGGAGCCCAGCTACAGGATTCTTTGCAAAGAGATCATCTTCAGTTGTGAGACATGGATTTCTCCCCTCCCGTGAAATGGGAAGGAGGGCTTGGGCTCTGGTTTCTGCCAGGTTTGGGTCCTTGCCCACCTTCCCCTCAATCCTGCAGCACTGGAGGGCGGGACCCCTCACTGAGCCTTCCACACACAGTCAGCCCTCACAGGACTGCCAGAAAGTTAAATCCTTTGGAGAAAAAAAATGCCACATGTTTGTAGGAGCATGAAATCCTCTCTTGATCTTCACTGGTTTCAGAATTGAAGGAACTGTAGGCACCCGAAACCCTCAGCCTCTGCTTAGCCATCCAAACAGTAGTCTCTCCACAACCCTCCCCCAGCCCCGGTTCAGTTAAAAATAATAGAAAGACCCATCTTGACAGGTACTGGGTTGGTTTGCTGAAACTGCCCAGCATGAACAATTACAAAGAAGATTAACACAGGAAGCCTGAAAGTCAGCTCTGAAACATCTTCAGGGAAACCTAAACTGATATTTTGAAGCTTCTGCTTCCTAGGCCAGCTAATAAGAATGTATCTTTCACTTCCCCCTTTTCTCCAGAAGCTGTCAAGCATCCTGGGGCCCGTTTGCTCTTGTCAGCTTGTTTGCTGGAAAGAAGCCCATTTACTCTTGGATGGAAAACTCAAGTTGGCAAGCAACAGCTCTCTGAAGCTAGAGGGCTCTGCCAACACCCTTATTCACAGAAGAATTCACCAGGGCTACTGAGCGGGGAGAGGAAGAGCCAGGGGGCTGGGGAAGGAGCAGAGTCAGCAGTCAAGTCGGCACTTCCACACCACTTACCTGGTCATAGGCTGGCCTGTAGCTGATGCTGAGCACTGGTTTCCCACACTGGCTCATGAGGGCTTTCTCGGTTTCAACCTTCTCTTGTGAAATGGGTTGAACATCCACACAACATTCAGGATATTCCGAGTAGAAAGTCTCATATCCTCCTGCAAGGTAAAAAAAAAAAAAGAAGAAAAAAAAAAAAAAGTAAGATAGATGTTAAACACTGATTGCTCAGCTTTTAGAAAATGTCCAGAATTAATCAATACCCTAAGTGTGGAAGAGTCAAGAATATCAAGCTAACGTAGATTCTGGTCTTATAAAAAAAATTGAGCCAAACCAACTAATAGCTTTAGAACAGAAATGGGCTACACAGACACAAACACACACTCTCTCTTTTCTAAAAAGTTATAGTTCAGAGAGGCAATGATTAACTTTTTATGTCTATCAGAAGGAGCTGAAAGGAAAGCTATCTGACATCTGGAAAATATTAACCAAATCCCTCCAGAAAACAAAAGCCATTTTCACTCGTTTGTCTAAAATGCAGGTATAATTATGCAGAATTTCATTCATTTGCAAGAAGAGACTCCTGAATTGGTCTATTTCATCCCTAGCCCATTAGCTCTGAACTGGATTATAGACGGAACCCCTCTATTCATAAGAGAATGGAAGCTAACAGGAGGCTTAAACTCGGTGCAATAAAAGAGCCCTGCCCTTTCTCACTCCCAAGGTGCTAAAAAACACTGCTGACAATCCTCTCTACAGGTCCAATTTGGAGTAATCAATCTAGTTAATTACCTTCTCAACCAAACTGGAGGCACAAAGCTTTAGAATTTAATTCTTAGTCCCAATTAAGTAAAAACTGTTTCTCTCCCCTTCAAGACCACCCACCCTTCCTATCTTCCTCAACTTCCCCTCCTGATCTTTCTTCCCTACAACAAGCCCTGAAATGATAACTATCAGCAGGTATGACTGTAAAATCCTTACTATCACATTTAAACTTCTCCAGATGGGTCACTTAAGGTAAAAACTACTCTATGATTGGGTCACAGAAACTTGGGCATCTTAAAGAAGTCTCAGGCCCAGCACGCAGTGGTAAAGAACCAAATGAAAAACATGCCAAGTGCTGCCAGGTGAATAGGCCAGCCTCACTTGGGGAAACCCTCACTCTCGATCCAGAAGGACCTAAGGGACTTCTGGGAGCCTCCAGAAAACCCGCTTCTATTTTTCTGACCCAGAGAATTCACTTAGGGTCAAATCATCAATTAAATATGCATTCTGAGCCCATGTATTGTCCACAAAGTCCCCTCTTTCTTCTGTCTCTTGGTGTTGTGATAGCCCACAGAGGAGAACATGGTGGCCTTAAACCCCTGTGGTAGACAAATGGTTAATGGATAACATGGCGGTCTCCAGCTCCCTCCCAGAAGGTGCTGCCAATTCCTAGAATGAGTCATCTTGCCATTACTGCTTCCTCCCAGCTTGCTGGAACTGCCCCCACCCCCCATTGAGTACACTCAAATCTCCTCTGTGGTCACTTCAACAAAAAGCCCATTGGGCCTCCCCAGATGAGCTTCTGGTCCTCCCGGTCATGATAGGAGACCACATGCCGGAGAGTAATGGAGGAAGGTGGTGGTGGTCGTGACTTAGTTTCCTGCTCGCCCCTGCCCTCCACCACTGTAGCCCCTGGACCCTTTCCCTCCTAGGATACAGACTGAAGGTCAGACTTAGTGACCCACAGCTTCATTGGAAGAAGTGACCTTAAAGTAAATCACTTCCTGTGCCTGGGCCTCCAACGTTTTCGATTCCAGGAGACAAACTGAGTGACAGGGGATGGAAATCCGGCGTTAAGAGTGGCCCATGCCCTCCCAAACTTTCCCAAGAATGAGCCTTGGGAAAGACAAGCCTTCAGGCCACCCCATCTCTTGTCTTTAAATAGCACACTTAAAAGATATGGCTGTCAGGACAGAAAGGAGGTGCGGTGTGGGTTGGGTCCTGCCTGCCTGTTGACAAAATAAGGCACGAGGACAAAGCTGCTCAGTGTAGTTGAAGGACAGATAAACAGGGGCCTGTCTCTTCAAGCTGGGGTCAGAAGTCCTTCGGATTAGATGGTCTCTTTCACCCACTCCTCTCAGAGGCAGGGAGAGACAGACCATTCTCTGAGTTTCAAGATTTGTGGCCATTCTTCCTGCTGCTTCAGCCCTTTTCACAGTGAGTCTGCTTTTGATCACTGCTGCATGACCAGCGGAGCAGAGAGGTTGCACGGACGCTGTATTTAAATACACACTGACAATGCCATCCGGTCGCCATGCCATTTTAGTGTTATGTTTGCGGAGAGGGGGAGAAGAATAAAGGGAAGTATAAAAGGCATTGTCCCCAAGATCTGAAATGCCACTAGATTAAAACCTGAATTTGTATCTGGACGTGAGGCAGTAAGGAAATAAATATTTTCTTGGACAATTTAACCTTCGTTGTGTTGTAAACGTTTAAGTATCCAGCAATTCCTATTAATTCCTATTGAGATTTAAAATGCACACAACTATCAACCTGCCAATTCTCTGAATCCTACTGAAAGATAGTGCACATGCAAAGCATTTGAACAAAAATATACCCTACCACGTTGCCTAAAATAATGACGTTGAAAGCAACCTACTGGCTCCCACCAGGGGACCAGTTAAAAAAGTAAAGGGTGCCTTACTCAGTAGGTTAAGCGTCTGCCTTTGGCTTGGGTCACGATCCCAGTGTTCTGGGATCAAGCCCTGGGCCCTGTGCCAGGCTCCTGGCTCCCTGTTCTCCCTTCCCTTGCTCCTCATGTGTGCATGCATTCTCTCTAATAAATTTTAAAAAATAAAATAAAAAGCAAAATGGACATATATATTCTGATAAAGGCAAACCTCCCAAGGTCTAGTTACGTGAAAGAAGCAGGAATACAAAATACGCAAAATCATTCTATTTTTTAAAGATACTCGGGGAAAATTAACTTGTCTAAAGGTGAACAGAAAATAGTTGGTGGCTGTCTCTGGAGAGTGGAACTGGATTCAAGGGTGTGCAGAAGACCCACTTTTCATTGTACAGCCTTTGTGCTCTTAAAATTTTTACCTGTGTACGTCACTGTCATTTAAATAAACATTTTAGCCATGAATTTCCCAAGATGGGAGTCTACGAAGCCACTTACTTCCTGCGGCAGTAACTTCTCAACAGTCAGCATGAACCCCCCCTGACGAGGAGAGGGCTGGGGAACAGAGGTAGGACCAGGAGGGGTTTCCTGAAATATATCTTTCATACTCCTGGGAAGGGCAGTAGCTTTTCCTGTACTCATTGCTAAGAACAGGAGACAAAGACCACCATCCTGGGCTAAGTGTGAAACGTCTTAAGGAGGGCCTCGCTCCTTCTCAGACAAGCTGAGGCTGGTGGAGATGATCATCTCCTGAACAGGAATCAACAGGGAGCAGTCCACAAGAGGTGCTAAGAGGTGGGGGCTGCGTGTGTGTGATCTCCAGGCCCCGCAGGTGTGAAATTCCCCAGGCTGCTTGGTTTTAAAAAGGGCCCTCAGGCTCATTTCTGAACTACATCACTGCTGTATCTCAAGATGTCTGCAACGGGGTTGGCAGGGCCTTGGGGCACAGCTTGGGCTGAACACTCATCTCTGCTCTAAGGACTGAGTTTTCCATACACTGGAGGTTACAAAGGACTCAAATACAAGGCGGGAGTAGTCATAGGAAGTGACCCAGAAATCAATGCTCTGTAATTTGAAAGTCACTCACTCACTACACAGTGAGGGAAGTCAAAGTCCTCTCTCCAGCAGGTGTAATGGACGGACTTGTGGGGCAGCTTCTGGGGCGCCTCAAACCAAAGGCGATGGAATCCTATCCACCACCACCCTGCTATACCTCTCCTAAATCCCGGGGCTGGCTGGCCGGCCGCCCCCTCCAAACCCCTCCAAACCCCGGCAGATAGCAGGAGGCCAGCCCCGGGAATGATCTGCGGGGGTGGCGTGGGGGGAGGGTTTGAGGGAAGGGTTGAAAAGGGTGGGAAGGCTGTCAGCTCCAAATGGAGCTAGAGAAAGGCCTGGGAGGGGAGAAGGAAAGGCCGGAGGAAAACAATAAACAGCAGTAAATTGAAGTGGAAAGAAAGGGGAGGGACTCGCCAGGGTCAAAAAGGCAAGAGGGGTCGGTAAAGACTGCCTTACACACGTTAATTGTCCAGGCGGGAGGAAAGGGGACGCCGCGGCGCCACGCTCCGGGGGGTCGCGACCTGCTGATCCCGCCAGATCTGCCCATCAGAAAGGCTCAGAGCCCAGGCCCCAGCGAGGGAGGCTAAGCCGGCGCCAGCAAATGGGGGCCCGCGCCCAGCACGAGCCGACGGCCCCGGGCGGCGCCCCCGGCTGCGCAACCAACCCTACCCACCCAGGCGGGCCGGCCGCCGGGAGCTTTCGAGGAACGCGGGTGGGGAGGGGGAAGCTCTGTGGGCAGACATTGGCAGCGCCCTCCCGAGTGCACGTCAAGCCTCGGTGTGCGGACTCCGGCAGGTGGAGACTACCGGGCTCCGGATCGCGGAAGGCGCCCCGCACGAGGAGGGGACCCCAGAGCCCCAGGGGTGGGGGTGGAGGGGTGGCGACAGGCGCTCGGCGGCCCCGACGCGCTCACCTTTGAGGAAGTAGACCCGTGGGCCGGCGGGCAGGCAGGCCAGCAGCGAGGTGAGCACGACCCGCGCGGCGCTCTCCTCGCGGAGCTTCTGCCAGTGGCGGCTGCCCTGGTCCAGCACGACCACGGCCGCCACGCCGCCGCCGCCCTCCTGCAGCAGCCGCGCGCGCGCCGTCTCGTCGGGCAGCACGTAGCGCGCCGACACCGCGCCGCCGCGGGCCCGCCGCAGCACCACGGAGTTGAGGTTGACGTTGAGCGAGCCGCGCACGCTCGAGGCGGCGAAGGCCAGGTAGGGCC
Organism: Meles meles; assembly: GCF_922984935.1. Classification (NCBI taxonomy): domain Eukaryota; kingdom Metazoa; phylum Chordata; class Mammalia; order Carnivora; family Mustelidae; genus Meles; species Meles meles. Next base: position 68,399,902 of record NC_060078.1, on the reverse strand, counting down.
GGCAGTCAAGCACCACGCAGCGCGCCGCCGCCTCCTTGCGGAGCATCTTGCGCAGCTGGCGCCCGTCGAGCGAAGTGACCTTCATGCCGCCGCCCAGCGGTCCCGCGCCGCGCGCCCCACCGGTGCCCACAGCCAGGGTGCCCGCTGGCGAGGCGCGGGAGGGCGGCCCGCGAGGCTGCGGCCGGGTAGACCGACCGACCGAGCGAGCCCGGCGCCGGAGCGGCCGCTCAACTCTTCTTTCCCGCCCCGCACGCTCGGCAGCCGGCCCGGCCACTCGCCGCCCCAGAAGCCGGGGATTCCGCCGGCAGCGCCGCGTTTTATGTGAATGAGTGTGCGGCCTGTGACGTGGCTGCCCATATAAGGCCGAATATGGGTCTTTCCCCGCCCCTTCGGGCTGTAGCCACGCCCCGGGGAGCCGGAGGCGTGGGGCGGGCGCCGGGCGTTAGTCAGCCGGGGAAAGAGGAAGTGGAAGGCGCCTCCCTCCGCTTTCTGTGGCATTGCGCGGGGACACTCACTCGCGCATCACCGTGGGCTGCCAGTGGGGTGCCACGAGGCCGAGGTGACCCACGCTGTGCGGGAAGAGGAGGAAGCGGAGGAGGCAGGACCTGGCGCCGCACAATCCGGCTTTGAGTTTCATAGACGTAGGCTCGGAACCTGCTGGGTGGGAGCCGTGCGGGGCACGGAGCCAGGCTGGGCCAATGGTAGCCCAGGGCCGGTGCCCCCCAGATGAATCGGAAATGGATTTTGGTCTCCACCCAAGTCTTAACGCGTGAAATGAGATGCGAGCTGGATTTGCTTCAAGGGATGGATTACAGATGACCTCGGGATTGCGTTTGTGTTGGTAACCGTTGGAATTCAGTAATGGGTACCTTATAGTGGGTTCATGATATCGTTTTCTCCACTTGTCTGTTTGCTTGAAACGGTCCACAATAAAAGTACCTCAAAGTAAAAATGGAGAGAAGAGCCAGCAGTTAATCTCCCCAAATAGATTCTGCTCTCAAAGGATTGACAGTCCTTTTCTCTGTCACAGTTCAATAATAATTAGAATAATTGTTTTTTGAGGATCCGTTTTCTGGCCCCTGGAAAATCTGTCACAGAACCAGCTGCAGCATCAACATGCATCCGTTGATGGAGCTCAGTCCAGGCAACTGTCCAGGTGGCTTCTGGATTTGGGGGATTATCTGTGGATCAAGTCTAATCCCGGGCTGACTGGCCCCGTCAGTCCCCAGCAGCTTCAGGCTTCCCATCCCCAATCTTGGTGAACTGGACACATTCACCCATTCAGCAAGTATTTTTTGAGGGTCAGCTTTGTGCCAGGGTCTCTACGGTCTAACCCATGACCGGACTGGGGAGGAGTCAGCCCAGTGGAAAACAGGCTGCCTCCGTTAGAATGGGGCTTCTTGTTTACTACCGACATAAGAGAATGAGGTTTTTAGAAGGAAGCAGAAGTCAAATTCTGAAATCAAACACAAACTAGACACGAGATAGTTGCTATTGGGTCACAGCTGCATTCAGTTGGAGGCGCCATCCTGGCCCTGCCCCGGGGAGACTTACTGGAGATGGGACGTGGGGTTTTCGTTCTCTTTGGGGTTATTCCTGCCAGCCTTCCCTGCAGATGGCTCATCCTTCAGCGTCACCAGTGACATCCACCACCGGACAGTTCAGCCAGAGCCACGCGTGCCTGGAGCACCCAGAGAGCCAGGCTCTGTGTTGGGAGCTGGACACCAAAGTGAGCAGGACCCACTCTGCTTGGGTTGCCCCCAGCTCGGAGAGGAGGCTTGGCACAGCCACGGGCATCTGTAAGTTTCTGCAGTCGGCATGGAAAAGCATCCAGGGTGTGGGGAGTGGGGACCTGGAGAAAGCCTTCCAGAGCAGGGGAGAGCTGACAGGAACTTCAAAGAATGAACTGAGGCTAGCCAGGCCATGGAGGGGGAGGGTGGAATGCGTTCCAGGCAGAGGAAACTGATAGAGGTAAAGAAAAACAAAACAAAACAAAATGCTGGCTTGGTGGCTTGGCCTGTACTGGAGCTGTGTGGGAGACGAAGCCACTTTCGGCATTTATTAGAAAATTAAGCAGGGTCAGATGGCGGAGGACCTCGTGAGCCATTTAAGACATCTGGATCTTATGCGCAGCCCTGGTTCTTGCTCGGTGACCTGGTCAGGTGACCCTTGGAACCTCTCTGAGGCAGCACTGTGGAGGATATTTTATTTGAGAGTGGGGGTAGGGGTGGAGACTGGAGTCAGGGAGACAGATAGGAGGCTTTTGTGGGTAATCCAGGCCTGAGCTGATAAGGGCCTGCCGGAACTTGGCAGTGATAGCAGCGATTGAAGAGGCCACACAGATGGGAGAAACATTTAGGAAGTAAATTGCCGGAAGGGATGGGATGGGGAGACAGTAGAGGGTGACGCCAAGGTTTTCAACTGGGATAATTAGGTGAACAGTGACACCTTTAGATAGGGAACTTACTGGAACAGATCTGGGTGAGTAGCAGCGGCGGAGAGGGGGGTGATGTTCAGACATATTAGGAAGTTAGAGGTGATCATGGACCACTCAAAGGGGTGCCCAGTAAAGGGGGGGTGACCTGGCAGCCGGTGCAGAAAAGTCATCTGTCAGCCTCTTTTTTCTTGTTCAACAGATCCCCAGGTCCCAGGACCCTGCCTTCCAGATTTCTCTTCTGTCGTTCCCTTTCCCTTCCCGACCTGGGGCAGGGCCGGCTTCATGGGTGTCTGACCTGTATTGCTACACAGAGCCTCATGCTTAGTTTAATGCTCCGCTTTCGCTCTCTTGATTCTTAATTTTTGTACGAGAACCCTGCATATTCTTTTTGCACCAGGTTCCATAAATTATGTAGCTGGTCCCGCCCGTGGCTGTAGTTAAAAGGCTCCATTATCTCCCATACTGGGCTGTAGAGTAGTGTCCTGTTTCCCAATCTCCAAGACCTCTCCTTGCTCTCTCCGCACTGTGATCTTTTTTAACGTAGATCTGAGCACAGAGCCCACCTGCTGTGCTCAGAAACCCTCAATGACACCTACACACTGTCTGATAAAGTCCAAATTCCTTAGTAGTACACCAAGGTCCTCCTCGTTCTGGCCAGTTGGCCATAACCCACCTCTAAGCTTATTTCTCTCCTTCCTTTCCACCCCTCCCCTCCCCAACCCAGGCTCCCGCGGTTGCCTGTCTCCTAAACTCACCCAGCATTTTACCGACTCCACCTTTTCAACAGGACTACAACTCATTCTCTTGTATAGGGACCCTTCACCTTCACGCCCATTTCCAGAGCTGCCATTGCACCTCCAAGAAGCTACACCCTTCATCCCCAACCTGTTAATCAGTTGCCCTCCTGGGGGGGTCTCACCTTTGTGCAGTTTCTCCCTCCTCCGACCTGACATGTGAGTGTCATCTGTCCTGCCATTAACCTCCCAGGCCACGCTGAGGATCTGTCCCACCAGCCGCGACTGTGTCATAACACCCAGCACACGGTGGGCGCGCCAACCATGTGGCAGGGTAGAATTCAGTGCTTGCTGAGACTTGCAGCTGGCTTTTTAGGAAACACCTGGGAAGAAAGTTGGCCACAGCATATAAATCAGAGCCTTAGACCCTGGGTAAAGAGGCAAGATAGGAAGCTGTGGGCACACGGTCCCTAGGGTCAGGAACTGGTCTTCATCGGCTATGGGCCTCGTAGGAAGAGGAGAGTGTCTGAGATTAGAATTATATGAATAACCCTGCCTGTCCACCTTGCTTGCTTTGAATGGGGACAAGGATGGGTCAGGGAAAAAAAGAAGAACTTAAATTAACATTGTGAGTACATGAGGCAGGGCCTCTCCCCCCTGCTAGTTTTACTCAGAGGGGGACAAGAAGATTTTTTAGGTTTCTTGGTGCTTGTTTGACCAGTCATCCTAACCCTGAGGCCCCGGTTCATCATTGTGATCTGGGATTCTTACCCTTTGGAGGGTCATGGGTGGCCCTTTTAGAAATGTTGTGGGCCTAAACATTCACCTTCTGATGTCAGGGATCCTGTGTCCGTCTCTACTCATTTCAGCCTCAGTAGGAGCTTCTGGGATCCTTCCCAGCCCTGCTTCCCAGGCCCCTGCCCATAAGGTGGGCCCAGTTGGCCAGTGGGGATGGATCAGAGAGGACCCCAAAATGCCAGGGAGGGACCCAGCGCCCACCCAAGGATCTGCTCAGAAGGATGAATTTTGTCCCTCTCTTCATGTATTTGTTTCTGATTATGCAGGTAGCGCATGCTCATTGTGGAAAATGTGGAACATGCAGGAATGTAAAAATGCTGCTTTTCTCTTCTTTTTCTTTTTTAAAAATTTTTTAAAGATTTTATTTATTTATTTGACAGACCGAGATCACAAGTAGGCAGAAAAGCAGGCAGAGAGAGGAAGGGAAGCAGGCTCCCTGCTGAGCAGAGAACCTGATGTGGGGCTTGATCCCAGGACCCCAGGATCATGACCTGAGCCAAAGGCAGAGGCTTCAACCCACTGAGCCATGCAGGCTCCCCTCTTCTTTTTCTTAAGAGCACTGCTCTCTCAGGCTTATGATCCCAATCAAGTCTGGACCCTGGACTTGCTTCCCACTGTCTTGCATAAAGAAAAGAGAACTGGACTAGGAGTCAAAGATCTGGCTTCCCATCCAGTCTCTGCTGTGCCCAACTTTGATTTTTGAGTTAATATTTGTAAGTGCCTTTTGCGTGGGTGGGTGTTTTTCTCCACATGGACCTCTCTCCCTTGCCCCCAGGTTTCTTGGAATGGGGTCAATACAGTGCTTCCTCATGAGTCCAGACACCACTTGCTGTGTGACTGGTGAGAATCACTCATCCTCTTCGAGCCATGGTTTCCTCTTTTATAAAACAGGGACATTAGTGTCTGTTTGCTAATGGTGACTGATGATGACAGAGTGTACATAAAGCTGTATTGCATGATGCAAGCAAAAGATATTTGTATGGCCGCTGTTGCTAATACTACCCATCAGCAAAGCATTGACTCGTTTACTTGGTCAAATCCTGATGCACTGGTACATTCAGTTTCCTCTTCTGTAAAATGGGAGTGAAAATAGGACTTAGCTCATAGGTTAATATATGTAAAGTACTTAGAGCAATGCCTGGCACCTATTAAGAGCTCAATAAATGTTAGCTCGTTGAACAGACTGTAGTATTTGTTCAAGCCAAGAAAAGACTTTTCTAATAGCACAGGAAGAAAAGATGGGGGTAGGCAAGGCAGGGAAGAGGAGCTGCCTCATTCAGCTGGCCATCAAAGAATTATTAGAAGCCTGTGAACTTGTTCTTCGGAAAGTCTACTGAGTATGGGGAGATATTTAAGAGTGAAAATCCCCAGGCCCACTTATAGTAAGGTAGGAAAGACAAGAAGCTGTTCGCATGATAGTTGGGAAATAGGGTGGTTTTGAAAATTTTGAGAAATGAAGACATTTTACAAAAAGAGGTGGCTAAAGCCCAGAGTGTTAGAACAGGTGAGCTTGGAAGAGGAGTGGAGATTTGACAAATAACGTCACCAATTCTCCCATCACACTCCCAAGTGTGACATCCTGAAGTTCAAGTCCCTGGTCTGCCTCTTACTGGTTGTGTGACCTTGGGTAAGTTACTCCACCACTCTAAGCCTCAATTCTCTCATTCAGAGAAAAAAAAGCGGGGGGGGGGGGGGGGGGGCATTAATAATAGTACCTACCTCATAGGGCTGATGAGAAGATGAAATAAAGTGCATACAAAAGGCCCTTTTCTGTGTGCCTGGAGCATGGTGAAGTTTCCATGCGAGCCATTATTTTTCTTTATGAAAAGTGGTAAGAGGCACCGAAGCACAGAATCTTGGCAGTAAGGAATTTTAATTCTACCTTAAATTTTCCAGAAAGGAAGCTTACTGCCTCAGGAGACATTTTTGAATGAGGCCAAAAAAGGAAACAAGCATGTTCTGAGATATTATGAGATGCCAGGGATACCCTGAGCACTTAACTTATTCTTACAACCACCCTATGATGTAAGTACTATTGCCTCCATTTTACAGTTGACCCAGGTCACAGAACTGAATCCGACCTCCCTGTATCTTCCACCCTTTGCTTCTGGAGACTTACACAGTATAGGTCTTGACCCTGTTTGAAATATGTGAATAGTCATCTTCTCCCTTCCCTACCATCTTTTTTCTAAGACAATAATGGTTACTTACAATAATGGTTTTCCAGATTCCTAGAAGACTTTTTGTTTATTTGCCAGGACTCTTTACTTGTGATGCCCGAATGAAACTAGGGTGCAACAAAAAATATCCATTTATTCAAAGTTCCTGGGTTCTACCAAAAGAAAAAAAGAAAGAAAGAGTCCTTGGACATGGTTAGAGAAAGGAAGAGATGATGTGGGAGAGCAAACACCTGAAAACAGAGAGATGCAGTTCTTCTCCCACCGTGGAGGAGCCATAGGCTGTCTCTGAAGGATGGGAGCAAGACTTTTGTCCTCCAGTCCAGCCTCACCCTAGTGCCTATTCTGCTGTTCAAACTTGGTCTTGATAAAGGGGGGCATTTTTTTTAAGGATTTTATTTACTTGACAGAGATCACAAGTAGGAAGAGAGGCAGGCAGAGAGAGAGAGAGAGAGGAGGAGGAAGCAGGCTCCCTGCCTAGCAGAAAGCCCGATGTGGGACTTGATCCCAGGACCCTGAGATCATGACCTGAGCAGAAGGCAGAGGCTTAACCCACTGAGCCACCCAGGTGCCCCTGGGGGCATTTTTGAATGCTGTAGGAAGTAGGCTGGGGTGGGAGGAGGTTAGAAGGATCGTGGTCTCCCCAGCTTCAATGTAGAAATTCTAGATTGTAGCCAGAAAGATAAATGTCTAGGGGTGTGTGTGTGTGTGTGTGTGTGTGTGTGTGTGTGTGTATTAGTGGTGAGTGTGTGCCCTAGTGTGTGTGTGTGTGTGTGTGTATTAGTGGTGAGTGTGTGCCCTAGAGTGAGCCTTACATTAGCTACACAGTAAGACACCATGGGGGCAAGGAGGATGGGAGAAACCACCCAGACCTGGAATGTCCACAGCCTCTAGGTAGAGCTCTGCTTAGAGGCTTATTCCCTCCACTCCCTCCTCCTCCTTCCTCTCCTCCCATCCTCCCTCTCTCCCTCCCTCTCTCTTTTTCCCTCTCCCTTTGTGCCTTGTGGTGTTTGAACACTCAGACTCCAGTCTTTTTCCACTTTCATGGATTTTGTAATACCTGAATACTACCTCCTCTGTCATTACTGAAATTAACTTTACAGAGACTCATTTAAACAAACAAACAAACAAAAAACCCTTATTCTATCTTAAACAAAAGAAAGGATCTGGGGTTTGATAATCTAATTCTATTTTTTGTAGTAGAAATTAAAGTACAGGACAATTCAGATGGGGGGTTTCATCCGTGTGCTACCTACAATCATCTCTCCTGCTCAGGAGGCCACCCCGTGCTTGGGGAAACAGAAACTGGGTTCTGGAGCAGAGAACACCAGCATCAGGCCCAGGCTCTGAAAGTGGCCTGGGTGTATCTTCTGAGCTGCAGTTTCTCCTTGAGTCAAGCTGGGATGATTAATAAGTTGTAAAGTAGAAACAAAATAATTGATGTGAAAGTACCTCAGAAAGCTCTCGGAATATTCTTTATCAGGCATTTCCTTGCTCTTGGAGAGGTGGGGTCTGGAATGCTATCTCCCTGGCCCAGAACTGTTGGAAAATTTCCTAAACCTCCAGCGTTCAGAGCAAGGTCTTTGGCTAAGGTGCTGCCTGACCTGCGGGGGACACGGTGGGAACCGCTTCCCCTCTTTGTGCATCAGGGTTGTGCCCTCCAAAGCGCTATGGGTTATGACAGCCCTTCTCAAACTTGCATGAAATCAGAGGAGCCTGTTGAAATGCAGATTGTCACTGTGGAGCCTGAGAGGCTGCATCTCCAACCGGCTCCCAGGGGATGCTGATGGCTGCTGGCCCACAGACCACAATTTGAGTAGCAAGGAGTTCTAGTACTTAACACCTAGAGGTGTCAAAGCTTAAGTTAGGTAATACATCCTGAACATTTAGCCTGGTGCTGACTTCAGGAATTTACCCGATAGAGAGCGGCTCTATTTGACAATAGACAATATTCAGTATTTGACAATTTAACAATAATCAATATTATAGTGATTAGCATGTATGGGGGGAGGGGTGGATAGAGAGCTCACCCCAGGTAGAACAGAGAATGATGAGATTTATTGCATCTGTGGGGTTTGGAAAGAGCAAGGTACCAGGAGTCAGGTTCAAGTTGTAGCTTTATAACTCCTGGCACAGCAGGATATATTTTTGTTGTTGTTGTTAAAGATTTTATTTATTCATTTGACAGACATAGAGATCACAAGTAGGCAGAGAGGCAGGCAGAGAGAGAGGAAGGGAAGCAGGCTCCCTGCTGAGCAGAGAACCCGATGCGGGACTGGATCCCAGGACCCTGGGATCATGACCTGAGTCGAAGGCAGAGGCTTTAACCCACTGAGCCACCAGGTGCCCCACAGCAGGATATTTTTTGTAGTTTGGGCACATCTCTTAACCTTCCTGAGCCTCAGTTTTTCCCTCCACAGAAGGAGAGTGGAATTGAATTAGATGGTGTCTAAGGATCCTCTTAGCTTTAAATCAAAACTTGGGACCAATAATCCCTGCTCTACCCCCACTACAAAAAGACACTGCTAACAGGCCTGACCTTGGCCATAACCTTGAGCTGCATCTGTTGTAGGGATGGGCCTGCGCTGAGCTTGCCTTGACTACAGGGAAGATGAATAACTAGAGAGCTCAGCCTGGTGCCCTTGGTGCTCCTTGAGCCCCGGGTGACATCACCCCCGGAAGCCTCCGTTCCTTGGCCAGCTTGTCCGAAGTCCTCCCTGTTAGAGTGGGATGATTTGCAGCCTAAGTGGGAGCGGGTTTGCTGCATGCCCAGGAAAAGGATGTTAAAAGGACGCACTTTCAACACTATATCCCACTGCTTCACCGCACTGGAGGCAAAGATGATTCATGACCAACCTCCTTGTAAGCATATATCACACCTAGCAGTTTCTGCCCTTATGCATGTCCCTCCAGATTCCGGATTCAAGACCCAGGCAGCTAGACCCCACAAGAAACTTGCTTCTTGGTGGAAGAAATAGGCACCCAGCAACTTAATTCCCAAGTGAGAACAGACCAGCTAAAATGCATGAGTCCCATCACCTCAAACCCCTTGTCAGTGCTACCCCAGACAGTTTATTAACCCACATGTCTGTGCTGAGACTGTGTGTGTCTCAACCATGAGAGACACCTATTGAGCACCTGCTGCATGCGTCTGGTTAGGCAAGGTCACCTGAATAACTTATTTAACCTGTGAATTAGATCCCAGTGAAGGTGAGCCTGGTATAAATGGGGGCACTCTGGTTCAGAGAAGCTGAGTGACTTGTTCAGGGTCACACAGCAAAGCCTTCAAGTATCATCCCCTGAGCAAAGCCCACCAGGTTGGGCTGACCCCTCCCTTCCCTCTCCTCTGTTATAAACTTGCATCAAAGGCCCTGTCCTTCATGGTTCCATTTGGTTATTTACATCTCTCTCTCTCTCCCTCAGTCTAAAGAGCCTGCTCCTAAGGCCCTTATAGGCATAATCTCTAGGCTGTTCCATAGCTGACCCTAGGAAGACACTTTGCCCAAGGAATACCTGAAATTCAGCATGGTCCCAGCCCCCTACTGCTCAGCTCTGGGCTGAGTGGGGAAGAAAGAGCTCAAGACTTCACTGCTGACTTTAGGGGCCTACCACCGGTTGTTACAGACCCGACCCGACCCTGAAAGAGAAAGGTCCACAAGTCAGGCTGGGCTTGGTTATAGGTTTGAGGAGGGGTGGGGGTGAAAATCGGGGGGAGAGGAGATGGTCGAGGGCCTAAGCAGTCAGGGCAGGCTGGGGAAAGGTGTAAGAAGGGAAAACCAGGGAGCAGTTACTCAGGCAGAGAGGAGAAAGGCTCTGTAGCTGAAGGAGACAGGAGGCAGCAGGGGAGTGGGAGGGGGAGGCAGCCAGGTGATCTCCAGGGGGCTCGCCCTTGTGGGGGGCAGGGGAGTTCTGGGGCCCTAGAGAAGGTGGGGGAGGCTAGGTCCAGGGACTAACCCCTGCTTCGTGCTAGCAGGCATTCTGTATATGGAGTCTAAAAATGTTTATTACCCTTTGACCCAGTAATTCCACTTCTGGGAAAGGATCTTAAGGAAAATCTCCAAAATCCGGGGGAGGTAAAGCTATATTCACAACAGTGTTCATCACAAAGCTATTTATAAGAAGGTAAAAATGGAAGCAGCCAAAACATTTCTCTTGAGAATGGCAAAGAAATCAGTATATCCAGCAGCCATTAAATGTGATGTTTCAAGGCCTCTGAATAACATTCAGATCAATTATGTTAAAATGTTAAGGGAAATGGCAGGTTACACATAATAACAATAGCCGCCTTTATTGAGCCCTATTTTCTAAAGCCACTTCCTAGGGGCTTTCCCTATTTGGCCTCATTTCATCAATACAACAACCCTGATTGGTGGGGGTGGGGGGGCAGTTACTCCCACAGAACAGATTTAGAACAGAGGCTCACACAGGTGGGAGGGGTGAAAGCCTTGGGATTGGCACCCTGGTCCAGCTCTGGTGTGTGCTGACTGCCACCTTATATGACACAACCACATCTGGCAAGGAGACCGGAGAGAAATTTATGGAACCCTACAACGGTTCTTTGTCAGAGTGGGGGGTGGGGGAGGGGTAACCCCCCACCCCACTTTTCTGTATTTTCTAAATTTTTCCCCGTGAAGTTGTGGTACCCTTTTTGTATCTTTTCCTAATTTTCAGTTCTTTATTCTGCTCATCATTCTGCCACTCACTCCCCATCCCCCCACCCCCATTTACCTGTAGGCCTCGGTGATTTCATCATCTTGTGGATATCCTTTATTCTTGGGGGGCCTCGGGTGATCCCACGGTACAGAGTTGGCATGATTTATTTACCTGGCTCTCCTGTTGAAGGACATTTTCCCCTACACCCCTTTGGACAGAAGGTTGCATTGGCTTCAAGAACAGATTGAGAAAAAAGGACTTCCAGGCAGCTCCGCGTGTTGTTCCGGCAGCCTGGGGTTAGTGCTCCAGATTCCAGGACCGTCCTCGTTGGTAAGCAGCCGGCTGGAGTGACTGGGTCTGTTTGAAGGATCAGTTTCTCTGGACTCTTAGATTTCCGGCAATTATATCCCTATTCCCCACACTGGCCTTGGGGCAGCTCCATCAGCTGACCCTCCTTGGCAGGTGTGGGGCTTTTCTCTTTAGGGGAAGTCACAGATTAGGATCCCCCACCCTTGATTCATATTGACAGGCAGCTAATTCTGTTTAGCTGTGGGCAAATCTTCTTCCGGAAGTCGGTTATTCCAATGCCTCTGGGCCACCAGGATGCAGAACTGACTCTACTTCATTCAGTGCCACCAGCTTCCCTGGAGGTTTGTTAGAACAAATGTAGTTTGAAAAACCGGAACCGAGCCAGTTCCTTAGACAAGCCGTGCAGCCTGCAGCCAGCGTTGTCGGGCCCTGGGCTCTGTGCTTCACTTACACAGAATAAGGAGGGGCTGGAGTTACAAGCTTTCAAGCAGCTGCAGCTTTTCGCTGTAATTCTTCCAAGCCTTAGAAAGACACAGCACTACGTACTCGCTGTGCGCTCCTGGGTGAGTCATTAACTTCTCTGAGCGTCAGTTTCTCATCTTTAAGATGGAAGTAGTGAGACCCACCTGGAAGGATTGTGCGGATGACATGAACTAACTGCCAGGAGTTGGGCACCTAACAAGCTGGCTGTGCCTGGAAGCTGAGCAGGGAATCATGCTTCTCCTCCTTAAGGATCAGAAGAATGGAAGCCCTTGGCTCCCTTAGCCCCGGTCGCCAGGGGTTTCCCTGGGGCTGCTCAGGAGAGCTTGTCTTTGAGAATTTCTCATCAGGGCAGGGAAGCCTACTCATTTCTCAGCTAAGGCAAAGGTACTCTGAACCACTTAAGCTAAAAACAAAAGCAGCAACAACCAAACATCCCTTCCAAAGACATCTCCAGACCTCGTTAAGAGTCCGAGCGCGTACAGCTGCTGTCTGCCCGGCACATCGCACACACCAGGCCCTGCTTCAGCCTTAGCTTATCTTCCTGACATCCCTTCATCCCAAGCCCTAGAAGCCAGCCCACCAGCCTAAAGCTCCCGGGGTGGGGCGGTGGGGGGGCATCACCTTACTGAAGCGGAAAGGTCTGGTCCAAAATGTGTTATTAGAGAGTGAAAAAACCAAGTGGAACAAAAAGTCTGGTGCTAGTCCTGCAGGAAAAAGGGAAACCCGCTTACCCAGACAGGTGTGTGTGTTTGTATACCATACACCTCTTCACGCACTTACATGCATTGTGCTGGTATAAAACTTCTCGAACATGAAAGTTATCAGCTAACAACAGTTCCTTCTGGGGAGCACAGTGGGCTCTCCCTGCTTACTGTTTGCCTTTCTGGTAATGAACACATCTTTGGAGAGTCGCATTATCGTCGTGGTTAGGAAAGACGAACACTGGAGTCAGATCATCCTATATGGCTTCATACTCAAATCTGTGTGAATAGCACAGACAGCCTTGCAGGGATGTTAGAGGGTTAAGCAAGGAGATACGTATGCTTAGCACAATGCCTGGAATTCAGGAAGCACTCAGAAAAGTTAAGCTGGTATTATTATTTGTATAACTTATGTGTGTGTGTACGTATAATATATATATATGTGTCCATATATACATATCAATATTTATATATATGTGTGTATTGGGCCCAAGGGCATGGATTTTATGAGGCTCCTCATGTCTTCCTGTGACCTGTACAGCCATAAAAACAGAGGCGAGGAAAAAAAGAGAACGTCTGCTTGTTATTAGCCAGCTCTGAAAACCCTTGCCCCGTGTGATCTTCTCTATCTTCAAGAGTGGACAGTTGAAGGAAACACTGATGCGGGAAAGGGTAAAATGCTTTCAGGCCCAGCACATAGTCCCCCCCTCCAGCAATGCCCCATGGGTTAGATGGCGAGAGAGCTGGAAAAGTGACTCAGGTTTGTCCTGTCTCTTGAGCCAGGAGCTTCTGCTGTAGGAAGGAACCAGAGCTGTCTCATTCATTCATTTGTTCAGTGACTACTTGCTGAGTGCTGTGGTATGACAGTCATAGATCTGAGCCCAGGGATGCAGCAGTGGGCAGAGAAGACCTAAACAAAACAGCCAAGAAACAAATGAAATCTCATAATCAGAGGGCTACATTTTCCTGGAGGTTGGCAGACAAGTAAGCAAAATGACTAAGGCCTGTGGTATGTGGGATAGCAATAAATGAAATGCCATGGAAAAAAATTAGCAAAGAAGAGTTTTAGGGATTATTGGGATGGTTGCAATGTTTTTAAAAAAAGATTTTATTTATTTGACACAGAGAGAGAGATCACAAGTAGGCAGATAAGGAGGCAGAGAGAGAGAGGGGGAAGCAGGCTCCCTGCTGAGCAGAGAGCCCAGATGTGGGGCTCGATCCCAGGACCCTGAGGTCATGACCTGAGCTGAAGGCAGAGGCTTAACCCACTGTGCTACCCAGGCCCCTGAGGTCATGACCTGAGCTGAAGGCAGAGGCTTAACCCACTGTGCTACCCAGGCGTCCCGATGGTTATAATTTTAAATAGGGAAGGTCTCCAAGAGCAGATAACATTGAGTAAAGACCCGGAAGTGCAGGAGAGAGCCCTGCACTATCCAGGCAGGGGTGGAGGGAGGGGGTGGAGAAGAGCAAATGCAAAGACCTTGAGCGAGGAGCAAGGAGTGCAAGGAGAACAGAGCAAAGAGGGCCCTGGGGCCGGAATGGAGTAGTTGAGACCAGTGGGCCTCAACAGGGGGTGATTTTGCTTCCCGAGTTGCCCCCAGGGGACAGCTGGCAGTGTCTGGAGAACTTCCTTGTTGTCACAACTTGTAGTGGGGAGCTACTCGTGTCCAGGGACGCTGTCCAACATCCCACAGTGCATGGGGCAGCCTCCCCTGCTCCTCAAAGAATTATCCAGCCCCAAATATTGTTAGGGCCAATTTTGAGAAATCCTTGTTGTAGGAGATCATGTCCAAGAAATAAGAAACAGAGGATTAGAGGATGGGGGTAGGGAGGGAGATCACCTAGAGCCTTATAGGCCTAGAAAGACTTGACTCTAAGCCAGATGGGAAGCCATTGGTTGTAGCTTAAACATAAGGACAATGTGTAGCCAAGGGTCTTTGATCTTGGTTCCAGGTGCTGGTTGCCTTTGGCTTCCTGGCTGTGGCCAGCCCCGGGGGCTGGAAAGTGGAAATCAGAGAATCTCTAGTCATTAAAGAAGACGGGATCAGCATGTAAAAACCCAGCTTTGCTAGGATGTTGTTCATCTGGATTGCAGAAGAGCCCAACCTTAGTTGCTAGCAGCCCTGAGAAGTCCTGACTTCAACAAGGAAGCAAGACTTTTGGTTCACCAAGCAGTTAGGCTAGTGGTAGGGCAAGGCCAGTGTCTGCATGCAAACCTTGCCTTCCAAAATGTTTAATGTGCTGAAGGATGGGGGAGGGGAGAAAGATTAACCGCCTCCATTGATATGTGGAAAATTCATGCAGGCCCTGCGGAGTGCACACTGCTTGCTGGGAGCTGAAGTTACAGCAATGAATGCACACGTGCGTGAGGGAGGGAGTTTGGGCTGGGAGATGATGTACCCAGACCCTGCGACATGGCGAGATACTCTCAGTCACAGATGAGTGTGGGCCTGGCAAGAGGACCGGGCTCAGCCTTGGGTGTGAGTGGGAAAGGTGGTGTCTAGGCCTTAGAAGACAAAGGAGCTTGGGAGGTGCAATTACGGGGGACAGGCACCCCAAGCAGCGGGCAGAGTGAGCCGGTGTTGTCAGAAACTCCATTCTCGGTAGATTTCTGGGGCTCATCCTTGTAGATTCTTATGTGGGTCTCCTCAGGTCCCACGGCCTGCATTTTACTCCGTGCCCGGAGATCTGCGGCCCAGGTATCTCCCCAAAGCCTGCACGTTGAAAGGCAAGGTTAAGGCATCCAGCCTCCAAGAGAAAGGCACTCAAATGTTGCTGCCTTGAAGGACAAAACCCAAGGAGTCTGGCCTGCTGAGTATGGCCATCCTGAGGGCAAGTGTTCCCAGGCTTGAGTGGCCTCAACATCACTGCAGGGGGTGGTGGTGTGAAATGACAGATTTCTGGATCCTGTCACAGACCCTTTGCCTCACTCAGTCTCTTAGACAGGTCCCCCCACCCCACCCTGGAATCTCAAAAACATGCAGATATCTCCCCCTGTGTTCCATCTACTTAATTTAGTAACAATGGCTGCCTTTTATTGAATACCTACTGGGTGCAGTGCTCTGTGCTGAACACTTGACATTTGTTATCTTCCTTCAAGCCTCACAAAAACCTGGGGAAGGAGGGAAAATTCTGATAAGGAAACGGAGGCCCAATAGTCAGGGCAGAAGTGGGAGCGGATGTAGCACAGGCTTGCCTGACCCCAACTCTGAGCCCTCACTTCTCCGCACTGTGTCCCTCCTGATGCCAAGCAGGAGGAATATGGTGCTAGTCTTCACAGCTAGATTACAAACTAGTCAGGACCACAGTTGTATCTAAGTCTGCTTGTATTCCTCAGACAGAAACGTCTTCAATTAATGGGGTTTGCCTTCTCAGAAAGAGCTAAGAGAGCTTTCTCTGGACTGTTCTCCTGGCTGCAGACCCCCAGCCTCCTCAAAAAGCATCTCCTCCTTTCTTTTCCCAGGTGGAGTCAGACTGCTCTGGGCTCCCGGGGTTCTCGTTCCTCTGCTGTGCGGCACTTGCCAGAAGGGTCTGGGATCTGAGTTCTCAGCCTTCCCTTCCTTCTGACGCCTTCCTCCTGGAACTCCTGCAAAGAGTGAGGCTGGTTTCTGCCCATCTCTCCTGTGAAGCAGCACCAAGTAGGCTCAGTGAATTCAAGGGGAGCTCATGGATAGCACTGAAATTCTAGATTTCTGCAGACATAAACCAAGGACTAGCTTTTCTTCTTCCTTATTATTACGTATTTTTTTAAGGATTTTGTTTTTTAAGTAATCTCTACTCCCAACATGTGGCTCGAATTCAACCCTCAGATTAAGAGCTGCACACTCCACTGACTGAGCCAGCCAGGCACTCTTTCTTTAAATAGCATCTTTTTTATTTGATTTATTGGGCACCTACTATGTTCTAGGCCCTGGCTCAGGTACTAGGAATTCATTAGTAAACAGGATAAATGAGTTCCCTGCTGTCATGGACCTTCCGGGTAGTGGGGAAGACAGGAAATGCTCGAATACACCCAGCAAAGCCAGCCTCTGTGGTTGGGGTTGGAGAGAAGAAAGAGCGATCAGAGCAGGAGCCAGACCGGTCTTTCTGAAGAGCCAGCGTTTGAACTGATGATGGGATGATTAAAATGAGCCAGCCATGTATGAATCAGGGAAAGAACATTCCAGGTCCCAAGGCCGGCCCGTCTGAGTATTCACGGATGCTCCTATGGATGGAATTTTGTGGGCAAGAGAGAGAGGTAAAACAGAACTTGGTTGGAAGTTCAAAATGGGTCTGACTGGGCTAAAAGCACATTGTCAGCAGGACCATGGTCCTTCTGAAATCTCTAGGGGAGAAGCCATGTCCTTACCTTCCCCAGCTCCTAGAGTCTGTGTGCCTCCCTTGATTTGTGGCTCCCTTCCTCCATCTTCAAAGCCAGGCATGGGGGGCTCAGTCTTCCTTACACTGAGTAGCTCTGACTCTCTGGCCTCCCTCTTTCACTTATAATGCCCCCTGTGTTGACACTGGGTTCAGGATAACCTTCTCACCTCCAAATTCTTGACTTCGTTGTATCTGCAAAGTTCTTTTTGCCATTAAAGTCACATAGTCACAGTCTCCATCTTCAGAGGGGCCTTATTCTGCCACCACCAACATGGGACACAATGGAACTCTTGATTTTGTCCCTTAAACATGCCCTTCCTCTGCCTCCCCATCTGAGAATATGGTACCCCCGTTTATCTACCCCAAACCTGGGGTCCTCCTTGATTCCTCTTTCCTTTGTGTCTCAGCCCTGCCACATCTGACGTGTCCAAAAGTCACGTCTGTCCACTTCTCTCTGCTTCCTCTCCTTCTACTGGTCCAAGCCACACTGCCCCCCACCCAGACCCTGGCAGTGGCCTCCTAGCTGATCTCTGCTTCTGCCCTACCCTCTCTACCATCCATTCTCGAAACAGCAGGTGATCTTCCATCATCACTCTGCTTAAAACCCTCCAGTGGCTTCCCACCTCACAGTTAAATCCGGTTATTTTCACCAGGCACGGTGTAATCTGAGAAGCTCCCAGATTATCTCCTACCTCTCCTTCTTGACTACTAAGGTAAGACATGAGGTGGGATTATTTGAGACTATTTCCCACCCCAAACAACAATGATGTTTCCTATTAATTGATTCTCCTCCTTTGCCTGAGTTAAGCATTTAACTCTAAAACAACCCAAGCGAAGCAGGTCAGGATTGGGTTCCAACAATGATTTAACTTGGAATAACATTAAAACTAACAACTGTCCTTCTGCTCCTCTATCCAAGAACTCCATACCTTTCCTGCAGACCCTAGTCAAGGTGCCGGGAACTGTAGGAACAGTGCCTGATATACCAGGGCCTTAGCATTGGCCACTAGGACTGAGGCTCTAGGGAGAATATCCAAGCCTTTAGGAGACCTTGTCTTAGGTGGTTCAACAACAAGGAAGGTGGTACCGATGAACCCTCTTACAGGAAGCCCTCCCGGATTGCTTCAGCTCACAGAGCTCCACCTTTCTCTCCACATCCATGGTTTGTTTCATTTACTTCCCAGCAGACTTTGCAGAAGCCATTATTGTTTCACATGTACATTTCACCCATAGCACAGGAGGTCCTTGAAGGAAAGAGATTTTTATTTGGCTTTATACTGCTGAATCCTGAGTACCTAAAAAGAGCCTGGCACATGGTAGCCACAAGAAGTATTGGTTGGATGACTAGATCCTTCTAGCCACCTACGGACACTGGAGTTGGTCAGGGCCAGGCCTGGTCCTGGCTTCCAGGAATTTGCAGAAGTGACCTGTATAAGTGCTTGCCCTCTGAGTTTACAGGGGACACAGATATATTCGATGCACACAGTCAAAGAAAGGAGGAGGCCACGAGCAGCGGGGCTGGCACCTGCTTGTTGGAAGGGGAAGGGTGCAGATGGAAGCTAGCAAGGCAATTGTTGCAGAGTCCCTGGTGGGGCAGGTGGCCGTGGGGAATGGAGAGCCTCCACTGGGTGAAAGTTAGGAGCACAGGCTCTAGAGCCCAGCTGTGTGAAGTGAATCCCCCTCCAGCACACGCGCTGTGTGATCTTGCCCGGTTATTTAATCTTGAGAAAAATGCAGCTTTCAAAACCCACTGCAGAGATTTTGATCTAGCAGGTCCAGGCTGGCTGGGAGCCTATGCTTTTTGTTTGGTTTAGTTTAGTTCTGTTTTTTACAAGCATCTCATGATTTATTAGACATGGCGCATGGACTACACCTGGAAAAACAGTGGCTTGCAGGGAGAGAAGATCAAGCTGGTCAGCAAACTGAGGGTCAGACTTTCATCTCAATGACCTTTATCAGTCTGAAATCATAAATTGTCCTTCAGAGTTAGACACGGTACCACCTACTAGGCGCTACGGAGAAGGCTTCGGGACAGTGGCCAAGGAGGGTATCCAGCAGGCCTTGTCTCCCCAGATCAGCCTAGGACACTCCCCAAGGTCAGATACGGAGGCACTCTGCGAATGTGTGTTGACAGACTGACGGATTTTCTTGCTAATCCCCAGTTGGCTCGCCTGAACCCCACACAGCGGTTCTGTACGGACCACATGAACTCCAGCGAGAGCCAGGTTGGTATGGAGAGATCAGGAGGAGAGTGCCCAGCTCTGCTGTCTTCATTGCTTGGTTTGAACCAGGACTTCACAACCAGAAACCCTGAGGAGCCAGATGCAAATAAGCCTCTGGGAGATGTGAGGGAACCTCTCCGAGCCTCGGTTGAAAGGTAAGGTCTGAGTGTTATCAGGACATTCTTCCTTTGTTCATTTCACAAACATGTAAGCATCTGTCATCTGCCATGCTAGCCTAGAGATAGAGGGGTAAAACAGGTGTCTGTCTGTGGTGAGGTTGTATTCCAGAGGGGAATTAGATAAAAGCAAATAAAATATATACATTTAAATTAGAAGGTAATAATGATAGGAAGACCATAAAAGAGGGTAATAGGACAGAGGGCGTGTGGCGTTGGGGGAGGTTCCTTTTTTAGTTACGGCAATTGGAGAAGGCTTCTGTGAGGAAGTGACATTTTTCCTAAGTCTGGATGATGGGGAGCCAACCAAGAGTCCAAGGGAAGCATATTTCAAATATAGGGTACAGCATGTGCAAAGGCCCTGAGCTGGGGAAGTGCTTCAGATGTAATAGTGTCCTCAACAAGGGGTCATTGAGCAGCTGTCCGTCATGTCCAGGGCCCACAGCTCTTGTCTCACAGACTCTGTAAATTATGACATCAAGGCTATAACTATGGCAAACACTGATGGAGAACCTCATGCCAAACATAACCTCTTCTCTTCTGAGTCTCACGATCACTCCTCAGATAGGTACAACTACTGTATTTGGGGCATTTTACTGAGACTCATGGTGAAGCAAATCGTTCATATCACTTACTTGTCAAGTGGAAGAATGGGGATTCAAATCCAGGGCAAAAGCTACAGCCCTAGACTCATAATGGACGTGTGGCATTGTCGATCTCTCTAAAGCAAGAACTCCTGGGCCTGGGGCTCCCTGCCTCTCCTCAGGCCATTCCAGTGGCCCCCAGGCCTGCTGGGCACTGGTTGCCATGCTGAGCCACCCCTCTGTCACATGACTAGCTAAGAGGTGTAGTCTGGGGGTGGTGAGGCAAATTGGCCTGGCTGGAAACCATCCTTCTAGGCAACTCCTTCTAGAAGGAAGAGCTGTGTTCTCCTCCCACCCTGCCCCCTCCATGGCCCCAGACGTCCGCTTGAGTCAGCCCAAGGCCTGTGTGGGGGCGTCCTCCGGGCTTCTGTGACATCCTGTGTTCTGCCTTCTGCGAACCAACTTTCCATTCCCAGGGAATCCCTCCCATTAGGGTTTGTTTTTACACTCTGGAGCTGACCAACCCACAGAACAATTAAAATGGCTCCCCCAGGGTCACCCAGAGCCACTCCTGCATTACACAGTCAGTCTCCTGCCTCCAGGTTCTGGCAGGAGCTTCCTCACCTCCCCACCCAAGGCCTTAAGTTCTGCTCCTTCTTCAGCCCACAGTTAGGACCTTCTCTTCCAAGAGCCTCCCTGCTGTTTCCGCTCCTTGAGCTCCTATTACCCTTGCCGTCTGACCCCTGAGAGTGGGCATCGGTTGGGTTTGTCTGTCCGGCATCTTCCTCTGATGATAGCAAACGCTTTTCTCCAGGGAGCTCCCCAACTCCACTCCCCGAGATTAGATGGGGCCTCCAATCACATCATGCTCTTTCTCCTGCCGTCGTGATTGGCCCAGGGATGGGCATGTGACTCAAAGCAGGCCAATCAGAATCCTTGCCTGGGATTTTAGATGTGGAACATAGGGAGAAAAACCTCTCTGTCTTTCCTTTGGGTTTGCTAACCTGGCATGATGCAAGGGAGGCTGGGGTTATCTACATGCATCCCTTCTTCTCCCCTTACCAGATGGAAGCTACCTGTCTGTGGCGGGAGAAATGAAGCCAGCACGTGGAGAGAAGCGGAGAGAGTAAAGATGTGAGTTGCTCATTATTTGCGTTTCTAGAGTTCCTGGAGCTGGCCCGACCTCAATTAATGAGCCAGATTTACTTATTTACTTGTTATTTACTTACTACTTACTTCTGCTTAAACTAGTTTGAATTTGGTTTCTGGCATTTGCAGCCAAGAGTCCAAACAAGTACAGTCATTCATTGGGGTTTTTTTTATACTATCACATACAAAATGTCTTATTGGTCGGGGTGGGGAGGGTCTGTGCTTCTGGCTTCTCATATGGAAAGCAATCTCCTCCAGAGCAGGAGTTGTTTCTTTCTTTAAAAATGTTTATTGTGGGGGCGCCTGGGTGGCTCAGTGGGTTAAAGCCTCTGCTTTCAGCTCAGGTCATGATCCCAGGATCTTGGGCTCGAGCCCCACATGGAGCCCCACATAGGGGCCCTCTGCTCAGCAGGGAGCCTGCTTCCTCCTCTCTTTCTCTGCCTGCCTTTCTGCCTACTTGTGATCTCTGTCAAATAAATAAATAAAATCTTTTAAAAAAAATGTTTATGGGGTGCCTGGGTGGCTCAGTGGATTAAGCCGCTGCCTTCGGCTCAGGTCATGATCTCAGGGTCCTGGGATTGAGCCCCACATCGGGCTCTCTGCTCCGCAGGGAGCCTGCTTCCTCCTCTCTCTCGGCCTGCCTCTCTGCCTACTTGTGATCACTCTCTCTGTCAAATAAATAAATAAAATCTTTAAAAAAAAAATGTTTATTGTGGAGGCCCCTGGGTGGCTCAGTCAGTTGAGTATCTGGCTTTTGATTTCAGCTCAGGTTGTGATCTCAGGGTTGGGGGAACTGTGGGATCTGTGCTTGCGCTTGTGCTCAGTGTGAAGTCTGTTTGTCCCTCTCCCTCTGCTCCTTCCCCCCGGCTCTCTCTCAGATAAATAAATAAATAAATAAATAAAAGCTTTAAAAATTTTTTTGTGTTTTTTTTTATATAAAAGGACATAGGCAAAAAATAAAACATAATAATAAAATGATCCCTTGTAACCTGCTATGTGGCTTAAGAACTAGAACATGACTCAGACATGACCCTGCGTGTGGGCCCCTCCCCATCCATAACCTGTCCTACATTTTATGCTTACTATTCTCTTGCTTTAGAACGATTTTGGGACACATTTGCATGAACTCCTAAGAAAAAAGCTGTTTAGCTTTGGTTGTTTTTAAGTTTTAGAAAAAATGGTTTCATGTCCATAGTCTTCTGAAACTCACTTTTTTAATACACCATTTATTTCTAAGAGTCATCCATCTTATTGCACATAACTATAGTTACATTATAGTTAGTTATAGTATATTTTCACTGCTGTGTAATATTATGTGGTGGGCTTAGACCATAATTCACAATTTTTTCCTTCTCCTGGTCACAGACACCTGGCTTTTTCAGGTGTCTGAAAAAGCTATAGCTATAAGCTATAGCTGTAAGCTATTCTTTGAACATCCTTGTACATGTCTTTCACACAGGTGCAAGAGTCCCCAGGGTACATACGCAGGAGAGGAAGTCCTTGCTAGGTTATTGGTGTGTGCAAGTCCAACCACACAAGAGGGTACCAAATCATTTTCAAAAGCAATTGTACCTACTTATCCTTCCCGCCACCTGGTGTAAAAGTCCCCACGGCCAACATCTTGACTAACTTGGTGCCCTACTTCTGTGTCCCCCACTGTACCTAGAAGGGTTTCAGACTTGTTCATTTACTGATGAACTGGTTCATTTACTGATTGCCTAAGACAGTGGAGAGGATGGGACAGTGGCATGAAAGACAGAAGTAGTTGGAAATTGGAGGTGTAGAGACCCTCTGGAATCCCAGTATCCTCGATGGTCCGGGCTGAGCAGAAATTGCTCCCTGGGCTTCTCCGGGCCCTGGGACCCTCTTGGAGGCTTTCATGATTGCCCGATTCTGACCCTTAGTGCTCAGCAAGCTCTTTATGGACACAAACTTCTAGTATGGGCCTGTACTGGGGAACTCATGTCTGGTACTGCCAACCTTGGAACATTCCAGAGGGAGCTTTTCAAATGCCTGTTCAGGCATGTCCCATGAGCCTGGGAGGAGACTTTGAAAAACCACTTCCTTGGGAATCCTATCTATGAATAATAGCCCCTACATCCAGATGGGCCCTAATGTCCATTTCAAAGCAGTCAGGTTTCCTTGCCATCCTTGCTCTTTTCTTGAAGTTGTTTTTTTTTTTTAATAGGCAAGTGTGAATAACATGGTAGAACTTTCTCACTGTTTCCAGCCACACCTGAAATTCTTAATCTTAACACTCACACGCGTGAGTGCACATGTACACACACACACACACACACACACACACACACACACACACCCTCTCAAAGCATACATTCCTCACTTCAAGTCCAAGGCCTACAAAAAGGGTTTTCTGTTGAAGGTCAGCAGCTCTGATTGCATTTCTTTATTTAGCACATTGTTTTTGCTGAAGCTGATTCCATTACCTTTGAGTTCACGGAAGTGGAGCCCATTAGAAGAGTCGGCAGTCAAGAGGTTCCCAAACAGGCTGAGAGATGCTAAACTTAGGTTCATTTTGCTACTGTGGTTTATTGACAGAGACCTCTCTCTCTCTCAATTTTAATGGAGCCTGCATTTTGCTGCCTTATAGCCACCAACCTGTTTACAGTGGGATAAAAGGAAACTTGGGGCTTTGGTCCCAGATGTCAACATCCACTCTTATCTCTGCACTTAAATTCCCTGCTCCTCCAGCAAATTACCTACTTCCCATGGCCCTAATGTGGCTCTGGGACACCCACATCCGGGCCTCAGGCTGGCCCAGGCAGGCGTGCAGACGAGGCAGCACTAGGGCTGGTCCTGGTGGAGCGGGTTATAGACCCCACCGTTGACTGGTCTCTTAGCTTCTGACCTGTGTGTCTCCTTCCCCTATCTTGATTGCCAGAGTCTGCGTGTCTGTGGAGCGAACCACCGCCTTCTCTGCCCCGGCTTCCTCACTGTTGGCCCCGCCCATGGTTCCTGCCCTCTCTCCTGGGACTCTGGCTTTGTCCTGGGACTAGCTCTCTGATCCACAGAGTGGGAGTGAAAACATCCACCACGCCAGTGAAGGTGGGCTTACACTTAACGGGCACACATCGTCAGGCATCACGAGATTGGTGAAGATCAATCCCTCAGACAAAGTCTTGGGTTGACACCGTGATGGGGATGCTGCCAGGGTCAGCTAGGGGTGAGACTGGGGAGTGAATTGGTCCAGCGGCTCCAAACAGCAATTTGTGGATATTTATTTAGACAGAAAAAAAATGTGATTGATTCTCTCTTGAGCTAGAAATTCTACTTCTAGGGATTTGTTTAATGGACACACCAAAGACCTATATATGAAAGTGTTTGTGGAGACCTGGTTTCTATTTGCCCAAACCTGGAAATGATCTCAATACTTATTTTTCTATCAGATACGGCTGTGCAATGGTGTACGATGCAGCCAGTGAAAAAGCATGAACTAGTATTCACAGACTCATATGAAATGATCTTTACGAAACATTGGTAAAAAGATGGCACAAAACCCTATACTATGCTATCTCCATATTTTAAAATAAGATTGGGAATACACATGTCTGTATATGCTGACAATATTTCTAGACAAGGATGAACAGATAGCGGAATATTTTCTAGGGCTGAGCATGGGTGGAGGGAGAGACGTTTCTTGCTGTGTGCTCTTACACTCTGAAGTTTTTGTCAGGTGTAGGTTCAAGTTAAACACAATTTTGAAATACAAAAATAAATATAAGCTGTTTTTTACTCTAATTACTTCCAGGTTTTTATTTCTGGAACATGTATATTTCACAGATAGTGGCTCTGACAATGACCTTTTAAGAATGGAAAGACATCGTACATATGAGGGAACCGAAAGAAGGATGTGGGTTTGGCCTTGCCCTTGCCCACCCCAAAGCGGCTGGTCTCCTGTGGCTTTAAGCCTGGAAAAGGGAGTCTCCCCAGCTGCCTGTCATTCACACCCCCTCTCCTAACTCAGGCCAGCACTCCTCAGGCTCCCAGCTCTGTGTTGAGTATCACTTGGTGGATGCCAGGCCTCAGGATGCCAGGCCTCAGGCTCAGTGTTACTGTCAAGGTATTTGCTTTTTTTTTTTTTTAATAGCATCTTTTAAAAATATATATTTATTTCTATTTTTTTATAAACATATAATGTATTATTAGCCCCAGGGGTACAGGTCTGTGAATCACCAGGTTTACACACTTCACAGCACTCACCATAGCACATACCCTCCCCAATATCCATCACCCCAATCACCCTCTCCCTCTCCCCTCCCTCCAAGGTATTTGCTTTCTGCTTCCTCCCATCCCCCAGCTGGAATGATGGTCCAGGCCTCTACAGCTTCCTCAGCTGCTTGCTCCACTTCAGTTCACTCCTCACGCAGCTGCCTGAGCAATCTTTCTAAACCATAAATCGTAACAGTTTTGCCCTGCTTAAAAACCTTCCTATGGCTTCCTGTTGCCATTAGAATACAATCCAGAGCAGGACCTGACCCTGGCCTCCCTCTTTTCCTTGCCTCTCCCACTGCACTTCACTCTCACTGCTCCAGCCACACTGGCTTTCTTCCTGTTCCTTAAAGACCCCAAGCATATTCCTGCCCCAGGGCCTTTGCATTTGCAGTTCTCTCTAACAGACACCTCTTGCACTCTTTGCATCCTTGTGCCTCATCATTCAGTTCTCTGCTCGGTGTTACTTGTCTGACTACTCTACGTAAACAGGGCACCCCTCCCCTAAATCCACCCACCATTCCATTCCATTCTGATTTGTTTTCTCATAGTATTTATCAGTGTCCACAGGGACCTTTGAGACTTGTTTGGGGTCTGATCTTTCTCCAAAGAATTTCAATGCTCTTCCTTGTCTCTATGTCTGTGGTGCTCTAAGCAGTGCCTGGAGCCTGGTGTGACTGCCCGAGTGTTTAGTAAGTGGGCGGACACAGTACCTGGCGCGTTACAGGTGCTCAGTGCTGGTGAAATCTCAGCTTCTTACTTGCTGTGTGGCCTCAGGAAAATCATAATTTCTGCATCTGTGAGGCTGGGCATACCCAGGCAAACAGAGAACCTCTCTGAGTGGAGCGTTTTGGTTTTTTGTTTTTTTTTTTCCTCCAAGTCTATTATCCTAAAGAAGTTGTGCAGAAACACAGACTCTGATTTTCCAGCTGGGGCCATTTTCTGCCCACCTTCCTGCTCTGGAAAGCGGCACACGTGCTTGGGAGACTCTCCGGGGAGGGAGCTTTGGCCTGGAAAATTTCCCAATGCCCAGGGGGCAGGGAGAGGCATGCCTGGGGGTGTTGAACTGTCTCTTGGAAAAGAGAGTGGGAAGAAAGAAAGACGGGGGTCAAGGAGCTCAGACTTCAGGGAGGCGGTATGGACTGAACCCTCAGACAATGTCTGATGCTCACTGTGAGGACGCAGAAAGAATGATGGTGAACATGACTGTTAATATTACTGTTGCTAGGCCGAGAGCACTTCCATGGAGGTACAAACCAGACAGGTCACGTCCAGCTGCATTTTCCCAATTCTTGGCCTCATTTCACCTTCACAACAGCCTTTCGGGCGGGTACTCTGAGGAACCCTGCTTGAAGTTGAAGAAACTGAGGCAGGAGAGAGTCTTGCTGTAGAGCCGGGATTGCACACGTTCAGACTCTTCCAATTTTGAGGGTTTTTGGAACTTCCCAGTCTGCTTTGCTTTCGCTTGGCTGCTTCCGTGTAGCTGCTTGCAGGAGAACAACCACTCTGAAGTGAACCACTGCCTGGCTTTGCGGGAGAATCTGCAGGTGGATGTTCCCGGGGCCGCTAGGCAAGGGAGAGAACCAGGGCCAAACCCCGAGAACCTCCTTTCCAGCTTGGAGGTGAAATCTCCACGCAGCTTAGGAGAGGCTCTGGAGGAGGCTGGACCCTTGGAAGGGGCTCGGCCCGAGTGAACAGAGACAGCTGTCCAAAGCAGGCTCCCACAGGCTGGGGACTCAGGCTTTCTGGGGCTGAATCTCCCCTGCCCCTCCAGGGGCCAAGCCAGGCCTCAAACCACAACCTTCCCGCTGAGGGACTGGCCCAGCCTGCAGGTTTTTCCTCTAGAGCCAAGTTCTAGGGGCCGTGCCTGATTCAGAATCACACCCTGAGCCACCTGCCCAAGATGCATAGGGCAAGGCTCAGCCCCTTGTCCCACCGCACTCTAGGGGTGACCTTCTCCGCCCTGACTCACTCCTTTCCCCAGAAGGACACTAACACTCTCACCATTGCTGCTAGTGCTTTGAAGTGCTGAAGCACTTGAAGTCAGAGCCTTTGTTCAAAGTCTGCCCGGAGCTGCCCTGAAATGTCCCATACCTTCATGGGAATTTAGCCACTCAACGGTGTGTGAGAGTCCATGTCCTGTTCCAGGGGCTGTGAGGGATGGGGAGCGGCCCGTGAAGGGGTCATGGCAGAATGCACTAGAGAAACAGTCCCCACTCAGGCCTGGGGTCAGGGCTGGAAGAACAGGTGGTGGAACCTGGAGGCAATAAAGGAACCGAATTCATGCTTTCTAATTAGACCATTGTGTTGTAGGCCAACACCTCTGCTGGAGAGTTGGTCTGCTTTAAGAACTGGAAGGAGGCGGTGCTGTCAGGTTCTCCTGCTCTGGGAAAGGCCACCTGGGGTCTGCACGTGTCTTCTCCCCCTGCCCCCCCCCCCCCCCCCCCCCGCCCTGCTCAGGCCCCCCTTCCCAGTGCCTCCCTCCCCACGGAGGTTCCGGAATGGCCACCCACAGAGCAGCCTCAGGGCTGGGCGCTGAGTCAGAAGGCTGTGTGTTGGGGGGGGGGGGGTGTCAGGGTGGCAGATGGCTTGATGTGGGCGGGAGTGAGGGGAGGGCAGGTGGGAGGGGGCAGTGACCCTGGGCCCAGCAGGGAGGGATTTGAGGAAGTGACCTGGGAGGTGGGCTGAGTCCTGCACTGAGCTTTCTTTTCCTTTCCTGGGTCTTTCCTCTCATTTCCCAGGGACGCTGCTTCTCCTAGGGCAGCGGGTGTGGCCAGGGCGGGGTGGGGAGCGACCCTGGGGGTCTAAGGCCCTGAGACCCGGGGCTTGTGCGAGGCTGGCCCGGCTGGTCCCACCGTGGGAGGCAGAGCCCGGCTGTGTTTATCCGGGCTGGAGCTTCCGGAGCAGATGGGCGCCTGTCAGCGCTGCCAGCCAGAAACTGGGCTGACGTCCTCTCGCTGCCAAGTGGCAGGTGACTCGGGGGCCTGGAGGGGAACATGTGTTTGGTTTGGCTGTTTATGAGGGAAAGTCTCTCCAGGCCCAGAGCTGCCTGCACACCTCAGGGAGCACAACCCCAGCACATGGTGCCGACTCTTTGACCCAAAGACATTCCGCCCTTCGAGATCCTGCGAGCTGGGCCAGCTGGGCCAGCTGGGAAAGAGGCTCCAGGGTCTCCCCCGAAGCCAATGTCGGACTCTGGCTTTTGCCACCTCTGTCTTGCCCGTAGTACCTAGGGCTGCTGTGACAGAGTACTGCCCGCTGGGGGCTTAAGCACCAGAGATGCACGCTCTCCCAGTTCTGGAAGCCAGGAGTTCCAGATCGATCAGGGCCGGGGGCCGGAGGGAGTTGATACCCAGAGAGCCACCATCCCAGGCCTCTCTCCCAGCTTCGGGAGGCTTCAGGAGGCTGGCGGCCATCCTGCAGTTTCCTGGCCTGTAGGTATATCCTCTGTGCTCTGCCTGCCTCTCCCTGGGCCTTCTCCCCTCTGTGACCCCTGTGTCTGGTCTCTTCCGAAAGGACAGCGGTCGTTGGATTAAGGGCCCACCCGACCTCAGCAGGACCTCGGCTCCACTTCATTGTATCAGCAACGCCCCTGTTGAGGACCTAATAAAGTCGCATTCTGAGGCTCTCGGGAGGACCTGGATCTGGGCAGGACCCCCTCTCACCGGGCGAACGGGGATTGCTCTCCTGCCTCGCTCATACTGCCATCTTTGAGGTTTCCTCCCTCTCACTTCCCAGGCCCAAGATAACTAGGAAGAAAGCGCTCGAAAGAAGCAGGAATGATTTTTATTCCTCTGCTCTTTCCCATTAAGAGGAAATCCACTTACAACTGGGATTTTTCATCCTTTTTGGGGGTTCGGAGGCTTTTGGGACTCTGAGGGAAAGCTTTGGACTCCCACTCAGGATAAATTCATGCACAGACATGGCTCTTTCAGTGGCGACACGGCTTTCCAGTGCCCGTCTGTCCATCTGTCTGTCTGCCCCCAGGTTCCGGGGAGGATCCTCTCAGGGCTGAGGAATGCCTGCCCAGGAGCCGAAAGCGGGGTCAGGGGTTGTCAGCCTGGGCAAGGACCAGGGAGAGTTTCCTCACATTGGATCATCGACAGTGTGTGTGTGTGTGTGTGTGTGTGTGTGTGTGTGTGTCCGCATGCAGGCTCCTGTTTGCGCATACCTTGCACGCTCCAGGGTAGAGTAGACCACACAGGGGCGGGGGTTGGGATGTGGGGGGCTCAAGTAAAGGAGGATACTCTAATGGGGTGTGAACTTTATTTTCTCCTGCCTCAGTAGCTACCACATGAGAGACACTGTCGAGAAGAAGCCCAGCCCTGGGATGGCTCTCTAAGATGTGTTATTAGATGGGAGGTGGTGGGGGAGTTGAAGCATATAACACACCCACCACTATCCTGTTTGTGTAAAAACACCTACTGTGCACAGAGACCTCCCAAAGTCAAAACAGAAAACAGTGGCTGCCTCTGGGGAGGGGTCTAGCGCTTTCCTTGATGCTCCCTGTGTTTCACTGTGGTTTGACTTTTTCCAGTAAGAATGTATTCAAATGTTAACTGTGAATTAAATAAGTTAACAGCTTGTCAAAGAAAGGCTCCTGATATTTGGGGGATCAGATTCCTTGGAAAAGCCCTGGAAATCATGGGCCTGCTCCCCACCTGGGCACCTGCCCACTATAAGAATCCTGAGGCTAGAGGGGGGACCAGCGCCCCAGTCCTGAACCTGACCCAGCTCCTTCCCTCGGAGAAGCCCACCTCCTGTTCCATGCAGGCTGCTGGGATGTCCTTTTACCCTCTCCCCACTTCACACCCAGCCCCCCATAAATTCTTGCCTGACCATCCTCTGGGCCAGCGGTTCTCCAACTAGAGGCAACAGAATCACCTGGGGGCCTGTTAAAGTGGATTGCTAGAGCACCCCCATACCTAGGGTGAGATCTGAGATTCCCTTTTCTAACAAGTGTCGGGGTGATCTGACGATCTCGGTCCTCCTGCTCGACTTGGAGGGTCACTGCTCTAGGTAAAGGACACTAGTTGTGC
The DNA here is from genome assembly GCF_922984935.1 of Meles meles. Classification (NCBI taxonomy): domain Eukaryota; kingdom Metazoa; phylum Chordata; class Mammalia; order Carnivora; family Mustelidae; genus Meles; species Meles meles. Next base: position 68,369,851 of record NC_060078.1, on the reverse strand, counting down.
CTTTTAGGGTTCACCTGGAATGCGAAGAGGGGCTCCAGTGGGGCGCAGAGGCTTGTCCCCTCTTCTGTGTGGTGGTGAGGCGAAAGGACAGCATCCCTGGGAATCACTTGGGGGCAGGGAGACGGGGAACATCTTCTACTCTTAGGGGTTAGGACTAAGAGATGTCTGCCCTGGACGACTCATGCTTGTCTCAGTAGAAGGGGATCATCCCGCCCCAAGCTCTGCTCCCTCCTGACCCATCAGCCTATGTGTCCCCTCTGCCCTGAGACTGAAAGTGGGGCCACAGAGGCAAGGACAGGAGGGGTCAAAGGGACGGGAGGAGCTCTGCAGCCTCTGAGCTTCCCTTTCCTCTCTTCCAGGCTCTGAGGTTCTTGTGAATTGAGAGAAAGGGTCTTACCCACTGCCCCCTCTCCCCCAGGAACTTGGTTGAACAAATTCATGTCCCTGGCACCCGGCCTGGCAACTGGCACGGTGTCAGCGCCCAGTGAAAGTGCACTAAAGGACAGAAAGGTGCAAGCTCAGCCCCACCCCGCAGCAAGCTGGAAGCAAGGGAGGGCTCTCTGGGATACTTTTCCACTCCTTCCTTTCTGTCTCTTGCCCTTCGGCAAGTCCCAGTCCTCCCGTTGCCCACAGGGAGCAGCTGCGGGTTTGTTTTTTTCCCTCAGGTAAATGTGTCCCACCCCGGGGGTAGCTGAAGGGAGGACGCACTAGCCCAGAGAATTAAACTCCAAGGATGGAATGTGGGACCTCAGGGCTAGTGGTTGTGCAAGGTCAGGACTCAGGAGCAGTGGGTTCTCAGAGGCCTCCCCACCCCAACCCACGTCAGACTTGCCCTCCGGACTCTCTCTTCAGTGGGAGTCATAAAGATGCAGGTTCCCCTGGGGGCTCGCTTTGGAGGAAGTGCCCTGGGCGCCACCATGGAGGGGGGCCTGTGTGTGAGTCTTCCGGGGATGAGCTCAGCTGTTGTGTGGAGTTCCTTTGTCTGCTAGACGGCCCAGGAGTGGTGAAAGAGGGTCAGCGGTGCCAAATTCTAGCAGAGGTGAGAGCCCTTCGCAAGTAGAAGATAAGCAGCCGGGGCTACCTGCCGGCTGAGCTGGAGAAAGGGCTGTTCAGTCCGTCCCTGGGGAGACCAGTGAGGGGTGCGACCTGGCAGCCACCTGTCCCCCAGTTCCTTTCACCTGCTGGGGGCGGGCGAGCGTGGATAGTGACCTGTAGAGGGACAGGGACAGACGGAGCCGCTGCAGATCCCAGGTCAGCCCTGTGAGGCCCAACAGCCAGTTACCAGGGACTGTTTGGGAGCCTAATTCCACAGTCCCTCTGCTCCTCCCCCACCGCTGCAGGGCCAGCCCTTGCCTCCCGCCCCCACCCCTCAGCCTGCTCCCGAGGCCCGCACACAGCGCGCTGGGCTCTGGGGTGCAAAGGGAGTGAGTCTTGGCTCCAATTCGAGGGGTTCCCACTGGCATGGACGGAGAGAGTTGGCAACAGGCAGCTCAACACAACAGGCGGTGAGAGCGGGTCCGAGGAGCACAGAAGGAAGCAACCCCTTCTGGAACTCCTCTCCTTCCGCATCCACACCGTGAACTCTGTCTCTGTTCCCCTGTTTGACAGAGGCCAGCTCCTGTTTCTCCAGCTCTGGCATTCAGAGCTTGCCATGCCTTCTCCATCCTCGCCACAGGACAACACAGGGAGACCGTGAACCCACTTAACAAAAAAAGAAACTGAGGGAGAGAGTGGCTCGGAGCTTGCCCCCCTTCCACGCCTCGGTTGCCTTTCATTCCTAACTGTTCTGCTGCAGCAAGACTCCTAGTCCCTGTGGTCCGGCCTCCCTTGTCTTCTCGGTCCTCTTTCCTTCTGACTGTGTCCCCACGCCCACCCCGCCATGATCTCACATCCTCCCACACCTCCCTTATCTGGATCAGAGGCTCCGGCACCTTCCAGGTGTGCACCCACACTTCTTTTGCCAGTTGCTGGGCATCTCCGTCCACGCATCCTGCCAGAGCTCAGCCTGCTGTGCCCAAGCCCAGATCTCTTTGTTGTCAGTGGCCTCTGTTTCTGGCCACCCAGGTCCCAAGGCATCTCTCTTTTGCCTCCACCTAGAAAACCCAGTGCTCTGTGGCACAGCACAGGCGGATGGGGCAGTGACATCCTACTTAAGACTCTTCTGGTTGCAAGTGACAGAAAATTCCTGCTGAAACCGCCGGGATCCACAACAGACCTAACAGAGGTGGCATCAGACACAGCTGAACCCAGCCGTTCAGATGGCACCATCGGGTCATTCAGCTCCGCACACGCCCCGTGCTGGCTCTGCTCTCAGTCCCACGGGAAGGCACAGTGGCCCTCAGCTGGGGTCTACACCCTCTAGGATGGGAAGGAGGAGGCCAGGGTGCCTTTGTGAGAAGGGCAATAGGGAGATCACAAGGTGGGAGAGGCAGGTAGGGGCCAGCTCTTCAGGTCCTTCCTTCTCTCGTTGCAGGGCCCCAGGAGTCGGTGCATGTCCACCTCCTCCAGGAAGCCCAAAAGTCCTCCCTGCCTCACTGGTCCAGTCTCTCCAGTTTCCCCAGCTTTCTGTGGCAATGAGCTAGAATGGGAGATATGTGAGAATTGCAACATCCTCTCTCTTTGCCCTCGAGGAACACAGAAGATAGCATCTTATGGACTCCACAAGAACGCTGGCAATTTGGACCGCGGACCAGAGAGCCAGGTGAGGACTGAGGGGGAAGTAATGGGAGGTATGGATGGCCGAGACTGGAGGGTGGGGGTCCGGGAAGTGTGCACATCCTCTGTGTACTGTACTGAAATGGCATTGGGATGGGAAGACCTTGCCTGTGCCCACCACTCCCAGACACCAGACGGGCACCGGGCTCAGTCCCACCCATTACCCAGGCCCTTTACAGGGGAGGGGAGCTCAGTCTCACAACACAGCCCAATGCTCACCACTTTCCCCTGCCCCCACCTGGATTAGGGTTGTAGCTGGGGTTTTGGAATAATGGTTGGGATCAACAGTATTTCGTTATTGGTTTTCATGAACAAATATTGACCGGGTGCCTGCTTCAGGACCCACGGAACACAACATGCAAATTACCTATTAGATTTTTGAGCATCACTACTGGGTTCAAGGCTCCATATAAGACAAGGAGCTCAAAGTAAAATGAAAAGCTTGGTTCCAGAAACCTCATTAGCCTAGGCCTTTGGTTTCCACTTTTCAATTATTGATGACAGGAGCTTTGGTACAGACCTGGGAGAGCTGCTTCTTGCCCTCAGTCATGAAGATCTTGCTTCCGCTGGGCTTTTAACTAGAATTATGCCCTCTGATCTTCCCTACAAAGAGGTTTTTTGTTTGTTTGCTTTTGTTTTTGTTTTGTTTTGTTTTAAGTAATCTCTACACTCAAGGTGGGGCTTGAATTCACAACCCTGAGATGGAGACTCGTGAGCTCCACCGGCTAAGCCAACCAGGTGCCCCTTAAGAGTTCTTAATTACATGAATAAGTGTGTTGGTAAAATTTGAGGGGGAGTCAGTCAGCTGCCATCAGCTTCCCTTTTTTTAAAGTAATGTATTTCTTTTTTACTTTAGAAAAAAATCAGGAAGAAAATTAAAAAATGATCCATACTCCTACCACCCAGGAACCCCTTGTTCCTGCTTCTTAAATGCATATGGGAAAGACTAGAAATGCTATAGAGGGACACTGAATGTGAAGGAAAACTGTCCCATGGCTCCCTCCCTGATTCTAGCTCCCCTTCTTAAAGGTTTGTGCCGTTCACGGCCTCTTACACATCCCTCCAGAAAAGGTTTGATGTGTTTGTCAGCCTCCTAAATGCATTATTGTATCCTATTCACAGAAGGTTCTCCCAGAAGTTAAAGAGGGGCAGCTCTCACTATCATTTGATAGTTCATTTTTATGTTTTTTTTTTTTCTTCCTGTCCCATCACATCTGCATTTCAGAACTAGTCAGAGGAACTAGGTGTCCGGTGCTCCCCAGCCTTGGGCTCGCTGGGTGACCTCAGCAAGTCACTTCACAGACACTCAGTTTTCTCATCGTGAAAATGGGGATCCTGGTGGGGGTTCCGTGGAAGTGTGTCTGCAACAAGGCCTGGCTAGCTGGGAGGGGTTCCACACATGTCAGGGCATTCCCTTGGCCCCTTCTGGAAGGCAGAAGGGCTGCCAGTTCTAAATAAATGTTACAGAAGGGCCTGTCAGCAGTCGCCCCTCAGAATGACCTGTCACTTCGTTTCGCAGCTTCAGGAAAAGGAGAGTGGGAGTCTCCTGACAGGAGATGGTGGGGTCACATGAATTCCTCACCCTTGGTGTTGGCTCCCACCCCAGGTGCTCCGTCGATCGGATCCGACTCTGGAAGGCTGGGACCATCTGTTCTTGGGTGGGAAGGAATCCCTGCTAACAGCTGGGACAGGTCCCTGATATATGGTCCCTATCCCCCTCCCCCTCTTCTGTCTCTGATCTCAGGTTGTCAAATCTCCGTGACCCCGGGCCTCCGGGGGCAAATGGCCCACAGGAAAGGTCTCTAGCATCCTCTGGGGTCCAGAAGGTGACTTGGCTATAGTCAGCAAAACTGCGTGCGGCCCCAGGAAGTCGGAAGGCAGGGCAAGGTTCCAGCCTGAGGAGGTAGGGCTGTGCTGATGGCAGATGAGGACAGAGGGTGGACAGAGGCCGTTTGGGGCATGCTGGAAGGTGTTTGCCACAGCCCTGCTTCTTTGCGGCTGTTGCTTCCTTGGTCCTCCCAAATGTGCTCCCACTTCACAGATGAGGACACTGAGGCTCAGAGAGTTGAGCCAATTTGCTATTCAGTGGGTAAGAGGCAGAGCCAGGACTGGAGTCTGACTGAGGAATTCTTGTGCTCTGCCCCTAGGCCAGGCACAGGTGACGACCAAACTGGGCCCCCTAGAACTCAAGGCCACAAAGAGGCTGCCCACTCACAGGCACAGGCACCCTCTCTTGGCGTCTGCTTTTATGAGGACTGTTCCTCAGTCTCCTGTCTAGAACAGTGCCTGGCACATGTGCGCAGGTAATCTCTGTGGAGTAAAGAAAAGAATGGGCAGCAAACATGGCTGATTAGCTAACTAGATGAACACCTCCCCCACCCCCCATACTCCAAGGCGTCGGATGCTCCCTAAGTTTGCCTCGGGGCCCTGTGAGAAAGGGTGTGAGCTTAATACGAAGCCACCAGTCAGATTTTGGAAAGGGGCATGACCCCCACAGTCTGTGGCAGTCTCCTTTCCTTCTGTCTTTCCTTTCTCCTTTCCTTCTGTCTTTCCTTTCCTTCCAGCTCTGCAGCATGCGGCGAGGACTGTGAGGTCACCAGCACCCGGCTGCTGGAGGACCATGGTCTCCCGTGGACATCCCCCAGACTGGGGTCCAGGCAGAGAGGCCCTGACCAGAGGGGTGAGGACGGGGCCCTCAGCAACCGGGCACTTCTGTCCCCTCACACTGTGGCTCCAGCTGCCCTCCCAGGGCTGCGGGAGGGGGCTGAGGGTCACAGTGGGGTCAGCCTTGGTTCCGTCCTGCTGAGGAGCCGTCCCAGCTCGTGAGGGAGTCAGATGCCCACAGCCTGGCCTACGGAGAGCACGTATTGACAGTAAGAGCAGAAACCAAGGAGCATTGGACACAGGTGCTTTCCATGTAAATTTTCTCACTTAACTCTTACAAAAACAGGGGCTAAGCACCATTTCACCTTCATCGGGCAGAGGAGAAAACAGAGGTACCTAAAAGTTACAGCCTAAAAGGTTGTAAGTGGGCTTTGAACCTCAGAGCCCAGGCCCAGAGTTGTGTTTGGCCTCCTTGTGTTTGACCACCAGGACCCACGGTCATTGTCAGGACCAGTCCTCTGAGCATTCTCCCCGCAGGGCTGCTTTATCCAGCTTCTACATGTGTCAGGCCCTGCCTTTCCACCATCCAGAGGAGCTACTCTCACCTCTGAGCAACTGGGGGAGAAACAGGGCGACCCCATTATTCAGGCCTAGAAGCTTCCTACGAGCCCTGAGCTTCCAGGTAAGAAGACCAGCTCCTCTGCTCGTGAGGCCAAGAGGAGAGGAGGTGACCCTGATGGTGAGAGAGAGAAGCCCAGTCATCCCAGCGTCCATCCCAGGCCACCCCTGCCTGCCAGGTGCAGCCCCACGCACGACCCCAGGCAAGGGGAAGAAAAGCACTGGCCCGGCGGGCACCCAGCAGGTACTGGGCCTCTCAGGTGCCCTGAGATGTGGCATCTCCCCACGCCCTGTCCAGGCTGCAGCATCGTGGACAAATGACTGTTGTCATAAGCCACTAAGACTGGGGGTGCTTTGTTACTTACAATAGAGATTGGAAACAGAAATTGGTCAGGGACCTGGCCCTTGGAAGTGCTGAATGAAAGCATCCACTGCCAGGTGAATCACGGACCAAGATACTTCTCTCTTCGTCAGAGAAGCCGTTCCAGGTGGACCAGAGAGGCTCACCCAGGCCATACCAGTGGCTCTTCTTTGTTCAGTGCCATTAACTGACTCACTCGTGTCTGTTTCCAGGGCCCTGGCAGCACCAGGTTCCCTGGGGCCACGGCCAAGGGATTCCTTGTTGTTCCCTGTCCCACCCCCACCCCACCAGGAGCCTTGGCCAGAGCTCCACACACAGTGGGAGAGCAGTTCAGCGTGCTGTCTGTCTCCCACCAGTCAGCTTCAGTCTACATCAGGCCTTCATCCCAAGCCAGGTGCTAGCAGAAGACAAACCGTCAGTGCCCAAGTACCTGGTTCAAAGCCCACCTCTGCTCCTTGTTTGCTGTGTGACCTTGAACAAGTCAAGCCACTTCTCTGAGCCTCCCTCCGCTTATCTGTAAAATGGGAAGAATACTACCTGACCTTGTGAAGGTAAATGAGATCATGTTTCTAAGAGCCATACACAGTGCCTGGCATGTAAGTGCACCCCTCCCCCATACATATCCTTATTCTTCTCTTCTTATCTACAAACGAAGGGAGAAATTTAAGTTCCAATGACCCTTCCATCTACCATACCTTAACCCTCTTCTCCACAGGCCAAGCCTGGGTCTGAAATCTCAGCATAAGTCATTGTTTGTGGCTGAACTGTCAGTGCCCGACTGCAGGTCAGCTGGGATGAGGCTCGTGAAGGAACAAGCCCTGTTTTCACAATGAGGAGACCTGGGTTCCAGTCTGCCCTTGGCCTGTGGGCAAGGAGACCTTGGGCACGTTCCTTGACCCTCTGTGCAGTGGGATGAGTGGTTCCTGTCCACGCCTGGCAGAGTTGCTGTGAGGTTCGTGGGCACCAATGGACACGGAAGGGTTTTACTGTTAATATGGCGTCCAAGCATGCCTCTGGATGCCGCCATTTGTAGTCCCTTCACTAGGAATTGGTTCCCTAGAGCTGTGCTGTCCCAAATGAAATAAAATTAAAAACCCAGTTCCTCAATCACACTGGCCCTGTTTCAGGTACTCAGTAGCCACGTGTGGCTGGTGGCTACCATATTGGATCACACAGATAGAGGATATTTGCATCACTGCAGAAAGTTCCAATGGACAGAACTGTGCTAGAGTTTCCGCAAAAGGACAACCGGTGGGAATGAGAGGGAGTGATGAAGAGCAAAGAGGTCTGAGCACAAATGGGTGGGTGGCGTGGATTTTTGTGGTTTGGTTTGCAGACCAGATTCAAGGATGGCCACTGTCTTTGACTCCTTCCCTGCTAATAGCCGTGCTGGGCGGCTTCTCTGGAAACAATGTTTTCACCGTGAGATCAGGGAGGACAAGGGCTCGCCTCCAGCAGGAAGTGGTCAGAGCAGGCCAAGACCACAGGGCCAAGCTTTATCCCCTGGTGTGGCTGGTGCTTGGGTGGGCTCAGGGGCTGACAGAGCTTCTCTTTCCATCCCTGGCCCAGCCTGGTGGAGAGGGAGTGGCAGGCAGCCGGGGCCTTGGTGCCAGGACGATGATGCCTGAGCTTGGTGCTAAGGGACCAATTAGCCAGTCATGGGGTGCATCTCATGACTCCGCCGCCAATCCACGGAGGCTCCCTGAGTCCCAGATCCTCTCCCACTGCAGGCCACACCCCCAGGAACCCAGCGTGACACCCAGGTCACCAGCACCAGCTAGTGCAGCTTGACTGACAGGCTCTTTGTGGGGGATGGGGGTAGGGGGAGATGCCCAGACAGCAGCAGGGACACTCAAGGGCGTGCTCCATGAGGGGTCTAGCTGGGAGAAGACCTTCCAGAATTGACCTTCTCAGCCTTGCCAGGTAGAGTTCCTTCCTGCCCTCTCCAGCTTGACACAGCCATATTTGTGTATGTACCCAGACTTCTGGATAGCAGGCACCCAGACATGTGCCTGGACACAGACACAGGCACCCAGACATGTAAAGTAGATGCGGCCACAGGCACACAACCATGTTACCCATATGCGGGGACCCGCCACCGCTGGCCAGAATTCCCCCTTTTCCTCCTCAACTAGAAGCCTTCCCTTAGCCAGTATTCGCTGTGTGTCTCCACACAAAAGCAGTCCTGGGGGGTCTCCTCGGCCCTCCCTGACAACAAATGAGCCACCCCCCCACCCCCCACACCACTGCAGGGCCCCAAGCACCCGTGCCCCACACATAGGCTGGGGGACGTGGCCACCCAGCTGGACACGTGACGCCCCTGCTCTCATCCAGAGGCTCCTTCTCTCGGCACTGGGAGAACGTGAGAACACAGCACCTGTTCTTGGGGCTCCCCCGGGCACACCTGCCTCCCCTCCCACCTCCCTGTCCCCTTGTAATCTTCCCAACAGCTTCGGTTTTCCCACCGGGCTTCTGGGGCCCTCCCCACCCTCCGGAGCAGGCAGGCAGCGTGACAGGTGACAAATCAGAAGTCATTCTCCCTGAACAGGTGTGTGCCAGGGCTGGGGGGCAGGGCCGGAGGCCAAGCTTGGGGTAGGAGTTCCTAGAAGTCTGTCGAGCTTCGGAGTGTCACGGGCCTGTGTCTGGAACTCTGTTTTGAGCTGTCAGCTCGTCGGAGCTGCCAGACGCTGGGGCTGATTTCCTCCCCTGTCCCAACACTCAGTTCCGTGGCCACATTAGCTTTTACGAACGTTAGCCACCCACTTAGGGCCAGGCTTTCCTCTCGGGCCAGTTTCACAAGGGATTCTCAGAAAAAGCCCAGTTCCCATCTGCTCAGCCCCATGTTTTCCTGCCCACCCAGTAACTGCTGGCGGACTCAGGTGCTGGCAGGTCCAGGTGACCTGCAGCTTTCCAGCCGACTGCCTGGTCTGCCTCGAGACTGGCAGGTTACCAGGAGCCTCAACCCCGGAGTGGGGGGAGGGGCGGGGAGAAGTCAATAAAGTCACCCACCCATCTCTGAAACCACAGGAAATGTCTGTGCCAACTCAGGGGATTAAATCTCTCCCTGCTTCATGCCCTTTCACAATCAACAGAGCAAGATTTATTAAATAATAACAGATCATTTCATTTTTATTATTATTTCTTTTCGAGAGGGGAAATGGGAAGGGGCAGAGAGAGACTCTTAAGAGGCCCCACGTGTGGGGGCCTGACTCAGAACCCCATCTCCCAACCCTGAGATCATGACCCAAGCCGAAATCAAGAGTCAGATGCTAGACAGACTGAGTCCCCCGGGAGTCCCCAAAACAGATCATTTAAAAATACCAATTTGAAAATGCTAACAGTTAACATTACTTACCCAATAATAGTTCATTTAAAAAAATAGAATGTAAGGAGCAACATAAATCACAAAGGCAGGCTCACTGATGCACCCCAGTAGCCTAGACCAGTGTTTGGCACCTTGTAGCCGCTCAGCAGGTGTTTGTGGAATAAAGGACTCCGTAGGCGCTGAGCACTGTCTAAGCGCTTTTCAAATGTTAATTCATTCATTCAACTTTACAATCACAGGATGGGTGATATTATTCCCATTTTGCAGACAGGGAAACTGAGGCCTGGAGAAATTAAGTAACCTACCCAAAGGCACACATCCAGGAAAGCGAGGCTTTGTGCTCAAGCAGCCTGGCCCCGGGGCCCAGGCTTCTGACCACCATCCACACTCACTGCCTTTCTTGATGGCAACGTCACGTTCTAGCTTTTGTGCTGCTTCATTGAACACGTTTTTGTTTCATTTCTTGAACAATCAAGTATTGACCTCTTTTTCTCCCACCAGACTACCATTTCTCTGAAGCCAGGGGAGGCAGGTGTGTCTCAAACACAGAAAATGATTCCAGGTTGGTAGAAGGAGTGTGTGGATTTCCTTCCATCTCATGGCCTGTGTATCGTTCTCCAAATGGCTTAGGGATTCCTAAGGGTTGGAGAAGGAACGGAGGTGACGGGCCAAAAGCACAGACTCCGGAATCCAAATGGCTGGGTTTGAATCTTCATCTCTACCCCTTTCTGGCTGTGTTTACTTGGGCAGGTTACTCAACCTCTTAGGGCCTCAGTTTTGTCATGTTGTTGTCTGTTAAATGGGGATAATAATAGTTTTTGCCTTCTAGAGTTGATGTGAGAATTAAATGAGATAATTCTTGCTCAGAGCGTGGCACACGGCAAGGGCTCCATAAATGGCAGTTATTGTCACTGCTAATATGATGTTGGGGTGACTTCTGCTTGCCCTGTATCTGATGCAAAGTCAAGGCCGCCTATTATCTCTTCCGCAGGCCACAGCCGGCAGTCCGTCGGCCGGCGCCTGCTGCAGGCATGACCCACTCCTCCCCATCTGTCAGGGTGATTCCTCCGCTGGTTCCGGTCAGAGCTCACAACCTACTTATTAGGTTAATTAGACGCGACACCTTTCTAAAGATACCCTGGCTCCAAAGCCAGCCCTAACATCTGGCAAAGGACCCGGGGAATGACGCGCTCTCACGGGCCTCGAGCTGGAGCAAGAGGGGCGTGGTGGTGGGAGGGGAGGGAGGCACCATCCCTTCCCTCTCTGGGATTATCTGTGGGCTCCTGAAGTCTTCTGTGGGTAGGACTGCCAGATAAAATACATACAGATGCCGAGTTTAATTAGAATTTTACATAAAGGTCAAATTTAGATCTTATTAAAGTAAGTCCCCAATACTACCCAGGCATGCTGATATTAAAAAAGTGTTTGGTGTTTGCCTGAAACTCAGATTTAGTTGGGTGTCCCTTATCCGCCCACCAAGGCTGGCAATCGCAAATCTGGGGCATGCAGGAGAGGGAGATAAGGAGGAGGAGACGTGGGAAGGAGCAAGGGCAGGACTTGGCCGGGCCCTGCTCTCAGTGGCCCTGGCACCCGGGCTCCACTCTGGGCCTCCTGGGTCTGAGGCGGGGTTGTCTGGGGACCGACCGGAGCCTCCCTCCCGGACCGAGGCTCTGCGGGAGGAACAGGGCGCCGCTGCCAACTGAGTTGTTTGCACTTCACCTGCTCCCTTGGGCATAGACCCCTTCCTGCTTAACATCCTGGAGGGCAGGACCAAGCACAACAGCCCTTTTCCCCCGAGGGAGGCTGACATGTAATCCCAGGAGCCCCGTTGGTGGAGATGGGCCTCTAAGGCCCACAGAAGACCAATCCCTCTTATTACAAGAGGGCCCCCGAGAAGACGAGGGGCCTGTCCAATGTCACAAGGGGAGTCTTGCTGGAGGTAAGCCTAGACGGGGTCTCTGGACATCTCATTCCTATTCCTCCATGCCTCCCTGACTATCTTCCTGTGCCTGCTGGGAACAGTTGTCCCCGGAACAATTTTGATCCTCAAACTCAACAAGCCTCGAACTAGACCCATCCTCTTCCTTCTCCTCTCCTGCGCCCAGCTGCTGCAGGTGCTGCTCACTGGCTGCTCTGCCTCACCTCCCCCACCTCCTGTCCCCTCTGCCCCAGCGGCAAACGCAACACGAATCTGAGCATGCCAGCCGCCACCCTCCCATCTTACAAAGTCATCACTGGCTTCTTATTTTTAGGATCAAAACTGGCCTCCGTCAATGGCTTACAAACTTCTTTACCGTCTAGGCCTATCTGCGTCTCCCACTGCTCTTTCCTCCGGTGGGAATCCCTCCCTCCACCATCCAGGGGACCGACCTCCCTTTATTCCTTCCATGGACCAAGCTCTCTCCAGGCTTTGCACGTGCTCTCCCACCTGCCCGCCTCCCTCCTCCCAGCCTGCCTTCCTCGGCTCACCCCTACCTGTCCAATCTGTCCGTCAGACCTTTGTGTAGGCTCCACATCCTTCAGAAAGCCTCCCCTCGTCCCTGCCAACCTTCTGAGGCTGAGGCAGGGTCCTCCCCCAGGTCCCCTGAGGGCAGGGCCCAAGTCTAGCATTTTCCCGGCTATATATGTAGGAACCCCTGTGGTGCCTGGCTCGCTAACCATGACTCGCCTTCAGGATTATAACTGCCTGGGTCCTGCCAGATGGCAAACGCTGGGAAGAGAAAGGAGAGGAAGGGACCGGGGTGAGGTGGGGGGGGGGGGGGGGGAGGGGAGGCAGCCATCTTTCATTTTCAGCCACAAACAGATTTGCCTGGGTTGCTTCACAGAAATACTGATGCCCAGATACCACTCCAGAGATTCCCATCCTTTCCGTCTGAGGTGAGAGCAAGCATATGGGTATTTTTGAAAACTCTTCAGATCTTCTGATGTGCAGCTGGGGCTTAGAGCCCTGGGTGAGTTCTCAGTCCAAGCGTGTGGTCTCAGCTCAGTAAAATCTGGCCGACTGGTGTCCAGGCCTACTCCTCCTTGTTGGGGGCAGGGGAAGGATGTCTCCAGCCATTTACCTCTCTGCCCTCAGATTCCTTTCCTTGAGGAATGGCTCCCTGGGCTGAGAACCACAGGTTCCCCTCCTCCCCTCCCGCCCAGCCTATATACACCCTCCTCATGGGGCCAGTTGGATCTGTGGGGAGATAGCTAGGCCCAGGGGAAGGGGCTGGGGTGTAGCTCAGCAGGCTGGGCCCTCCATCTCCTGCCAGAGTTGGCTCCAGGGGAGTTCAGCTGTAAATATTTGCTGAGCACCCGGGCTGAGTCGGGTTCATTGCCAATGGCAGGGGAGCCAATGGATCCCGTAACGGAGTCTGACGGAGGATCAGTCCCCTATTTGGCCCTGGGCAGGGGCTCGAAGAGAAACTGGCTGGGGAGTGGAGGTGGCGCCGGCTGTCATCACCATCAGCCCCTAAATCCACCTCCACTAGCGTCTGAGAGAAGAGGAAGCTCTGGGCGCCACGTCCCCACCCCTGCTGCCTTCAACATCTACTGTGGCCCAGTGTGACCGGAGCTGTTGCATCCGAATCTCCTGGGAAGCTTGCTCAAAACACAGGTGCCTGGGCCCCAGCTCCAGAAACCTGATTCGGGAGGTCTGGGGTGAGGGCCAGAGCTCTGCATTTTCAGCCAGCTCCCCGAAGGATGCTAATGCAACAGGTGGTTGGTGATTTCAGTGGGAAGCTGCCTTTAAGCCCCACGACAATGTCACTTCCCCAGGCTGGTTGATGCCTTTTGTGGTAGGAAGCAGGTGACAGCCCTACCGGGTTCTGACTGACTCGCTTCCAAGTTACCCTTCCCCAAGTTTCTCCGAGCGGGCCTTGTGGGCACTGGGCTGTGTGATTTCTTTACTCCTCACCCCAACCAGGAAAAGCTGGTGTTATCCCCAATTTACAGACCATAAAAGGTCAAGTTACTTTTCAAGGTCACAGAACAAAGAGAACTAACTTGGGGTTCTGGCTCTCAGGTTGCTCACAGACCCTGGGAGAGACTAACTTGTACAGACCACCAGCGGCTTCAAGCAAAATGAATCAATGGGCCAGGGAACGTAGATGCTAAGTGCTCAGCGAGTGCCGAGAAAGAAGCAGTTAATGCCTATCAGGAAATAGCAGGGGTGAGGCCTGGAGGGAGGTGGAGGCACCGAGCTGGATCTTGGTAAATGAGCTCAACTTTGATATTCAAAGAAGGAGGGGTGAATGGCTCCCGGGTGACACAGTCGGTTAAGGGTTGGACTCCTGATTTCGGCTCAGGTCATGATCTCAGGATCGTGAGATCGAGCCCCGCCATCGGGCTCTGTGCCCAGCACGGAGTCTGCTTGAGATTCTCTCTCCTTCTCCTTCTGTCCCTGCCCACCTCTCTTGTAGATAAATAAATAAACGAAGAAGGAGGAGGAGGAAAACCCAGGCAGAAAACACAAGGTGAGTGACATCACGAGGTGGAGAAACTCATGACTGGGTGGAACAGTGGGTGGGCTGATGGGTCACAGAGGAAGGACATGAGAGGGACATGAGAGTGCCCACACAGGAAAGGTCCACCAAGGCCTCTTTATGTGGTGGGCACGGGGGAATGACCAGAAAGGTCTGGATGGAGGAAATAACAAGGCTGATCTGGCTTCTGGAAGGTGACTTGGGAGGAAGAGGGCTGGACGCCAATGAGGAGGCCAAGCAGGCAAGCATGGTGAGTGCCTCCACCTGTCTGGGTCAGTGGGTTCATCTCTGAAATGGAGATGCTTGTCTCTCCCTGACATTTGTCTCAGGCTTGTTGTGAAGATGAGAGAAACTGGAAGATGGGAGAGGGTGTTGGTGAGACCTCTGGCCCCGAGAAGGTCAACGTCTGGGGGTGGGGAGCCGTGTGGACAATGAGGCACTTTGGCTGGAGACCCTAGTGGCACAGCCCCACGGCATAGGGGCAGCCAAGGACGATGCAGGACCAGTGTAGGAGGAGGCAGGTGTCACCTGAATCCACAGAGAGAGAGACAGACAAAGAGAGGCAGAGACAGAGGCACACAGGGAGAGTTCAAAGGCCCATCTGAAGCAGGACAGCAAGCAGACCTGCTTCTCCATCTGAATAGACCTAATGGCCAGAATTTTGTTTCCTAGAGATCCTTACTGGCAGCAGCCTCTTCTCCAGCTGGAGGGACCTATGGGAGACACTGGGGCCAGAGGGCTCAGGGTCCCTGGGCAGGAGTGATGTGAGGATGACCTGGTCCAGAGCAGTCACCGGAAGTGTCCAGTCCAACTCCCCACCTTGGCAAGAATCACTCCTGCTGTGTCCCCCAAGAGGGTTACCAACGCCAGCCTCTCTCCAACCCTGCCCCCGCCTCTGAGTCCTATCCCCCTTGGGACCATTGCTTAACCCATGGCAGCAGCTTTAAGCCTCACAACTCCAGGAAGTGAGTTTTCCAATCCTAATCTTCCCAGTGAGCAAACAGCCTCAAAAAGTCCACACAACTAGCTATTGGAAAAACTGGGATTCACACCCAGGCCTTGGTTGCTAAGGGCTGGGCTTTTGCCCCCTGTGTCATGCACCTACCGCTCAGGCAGGGGCTGGGCTGTCCTTTATAGACTACACATCTGGAGGTCAGAGCACTAAGAAGCCTGTTATGTAAGGCAAGGTGTGAGTTGGTGAGCTCACGGGGAAATGCTTCCTGGAGGAGGCATGTCATTCTGGAGGAGGGAACTGGCAGGCCAGTCTGGAGGCCTTGGCCTTTCTGGGCCCAAGCTCTGGGTTTGCTTGATTTCCTCAGGGGTAGGAAGCCATCTTTCCAGAGAGACACAGCCCTGACCCAGGCCTGTTCCCTCCTCCTACCTGGATTCCTTCTGGGTCTCTGGGTGTGTAGTTCCCAGGAGTCTGGAAGAACACACACTGTCCCGAGACCTTTGGTATCTACATATGTAGGCCACTTGTTCTCCACAGAGGCTGGTGTCGCGTTCATGTCCCTCGGGGCTTCAGGTTGCAACGTTCCCAAAGTCCAACGTGTGGGCCTCACAGTGGATGGTCGAGTCCAACAATTCATACTGCTCAGTGACACACTGGCCCTCATGGTGGAAATTTCCCATTTGGTGGAGGTACCACACCTGTGGTTTACATTTGTGTAACCAAAGGGCCCATTTGGTCATTTCCCCCCAACAAAGGGCAGGAGATTTCAGAAGAGCATGACCTTTTCTGTGGAACGACCACACTTTCTTTTCTTTGCTCCCTTGTTGTTGTTCTTCTTCTTTTTTTAACCCTCCCGCCTTCTCCTATCTTCATCAGTTCCACGTGACGACACCACTCTCGCCCTCTCCCTGCCCAGCCATTGCCTCAGTTCAGGCTCCCTCAGCTGTCTCTGTTCCACTGACAAGGGACACCCCATCTCCCAGGCCCCTGTTCTCTGAGCAAATCCTGTCCCTCTCTGTCTCACCACACCCTGAGGCCAAAATTGTCTTTCTTGCTTTTGCTTTGGGTTTTATTTAATTTTTTCTTTTTTTTTTCATTCAACTTTTTCCTTTCCTCTCTTTCTCTTTTTATTTTATTTTATTTACTTATTTGACACATGACAGAGAGAGCACAAACACGGGGAGCAGCAGGCAGAGGGAGAGGGAGAAGCAGGCTCCCTGCCAAGCAAGAAGCCTGACGCGGGGCTCCATCCCACGACCCCGGGACCACAACCTGAGACAAAGGCAGATGCTTGACTGACTGAGGCCCCCAGGCATCCCCATTTTAGGGGTAATTCTTGATTTCTGCCCTGGGAGACAAGTTCTTTTACCTCCTCTGTGCATCACCTCCACTCCCTTCCTCCCAGCACAGCAAGAGGTCATTTAGTTATGTCACAGTTGGTTATTTGGTTATTTGGTTATTCACAGCTGACCTTTTATAACTATGTAAAAACTATGGCCAGCTGAACCACATAAGGGACTAGGATTCTTATTTTCCACCTTTTCTTTAGCTGTGGGTGGTAACCAGCTCCTGGGTCGTATCGGGCATCACCGCCCAGTGACAATCCAGCTCCACAGCCCCCAGTCACTGACATCATCAAACCAGACCCCAGCTTCTTCTCGTGAAACCTTTGCAGTCAAGTTAATGGTGACTACGAAGAAGACATGGTGCCCAAAAAACACTGGTGCCTGCTTGCCTTATGGGTCACTAAGAAGTCACTGCATGGTGCTCGGAGGTAGATTTTGGAGTCAGAGGGCGTGGGTTTGGAGGCGGCATCTGCCCTCCGTGGCTGTGAGAAGGTCAGGAAGTTCTATGTTCCTTTTGAGCTTCAGTTTCCTTATTTGTAAAATGGAATTAAAAGTTGGAACCATCGGGGCGCCTGGGTGGCTCAGTGGGTTAAAGCCTCTGCCTTCATCTCGGGTTGTGATCCCGGGATCCTGGGATCAAGCCCCGCATGGGACTCCCTGCTCAGCAGGGAGTCTCTCCCCCCGCCCCCCCGCTAGCCTGTGATCCCTCTCTCTGTCAAATAAATTTAAAAAAAAATTTTTTTTTTAATGTTTAAAAAAAAAAACTATCTACTTTATGGGACTCTGACTGGGATAAGACAAGATGATACAGGCCGCATAGCATGTGGAAAGGCGAGCAAATAGTGAGCATTCTTATTGCTACCAGCTTAGTTATCAGTAGGTATCGCAGAATGAAGAAACCGCATGCCCTCAGTTCTGTCCAGACTTGCACAGTGCGTAACAGTCATGTGCCTTGTCTCCGGGAGAGCAGAGGAGCTGCTCTGAGGAGCACAGTCCCCGAGAGCTGTGTGGAGCCCCAGCCCGATGCTGGAGGAGAGAGGTATAGACTGCTAGGATTCCTGTCACAGGGAAATACATGATGTCTCAACTCCCCCCGGTTTCCATGGACCCCATTTCATTGTGGTGGGAGCACTGCCCCGCAACGCGGGCCTCCCTCCTAGAGTCGCGCTTCTTCTCCTTCTCCCAGGAGAAGGCTGACCACCTGACCCATCCCAGTTCCAGGATGTTAAATCAGATCTAATATGTGCTAATTTTAAGAAATTCAAACAGGGGCGCCTAGGTGGCTCAGTGGGTTAAGCCTCTGCCTTTGGCTCAGGTCATGGTCTCAGGGTTCTGGGATTGAGCCCTGCATTGGGAATCTCTGCTCACAGAGATTAGCAGGTTCCCCTCACCCTCTGCCTGCCTCTCTGCCTACTTGTGATCTCTCTCTCTCTCTCTCTGTTAAATAAATAAATAAATAAATAAATAAATAAATAAATAAAATCTTTAAAAAAAAAGAAATTCAAACAGTGCAGTGCAGAAGTGTATCACATACAATTAAACATCTTTTGGGGGTGCCTGGGTTAAGCATTTGACTCTAGATTTGGCTCAGGTCCTGAACTCAGGGTCATGAGATCGAGTCTTAGGGTCGGGCTCTGTGCTCAAAGCAGAGTCTGCTTAAGACCATTTCTCCCTTTCCCTCTGCCTCTCCTTGCTGTGCTAGCGTTCTCTTTCTCTCTCTCTCAAATAAATAAATAAATCTTAAAAAAAATTAAATATCTTTTTTCCATCCTCGTGGTGGCTGCTATAAACAGTTTACTGTGTTCTCCAGGATTTTCTTTTCTGTCCTTCAAAATGTGTGTGTGTGTGTGTGTGTGTGTAGAACTGATTCATACACCACACTCAGTTACATATTACAACATACATATAGTAATAAAACGAGACCACACCATACATTGAATTCTGCTACTTGCTTTTTCACACTTGGATCACTTTCCAGGTTGATGTGGATATCTTTGCCAGCATGCTATAGATTTGGGGAGGGGCAGAGGATTGTTTCCCTTTTTTTTTTTTTTTTTAAGATTCTTATTTATTAAAGAGAGAGAGAGGTGAAGTCAGAAGAAGTAGGCTTCCCGCTGAGCAGGGAGCCCGATGTGGGCCTCTATCCCAGGACCCTGGGATCATGACCTGCGCCGAAGGCAGATGCTTAACCAACTGAGCCACCCAGGCACCCCAGAAAGCCATTTTTTAAATCACATGTTTAGAAGAAAATAATGTTGGAGAAGAGGACTTAGGAAGCTATTCCTTTTATCTTTCCTGAATACTTTCCTTTCCCCACTTTTTAAAAAAATTAACATATAATATATTATTTGCCCCAGAGGTACAGGTCTGTGAATCGTCAGGCTTACACACTTCACAGGATTGCTTTCCATTTTTACCAAGACAATCTTGTAATGAACACACTCTTGGGGATGTGTTTGCGTATTTGCGCGAGGATGTTGTAGAGCAGAGCCCTAGACGGTGGGTTTCTACAGAGTGAAGATGAGAACAGTTCAGGAATGACTCAGTGGTGATTTCCTTACCCACCTGCAAGACCATCCTTCCAGCTTCCCTATCTTCCACCTCACTGGCCTCCACCAAGCCACCACTTTCCTAGAGAATGTCGGATCTAGGCCTGGCCGAGACAACCGGGGCGCCTGTTGTATAAGGCTGCCATCTTCCAATCCTTCTTTGCTCTCAGTTCTCGTGGAAAACAAAAGGCTTCCGGCCCTTTGAGAGGTAGGGAGCCTCTGGACCCTCAGCCCATGACGGAGCCTGCACCGTCCCTCTACCTCCGAGGAGGCTAAAACAGCTTGCAGACCGGAAATGACTGCTTGCCCTCCTTTGGCCTTTCCACAGAGCTCCCAGTTTCATCAAATGAAGAAACTGAAACCCAGAGAGGAAGTGGTCTGCACGAGGCCTGCCCCTGGCCCCTGGGTCGGAATCTGGGTCTGTGGACATACAGGAGGCGGGGAGGGAGAGTGCAGGTGCAGGAACAGAGCTGGGGAGGGGAGCAACATGGCAGGCCCTTCACCGAGTTATCCCAGGCAGCTCCAGTCGCCACGCCATGAGATCGAGGCAGCGCCGTTTCCGTTTTCCGGGTGAAGAGATGGAGGCAGATTGGGACGTCAAACTCGATCTGTCAAACAATCGTCCCCTGTCCTCCTCCTTCCTTCAGCCTCCAGATTCTGAGCTCTGGGCAGTAGCCTTCAGGTCTGGGGACACAAGAGAACCAACAGCCCTTCTAGCTGTTCCTCCCCACAGGGTTGGATTCCAGGAAAGACACCTGCTCTGTTCCCAGCAGGGCACACGCCTGGAGTGTCCCAGCCAGGCTTCTGGAAGCCTCATCTTCCCACACACACAGAGCCAGGGATACTGTCAGGCAACCCAAGTGCCCCCACCCCCCATAGGATCGGAACACAGGTGTCCCTGGTCTCCTCAGCCCTTGGTGGGCACTCCCGGTGACTTCTCAAACATCACATAGCAGAGCGAGATCCACCTGGTAGGAAGAAGTCCTCATTTCTTCCTTCCCCTTCCCTTGGCCAGTAGGCCAGCCTGTCCCCTCTCAAGGAGACTGCCTAAAGCAGGGGCTAAGGGAACCCCGACCTGGGCTCCATCAGCTAGCCCTCTGGTCCATGGAAGCTGGGGACTCCTTGGGCAGGGCGTTCCTCCCTGGGACTCCAACCTCCCGCTAAACCAGCAGCCCCAGTTGCCAGGCACTGTCAACAAAACACTCCCTACAGGCCAAGGCCTTGCTGGAGACCGAGAACAAGGGTGTCCAGGGAGCAGCCCCAGTTCCCGGGCTAGCTCTGAGGGAGAAGTGGGGCTAGCCGCCTTGGTGTCGGGAACAGTCTTCAGGAAATGCGAACGCCTCCTCAGGTCTACACACCTCCTTCCTCCCCTCACACCTCTAGGAAGGGAGGGCTACCCAGGCAGAGAGAGAGTCCCCTTTGGGCCCCAAGCAGCCAGGATTAGCCCTCTGAGGGGAAGCGGGTCTGGTGGATACCAAAACCAGCTTCTCCTCACCCGACCTGTCTGGCTTGGGTACAACTGACGGTCCCCTCAGTGGCCTCCAGCATCCACTCCTGTCCTCCCTCAAGCTGTTCTACTGTTTTATAATCTTCAGTATTTTTTCCCTCATAACAAAAGCAGAATAGGCTCATTATTAAAAAATACGACAGGTTTAAAGTGGCGGGTGAAGGGATTCCCTCTCCCCACCCTGGTATCCAGTAGGTGTGATAGGCTCACACAGCAGGGACTTGTTCGGCAGCTGCTTCAAGCATGTTTCTTCGAAACCAAAACCCCTCATGTTGCCTCCATGCTGAAACCACCGCACAATTTCCCTCTGCTCCCAGATAAAGAACATTCCCTCCCGGGGCGCCTGGGTGGCTCAGTGGGTTAAGCCTCTGCCTTAGCCTCAGGTCATGATCTCAGGGTCCTGGGATGGAGCCCTGCATCGGGCTCTCTGCTCGGCGGGAAACCTGCTTCCCCCTCTCTCTCTGCCTGCCTCTCTGCCTACTTGTAATCTCTCTCTATCTCTCTGTCAAATAAATAAATAAAAATCTTTTTAAAAAAAAGAACATTCCCTCCCTTGCCGACAGACCCTGCTGCCTCTCCTGTCCGGTCTAGTGAGACCCTCCGCTCACTACCTTTCTGTCAGGTATCAGG
The DNA here is from genome assembly GCF_922984935.1 of Meles meles. NCBI lineage: Eukaryota > Metazoa > Chordata > Mammalia > Carnivora > Mustelidae > Meles > Meles meles. The sequence goes on along the minus strand of NC_060078.1, from coordinate 68,348,778 downwards.
TGTCAGCTACACCGCCTTTCTGTCAAGGCCCCCAGCCTCCCTCCCTCTCCTCTCTCTCTCCCTTTCCCCATCCCCCTACTTTCCTTCCTTTGCACAGCCCGTGTCCTGACCGTGTCCGCACCTGGAAAGCTATTCACCTAGGGAACCCCTGTTCCTTCAGATCCCCAGTGACTGCTTCACAGAGCCCTTTTCTGAGCTTCCAGCCTGTGGAAAAGCCCTGCGCTCTCCCCTGCGCTCCTGCCCTGCAGGAATTAGAAATTTATATATGACTCTCTGATGGTCTTGGTGCCCAGCCAAGTCCAGGAGAGCAGGGATCTCTTCTGCTCACTATTGTCTCCCCGTGTCTGGCACATCATACAAGATCAACAAACAAAACTGAATTAGTGGAGGGGTGTGTTCATACTAGTTCAAAGGCTAAAATTAACAACACAGGAAACGACAGATGCTGGCGAGGATGCAGAGAAAGAGGAACCCTCTTACAGTGCTGGTGGGAATGAGAGCTGGTGCAGCCACTCTAGAAAACAGCATGGAGGTTCCTCAAAAAGGTAAAAATAGAATTACCCTACAACCCAGCTATTGCACCTCTGGGTGTTTACCCAAAGATACAAAGATAGTGATTCGAAGGGACACGTGCATCCCAATGTTTATAGCAGCAACATTATCAACAATGGCCAAATTATGGAAAGAGTCCAAATGTCCATTGACTGATGAATGGATAAAGAAGATGTGGTGGATGTATATGCCACTTCTTCCATATATATATATATATATATATATATATATATATATATATATATGGAATATTACTCAGCCATCAAAAAGAACCAAATCTTGGCATTTGCATGACATGGATGGAGCTAGACTGTATTATGTTAAGTGAAATAAGTCAGAGAAAGACAAATACCACATGATTTCACCCGTATGTGGAATTTAAGAAACTACACAGATGAAATTAGCAGGGAAGAAAAAGAGAGACAAACCAGGAAACACACTGTTAACTAAAAAGAACAAACTGAGGGTTTCTAGAGGGGAGGTGGACAGGGGATGGGTCATCAAATGGATGATGGAGATAAAGAAGGGCACTTGCCATGATGAGCACTGAGTGTTACACATAAGTGATGAATCACTAAATTCTACTCCTGAACCCAATATTACACAATATGTTAATTAACTAGAATTAAAACAAGGATTTGAAACAGTAACAATAAAATCCTAGTTCACTCATGGCTTACATGGATCCAGGACTGTGCTGGGTGTGGGGGCTACTCAATGAAACAAGTTGAAGGCAGGTTCTCAAAGGTGGAGAGGGATGGGGATGGGGATGAGGAGGCAAGGGCTTGGGTCAGGGTTGGAATATCATTTTAAAGGGCTACAAGGGTGGGGATTTTGAGGTTACTTTGTGATGTAGTTGTTATTGCCTGATTGTCTACTCTTCCCATTAAACACAGGACCCTGGAGAGAGGGGCCTTTGCTTCTACTTCCCTCCACTCCTCCCTGCACCCCTCCCCCTTCCCTTCTCCCCACCTAGCCCAGGGCGAAGTCTACAGAGTGTGTTAAGAGGATGATGGATGGATGGATGGATGGATGGATGGATGGATGGATCAAGGAGTTGAAAAGCAAGGAGGTCCTCAGAGATCCCTTATCCACATTCTGACTTTTACAACAAGGAAGCTGAAGTCTAGAGAGTGGAGTGTGTCTTTCATCACTTCCTCTCTTCCAGAATATCTGTTGATTTCTTCTCTTTGACCTATAAACATGTTGAAATGCCTTCCAACCCAACCCAATCCAACCCAACCCAAACAAAACAGCTCTTTCCCTCTTCCCTGCACATTTTCCCCGAGCTAGGACTCCCCTCTTTCCTTCCTCTGCCAAACTTCTTGAAAGACTTATAAACTCACCCTCTGTACTTCCTCATCTGCCACCCCCAGACCTCTCAGTCTCTGCCTTCCACACGCATCACCACAGCAACTGCTGTGAAGTTGTCACTCACCAGGGACCTTTGGGCCCTGAGCTCTTCCTGGGCCCCAGGCAATGTTTGAGGCTGTCACCAACTCTTCCTCCTAAAACCCCTGAAGCTTGGAGGTGGCGGTGGGGAGGGGTGGGGAGGGGTGGATCTCTCTTCCTGTCTAGAAGAATGCTCTCTTCTGGGAAACTTTGATGGCTTCTCCTTCCCCCAGCATCCTCTGCCACAGTTTTAACCTTGGCCCTTTCGTTGCTCTCATTCTGAGCTCAACTGTTATTGGGTGCTTTCTGTGTGCCGGGCACCATCCTAGGCTCTTAAGAGTGTCACCCCCGTGTAATCCTCACACCGACCCTCTGACGTGGGTGTGTTAGTTTCATCTGCACTTTGCAGAGGGAGAAGCCCAGACATAGTGAGGATGAGTAAATCGCCCAATGCCACAGAGTTGGTAAGTGGTGTCTTTGGGATTCAACCATGCTCTTGTTATTTCTAAGTCTGTGCTCTTACAAATAGATCCACCCTTCTCCCACTTGCCTCACCTACACTCAGGACTCATCTGGGTTCTCACAACTCCCAACTTACTGTTTTCAGAGGTGACCTCCCTCTGAGGCTTCAGACTGGCTCTTCCAAACACATGAGATTTTTTTTCTTACATGTCCTTCCAAAATCTCAAAGCCAGACTCCTCAGATCTCTTGCCAGGTGGCTCTTACTAGTCCTGTGCTCCAAACCTTGTGGTGGTTCCCCAGTGCCCATTGATCTAGGGACAAAGTCTTCCCTGCCCCCACAGGCTCACCTGCAATATGGACACCCCTCTATCCCTGTGCCCCCTTCCACGATCTTCTCCTGTTTCCTCCTGCTTCTGACTCCGTTTTCGGAAAGATCTAGTACTCCCTGCAGCTCAGAGAGGACCCTGCCCTGCCTGCCCTTCACTCATGCCCCACTTGACCACCAGAAACCCTTTGGATCTAGAAAATAGACTGGCAGGAAATAGACGGAACATGACTAGTGGTTACTTCCAGATGCATGGGATTCCAGGTGACTTATTTTTACATCTGTTTTCCACATTTCCTGTAGTATGTTTTACTGTAGAATCAGAAAAGAACTTGTTAAAATAACTTCAAAAAAATTTCTTATTCATCCACCCCGCCCACTTCCTTTTTCCTCTCTAAACCCCTTCTGGGTCTTAGTTCACCTGAGGCTTTCCTAAAGGTCATGAGTGGGGCTGCCGCGGCCGCTTGGGAGTCAGGTGGCCTCCTGGGCAGTGCGATCCCCCTTATCCCTGGCGGCCCCCTCCGCCCCATGCCCAGAGTGTACTGGACACGGCAGAAAGGTGGGAGGAACAGAGTTAAGACAGACACGTTTCCAAGAGTATTCATCAAAGGGAGCAGAACATGGAAGACATTAACTATCTACCAGTGAGATTCCTGTTAAATAGTTCCTGGTGGGTCTAGGGGCTTGCCTGTTAGTCTTTAGGGAAAAGGACATGGATTCCAGCTGCCATTATGAACTAATTTTGAAACATTTGTCATCATTAAATGAAAAATAAAAATTCCAGAAAACTGAATGTAGTTTGCTCACATTTACATAAAAAAAGAAAAGGATAGATTCACACACACACACACACACGCACACGCACACGCGCGGGCGTGCGCAGAGAGTATCTCTTGAAGGATCCCCCCCTCCCCCGCCCCAAACTGGTAAAGCATTTGCTTCAGGGAAGGGACACGTGGGCTGGGAGAACTAGGTAAAAGGGATCAGGAGTTGGGATCAGCGTTGTTTCTGTTCGGTTTTAAAAAACCTGTTTGCACATACCTTTGACAAAGAAGAAGGACAACTTACAAAACAAGATGAGAATTTTGAGCCCCCCTCGCCAGCCCCTGCATTGAGTAAGTGGGTAGACTCTCAGCTTGGTCCCTCTTTCCGTCCTTCCCTCTGAGGGAGCTGGGGAGGGGCGTGGAGAACAGACACCACCCAGCTCTAGGGCTGCAGCTGGCGGGGGTCCCCTAACTCCAGCAAGGACCCTGGGCACAGAGGCCCCATGAGCTGTTCTCCAGAGGGAGCTGGGGCTGTGAATGGGGGAGCCTCCCCACCCAAAGCAGGTCATCACAGGCCTGTTTGCGAGAGGTGGGCATATGTCCCTGGGGCCTTTCCTCAGGCCAGGAACACCAGCTAAGAGCAAGGTGCTGTGAGCAGGCACCTGGCAGCCCCGCTCCCACAGGAAGTAGCTGTGTCCCGCACGTGGGGCACATGGGCAATGTGGTGGGAAGGACAGCAGAACCCTGGCATCTCCTCTGTGAGGTAGGACTCCCTGGGCCAGGCCTGAGGCCCAAGCGCTCTGGGAGCCATTTATCTTCTCCCACCCAGAGGGCCACAGATCAGAGAGGAAATCATGATTGAATGAGAGAAATCATTTAGGCTTGGGGGCGGGGGGGAGGGCTTTTATCTGAGCACTGCAAACCTCAGGTATTGTTTGAGGACTGAGAAGTTGGCTGGACCAAGAGTTTAGCCACCAAAGGAGAGACCCTTCTACCTCATTCTGTCCTGCTCCTCATTGGGGCCCACACACCTACCACCTTTCTCAGCCCGGGCTTTGTCCCTGCCGGCCTGCTATCAGCCACAGAGAGTCATAGACAGCCTTGGTCACTTTGAGACCAATTTGGCTGATAACTAGAGCTCCCTGTGCCAGCCCCCCAAGCCTGTGGGCGGCGCACCCCACCACTCAGGCTGTGAACGTGGCCTGGGACTCAGCCGACCTGGGTTCTCATTGCTGCGGCCACTTACAGGGCCCGTCCCTTCTGCCGCCTGGGCCTCAGTCTTCTGACCAACAAAATTCGCCAGGGTTGCAAACTGTGCTCAACAAAACCCTGGCATTTGGGGGTGGGGGAGCTTCGTGGATTTTACCCATGCTCAATTCAAATATGGTTTCTAGAACGTATTTTAAACAACTCAAAATATTTGTAATAAGCATCAACGTGTCGATTTAGAGGTGACATGTGATTTTCACCTTGGAGCCCACTTGTGTTCACACTGATTTCATTAGCAGCGCGGTAATACGTTAGCAGTTCGGACTTCGAAATTCTAAATGAACGGAGGGCAGCTCTTGTCAACTGCTTACACTGGGGCCCTGGGCTCGGTCAAATTTTGTCTGGACCAAGGATCTGACAGGCATCAGGCTCTGTCAACAGAGAGAGACAGGAGGTGGGATCAAACTAGTGCTTCTCTGCAGGATGCCATCAGTGTCTCGCCCCGGCACTGGGGTCAGGGTTGGGGGCTCCCCAGCGGATCGTGGAACATCTTGAGATCCTAGTCAGAGCAGTGCTCCTGACTGGCGGAGATTGGTGGGGCCAGTTCCGGAAGTCACTAGCAGGTGACAGGTCTAGGTTGATCTGGAAGACGTAGGGTCCGCTTTCAGCACCCGAGTGGAGGGACCAAAACTTCCCCGGAGCTGCCGTGAGCCATGGGTCAGGCACCCAGGCCTGGGGCCAGAAGCAGAGACTCATCATGCCAGGGGACACTTCCAAGGTGCCAGCCGCTGTGCTGCCTGTCACCTCCCCTGTGGGAACGTCTTGTTTCTCACAATTGCATGAGGAGGCTTAGCCCCATTTTACAGATAAGGAAACTGAGGCAGAGAGGGTTTGCACCCCCCAAGTCCTGCAGCAGTGCCCGGAGTCAAACCACAAGCCAGAATGGAGCCCCGGGACCTGCCTCTGCCCAATAATTCAGGTGTGGGTCAGGTGACCCACAAGGAAATCCTTCACTGCTTTGGACAGGGTTCCAGGTACTGGGATACTAGGCCAAGGCAGTAATACTTCTGGCCAGTGGTGGCCTTCTCATAAGCATTTCCTTTCTGCTGGCTTTTCATCCATGCGGTGGCTGTGGTTGAACGATGTTGGAGAGGGGTCTCTGACCCCTGGCACAGGCAACACAGGCAAGCACCCGCTCCTTCCTTTGCTTCCCTTCCCCCATCAGCAAAGGGGGGCGGGCTGGACTTGACAATGTCTAGGTGCCTTCCTGTCCTGATGTCCTGTGACCGACTGCCAGCCTGGGTAACGTGGGAGAGGTCAGGGGTCGGAGTGGGTCCGCCGGCTAGGGAGGCGGGGCTGGCTTCATGGGCCCGCTGGTGTCCAGATCCCACAGTCTTAGCTTCCAAGCAGTGGCATCTCTGACGGCGAGGTTGTGGGAGAGGTCGCATGGGCACAAGATGGGGTGTATGGTGCACAGAAACGTTAAAAACAACAATGAAGCCCACCAAAAGCAACGCACGGGAATTCTTCACAATGCCAGTGATCAAACGCTGCCCTCGGAGGAGGGGGCTGCTCTTGCCCACGGCTGCCCCTCAGCCTCACTCGGCTACCTGAGTCACTGCCGGGCCGTGCAGAGGAAACAGAGGAAGGAGATGGGGGTACCCTGCTGGGGGCGGCCCCCTGGGATGTGGTCCCCATCCAGTCGCACTAGCTGTGACAAAGAACCACAAGGGAACATGGTCTGGGTGACTGTGGAGCTCATTTACCTCGGGCTAAATATAGGTGCCTTCTGTGCAGCCGGTGGGTGACTCAGCGAGCCCCGGGAAAGCTCCTGGGCAGAGAAGACACGAGGCCCGGAGGCCTTGCTTTCCCCGGAGTGCCGGAACTACGGGACGGCTGATGCACGGTGGCAGAAACTGAGGATATGTTTTGCAACTCCTCCTGGGCGAGCTGAGTTTCTCCCGCTCCCCTCCCCAGACTCTCTGTTCAAAAGCCATGAGATTGCTGTTCCAGGCCCAGTCTTAGGCTAGCTTTCTCCCAAGGGCTTAAAGGGTGAGGAGAGCGCGAGGGGTGTGTGTCAGTGGGTAGGTGTTCATCCCTACCTGGCTGGGGCAGGGGGAGAGAAACAGGCCAGGCACTGTCTATACAGTGGTCTGCCTTGGCCTCAGACTCCCACCCTGGCCCCTGCCCACCTGCCATGAAGCACGGGGGCGGGGGGTGGTGCTGCTGATGCCCTGACCATTCTCTACGATTCTCTGTGTCCAGGGAAACGGTAAGTGCTCCCTTCTTCCCGTCCCAGGCTCTTCAGGAAGCAAGCACAGTTCTGGCCTTCTAGAATCATCTCCAGAGGCTCCGGGGAAGCTGAGGAGTGAGGCAGTCCTTTGGAGAGTGACAGGCAGCTGTCTGAGCAGACTGGTGGAATGGGAAGAGGCGGGACCAGGCACCAGGAGAAGTTTCTGCCAGTTGCTTGCTGTGTGACCTTGAGCAAGTCCATTTTCCTCTCTGGTCTCCAGTTTCTCAGTTTATCCACCTATCTAATCTCTTCAACAAATAGGTAGTAAATGCATCCGGGATCTGTGCTTTCCAGGCTAGACACGGGAAAATAACCACAATGAAGGATTTCAAAAGTCCAGGGAGTTCCACAGCTCTCCCTATCAAACACTGGCACTCTTTTTCCATCCCCTGACTCTGCAAGGACCTTGTAACTTGCTTTGACTAACAGGATGCTACAAAAGTGACCAGTGACTTTCGATCTCACCCTCTCGGAGCCCAGCTGCCACTTGGGGAGGCCTAAGCTAGCCCGCTGGAGTGGTCACATGGGAAGGAAATGGGGTGCCCACACCAAAAGCCTCAGGCAGCTGCCAGTCACGTGCGTGAGACAGGTGGAACACCCAACCCCCAGCCCCCAGCCCCCAGCAGACTGACTGCAAACCACCAGCAGCAGAGACAAGCCATCCCAGCCGGGCCTTCCCAACTCATCAACCCAGAGAATGGCGAGGCGTTGAAGCATTCTAGTTTGAAGCCACTGTTCCAGAGTGTGTGTTATGGAGCAAAAGATAATCAAGGTAATTAACATCTTGACATACGGACCACTGTCTACATGCCAGGAGCTGCATTAAATGTTTTACGCTTGTAATCTTTATTTCTCCGGTCAACCAGGTGAGGCAGACATTGTTACCTTCATTTCCGCTTGACAGAGGAAAGCACCGAGGCACGAGAAAGAGAAGGAACTTGACCAAGATGGCAGAACAGGTGAGCGGTGGAGCTGGGCTTGGAGCCCAGGCAGGTCAGGCTTCAGATCCTACACCATTAGCCCCAACACTACTCAGAACCGAACAGCTGTGGTTCTTGCCCTCATGGAGTTGACAGTCTATGGGGGGATGGGCAGGAAACACACAGAAAGGAATATACGAGCATGAAGAGTGGGAAGGAGTGTGAAGAAAGTGGGTGCTACGTTTAGTTCCAGGGAAGCCCTCTCTGGAGCACTCAAGATGGAAGGGGGAGACTCTGCAAGAAATGCAAGTTCCTGGGCCTCATGGACTGGTTGGGGGCCCAGCCACCATCTTTTCTTTTTTCCTTTTTTTAAAATGTGCCCCCTGAGTGATTTTTCTTGTCAGAGAAATTTGAGAAACACGGCTCAGTGGAATCACCTGAGAAGATTAAAAAATATAGTTGCCCAGTCCCCATCCTGACATTGTGACTCAGCTGATCTAGAGTGAGCCCAGAAATCAGTAGCTTTAAATGCTCCTGAGATGATTCTAATGTGTCGCATGGGATTAGAACTGATTCTAGAAGATTCTACAAGGTCCCAGACTATTTTTGTATATCTCTTAGGAGCCACCAGGATTACCTGTTGCTTATTAAACTGTTCTTTTGGTGATTTAGTACTGTGGAGGGACGGCCTGATCTGAGCCTGAGGTAAACCTTTTTCCTGAGACTCACTCTCTTGAATGGACCACTCCTCACGGAGCCCCCTGACAGAAAACTTTCCCAGGGCCTCTGTAGGGACTCTCCATAGCTTCCAAGTTCCCTTTAACTTCAATTTGTTTTAAAGGAGCATGTTCCTTTGACTACTGGGAGAAGTTGTTTACTTCCCACAAACAAATGCCCTTCTGGAGGCTGGCAAGACAGACCCTTGGTTTTTTGATTGTTTGTCTTTTTTTTTTTTTTAAGATTTTATTTATTATTTATTTGACAGATAGAGATCACAAGTAGGCAGAGAGACAGGCAGAGAGAGAGGAAGGGAAGCAGGCTCGCTTCCGAGCAGGGAGCCCGATGTGGGGCTCGATCCCAGGACTCCGGGATCATGACCTGAGCTGAAGGCAGAGGGTTTAACCCACTGAGCCACTCAGGTGCCCCGATTGTTTGTCTTTTTAAAGATGTATTTATTTATTTGAGAGAGAGAGAAAGAGAGGGAGCGGGAGGGGCAGAGGAAGAGAGAACCCTCAAGCAGACTCCCGGCCGAGCGTGGAGCCCCACGTGGGGCTCCATCCCAGGACCCTGAGATCATGACCTGAGCCGAAATCAAGAGTCTGACACTTAACCAACTGAGCCACCCATGTGCCCCAGCAGCCCCTTGGTCTTTTTCTGACCTTGTCTCTTTTTCTGACATCCCAGCCCAGGGACCTCTGGGGCATGGATTCCCCACTGTGAGGAGAACGATGGCATCTATGGTGTGGCCACGAGAGGAGACATGTTGGTACATGGACAGTTTCTTGTCTGGTTTCTTACTGTTCTTCCAAATGGGGCAGGAAGACCACTGGGGGTTGCTCCTGCTTGGTTCAGACGGAAGAGAATGAAAGAATCCACCCTTGGCTTGGGGCCTGCCAGGCTTAGGTTGGAGAAATCCTGCTGGAGGCGAGGGCAGAGAGGGACCGGCAGAGGCCCAGCGGGCTGCTGCCCCGGGGGGCGTGCCGCATGGCTGGGACGAGCGGAGGTGGTGTGCTGACAGCACAGGTGTGAGGGGGCCACCAGGAGCCTCGTTTCCTCATTCTGCAGTGTGGGTAGCGCTCGCGGCCGTGGGGGTGGAATGAGAACTCAGAGTTCACAGCAGGGCCTGGGCCCAGGAGGCACTCTCTAAAGGGGTTTTCGTTCCTCTTCTTTGGGACAGACCCAGAAATGAACTTGACACTCTTGAGGAAGACAGATCCTGTTGGGGGAGACCCCAGGAAAGGTCCTTTAGGGGCTGGGACAGACCCTGGTGACTGTGGCCCATCCTGGAGGCCACAGATCTCCCAGGAGACTCCAGGAGCTGGGAGGTCCACACTGCCTGCCCGGCCTCACACTCAAGAGGGCTCTCTGGGCAGCTCTGTGGGGCACGGCCTGCACTTACATGGGGCAGATGGTGGCCCAGAGGAGGGGCTGGCAGAGAGAAGGGGTGAGGCCTGACCTGTGAGGAAGGAATGATGAGAACGAGGCTGTGACTCATGCCCAGGCTCCGTCTCTCAGAAAGAAAGGATCTGCTTGGGGTGTGGCTGGGAGGGAGCCAGGCCAGAGGGCGCAGTGAACAGGGCACTCCAAGGCCTCTTCACTCAGGGAGAAAGCGTCCTGGGAAGGGGCCAGTTTAAAAACACAACTGCACTTGTGGTCTCTGCTTTCTTCTGACGCATCCTTCCAGCTGGAGGCAGCGGTGGGAGGCCCCACCAGCCAGGTCAGGCAGGATGCCTTCCCTGAGCCCTGGGCGGGGGGTGGGGGAGTGGGGGTCCTGCTTGGACTCCGGCCCCCAGGAGGCAGGCAGAGCCAGCGTTTGCTGTCACGTCTGGTTCTCTTGACCCCGTACTCTCTTCCCACCCACCCCCTCCTCACCGAGCCGGCCGAGGGCTGCGACCAAGACAACTTCTTCTATATGGCACAGATAGTTTTAAATAGTGCGGAGGTAGGGGTGCCTGGGTTGAGCGGCCAACTCTTGGTGTCAGCTCAGGTCGTGATCTTGGGGTCCTGGGGTCAGGCTCCACATCAGCCTCCACGCTCAGCAGTCTGCTTGAGGATTCTCTCTCCCTCTCCCTCTGCCCCTCCCCCCTCTTGTGCGCTTGTGCATGCACATTGTTGTCTAAAGTCCATCCATCCATCCATCCATCCATCAGTCAATCGTTCAGTGGTACTTACCGGCCAGGAGCTGTGGCTCTGGGTGTCAATTTGTTTGTGTTAATTTGCATGGGGGTAGGTAGGGCTCTGAGGAGGAAGTTTGGTGAGTAGTAAGGGTGGGGCAGGGAGAGAAGCAAGGGGCCCAAGTCTGACCTTCTGTATCATTAAAATTTTGGTTGGAAGTAATAGAAAACCCAATGTTTTGCTTAATGCAAACCCAGAACGTATTGGCCTTGGAAAGGAAGTGCAAGGGAGCGTGATTGGCTTCAGACAAGGCTTTATTGGGAGCTCGAAACTGTTCATCAAGACCTGGTGTTCCCTGTCATCTCTGGGCTCAGCTCTTCTCCAGATGACAGCCCGAGCAGGGGCAGGTTCCACACCTTGGGGGCAAGATGGCTGCAGAAGCTCCAAGCCTCACACCCTCTCCCCAGGGCAAAGAACCAGTCTGCTTCTCTGAAAGCCCGAAATTCTGGAACTAAGTTTCACTGGCTTTGATGGGCCTGACTTTGGTCATGTGCCCATCCCTTAACCAGTGACAGCCAGGGGGATGGTGTCTATTGGGGGGCCGCGTGGATCTGTGTGGGACAGGGAGCACAGGTAGCTTGGACGTGGTGGGGTGGAGGCAGTTTCCCTGGAATCATGACCCGAGTAGAGCCCGTTACTGTAAATGAGTGAATGGGGTCAGGCTGACAAGGAATACTGACCCTTTACCCTCTGCAGAGAGAGGACTTCAGAGAACAGCTGAGAGGTTTCTCCGGAGTCCGGGCTGCAAACCGAGAGAGGGGCCTTCTGCCCATTTCGGCTCCAAGCACAGAACCGCGATGTGCTGGGGAGACCTAAGGACCTGCCACCTAGGCCAGCTCCAGGGGTCACCGCCTTCCAGAGAAGCAGGGACCTCATGGAGTACCCCAGGCTGTGAGAGAGATGAGGTCCCTGCCCCAGCTGCCCAGTACCGAGCAGACAACAAGGAGGTCGGCAGAAGAGACACCCAAGGGACTTGCAGAGATGATGGGGGGTGGGGTGGTAAAAGGGCAGCATCCCTGACCCTTCAGTCTGGGGGAGAGAAGATCTGGATGCTGGTCATTGCCAGACCGTTTGTTAGCTACATGGCCTTGGGCAAGTCCGTCTCTCTTTCTTAGCCTCAGTTTACTCCTCCGTAAAATGGGAGTGTTATCAATCACCTCAAGAGTTGCCGGGGGAATCAGGTGAGCCAGAGCAGATGATATGGGGAAAGGCTGAAGTGTGCCTGTTAACCCTCTTTACCCTGATTGCTGGAGACCCGAGGGGGGGCCCGAGCATTTGCGCCTGGAGGCGTTCGCATCAGGAGGAAAAGCCTGGAAGAACAAGCCCTATGTGTGCCCAGTGGAAGCTGGTGGCCGCAGAGACCCTGGGGGTCAGGCTGCCAGCCAGAGATGTGGGCGGCTCTCTGGGCCGCTCCCCTTCCCTGCCACTGAGTCAGAGGAAGGGACTCAGGCTGGGCATCAGCCCTGCAGGTTCTACCAGTTGCTGGCCGGAGAAGGGAGGGCTGGAGAGAGAAGGAAAACACAAACAACCTCCTCCCGTGAGGCTCCCCACAGATGCCAGTCCTCTTCAGCCCTGGGGAAGTGTTCTTGGGCCCCAACCCACACTTCCTCCTGGCCGCTCCCCAGAGCCCAACAGCAGGGCCCCCTGGGTGGGGAATTGCATGTTTCCCAGAATGCAGCTGGTCACAGGGACCCAGGCGTCTTCCCACCGCTGTGGGTAACTCAGACCATCCATTCTCCAAGACCTGGATTCCCCCCACTCCCCCCCGCCCCGTACTCTTCCCAAGCTGCTGTCCATACCACTCACTCCCGCTGCCAGAGTCTGGCCTGCCAGATTCAGCCCCTTGGAGAGGCGATGGGTGGAAAGGTCTTCTCCCTGCCTTGGTTGGCCTTTCAGGCCACCTATGAATGAGCTGGTATTGGAGAGAAACACTTCTTTTCCGTATCTGCCCCAGGCTGGGCAGCTTGCTGTTCTTTGCTGAAGAGAGGCCATCTGTTTGGCCAGTACTGGACCCCCAGGTGTCTCAGACTCTGTCCATAGGGAATAGTCATTTTGGTGGGAAAGGCATGGGGGGTGGAGTCCGTTAGACTGGATTGTAGCACCTGTGCTGGTCAGTTATATGATTTGGGACAAGCTAATTTACTTCTCTGAGCCTCAATTTCCTTATCTGAAAACAGTATGGCAATGCCCTATGGGTTGCTGTGAGGACTGGAGATAAGAAGTGCAAAGCTCCTAGAAGGGGTCAACAGATCAACCTTCCTGCCCTTGCACACCTTAGCACATGTTACTTTCATGTTTCATTCCCTTCTCGAGCCAACATGATCAGCTTGTTTGTTCTGCAATCATGTGTCCAGAGTCTACTTTGCACCAGCAATCATGTATCGGGCGCAATTACCTTTATCTCCACAGCCCTGAGAAGTTGGTGCCAGGAGCTCATTTGATACAAGAGGCCACTGTGGCTTGGAGAGAGTAAGAGTTGGAAGGCTACCAGGTGGTAGAGCCAGGAGTTGATGCTGGGTCTCCAAGAACTTATGGGAACCCCATTCCATGGGCTTCCATGGACCGTTGCTCTGCTTGGAATGTACTTCTACCTAGGTCTTGTTCTTTCCATCTCCTTCACGACACCTTCTGATCAGTGAGGACACTTGTAGTTGCAAGTGATAAGAATTCCATCCCAAACAGGCTTAATAAAAAAAAAAGGGAAGGTAAAAAGGAGGGGGAGGGCCAAGGGGGAGAGAGAGAGAGGGAGAGAAGCAGACTCCTGCTGAGCCCGGAGCCCGACATAGGGCTCGAATCGGGGCTTAATCTCATGACCCTGAGATCATGACCTGAACTGAAATCAAGAGTTGGACACTTAACCCACTGAACCAACCAGTCACCCTCCAATAATATTCTTTTTAGTCTAGAATCTTAACGTGAGACACATATCAGGTGATTAGCTATCCTCTGTCTTGTCTTTCTCTCATGACAATGACTTAAAAAGAAAAATAACCTAAATTTTATTTTTCTTAGAGAGGGAAAGAGTATGAGCAGGGGGAAAGGCAATGGGAGAGGGAGAGAGAGAATCTTAAGCAGGCTCCACATTCAGTGCAGAGCTCAGCGCCACGCTTGATCTCACAACCTCGAGATCATGACTGAGCCAAAATCGAGAGGTGGATGCTTAATGACTGAACCACCCAGGTGCCCAATAGGGACATTTTATTTTTTATTTTTTAGAAGATCTTATTGATTTATTTGAGAGAGAGAGCGAACTAGCAAGCAGAGCTAGGGTTGGGGGAGAAGTAGGGATGGGGGCAGAGGGAGAGGGAGGCTTCCTGCTGAGCAGGAACCCTGATGGGGGGCTCCATTCCAGGACCCTGGGATCATGACCTGAGCCAAAGGCAGATGCTTAACTGACTGAGCTACCCAGGAGCCCCTCAACAGTGACATTTTAAGGCGTCACTGCCAATTGTTTCAGAGACTGTCCTTTACTTTGGATCTGACTGTCTCAGAGTTCGAATCGGATCGAGCATTTTTGGAGGCGAGGATAGTGATATTCTCACTGCATCATACCAGGAGGCTTACAATGCCCGTGGGGTCCATTACCGGCACTGCTAAGTTTGCATGGTTGGTGGGATCCACCAGATTTCTCCACTTTAAATATCTTTTCCTTGGGATTCTCTGGGAACTCTCAGTTGGGAACTAACAAACTAGGGTCCAGGTGTCGAATGTCCATTTTATGGATGAAGAAATGAAACTTAAATACCTGAAGTAGCCAGATTCTCAGTGGCAGGACTGAGGCTGGCCAGAACCCAGGTCCTCCTGAGCCCCCTGCCCCAGCTCAGTGCCCACCCCAGGTCCTGCCTCTGACCCTATCCTGCGCAGATGCTAAGAATGGTTCATCCTTAAGCCTTCCTTGGGTGAGGGTCTGTGTGTGGCGTGTTCTCAGCCCAAGAGTCAGTTTCTGACTGGGGGTAGGACTGAAATACCAAAGGTAAGCTGTGTGAGGAGCCACAGCCATGCTCCATAGACACCAGGCCCCAAACACGGACATGAAGCAACCTCTAGAAGCGTCTAGTTCAACCCCAATCTCCCGAAGAGGAGGCAGAGGCCCCAGAGTCATGAAATGACCTGTCCAAGGGCTCATGAACTCAAAATGCCTTGCAGTGGGTGGGGGTGGTTAGACCCTCTTCCTAGGAAGGTCTCGTGAAAGGGCCGTGGGTGGGGAATGGTCACAGCCTGGTTCCCAGAACCCGAAACTAGGTTTGTTGAGGACACCCGGAGGTGACTGTCACCTGGCCCTGGCTGATATTAGCCAAATTCTGGAGACCAGAGCCCAAACCAGAGTCCCTGGCTGAGGGCACAGCAGGGGAAGAGCCCGGTGAGTCCGGCTCGTCATTCCCCAGAGGCTGCTCGGCACATCTTCCTTCCAGGAGGCCTGGGGCCACATTTTTGTTCTTTGAATTTATTTCCTGTCCCCCCTACAGACGAGTCCCTCTCCCTTATCCCCTTTGGCCCCTTCTTTCTCCGAAGGGACAGTGCATTATTTGTTGGCCTGTGTCCTCATAGTCGTAAGAACTTATCCGTCAGGTCACTTCTGACGTCTCACCCAGATGGCCTTGTTTCGAGTCTAAGTGTTCCCAAACCATTTCGAACCTATAATCCCAATAGTCTCTGGGATTGGACTGTTGCAAAAGATGCATACAATCATTCAATCAGTATTTGGGGAGCACCCATTAAGGGCCAGGCTCCAGGGACACCACGGTGAGCAAGATGATGAAGGACTCTCATCAGGAAAACCAGTACAGCTTACATATGGGACTGTAGCCGGGGAGCGAGGGGTGGGTGGGGTCTGGGGACCAGCGAGGCCACTGTTGCTCCAAGCCCCTCGGAGGCCTTGCTGGCCAGATTAGGGTGCTGGCTATGGGATTAAAGAGAAGTAAACAGATCTAAGGAGACAATGTCAAGGGGCTTATTGGCAGACTGAGGCAAACACCATGTGCTGCTTAAGAGCACAGGCTCTTTTACCGGACTCACCCACTATCTAGCAAGGTACGTAGTTTCTCTAGGCCTCAGTTTCCTTGTCTGTAAAATGGTGATGATAACTTTACATCACAGGATTATAGATTGAGGAGACTGAGCCAGTAAAGCCTAGCTTCATGGAAACCAGGTGCTGCTCCTGAGTAGGAATTAGAGGAGGGACGGGAGACTGGAGGGGGTGTTCTATCCCATTGGGGATTCTGGGTTCTAAGGACCCTGTGTGATGCGTCTAACTGGAGATGCTCAGCAGGAGATTGGATGTTGGGTCCCAGGCTCCAGAGGAAAAATCTGTGCTGGATTTTCCATTCGTTTAGACTTTTTCTGATTCCTTCTTTTAAATATAGGTTGTATGGGTCACAGCCTCCCTGCGTGGCTTACAGGCAGTGATGGAGTTGGGGCTAGAACTCAGTCTCCTTTATCGGATATCCTTCTGTTTCATCAGGCTGTGCCCTCTATTCCAAGAGTCAACAGCTTTTATATGTCAACTCTTCCTACTATCATGTGCTACGCTGAGCGTGTACCTGGATTCTCTCCTTTGGACCTCATGACTCCCTGAGATAGCTAATATTATGGAGGAAAAAGCAGAGGGGGGCTTCAGGAAGTTAAGTGTGTTGCCCAGGATCCCAGTGTAAATGGCCAAGGGCCTGCCCAGCTTCCATGCCCACACTTGGAAGCTTATATTCTAGGGTAGCGCTGTCCAGAAGAACTTTCCGTGACAACGGAATGTGGTATTTGCCCTGCTCAATAGGGGAGCCGCAAACGACGTGTGCAGGTGAGGAAGCGAATTTTTAATTTTATGCTACCTAAAATAATTTAATAGTCACCTGTGGGTTGTGGCGGCCTTGTTGCACAGCACTATCCTAGTCCTTCCTGAAGGTCAAGAAAGACTTAGAACTTCTCCTCTTGCCTTGTTGCCGTCGAATGGTTCATGGTTAGGGACAGGATCCATCGTGTGCAAAGGGTGGTTTCTGCCTCAGGCTACTGAGCTCCTCAAAATAGTAAGGCATTCTAGCCCTTGAGGGTTAAAGAGATATTTCCTGCTGCCCACGGTGTTCAGAGGGACCAGATGGGAAAGTTGGATGGTGTGGGAAGTGCGAAGGCCCCTGGTGGCTTCTGCGATGGGGAAAGGAAATGTCCTTTTGTGGCATCCTGGAATGCCAGCCTCCGGGCTGGCATCCTGAGCAACAGGCTGTTGCCTGGGAGACAAGGAGCCCTGAAGACATCCCCCGGGGATGGCCAGTCTGCAGCAGGGACCACCCCTGGGGGATAGTCACTGGAAGCTAAGGGATGGCTGAGGAGAGGACCAGAGTGGGCTGGATGGGGCAGCAGGGGCAGCAGGTGGGGGGCACTGGGACGGTGCCCGGCTCAGTGCAGATGGCACGGCTGAGGGGGAGGGGAGGGATGGCAGTGGCCGTCAGCAGGGTGTTGGGGGGGCGTTGCACAGACAGTGGGGACCCAACAGGCTTGCTCAGAACCGGTGCCCGTGATCCCTTGTCTATTTAGAAGTAAAGACCCTTCGTGTAAACTAATTACCTGTGCCCTGCCACCGTCAGCAACAGCCTCGTAAACCTGAGGGATTAGACGCCAAGAAGAGGCTTGTCACCGCGGGAGCAGCACCTTCTGTGGCTGCGACAGCGCCGCAGTTCCCCCCCTCCCCCCACAGGTGGTTTTCTAACTGCATCGAGCCAGGAGCATCAAGTCTGCCTCCCACTGCATCTCGTTTCCGGGCCTGTTGAATGCAGAATTAATGTTTAATCGCCCTGGAGGTGCTGAGTTTAATTACTTAGACTGAAAATGAGAAGGAGAACAGGATTCGGAGGGTAACCTTTTGGGGGTGCTTGTTGGGAATGGGGAGCGCACGTATTTTCAGAAGGCTGTGGAGGGGCGTGTCTTGGCTGTCCAACAGGCCCAGTACTCCCAGCTCCACATGGACAGGGTCAGCAAATGAGGTTTTGGGGAAGTGGACCACAGAGAGATCAGGGGTGACTAGAAAAGTGACCCATGCAGCAGGCCGTGGCAGGGGGCGTGGGGCGTGGAAGGTAGTGGCCACTAGTGGCTTCACAGGCCTGTGGGGGTGGTCTGGTGTTGAATGACAGCAGCACAGTGACTCCAGCTCTGGGTCACGGGGAGCCGTGCGGCGGGGAGCCGCAAAGACTGGACGGTGCCAAAGAGAATCCTGGAGGGCAGGGACAAGGTCGGCAGTGTTTTCTGGGTTCCCTTCCCAGTGTTTCTGTAGCTTGGAGTACTGTGGTTTCCACTCCTGGTCTTCAATCCCTGCTCCCGACCTAGCCCTCCTGGCACCTGCTTACGGACAGTGGGGTGGATAGTCTGCTGGGCGGGAAGCTGCAAAAGGGCAGGTGCTCTGGCTCAGAGCCGTGGTTGCTGAGGTTCACTGTGCCAGGCCTGGGGCCCAGCCTTGCGTATCTATCCATCCATCCATCCCCGCTTTATCCTCCCAACATCCCATGGCGGGGGAGGGTTGCTGTATCTGATGTGCTTCAGGTCGGCTGAGGACATTCTGTGTGCCCAACACTGGAGACACAGCATTGACTTCAAAAATACCTTTGCCTTCCTGTGGCTTTCATTCTACTGCAAGTGTCCAAGTAACAGCTCAGACTGGCCAGCACAGCCTGAAACACAGGTAGGCTTATATAGCTAAGACAACAGAGGGTCTATCTTAGGCATAATGGGAGCCAGGAGCTCAGGTGAAGTCATTGAGAATCTTTTCTTTTTAGGGTCTCTCACTTCTGCCTTTTTTTTCCCTTCCTTTGCTTTTCTTTCTCTCAGGCAGGTTCTTCATGTGCGGTGACAACATGGCCAAAGCAACTCTAGGCTTGCACCCCAACAAGAAAAAGAGAGCCTTTCTTTCTTAACGGGGCCAGCAAAAATTCTCAGCCTAATTCTCATTGGCTGGATTTAGTCACATGTATGTATCCCTGAACTCATCACTGAGGCCTGGAGAACAAGATGCTGTAATTGGCAGGGCCTGGGGCATGTGCTCACTCCTGCAGCTGGCAAGTGAGATCATTGCCAGGAGAACCAAAGGAATGGGGACTAGTGGTTTCCCCAGAGGAAGTCATGGTGCAGCAGAAAAACAGAATAGCTCTCCTAGCCCCCACAGGAGGGGAAACTGAGGTTACAAGATATTAAACGACTTGCCCTAGAAAGCAACTGGTATATACGTCATCCAGAATTTGAACTCAAGTCTCTTTGACTCCAACACCTGAGCTCTGAACCCCAATCCTCCATTCTCTCCAGGACCTCCTGTGGGGTAGAGGCAGTGGGTGACAGCAGAGAGAGGGGCTCTGGAGTCGGTCAGACCTGGGTTAAATCCTGGCTCTGTCATTACGTAAGTAAACTCTCTGGGTCTCAGTTTCCACCTTTGTGAAATGGGTTTAACGACACTTACCTCACAGGGTTGTTGGGAAGATTACATGAGTCAAAGGATGTAAAATCCCCTGGAAGAGAGCCTTGCTCCTGCTCAGCGAGAACTGAATGACTTTTAAAAAGCAAATCATATGGTAGGAGCGAAAGAAAATTTTTAATGGCTGAAAGGATGACATCTCTGAGCTTCCACGTTCTTTCAGGCTTCTTCAGCTGTTAGATACGTCCCCGAATCTCCTCGGTACTAGGGCAGGCAGAAGGGAAAAGCAGGAGAAAAAGGAAGTCAGGGAGAGTAGCAGGGCTTCTCTTCCTACCATGAGAATAAGACCCAATTTCCGGTCTGTCATTGTCAAGGGAAACGGAAATCCTGCTCCAGGGCCGGAGGGAAGCCCCCACCCGATCTCCACAGATGGGGGGTGGGGATGTGCATTCCCATGGGGAGGGTGGGAGCTGGGAGCTCCTCCTTCCTCCCTGTACCCTGCTCCTCTGATCTCCCACTCGGGTCCTCCCAAGAGAAGAGGCTACGGGAAAGCCTTGGGAGTGTGTAGACTTGGGTCCCTGTGTGAGTCTTCTTGGTGACATCCTAATCCTGATGCCTGATCATGTGCTTCTCCCCCCCCCACCCCGCCCCAGCCTTACCTTCACAGCGAGCCGAGGTCTCTGAGCGGAGCATGGCAGCCACGAGGGTAGGCTCTCCAGTTTGGATGGCTTGGGTTCAAATGCTACTGTGCTCCCTGTGCAGTGAGAGTATGGCCTGTGGGGATCACCACCCGTTGCTCATCTAGTACACCCCACTCCCACCATCCCCAGGTTGGTGTTGGAAAACACACATATACCACACACGCGGGCGCACACACACACCGTACCACATGGCATATGCCAAACACACACCCTTCGTTGGAGGGACAGCATGTCCCACCCCAGGTGATGGATTATGACTGGTCTAAGCCAAGGACTGGCAAACTACGAACTGAGAGCCAAATCTGACTGCCTCCTGGTTTTGTATGGCCCATGAGCTAAAATGGCTTTTGAAAAAAAAAAAATCAAAGAAGACTATTTTGTGACACATGAAACTGACGTGATATTTGAGCATCAGTGTCCATAAAGTTTTGCTGGAGGACAGCCCTACCCGTTTGCTCCCAGGTCTCACACTGCCAAGGAGAGTGGAGTATTTGCAGCAGAGACTGCATGGCCCCCAAAGTCTAAAATAGTTCCCCTCTAGCTCTTTGCAGAAAATGGTGCTGATCCCTGGGCTAAACCAATCATGGTAATCCCGCTCCCTTTTTCCCAGCCTTTCTTGTGGCTAGTGGTGGCCACATGTTTCCTTTCTTTCCAGAGAACAAAGCAGAAATCTGTTGGGGAGATTTGTATAAAAGCATTGCTTTTCTGAGGGAAGGGAGTAGAAATGGCTGGGACCTCCCCTTCTTCGTACTTTCTGCCTGATGCGGGGGTGTGCTGTCTGGAGCCCACACAGCCCTTCTCTTTCAGAACTCATTTCCTGCCAAGCGACAGGAAACAGAAGGTCACGAGGCCAGCTGGGGGCAGGGAGGGTGGTGCTGGCTGGGGTCCAAGCAGGGGGGAGGTCCACCCTGGCCATCTGCCCATGAGCCTGGGCTCCTTCTCACCTAGACCAGGTTTGGGCCCAGAGGGGTGTCCCAGTCACCTGGGCTGGACTGAAGAAGGGTCAGTCCTTCCCAGGAGCTGGTCCGCGTGCCCCAGCATCGCCGTGTGGAACTGGATGATGGACTGAGGCTCCTCACTGTTGAGCCTGGGTCTGTCCCCCTCTCCTCCTACCTCCTCCACAGTAGCTGAAACAGAGTAGGTCATTAAAAAAAAAAAAAAAGTTGGATGGGTGAGTGGATGGTTGAGGGAGGGAGGAAAGAAGGAAGAAAGAATATAGTTAGTGGGAGGCCTCCACACACATGAGCTGACAGCCACCCTGTAAGGTTCTGCCCATTTAAAAGAGGAGGTAACTGAGGCTCTCTAAGACTAATTGACTTTCCCAATATCACAAGAGTTAGGTGAAGCAGGGCTCCCAGCACCGGAGCTGGCCGAATCTCTGAGCATGATCCTCTCCTGCCTCGTCTTCTTAGACATCAGCTCCGGCCATGCCAGGACCTCTCTCCAGAGATACAGGCACAGACCCCGCCGTCACTTCAACAAAGCGCGAAAGGAACTTCCACGATATGGGTCTGAGCAGCTGTGGAGCACAGCCTCTCGTCCACACGCCCCAGTTCTGCTCCTGGGACCGCCAAGAACACGTCACTTCCTAGCGGGTGCTCAGGACATATTTGCAGAATGAATGAGCTGCTTATATCAGTGCAAATTCCTCAGCAAGTAGTCATAGGCTGCAAAATCCTGGTAAAGCAGGTAAAATGGACGTCGTGTCTCTTAGCTTTGCCATGGATTGGAATGTGCGCTCCTGGAACAGAATAAGCGTTTTGCCTCGCCCCAGAAGCGAATGATAATCACGGCCATGATGGGACGGGAACATTTAAGCTGTAGGCTTGCTAGTGTGCCACTTGCTACACCATGCATGCGAGGTCACTTGTCTTCCTTTAAACTTCCCAGTGGCCTGATGAGGTAGACGTTATTCCCATCCTTATTTGTGGCTGAGGAATCTGGAGCTCAGAGAAGTCGATCATCTTGACCAAGGCCACACAGCTCGTAGGTGGCGGAGTGTGATTTGACACCCAGGTCTTCACCTCCATGAAGAAGAGAGGAGCTGGCAGGGGAGATGGGGATGGGATGGACCTAGAGGTCTGGCTTGGGGCTGGGGCCGGTGGGGGACGAAGCCCCCTGTAATCTGTAAGGAAGATGGCTGAGTGAGAGCCCTGATGGGGAGGAGGGAGCTGTTCACACAAGCACAAGTCAGGGAGCGTTGCCCAAAAGACTTACCGGCCTTTCCCTGTTAAGGGCCCAGCCCTAGTGTGATCACCAGCCAGCAGAACTGTTTCTGTGCGTTGGGGGTGGGAGCTGTGGCTCAGGAGGGGCTGGGCTGGGCGGGGCTGGCCTGATTGTGACTCTCCCCCACATCAGGTCCTCCTGGAGGTGCTGGTGACTCATTTACCCAGTCCGTGGGGCCTCTATCAGGGTGCGACTTGTAGTAAATAAGCCACGAAATGCCATCAGGCAAGAGAGAGATGGGAAGGGCGGGTGGCTCAAAGGGCAGCCCTCAGTCTCCTGCCAGACCTGAGTCTCATCCTGGGCCTGCTGTGCTGGCCTCTATAGGAGCTTCTGCATGAGGCCTACCCAAGCCCAGGGCAGGGATCCCATGGCAAGAATCCTTTCCCCGAGGCGTGTTGGACAGCATGACTGCTGGACATTCTGGGAAGTTCTAGGACCTCCAACCCTAGGCTGGCCCAGAGGTATGGCTACTACTCTATTCTCTGCTGTGGGCCTTGGTGCCCAGAGGCCACCCCTCTGCGGGCGTCTGAGAGGTGTGCATGGGTGAATCAGCCCACACACCACTAACTGACACCACTCGAGGTCCAACAGGGTCCAACGGCTGATGTGGGATGGGTGCTCACTCAGTTGGGGTCTGCTGCCCAATTGAGAGAGGGAACGGTCCAGAACTCAGAGGTCAGGGGGGAGACCAGAGAAGGCAGATCCTGGACCTGGGGGTACTGACTTCACACACATGTAACAACACAATTAATAGAATAGTTAAAGTGTTAAATTATGAGACTTTTCCTGGGTGCTCTGAGAGTTTATATTGGGAGCCAGGACCCATCCAGGAGGAGGGGGATTCAGACTGGTCTGAGTGGGGAGCCTGGAGTTGGGTGTGAGTGTGGAGGGGCTTTGAGAGGAGCCTGGGGAGAAATGCAGTGATTGTATGATCGTCTAGAGTGGGAATGTCCTTAAATATTGGGTCTGATGCCAACAAATTTGTAACAGTGCTTGGCTAGGAGTTTACCGGGTGTCAGGAACCAACTAAACAGACGACTTCTTTCTTAATCCTCATATGGACCCTGTGGAGGAGGTGTCCGTATTGTTCCCATTTTTCTAGGTGAGGAAACAGGCTATAACAGGATCCGTAGAGTGCTTAAAGCCGCCCGGATACAGGGTGCACCTGGGTGGCTGAGCTGGTTCAGCGTCCCACTGTTGATTTCCCTTCGGGTCCTGATCTCCAGGTTGTGAGATGGAGCCCCATGGTGGCTGCTTGAGACTCATTCTCCTCCCCTCCCTCCAAAAAAAACGCCACCAAATGGAGGAGAGAAAGCACGGAACGGACGTAATCCAATATGGTAGTCACTAGCTATGGGTGGCGAGTGAGACCTCGAAGCGTGGCTAATCCCAGCAGACTGAGGCTCTAAGTGGAAAAGAACACACTAGATTTCAAAGACTTCGTACAAAACAAAGAATATAAAACATTTCATTAATAGCTCTTTTTAGGGCTTATTGCCTATTGAAACGATATTCTGGGTATATTGTAGGAAATAAAATATACGATTAAAATGAATTTCCTCGTTTCGTTGTTTTGTTTTTTTTTTTAATGTGGCTACTAGAAAATTGAAATTATGTAGGTGGTTTGCATAATTTGTCCACAGGACTATTCCCTGCCAAGGGCTCTCAGCCTCAGCTCGAGTGCCTCTAGAGACAGGGTACTCGTATCCTAGCTCAGCCCTCACAAGGTGCCACAGACCTGGGGCTTAAACAACAGAAATGTGCAGTCACAGTTCTGGGGGCGAGAAGTTTGAAGTCAAGGTGTCAGCCGGACTGGTTCCTTCAGGGACCGTGAGGGACTCTGCCCCCGGCCTCTTCCCTGGCTGCTGGAGGCTGGCTGGCAATCCTTTGAATTCTTTGCTTCTACTGCATCCCCTCATCTCTGTGCTCATCACGTGGCTGACCTCGTGTGTGTGTGTGTGTGTGTGTGTGTGTGTGTGTGTGTGTGTGTGTATCTGCGTCCAAATGTCCCCTCTGTTTAAGGACACGGGTCGTATTGGATGAGGGGTCCACACCCTAGTCTAGTACAACCTCATCTGAATTTAACTAATGACCACATCTGCAAAGGCCCTTCCTGTAATTGAGGTCATCCATGGTACCGAGGGCTAGGACTTCAATACATGAATTTGGGGGGCACACAATTCAATGCATAACAGATGGGGTTCTCACTCCCTCTTCAGTAGCTCATTCCGTATTCGAGCTCCCTAATGATTATCTTGTGGGGCCAGCCGGTAGGCCCGCTAAGAAGGAGTCCTCCAAATCGCTTACACATGCCCAGGTCCCAGCCCCCACTGTGAGGTGGCATCAGGTGCCAGGGACACCCACATTTCATTCCCTGGAGCCCAGGTGTGACTGACCCCACCCTGAGTGAGACCGTATCTATTACGCAATGACAGCAACTGGAGAGCAGACCAGAGAAAACTGATAAGGGAGAGGTTAAAAATAACCAAGGTAGGGGGGAGGTGGTGCTGACCAAATGACCTTTGCCCTTTGTAACTTTGATTTACAAACAGCAGAGCCAGGAGGTCACCCCAGTCAGCTGTAAAAACCTGAGCACACCTCAGAGGACAAAACCCTCTGCCTGGGGTCCGGGGAATTTCCAGTCCCGGGGAAACAGGACCGTAGCAGAGTGGGCGGGGTTCTGGTGAGTCCTTTAGAGAGGCAGGTAGCTGGGACCTGGCCCAACTCCTCGGCACAGGTGTGACCTAGGAGAATGGCAGAATTTCCTGGAGACTCTGTTTTGTCATCTGCAAAACAGGAATAAGGTGGAAGGCTTGCCCTGCGCACCTCGGCAGGTTATGATGAGGGACAAGAGGGATGATGCAAGAGGCACAGCAGGGCCCAGGGTGCGGGAAGGCCTGAGGTGGGCACCAAGTGCCATCAGCGCGTTGGTGCCCCTCACTTGTTGCCGAGTTTTTGGTTCAGGGCAGGTGTTAGGGGGCACTAGGGCCCTCCCCACTCAAAGCGGCCTCCGCCACTCCAGTGGAACAGCAGCCGGGGAACTTGCCAGAAAAGCAGACTCTCGGGCCCCATCCCAGACCTTCTGAGGCAGAACCTGCATTTTGACATGATCCCCAAGAGATCTGTGTGTCCACTGAATTTTTAAAAGCCCTGCGTTCATGGACATTGTTTGCGTGTCCCTGGGTCTGGTCTCCCTCCTTTTGGTAAAAGTGATCTTATTTTCTTTGGAGAAGCGTGCCCTGCTCCCTGCCTTCCTCAGTTTTACCTGCTTCCCTGGGGCTTAGCTGCTTTCCAGATACTTGAGGGGTACGACAGCTGGTCCTGGCCGAGCAGAATGAATCCTGGGACGTTGCGGATTCTCTTGGGAAATAGGAGCTCTCCTTATGCAGACTTAATTCCCCTGTAGGATGGCAGGCTGGAGCTGGGTGTTGCCCTCTCGGTCACCACTGTGGAGAATCGAAGAACAGAGGCCCCACAGAGAGGAGAGGGGTGTGTGTGTGTGACAAAGAAGAAGATTCTTGATCACATCCTTTGCGTTTCTAGCTTTGTCCAAAGCCAGATCAACCCCTCTTGGCTTTCCGGTTCATATAGGCCAACCCATTCCCTTTTACCTAAGCCAGTGTGTGATGGGTTGCTGACACTTAGAAGGAGCTCTCCTTTCCATAGTGCTGCTGAACCGAGGATAAGGCAAGGTTTGCATCCTTGTGGAG
Source organism: Meles meles (assembly GCF_922984935.1). NCBI lineage: Eukaryota > Metazoa > Chordata > Mammalia > Carnivora > Mustelidae > Meles > Meles meles. Next base: position 68,322,945 of record NC_060078.1, on the reverse strand, counting down.
CTCATCCACCGACTACTCCACGGGAAGACGAAAAAGGACCATTATGATGGTGAGTGGGTAATGGCCTGACATAGTGAGGCCCTTTGGGGGAGAGGGGTCAGGGAGGGCTCCCTGGAGGAGGTGGCACCTGAGCTGAGTGTGAAGGACTAATGGAGTCAGCTAGGTGGGCAGTGCAGGCGAGAGGATTCCAGGCAGAGGGAAGCATGTGAGTCAAAGCTGGGCGGCAGGACGCCGCGTGAGGGGCCCAGGCTACAGAGATTCTCAGGTAGCACAGGGTGTGGGGAGAGGCCAGATGGAGAATAAAGTGGAGGACTTGGTGGGTGGCAATGACATGAAGCTGGGATTCCATTGCCAGCAATCCCCACCCCCAAAGGAACTGACAGTGAAGGGGACAGGGAGGGGCACTTGGGGGGAGGGCGTGTCTTATTCCCAAATAAAGTCGATGCCCATGGTGGCCATTCCTAAGGGACAAATTTCACCTGTGCTGAGCAACTTGCCCTTGGGAGCCCTGGGGACACCCTGGCCTTGGGAGGGGGGGCGGGGGTTAGGTCGTGGCCAGAAGATCCCAGCAGGAATCTCAGTTGTGTGATCATGAAGTTATGTGCCCTGGAGGCCCGTTCCCGGTCCTCATCTATAAAAAACAGAGAGTCAAAATGCCTACACCCGAAGGGCTACAGTGAGAATTGGGATTATGATAGAAAAACTTCTTAAATCTGCCCAACAAGCGGTTCTGCAGCCTGCCGCTGGGGAGGAGACCCTTACAGGCTGAGGCCCTGGGGTCGGGAGGTACAGGGAGGCCTCTCCGTGCTGCAGGTAGGACGCCAGGGCTTCCAGGCCTTCCTCCCCGCCACACAATCTGCTCTCCACCAGAGGGGCTAGGGGGCCGGGGGCCCCGGGGCTTAGCCTCCTTTGGCTCTAGTTGGCCAATGCCAATGAGGCTGCCCTCAGACTTGGCTCTCCCAGCCTGCGCTCTGGGCAGAAATGCAGCATCCCTGAGGCTCTGGGGAAAGACAAGGGCTAGGGCTGCCCACCGGGGGCTCAACAATCCCTAAAATCACAGACGCTACTTCCTGTGTGGGCCAGGGATGGACTGAACATGGACACGCACTGAGGAGCTCCTCAAATTTATTCTCTACCCCATAGCATCCCCATTTTAAAGATGAAGAATGGTTCAAAGAGATACAGACACCTGTTCAAGGTCCCACAGCTACCCGGTGGCCGGACAAGTTCTGGAGCTTGGAGGCGGGGGGTGGGAGGGGGTCTGCCTCAAAGCCAGATCTGTCCTGTAAGCCACAGGGTCGCCATGGAATGCCTGACATTTTCAGCAAAGGGCATTGGAGGGAGAATTTATTATTTTCTGGCTCCTTCCTCCCTCTCCCGTCCAGCCATCTCACCGTCCTCAGGCCGGAAGAGCAGGATGGAGGCAACCTGGGGGTGTGATAACCTCTGCGGGAGGGAGGGGAGGGGCTGTCTGACCAAGCAGGTGATGTCTTCAAAACCCAAAGGCCTGGAGCTTTAACGGTGGGCTAACAGGCAACAGGTGACATTTTGGGCGGAATCCACCTTGAATTCTCCTTTCAAAGTGTGTCTGTGGGGCAGAGCTCTGCTCCCGGAGCTAGGCCTGGCCTGTCCTCAGGCTTCTTGCTGGAAGCTCTGGGCCCCATCAGCCGGGTGGGATGGGGGGAGGGTCAGCTTGTGCATGGAGTTGCCCGAGCATGTCCCAGTCTGCAGGCGGGAGGCCTCAGGAGACAGGAACTAGTTGGTCAGGGATGGAGGAGAGCAGCTGGGGCCCAAACCCCCCTACATGTTATCAGCCTGTAAGTGGGGGACAAAGTCAGGGGAAACGCGTGGCCTCCAGGCAGAGGCTGATGTCCAGGTGCTCCTTCACTGAGCCACGCCCCAAATGGGTTCCCCAAGATGGTGAGCAGCCCTGCTGGCTGGCTCAGGACCAAAGGGTTCCTAGGTCGCGGGCAGACCTGCCTGCGACAGTCACCTACTCTCCTGAGGTTTCCAGAGCTCCCCCTGAGGCCAACAGTGCTCTGGGGTAGGAGTGCAGGTGAGGGTTGGGGATCAGAATGCCCCTGCCTCCAAGGAGGGGGAGGGGTGAGGCTAGCTTCCTAGAAGCCCAGAGCATCCTCACAGCCCAGAGGGCTTTCCCTGGGGGGGAGGGCGTGAGTGTGCCTGTGTGTACCTACATGGGGCGGGCCAGCCGCCTCGTGTGTGTCTGTGAGTGGCCGAGTGAGGGACAGTGTCTGGCATGAAGCTTCCAGAGTCCGGTCTAGGGTGGGGCAGGGTCTGAGTGGGGGTGGTGTTGCTGGGGAAAGTGGGGGCTGGGAGTCATCTCTGCATCTGCTGCCGGGGGTGCAGGCAGGTGGAAGTGAGAGCTGTAGGAGGTGTGGGTGGAGAATTACCCATTGCACAAGGGGGACATGTGGTGTGTGAATGCGAAGCATGAAGCGGAGGCTCTGTCTGATGTGGGGGTCTCCGGGCAGCGCTGGGCCCTGACTGGTGGGTGAATGTGAGTGGGCGGGTTACCTGCCGGAGGTGTGAGCCCAGCGTGCAGGTGCCCGCGGTTCCGTGAGAGGAAGGTGTCCAGGGCCAGCCCGTCGAGTAGATGGGCAGAGTGTGTCCACTGGGGTCAGCTCAGCGCTCACGACTGCCCAAAGGGCAGGAGGTCCGAGCTGGGGGTCACTGTCCTCAATTAATTCCCAATTAATACTTGTTAATAGCGCAGCCTGGAGGAGCCCAACGTGTCCCCTGGGCTTCTTCAGAGCGAAGGAAGCTGCAGTGCGCTCCGCAGCACAAAGCCCCAGGGTCGCGGTTACCACTTTTTTACGAGGAAAATCGCGGGTGACACTTCCGTTCCAGAGAGTGGCTTTCGTCGCAGATACGTCTTCAAGTCAAGGACCACGTCTTGGAGCACCTGACACTTTCTCAATATTGTGGTCATAAAATCTGGGAAATATTAGAATAATAGAGCCATATGGCCAAGAACTGCCTGTGCCTTTTCGTGGGGCTGGGAGGAAGTGAGGCAGGGGGAGGCAGGGGGAGGCAGGGGGAGGCAGGGGGAGGCAGGGGAGGTGGGGAAGGTCGGGGAGGAGAGGGGGAGGAGCAAAGGAGAAGCTGGTGAAGGGGAGGGGCAGGCGGAGAGGAGCTCTGGGCTTGGGGGTGGGGGGAAGCAGAAGCCAGGGGGCTGCCGGTGAGGGGTTGGGGGTCCCCTAGGTTCTACCAAGAAGCTGAAGTGGGAGAGGATGGGAGCGGGGGCTTCATCTCCCACCCAAGTTCCTCTCAGACGCCCTCACCTGCATGGAAGTCCTAAGGCTAGAATTAAAAGGCCCCACTGGGTGACATACGATGCGGGGACCATCCCAGGCTTCAGCCCCACCCGCTCCTCATTCCTCCAGCGTCTGCCAGAGACCCCAGCAGAGACTGGTCTCCCCGCTCCTGCACGCCTGGGAGGGCCGGCTCGCACCCGGACAGGACAGAATGCTTTGGGGCCTTATCTGGAGTCCAGCCGCACGTCTTAAAACACAAAGGCCAACTTGGCAGACGGGGCGGCCTCCCCCCAACCCCCTTGCTGGTCCTGGTCCCCAGGCAGAGTGTTGCCAAATGACTTTCTCCTCCTGAGTTCCGCTCAGGGAGGCTGTGAGGAAATACGTTTCCTCTCCATGTGCTGTGGATTGACTCCAGCTAGCTTCCCAGTGGCCCATAAAATAATAGTAACATTTATGGGGCACAAGTTTTGTGCCAAGGGCTATTAAGGAGAACTTAAAGAGAACCTATTAGCAGCTCCGTTCCTGCCGACAGAGAGGGTATGTAACTCTACCAAGCTCACACGTACTAGGAGATCCTGGGGCCAACACCAGAGCCCCGGCAGCTGACTACCAGCGCCTTGGGACTTAACCACCAGAACACCCTGCTTCTCAGGAAAAGGTGGACTTGTGAAACGCAGTGAGGAGGGGACAGAGAGACATCTCAGGAGCCTGGGTACCACAATGTACCAGCTTCATTCCACGGAAGCTGAGCCACAGGGCAAGTGTTCCTGGGGAATCAGCAGGCCCTAGAATGGACTCCCCAAGACGGCACAGCCAGGATTTGGGGAAACCTGATCACAGAGAAGATATTCCCCGAAAGAAGGAGCAAAGTCTTGGCTTATCCTGAGGTTATGAGTCTGGAGAGAGGAGCAAGGACCAGCTGCCTGAGGGTTCAAGGCCTGGGGTTGGCCAGTGATTGAGCACCCTGGAGTAGCCAGCCCCTTGCAGAGCTGCCTCGGGTGGTGGTCCCTGCGGCCTGTGTCTGGGGCTCCAGGGTCCCTGGCTCTGTAGGCAAAGCCAGCATTCTAACCAGCCAAGCTGGGCAGGCAAGAGAACATGCCAGGAATGGGGGCCCTCGGAAGGCTGTGATCTCGAAGACCAGTCTTTGGAGGAAGAGCTGGCCGACCTCCTTATGCATTTTCACAGCTGCATGGTCCTCTGGTGTGTGGACAGCCTATCATGAATCTGGCCACTCCCATCCCAGCGGACCTTTCGGTCACCAGCTGCTATCACAATAGCACAACACAACCTGTGGGTCTACCTGCTGGATAAATTCCTAGGAGAATCGCCAGGTCAGAGTACAAGGAAATTTCATAACACATTACCGCTGGCATCATGACTGTACGGGTCTGCCTGCCCCTCCCCCCCCACCCTGTTAGCACATTTTGGTCTTTCCCAAAGTGACAGGGGAAACCTGTCATTTAGAGCAGTTTTGGTTTCCATTTCTCTTAATAGGAGATCAATGAGCACCTTTTCTCTGTTTAAGCGCCAGTGGTGTTTTGTGCGGGATTCCCATCTCTCTCAAGGACTTTTCTCGTTTAAACCACTAACCGTTGGGTGAAAGCCATCAGTCAGCATGGTCATAGCGCCTTTAACCTGATTAATTAGAATTCTGTTTTCCCAGGGACCAGAGGAAGACCTAAACAAGAGTTCTGTTTGTTGGGTCTTTTAATGCAAAAACGGGGACGCTGGGCAGTCAGAACCCCAGGTCCTGTAGTTTTCCAGCTCGGGCTGGATTTCTCATCCAAAGGCGAGGAGCTAGACCCCTGTGAGTCTCACAGTCCGCCCGGGCAGCTCCGTAGGACTCACTCAGCCTTGGCGTCTCTGCGTTCCCATCCAGTGAGCCACCGTGAGGTGAGCTGCCTGCCAGCTGCTGGTGGCTAGGGTGCCCCCCGGACGCACGAGGAGGCCCTACTCGAGGGTCCCCAGCAGTGATGGCGCCCTGAGCTCCCGCGTCTGCACCCGGATCCCCGGCACTGTGTTCTCAGCTCCCGCGGTGGCTGCGTGGAAGCAGGAACGGCGTTTGCAGACCTCCCCCGGGAGAGAGAAGGTCCAGCCACGGGTTCTTCCTCTGGCCCCTGCCTGCTTGCCTACAAAAGGGCAGCTTTGGGTAAGGTGCTTGAGACTTTCTGCTATAAAATGTGTCTGTCTTTTCCCTGATTGAGCATGGGTCCCTTGGTTGTGCTGTTTCTCCTGCTAGAAACTTCTTCCTTTGGATCTTCACAAGCCGATGCTCCTCGTCAGCCCACTGCAGCCCAGAGGCTTGGCGTGTCATCCCCCCCTTCCAGAATCACCGGTTTACTGACTCGTTTCCATGTTTATGGTCTGTCCCCACCAAGGTAGGAGCCACGGCTGTGTTGCTCCTTGTGTCCCAGGACCTGGCGGAGAGGGGCTGAAGTAATAAAGACCGGAGGGTCTCTGAGGACTGCAGGCATGGGGAGGAGGAACTCATCCCAGGTGTTCTAGAAACTCAGGCGGGTGAGGCTGGACTTCAGGAGGGAGACAGGGAGCAGCCAGACCAGAGGAAGGGGCTTCATGGTAGAGTTCTGGGACCTCGGCATTTGGGGGCTTCTCGGCCCTGCCCGTCAACACCTCTGGAACCTAGGCAGCCCCTTTACAGGAACTACAGGCTCATCCAACAGCAGGAGAGTGCTCTTGAAAATGTCTTTTTTTTGGGTGTCCAATCGAAGTGAATAAGCTTTAGCATATAGTCTGGAGACAGAACAAGGAAGACATCCCCAACTTACCTCCCCACACACAAACTCACCCGGAGCCTAACGTACAGGGGCCCTGTGTTTCCCCCCCACTTTCTCAGCCAGACACTTTTGGTCAGTCTGTCCTTCTGTTGCCACGACGTAACCCAGTTCTGTGCTTCACCTCCTTGTGAGGGGGTCAGGGGGGCGCACAAGGTCTTGGGGACCAGGGTCTCAGACTTCCCACCCACCTCCCAGGGCTGGATATGGGTGCAGCCATTCCTACCTTTCCTGATGCCTCATATTACTGCCCCTGAGGCATGTCAGGATCCCTTCCTCCTCCCACCCACAGCCTCTGCTGGCCTGTCTGTCCTGGCGCGGAACAAGCAAGATTAGTCCAAAGTACGGGTCCAGAGATAGGGAGCGGGTTAAGCGAACCAGGAATCCTCTAGATTGGGTTTCTCAAGCTCAGCACTACTGGCTTCTTGTTGGACGCTGTCCTGCGCACAATAGGGACTTCAGCAGCAACCCGGGCCTCCACCCGCTGGGTGCCCCACAACACCTTCCTCCCTGGGTGACAACCGTGTCCCCCGACAGTGCAGATCACCCAGCTGAGAACCAAATCCATGGGTTTATAAATAGAATTCCGTGCAGCCATTGAGAATGACAAATAATAATAGATATAATTACAACTAACACTTCTTGGGGGCACACAATGTACCAGACTCGGTTCTGAGCTTTACATAGAATAACTTCTTTAATCCCCAGAGCATCCCCATTTCACATATGAGCAAATTGAGGCACGGAGAGTTTGATTAACTTTTGTAAGTTCACACAGCCAGTAAGATGCTGATGACATTGACATATTGCTAAGAGAAAAAAGGTAAGAACACAGTACGGGTAGTATAATTTCCATCTTCCTTCCTTTCTTTCTTGGTTTAAAAACACATGCATTGGGGTGCCTGGGTGACTCAGGTGGTTAAGCATTTGCCTTTGGCTCAGGTCATGATCCCAGGGTGCTAGGGTGGAGCTCCACATAGGGCTCCCTGCTCGGTGGGAAGTCTTTTTCTCCCTCCCCGTCTGCCTGCTGCTCCCCCCTGCTTGTTCTCTCTCTCTCTAATAAATAAATAAAACCTTTTTTTTAAAAAGATTTTATTTATTTATTAGAGAGAGAGCGCACGCACACACAAGCAGGCAGAGTGGCAGGCAGAGGCAGAGAAAGAAGCAGGCTGCCCTCTGAGCAAGGAGCCACATTGCAGGACTCCATCCCAGGACCTGAGCTGAAGAAGGCAGCGGCTTAACTGACTGAGCCACCCAGGCGTACCTAAATAAAACCTTTGTAAAACAAATAAAAGCACATGCATTACCCAACCCCCAGCCTGCACATATATATGTATCACAAAATATATATTAATCATTCTTTCTAAGTCATGAAGTCTGCAGGTGAACTTTATTTTACTTCGGTGTCCCTGTAGCCTCCTATTATATTATTGATGTGACGAGAAAAACCTTGCTGCTGTCTCCAGTCTTACAGCCTTTGAGATGTGGTGTCTTCAGCCCCATTTCCAGCCTGGGGGACCAGGTAGGGACTCCATTGTGTTTGGGATGTCTCTGGGGCCTTGTTTAGAGTTGGAGGTTAGAATAGACCCGCCAGAAACCAGTGGGTCACGTTCCCCGCAGCCTCTGGGAAACCCATCAGTCCGCACTTTCCAGAGTGTGGTGGGGTGAGGACGCTTCACCCAGTGATTGGCACCTGGGGGACAAGCAAGGTCTCAGACCGGTCTGAGCTGCCCTTGAGACTTATGGGCAGGAGGACAACAGCTTACATGGCCCAGGGCAGCAGGGTTGGGGCAGAAGCAAACAGTGGCCCAAACGTGCACCTGATTTTCTAAAAAACAATTTTAAATAACATTTGAGACGATCATTTTACAAGTAAATGATGTTATAAATAGCATATCTTATTGTTCCTAAAATACCCAAGTGACTCTACTTGTCTAAGGGGAGTTTTGAAATGTAAAACAATTATTATTATTTTTTTTAAGATTTTATTTATTTGAGAGAGGAGAGAGCGTATACGCAGTGAGCTGGGGGTGCAGAGGAGGAAGCACGCTCCTCACTGAGCAGAGAGTCAAGTGTGGGGCTCCATCCCAGTCCCTGGGACCATGCCCTGAGCTGAAGGCAGACGCTCAACCAACTGAGCCACTGTAAAACAATTATTTTTAAGGCTAGAAAAAAATAAATCCAAATATTAACAGTAGCAGAATAGAGGCTAAAATAGAAATGTGCTTTCGAAGCAGAAAAACCTGAGCTTATGGGCTCACACCAGCCCTTCACTTCTGGCTCCGTTCCTTTGGTCCTCGAATGGGCTCGTGTCTATGGGAAGGGTTGGGGGCTGGAGGGCAGCCCTGGGGGAGTTCCTGGCATGGGGTTCACCTTGGGTGACTAGGAACTGTCATCACCACAGGTTACTGGCCTTGTGATTAGCTTTGAGCTTTTCTACTCTGGTCAGTTTGCTGGAGGCCTAGTATTTTTAGAATCAGAAAAAGGAAAAAAAAAAAAAAAAAAAAGACAGCCTCCTGAAACCAAAGAAGGGGTAGGAGGGAGAGGTGTGGAAGGACCTCGAGGAGCAAAGGGCAGAGGGTCAGATGCTCTTTAGGAACCATGCGTGGCTCAGGGCCTGGAATTGCACCTTTAGCCAATGAGGCTGAGAAGCAGGTGGGCACACCCACAGGTTTCCTGACTGGGGACTTCCTGCCTTTGAGCCCACACACGAGCCCACCCACTTGCCCGCCATGTAGAGGTTTCAGGGAAACCCCAGAGTCACGTGCTCCTCTGCGCACACCCACTCCTGGTGAACAGGCCTGCGGGCCCAAGTTGGGGCTTCCGGAGCCCACCTGGCCTCGCCTTTGCCTTCCATGGCTGCTCTCCTGGGCTGTGCCCCTGGGCTGGGGTGTCTCACAGCTCTCACAGGATCTCACACCTCTGTGGCTGAGGCCCACGGAGTCTCTTTTGTTCTACTGTCTCTGCCTCTCTTCCTGGTCTTTCTTTTCTTCTTTTTCATTGTAAATATTTCCAAAGTAATTCCTTCAGCTACATCAGGCTTTATGAAGACCTAAAACATTGTGCATCCCAGGACACAATCACAGAGTAAAAAGGCAACTCAGAGGATGGGAGAAAATGTTCACAAATTAAGATACCCACACCCAGACTATATAAAGAGCTCCTAAAACTCAACAACAACAAAGCAAACAAACCATTTCAGAAATAGGTGATAGATGTGAGTAGACATTTCTCCAAAGACGACGCATAAATGGCCACCAGGCCCATGAAAAAATGCCCAACATCACTCATCATCAAGGAAATGCAAATTGAAACCACAGTGGCGTACCACTTCACGCCCCTTTGGTAGCTATGAACAAGAAAGCAGAAATGACAGGTGTATACAAGGACGTGGAGAAATTGAAATCCTGTGCATTTGTTGGTGGGAATGCAAAATGGTATAACCTCTGTGGAAAACAGTACAGAGACTCCTCAAAGAAATTAGTGACAGAATTATCATACCATCCAGCGGTTTAACCGCTCGGTGTAAGCGCAAAAGAACGGAAAACAGGGACTGGAAGAGAGATGTGCACCCCGGTGTGCATGGCAGCCTCATTCCCAAACCGCCACGGTGGAGACAACTCTGATGGCTGCTGGCGGAGGAACAGAGGAACAAAGGTGCTTTCCACCTACAATAGGATGCGATTCTGCCTTCGGGAGAAATGGAGTTCTGACACGGGCCGCAGCGCAGACAAGCAAAGACATGATGCTGAGTGAAATAAGCCAGGCGAAAAGGACCAAAAAATACGATTCCATTTATGAGATACCTGGAACGGACACAGTCACAGAGAAGGAAAGCAGAGTAGTGGTTCCCAGGGGCTGGGGAGACAAGGGAATGGGGAGTTAGTGTTTAATGGGTGCAGAGTTTCCACTGAGGATGATGAGAAAGTTCTGGAGATGGATGGTGGTGATGACTGCACAACAGAGAGAATATACTTAATGCCCCTGACCTGTATGCTCAAAAACGGCTAACACCGTAAATTTTATGTTACGTGTATTTTACCACCAAAACAACATTTTAACGGAAGGAGCATCAACTGTTTCCTAGTGAAAACCCTTCATTTTGCAGAGAAATCAACTGAGACTCAGAAAAAAAAAAAAAAAGCCATTCGTTTCAAATCCTTTTTACTACCTGAAGCATAACAGGTGTTCTTGCATTGAGATCATCTAAAGTAAAAGCCCCTTTAAGGCGACCTTCCTTAACCACATCCCCTCCTCCAGGGGTAACCACAGTGAAATCACTTTGTGTGAATGCTTCTAGATCTTCTTTTGTAGGTTGACAGAAATGGAACCATTCTGTCCTATTTTGCAACTTGCCCTTTACACTTAGTGCGATCTGCTGCAGATCTTTCCATGTCAGTTCCTGTGAGCTCCCCCATTCTTGTAAGGGGCTGTGCTCTATGTCATATACACACACACCACGGTTCAACGTTCCCCCGCTGTTGGGCACTTAGGCTGTTCTCACTATTTAGCTATCACAGACAACTCAGCGCGAATTCCTCTTTGTGCATACGTCCGTAGAAGTGTTTCTTTAGAAAAACTCGTATTTCCTTGTTAAAGCTACAAGCATACATGCGTGAATGTCAGTAAAATAGTTGCCACGTTTCGGCTCTCAGGGAGTGTGAAATCTTTTTCATCATGATCTCACGCACTGTTATGCCTTCAATCAACCCCATGAGCTGTCCCCGCAGATGAGGGAAAGGTCCAGGAAACTCGGGTCATTTGTCCCTCCCTCTCATCATAGGGCTCATGAGATGGTCCTAGGCCTTCAGGTGAACTTGGCCTAAGTCTGTGATCTTTTTTCAGATCAAGACTTGGATCTCTTTCCTGCTCTGTCCCTGCATCTGACCCAGGTCATGGGCACTAACAGATGCTCCTTGAATGTTTTTGAGCAAATGAAAGAACGGATGGGTGTGGGGGAGCCTCCTTGCGGCTTTTGGCCCTCTGTGGCCAGCATTTGCCAACATCCACTCACCTGTGCCTGACCACGGCCCCTGCCTTGAGGCCCATCAGGAAAGGTGGGTTGGACCCCAGACCCACCAGGAGCCTCCCCATATAGGTAACCTAGAAATGTAAATGCTTTGAGAAGGAAGAACCTTGGGCGAGACCACAGTGACTCCATGGAGAGCTGGGGTCACCCATCCTGAGGCATTTGACAAAGGCCCATCGTATGTGCCCCGCGCTCGGCCCGTGAGGAAGGCACTGGTTTGACTCAGACCCAGGCCCTGCCCTCTTTTGGCTACAGGGCACTCAGACATGGAGAATAAATGACAGAACCGCATGGTAAATACATAAGCAGAAACGTGTACACACACAACTCAGCAAAAAAGACAAATAACTGAATTTTTTAAAAAAAATTATTTATTTATTTGACACACAGAAAGAGAAATCACAAGTAGGCAGAGAGGCAGGCAGAGAGAGTGGGAGAAGCAGGCTCCCTGCTGACCAGAGAGCCTGATGCAGGGCTCGATCCCAGGACCCTGAGATCATGACCTGAGCCGAAGGCAGAGGCTTTAACCCACTGAGCCACTCAGAAGCCCCAAATAACTGAATTTTAAAATGGGCAAAATGGGTGCCTGGGTGGCTCAGTGGGTTAAGCATCCAACTCTTGATTTCGGCTCAGGTCATGATCCCAGGATTGTGAGATGGAGCCCTGTGTTGGGCTCAGTACTGTGTGCAGAGCCTGCCTAAGATTCTCTCACTTTCCCTCTCCCTCTGGCCCTCCCCTTCCTCTAAAGGAAGGGAGGGAGGGAGGGACGATGGGAGGAAGGAAGGAAGGAAGGAAGGAAGGGAAATAGACAAAGGATTTGAATAGACATTTCTCCAAAGAAGATATACAAATAGCCAACAGCACATAAAAAGATACTCGACATCACGAGTCACTAGAGACATGCAAATCAAAACCACAGTGAAATACCACTTTACACTCACTGGGATGACTATATGCAAAAAGGCAGATAAAAACAAGTGCTGGAGAGGGTGTAGAGAAACTGGAGTCCTTGTGCCTTGCCGGGGGCGGGGGTGGGGTGGTGGATATAAAGTGCTGCAGCCACTTCGGAGAACTGGCAGTTGGTCAGAACGTTAAATGTGGAGTTCCACGTGACCCAGCGGTTCCACTCTCAGGTGTATATACACCCAAAAGAAAACATAAAATGAACGCACAAATGTTCTTTGCAGAGTTATTCAGAATGACCCTCAGGAAAACAACCCAAATGCCCCTCGAGTGCTCTCAGATAAGTAACGTATGGTCTGTCCATACAAAAGAATGTTCTTCAACTATAAAAATGAGTAGAGTATATCCAAGTGGTCATAGTGGGCGTATGCAGTGAGTTTTTCTTTTTTCCACTGTGGGAAATGTAGAGCAGTTAATTTTTTAAAAATTAAAGTTACAAAAATATGATGTGGGAGTTATGAGTAAGCGAACTTTTGGAAAAGAAAATAAAACCCAAGACTTTAAATTGAAAGCGTAGTCTCTTTTTCCTTCATAACAGAAAAAAATAGAGTTAAATATTTAAAATATATGTTTATCCAATTTCTATATTTATATACGTCAACCTTCCATTGGATTGTTTTTACTGTACTTCTGGTTTATCTTAGAAAAAAGAAAATCCACACAGGTAAATAAATGAGAGCACTGGGAATATCAGAGGATTGTCTATGAAGAAGACTTTTTATTCCTTGTTTGTTCATTGTTCATTGTTTTCTGGTTTGTTTGGGTTTTTTTTTTGACTTTTTATTTTTTTAACTTGAATCTTCCACTTAGATCTTTTTATTTACTTCTCTGATGATTTTGCATGAGGTTAGTAACTATACTGAGAATTTATTATTCCTCCTATTTCTTTGGTGACCAAAGAGTTATAGTGGAAGTCATCCATCTGATAAGTCCTAGGAAATACAGTTCTTCACAAAAAACCTTTGAAGTATCCTTTTCCTGCTTTCTTCTATCATTTCCTGTCCCTGAAGTCCAAGAAAAGTTAGGTGCAGAAACACATGGAAAAATGTGATGGTGAATTAATATTTACAAAAACAGGAGCATGTGTTCAAAGCAGATCCTGGTCTCTGGAGATTGTACATATTTTCTGTGAATTCAAATTGTAATACTTACTTGCAATTTTACCAATCTCTATATACAGTGAAACAACTGTATGGGAACTGAATCATTACGCAGGCAGGAAAGGATAAAAAGTTGTGAAATGGATGTAAAATTATTTAACCCGATACTGAATTTGTTTATAACAATAAGACTTGCTAAATAAATCTAGAGTGATTCATTTTGAATAGGAAGCTATTATTTTTCTATTGTGTAATAACTACCTGATTTTGAAAAATAGCTTGGTCAAGTAATAAGATACATTGTGTTGTAAAAAAAAAAAAAAAAAAGGAAGTATTTACACATGTTACAACATGGGTGAACCTTGAAAAAAACTGAAAGAAACCAGACACAAGAGGACAAATATAGGATGATTCCGTTTATATGACACATCTAGATAGGCAAATCCATAGAGGGAGAAAATAGTTTAGTGGTTGACAAGGACAAGGGAGAGAGGAGAAAGAGGAATGCCTGCTAATGGGTATGGAGTTTATTTTGGAAGTGATGAAAATGTTCTGGAATTAGATAGTGGTGATGGTCCCACAATTTTGGGAATATGCTAAAAATACTGAATTGTATACTTCAGAAGAGTGAATGTTCCGGGATGTGAATTATATACCAACAAAAACCAAATAAAGACAAATATGCAACAGTACCGAAGTAAGGAACACAGAGAGAGGGAAGGAGGGTCCAAACAATTATGCCTCTGTGGGGAGGTTTCCCAGAGAGAAGAAACCATTGGAACCTGGTTTTATAGGGCCGGCAGGATTCACCAAACAAACTATGGGAAAGAAGGGCTTTTTAGGCAGAAGGAACAGCACGTGCAAAGGTCCGGTCTGAGGACGGGAAGCAGTGTAACTGATCACTTCAAGTCCTCTGGTCCTTAGGGGTATAAACCTTGGCACACAAACTCAGAAGTCATTTTTTGTAAGTGGAATTCATTTCCAACTCTGAGCTCCATTCCTCCAGGCTGCAGAAAGTGTCACTCCCCTCAGTTCTGGTGTCTCTAGGTTTGTGACATGTTCCAAGATCCTGTCCTGCCCCAGGACACGGGGTCAGCTTTAGTCTCCACGATTTAGCGCGGAGATGCGTTCCTGCATGTTTTTGACTCCCCTGGCGCTGCCCTGAGCCAGAGTCTTTGTCAAGGCTTGGTCAATGCTAGGGTTCCACAGTCCTGAGGCGCTGTGGGGGCCACCCCTCCCTGGACCTTCCTGTTTGCAGGCACCCTGCCCCGAAGCATGGCTGGTGCTCCCGCTGCTGAGAGCCCCCCCAACCCCCATCTCCGGACGGAAGAGTGTCTCTCTGATCTCACAGCCCGTGATGCAGGGGAGGCTGCTCTCCACCGCTGCCCTGGGACATTTGTCCATCTCAGTAGATTTTCTCCATTTATCTCCTCTGCAAACTCCCTAAATTGTCCTCAATTTTTGAGCAAAGACCCAGCAAGACAGTCAAACTAATACTGTCGAAGCGGGAGGAAGAGCCCGCATTGAGGAGAAAGAAAAACGAATATTCCAAAATACCCTGGTTCTAAGTGACCACAGTGTCTGAGGAGTCATTGTCTGAGGGTCATTCCAGTCACAAGGTGAATGTGCCGCTCCAGGGTCCCTTTGAGGAGCAGAGGCTCAGAATTGCTGCACCCCTCAGCCCTGTGCCCCTCCGTCACTAAGTCTGTCTGGGGCTGTTGCCAGGAGCTCAGCGGGCTGCTGCAGTTCCAGGTCCCCAGGGACATCCAGGTCATGCAGATCGTGCAGCATCCCCCCACCCCTGCACCCCCCCAGAGGGGGGAAGGGGGGTCTCCAGCCCCCTCTGCCTTAGGGCAGGGAATTGGAGGGGAGGCTGCAAAGCTGAGGCCCTGAGGGTAGAGGAGGGGCAGCCCATCCAGGCACAGTGTGGAGACAAGGTGAGGATGAAATGGAGGGTCAGAAATCAGAAGCAGGAATGTTAAGACTCTCCAGGCCAAGAGGGCCAGGAGGCCAGCCCAGAAGGGCAGTGAAGGTAGAAGCACCTTGAGCAGGAGGCCAGTCTGGGTTACCTGTGGCCTTTGATGGGTGGTGGTGCTGGAGCCACTGCAAGGGTCGGAGGGAGCGGGAGCAGGAGCTGGAGACTGCGCACAGCAGGTAGGGGTGTGGCCCTGGGCAGGCGAGCCAGGGAGAGAGGGCCCTGGAAGGCCAAAGCCAAAGCCCAGTGAGCGCGCCCAGGGCCCCTGGTGCATTAATCCCCAGTCTGTTCCCACACATGGGTGCGAGAGCACAGGGGGAGAGTGGGGGGCGGGGAACGGGAGCACAGAGGTGCCAACAGTGGCGGGGTCGGCCGGCCTGGCCACCGACTTCACTTCGTGCAGAGGATGTTTATTTAAGGAAAATCACTCTGTTTACTCAAAGCTTTGGGGTGCAGCCCGCAGGGGTGGAATTATCAGTGAAAGCTGGGCTATTAATCAATTGTGGGGCCTGGTGACAGACCTTCGACCCTTCCGGAGAGTAGGAGGGACAGAGGAGTCAGGGAGGAAGGGAGCAAGAGGGGCTGACCCAAGCCCAGGCCAGTGTGGGAATGACTCTGATCCCGGGAGCAGGAAGGGTGCGCGGGAAGTGGCCTTGAGGTGGCGCCTGGAGGGGGGCAGGGGGAGGCGTTTCCATGGCACAGCAATCATGGGACGGCGCTGGACGGAAATCACAATCTGGGATGTTCCCTGGCCAAGGCCAGGTTGCCCGGGGAGGAAGGACAAACTTCCTGGATGGACACCCGGAGGCTGAGCCCCTGGGAAGAGAGCAGGGTGGGGGCGGAGGTGGTGCGGGGCCAGTGGGATCCCTCCATGCCATTGGCTAGGACCTTGCAGAAAGTCTGACCTAGCTCGCCCTTGGGGATGCAAGAAGGGTGGGGGGCTGTAGCCCTCGGTAACTTCCCGCTTGGCCTCAGCTCTGCTGTGTAGCCTGGCCAGGGCCGGGGTGGGGTGTGTGTGTGCCCGGCCCCCTCTCCCCCGACCACGGTGAGCCAACTGGACAGGCAGAGTAGGGGCTGACAGGGGTGCTCGGCGAGCAATGCCCAGACTTGAGAGCCTGCATCGGAGGAGGAGCCCAGGAGGCCAGGAGGAGCCACGGGGCTGGGAAGTCAGTTGGTCCAGGAGGGCTCAGATGGGGGATGGAGATGCTACCCATGTGTGCATGGGGCATTGGGCAGCTGCGGTCACATCTCCTGAATGCAGCTCCCGGAAGGTCTCTTGACAGCAGACTCCAGCCAGAGCAGGGCTGCTCTTGTTCAGTGTCTAGACCATCATCTGGGGACAAGCACACTGTGCAGGGTGAGGAGTGATGAGTGAACGGAGGAAGGAAGGAAGGAAGGAAGGAAGGAAGGAAGGAAGGAAGGGACCAACCTCATCACGTGTTGGTGAGAAAGCACATACAAAACACCAGGCCCAGGATACACGAAGGGTGCGGTCAATGCCTCTGGTGTTAGGTGTTCCTGGGAGAAAAGGATGGTGAAAGTAAGACGGGAAAGAGGAAAAGCCCACAGAAGGGTGTGTTATCAAGGTGGCCTCTGTAGGAAATATGGGCTTAGCTTCCCAGGAATCACCAGAAAGTCTGCAGAAGGCCAGCCAGAATTGTCTCCTTGTGGGAGGGAGGCCACTGTGTTGTCCCACTGCCTCTGTCCCCCACTGGTGGTGGGGTGCCCTGGGGGAATGAACTTCTGCACTCTGTCTTGTAGACCCCGCAGGCCCCTGCAGCATGGGAGGGAACCCTGGGGCAGGAAATGAATGAGATGGCATGCTATTGGCTTGCTGGGCTCCGTGCTTACACAGCCGTGGCTGGAAGCAGGGTGGGCCCAGGGTGTGTGTGACAGGCACCAGAGACACCCCTACAGAATCCCTGGAGGGTCGAGCTGTGTTCTGTCCATCTTGGTGTTCCTGGTAGGTTCTTAGTAAATGTGGAATGACCAGGACACCAGAGTACAGAGAGCCCAAGGGAACCAGCCATGGTTGGGGTCTCCAGCTGAGTACTCTAGACTCCTGACTTTCCCTCCAGTGGGGCTGGGGGGTTTCCTCCCTGTAACCCATCCCTGTAGCTACTTCTCAGCTAAGAGCATCTTCAGAGTTCAGACACCAGGGGAAAGTGGAATTTCTGGGACATATAGGATGCCTCCCTTGGACAGGAAAGGGTGGGACACTTTAGTGCACAGTCCCACAAGGCAATCCAACTGGAGAAGGATATTCCCCAGAGCAAAATCTGGGTGCTATTACCTGCCGAGTGTTGGTGGGGAGGACAGCCTAAAACCGCAAGTATAACACTGAGATACCAGCAAACTTCTCCATGCCATGGAGTTGTGTCACTCCCGCAAAATCACGTGTGGCAGGACTTCGAAAAATATGAGACCCTCAGTAGAAGGTCCTCATGAGGCCACAGAGTATTGACTGGGAAGAAAAGAGCTGGCCACGGTGCCAGGAGGCGGCCAGACCATCTCTGAAGACTGCACAAACGGAGATGTCCTGGCCAGCACCCAGGAATCCCTGCCCACATCCTTAACCAGGAGCCACCTCTCAGGTATGGTAGCTAACTGAGCCATACCTCAAGACCGACTTCTCCCCCCACCATGTTTTTTTCAGTCTTATTAATTCCTTCTTTGAACACCAGCTATAAGCCAGGTCTGTGGGTCTCCAGGGGAAGACTTCCCTGCCTTCAAGAAGTAAACTGCCTAGGGCCAGAGATCCATGAGCAACTATTTCTGTAACGTAAAATGTGGTGGTTTCTGGAACATAGGTAAGCACAAAGCCCATTGTAGAAGAGGGAGAAGGAGTCGGCTCATTCATTTACTCAAGGAGAACTCAGTAAGGGACCACGAGGAGCCTGGCCCTGCACTGGGGGCAGGAGAGTCCAGCGAGCGGTGTAGACACGGTCTCTCTGCTCAGAGCATGGGCAGCCCAGCCTGAGCCTCCTGCAGCCGAAACCAGGAATCTGCCCCCCACGCCCCAGCCCCCGCCTTCTGCGCTCTGCTAGGAAGGGCCTCCACAGGCCGCCTCCTCGCTGAGCCCATTCCAACTCCCTGGCCCACAGAACACTTCCAGCTAAAGCTGGGGTAGGCCGGGTCCTCTGGGAAGCAGACGAGGAAGCAGGAGTGGACATGCCAGGGGTTGCCTTGGAGAAATCCCTACGTGAGAAAAAAAGAAGAAGGAACAAGAAAGGGTCGAGGGTGGTCCAGCCTCCATGCAAGTCACATGGCGAGTGAGGACAGAGGGATGTCAGGAGGTGTAAAAGCATCCCAGGCCGTTGTCGTGCAGTGCGAGGAAGGCCAGGCAGGGCTGCCGGGGTTGCTTAGCCCTCAGAGGGCTCTGTCTCCAGGAACCGGCCTGCCACAGTCCCCTGCTGCCCCGGCAAGTGTGGCCTCTGCAGCTGTGGGTCTGAGACCCCACACTCCCTGGGGCCAGAGGTCTGTGCGGCTCGGCCACTGGCCTCCCCAAAGCGCTGGGCTCCACATGTCACATCCTTGCTCTGAAGCCCCCACACGGCTTGTCTCCTGCCCTCGCGAATGGTGTCAGGGGAATCTTGACGTCTCACCTGGCCTGCGTGTGAGAGACTCAAGACAGGGGTGACGTCATCGTTCTCCAGCCATCCATCTGGCTACCGAGCCATCCGTTTAGTTTTTCCATGGCCCTGTGAGCAAGGTGACCCCTGAGAGCCTGCAGCGGGGAGAGGCATTAAGGGACCCATCACAGCGTCAACAGGGAGTTTCTAGGTAAAGGTCAAGTGAGTGTCTATTTCCCCTTTCCCCACAGCTGGAGGGGGTTTTCTCTGAAAGGGCAGCTGTCCCCAGGGCTCAGGTCCTGTTCTGGGGACATGAGTCAGCCCAGGGCCGGGGAGAACACTGGGGCCTGCGGGGCCAGCGATGACAGGGCCCCGCAGACTCTCCCTACTCTCCCCGGGAACAGCTTTTCACCACTTCCCTGGACCCTGAGGGAGCAAGAAAAGAAAACATTGAGGGCAGTCCTGCTTCAAAGAAGAAACACTCCCTTGCTTCCTTCAGGGCAAATGCCAGCTTCTCCCCGCCCCCCCCCAGCTTCTCCCTCCCCTGGGAGCTTCTCAGGATGCTCCGGGAAATGCTGAGAAGTCAAGTCTCTTCCCTGGAAAGCCTTGGAGGAGCCTTATGGTTTTCTCTCCCAGGAGCACAGCGGGCTCTGAGCGAAGACCCGTCCACACAGGCCTTCCGTGAACCCCAGGCCACGCCAGCGAGGAGCCCCACCTCACAGAGGCTCGGGGGGAGGAAGGGGCTTGCCCGGGGCCACACCACTGGTGGGTGGTAGAGTGGAGACCTGCGGCCCGGCACGAGGTGCCCCTCACCCCCGCCACACCGCCTAGACATGCCTCCCCTGGGGCGTCTCCTCCAGCCCGGCAGGCGGAGCAGGACCTGTCCCTGGCAGGAGCCAGGACTTGCAAGCGAGGCCTCGCTTAGCTGGCGAGCTGGTCCCCACACGCGGCACCCCAGTGTGTCCCCACGCTGTGGAGCTGACGGCAGAATCGGGGTGCTGACCCCTGTGCGGGGCCCCTTGCAGTTCCTTCTAAGGGGGGAGAAGGTTCCAGAACCCAGAGAAAGCTAGGACCTCATTTTGTTTTCAAAAAACAGTTTTAAGAGCCAGAGGACAAGAGAACCAGTGTAACTACTATCACAAGGGGGAAACCGAGGCCCGGACACACGGCCGGCCGGTGGCCACACAGGTTAGCAGGCTCGGGGACAGGTTGCAGATTCCTGTTCTTCCTGCAGGAGCACGAGGCTCTCCTCTGTCGTCGTTTTCCAAGTGTTCTTTGGAAGAACGGGTCGTTCGGCAGTAGCGAGGTGTGAAAGGTGGTTGTGAGAGCCGCGCTCACTGCTCCATTAGCTTTCCGTGTACGTAGGCGTTTCCAGTGTTACCACAAGGGGTTACGTGCGACCCAAGCCCGCGGGGGCCAGCGTGCTCCAGTGCTCCCATCTGAGGCAGCAGATGGGAGGGGGCTTTTAGGCCATGGGGTCAGCCCCTTCTGCGACTACACGGAGGCCTGACAGCTTAGACTCCGCGAGAGACCCACAGGGGAAGTGTGAGAGAATTTGGCAGGGTCTGACTGCCACGTAGTAATTCTGAGCAGCCTGTGTGAGCTAACCTACCTCCCTCCATTGCTCTGGCCCCTGCCCTGTCTAGTGGCCTTTCCAGATGCCCTGATCCTTGAAGAAATGCTCCACCTCTAGAAACACCAGCTTTGGGGCCCTCAGTCTGCTGAGACTGACCCCCGGGCCCGGCTGCTAGAGAAGGCCAGCGTGCCTTGGGGTGTGCACAGGCTGCTGCCTCTGGACCCTGCTTCCCATGATCAGATGGGGAGTAGCCTCAGAGGAAAAGAAGAACCCAGAAGATGGGCCCCCAAGTGTGGCCACAAGGAGCGGCCAGCTCTGAGCCCAGCCTGCAGTGAGGAGCCAAGCCCAGTGGAGCCTGGGCTGTGCCCTGGAGGGTCCACTGGGGTAGGGGTGGTCGTGGAGGGTGGGGTGAGAGCTCAGTGGCCACCAGCCTCTGTGAGGAGATCCTCATCCCTGGTGAGTTTCCAGCATCAGTCCCGGCTCTGCCCAGCCCACACCCACTCCCTTGGGCTCCAAGTAGATTCGTGCTACTATCTACAAGCTGACTTCTGTTTTCTTTTCAAAGCCAAAAAAGACATCAAGCTGTCAAAGAGACTTTTCCAACATTTGGGCTGGGTGGAGATGCTCGGGGAGAGTCTTTCATTTCTTTGCACCATGGGGAAATGACCAAACACAGGGTTTTAATTCATCCTTGGGGTGGAAAAATGGGGTCCTCCCTCGGGGGTAGCAAAGAGCCTTAGATCTCTGAACAGGGAACAGATCGCCCCCACAGCCCCCCCACAGCCCCTGCATCATTTCTCCTAGAGAAGAGGACAGCTTTGAGTCAGAGCTACTCACATGTCCTTGTACCTTGGGCACCCATGTGTTGGGAGGGGTGGGGAGCAGGGAACAGCCAGGATGCCACCAGCAAGAAGACCTAGCATGGATTAAGTGCTCGCTGCCTTCCAGGAAGTCTGTTGGACCTTTACATCAATCATCTCATTTCATCCTTCCAGCACAAGGAAGGTATTGTCATCTGCCCATTTTATGGAAGAGGAAACTGAGGCCCAGAGGTCCTACAGCTGTAAGCTGCAGAGCCGGGATGTGGATTCTGGTCTGAGTCCATATCAGAGTCTGAGCCCTTGGCCATGGAACCAGGGTTCTCACAGTGGCGTCTGGAAACCACCTGCCTGGGGAATTCCCAGGATGCCGGATAAAAATGCGGAGTCCGGAGTCCTGCCCCGTTTACTGAACCAGAACCTCAGGGAATGGGGCTGGAAGCTCTGACGATCTTTCCGTCAGGTGGTTCTCATGCTTGCGAACCCCAGTGCGCTGTGCTCCACCGCCCACGTAGCAGGGAGAAGGGTGGAGTGTGAGGTCAGAAGGGCCCAGGTGCAGAGCATCCTCCATGACACACTAAACAATCTGGAGTTACTTCAGTGACAGGGGCATCCCTCTGAGAGCTCCCTCAGGCCCTGGTGGCTGTCCCCTCATCCCGCCTGTGTTAGCTGGGGCCTGGCCTGTTAGCGCCCAGCCCCAGGCCTGAACTCTCCAGGGCCACAGGAGGCCGGGGTGGGTTTCTATGATGTTAGCCCAAGTTCTTGCCAGGACTGTGGCCCACTCATCCCCAGGCTCATCCAGCTTCTGACCCCCCAATCTGTCCATTATGAGAAACTTCCCCCAGAAGCCTCCTCTCTCTCCTTCCTGCGAACCTTCTCTTCGCCGGCCTGTGCTCTCTGCCCCACTCCTCCAAACAGGATGATCACTCGAGTGACAGTTACTAGAGTCAGTGACAGTGATGTCCTGGTGGGGGTGTTAGGTGGCCCAGCCATCTTCTGAGGCACATGGCAAATGGCGAGTGACACACGATAAGCCAGGCAGGCCTTCCTGACTCACTGAGGCAGCAGCAGGAGCCCTCCGGAGCACGGCCTGGAAATGCCAGCAGGTAGGGCAGGGAGAGGCTGCTTCTCAGAGCCAGGGCTCGTGTGTCCCTCCACAGACTCTCTGACCTGCTCCTGCTCCCCAACATGCCCCTGGGAAATGTGTGGGACCCACTTCCTCTAAGCCCTTGTGACTCAGCTAGCCTTCACAGCTGCTCTGGATGTTATTTTTAACTCAACTTCACCTGGGTGGGGCGGAGACCAGATCTGGGACGATTCCACTCACCAGGCTGGTCCCAGACAGAAGAGGAAGAGGACAAACTCTGCTTTCTGGCACATCGACGAGCCTCTCCCCTGGAAGCCAGCGCCACGGAACCCCACCTGCAAAGCCACCTGCCTCACCTGGCCCACGATGCTGGGTCCCAGGGTGGCTGCTGGGCCCCCGTCGGGTTGGTGTGTCCGGGCTGGGGCAGAAGGCAGCCGAGAGGCCGTAGGGTCACCAGAGATGGAGGCTTCTGAGCAGGCCCGCAGCCGTCCAGATCTCTTTCCTTCCGCCAGCTGAGTCCCCTCCTCGTCGTCCCCCCACGCCACCTCCTCCACGCGTCCTCCAGGAGAAGGGCAACACAGATGGACAGGAGCTCCGTCTGGTTGGCGATGGCTGGTCCAGACAGCAAGTCCTGTTCCTTCTCCATCTGGCTTTGTCACTGAACTTTCTGCTGAATTCCTTCCAGCCCTGTCGGCAGCCCTCCTGCCGGGAGGAGCCAGTGCCAGGGAGAGCAGAATAATTGCCTCTCGTGTTGTGCATGCAGAGCCTTCATTAACACGCCCCAGAGCGGCACTTGCAGCCCTGTCGCGGCGGCCCCCATCGGGGCGCACGCAGTTCATCACCCCCAGATCCTCCACTGTCTTGAAGGAACCAATGAGACCTGTGTTTCTGCCTGTGTCTTCGGCTCATTCGGAAAGTCACGTCGCTGGTGCTGCTGTGCCTTAAGGAGAGGAAGCCTCGCGGGGGCCTTGCTCACTCAGTGGCGCACGTGAGGGACGTGGCCCACTCACCCCCCGTTCTTCTTTTGTGGCCCTGGGAAGCAATGCTTGCATTCCACAGGGGACACGGAAGGGGGAGTATGGGGAGGGGGCAGGAGATTTGGGTTTTTAGTAATGGCTCTGCCCGTGGTCAGGGGTGTGATCTTGAGCAAAACATTTCCAAACGCCACTTTCTTCACTTACAAAACCAGCCGTTGGCGTGGACAGGCTCATGGAATCTTAGGGCTCATCTAGTTTACCTGTCATTTTACAGATAGGTAAACTGAGGCGCAGGGTGGCCATTCAGCTCACCCACAGTCATGTGGGCTAGGTGGTATTAAGACTTGAGACCTTGGTTACAGCTTTCTGTCTCCTGAACTGGTGTGGGATTGGGTGAAAACAGGTAGAGGTCAGGAGAGCAAAGACACGGTGACGGGAGTCCAGGCTTTGAGCATGTTGGGAGCTGCAGAATGGATGACTTCTGCCTCACATCAGAGTCCAGGGCTGAAAGGAGTGGTTCTCACCCAGGGGCCCTCTTCGCCTTACGGGACATTTAGCAAATTTCTGGAGACATTTTTGGTTGTTCCAGTGGGGGAGGGGCGGGGTGGAGAGACATCTAGTGGGTAGAGTCCGGGAGGCTCCAAGCACAGGACAGGGAGTGATCTGGCCCCAAATGTCATCAGTGTTCCGGCTGAGGCTCCAGCTGGACACCAGCTCCTTTCTCTACTGCCACCTGTCCCAGAGTTTTCAAAATTCTCCTTTCCTTATCTTCAGCTTCAAAGGAACTCTCTTTTCCTGACTTTGCTCTTGATGCTGATTTTTTTTTAAGATTTTATTTATTTATTTGAAAGACAGAAATTACAAGTAGGCGGAGAGGCAGGCAGAGAGAGAGAGGAGGAAGCAGGCTCCCTGCTGAGCAGAGAGCCCGATGCGGGACTCGATCCCAGGACTCTGGGATCATGACCTGAGCTGAAGGCAGAGGCTTTAACCCACTGAGCCACCCAGGTGCCCCCTTGATGCTGATTTTAAAAATAATGACTTTCTGGCATATAAAAGTCATCCATGCTCCTTTTAGAGAATTTAGAGTATTCAGAAAGGTACAAGAAGAATAAAAATCAGTCCCACCACACAGAAGTCACTATAAGAATATTTCGAGGTTTGGTATGTTTTCCACATTACCTGAGATTCACCAAGCATACTCTGCTTTCTTCTGTCTCATGGCTTTTCTCAGCAATCCTCTCTGCCCTCTCTCCAACCCCCTCAACTGTTGAAATCATATTTGTCATCAAAGTCACTTCAAACAGCACCACCTCCAGGAAGCCCGCAGGCTATGAACAACCCCACTGAAGCCGGAAGTGAATTCTCCTGTTTCTCTAGGTCTCGCAAATGCCAAATTTGACATGCTGGGTTTTTGCTTTCGTTTGTTTTTGTTTTGGTACTTCAGTTCTCTGTAAATGCCTTGAGGATGGGGATTAAATTTTAGTCTACTGAACGTGTGTCCCCTCCCCTTCTGGCGCAGCACCTAAGCTGGATCTGTCGTCTTTCCTCGCCTGACATCACCGTCCTCTGACTTCCAGACTAAATAACCATCCTTGAGTCCTTAGTCACACAGAACATTTCAATCAGTGGCTTTTGTTGCCCCATCATTGGGGATTACTCTGGAACTCTTCTTTCCAACTGCATGGATCTTGGAGGCATTTAGTATTATAATAAAAATCAAAAGCTTTTTTTTTTAAAGATTTTATTTATTTATTTGACAGAGATCACAAGCAGTCAGAGAGGGAGGCAGAGAGAGAGGAAGAGAAGCAGGCTCCCCGCTGAGCAGAGAGCCCGATGCGGGGCTCGATCCAAGGACCCTGGGATCCATGACCTGAGCCAAAGGCAGAGGCTTTAACCCACTGAGCTACCCAGACGCCTAAAAATCAAAAGCTTTAATGGAAAGATCGCTACTATGTTTCAGGCATCCGGATAGATGCTTATGCCAATGTTCTGATTCACCCTAAACTAGTGACAAGGCATTGTTGACCCCTTCCTACAACTGTGAATGCAGAAACCAGCAAGGTGTTAAGAGTTTTGCCCCGGGTCACCTGGCAGACCAGAGGAGACTCTGGGCTTTAACCCAGAGCCACCTGGCTCCACAGCTTTGGGCCCCTCCTTGGAGTTTCTCAAGTCCTGTGCAATAGGCTTGCTCCTGCCCATCTCTGTTTTGACAGGGAGAGGCAGCAAGCGGGTGCATCAGTGCCTCTGGTCTGGGTGGCTCCAGGCAAGGCGTCTTCTTAAAGGGAGGTCAGAGAGCCCAACCCTCCCTGGCCGTGGGAACCTCTGGCTGGTGGTAGGGCGACCTGCTGGGGAGCCTGGTAGAGGGCTCCAAGTGCAATCCAAGGTCCCGGGAGGCTGAGCCTTCCGGGCTTGTGGCATCCGGAAGTCTAGCCTCTTACTCTGGTATTTCCTGGTGCCTTGTGCTAAGTGTTTTGCACAGGAGGCTAGCAATAGGTGACTTGCCCCACAAACACCAGTCTTCTGGGAGGGCTGGTGAGACACCTGTCTGCTGGATGGGCTGGTGTCTCCTTTCTCTTTGTCAGGGGGCTGATCAGCTGGTCCAAGCAGGGGAGGTCTGGGGCTGAGCTCCACCAAAGGAGGGCACGCTCTCCTTCCCTGGCCATCCCCTCCTTCCCAGACAGGTTCAGCTCCCCTCTCAAGCTCCCAAAGCTGTTTCTGCTACTTCTGCGGAGTTCTTTCCCTTTCCCTTCGTGGGTGGAGGACGAAGTACAGCCTCCAGATCAGGGTTAGCTTTGTCTCAAGCGCAGCGGTGCCAACAAAGTGATCTTGTGCAAGTCACTGGCTTTCTTGGAGCCTCAGTTTCTCCACTTATAAAATGGAAAGAATGACGCCCAACCTCAGAGGTCTGGGATGAAGATTCAATGGATGAGGCAGAGATAATGACGTGTTGTAGGTACTCAAAAACCTCTCTCTTCCTTGCCGCTAGACAGCGGAGGACGGTGGCTGGAAAACACGTAGGGAGGGAAAGTGGGCTGAAATGGGGAAGCAGTGGGGGCAGGCAAGGAAGGGCCCATGGCCTCCTGTCTGTTTTTCCACCTGGATCCCTGGTGGAGGAGAATCCCTCGGCTGGTTGCCGGCAGTCTTGCTCAAACCGCCATCAGCAGGGATGAAAGCAGCTGTTCTGAACCTCTGCATGGGCTCGGAATCAGCCTCCCTCCATCTCCTTGAGGCAATGGAGCACAACGGTTAGAGCCGTCTCCAGGCTGCCCGGCACACAGGCTCTGCCACAGTGTGCTCTTCGGCAAGTGGCTTAATTTTATTTTCTTTAAAAGATTTTATTTATTTATTTGACAGAGATCACAAGTAGGCAGACAGGCAGGCAGAGAGAAAGAAGGAAGCAGGCACCCTGCTGAGCAGAGAGCGAGATGTGGGGCTCCATCCCAGGACTCTGGGATCATGACCTGAGCAGAGGCTTTAAAACACTGAGCCACCCAGGTGCCCCAAGTTGCTGAATTTTAGAGCTTCAGGTTTTTTTTTTTTAATTCGTTTATTTGTTTATTTACAGCATAACAGTGTTCAGAGCTTCAGTTTTCTTATCTGTAAAATGGAGATGCTAATACCTGACTGGGTTGCCTGGGATGAGTAAGTTCGATCCCGTAGGGATTGCACTAGGCTGAGCCTGGTGTATGGGACCCGCTTTAATCAGCCAGCTAGGATTGTTCATTTTGGTGGTGGCTGTGATCACTCCTAGCCACAGACTGTGCCCTTATCCTGAGCTGCCTGAGTTGGAGGCCTGCGCACTGGGAGGGTGTGGCTGGATCACCAGAGAGCCCCTGGCCTCAGTCATCGGCTGGGGGACGTGTGAGCCAGCTCGGTCAGCCTCATGGCCGAGGACTGACAGCCCAGGTGTCAGCAGAGGCTGCATTCCAATGACATTCCTCCTTGGCAGAAACTTCAAAACCAGAGGAAGATATTACTCAGACAGATTCGGAAGGCATTCCAGGATGTCAAACGCAAGGCTTATGATGAAGACAAGCTGGTGATAATATGGAGTGCTACATTCGAGAAGCCTGGACTGTCGCCCGCCGGTCGGGAGGCTGGGGGTGTGTGTGTGTGGTGGGGGTGGTGCCCAGGATGGAGACTGACCCTGACCCCTCTCCATCCCAGGCCTTGCACAAAGCCCCTGAAGACAGAATTCTGATTCCTGCCAGCTAGAAGAGACCTCCTAAAGCTGTGACTTCTTCCTCCTGCTCCTGCCCTTCCCCCTTACAAGAAAGTCACAGGGTGGGGGGCGGGGGAGCATCAGCTGGCCTTTCTGAGGAGTGTTCTCTCCTGGGAGGATGAGAACTCCCAGAGCCTCCGTATTGTGATGGGCAGGAGGGCAGAGGCTGGGTCCTTCCGTTGGGGACTTTCAGTGGCCCCTGTTGTGGATGTGACCCCAGGCTAGGTTTACTGTGTCCAGCTGGAGAGGACACTAGGGGAGATGGTAGTGCAAGGGGAGGGGGGTGCGTGCTGTAAACACAGCAGACAGAGTCCATTGAGTGGAGAAACAGCGTCATGCCCGTGAGAGCCGAGCAGGTGGGAAGTGGTGGCTGGGCAGCCGGTCAGAGACAGAAGACCTGGCACAATAGTAGTTCTGGGCAAGAAACAGGGGCTCTAGATGCGAAAGCGAGGGAAGCCCCAGGCCCCTGTGGCTGCTGCACGCGGTGGGGAAGGGTAGCTGGCAGGACCCAGGGGAGGGGGTGGACAGCACCGAGGAAGAGGAAGGAGAAGAGGAGGAGGAAGGGGCTCAGAGAGAAAGGAAAGAGGAAGGAGGTGAGGAATACGCCTTGAGCACCTCAGCCAGGCCCTGGGCGAAGGAGTGTTTCTTTAATCCTGCCAACGTCTCTCCGAGGTGGGTGTTAGAGCTCCCCCCCCCAGCAGGACGGTGAGGCCCAGACAGCATCTGTGACTTGCCCCGGGTTCTTAGGCCGCAACTGTCCAGCTGTCCCCCCGGGCCCTGCTGCCTGCCTGTCTTCAGGCCGGCAGACCCATGGAGGAGAGCCCTGAGCCTTTGCAGAGCGAGCGCAGCCCCACAGGAACTCCTCTACTGCCTGAGATGATGCAGGCCAACGCCGCCTCACATGACTAGTAGATATTTTCACTTATTTACTTCTTCTAACTCAGCCAAGAACTTCAAGGGAGCATCATTCCTGGAGGATTTGTTCATCGATGTGTCACAGTCTAGCTACTGAGCCCATGGGCAGGAAGGAAATGGGCAGGTTCAGAGACCCAAACATCTGTCCCCTATGTGTCTTATAATGTTGGGGAGCTGGGACTCCCCCAGCCCTTGGCTGGCACCCTTGGCTGCCCTTCATTCAGGGTGGGAGAAACGCCAGCAGGAGACACATCCAAGGTGGGAAACGGCTCCAAGAGCTCGGGCCTATTGTGGGACCAGGGGCTGCACCATCTTCCCCAGTGCTTCTTGCCACCCTGGGAAGAGGAGGCTGCGGGTCGCTGGCCCTCCACCAGGGTGCCTCCCTGGGTGCACCCCACAAAACATGGAAGTCACTGTCCCTGTGAGGATGAAAAACCAGGGTGCAGAGCAAGTGCTACTTGCTGGGCCAGCAGAGAGCTGTGTTAGCCCAGGGACCTGCTGGCCTGGCTCACAGAGCCAGCCCGGGGTGGGGGGTGGGGGCGCTGGCCTGAGATTTGCACGGGTCTCAGGGGCGCACACGGTCGCGCTCCAGTCCCGAGAGCAGTGCTTGTGCCTCTCCTCCAAGTCTCCACTAGTTTGAAGCCCTGTTCCATCCCAGTATGGCTTTTTCCCTCCTTCTTTCCCCCCCTCTTCTTTAGAGCTGGGTCGGCGGGGGGGGGGGGGGCGGGGGGGTTGGGGTGGGAGAGCAAAGGTGGGGATGTGCTGTTTTGCACAAGTGACTTGCCTGCACGTCATCCAAATGCCGCGTTCCGCTCACAGAGGAAGTGAGAGGTGTCCGATTCGGTCACGCAGAACGCAGCTGGGCAGCTTGAAGCGAAACACAGTGGCTACTCTGAAGGAGGTGTTGTCCCTGGGCTGCTACGGGGTTGAGTCACAGCAGACGCCACTCCCACGTCAAAAATACCGGGCCATTGTCCCAGGGAGGTGGGCCCCTCGCTCAGGTCATTTCCGATCCACTCCCTGGAATCACATTAAAGGAAAGGGGAGCCAAGGAAAAGTGGCAGAAACCAGGATGGCTCAGCAGGCCAAGTAAGAGGAGAGCAGCCCCCAGTGTGGGATTCCCACGGCCACACCCCTGGGTCATCTCCCCACCTCTGGTCACATCCAGGACCCGGACCCGGGAGCCAACCGCGGTCGTGTGGCATCCAAAGACATAGAACTGGGGGGCATTCCTTAATAAAAAGAACACAACATGTCCTAAACCAAGTTAAGGACAAAAGTGAATATTTAGTTAGTTGCGGGGGCGGGGATCGCGGTGAACTGCTGACACCCCACGGTTGCAGGGCTGTTTCCTCAGAGACCTCCTTAACCAGGTTATCAGAAATGCAAATGCAGAAACACTTCCTGTTTGTACCCTGAGCCCCTTCCCTGCCTGGGACACTCCCAGCCTCTCCCGCCTCTGAGGGCCCCAGAAGCCAGTGTCTTGTCAACTTTACAGTAAGTGCTCCTCCGACAAGACCTCAGCGTTGACAATCCGACAATTGCGAGAACAGTAAGCACACAGACATCGCCCAGCACAGCTGTTCCTAACTGTTTTTGGGGGTTCTGGTCTCCTTTGAGAATCGAATGACAACTATGGACCCTCCCCCCAGAAAAATGCATAATACTCGTATCCACTACATTTTTACATGCCATTCCAGGGATCCTTGGACCCCCCCGAAAGCTTACCTACAGATCCACGTTAGGGGTTCTCTGACCTAGTGCAATCCATTCATTTCACAGATGAAGCACCCAGAGTGCGTGGGGGGGGGTGTGACTTGTTCAAGGTCGCACATGGTCCGTGGGGAGCAGAGTCAGGACTCGAATCCAGCCCCCCACCTACCCCCACCTCCCGTACTGTAACAGCTTTGCCTCCAGCACTGGACAGAATGGGGTCCCCAGGGATGGAAGCCCCAAGCCCTTCGGAGTGTCCTTCTCTTGTCTTCCAGTATCTATCCTCGACATACACTTTCGCTCAGTGTAGCTCAGAGAGGGCAGAAATGATGGCATTGAAACAAACATGGATGGCGATGGGGTGGGGAGCTGCAGGGTCTGGGTGTAAAGGCAACAAGAAATGTGAAGTCGAGAGAGGGAGAGAAACAGTAAGTAAACAACATTGGAGTCCCCTGAGAGAGGGCTGGTGCTGCTCTGTTCAGTGCCCGGAGAGCTGAGCCCTCGGGAAATGCCAGCAAAATCACAGCGAACTGGGCCCTGCCTGAGTCTCATCCTCTTCCCAACCTACTCTCTCCCCTTCTGCCCAGCTTGGTTACCGGTGGCCCCTCGGTGGCCCAAACCCTGTGCCTCGCAGGTGTGGTTCCTTCTGCCTGTGCAGCTGCCCTCCCCGCAGCCACAGCAGCCCACCCACCACCATGCCTGACACTTCCTCTGAGCCCCCAGCTGACTTAGGTCTCCTGGCGCAGGCCCCTCTCAGCACCTGGATCGTCTCTTTCAGAGCCCACAGCATCACTGTCACTCACGGTTCTGTATTTATCTGTTTCGGGGCTGTGTCCCCCAACTAGCCATTAAGCCCAGAGTACGCAGGGGCAGGGCCCTGGGTGCCTCTGGGCCCTGGGCATGGCCTATGGAGGCTCTCCAGAGTCACGTGCTGATTTCAGTGAATGGTGGCATCTGCTGGTTTGGACCGGGGCACTTGGGACGAATGCCTGTGGGCCAGCTCATTCCAGAGATCCTGGCCAGGACTGCGTGCAGCTGGGAGCTTTAGCTCGAAGCACAAAGGGAACAGGAGCAGGCGGCCAGTACCACGAATGGTGCCCAGCCCCTCAGAGCAGAGGCACCAGCCAAGCGGAGGCTCACAGGGACGGAGACACAAGCCGGGCTCTGTGTGCCTTTGAAGTGGATCCTGGTGCTCTGCCTTTTTCTCAAGAGCCCACCGCTTTGAACTCTGAGGCTCTCCCGGCCCCCCGCCAGCCAGCTCACCAGCCATTGTGCTATGGACTGTCTGCTGAGGTCATAGGCAGATGGCTGGGGTGGACCCCTCTCCTGAGGGCCGCAGCCCTCCAGGAATGAAGAGGAAACTCAGAAACGGTTCTTTCCTGTCCTCTGGGCTCACCTCCAGATGATGGAGCTATCTTGAGAGGGCATATTCAAGGGTGTTTTCTCTCATTTCTTTTTGTTTGGGGTAGAGTGTATGCCTTTTTTTTTTTTCTTTTCAACTTGACACCCAGGACTCCATGACTGATGCTGTGAGCAACAGCTCCCAAGGGCGGAGAGCCTTGATCAATTCTTCATTCTTCTTCTTCTCAGGAGGGGAGGGGTTCGTGTGACAGAGAGGCACAAGGTGCCATACAAGCTAGTTTTCCCCTCCCAGGCTTGCTGCCTTGGGAGCCGTGGTTGGGGTAGAGGAGCTGAGACTGACTCTAGACGGTTTCTCTTCCCACTCCCACTTCCCAGCCACCAGGGCAGGCGGCCAGAGACAGGTGCATCCACCCCTGCGGATGGGCACCTGCCCCATGTCCCCCTTGCTTGCTCTTAAACATACCCTAACAGAGCAGCCCTCCCCTCCCCCCAATCCCGGATGATATCATCAGTATAAAATTTTGTGTCTCATTTTCTTGTACCAATCAACCACCTTTGAAGGGGGAAGAGAAACAAGCCAGAATAGGATGCTAAGGCTGCCAAGCGAAGCCGATTGGTGCGCCTGGGTCAAGGGTCCCGTCCTGGAGCTAGCTGACTTGCCTTCGTTCTCCAGCTTATCACGCTATGGCTTGCAGGAGAGTCCTACGGCCTCGGTGGATGGAAAACATCCTCGTGGCCGAGGTGACTAGTTTCTGGGCATCACGACACGCAGCCTCCCTCCCTTCCTTACTCAGCTGGTGACTCTGTCTTTGATCATGGCGTCATGGCTTTAGCACTTTGTCTCTGTTCTGGAAAAGCCTTTACGTTTGCTCTGTCATAGCTTCCCTGACCTCCCAAGGCCAGGGCATCAAAAGAGAGTCACCAGGCTGCCAACAGTGCTCCTGCTCCCAAGTGAGTGGCAGGGTGTATGTGTGTGTGTGGGGGGGGGGTTTGTCAGGAAAATGGTAGCAAATGCCCGAGCGGAAAGAAACAGACAGCATCCAGCACCGGGCCTACATCACAGCAGGGCTCTGGACATTCTTGTCGAATGAATGAGGGAATTCCCAGGATTCCTAAGGGTGTGAGAAGCAATATGGAGGTGATTCCACACACAGTCCCTGGCGGCTACTACCCGGCTCTGAACAGTGGCTGTGCCTCTCCCTAGCTGTGCACACTTGGGCATGCTAATCGATCTCTCTGGCCCTACTGCCTCATCTGTAAAAGGGGGATGATGATGATGATGATGATGATGATGATGGCGACGATCATAATAATCGTTGTGATGTGTAAAGCAGTTAAAATACTGCCTGGCACATAATAGGTACAACGTTTAAGTGTTTGCTATTAAGACCAGAAATATAGTTATTCCAAGGAATTGAATATTACTTTTAACCAGAAGCTATGGATTTCCTTATCTTGTAGGCAGTCTCCACCCCCACAACCTCCTCCCATACACATGGAACCCTATGTGGCAGGGGTCAGCAAGCTTTTTCTGTAAAGACTCAAATTGTATTTGACTTTGCAGGTGATACAATTTATGTAAACAGCCATACACAATAGGTAAATGAGTGAGCTAGGCTTTGTTCTAATAAAACTTTATTTATAAAAATAGGAGGCTGTGGCCCGCAGACCACCATTTGCCCACAGACCACAATTTGCCAACCCCCAGTCTATTGGGATTCTATCATTTTACAAGACTCTGCTTGAATTCTATCTCTTCTAAGATTCACCTTCTTCTCCCTGAATTTCCCAAACACTGGGTCTGGAAGGAACTTAATATCATGGAAAGAATAAGCAGGAAACCTGGGTTTAAGTTCTGCCCTACTGCATGACTTTGAGCAAGGCACTTAATACCTGTGAAGCCCCAGCTTATTCACCTACAAAGCAGGTGTAAATGCTTTGCTTTACTCACTTTCTAGGGTGGTGTGAAGCTCAAATAGAGAAGGCACATGGATGCGATTTGCAAACTCTAAAGCACTACATAATGGAAGTGGGTCTTCATGCTGTCCCTGTGCTTAGGACAGTGCTTGGCACTTGGTCTGCTTTGACTGCACCGAATCCCTGTAGCAGTGTTAAGTACCAATTTTTATAACAGACATACTGGTATATGTCTGTATCTGTATTGATGATCTTCTTGGGCAGTTGGAGAATTCAGCGGTGGACACAGGGCCAGGAAAGAGAAAGGACAGCATTTCCTGGGGTAGAAGCTATGGAATGCTTGTCAGCTTGAGATGTAGGTTGAGATCAGAGAGCAACAGGTCTGGACTGACACGACAGGGAGTAAGGTTTCTAAAGGCATATATGGCTAGAAATCTGTATTAGTTTCTAGGGGCTGATGCAACAAATTACCACAAGCTTGGTGGCTTAGAGCAACAGAAATTTATTTTCTCACAGTTCAGGAGGCCAGGAGTCTGAAATCAAGGTGTCAGCAGGGATGTATCCCCTAGAGAGGTTGTAGGGAAGAATGAATAATTTGTTTCTTGCTTCTTCTTTCTCACAGTTGCTAACATTCCTTGACTTGTAGACACGTCACTCTAAGCTTTGTTTCCATCTTTATTTTTATTTATTTATTTATAAAAAGATTTTATTTATTTATTTGACAGACAGAGATCACAAGTTGGTAGAGAGGCAGGCAGAGAGAGAGAGAGAGAGAGGATCTCAGCAGGGAGCCGGATGCAAGGCTCGATCCCAGGACCCTGGGATCACAACCTGAGTCAAAGGCAGAGGCTTTAACCCACTGAGCCACCCAGGCACCCCTGCTTCCATCTTTACATTGCCTTCTACACTTGTGTCTTTTCTCGTTCCCATCCCTTATAACCATGCTTGTTATTTGATTTGGGATCTGCCTGGTAATCCAGGGTGATCTTATCTCAAGATCTTATCTTATCTTATCGCCTTAACTTAATTACATCTGCAAGATCTTTTTTCTAAATAAGCTGACTCTCATAAACTCCAAGGATTTAGATACAATATATCTTTTCAGGTCACCATTCAAGCCATGGCAGAATCTTATTATTTTCACCTAACTTTTTATCTAAAGTATTTCCCATGTCATTGAATGGTCTTCCAAAAACATTATTGTTGATGGCTAATAATATCCTATATTGTGGATATACCATAATTCATTTGTTTCCTCTTGCTAGAAATTTATATTGCTCATGATTTTCTTTCTTTTCTTTTTTAAAGACTGTATTTATTTATTTGACAGAGAGAGATCACAAATAGGCAGAGAGGCAGGTGGAGGGGGGGGGACAGGCTCCCCACTGAGCAGAGAGCCAGATTCGGGGCTCGATCCCAGGACCCTGGGATCATGACCTGAGCCAAAGGCAGAGGCTTTAACCCGCTGAGCCAACCAGGAACCCCTGCTCATGATTTTCTACTGGTATAATAAGGATACGGTGCATGGGCTTTGGAGTCACACATTCCAGGTCAGGTTCTGGCTCTCTCATTTACCAAGGATGTGATGATAAGTCAAGTTCCATAAACTTCTCTGGCCTCAGTGTCTCATTTGTGAACTGAGGCTCAAGGTACTTATCTCATGGGGTGATTCAGAGGATCACAGGAAAGAATGTAGGTGAAGTGGCTGGAAGCTGAGGGTCTGGCACATTCGAGGGCCTGGCAATCTAGTAAATTGCAGCCACTCTTACTTTATTAATATTGATGACGTGTCAGTTAATTTACTTAGGATGCGTTTATAGATGAACTATTCCCAAATCAAGGGATATAGTTTTAAGGCTCTTGGTTTGTATTGTCAAATTAAATTCCAGAAAAAGCATCTGCAAAGACACTCAGCCTTGCCCAAGTAACTACTCCCTCTGGGCTCTGAGAGCCAGCTAAATCAGTGGACAAGAATTTCACAAGTACCTGTTATGAAACCAGGTTTAAGCTTTGACGAGCTTGCAGTCTACTCAGGCCAACCAAATTCCATACATGAAATGAAACAAAACAGATAATAAAAAATGGAATTAATTAAATCAGCAAGTATCTATTGAGCATCTATTATGTGCCAGTTACTGCCCTGGATGATGAGTGTTATACAGTGGTGAATAACACAGGACCAGTCCTTGCCCCCATACAGCTTATAATCCAGAAGATCAGAACCGGGTTGTAACACTTCCTTCCTATAGTGGAATTCAGAGAGATAAACAGCCCATAGGGACCACTTGGATAGGGGATGTTTCAAGAAGAAATATGACCTAGAAAATGGACCTTGGAAAAGGAGCAAGGACTAGAGGAGAATGAGAATGGAGGCTTGTGCCTCACTGCCTTCAGATGTCTTATGGAGGCAGAAGTGGAAAAGGGCTTAGGAGGCTCACTTGTGGAACAATGGAACAGCCTTGAGCATTGGCTTGGCAAGGGAGGTCAATTTTTTTTTTTTTCTTTAGAAAACTAGAGACTCAAAATTTTCTGAGCAGAAAAAGGCTAATGAAGCATTTAGGAAGAGGAGAAGGGTCTGGATGAGTGAAGTCTGCAGCCAGAAGGCCAACCATGCTTGGAGCTATAAATCTCATCCTGTTTCAGAAGCAAGATAGGGTAGCACAACTTGGTGGCAGCCAAGTCACTTGGCATGCAAAATCCTGGACATCCACCCACCATCTCCTCCAAATGCCCAACATCAAACTCTAAGCATGCTCTAAGTTTCCTTGAGTTGCTGCCATTATTTCCTGGGGCTCTGGGATGAATGGATCCTATTTTCTGTAGTCCTGGGAGACATTAATTTGGCGTTTTGTTACTAGCTGTATAGGCCACACAATCCTTGAACCAGTGACCCTTCCAGGACTTTCTTCTGTTCCGCTAAGATGTGTCCCCCAGGGAGGGGAAAATACTTGATGACTGACCAGCTCTATGTCTCTTTGGGGATTAATATGCCTCCCTGATCAGGTTAGGGGTGTGGAGGAGGAGACCGCCTCACATTTCCTGCCTGACCATACTGGCATATTCTAGTCAGTGGTGGCAAGGACTGGGGAAGGGAAAAGAACATGAGGGACTATGGGGAGACCCCCATATATGCAGACCCCTCTTCCAACCCAACTGTCTTAGTTCAGGCTTCTATAATACATTATCATAGACTGGGTGGCTTATACCATACATAATCATTTCTCACAGTTCTCGAGGCCAAAAACTCAGAAGCAGACACCAGTATGGTTGGCTTTTGGTGAAAACCCTCTGCCAGGCTACAGAGAGCCAATTTCTCATCGTATCCTCACATGGGGAAAGAGAGGGAGCTAGCTCTCTGAGGTCTCTTTTAAGGTCACTAGTCCTATCCATGAGGGCTCCACTCTCATGACGTAATCACTTCACAAAAGTTCACCATCACATTGGGGGTTAGGGTTTCAACATATGAGTTTGGGTGGTGGGGGACACAAACATGCAATCCTTTAACACCAACCATGAGGTCCGCGCCTGTGTCACAGGCCCAGTGGGTGGAAGTAAGAGGTCGGCTCACTTAGGGTCTTCACAGAACAAAGAAAGAACCATTTCTCTAGTCTCCTTACACTCCTGTAAATTGGACCGCACAATGCACCCCCTGCCCAGACAGCCACAACTTTTGTCCAAGGACACAGGCAAGCCCTGGTGACCCATGCCCTGGGGCTTTCCTGGGCTTCAAGTGCAGGGGGAGAGTGACATCCACTAACCCCGAGCTCAGGGCAGGGACCCAGGTGAAGCATCTGAGTTACAGGGGCTTGAGATCCACCCTCGGGAAGACCCCCTCATGGTGCAGACAGGGCTGGTGCAGGGCCACCAATGAGGGGCTGAGAATGGAGCCCCTCCCCCTACTGCGTCAGGCCCCCAAAGGGTGGTCTGTCCTTCCTGAAGGTGATTTGCACCAACGGAGATGGTTTCGATTTGCTATTACTTGGCACATCCCTCTTTTATTTAAAAATAGCAAAGTTCCTGAATGGGTCAGAAAATCAATAGAGCCATTTAGACCTCAAACAAAAACAATTCAGGTAAAACCACAGACATGTAGGAAAACTTTTCCTGGGAAGACTGCTCGCCCTACACCACTAAGTGGAAGCGCTGCCGAAGGCCAGAGTTGAGAGACAGAAAAGAGAGACACTGAGAAGATGTTGCTAAGTGGCTTTTATTTCACGAGGGAATGGAGTGCGGCATCTAAACCGAGTGGGGAAGGTGGGGACAGCTTACCAGAGGGAGTGCGAGAGGGGACTTACTGGGCTCAAGCTGAAAGGGCCCACCGAAGCTGGGAACCCCTCCTGCACACGGTGGGCTGTTGGGACACAGCGGTGGGGGAAGAAGCTGCTCTGAGGGGACTTGGGGAAGCCCAGCTCCTTCAAGGAGGCTGGAATGTATGGGTGAACTAGATTCCGCACGGTACCGCCATGTGCCCCGTGCTCTGTTCCCTTGGACCCTGTGTTCACGCGGTCTTTCCCCTGAAATCCTCCTTCCTGCTGTTTCAGTCTACTGCTGCCTTAACCATCTCTTCATCCACTCCCTCACTCACCGGTCACCAAGTAAGGAGCACTCAGACTGTGCTCCTTCACAGCTGGAGATAAACTCTGAACCAGATGAACTGGGTAACCACCCTCCTTGAGCTCACATTTGGGAGACGCAGGAGGTTGGGGTTGTTCGGGGGAGGGAGGAAAGCGAACAGGTCATTCTTGCAAGACTGTCCAGGTAAATGCTGTGAAGCAGAAATACAGCGTGTTGAGTATGCCATGGGATCCAAGCTAGTCTGGGGCAGTCGGGATAGGCCTTCCTGAGATAGTGACTTACGGATGGAGCTCTGGAGGCGGAGCGTGAATGAACCAGGAGGAGGCTGGAGGCCAGGGCAGGAAGAGGCGTCAAAATGTACGCAGACTCAGAGCGGGGGTGACTTCTTTGGGGACGTGAAAGGCAGACTTGGAGAGTGGGACTCAGTGTGGCTCAGTGAAGCAGGAGGCATGGAGGGGGGACATACAGCCAAGATTGAGTTATTCCTCAATGACTGTTTACCTCAGAGAGAGAAAGGAGAGAGAATTACGGTGAAAATATGAAAGGGTCAATATGTTACCCACTAGCTGAAGGTCAGTCAGATAAGATATAATGAAGTAGGCCTGTGAAAGGCAATAGGGAGTAGTAGGGACTGTGGAAAACAAAAGGAATATAGCCCCATTTATACACACATACTGTACCCAAAGGCATTTAGATTTAAAATATGTTAAAACCTGTTCCTAGCAAACAAAGTAAAATCTGAGGACTACCAGAGTTTTGGGTTTGGAACTTCTTGTCTGGAAATAAGGAATATGGAGGGGGGAGAGCTGGGAACTGCTTGGCCAAGAGCCAGATAAAGAGCCAAGCAAGCCCTCTGGTCCTGTCCCCCCCCACCCCATGCCTGTCAGATGTCTGCTCTGCACCCATGCTCCTGGTGGCCCCCTCAAGCTTGCCTCCTGGGGCTCACCCATCCCAGGGCTACCCCACTCTCTCCAAAAGCCAAGTCGAGGTCAGGATAGTAACCACTGACTCATATGGATGGTGAGCTGGGCAAAGGGCCCTGAGCAGCCATGTGTCGCCCAGGAGTGCCTGTCCATGGGCTGTATGCACGGCTGTGCTCCCCTGTGGTCAGTGAGATTGGCAAGCTAAGAGGACATGCAGATTTGAGGGTGAGGTAGAGTAGGGAAAAGAAACAGGTGAAGCCGAGGCGTAACCTGAGAAAATAAGATTAGAGAACTGACACACTTATCGATTATTTCAGTGTTAATTTCCAAGCCCAATTTTAGGTCATTTGCAACTCATAATTGGCTCTTTCGAAACTTGAAGGTAGGGGAGCTAATTTGGCAAACTCCTCCACTTTCCCTCTGTGACAGTAGAAGCGCGGCTGCGCTTATCTGAACTGTAATCACGTTTGATCAAAAAACCATTATCGGTTTTTCCCCCCTCTTTGCTCTGATTTAAATGACCTCGCACGTCTTGAAGGGTTTTCTGCACTTCATCTCTTCTCAGTTGTGCAGAGGAAGGATGCCCAGCCTTTGTGTGTTTGCTTTCCCTGCAACTCCGATTAAGAACTACATTCCTTTTGCTAGACCTTTGTGAGGCAAACCTCTTTTCCTGACGGGAGGAAGAGTGATCTTGCAGAAAGAGAACCGCTTTGAAAGGCCATTTCAGTATGCAAACATTTCTCTTGCCACACCCATGCATCTAATTGTTGGTTCGGTGCCCCCTAAAACAAAAGCTGGAGATACTCCCTGAAGGAAACTCAGCTGCACCAGAATTTTGAAATGACAGGCTCATGAACAGCAAGTCCCTAACTGCAGTAAGGATTTGTGGCTTTTTGGGGCGCCTGGGTGGCTCAGTGTTAAAGCCTTTGCCTTCGGCTCAGGTCACGATCCCGGAGTCTTGGGATCAAGCCCCACATCCAGCTCTCTGCTCAGTGGGGAGCCTGCTTTCCCCTCTCTCTCTGCCTACTTGTGATCTCTGTCAAATAAATAAAATCTTTAAAAAAAAAAAAGAATTTCTGGCTTCTTGATGGCCCAGTGTCCATTTCACGTAATGCCCGAATAGCACTGGGTTTGTATTCGGGTATCTACTCTTGTCCCCTCAGTCCACAGGATTCTAGTGGCGGTGACTTCGCCTTGAGTCCCGAAAAGGTATTACATCTGGGCTGAGACAGCCACCTGACTAACGACTGGCCAATTAGGGTCAAGAAGACTCCATCTGGGGCAGGTTTCAGCTACTAGGGATGAAGATTCTTTCCCTCTCTTGCTGTACCAAAGCCCGAGGGGACATGAGGCTTGAGCTGCTGTAGCCATCTTGTCCCCACAGCGAGACTTATGAGAGCCAACACGTCAGAAGACAGAGCCAAGAAATGAAATCCAGTCCTTGTGACATCGCCTGAGCATTTGAATCTCACCATGCACGAAGCCAGCCTACCCTGTGGACTTCTACATGACACAATACATTCCTAGTTTTTCCTGAGTCTGCCTGGATTAGGTGTTCTCAGTCTTCTGGGTACCATCCAGCCAAACGAGAGGACGTGTAACCAGCTGCCGTACTTGACTGCAGTCACCTCTGCCCCGCTATTTCAGTCACAGCTTATGGTTGCGGTATCATGTTCTCAACTTCATGAAGCATCTTGACCAATGTGCTGCTGCATTTCCATCCAGACCATTCTCGTGGGAATTTTCCCATGTCACCTCCCTGTGATAAGCGCGCGCCCAAGACGACACTGCCACTACACAGAAGAGCCCCAAAGTCCGGGCCAGCCCGCAGAAGACTCCTCTCGGCTCACATCCTCTTTTTTTGAAAGAAAAAGTTAAACATTTTAATCACCACCCAAGGAAACTCGGTCTTGGAAAGGATGATTAAACAGGGAGGTTCTTTTTCACTGCAGCCTCACCATAGACGAACACCAGGGAAAAAATCCCAAGTGTCCAGCTGTTAGCTCCTCTTTAGAGTGGAGTAGCGTGAAACCTTTAACGGGTCAGATCTAAACGTCCAATTGCCAAGAAATACGGGTGAGAAGGCAAACCTTGTGTGTAGTACGCTATGTTTGAGGTTTTTAAAAAGTGCTGATGGGGAGGCAGACTGGGGATCAATTTTGGGGGTGCTGAAAGACATAGTTAAGGAGTGCAGTTGTAGGAACCTGAAGGTGGAAAGGGAGAGAGGTGGCTGGTGGTTTCTGGAGGAAAAGGCAGGTTCCTGCTACTTTGCATTCACTCAGTATCTTAACATTTTCACCGTGTGTCTTCTTCCCAGTCACGATCTGGGCTATGCCTGCGGAGACCAGCGCCAGGATGGCCTCGTTCTCTAATGCTTCTAGGATTAACCTTATTTTGGACAATGGGTATATGGCTTGAAATTGTACATGAGAAAAAAAATTCACAAATGTACTAAGCTCAAGAGATGGGAACAGAGGAACGAAGGATGTAAGAACCTAAGAATCTCATGGGCCCTGCACCATCCCTGGGCCGCCGAGGGGCTGGCACCAGGAGCCGGGAGCCCACCACAGGGCACAGCCGCAGGAGCTGCGGAAACACCTGGGGAGGGACAGGTATCCAGCCTCGGAGGAGCAGGAGGGACGTACGACTCAGCTGAACAAGCTCCTGTGATTCAAGAACCATCAAGCCAAAGGTTCTCAATAGCAGTGACAGGAACGACCACAGCGATGCCCAGGGGTGCCCAGGAGGACTTCCCCCAGACCCTTTCAGGGACCCTCTCTCACCCCCAAGACGTCTGGGCACCAAGCAGGCATAGGGTCTGCAGACGGGCCTAACTCCAGCACTAAGACGTTACTGAATGTACAGGGAGCGTCTGACCCCGGAGTGTCTGGCATCTGGCAGGGTTGGAGGGTACAGTCTGTGAGCTTCACTGACGTCACTGTTTGAAGCTGGGGCCTGATGGTCTTTGCTGCCACTAACGATTCCGTAGTGCGTACAGCACACGTCTCTATCCAGTCGGCTTCTGGTGGTCATTCGTCTCATTTTCACTCTGCAACCATCACAAATCATGCTGCTTTCACAGCCGGGCTTGTGCACATGTTGTCAGTTCCTAGGATGAGGTCTTGGAGTGGAATTGCTGTTCGTGGGTCTGGCTTTTTGTGTTCAGCGTCAGTGGATGCTGCCAAAGAGTGTTCCAAAGGCTTTGAATCACTTACCCTCCCACCAGAGAGCGCCGGCTGCTCAGCATGGACTTCTTAGGTTTTGTCCATCTAAAATTTGACCCCCTATTAATAATCTGTGGCTTTCGTTGACAGTGAGGTGATCGTGAGGTTGGGCATAGCTCACGTGTTCACCAGGCATTGAGATTTCT
This sequence comes from Meles meles, assembly GCF_922984935.1. Lineage (NCBI taxonomy): Eukaryota > Metazoa > Chordata > Mammalia > Carnivora > Mustelidae > Meles > Meles meles. The sequence goes on along the minus strand of NC_060078.1, from coordinate 68,280,784 downwards.
CCTGTAAAGTGATTTTTCGCCCATTTTTACTTGAATTGATTCTTAAAGCTCCCTTAACCATAATATGCTGCAAACATTTTCCCCCATTACATGGCTTGTTTTTTCATCCTCTGTGTCTTTTCTTTTTTTTTTTTTTTTATTTTATTTATTTATTTGACAGACAGAGATCACAAGTAGGCAGAGAGGCAGGCGGGGAAGCAGGCTCCCCGCTGAGCAGAGAGCCTGATGTGGGGCTCGATCCCAGAACCCTGAGATCATAACCTGAGCTGAAGGCAGAGGCTTTAACCCACTGAGCCACCCAGGCGCCCCCTCTGTCTTTTCATGAATAGAATTTCTTGGCTCTGGGATACGTGGGTGGCTCAATCAGTTAAGTGTCTGCCTTCAGCTCAGGTCATGATCCCAGGGTCCTGGGATTGAGCCCCACATTGGGCTCTCTACTCAGAGGAGAGCCTGCTTCTTTCTCTCCCTCTGCCTGCCACTTTGCCTACTTGTGCTCCATACCCCTCTATCAAATAAATAAAAAAAATCTTTAAAAAAAAATTCTTGGTTCTAATGTATATTTCATTGTTTCTCAAATGATCTGTGGGTGACAGATAATTTTTTTTCCCATTTCCATCAGAGGGTGATTGATAGGTTCTAAAATAAAATAAGATTACTAACAGAGTAAAATTTAAAAAAAAAACAAGAAAAATACTAAGATAGGAAGGAAATCTTGCTGAGTTCTTCTGTGGCTTTGACTTTTCATACTTTATTAGGTTTTCTTCAAGCGAAGCACCTGTATTGAGCCAGACACATTCAGACACTCAACAGATGCTTTCAAATCTAAAATGGAGAGGATAAAGACATCACACCGGCCTGGAGTGCTGGAAATGGTGCATGACAGAAAGAATATTGAGCTTCTAGACATGAAAAAGAGGAACACCAGAAAACCAGTATAATGACAAAATGTCCTCAAGCACAAAAGTCAGAAAACAATCAGATTAAGAATGGAATACATTCTACCCTAGCATATTTCTTGCCATACGAATGGTCTACCAGAATCAAAAACAGGGAACACAGTGATCTTACTCATTTACATGCCATTACCCAGAATACTCTATGGGCTTATCATTTTGAGGAAGAACTCTGTGAGCGTCAGAGTTTGGAAATGAAAGCAAATTAAGTTTAGCTATGACAAAGATGTGTGTGTGTGTTGAGTGTGTGCACTGAGTATCTGGGGGTGCACTGAGTGTGTGCGCAAGTGTGTTTGTATGTTCAGTGTGTGCCTGCAGGTGCCCATAGTAGGAATGTGTGTGGCAAGGACACCAAGAGGATTAAAAACACACCTGCTTTAGGTCACACACGTCGCATCAGGAAACCAAAGGGGGGCTTCCAGAGTCTGATTTCCTTTGTGCAGTTTGCAGCCTGGCACGAATGAAACAAGAGACCAGCTACTATTTATCTGGAGGTGATTACTTTGAACAGTCTGGAAAAGGAGAGAGGACACGGCGCCAGTGTCTGTCCTCAGCCCACATGGTAATCTCATAGTTGGTAGCTTCTTAGTCATCTCTTTCTTCACAGGGACTTATGGCCCATTTTTGCTTCCTTTCAAGTGAAAAACTAAACCTTAATTATCCAGAGAGAATCACAGGATGGGACCCAATTCACCAAGAAAGTGTGTGTGGTAGGGGGAGGGGTGATGACGACAACCGACCATTAAGAAATCGGCTTGTGGGCTTTCCTTCAGTTACCTTTGTATAATCTAGACCCTCAGCAGGCTGAAGGCTCTTCACGAGCTGGGAATTTTAATTCATTTCCCTGCCCAGCTCCCTTTCCCTCTTTGTCACCCTCGGCATTATTAAGATCTTAGTAATAATAACCCGAGCACCTGCGCTGTGCCAGGCGTCACGCACAAGCTTCACGCTAGTTGACAAGGTGCCCCATGATCTGGCCCCTGCAGACCTTTGCCTTCTCAGCTCATCTTCCTCCTTCTTGCGCTCCAGCCACACCAGCCTTTTTTCCTGCTTTTTGAACCCAGTAAGCTTGTCCCCACCTCAGAGCCTTTGGGCTTTCAGTTTCCTCTGCTCTCTCCAGCTCTCAGCATGGCCCACTCTGTCAATGCTGCTGAAAGACCAACTAAGTTCAGAACAGAGCAAGAATTGCTAGACTGGGGCAAAGCAGACATTCTTGGTCATCTTGACAGGCGTGGTCTCAGTGGCTTTGGGACAACAGAGGCCGAACTGCAGAGCACAGGGGAGACCACACAGAGTGATAAACAGAGAAGGTAATTACAGAAATGTTGCCAGGAATGGAGGCAGAAACATGAGGTAATAGCAGGACAGAGATGTGGGGTCAAGGAAGGGTTTTTTTTTTTTTTTTTGGTTTGTTTTTAATTCGCTTGTTTCCTTTTAAAATGAGAGATAAGAGAGCATGTCTCTATGCAGATGGAAATGCAACATGCCTCTGGCACAGGGATAATTTCTGGGAAGAGACGTTTTGGAGACGAGCAAAGGGAAAACAGGGTCTGATAGGAAAACTGTAGATCACCAGGCAATATTGAGTTGGCTCAATAAATTTAATGTTCACAAAATCCTATGGGGTAGATACTGTTCTTTTTCTTATTTCAGATGTGAAGGAACTTGTCCAAGATCACAGGCAAACAGAGGAACTAGCTGGGGTTTGGACTGAGATTCTGACTCCTGGTTCGTCATCGGAGTCAAGTACAAGATTATGAGTGTGAGAGTCAGCCCCTATGCCAGAGAAAAACTTGTGAGGTATCAGAGATTATACCTGAATCCCCAGGCTTGCAATTCAGGTGCTGGAGAAATGGAATAGCTTCAGTGGTTTATAAATATGGAAATTTTGAAGATTTTTATTTCATAGCCAAAAAACATATCCATTGGCAATATTCTATTTGACACTTGGGTGTTTGCTTTGAGCCACCTTTCTGTTTTGTTTGTTTTTCTGTGTGTGTGTTACATGTCGTAACAAGAGGTTTAGAAATCAGCCTGAGCTGCTTTGTTGGTGGTAGATAATACGTGACCATCTCCCCTCGAAATGTGGCACAACTTAGTAATTAAACAACCTGACTGGTCATCAGAACCACCCGGGAAAACTTCTAAAATGAAGATTCCCATCCAAAACCAGGGACTCAGAATTCCCCGGCACACAGCCCAGAACATGTATCATTGGAAAGCTCATGCTCAGCTAAGTTTGGGAACTGCTGGCCTCAAGCACACTAGCTCAGTTAAAATCAATGTTTTCTTCAATGTTGTTTCCTATGGTCTTTGGAGATGTTCAAAATATGCCTCCTGCCAATGGGCTGGTCAACTCAGCAATGCCCTCCATTCTTCTCTCCTGGCCTGTACCCTGAACTTGACCCTCCCCTTCACTTTCTTTCTGATTGTTCCACTGCTTCATACCATGGAAATAAGAAAATACATACAAATGCACTATGTTATAAGAAATATCCTTTAGCTTCAACACTAAACGGTCACAAAACTGATCATACCGCTTCTCTCTCATTAGTCTTTCTCTCCCTGGACACCTCCTGGGGAAAGACTCCGTGCCACCCTGAGGAAAGCGTTTCACAGGGAGGTTGGAGCCACAGGTGACGTGGTGAGTACACCCGTGGAAATCCACCGGCTTCCTGACTGGACTAGACCAGCAGGGGGTAGATGACGCACCTACTAAGGCCACTGCGGTGTACTGGTCAGGGAAGGAGATGTTCTCCACACTCGTTTCTATTCCAGAGCCAGCTAATCTGGCCGCTCTTGGACCGGAAGGGCAGAAAGGCTCAGATCGGGGTGGATGTTTTAGGAGAAGGTAAGAGCAGAAGCTGCACGAACCAGCCTGGGCTCGTAATCAAGACTCAGCAAGGCCCTCAGGGGGCCCGCTCTCGGAGTATCACCTTCCCTCACTCTCCAACCTAGAAGGTACACGGTCAAAACACAGTTCCAGAAACAATACAGTTCCAGTCGCCACCCTCCCCTGAGAAGAAAGAAGTAAAAGAGCGTGAGTTCGAGGCTTGCTCTGCAATTTGAATCTCAGGAAAGCGTACGAAGCAGGAGTCCCAGCCTTCAGAGCAAAGATGTTCTATTAAAACTTGACTCATCCTTGGCAGTTTATTGTGTCCCCCCCACCCCTCCTTCCTTGTGACACAGAGGAGTGAGGTGAGTAATCCTCTACGCAGTGAGAGAAAAATAGATCCCCAAATGCCTTCCATTATGCTAGAGGCCTGTGTCACCAGCTGTGGCGGCAGGGGGCGTGGTCATCATTCATCACAGATCTTCTGACTCCCTCTCTCCAGGGCTATTTGTGGTTCTAAAAGTGCAACGAGCAGGGACACAAAGCTGACATGCACAGAGGAGTCTGAAAGCCCTGGCGGGGGTCTTATGACCCTTAAAGAGCCTTTGCATGCAGGAGCCCACAAGGCCACAGAAAAGGCAAACAGTTGGATCCACTTCCTGCTGCCTGCCCCTTCCCTGCCCCTTCTCTGCCCCTTCCCCACAGGCCTAAGAACTCCCTCTTTTTCCCCAGTGTGAAAAGAGCTAATATTTCCCGAGTGCCTGCTACATGTCAGGCATTGAGCAAAGCATTCTTGTGGGTTATGCAAACTAATTTTTGTGTGCATGTGTGTGCACACCCGTGTACACACAGACATACACACACACACCCTGAGGTGGGCACTAACAGAATCTCCTTTCACAGATAAGGAAACTAAAGCCCAGGAAATATTCACACCTGGCCCCAGAGTTACCTGGTTAATGCGGGACACAGACCCCAGTAGTCTTCAGAAGAGCCCTTGAACCAAACAACCATATTATACGATCTGCTTGGCTAAAGGCAGTTATTTGAACAGTGAACAAGAGACGTACAGGAAAACATTTCTGTTTTTTTCATTTACTTGCTTCATAGATTCCCCAGGTCCTATTCCAGAGCTTGGAATACCGATCAATAACCCCAGATGTCCTAAAAGCATTTTTTTTGTTACAAAAGGCCTTCTAAAAGGAAGAAACGGGGATGTGGTCATTGCCAGAGCTGGAGGCTTGCTAATAAAGCAATAGTGGGTACAAATCGCAGGTGATTATGTGAAGCTTCTTCCTCCCCTACAAAAGCTTTAAAAAAACTTAAAAGCTTCCATCTTTCCCTGTGCAGTTTTAAAAATCTATCTGAATTTCCAATATATCAGCTCCGTATTTCCCCCTTCTGGAACTGACCACATTATCCTCCTTCCCAGCTGGAACTGTGCTAGGGAGAAAAATAAATGTTTGTCTCAATGGCATTTTCTTATTCAGCTAATTGATTTTTTAAAATAACAATAATGCTTGAACATCCAGCCGCCTAATTACTAGCAGCTTTTTATTTGCACTATCATTAACTTCACAGCTGCCTTGCCGCTGACAAGTGGTACCACAGAGACATCAGCTGCAACCGTTAGTTTCTGAAAGGAAGAACATGAATGAGGTCTGACTCTCCCTCTGCCAAGGTCAGTAAGGGCTTCAGGCTGATCTCGGCAGCACAAATGCCCCACTTTGGATGGAGGAAACTGCGCGTGGAACCATGCTGGGTGGAAGGAACCTTGAAGGGCATCTGGCTCAATCCTCTCCATTTACAGGTGAGGGAGTTTGAGGTCCAGAGGGGTTAAATGGCTTGAGTAGGGTCACACAGCTCCTCATTTCCTATGCTGGAACCAACACTCAGGCCTCCTGATTCCTTAGCTATTTCGTTTTTAAAATTTTTTTAAAGATTTTTTATTTTATTTATTTGACACAGAGAGAGGGAGAGCTCACAAGTAGGCAGAGAGGCAGGCGGAGAGGGGGAGGGGGAAGCAGGCTGAGCTCTCTGCTGAACAGAGAGCCCGATGCAGAGCTTGATCCCAGGACCCTGAGATCATGACCTGAGCCGAAGGCAGAGCCCCAACCCACTGAGCCACCCAGGCGCCCTTCTTTTTTTAATTTAAATCGAAGCATACATATAGACAAGTGTGGGTATCATGAGTGAGCAACGTGAAGAATTATATTTACGGGAACATATCCACGCGCCACCAAGTGGGTCAAGACACAGACCACCTCAGAAGCCCCCATGATGGTCTCCTTCCCTTCACTACAAACTCACTCCTGCCCCAAAGTATCACGATCCTGACTTCTAACATCACAGGTTGCTTTGGCTTGGCCCCGCTTCTTGCAATAAAAAGCTGGGTTACGTGGAGCCTAGCTACCCAGACCTAAAAAATAAATGTGAAATGTGAATTAAATGGTGAATTAAAACAGCATATTCCCAAAGGAAACCCCATACCATTAAGGAGTATGGGGTCTCCCTTGGGAAGGATGAAAACTGGGACTAAGGAAAGGTGGGGATTACACACCACCACCATGTACTGAATGCTGCTGAACTGTTCACTTTAAAATGGCTGATTTTGGTCTGTGATTTTACCTCAATTAAAAAAAAATCCTCATCCCTTAAGATATGCGTATTTCATTGCATACAAATTTAAACTAAAAATGAATTGTAAAAATAGTCTATTCTTAAAGACAGCATATCCCTAACAAAGGCTTGTCAATCCCTTCCACACGTCTAGCCCTGCGGTACCCAGCCAGCAAGCCTCACTGACCACCTGACCTGGGTGTTCTCCTTTGGCTTTCTCCTCTTCACTGCCCTGTGCCTTTTGTCCTTATCTCTCCACGAAACGGTGCCTTATCGGGGTCATTCTGCCAAAGCCACTGGCCCGTGCTCTGAGCTCATCTTTCTCAACCTCAGGGCAACCCTAGATGACAACTCGCTCGTTCTTGAAACACTTGTCTAGGTTTCTGTGACGTCATGTTTGTCTGGTTTTCTTCTTAGCTCACCAGCCATTCCTCATTTCCCTTGCTCCTCCTCCCCTTGGTGCAGGCCTGGGGTTCTGGGTTTGAGCACCTCTCTTCTCTAGCTTGGTGTCCTCATCCAGTCCATCCATGACTATGACTTGCAAATCACTATCTCCAGTCTAAATAGCTCTGCTGCATTCCAGGGGTGGCTAACCAACTGCCCACTTGACATCCCCAGTAGGACATCTCACACAGTTAAGACAGAAATATGGATTCTTTCCGACCGCAAGTCTGCCCCCCAACTCAGATTTCTCACTTTGTAAGTGACACCATCATCCACCTAACTGCTTCGGCTAAAACTTGCTCATCGTGCTTGAATCATCCCCTTTCCTCACACTTCTCTTCCTTCTCCCCCATCCCACACCTCACTTCTAACCCACTGGTGTATCCTCTTGGCTCTGCCTCCAAAGCGTATCCCAAATCCACGACCTGTCCTCCGCTGCTCTAACCCTGGCCCAGGGTCCCCCCATCAGTTCTCACCTGGACGCCTGCATTACCTCCTAATAGGTCTTACTTCCCTCTTGTCTTCCTTTAGTCCAGCATTTACCTGACAATGGGAATAATGTTTTTGAAAGGTGAGTCAGGTCCTCTGTACACTCTAGTGAGTGCCCACTGCATTCAGAATAAACCCAAACTCTCAGAAGGTCAAGGGGCTGCCGCAGCTTCCTGGTCCAGTCTCATCACTCTCCACTTGTCCTTCACTTAGGACACGGCAGCGACTCTCACTTCCTTTCCGTCCCCTGAACAGGTCAGTCTTGTTCCAGTCTGAGGACCTTTACATCTGCTCTTTTCCTGGGAGCATTCGTCGCCGGTCTTGAGCAGCTGCCTCTTATTACTATGACCTCATTGCAAATGTCATTACCTCCTTCAAGAGACCTTCCCTGGCTACCCCCACTAGAAATAGCCTCTCCTGCTCACAATTCAGTGTAATCTTCTTGATCCTTTTTAGCTATGCCTGTACTTCTCTTATGTATTTATTTTGACTTGTTCAACAGCAGTCTCCTTCTGCTAGGAATTAAGATTCTTGTGGGCAAGGACTCCGTTGTATCCATGGTTTTATTCCCAGTGCTTAGACCAGTATTTGGCAATAGGAGGCGCTATGTAAGTTGATTGGCTGGATCTCATCAACTCCTCTGAGAAGATGGGAAAGCAAGTTATCATAATATGGTCTCCCATTATTTATCATTTCAGGACACCAACAAGCAACAGAAACCCAGTTTAGACTGTCTTAATCAACAGTAACAGAAGATCAAGACTAGGCCTGTCTTTCGGCATGGCAGGTACCATAGACTCAAAATTATATTATCAGAATTATTGCCTTGCAATCCCTTCTTCTCTTAGCCCTGCTCTCCTCTGGACTGGTTCCACTTGCTGGCAAGCGCTCCCCAAGCAGTAGCTCCTGCCGGCTCCGTGCTCATGTTCTACATGTACAGCTCGGCAAACCAGCAGGAAGAGAGCTGCCTCTTCCAGCCTTTGAAGCAAAAATCTCAGTATTTCATTTCATTGGACCAACGTGGATCACATGCCCATCCCTGAACCAATCAGTGTGTCTAGAGGGAAGGAATATGCTAATTAGTCAAGCCAAGTTACTCAACCACTCCTAGGTGGCAACAAGTGATTGGGAATAGGTTTCACCTGGGTCACATGGTTTGGGGCAGAGGAGAGTGGCCTCCCCGCAAAAACTTCAATGCTATCACCAGGGGGCAGAGATGCAAGTTGTGGGAGGAGGGAAAAAAAAAAAAAAAAAAGATGTCCACGACAATTGTCTCTTTGTTTCAGGGAGCTGAAATTCATGCCAGTTCCAGGATAACTATGATTTTAATGCTTGGGGATGAAGAATGGTCTGACTGCTGCCATCTTACAGGGCCGCCTGAGGAGCTCAATTACCCACTGAATATTTACACAACACTGACTGTGTCATGTATCTTATCTCATAGGGCCTTTGTGACACCTCCTGCCCTGGAAGGGGTCATGCTTTTGTCAGTCTCTTCTCTGTCCACTGGTACTGAGTTTATGATTAAGGCCAGACCTCAGGACAGGAGGGTCAATGTCCTAGACTCTTTCTCTGGTGTCAGGCCTCAAAGTTCCTGAGCTCTGGTCCACAAAGCCCTCATCTCTCTAAGTCTAGAATGCTTCCCTTTGTCTTGCACCATTGTTAGTCTTCCTGATTTTGCCCCTCAACTCCTGGGGCTGGACTGTGCTTCCTACCCGACCCCTCTGAATTTGCTTTCTGACCAGGTCTGCTGCTACCCAACATCTGCCATCCCATCAGGCATTTCCCTTACCAGGTCATTCCTTCCTTAATCTTTAGTGATGGGCATCGCGCAGAGGGAGGAGCTGGAGGTTAGCTGATCCCTACCCTGTGATCACCTTTCATATACTCACAGATGACACTCAGTAGGTCATCCGTTTTTCCTTCTCCAAATTCCATTTATTTAGTAAAATCAAGTTTTCCTAGCCCTTTCAAATTGTTACACCCCATTTTGTCCTCTGCAATGACGTGTCTTATGCTCTGTGGCTGAGATACAGTAATAAGAGCACTGTCGTTTTTCCTCTGAGTCATGAACTTGGGGACAAAGTATTCTTCATGATCCCACTTGTTATTTCCTTTTTCTTTAACTGCAGAAAGTCACTCTGGTGGTCAGGTGAATTCCTTAGCAGTGATCCTTCGGCACAAGTGTTCTCATTCTAACCACTCACGTTGGTTGAACCCATCTACTTGCACAAACAGAAACAAAAAGCTTATTTCTCTATAGAGGCTGCTAACCTGACCCACAGAGGCAGTTTTATTTCCACCAGAGTACAAAACCCAAGATGACAGGAACTTTGTTTAGTTACTACTTTATCTCCGGTTCTCAGCATACATCAGTGCTCAATGACCGTGAATTCATTCCTTCAACAATTGCTTACCGAGCACTTATTAAAGAGGGCAGTGTGGGTGATACTCGGGATTGAAGAACCAAAAACAAGTGTATCTAGGAGGATATTTCAACCACCAGTAAGAGAACTGTCTTAAACAATTAGGCATTTATTAATGCGCACAAGTAGCGGTCTAAATTTAGATCAGCTCAGGTTGGCTTGATCCACCCCCAAGGATCCAGGTTTTTTCAGTTTCATCCTAAGATTTGCTCCCCCTGGGGGAGGGGGATGGGGCGAGAAAGATCACAGGGTGGCCCCGGTAACCACTAGTGCAACAGCAGGAAAGAGTAGAGCTTCCTACAACAGAAAGACCCTTCCCAGAGGTCTCCAGCACCCCCCTTGCTTCTCTCAAAGGCCAGAATTGGGTCACACACCTCTTCCTGAATCATGGTATTTAGCTTCAGACTACAGGGCTCCTCCCTTCACGCTGAGGGTGATGGGATGCTTCCTCTGAAGCATCTTAGGAGGGGTGGCTCTCTGAACACATGCAGGTTCTGTAAGGAAGGAAGGGAGTAGGAGTCAGGGACCTAGAGGTGGGGGAAGGGGGTGCCCATAGCAATACCACACACCATCACAAGAATTATGATGGAAGTCTAGAGTTTTAAAAAGTGCCTGCCTATATACAGACAGTCCCCAACTTACGATGATTTGACTTACGATTTTTCAACTTTACAAAGGTGTGAAAGTGATATGTATTCAATAGAAACCATACTTCAAATTTTGATTATTGATCCTTCCCGGGCTAGCACTATACCATGGGATACTCTCTTGTGATGCCAGTCAGCCACGTGATCATGAGAATAAACAACCGCTACACCTTTTTTCTAAAGATTTATTTATTCATTTGACAGAGAGCGAAGGAGCACAAGCAGGGGGAGTGGCAGGCAGAGGGAGAGAGAAGCAGGCTCCCTGCTAAGCAGGGAGCCCAGCATGGGACTCAATCCCAGGACCCCGAGATCATGACCTGAACCGAAGGCAGATGCTTGACCCACTGCACCACCCAGGCGCCCAACTGCTATACTTATAACCAATCTGTATCCAGACAACCATTCTGTTTTTCACTTTCAGTACAGGACTCAATAAATGACACGAGATATTCAACACTTCATTATAAAATACACTTGCGTTAGATGATTTTGCCCAACTATATGCTAAGGTAGGTGTTCAGAGAACGTTTAAGATAGGTTAGACTAAGCTGTGATATTCCATAGGTGGGTTAGGTGTCTTAAATGCAATTTTCGACTTGTGATATTTTCAACCTACAAAGGGTTTATTGGGATGTAGCACCACCATAAGTTGAGGAAGATCTGTAAGATCACCTAAGTAGTGATTCTGATTCAGAAGGTCTGCTGTGGGGCCTGGACATTTGTAATGTCTTAAAAGCTGCATGGGTGATTCTGATGCCCAGGCTGCATGGCATGCAAGTGCCATAAACTAAGCACCACCAGCCCACCCGTGTACAAATAAGGACTCAGCACAATTCCTGCCCTGGAAAGCCTACACTAAATGTCCTTGAGGACATTGGCATATGTGCCAGAGGAGTTCAGGGGAAGAAAAGCTCCCTCTGATCTAGTAAGTTGGGAGAGGTTCCTGAGAGACAGTGGGACCTCCAAAGATGAGTAAGACTTGAACAGAGAACCCACGGAAGCAATGTAGCCAGAAGGGCACAGCATGAGCTGGGGTGGAAAAAATGGAACACTTGTCAACTCATGTGTCATGTTTGTCAGGGGACAAGCTGATCTCTGTTTTGTCACCTCATTGTTAGTCGAGAAAGGGAAGTTTCCCCATCTTCAGTTTTCTCGTCTTGAACCAATAATTGGAGAAACTGAGGTCTGTTTCCAGAACTTGGTGAATCAGTGCTATCTGATATTCCTGATACTTTGCTGGAATTATTCACCAAGCTTCCTCTTTGAGCACAAAGGGGATTTTAAGAGGCAATGATTGGGGCTTTCACATATTTGTCTTAAAAAATCAGAATCACTGGGTGGAAAAACCCTATGAGATCACCTCTCTGCTCTACCTGACCTCTGTGGGGGAGACACAATGATCTTCTTAGAGACAGAGGTATTTCAATTCCTCCTCAAAGCAAGCTAAGATAAAGCCAATCAAATCCATCCAGGCTGCAAAAGTGATTGGGGGGGCGCCTGGGTGGCTCAGTGGGTTAAGCCGCTGCCTTCGGCTCAGGTCATGATCTCAGGGTCCTGGGATCGAGCCCCGCATCGGGCTCTCTGCTCAGCGGGGAGCCTGCTTCCCTCTCTCTCTCTGCCTGCCTCTCTGCCTACTTGTGATCTCTCTCTGTCAAATCAATAAATAAAATCTTTAAAAAAAAAGTGATTGGGAGGAAAGTTAGAAATAAGCTAGAGAATATGAAGGAAATTTGTAAACTGGCTGGGAATTGGATTACATTTAAAGATTCAATTAATGACAGATTCAGCATGGAGTTTCCTTTAGTGAGTTTGTTAACTCTCAGGCAAGAGGCTTGGTGGTTTGCTGATAGCACAGAAGGTGAGTCATACAGCACTGGCTGGCTCAGCCAGGCTGGGACAAATGTCACCCACTCACTTTGAGGGATGCGCCCCATGCATAGAAATATGTGAACAGATATTGATTTTTTTAAACTCTACCATTACTCACTGTTCTTGACAACTTATTTTCCTTCTTTGGTATACCTTTGTTGTTGCTACTTCTAAATTGCTTTTTAGTGAACTTTAAAAGAGTTTCTCTCACCCGAACGGAGTTTCTGAGAGGTAGAGAGTTGGCAACAGACTTGCTATGTGTGGCTTGGGCTCAACATTCTGGAGGAATATTGCCTCTCTCAGGTTCCAAGAGCCCTCCCGATGTTATCTATTAAGTGGGTTCAGGGCAAGAATACTGGGTAAGTCAAGAGGTATTTACAGAAAATACTAATGTGGTAATTAGCTTCAGCAAAGAGAAAAACAAAGTACGTGCAGACTTTTCAAGAGGGGTCATACTATAAACTTCATAAGAGAATGATTTTGTCCGGAAGCTCCTAGAAGGAGACCAGGCCACAAAGAAGAGGACTGGTATAAACCAGTGAGAACAGAGGTAAATGCGGGCTTACTTGGTTTCTAGCCCTGCACCCAGCCAGTTTTGGCAGACAGAAGCAAACAGCAGATATGGGAGTGATGCTATAGCAAAGGCCTCCCTACTAAGTTAAAGATGATTCATACCCGTTCAACTGTGAGAGTCAAACCTCTCTGTGGGTTCTACCTTCCTGGTTTGAGTTGGTCTCTAAGTTCAGAGAGAATCATTTCCCATCGTGGTGGATCTGAAATCAGTAATGCTGATGAGCTGAAAATGATTTCAAACAAAAGATATTTTGGAGAAATTTAGGCCTTGTTTTGGCAAATGAGTTGCTTAATCCCACTTGTGAGTCTATGAGATAGGCTCATAAAAGGGCCTACTAAATCTAGCTTAGAAACAAAGGACCCAGGATATGAACGGTGGGCATAGTTCTATTGAACAATAAGTGGTATAAAAAGAAAAAGGGTAGTCTATAGTTGAAAAGAGTATAAGAATAGTTTCACTGAAAAAGACTGCTCTTCCAAGTTTAAGCTACCATGTCTACCATGTCTAATGATCACACAAGAAGGCAGTCACCTAAGGAGGTGAATCATTTAGCTCAAGTCATCATTGTGGTGGGAAAATAAGCCCATTTATGCTTCAGCAACCTCAAGTCTCCTTACCTAAGCATGTGTACAAAGACCCTCTCCTTGGGCTTTTCCCCCAAGTTTTCTGCTTTTTTTCAACATGGACAGTTTTATCTTGGGAAAGTTTATCATGGCAAAGAAGATCTGAGTGGCTAAAAAATGGATAGGATCTGTATAGATAATCAATTCAGACTCTGTTTACTCGGGCATTCACATATTCAACAAACATCAAGCATCTACTATATGTCATGTTCTGGAGACTTACAGAGGAGTAAGACCTGATTCTATAGGAAAATCAATGGTGAGAATATAGTGGAACACCAGCTATAACAGAGGTAAATAAGCACAAGATGCCATGATATCAAAAAGGAGGAACATGAACGGGGTGCCTGGGTGGCTCGGTTGGTCGGCTCCGCACTGAACTCTTGGTTTGGGCTTGGGTCATGATTTCAGGGTCATGAGAATGAGCCTGCTTCAAGCACTGTGCTCAGGATGGAGTCTGCTTGAGATTCTCTCCCTCTCCCTCTGCCCTCCCCACTGCTCGCTCATGCTCTCTCTCTCTCTCTCTCTCAAATAAATAAATAAATAAAATCTTTAGAAAAATGGAGGAACATAGGAATATCCAATTCTGCTGGGGAAAGGAGGAAGGGAAGGTTTACAAGAGGAGGTGATCTTTGAGGTGGGGGTTGAAGGATGAGTACAGATTAGCCAGAGAAATGAGAGACGAAAAACCTCCCCCACGCCACACACACAAAAGATCAACATTGGTAAAGACACAGAGGTGTGATACCATGGCTCAAACAGAGAACTGTAAATGATTTGATCTGACTAAGGCTGGAGATTTCCGCAGGACCCAGATCTTAAAGGACTTTGTAGGTCATGCTAAGGTAAAGAAAGTTTATTTCCAAAGGGATGGAAAACCACTGGAAGATTTTATACTGGAAAGTGACATGATAAGAACTGGGACTTAAAATAAAAATTCTGACAGCTAAAAGAAGAAAGAACAGATGACACCTTAGGAGGCTCCCAGGCCATAACTAATAAAGGACTGAATTAAAATAGGTGCTGTGACAGGGGAAAGAGGTTTGAGCTATATAATGGTGTAACAGTCAGAATCTATGTCTCATAGAGGTACAGACAAGAAAAGATGAGTCTTCTCTCTTACAGGAGAACCTCTCTTACAGGTTTGCAGGTGGCATTACTTCTTGAAAAAGGAAGTATAAGGAAGGGTGTAACTTCGGAGAAAAGATAAATTCCATTTTAGACATGTGCATGATCTATGGGTCACCCAGGTAATGATCAGTTGATATTTGTTTATTTATTTTAAAAGATTTAATCGTTTATCTTAGAGAGAGAGAAGGAGAAAGTTAGCACAGAGTGGGGGGAGGAGCAGAGGGAGAGACTCCCCAAGTAGACTCCTCACTGAGGAGAATGCCTAGTGCTGGACTTGATCCCACAACCCTTGAGATCATGACCTAAGCCAAAACCAAGGGTTGGACACTCAACTAACTGACTGAGCCACCCAGGAGCCCCATGATCAGTTGATATTTAAAAACATGTTATCTTGGGGTGCCTGGGTGGCTCATCTGGTTAAGTGTCTGCCTTTGGCTCAGTCATGATCCCAGGTTCCTGGGGTCAAAGCCCTGTGTCAGGCTCCCTGCTCAGCACGGAGCTTGCTTCTCCCTCTCCTCCCCGCTTGGCTCTCTCTGTTGCTATCCCTATCTCTCTTTCTCAAATAAATAAATAAAATCTTTTTTAAAAGTTTTCTCAGTAAAAAATGTATTGTAGAGAATGGCATTTGTATTGGCTGTGAATAGAAGAACAACTGTCTTGTGTATTATTTTATTCCACTGCTCAAAACAGCCTGGCATACAGTAGGTGCTCCACAAATATATTTTTTAAAGATTTTACTTATTTATTTGATCGGCAGGGGGGTGGGCAGAGTACAAGCAAGAGGAGTGGCATGCAAAGGGAGAAGTAGAAGCAGGTTCCCTGCAGACCAGGGGAAGCCCAATGTGGGACTTAAACCCAGAACCTCGGGATCATGACCTGACCCAAAGGCAGTTGCTTAACCAACTGAGCCACCCAGGCGCCCTCGATAAATATTTTTAAGGATCTTTAATTCTTAGCAGTTTGAGTAATTTAATGTGTCTAGGTTTGGTTTGTTTTACTTATTTTTAATTTTTTTAAATTTTAATTCAATTTTATTTTTAACTAATTTATTCTGCCTGGGGTTTACTAAGCAGCTTCAATCTATAATTTCAAGTCTTTTTTTTTTTTTGCCAAATTTAGAAAAATTTTAGCCACTATTCTCTAATAAAATAAGTTCTGGGGGTGCCTGGGTGGCTCAGTGGGTTAAAGTCTCTGCCTTCGGCTCAGGTCATGATCCCAGGGTCCTGGGATTTAGCCCCGCATCGGGCTCTTTGCTCTCTGCTCGGCAAGGAGCCTGCTTTCTCCTCTCTCTCTGCCTGCCTCTCTGCCTGCTTGTGATCTCTGTCAGATAAATAAATAAAATCTTTTTAAAAAATTCTGAACTATTTTCTTTCTCATCTTCTTTGGGGGTTATAGCTACACCTATGCTAGAACTTTTGATACTGACTCAAGTCACTGAGGTGCTCTTAATTTTGCTTCAATTTTTTTCTCATCTTCAGTTTTGATCATTTCTATTGATCTGCCTTCAGGCTTACTAACCTTCCATCCAATATCCAATCATTTGGTAAGCTTATTAAGTGAATTTTTTTATTCCAGATATTAAATTTTTCACTTCTAGAATTTCTGTTTCCTTTTTTACAGTTTCTTTCCCTTTGATGTAGTTTCCCGTTTGTTCATTATGAACATATTTTTGTTTGTGTCACTGAATAGTTATAATAGCTAGTTTAAAATAATTGTGTCTGAATTCTGATTTTTGCCTCATCTTAGGATCAATTTCCATTTATTTCTTTTCTCTTGATTAGGGGTCACATTTTTCTGCTTTTTTGATTAGTAATTTTGGATTGTGCTAGCACATTGTAAATGGTGCATTTTAGAAACTATGGTTTTTGTTATGTTAAGCTTTGAATTTATTTTTACTGAAGAGTTAAGTTGGTTTCTAAATTTTTCTCCTCTGTAGTGGGCAAGGGTTGAAATTTCCATTCAGTTCTTTTATCATTAGTTGGGCTGACTAAAAGTCTTCCCCACATGTGTGTAGTTCAGAGATCAGTCTGAGATTGGGAAAACTTAATGTACAGATTCTGGAACCTCTCCTTTGCGATTCTCTCCTTTCTAGGATACCCCCCAGCACTATCATTTTCCAGTTGCGATAACCTCAAACTCTGTCTGCTAATTCCTCAAAAAATTCGTCAAAACTGTGGGTTTCTATCCACATTCTAGCTGCCCCAGCATGACGCTGACAGGTGCTTGCCCTTAGGCAGAAAGCCATTTTAAAAAAACAATAAGAAACTCATCTATTGCCATTCTCTTCTAAGTCTCAACTCCTCTCTAGTTAATTCTACTCATGCCAGGCACACCTGGCCCCTTGGGTAGGATGCCTTCAGGAGCTCTGTGTTAAACCACTAGTCTAGATGTAAAAATACTAAGAGAGCAGAAGGAGGAGGCAAGGATTTACCTGCTAGTGAAGCTGGTAAACAATCATCAATGCCCTTTCAAAACTGGGTCTTTAAAGGTATTCTCCTGGACAGGGAAGTGAGGAAAGGTATGTGATGTGGACCAGAGCCTCGCAGCAAAGCAGTAAGGCATGAAAGGACAGGGCAGGTTTGTACGTGGGTACCACTGTGTGGTCAGTGTCCAGGATGAGAAGCAGACTGTGACCATATCACCAATGGCCTTGTAGGGTGGGCTAACAAGTTGGGATTTTACAGGCAGGTGTGGGCACACTCAGACTGGTATTTCCAGAAGACCAATCTGGCAGCCAAGTGTGGGAGATGAATCTTAGGGAAGGAGCCCCATTCTTGGGCTACTGCATCAGGCTAGGAGAGACGATGATGGCAGCTTGGTCTGCAGCACTAGAGTGGAGGTGAGTGGATAGATACATCCAAAACACATCTAGAGGGAAAAAGTAGTCAAATGACAAGGGGGAGAAAGTAGTTCTTTTAGCTGAAATTAGAAAGAAAATTAGTAAGATCATCAGTGTCATAGAATACAGAAAAGGAAGTCAGGCCAAAAATAAAAAATTTAAAATTTAAAAAAAAAGTTTTTTTTTTAAAGATTTTTATTTATTTGACAGACAGAGCTCACAAGTAGGCAGAGAGGCAGGCAGAGACAGAGAGAGAGAAGAGGAAGCAGGCTCCCCGCAGAGCAGAGAGCCTGATGTGGGGGCTCCATCCCAGGAACCTGGGGTCATGACCTGAGCCAAAGACAGAGGCTTAACCCACTGAGCCACCCAGGCACCCCAAAATTTAAAAATTTTTTTAAAACTGTTTTGTAACAGTCAATCCTTTTCCACCTAGGAAGAGTCTATTTTCAGGTAAAAAAAAAAAAAATTATTCCTTTTTTATAAAATTTACCGTAATGGTTTTTCTGTTTATAAAATTCATGCTTACTGGCTTTTGATGTGCTAGAGTAAATGATCACCAATTGTGCCCCCCAAAATTTGGGAAATTCTTCCACAGAAAAAATGCCTAATCTGTGAATCTGAGATGCTTATGCATGAGCAAGCTCTCCTACAGCACAATATATATATGATAGCATGTATACATTAGTGGCTCTCTCTCTCTACACACACACACACACACACACAAAATCAGAAATCGATTTAAAACAACATATCATCTGCAGGAAGTGCCGAAGCATTTTTTCTATTAGCTTTTAATGTGAGGAAAACAAAATGAAAAGGTGACATTGTTTCATGGTTTCTTTCTTTCCTTTTTTTTTTTTTTTTAGGAAAAACTAACCCTTATTTATTTCTTAAAACTGAACCACTAGAAAGTATATCACAGCCTTGAAACACCAAACATAGACTATATTATCACTTCAAATGATAAACTGGTAAAACAACAAGGTCCTTATCAAATTGATAAGGTGCTGGAGCTGGGGCAGGAACGCTGCTTGCTATAAAGGCCCTTGGCGAAGTGGCATTTTGGTAATGGTGGTGAGGATGTCCCTCTTTCGCTTTAAAGGAATCACGGCCCACGGAGTTGCTTGTTCTTCTGCCTTTGACCTTCCTATTGTGAAGGGATTGTCTTGATAGGGCTCTGTTATTTCAGGGGGCTAAATAATACTGAGTTCAGGCTTTCATTCCATTCTGTTCTATAAAACTTCTTCTAAACAGGTTCTTCTAAATCCGGTACTTAAAAACTCCCTTAATTAAGAAGAAATGCCCCCTTCAATGTTCGTTTCCTGGATACTGGTATACAGTGCAGTCAAAACCCCTTTCCCTGCAAGGGAGAGTGTTAACAACTGCCAGATTTTTGTCCTGTGGCTCTGCTGCAGAGAGCCCCGGGGCCCATCACGGCAGCCAGTGAGAGGAAGGGCTGCTTGCCATACCCAGTGTAACGTCACCTCTCATGTTTTTGCAGGGTCTCCTAGCTGAAAAATGTAATGTGTATTTCAAGAAATATATATACATATCTTGATGGCATTAAACATATACCTACGAGGAACTGTTCAAAGTTCTTACCAAAACTATCTCTCCCAACTCCACACCTTAAATCAACTTCATCCCCTTGTACAGTAACAAAACCAAGCAAAACAAAGAGCCAGAAACCTTTTTTTCCCTTCTAAATTAGTGACCTCATAGATTTTGTTTTACAGCTCACAGAAAATGATTTGGGGATCCTTCTGGTACACAGGAGGTTGGCAACAAACAGAAACACCTCTGTTCACACACCACCAGATCACAGGCAGTTTAGGAGAAGCTGTCAGCCTGTTCATACCTGTGCACGGAGAAGAATCTGGTACCTTGAAGGTCTCTGGCTTCTGCCTAGGAGATCCCTAGTGCCAGGACAAGCATGTGAAATTTAAGCTACTAAAAATTGTTCTGTACTATCTTTGACCCAAATTTCAGCACCAGTTTTTTCCCATTTCATTTTCTAGGGTTCAAACAAAGCCAGTGTCCAGAAGGAAGTGACACAGGCCTCAAACTTGATAGCACCCTTCATTTCTTCGTGGACGTCACTTAAAAGACCCAAACTCCCAATTCTCTTTTTATTTTTTTGTTAATTTTTTTTTAAGATTTTAATTATTTATTAGAGGGAGTACAAGCTGGGGTAATGGCAAGCAGAGAGAGGGGAGGAAGCAGGCTCCCCGCTGAGCAGAGCGCCCGACCCGGGGCTTGATCCCAGGACCCTGAGATCATGACCTGAGCCGAAGGCAGAGGCTTAACCCGCTGAGCCACCCAGGTGCCCCCCAATTCTTTTTAAATAGATTCCTGCTGTCAACCCTGATGGCCAATGGCAAAGACTTCTGTTTCCCAATGGATAAGAGACTTCTTCATCTTCTTGGTCACGGTTGGGATGGCTGCTTATGGTCATCCCCACACAAGTCTCCAGCTGCCACTTCACCTGAAGCTCTTTACTTCCTGCGTCTGTTGAATCTTTGGCTTTGTCATCACAATGCATGGTGCACTGGGCCAGGTGGTCCTGGGACTTCTCCAGCTGGGCCCGGGCCGGAGGTGCACGGCAGCGCTCGCTGCAGTGGTGCACCTGGCTGCATGGACGCCTGGCTGTCCTCACAGCACTGGCACCGCACCGGAACAGAAGGCCCCGCATCATCCAGATGTTCTCTCTCTCCAGACTCTTCACCACGGAGTCTTCTGCCTCCTGCACCCGGAGCTGCTGCAGCGCTCTCACGGGGACCCCACATGACACCCCCTGTGCACCAGTGCCCTCATGGACTCCAGCACTCAGGCCCCCCCCCATTTCACAGTTTCTAATTCAGGTAGCTTCTGCAAAGAGGCATCAGAGATGCCTAAAAATAGGGGTGATACAGAGAAAGTACACCTTCTTCCCTATGGTGGATGCTGTGGTGCACTGCCCAGACTCCCCATTCAGGACTCAGGAGCTCATTCACCTGGAATTAGGCCATGTTGATGGCTGATGGTTTTCAGCTGAAATATTTTCTGCCCCCCTTCACAGGGGCAGCCCACATCTGTTGGCTGATCATTTGCGGTTGGGTGGGTATAAACTCTGGGCCCCCTTCACTTAAGGGGCAGAGGGTCTTTAAAGGGCCGTTCAGCTCCAGAGCTCCTGTAGGAATTGCTGAAGACTTGGCTGCTGCCGTGAGGCAGCTGCTTTTCCCTCTGCCCAGGCCTGCTCCTGTCACTCTCACAGCTGATGTTCCCAAGGGCACTCCCCAGTAAACTTCTTCATGGAAATCTGAGTCCTTTCCCAGGAACCCCAACCTATGGCACCTACCAGAACCTATGAGCACTTACTACACAGAATGAAGAATGTCACTATAAAAGTACATAGTAAATGTACTGGGTCTAGTACAAAATGAGCCATGCTACCTATATTTTAGCTTATGTTCTAAAACCAACAACACAGAGATGTTGTAAACAGCACACAAGTGATCTAAAGGACTTTGGATATGAAGTTATTTTACTGAAAGAATCCTAGCAAGAACAAATGAAAACATACACATTAAAACCAACAGCAGGTGACTAGCAGTTCACCTGTTGGATACTATAAACCATATTTTTTTCCCTCTGGTTGTTGGTTTTTCCCTATTTCCTCTCCTGAAAAGCTGCTTGACAATGTTACTTCCCTAAGGCTCAAACACTGGAGGAGGTGAGTTGCCCGCTCCTGCCTCCCCCACTCCTGCTCACGTGGTAATCGGATCAATGCCTGTGTCCCCACTGCCCCCTAACGGGTTCTTTGAGCATTGAAGCCTCCATGGAATAGTACTTTTTTTTCCCAACCGCTAACATTATGTCAATAAAATGGCTAAATGTGACCATATCAAGCTATAAGCCACTAGTTTTCATGGGGCAAATTCTGGGGCTTATTTTGACTTCTGGAAAGAAGTTGTGTTAACTGTCTCCTTTTTCCTATTAACATTTGGGTTCGTAGACCCGAGTCACCCAGATTGTTTGCTGTAAGTATCCTCAAAAAAAAGGCGGGGGCTCCTGGGTGGCTCAGTTGGTTAAGTGTCTGCCTTCAGGTCATGATCTCAGGGTCCCGGGACTTGGCCCCATGTGGGGCTCCCTGCACAGCAGGGAGTCTGCTTCTCCCTCTCCCAGCTCCCCTCTGCCGCATCCCATGCTCATGCATGCTCTGTCTTTCTCAAAAGCAAAAAAAAAAAAAAGATTGTTCTATTACTCACTGTGTATTGAAGGTGATATAGAATGTTCCAGGCTGTTTCTTCAATAACTAAGCTTTTTCTAAGATAAACAATCAATGTGAACAGGGGGTTGGGAAGCAGATAAAGATGGTATTTTCAGGGACTGTGATGCAGATGAATCCAATTAACTCTGAGTTTAAGACCATCTTAAGACTACCACTAGAGACTGTTATATGAGAAAGCCAAAGAGGGCCAAAAAAATGAAAAAAGCTCCTGTCACCACATCAGAGGACAAGGCCCACTGGACCTCTTCTGCATGTGGGGAAGTCAGAGTAATTCATTCTCATGCCTTCCTTCCTGGCCTTCAAAGAGCTCCTGTGACTGCTTCGGCCTCCACTGCCCACACCTTCCTACTAGACCTTGATCCATCCGGCTTTCTACAGCCTTTTGTTTCTTTCTTTCTTTTTTTTTTTTTTAAGATTTTATTTATTTATTTGACAGAGAGAGAGATCACAAGTAGGCAGAGAGGCAGGCAGAGAGAGAGAGAGAGGAGGAAGCAGGCTCCCCGCCGAGCAGAGAGCCTGATGCAGGACTTGATCCCAGGACCCTGAGACCATGACCCGAGCCGAAGGCAGAGGCTTAACCCACTGAGCCACCCAGGCCCCCAGCCTTTTGTTTCTGACAATCACATATGCTTCTGTGACCTCTATTACTTCTGAGCTGTTCCTAGAGATCCTCTCAATGATCCACCCGCTGCGTTCCCCCACCATTTCACACACACACACAACCACCTAAAACCATTCTAGCTAGTTTCTCCATCTTTTTATTTTGAAAAATTTGAAACATACAGAAAAGTTGAAAGATTAGTAGAATGAACACATATATCTTCTATGATGACCATCAACATCTTGCCACATTTTAATTCCTTCTCTTCATACACACCAACACACACACACTTATATAAGTGTACATACATGTATCTACACACATACACATAAACATGTACACATACACGTTTATACACACACACAGCAGTCCCTTCTTAGCTGCAGTTTCACTTTCCATGGTTTCAATCACCCGCAGTCAACTGCAGTCAACAAGCACGTGATCCTCTCCTGAGGTATAGTCAGAAGGTCAAGAGAAGCCTAACACTATGTCACAATGCCATGCCATTCACCTCACTTCATCTCATCGCACAGGTATTTTATCATCTCACGCTTGCAAGAGGGGTAAGTGCAGTACCAGAAGATATTTTGAGGGGCGCCTGGGTGGCTCAGTGGGTTGAGTCGCTGCCTTCGGCTCGGGTCATGATCTCGGGGTCCTGGGATCGAGTCCCGCATTGGGCTCTCTGCTCAGCAGGGAGCCTGCTTCCCTCTCTCTCTCTCTGCCTGCCTCTCTACTTGTGATCTCTGTCAAATAAATTAAAAAAAAAAAAAAAGATATTTTGAGAGATGACAGTCAGGTAACTTTTATTACTGTGTATTGTTTTGTTTTTTAAAGACTTCATTTGAGAGAGAGAACATGCATGCAGGTGCCAATGGATAGAGCAGAGGGAGAGAGGGAGGGAGTGGGGCAGGGAGAAGAGAGGGAAAGAATCTCAAGCAGACTCCACGCTGAGCTGAGCATGGAGCCCAACATGGTGCTCCATCTCATGACCTTGATATCATGACCTGAGCCAAAACCAAGAGTCAGATGCTTACGCAACTGAACCACCCAGGTGCCCCGTTATAGTATATTGTTACAGTTGTTCTATTTTATTATTTATTACTTTTAATCTCTTACTGTGCCTAATTTATAAATTAAACTTTTGTCATAGGTATGTCATAGATAGGAAAAAATAGTATATATGGGGTTTGGTACTATTGGCAGTTTCAGGCATCCACTGAGAGTCTTGGAACATATGCTCCCCCCACAATGTAGATGAGGGGAGACTACTGTGTGTGTATATACACAGAAGGCCATCTATATACATATACATATACATATACACATATGTTCATACATGCACCCATATGAATTCTATGAAATTTCATACAATTTTTTTGGCTGAACCATTTAAAGATAAATTACAGATGTATGCTACTTTATCCCTAAATACCTGAGCAAGTCATTCTTCTAAGCAACCTAAGTAATTTCACACTCAATAAAGTTAAAAATAATACAATATCATCTAATATCCAGTCCATATTCAAATTTTCTAAAGTATCTTCAGAATTTCTTTTATAGCTTTTTCAAACTAAGACCCAATCAAGATTTACCCATTGCATTTATAGTTATGTCTTTTGGTTTTTTGTCTCTTGATCTAGAAGTACCCCACTGTGTATGTGTGTGTGTGTGTGGTGGGAAGGGGCAGAGGGAGAATCTTAAGCAGCCTCCCAGCTAGCGTAGAGCCTGACACAGGACTCCATCTCACAACCTCAGATCATGACCTGAGCCAAAATCAGCAGTCAGAAGCTTAACCAACTGAGACACCCAAGCATCCTTCCCCGACTCTTTTTAACGACACTGACCTTTTGAAGAATTTAAGCATTTTCTTATAGAATGTTTCATATTCTGGATCAGAATCTTCCCTCAGGGTCATTTTCTCTGTTCCTCTATCTCTAGTTCCTACAGACAGAAATTTGGATCAAAAGGCTTGATAATATTTAGGTTAAGCATTTTGGGCAGAGTTCTTTCATTGGGGATGCTGCGGTATCAAATCAAAAGGCCTATAAAGTCAGGTTGTTCACCATTAGTGGTGCTAAGTGTGATCACTAGGTTAATTACTTTATAATTAAGTAATCTGTGGGGTGATACTGTGACAGTGCAAACATCCCCTTTTCCCTACTTCCTTTTAAAGACAGGTTCTAGCGTCTATTGATGATCTTTGCCTCAATTACTGGGGACTGCACAGATTTTTCTAATTGTATTATTCCATCTGTAGGTACTGGCTGGCATTCTCCTACAAAGAAAAAACAAATAAAATCCTTCCCTCACCCTCGATTCTGAGTATCACTCTAGACTGAGGAACTTTAAAAATGCATTCAATGCTTTGCTCATCTATCATAGTCATTATTCCGTTTAGCCCAGCTTGACTCACATTTGGCCAGAGGAGTCAAATTTGATTTTGTGACCCTTCACTTGATCCTATAGTTTGGGATACTTCCTTGCTTTCTGGCAATGTGTTCTAGGCCCACCTTTGTACTTCTGTATTTTCTGGGCCTGACACCTGAAACAACCATTTCTCCAAGGAATGCGGTTTCTTTTGTGGAGAAAGGGATCTAGATATCAAGATATGGGGACCCTCCATTGGGAGAAATTATATATATTCTTCTAAGAAATATACACAAAACCAACTCTAACTCAAAATTTAACATCAGAGGGCTTCCCCCAAACCTTCTTTTATTTTATATTTTTCATTTCTTTTCTCCTAGATTTCTAACATGTACTATTCACTTTATAGTAGACCTAAAAAGTTTCAAAATTGCATTGCCAATAGTACTATTAGAATAAATCTGTGACATCTGAGATTTTTGTTGTTGTTGTTCTTTTTCCCCTCAGAGTATATCCTACTAAGAACACACATAAGACTATTATTTTTTTTTAATTTTTATTTCTTATTTTTTTATAAACATATCATGTATTTTTATCCCCAGGGGTACAGGTCTGTGAATCGCCAGGTTTACACACTTCACAGCACTCACCATAGCACATACTCTCCCCAATGTCCATAACCCCCGCCCCCCAGCAACTCTCAGTTTGTTTTGTGAGATTAAAAGTCACTTATGGTTTGTCTCCCTCCCAATCCCATCTTGTTTCATTTATTCTTCTCCTATCCCCCTAACCCCCCATGTTGCATCTCCATGTCCTCATATCAGGGAGATGATATGATAGCTGCACATAAGACTATTATTAAACACCATTTTCAAATATGTCTAAAGAGCTTTGAATGACTGCCATTTCTGATCCCTGTAAAGCCTTAGGTTATAATCTTTTTCAAACTGAAGGAATCCTGCTTTCTCTTTTTGGTGGTATATTTTCAGTTCTTTAGTGGTACATGTAAAACACAGGAATAGCTGAAAATGCACATCCTAAGATAAGCAAGGCAGTGCAAATATAAGTGGACAAGCCAGATTGCTATGACTGATGAGCACCTGCACTGGACAGCATCCATTTAAGGGTGTTTTTCTGTCACCTTTGAATGAATGATGACACCCAAGAATCTCCTCAGGGTATATTTTCAATTCACTGTATGCAAAAACACTCAATAAGTACAAAAAGCCAGTAGCTTGCCCTGTGGCAACTCTCCATGCAAACATTCAAAACACCTATTATGACTAAAGAGGGCAAAGGTACAAGCAGTTATTATGATGATATACACATCTCTAATTCATCATCTTAGGCATTTGTCAAGATTGCAAAAAATGTGGGCAACTCTGGTCCTACTTTTAGTCAGGAAGGAAGGCAATAAAAGCTAAACTAAATAAAGAATGTAATCTCTTGGAGCTCCTGGGTGGCTTCATCATTTGAGCGACTGGCTCTTGATTTTGGCTCAAGTCATGGTCTCAGGGTCTTGGGATCAAGCCCTGAGTCAGGCCCCATACTCAGTGGAGTCAGCTTGTCCCTCTCCTGCTCTTCCCTCCCTGCCCCACCTCTATATGCATTCTCACTCTCTCTTAAATAAATAAATCTAAAAAAAAAAAAAAGAAAAAAGAAAGAATGCAATCTGTCATTTAACCAATAAATTGTTGCATACTCTTGTACTCTGCAGTGGGTTGGCACATTTCCAAAGGCAGCTGCTATATTTTAATTTTCTCTAGTAATGAAAGGCAATAGCTGTATATATATATTTTTTATATTCTTTTTTTTTTCAGACAGAGATCACAAGTAGCCAAAGAGGCAGGCAGAGAGAGGAGGAAGCAGGCTCAATGCTGAGCAGAGAGCCCGATGCAGGGCTCAATCCCAGGACCCTGGATCATGACCTGAGCTGAAGGCAGAGGCTTTAACCCACTGAGCCACCCAGGTGCCCCAATAGCTGTATATTCGAATGACAATTAGGAGTCTTCAAATGTTATTTACCTACTAGGTTTCAATAAAATAAAAACCAATTTCAAAACTAGAGGTTTTAGATACTGCTCTTTTTGAAGAATAAGCATGATCAAAGTTGAATGAGAACATTTTAAGAAAAATTAGACACTGAGTAGATTTTCACACTTCAGTGAAGGTGGTAAGTCTGAACATTTATTTGAAGTCTCGCTCTTAGTCAAAGTTTAAACTTGCTCCAATTTTGTCTCTAATAGTTATCGAACCACTGTGAAATTAAATGAGTACATGTAAAGCGCTTAGAATGTCGTCTGGTATATACAACTGTTATTTCTTTATGAGAATTAAAATTAAAACTATATTGTTTTTTCCCCACCAAATACAATCTATGTTGTACAGAGGAGTTAGAGATTAAAAGCAATCCTGAAAACAAAAGCTATCAAGATGATATAGAAATCCATACATGAGCTTATAATAAATATTTTCCTATCTCTCTGTCTGGAGGTGGTTCATTAAGAGTTCTCCTATTTGAGGGGTGCCTGGCTGGCTCAGTCAGAAGAGCATGCAATTCTTGATCTCAGGGTTGTGAGTTCAGCCCCACACTGGGTGTAAAAATTACTTAAATAAATAAACAAAAAAAAAGAGTTCCCTTAATTGAAAGATTTTTACACAACTGCAAAATATACCTTATATTCAAAGAAGATCTTCCTGGCATTAATTCCTTAAATACACAATTAGAATAAGTGCAGTTTTTAAAAAACTACATTATATTTTGAACAAATTTCTACTACGTTAAGGAAGCACATCCTTTCTGGTCGGTTTTCCCTCTTAATTCTAGCTACACACTGCTGCCCTCTGCAGCATTTCAGTTCTTCCAAATTGCCACCCCAATTATCACAAACCTAATCTAGTTTCCATCTCTATAAGTTCTCTGACTCAATGAGAGGGGTATGTCTGTGTATTTAGAGAAGGGAAGGTCCCTTCAAAAAAGCAAGAGGGCATCAGAGCAAGATGCCACAGTCCAAAAGAGCCCATCTGAGAGGAGGGCCTTCTTAGGGGTCCAGCAACATACCCCAACCCCCCTAAAGAAGGTTCTTTCCTGGCATTCGTATAGCCTCTTTGTGTCACAGGATTTTATATTTTTAATTGGAAAAAATGATACACGTATGGAAAAATTTAGAATGGGTAAACAGTGAAAAATATAACCAGAGAAAACATTTGGTTCCTATTCCAAATCTCTAGATAGGTTTATGCATCTGCCCAGAGAGTATATATAATTACAAACATACATTTCTTTTTAAACATATTCACATCACTCTGCTTATCATTCAAGACAAAATAACCTGGAGATGGTTCCCTATCAGGCGAGATTAACCTATATAAGTTACGTTATTAAAACCAAGCAGGGTCTAACAAAATAGGTTTTAAATAAAGCAACCTTCGCTCCAACAGGTTCTGGCACAATTTGATTACCTTTTTATTGCTACTAAGTCTTCTCTTATTATAAAAAGCGATGGCACTAAAACTTGAGCAGATATTGGTATCACCTGCGGCGCGTGTTAAAACAGGCTGCTGAGTCACCTCGAGTTTCTGATTCAGGAGGTCTGGAATGGGGGCTGAGAATCTGCACTTGTAGTAAGTTACCACGCGATGGTGATGCAGGAGTTGCGGGAACCACATTTTGGGAACCAACCACTAGTACGCTCGCTGCTTTAAACTCCATTCCTCCCACCTCCCAGCACCGCTAGTCTTAGAAGGAAAACGCGGTTACTCCGCTGGGAACTTCACGAAGCGCCCGACAACACCCCCTACTAAAAAAGTCAAGGACTCTGCGCTCACAGCAGAAATCCGGATAACACAAACCTATATCCGGCGCCCGGCGCAACCTAGCTACGCCATTTCCTTTCTATGAAGCTCCGCCCACTCCGCGTCCAAAACGCAAGGGTGGGCCGCGCGCAGAAAGCTAGGAATCACGTGGGTAGGGCGACGTCTCGCGAGGTTTTTAACCTCTCGCGAGACTTGACCGCTTCTGTCTTTTCCTCCTTCCAGTGCCCGGCTTTCTTCCCCTCCCCCCCCATCGCCGGCCAAGTTCTCCCGTTTCGGACAGAGTCGCCTTGTTGTTACCGCGGAGATTTGTCCTACTGCAGCTGCTGCCGCTGTTGCCGCTGTTGCCGCCGCCACTACTGGGCTCATTTGCCCCGACCCCTTCCTGTTGCCCTACCCCCAGCCCCACGCAAGGTAACGAAGCCGGCGAGGGCGAGCGCAGGGCCTCGCCGGGCCTCGGCCTCTCCCTAGTTGAAGGCGAGGCCTGAGGCCGAGGAGCCGGCCGCGTTGGAGAGGCCTGGACGCCGGCAAGAGTCTTAGGGTCCCGGCCTCTTCTGCCACCCAGAACTGGACCCTGAGTGGCACCGAACAGGGCCGGGACCTCCGTACGGTGGCGACGACCGGGGCTAACCCGGGAAACCGGCCGGGTGGGGTAGGGATGGGAAGGCCTCTTGAGGAATCCTCAGCGGTTCCCTGCGGAGCGCGTTTGGGGTGTGAGGCTCCGGCGTTGCTGGGGTCCGCTCCGTTTGTTTTCCGTTTCTCTGGAGCTGGTGTTTGAATTTCGAGGTCTGGTTGTGGCGGGCTTTGAGGTGTTGGGTGCCTGGCTTACTCTAGCCCCTTTGGAGCCCTTCCAAATTCCAGGCTGTGGTTGGACGGGACTTGTAAGACAGAGAAGGGTCCTCGGAAACCCCGCGTGTTGTCTTTACAAACCGAGAAAGGATTCTTGTATCTTATTTTCCAGAAAAGAATGAGCCAGATTGGGTGAAAGGCACGCTCCTTAGAATGCCTAAACGGGATAATGTTTGTGCCGTTTTCTTTAACGAAGACGCTGCATCGGCAATATTTAAGTGACCCTGTGAAACATTTTTGCTCTGGAGAAGAGCTTCTGAACACACTTGCCAATTAATAGTTCATGTGGAGAGTATTATCTATGTAGTCAATCCAAAAGCCATTTATATTTTGTTTTGGAAGTCTGCTTTAGGGCTTAGAAATATTTTCTTCTTAAATCTCGACTTTTCCAGCAGATTAGTGCTTTTTAAAATTTTTCCCTGCGAAGATGTAACAACCTTGTTAATTGAATCGAATACAGTGTCTTCCCTGTTACAGGAGTTTAAATAAGATTAGAAATTCTCCTTTTTCCTTTTGCCTTAGCTCTTGCCCGATAAATTCCACACAGAAACAAAAACAAGTTTATAATGTGCGGAATCCATTCCCTTGAAGCTTGGATTTGACTCACAGCTTTCCTCAGAACTAAGAGTAAAGGTAATGGTAATAAGTTAAGCTGCAGCAATGAATTATATTAAGGAGTTGGGAGCAAAACTGGTAAGGATTAAGTCAGGCAGACAGGGAAATTATTTTTTTATGGTGTTTTTGGTTGTTTTCCTGGTCTTAACCCTTTTTATTTTCCCCAGATGTCAGAGGATCTAGCAAAGCAGCTGGCAAGCTACAAAGCTCAACTCCAGCAAGTTGAAGCTGCATTGTCCGGAAACGGAGAAAATGAAGATTTGCTAAAATTAAAGAAAGATTTACAAGTAAGTATAAGAGGACACTAATAGTTACATTGCTTGGAAAAAGAATTTCTCTGTTTTTCACATGATTTATTGCCTAGAATCCAAAGCACCATTTGGCGGGGGGAGTGTTTCTTCTCCTTTCCTCCCATGTGTGTGCATGTGTACGTGCACACGGTGCATGGCTCACAGTGGCAGGGTTGCTTCCTCAGTTGTATGCATCAGACTGAGTAGAGCATTGTTCTTATGTAAATCTTGTATGTTCATGCAATCTTTAAAAATATGTGAATTAAGAAGTCTCTATCAAACCTAGAGAAGAGGTACATATAATTAATTTTACAGTGGCGAGTGCTTTTATTTTTAAAGATCGGGCAAAGGAAATCTGAGAAGTAGCTAAAAGAAAACACATGGAATTAAATGCTACCTATACTGGTATTAGGAAAAAAATTGTGGAAGCATTTTATAAATGATAAAAACGAGAGAAATATAACCTGATTAAGAGTCTTTTTAATGTCACAAGGTTCTTTGAAAATTGGAGAGAGAATGAATGTGTGTGTGTGTGTGTGTGTGTGTTTCAAAGCTAGCAGGTAAACACTTTGTATTAAAAACACATTATAAAGATATCCAAAGAGATACTTGTTTTCTGCATAAATGTTACATAATATTTGAATTTAAGGCTAGATTTTTACATTGTAGTTGTTGATACTTGTTGAAGTTAAATTGAATGGATGTGGAAAGATCTTAATTTGTTTTGTCATGGGAAAGTTCAGTAGGTATGAAACTTGCCTTTTTAAAACCTGCACTTGGGGTTTCAAAACAAGCGTAAAACCATGTAGGACATATCTGTTGCTTCTCAGAACATGAGGTTGATTCATAAAAATACTGTATATCTATACATAGGTATCACTTCATTTTAATAAATTTGAGAACTTAACATTTTGAACCTGATTTTTTGAAAGTTTTAAAATGTGTTTTGATTTGGTGATTTTTCTTTACTGATTCAGTACAAAACTAGAATCATCTTTATCTAAATCCTTTCCCTGCCTTATTCATCCTCTTGCCCAATAAAATTAATATTTTAGAGTTATTAGAACTGCAAATAAATGAGACTTATTTGAAATGGGATCCAGATACAGGACTTTGAAAGAGTTTATCTGGGCATAATTAAAATGAGTTGAGTATTTTCAGGTTCAAATTGTGGAATTAGGATAAGCTTGCCTGATTATATAATTTTTGAAAACACAGAAAACCAGGACCCCTCTTCAGTATGTAGAAGTCAGGCCAGTGAATTTGAGAGTGCTAGCCAATACTAAAAAGATGTTTGGGGAGCAATTTCTCCCACTCCCAGGCCAATTTTCTGTTTACCTCAAAGAGAAATTCTGGCATGCATCTTCTTCCACTAGCTTAAAAGCGGTCTTTTTTTTTTTTTCTTTGAAGAAAATAAAACGTTGGTATTATGTATATTGCTTCCTGCACAGTTGGACGAAGGATATGTATGGAACTGGTAGAGGGGAAGTTGGGAGTGAGGATTGAAACATTGTGAGGGTTTTTTGTTTTTTTTTTTTAATATTTCTAGAATAAACTGTCAAGAGTCTAGGCAGAATTGCTTTACTGTGACATGATCTTTAGTGGAAGTATTGTAGGGAGAGAGACTCTAGTAGTAGGCATTGTAGTAAGCACATAAATGTCCTTCTTAGGGTTCAGTTAATAATGACCTGGTGGTCATTGATCTATGAAGTATTATGTTTTCTACAACCATCTAGAACAGCACTGTCCAGTAGAACTTTGTGTTGTGATGAAAATGTTTTATATCTACCGTGTTGTACTGTAGCTAGTAGGGACCACTGAATATTTGAAATATGGCTGGGGTAGCTAAAGAACTGCATTTTTAATTTTTTTAAGTAGTCACCTGTGACTACCATATTGGATAGCACAGATTTAGAAGCTAAGTTCTGAAACTTCAGATAATAATACGGAATGTTTTTCCTGACCAATCTTGATCACGGTTTCTTTTCCTCTTATTTCATCATGAAAACAAATTTTTCATGTCTGTTTGCTAGATACAGGTCTGTTTTGAACTGAAAATTACTCAAAGATAGAAGGCATCATTAAAGATTAGATAACGTTTTGAAAAGTGTTTGGATATCTGCTTACATCTACTGATTGTTGTCTCCATTGATTACAGTTACAGCTTCTGTTTTATCATGGATTTTTAAAAAATATTTTTCCGTTTTATCTTTTCTGTTTTCTGGGATATATACCTCATGCCTTTGATATTTAATTCTGCCTTTTATATTTGCTGAATACTTGTTCAGACTGATTACTGAGTTTGTGGCCTCCTTTGTTTTGTGTTCCTTTAGTGGAATGTCTTTACCCTGGTTACGAATTTGTTTGCCCTTTCATTTATAACAAAATGCTTTTCTGCATTTTTTCAGTGACTTCATTTTGCCAGTAAGGCATCTATGTTTATTTTTTTATGTACTGTCTTTCATATAGAATAAAGTTACACAGCAGGCAGCACATTAATCTACTGAAGTCCTAATTGCCTTTTTTCACTTAAAAAAGTGGATATAGTAAGATCTAGGCTAGCTACCTGCCTAGCTCCCCAGGCAGTCTGTGATAATCACAAAAATAGTCAATTTATTAGGCTGTTTTGCTGAATAAACTGGTTCTAAAGGAGGCAGGGGTCAAGTCACTTGTCTCATATATTACAGTGGCTCTCTGCATCCCCGAAACGCCTTCCTTCAGTAAGCAGAGTGCTTGAGTGCACCCTTTGACCTGCTGATATGTAGATCACAACATCTGATGCTTCCTGGAATTGCCGATTACTGTAACTGCTGCCCATCTGTCGATGAAGGAGCAGTTTCAGAACTCAGACTTGGGGGAGGAAAAGTAATTAATGGTATGTACCTTTAAGAACCCCCTCATACATAAAATAGTTTCTCTAATACTTTGGTCCGTATGCACATGTAAAGAAAACATGGAGAAGGGTCTTCATAGTTTGTTGGGAGGGGTTCGTGAAACATGGCAAAATGAAAGGACAATTAGAGATAAATGCTTTCGGTTTTTTTAAAAGTGTCACTTCAGTGCGGGGCTCTGAAAATTGTAACATGCACAGCTTTTCAGGACCTTTGGTGAAAATGTATTTTCTTATGAAAATAAAATGGCAAGATGCTCTATGCTAAGAGAGGTAAAGTTCTAAATCTTAGACCTACAAATAGAGAAATCATGTTTGTGCTTTAGTTAAATGTTTAATGATAGGGTTTATATGGGCTCTTGAATCAGGCTTACTAGATTATATTCTTGGCCCGAATAGTGGTTGACTAAAAACAAGACTGGATAATTTACTCTCCTTCTTTGTATAGTACGTGATCTATTGATGTGGAAGTTCTTTGCTTTATTGCAAAGGATTGTCTAATAAAAAGATATTTAAATGGCTCTTTGGTACCTAATAAAATCTCATTAAAGATACTATACTGAGTTTTTAACTCAAATCTGAGTTAGTCTAGTTTTTTAGTTTTTTAATTCACAAAAATGGCCTTTCTTCCAAGGGCTTATTAATATTCCCTTTTTTTTTTTAAGGCTCAAATATTAGTTTTTCAAAAATAGCCATGAAGATCTAGAATCTTTAGGAGAAAGCTAATATGTAATTTCTTGGCTACTGAACCAAAACTACTATTATAAAACTTCAGTGGGAGCCATAAGAAACTCAGTGTAGAGTTTAACTTCACTACATTTTCTCCCAAAACACAGTGTGATGTATTAAGGTATTTTATATGCAACTGTGGGGGCAGGTATGCAAGTTTTTAAAATAAATCAGATACGGAGCTGCATTACATAGGTCTTCATCAGAGTAAAAATATAGTAGATAGGTAGCACAGTCTTATCAATTCATGCTATTAAAGTTTTTTAACCAATCCTACCAAACACCCTTGAACGAAGCCAGTAAGTATAAGCCTGAAATAGAAAAAGTACTTGCCACACAGGAAGGTATTGCCTACCTGTGTGTTACATTTATTTTATTTTTCCCTTCTAAATGAAGCTGTGCTAATGTGCTTTACAGAGTATTTTAAATCTAACCCGGTAATTTACTTACATAGATGGGGGTAAGTTTTACAATTAATAAATAAGAAGACTACTGGCTTTTTATATGTGCCTATAGTATTTTAGTAGAAATATGTATGAGCAGGAACATTTTTATTACTATTAAGGCTGCTTCAAGAGGTTTGGGTTTTGTTTTGGTTTGTTTTTTTGGATGGGGTGGGGAAGAACATGTTGTCTAGAGAGTTAATACTAATGCCCTGTAAAACAGTCCAGGTGCATGAAATATATGTGACAAGATAAGAGAAAAAAGTGATCTTGAGCCTAGTTTAGGCCTTCATAATTGACTATTTCTCATATTAGATCTATGTAGCTAAAATAGGCACTTAGAAATACTACGTGGTAGGGGTGCCTTGATGGCTCAGTCAGTAGAGCAGGTGACTCCTGATATCAGAGCTGGGAGTTCAAGCCCCACATTGGGTGGGGCTTTTTTCTCTTGAAAAAAGAAATAATTCATGGTATAAGCCCAGGTCTGCCCTTTTTTGTTAGTATTTGAGGTTAATAAGTTGAAAGGCAACTGTATGGGTTTAAATCCTAGTTCCACCACTATATAAAATATTGTATCTTAGTTTCTCTGTGAGGATAATCATAGTACCTACATCATAGTATTGTTAATGAATTACAAATAAAAATGTTTAGTGTACTTAATAAATGGTATATGGTGTGAGAGCTATTGTCATCAAAAACTGAAAACCTGTTGAAAGTAAGTGATAAGTGAATTATAAAAATACTATTACGGTTTTTGTTTTTTCTTTTTAGGAAGTTATAGAACTAACCAAAGACCTTCTGTCAACTCAACCTTCTGAAACTCTTACAAGTTCAGACAGTTTTGCTTCTACTCAGCCCACTCATTCATGGAAAGTAGGAGACAAGTGTATGGCAATCTGGAGTGAAGATGGACAGTAAGTGTAGAAAAAAACTCTAACTATAACATGAAATAATAAAACACAATGGTAAGAAGTTTTTATTCAGTTTGAACTACCCTGTTTTAATCTTCTATGTAGCCAATATGATTTGTAGAGCCAATTTGATTCTTGGATGGTTACCACTAATACAGTTTAGTTTTTAGCTTTAGATTACATTTTGGGGCAGTTGAAGGGCTTGGATCCTAGATGAGAGAAAAATCAAAGCAGAGGAAGATGAATGGATAGCTTAAATAATCTTAATTTTTCCCTCAAATTGAAAATTTAGGGAATGGTTGGCTATCTTAGACTTAGGTGAAACATACACACTTAAATTATTCATATAAAAATAACTTTTCTCAAAGAGACCAACTAAAGCACATTTAAAAGACCTATAAGGACTTTCTTGACAATATTTTGATTAAGATCCCTTTTTTTCATAGTAGATGGCTAATTCCAACCACTTTTATTTTACTAAAGAGCCAGCTGATGACAGACGTTCCGTTTAAGACACAATAATAGTTGAAGCACTACAGTGTAAGTCTTATAGACTGAGTACTAAACCTTTACTCACCTGCTTACAGTCATGATATCTTTACAGGTGTTACGAAGCGGAGATCGAGGAGATAGATGAAGAAAACGGCACTGCTGCAATCACCTTTGCTGGCTACGGCAATGCTGAAGTGACCCCACTGTTGAACCTCAAGCCTGTAGAAGAAGGAAGGAAGGCAAAGGAGGACAGTGGCAACAAACCCATGTCAAAGTAAGTGCTTTTGACTTTAGCAGTTTAAGTATAGTCTTCCCCACGTTGGTAGTTGAGGTAGAATCCATGAAGGCTAGGTTAAGGTAAAAAGGTTATAATACTCTTTACTATTATTTTGAAGATTAGCAATATAGGGTCAACTTTGTCTGTCTGTGTATGCCTAGGGCCACTTAGGCATATGGTGTATTTATTAAGAGGATACTATGTACCTCTTATTAAGCCAGGTGTTGGGTGTCTACCACAGTGAAGACCCCAGCTTGTGCTTGTCCTGATTCAGTTTATAGGCTAGAGAACAAAACATAAAATTAAACTTTCATAATTAAGTATAGAAGTTATGAAGGGAGAACATAATGGGTACTGTAAGGGAGCAAAGAAAAGATACCTAAACTGCACTTCAGTCATTAGAGTAAATGTCTGAGAAAATGACATCTAAACTGAAATTTGGGGGCGTGTGGGTGGCTCAGTTGGTGAAGCAGCTGCCTTCAGCTCAGGTCATAATCTCAGGGTCCTGGGATTGAACCCTGCCTAGATCTCTCTGCTCAGGGAGAAGCCTGCTTCTCCCTCTGCCACTCCCCCTGCTGGTGTGTGTGTATGTGTCCGTGTGTGCATGTGTGCGCTCTTTATATATATATCAAATCTTAAAAAAAAAAAGACAAACTTTTTTTTAATGGAGATTTGAAAAGGAGTTAGGTAATGAATGAACTTAAAGGTATGACCTTGGGCAAACTGCTTAACTTCTTATTTGTAAAACAGGGTTGATAGTATTTACATTGTAGGGTTATAAGGATTAAATGTTAGCATTTATAAAGCATGTAGCACAGATCTTGACATGGAATAAGAGTTCAGTAAATGTTTTTAAAAAAACTTTTTCAGGGGTGCCTGGGTGGCTCAGTCGGTTAAGCATCAGCCTTCAGCTTAGGTCATGATCCCAGGGTCCTGGGATCAAGCCCCACATCGGGCTCCCTGCTCAGAGGGGAGTCTGCTTCTCTCTCTCCCCCTGCTTGTGCTCTTTGTCTCTCTGTCAAATAAATCTTTAAAAAAAAAAACTTTTCAGAACACTTTTAAAAAAGAAAACAAGATTAGAAGATGGAGGTAACAGAAACAAATTCCTGTGGTAACAGTTGGGGCTTAAAAGTGGGTGGTTTGACAGGAGAGGAGGTTAGAGAAGTCAAGGCCAGATTATGAGGAGCTTGACAGCCACTGATGAATTTCAAATAGAGGAGATATCATGTGATCATAGTTGAGCTTTCAGATAATCACTGACAGCAGAGGGAAGGCAGCTACTGATATGATCCAGGTGTGAGGTAATGTGGCCTGAACCCAGGGAGCAGCGGTAGGAGGAGAGAAGTGTATGGTTTGAATGGTATTTAAGAGGTAGAATTAACAATATTATGGTTATCTTACACATATTCACCCCAATTTTCTCTTTTTCAGATTTGTCACAAGTTTTTAAAACTTACGTTCCTACTTAAATATATTTGAGCTTGGAAAAATTATACCACCTGAGTATCCTAATGAGAATATCAGATTGTAGAACATTGTAACATCTCTATTTTTTTTAGTCTTTGACATTGGTGCAAAAAAAACCACAATTAGCTTCATAGTGGTGATTATATGATACGGAGGCATCTAGATCATATTGCCTCTTTTTTAAAGACCTCTTCATCCTTTTGGTGAGAAAGTCAGTATGTAAATTACTGAAAGTCAGCAGAAATTATTGAGAGAGCTTTAGGCTCTGATCCTGTATAGAGGAGTGTTTTTGAAAAACCCCAGTTTTTGTTTTTAAGAATTTTAAGTTGTGATTTCCCTTTATTCTCCTGTGCTTCTCCTGTCGAGGTGAAATAGAAATAAATTTTTTTTTAATTTTTAAAGATTTTACTTGAGAGAGAAGAGAGGGAGAAGCAGACTCCCTGCTGAGCAAGGAGCCCAATGCAGGACTCCATCAGTCCTGGGATCATGACCTGAGCCAAAGGCAGACGCATAACCGACTGAGCCACCTAGGCACCTCGGCATCTCTTTTCTAAGCGCAGCATATTAAACTTGCTAACTGTCCATTTAGAAATGGATAAAGGTTTAGACAGCTATTAATGTTAAAATTCATTTCTAAATGTACTTGACAAAAGCAGTGTAAACATCAAAAACTCATAGTTTAAATATTTTATTTGAGGGGATGCCTGGGTGGTTCAGTCAGTTGAGCATCCGACTCTTGATTTTGGCTCAGGTCATGATCCTTGGGGTCCTGGGATCAAATCCCAAGTCAGGCTCCGCACACTCAGCGCAGTCTGCTTCTCTCTCTCCCTTAGCTCCTCCCCGCAGCTTGCACATGCTCACTTGCTTTCTGTAAAGTAAATAAATAAAATATTTAAAAAATGTATTTGAGTAGGTAGTAGATAACAGATATGGTTTGAAAGCTTCCAGGGATACTGTGTATTTCAAATAACATTTCTTAGTAGTACTGGGTGATTAGTGGTGGTGGTGTTAGTGCTTCTGTCATGTAATGTGTAAGTTTATTATGGATTTTTTTGTTTTGTTTTTTGTACTGCTAAATATCTCTAAGGAAATTATCTGTTAAATCTTAAGAGTTGACATTAACTGTTATATCCACACAGAAAAGAAATGATTGCCCAGCAACGTGAATATAAAAAGAAGAAAGCTTTGAAAAAAGCACAGAGAATAAAAGAACTTGAGCAGGAAAGAGAGGACCAGAAGGTTAAATGGCAACAGTTCAACAACAGAGCCTATTCTAAAAACAAAAAAGGCCAGGTTAGTATATCCTTTCATCGTACTTCATAAATTTGAAAAGTGTAATTGTCATTAAAATAACTTTAAAATGAAAAAGGAGATACATAGGTTTAAAAAAAATACATAACTGGATCTTGAATTCAAAATCCTCTTTAATCTTCTGTTTGGCTTATTGCACAGTATCTCCATTAGCCACTGTCTCTCTGCAGTAGAAACACTATGAATGAGAGAGTTTATATCAGAAATTACAGAAGATCTAGATTGTTTCCCTTCTATAAATGAAAGTTTGAGAAACTGTTTGCTATCTTACATACCACTTAGAGGGAGTATGATGAACCCTACCTGCTGTGTTAATGTGCTTATATGCTGGGCATCACTGGTAGATTTTATTTAAAAGAGCACTCCAG
Source organism: Meles meles (assembly GCF_922984935.1). Taxonomy (NCBI): domain Eukaryota; kingdom Metazoa; phylum Chordata; class Mammalia; order Carnivora; family Mustelidae; genus Meles; species Meles meles. Next base: position 68,241,644 of record NC_060078.1, on the reverse strand, counting down.
TTCCCTTTATGTGTACTGTACTTCTTAAGTGTATTTTGGAAATGTTCCCCCCCCTCCAAATTAATCAAAATGGTTCTGTTTCATTTCCACTAGGTAAAAAGGAGTATTTTTGCTTCACCTGAGAGTGTAACCGGAAAAGTTGGAGTAGGAACTTGTGGAATTGCTGATAAACCTATGACACAATATCAAGATACCTCTAAATACAACGTCAGGCATTTGATGCCTCAATAATCAGAAAAACTGTTGGATTTCATCTCTGCAGGGCTTTACATTTACCTTTTTATCCTTATATTTTTCTAAAGGTAAATTATTTGTTAGATGAGTAAGGAAGATACCATTGTCGTCCTTGTTTGACTTCAATAGAATGAAACTTGAAGAAATTGCATTTGATAACTGCTATTCATTAACTTTTCGTTACTACTACCAGTTTCCTCCAAGTTTGTTGAATAAAGCAACTTTTCTAGATAGATGCTGCATAAATACGGCACTTAGATGAATTGTTGATTTTCCAAATATCAGGCCCTTACTTAATGGATGGTGTGTACTTTTTGTAAAGTCCTAACTTGGAATTTTCAGATGCTTTGAACTTGCCACATACTGTAGTAATTCACTGGAACAGCAAGGCAAAATACCAACCTAAAGAGATCTTTTTTTTTCCTTCAACTTGAACCTAGCTGTTGCTAATGAAGCCTAAAAATAGGTTAATTTGATTAAAATGTCAAACTTTGTTTTGAGGTTTTTTCTTCAATAATTTGTTTCCTAAGCTTATTAGGCTATCTCTAAAATTGATCCAGCTCTTAAAATTTTTTCATTGAGTTTTAATTTCATGTAAGAACCATGTTTAGGACCAGCTTCCTTTTCTAAGATTTTTTGTTTTCTGTTTTTGGTTTTGGTTTCTTTTTTCTTTTTTCTTTTTTTTTTTTTTAATGTTTGTGCTTTTCCTGTGTTGATCTTTCCCTTTTGGTAGTGGTACCATTTTTTTGGATGTGTAATGTTTATATAAGAAAACAAAAAGCTGATGTATAGCCCTGTATACAGTGTAGATACTATTTTTGTAAAAAAAAAAAAAAACCCACCCAAGGCTAAATTAATGAACAAGAGTACTGAATGTTTCATCATTAAAAATTTACTGTATTTCTTGTGCATTAATCTCACCAGAATTTCCCTGTATATTATGTTCATGTAGAGGAGTTTGTAATTTTTGTTAACTAGATCAAGTTGTCAGCATTTGTTGGTATAAGTGAACATCACGGTATCCTGAGTTGAGTTTAAGCCAAATATATGCATAGTAAAGTGTCTTCCTGTTAATGGAAGATGGTGATTTTTAGGGTATGTGTTAATTTCAGTTTTTGTATGTTTAACTTTTATTAAATAAAGTGTTTTTTAAAATCTCCAGGGTGCGTTACCAGAAGGGTGGTGAAGTCCTAGCTGGCAGCATTGATATAGTGATTAAGCTTCAGTATTCTTGCTTGCATTCATCATTTCCACAGGCAAGAGTATTGAGTATGTGACAAAGATTTCAGTAAATCCTTGTGTACTTCCATTAGACATGACAAATTGGATCCTAAAGGACAAACTATTTTTATCTTAAGGGCTTGTACTGTGTATAGAGGTGTTTGTACATTTTTAGTTAAAGGAGAAAATAAAAATTTTAAGACTTTAATATTTTGGCAAATTGAAACTTAGGGAGTACAGTGTTGAGAAGTAGAATTCTTTATCTTGTTCCTTCACCTCCCTCCCAACCCAAGAGGATCAGTTTTCCTTCCTGTAATTTATGGCCACAAGGTAGAGCATGTAACCCAGAATGAAAGGTGAAGTCTTTTTTTAAATACAAGGCACAAATTAGAGCAGTAGAGGGCTACTTAGCTTGAAGAACTCCTAAAAATATACTGTTCTTGTTACCAGTGTAACAAATCTCCTAATAATGGTATCTTTGAAGGATTGCCAGGGATCCCTTTAAATTCAAAAGCACTTGGAAAGAAATTTGGTACAACGTTTGACTACACAGAATGGGTTTTGGTGAGATCACCTTGGTATATTTGTTGGTATAGTAATTTACCTGTTATTTGTATAGGCAAGACTCTTGTGTTGAGACTTACATCTCCTTTGACCCAAGGGCCTTCCTTTCTGCACATTAGTTTTCCTGGAGGGGCTTTGTAGGAGAGAGAAAAGGAATAATGACCATACTATATAAAACATTAAAAAAAAAAAAAAAAAGTATAGCATGAGATCCCTAGTCTCTGTGTCAAAAATGTAGATGTAGCCCTTTGAAAAGTGCTAGTGTCAAGATAATGATCATGCTTCTGGACTAAACTAAAAGGATCCCTAAGGGGATGGAGCACCTATCTCCAAGTGTGATGCTTTCATGAGAAGCATGATACCAGTGATATTTTACAAGGGAAGGTGGCTAAGTTCAATACTTTAAAACCAAATATGACACATTGTGATATATAGAACACTCTGTTACAAAATTTAATGTAGTTTCCCCATCAAAAAGGGAGTCTTGAAACTCGGAATGAGTTCCTGACATGAGTCATATACAGCCCCCAAGTAGCTGTGGTTGCATGGATCTTCTCAAAACTTGACATTTGACTTTGTTATTGATCATTTCAAGAAAGAACAGGCCTCATACACCCCCCCCATAATAAATTTTAGTACTAATAAATTTAGTATCATAGACTACAAATGCTTTTTTAATTAACATGTAGAAAGACCATATTGGAAGAGCAAGGACTCTGGAGCCAGACTGCTGTTAGAATCCTGGCCCCTCACTTTCACCTGTGTGCCTAACTCTTCTTTGTCTTAGCTTTCTTAGCTGTAGAATAAAAATACCAGTTTCATTAGGTTGTAAAGATGAGTGAGTGAATTAGTAAATGCTTATTAGAATACCTGAAATAGTAAACACGGTAGAAGTGTTTGCTATTTACTGTGCAAGTGGTAATGGTGACTGTTGTTTTTCCTTAACCTTAACAATGACAATTCACATCATAATGGATAACGTCCATTGCTTATAATCTGAAGCCCATAATTATAAATGTATTACTGAACTGCTGTCAAATTACCAAAGTGATTAAATTCAGTATGTTAGTAGAAGTTTAAATTTTTGTATTAGACTATTTTAGGGCATGTCTCTGATGGGAAAGGAGTACAGGTTATAATAAAGTTACCCTAATACTTGCTTAAAATTAAAAGAGGGATTCCTGGATCTGGGTCCTATTCCAGGCCAAAGTATTATCTGTTTTTGACAAACACCGGAGGTGATTCTGATGTGCATCCCCTGGCCTAGAACCATGTTTTAGGTTAAATACAAAAACAGTTTGACTTTTTAAATGAAGGAAAAATTACTAACGGGCAATTTCCTTAGTCCAGTTATTAAAATGAGGCATCAGACCAAAATGAAATACATCTGTTTATCGTAACTCATTAGTATGCTTTGTCACAGTATATGTGCATGTGGGTATGTTTCCATTACAATGCAGTTTTAATGCTGAGTGTATCTGCCTTTCAAATAGCAAGGGAAGAGGCACCTGGGTAGCTCAGTGAGTTAAGTGTTCAACTTTTGATTTTGGCTCAGGTCATGGTCTCAGGGTTGTGAGACGAGTCCTGTGTGGGGCTTCACACTCAGCTTGAGTCTGCTTGAGAGTCTCTTTCCCTCTCCCTCTGGCCCTCCCCTCTTCCTCCCACTGCTGTGCATGTGCTAACTCTCTCAAATGATTTAAAAAAAAAAAAAATAGAGAAAACCATCTGGTGACAAATGAAAATCATAGTTTTATAAGTTGTATCTCTAGGTTGTAATTATAAAAGGTGAAAAAATGTCATTTGTGCAAATTTAGCCAAAAAATATTTTTGGAGCTTTGGTTTGGCTTTTTGCCTCAACCTGGACATTAACTGAAGACGAAATAAGAAAAAAAAAAATCTTAAAACCAGTAAGGTTTTGTACTTGTTAAAATCTTTACAGTTCAATAAACATCTGCTGGATTGTATTATTTATATTATACTATGAAACAATCAGTATAAATGGTAATTTACCTATTCAACAGTAAATGTCAACATTCTTTGTAGCTAGGGCTTTTGAGTTGCAAGTTAAACTGAATTTTTACTACAGTGGAGAGAGGAAGAACATAGCAGGCAATAGAACAGGGAATACCATAATTTAAACAAACAAAACACAAGTAATTGAAACCTCTTATACTATGATTTTTATGTATAGATAAGTTTTTAAATACCTTAAAAGGTGCAGAGACTAATATTGGCATTCTAAGAATTTGTCCTGGCCCAGCCAATAGAAAGTTAAAAAAAAATATGTAAGACGAAGCTGTTAGAGTTCTGTGAGGTTCTTCGATTGCCTTTTCTGCCTTCCAGCTTATGTATATATAAAGATGGTTCTTTTGTGGCCTTGACTGGGGTAAAGCAGATCTGAGCATACTAGGGTTTGTGGTAGTTGACAGCTGAACTAGCCAAAATTACCAATTTTAGTTGCCAGGAAATAAAAACTGACAACTTACTTAACACCTGGCACTTCACCAATTCACTTTTATGAAACGAGCACAGACTTAAGTTACTGAAATTATTAAAATTGTAATTTGTTTTCCCAGTTACTTTCTAAAGATCGCAGCTAAAGAAGCCATAGTTCCATGCATTAAGAGAAAGGTTGCTTTTTGTTTGAAGAGCTACTTTCTCAACTTGAGGCCCAAAGTCATGTTTATTATTTTGCTGGCTTCTGATTTGCCTTTCTTGGTGAAAACTGATGGGCTTTTGTTTTTTCCCCTTTCAAGCCCTGTACTCAGCTTTAGCAAGATGCAGTGCATTTCTGACCAGAGAAAGAATTCAGGCTTGGAGGACACTTGACTCTATATCCTGGGAAAACCAGAGTTGAAGCCTGAGACCTGCAGCTAGGCTAGTATTTAATAGATGGTAATTGTCCAATTGTTCATTGCTCAGAAGTATGCAGGAAGGAGTAAGTACCCTTTGGTTCTTTTGCCAGGTTTTTCTCTCCAAACGCACTGTCAGGTTTAGTTGACATACCTTTCAGAGTGTGATAAAGCTGCTAGTTTAGAACCAACTGCTTCTTAAATTTGTACTTTTAATATGCACTTTAGAGACACCTTATGGCTTTTATGTTTCTATAATGCTGTTTGGTGCCCTGGTGCGAAAATCCGAAATAAATATCCCAGTTAGTGCCCTACCAATAAAGACTTCAAGCATTCCTCTCTAACAAAGAGCTAAGGGTTTGAGGAAAAGGAAAAAATTTCAAAATTATATGAAGTTAGCTGGCAGTACTTTAAAAGAGCTTCGTCTAAGCCATTTCCCCTAATAATTTATGATGGTATAGAAAGGTAAAACAGAAGCAAGAAGTGAGGTTGTCAGCCAGTACCTGTATCGAACTAGGCTTATTTGGAAGAGTCAGATGTATTCCACAAGAAAACCAGTTTCCTCTTAGATCCAGTACATGGGCCAAGATTTTTTTCCTGGCAAGGCCAGCACTAAATATTAACTAGGGCATTATGCAGTGGTTACTACTGGTGTTTGTAACAGATTGAAGCTCGGGTTAGTCTTTTTTTTTAGAAAGATCCAGGTAATCACTAAAACCGCTGATACATCAATCTTACAAAGTCTTTATTTAAAAAATTCTATAGGACATCAAAAGTGACTTACAAAGTATAACCTGTCACGGAATTCTGTGAAAGTGAACATTTTATTTATTAAAATTGTCTCTTTCTGCAAGACCCAGAGTCAGAATAACTAAAATTCAAGAATAAGGATGAAGAAATTAGAAGGTTGCATTCATCAGAGAAAGGAGAAGTACAAACCTCTTATTTTTCTTTTGGTGCTACAAACTCCTAGGTTGAATATGTGTGGGGATTTACATATATAAGTTTTAATCCTTACAACCTTTCAAAATAGAGGTAGTATTTGTAACAACTTTTCAGGAGGAAATAGGCTCCATGAAGAAATTAAATTGCCCAGAGTCCATAGCAAATAGAACCAGTATTTAAATGTGACCCCAAAAAACCTGTTCTTCCCAGATTATGCTGCTGTTCGTAGGGAGTATGGAATTTTTGAGATGTAAGGCTAATAAAAAAAAAGGGGGAAAAGGCAGCTCCTGCTTCTTCAAGTGGAAGAAAACAAATTTACCAAAGAACCTTCTCCAAGAAGTTAAACGATTTTTTTCGTGAGAAATGACCCAGGAGGCAGTGTGGCCTTAGGAAATTTTGCCTCAATAATCCTGCCTTTTAAAATCCCTTCATAATGCTAAAAGCTACCATCGTGGGGACTAGAAAAGTCATTTCTACCAGAGTTCTCATACCTATTCTAACCAGAAACTACGGTCTGACTTCATCAGACTCTTCTTTGGTAATATACGCTGAAATAGAGCTTACCTCTATCAATATCTTACTCAGGCATTTTACATAAAGGGTACCTTAACTCAGGTTAGTGGGTGGGGACTAAACGGAAACTTCCAGACTTATTTTCAATTTAATTTAAATGGATAGTTGTAGCCAAAGGGATGCCCTAAAAAGTCCTTAAGAACAGATAATAACAAATGGCTTTGTTTCCTACCTGAAGCAGTTAAGATTAGGTAAGTTAAACCATCTGCAGTTAGGTTACGTGGAGTTACCAGTCAAGAAGGCACCTGTTTAAATTACAGAACAGGAATGGCAATGATTCAAATTGCCATTAATTCTGGACTACTGAAGTCGTATCAACTTAAACATGTAGGAGATCGTTGCTTCTCAAGGTGTAGATGCTCATTCTTATTTTTTCCTTCATAGAGAAGGGTGGTACAAAAAGCACTCGGGTATTCTTCATTCACAATTTTTATTTCTTGCAATTAACTTTTATATCTTCAAAGTCGATTTGTCTTTTAAAAAATTAATACTTCTTACTCATCATACAATCCACTCCCCTCCCACAAGGTAAACAAACCCAGGGAAAGAGTAATTTAGAGGGCAGTTGAAATAGTTATATAGACTTGTGACAAAGGCTTTCCAGACCACCAACCTGTACATATACAACAAAGTGGCAGCACCTCAAGTTCTCCTGAATGAAGTCCGAACCTCCAGCCCTAGGCAAGTGGTGCCAGTGGGTGCCATGAGACCAACAAAACGGAAGCTTGGTCATTGGCTTCCATTTACTTTCATGGTAGTTAGCATGAGTCTTTAAACTGTCTCCCTTGGGAAAGTCAAAAGTAAGCAAATACACAGAGCAACATTGTGACCCAGCCAGGAGTAATTATAAGTGAAACCAAAAATAATTGACCTGGGCCAGAGAAATGACTTTATCATGTTTTTCATTAAGTCCCCAGCACCGGAAGTCGCAAGTTCTAATAATGGGCTTCTAAAGGCATGCAGTTTGTCACATCTACTTCCAAGGATTTCTTCCACTCAAACAGCACAATCCAGGGTAAAAATGTTTTCGGAGGCACAGGAAGAGCACAGACAAGTATATGCTGAGGCCTGTGTGTGACCAGGATGGCGCACTTCATACACAGAAGCAGTGAAAGCTGTCAAAGTGCTACTTACAAAGGATAGTCTAACATTACACACAACTCAACTGCACTGCTACATATGGTGGTCTTTATTTTCTTTTTCCTTGCCCAGCCCTGTCTAAACAAAATAAAACTACAGGACTGAAATTAACAACCCATTAAAATCAGCAATAAGTTACGAAAATCATAAAGCTTTTTTTTTTTTTAAGTAATTAAGGGTAGTTAAATTATTCAAAGTATACAAAGTCCAAAGAGCCAGGGGTAAGGGGGCCCAAGAAGGCTTCCTGGGGTAAAGGAGAAGGTGGGGTGGGGTGGGATGAACACCTTGGATTTGGAAAGACAAAGGTAACACATGACATCAAAGTGCAGGCTAGAAAAGAAATTTCACTTAAAACGTTTCTGAAAGTATTGGTAAGAGCAACAACAGCACCTGCACGGTGGACTGTGAGGAGGGAGAGAGACCGCCGGTAGGAAAATGAAAGCAAATCTTTACCATGAAACGAGACAAGTGCCGAACTCAACTATGTTAAGTATGATAGCGTGTCTACGATAGATATCAGATGGTTAAAAGCTGATAAAAGGTAATGATTCTAAAAGAAAATAAAAACAGCATTGACCTTTTTTCTACCTAGCCCAGACCTCATTCATTTTGTGCACTATAAAGAGTGAGGTGTGAGGTGTTTTAAAATTATCAAATGCTGCATCAAAATAGATGATTTTTTTTCCCATGTGTTTTTCCACTATAAAAGACATCTATGTTCTTTATGGACAAGCTTTAAAAAGATGTCATTTTGGTTTTCAACACATACAAACAGTTATCAAAATCTGAAATAAAAATGCTGCCGTGGCTCAGACCTTGGCCTGCTAATCTGCGTCTCAATTCTTCTGGCCCACGCAGACACAGAGGCATGGAGAGCTTTTTCCTTCTGGCCCCTCAATCCGAATTCATAGGCCCTGTGTGGTAGAGGCTGTCATACTGCCCCCATGCTGCCCAAGGGCCTAAGGGCGGCTGACTGTCGAGCTGGCGGTTGGGTGCCCTACTGATAACAATGCAGGATAAGGTTAGCTTGCTTAGCATGGAATCCAACAGAAAGCTGAGCTGCATGATGATCCCTTTCAAAAGGCTTCATGGGAGTCTCTCCTTTTGCAGAGCATGAAATGAGCTTGTTTTTTGTTTTTTGTTTTTTTTTTTTCAAGAATTGATCATCCACAGGCTTCATGATAAGCTGTCCCAGGCTGAGTTTTAATAGCTCTTTAGCTATCCAAGTTAATGCCTGATTATCTTGTCTTCTCATTACTATAGGTTTGATTTTGTTTTTAGGACCATAAAACTCAGGAAGGGTTCATAACCCCATCCTTAAATGCGTCTACTCATTGTATTATGAGCAAACTACAGAAGAAAAAGAGGACAATCTCCAATGTCCTTCTTCAAATAAACTAAATCAAGAAAATTTCACCAAGTTTTCTGCTGCCATTAGAAACTGAGATTTTCAAATATGAATATTATGAGTATTTGTTCTGCTGGGGAGGCTCTGCCCCACTTTTTGCTACGTATTTGCTTAAATAGAGGTCTTCTGACCCTTTTGTTCAAGTATAGTTTTGTTTCGTTTTAAAGAGGAGACTGCATCATGAACCCAATTTAAGAGACTGTTTGGATTGATTGGCCCAGTGAGTATTTTGCCCTGCACTGTTACGTCATGCTGCTTCTAGGAAGTGAACGAAAGTTTGACGCTGGAACTGGAGTAACCCTCGTCACTCCCAATGCTCTGCAGGCTGCTGCGGTCATCAATGTCACTGATGCTGGTGGTACTGATACTGTCCGCTTCTCCATGGGAGAACTCTGTGCTTTCAACATCCACTTCAATCTCCTCTGCCAAAGAGAGAAAAAGAAGAACGTTAGTAATCCGGACTTTCAAAAACGAATGAGAAAAGGGCATAAGAAAAAGTGATTATGTTTTGGTAGTGTAAAATAATTATACAAGCTTATTTTCCGTGATCTCTGGAGAACAGAAGTTCCTAAAGGTGAAGAGAGACAGGGATACATTTTGTACAGGGGAATGTCTGGTAACCAGCGGTGGTCTCAATCAGCAAGTTTACTAAAGCCTTTGACGCCAGTCGGTCTGGACCTCCCACCAAAAGAACTCAGCCGATTTGGGAATTAGTGCTTAATATTAAAAAATCCCAACCCCAAGTGGTTTAACTACATGTGTTTTGCATTAAACTAGAAACTAATTCTCAGTGTTGTTTATTAATCAGAGTTGCCTGAAAGAGGGAAAAAAGCATTTGTTTAGTATAGGTGAACTAGAAAATTTATCCATTTATTCTTGCCTTTGGCAGTCTCATTCTACAGACAGTTCTACAGACTTGTAGGATTCATCACAAAGACCTCTGACTACTCAGTAACCAAACTAAGCCAGTCATTTAGAGTGAACTCTGAGGGATTTATATTCAATTCCATTTAATTTTCTTGAATGAAATATAGCTTGAAATGAGGGTTTAAGCCTGAAAAGTCTCTGGATTATAGTGACATCTATAGCAAAGATAATAGCAAAGGCATTTCAGTGATGGTATTTAACTTTACTTCAAAATCAAACATGAGTTTTTTTAATCCCTAAATACATATAAGACTGGCTATCAACAGTTTGTTAAATACTCCATATGCAATCACCAGTACTACATAAAATACAGTATACATTTTAAAAAACAAAAGGCAAGTTGAAAAACAGTTCTCTCCCATAACAGCCAGAATGAACTCAAGATTCTTCAATTCTTTTAAGCTCAAAGTCTGATGTTTCATATCTGGCACTGACTCTAAGGGTTCACACTGATCTCAACTGCTTTAGAAAAGTGAATTCTTGCTGAGCCCAAGAAGACAGAGTAAGTTATTTCAAAGAGTATTATTTTCAAAAGGGCTTGTTGCTTCAAAAAGTTTTAGAAATCTGTTTCTAAAATGCAGGCATCCGTCCAAACAAGCTGTCCAAACAATCCTATGAATTCATAACTATTTGTTTTACATCCATAATGCTTCACAGGCTACTTGGTCTTTCCCGGTATCACAGAATACTTATCCAACCTACAATTAGAAAATAGAATCAAAACACCCTATCCAACAGAGCTTGTTGTACTCAATCATCACAAAGTAAAATGAGAGACTGCTCTAGTCAAATGGACTGGAGATCGCACTAAAAGTCCCCTGTAATACTGGGAAAGAGAGCTTCTAGATAAGAACAGGAAAAGAGGTTCTAGCTATAATGAGGAAGACACACTCTTTCTCAAATTTGGAGATGGGATGGGTACAAGGAGGAGTTAACAGCAGGAAGAGCAGCTAAAACCTGTAGACCTAACAAAGTCAGACAGCTACTAACCAGTAGAAGAAAGACTAGGGTCAAGGTCTGCCTCTTAATTTGGGGTCATTCCTGCTACAACTGTCAGACATAGATGTAGCATGTCCCCAAGGTTCCTGCTGCTGCCTCTGATAAACTTTTGTTCTCTGAAATTGAGTGCCACGTAAAAACAAACTTACACAGCAAAACAACAACAAACCCAAGGACTCCTAGAGTTGTGTTAAAAGGGATCAAAGATCAACTTGAAATGCTTCTATGGAATATAAGAAGCTGGATGATGGGTACATGAGAATTCAATATTCTATTCTACTTTTGTGTATGTTTGAAAACTTCCATATAAAAAGTCAAAAGAAACTCTACAAACAATTCTTTGTTTTAGAATCCTCAAGATCTCATGAGCTCTATTTTCTCTAATAAAAAGCTTAAAATCATGAGAGTTCACCTCTGGGATCTTCTATTGTGTTGTGAGGCCTGATGTGGTAGGAGCTTGAGATGAACAGATCAGTAAAATTCAAACAAAATTGCTGGTTTGTTCTTGGTCTTTCATTCTGCCAAAGACAAACAGTCTGGGACAGATGGAAAGAGAAATGAAGGGTGTGGCCTTTAAAATACAGACATAAAAATTAACATGACCAGTTACAAAACATAACATCGTGTATCTTCCTAATACAATGAATTGAGAAGAGCACAACATCACTTCTGTGATATTTCTTCCCCCCCAAATGTAAAACCTCAACTTAATAATAAGAAATCCTCAGATACTTGAAAGACACTGTATAAAATAACTGGCCAGTATTCTTCAAAATGTCATGGTCATAGAGACTAAGGAATTACCGAATGCAATGTTGGATCCTGCATTGGATCCCAGGTCAGACGAAGGACATTAGTGAGAAAACTGGTGAAATATGAGTAATGTCTATTGATTAATAATATTACATGAATGTTAATTTTCTGGTTGCAAATAACTATTATGGCTACAAAAGATGTTAATAGTAGGGAAACCTGGGTGAAGAGTATATGAGAACTCTACAATTTTCTACAGAAGACACAACTTTTCTGTAAGTTTAAAATTGTTTCAAAGTAGAGGGGTGCGTGGGTGGCTCCATTGGTTATGCGTCTGCCTTCCGCTCAGGTCATGATCCCAGGGTCGTGGGATTGAGCCCCGCATCGGGCTCCCTGCTCAGTGGGGAGTCTGCTTCTCCTCCTCACAGCTCATGTTCTCTGTCACTATCTTTGTCTCTCTCAAATAAACAAATAAAATCTTTAAAAAAATTGTTTCAAAGTAGAAAGTTAAAAATACATACCTACATAATAAAGAAAAAAAAGTCCGACAGCTCATTCAGGCATTGCTAGACCACGTTGTGACTGCACAAAACCCAGAATGGTGCAGTAGAAGAGAAGAAAGCAAATACAGAGCTTTCCAAAGCACCCTGCCTAAATTTAGATACAGGGATGCTTAGTATTTCATTAGGGAAGAAGCAAACGGCCTACCTCGCTCTGAATCAGAACGATCTGAAGAAATAGTCGATCCAATGCTGTCCATTCGTATTCGTTCCATCTCCTGAGGACCCTGCAGCTGTTCCAATCGCCGCTTTAAAAATCTCTGTTCTCGTTCCAAGTTCTCTAGCTGGTGCTGGCTCTTCCTTTCAGCTTCTTCAAGTTTCTAAAATGACAAAATGATACTTGTGTACGGTCCAGTACAAACAGTAAAATCCATTCTTACCTAACATCTGAAAAGATTTCTTCTTTGGCAGAGAAGATATGAATATACAGGTATATACGTGTATGTATCTAAAAACATATATAAATACGTATTTTTAAACATCAAAAATAATTTTCTTCATTTTTCTTTTCTGTCTGTGCGTAATGAGTGCTACATTACGTAAGGGTATGGAATTCGCAAAGTCTGTGAAGTTATCTCCATGACAGAGAAACTTGCTCTGGGCTGTAGTTCAATGGAAAAATACTGGAGGACACAGCCAAACAACGTCACCTCCACCAGAGGGCACAATTGCCTTCCTTCTGCAGACCAGCAGAGTAATTATTTTCCTAGTATTCCCAGCTCCTCAGATGGCCATGCTGTCAAAACAATTTAGTTTAATCAGGTTATGTCGCTCCCATCAGATTAGCTGAAAAGTTTTCAGGAAGATTCCTCTTGAGGTCAGTTATTAAGGAGGGCACAGTGAGCTAGCTGACGTTTATGAACAGGAATCATTGCTTAGATGGAACAAGGGCTGAGACAATCATGTACAAATATGAAAGAAATTCTCACCTTGATGTGTGCTTTGGCTTTGTTAAGCAAACCAAGTGTTGTGTGCCTGGTACAGTCTGGTCCTAGTGGAATCAGAACTTTTAAGCGTTCTAAACACAGGCGCAGATGAGCTCGTCTACAAAAGACAACAAAAGTCAAATCAGCACAGTCTAAATATTGCACTAGAAACCTCCTAAAACCTATTTTGAGACAAATAATAATTCATAGATTACTTAGTCTATATCCATGTTACGCCCCGAATTCTTCAGTTTCAAAGTATGTGCAAGTACAGGCGTGCTTACTGGTTTTCAGGCTCTACCATGACGTCTGTACTCCGCAGACACAGTCACTTCAGATTACTATCCCCAGTGGTAATCTCTGTCAGAGATGATTTATTTTTAAGCCACCCCATAAACTGTCTCCAAGTGTACTAATGTGGAAGTAGGAAAGCATACCAGGGCAACTAATTGTATTTGATTTTGAATGCCTAGAACCACAGGCTACAGTAGAAGTTTTCAGCTGGAATAACCCCCGGGAGTATAAAATGCTCAGGAATTTCCATTTCTTCTCTCCCGTCTTTTACACACACCCACACACACCTCTCTCTACAACTGTAGCCATCCTACAGTGTTACCTCTTATTATGTGTTAGGTTGAACCACAGAAAAATTCTGATATATAAGTCTCACTTATAAAAATGGCAACTTCTTATGATTCTACACATTAGAAACAGCAAAATGGTATGGCCAGCTAGGACAGGCTTAGGCAAAATATATGGCTCTGTGGTCAATTTCAGCCACTGAAACAACAACCCATGAGACAGCCCCCTGCTTCCTAACATCTCAGTGCACCAGTTCATTAGTTTTAAATTTTTATTTCTCTCCCTCACCTCTCTCTTTCATTATCCCACCTCCAATTTTCTACACATTGGGAAAAAGGTAGGTAACAAAAAAAATTTTTTTTTAAAGATTTTTATTTGTTTATCTGAGAGAGAAGACGAGCAGGGGAAGGGACACAAGGAGAGGGAGAAGCAGTCTTTCTGCTGAGCAGGGAGTCCATTGCGGGGCTTGATCCCAGGACTCTGGGATCAGGACCTGAGCCAAAGGCAGATGCTTAACCAACTGAGCCACCCAGGTGCCCTGACAAAACTCTTTACAAAAATTATTCCATTCTTTAATACACCCATCCTATGGACAACCTAGGGAAATTTTCTACTGAAAATGCTAGCACAGAGTCTCATGGTTTTACCCTCCCTGTATCCTAAAGGTACTACGATCACCATGATGAGCATTCTGGGTACATAACTGTATACTAAAACAATGTGAGTCCATATCTTTGGTTCTTTGCTTCATAGGCATAACATAATTTAGCAATTAATAAATAGTATATCTGAAAAGAAAATCCACAAATGTGTTCACAGTTTATCCTTATTCCTTAAAGAGTTGTAACTGACCATTTAGCAACTGTCTCATTTGAACCAGGAACAAAACACATCATCCTCTCAGTGAGGGCCAAAATGATTTTATGAGTTCACCCACCAAACTATGCTTTCTTGGTCTTACTACACAAGAAATAATAAGTGAAATTCTCAAAAGCAATTTGAAAGAGGGGCAGGAGAAGACAATAAGCAACCAATTATGTCACTGACAAACAAGATAATGAAGAGCCGGGAGGCCAGAGTTTGGTAATGAACTGTCAAGATTCTTCCCGCACCCACTACCCCAGCTTTGGTCAAGGGTCCATTAGTATATCCATTCCAGGCCTCTTTACTGAGTTCAGTAGTTCATATCTAATAGTTGGTTCCAGGCTGAAGTCTGACATCTCTGATGTAGATAAAGGAATTTTTAAAATTTCCCTAAATTAAAGGTCTATCAATGGGTTCCCCTTAATGAGACTTAACAATTTTGAAGTCATTGTGCTGCCCTGCTGTGCTACCCCAAATCACAGAACCTTTAGTAAAATTCTCGTTTTTAACTGGAAAACCCCTTGAGTGAAGACTCACATGATCACTGAGTGCTTTTGCTGGGCAGACTAAAACAGTAACAAAAAAAAAACGAAACAAAAAATCCATAGTAAAAAGTGCCTTTAAACTCTTCATTAGAATTATTCTAGCATATATGCCTAATAACTGCACTCCTACAATATGACTGGAGGACGAAGAGAGAGACTGGTGGTCGTCTTGCTAAGAACTGGAGGCTCCCAAGGAGGCCCTGAATTCAGGCATCTAAAAAAGTTAATACAGCAACTAACCAGTAAAGTTAACAAGTACGTTGGCACAAAAATAACTTGTCAATTTTGTTTACTTAACCCCAGAAGTTCGGTGTATATACAGGAAATATCTTCTACACTGAGTTTAAGGAACTTCACAATGACCCCTTACTAGAGTTTTACGTCAAGGAAAAAATGGGTGCTTCAGTTTTCTGTTTTTTAGATCTAAATCATATTAAAATCTAGGTAGAAATCAACAAACATCATAAAATGTCTGTTTTTTTTCTCTTTCTTCTTATCATTGAGATATGTATTTACTACATGACTTTGTATATTCAGCAATATTCCACACACTTGCTTGAGTGGTGGAAGTAAAAAAAGAAATGTGAATTCTAGGAGTTTATAATTTAGACTACAGAATGAAATATATTGTTTGGTTTCATTTGGTTCATAATGAAATGAGTCACACGGAATTCAAGGGCAACAGAATCTGAATAAAAGAGGAGATTGTAACTGGAGAAAGCACACTTATAAGAGAAGTTGAAACTTAACTTTGGACTTGAAGGATACTGAATTTGTCTACGGAAAAGTAAGCCTTTTCCAGGCAATTAAAAGAGTACAGGACTCAAGTTCATATACTGAAATCAAGTTACTTTTTTCTTTCAGGGGAAAACGACGAAGCTGGAGTTCTGTAAGGAAGTATCAGCCAAGTTCAGTGGTCTGGTGGTCTGCAACAGCACTGACAAATCAGAATCTGCCCAAGCCATGGGAGTCAACGTTAGGACGGCTAGATGAACAGCAAGGCAGACTACCCTCTAAAATATTTTTTATTAGCCCCTATTAAACATTTCTTCAGTCAAGTAATTATAAATGTGCTCCAAGTTAGAGCTTAAGAAAACATGGCCTGAGTTATCATGTCTCACAAAGACCAGTGATGCCATTTTCCATGTTTTATAAACATAATCTTTTAAAATAGGTAAGAGTATGAAGAATGGATGGTAAATGATGTCCTTTGCTCTCCTGTGGGGAAAGGTCCCTGTGAGAGCCAAATGTCATTTCCTCCAGTTTTTATACTGGTAAGAGAATCAGGCATTTGGAGAAGAGAGTAACAAAAGGTTAATGGCAGTTGAAGGACAGAAACTGACCAAGTGGGAGCCACACTTTTCAAAACTGCCGTCCAAATATACTGTACACAGTTTTCCACATGCGCTTATGATGCCGGTTTTAGGTGAATTCACCCTTCCAAGAGCAATGTAATACCCTGTGACTGACTATAAACTGGGAAGTCTAACCAGAAAATTCATTCACCTTGACGTGTAACTTTTTTCGCCCCAGCAGATTACTGAAACACACTGTACAGCAGAATTCTTCCCTTACAATGGTGCTGTGCTGCTCTCCACCCTTTCCCCCATGGTCTCCCTGCTGGTGACCAGATTGCAAGCTTAACCACCAACGACCTAGAAAGGCATATCTTTTGATGCCATCTGGTCCTTTCTTTTCTTGCCTTCATTCTCATGTGACCGGTGGCTCAGGAGCCTCTTGTATGGGGTTGCCAAATCATGGACCGTAAGACACTGGAGGAAGAAAAGAGGACAAGAGGAAAACAAAACAAAACAAAACCAACAACCTTGGTTTGATTTGAAAATCCTTATGCAGGGCGCCTGGGTGGCTCAGTGGGTTAAGCCGCTGCCTTCGGCTCAGGTCATGATCTCAGTGGTCCTGGGATCGAGTCCCGCATCGGGCTCTCTGCTCAGCAGCGAGCCTGCTTCCCTCTCTCTCTCTCTGCCTGCCTCTCTGTCTACTTGTGATCTCTCTCTGTCAAATAAATAAATAAAATCTTTAAAAAAAAAAAAAAAAGAAAATCCTTATGCACTAAGAAAAAATTTGCAAGTAGCATAAGATGATATTTTTCAAATCTCCAAGGAGTGGAAGATCTGACACAGAGAAAAGAAGGATTCAGGAATGGTAGAGCCCTGCAGGTAAAGAAGTCTGGGGGCCAGGGGGGTGCCTGAGGGGCTTGGTTGAGCATCTGACTCTTGATTTTGGCTCAGGTCATAATCTCAGGGTTGTGAGACAGAGCCCCATGTTAGACTCTGCGCTCCGTGAGGAGTCTACTGGAGATTCTCTCTCTCCCTCTGCTCTCCCCCTGCTTACATCCACGCACATTCTCTAAAATAAGTAAATCTTTAAAATAAAATTTTAAAAAAGGAAGGTTGGGGAAAGTTAAGGCTGATGTTCTGAATGCTCCAATGAACACCAGACTAACAACCAATAGAAAAACCTGACATTGTAAAATTTATGGAACTAGCCTTGATGGAAAACAAGAAAAAAATTTAGCCCCCTGGTTAGCATTTATTTAATGTTTCACAGCACATGGAGGGCTTAATAAAAACTCTAAAATGTGGGGCACCTGGGTGGCTCAGTCATTAAGCGTCTGCCTTCTGCTCAGGTCATGATCCCAGGGTCCTGGGTTCGGGCCCCGCATCGGGCTCCCTGCTCAGCAGGACGCCTGCTTCGCCTTCTCCCATTCCCTCTGCTTGTGTTCCCTCTCTCGCTGTGTTTCTCTCTGTCTAATAAATAAAATCTTAAAAAAACAAAACAAAACAAAACTCTAAAATGTAAATCTTTCCTAATTTAGCATGATGGTTACACACTGCAGCAGGGTGCCCTGTGAGAAAACTGGAATCTCCTTGCTGAGAGGGAGGGGGCAAGAGAATGGAGATACCAAAGCACTTTTATTTTCAAAGACACTTTGAGGTCTGTTTTAAAATAGATTTAAAAGTGGGTTTTACCCAGGGGAAGAGGCAATTTCCAGTGACTAACCTTGTTGGAGAGAAGGTCCTATCGAACTAACCCACACCTTCAGAAAGGGCAAGCCCCTTGTGGGAAAAGGAACAATTAGAGTCTGTTTGGCTCTTATTTTGGTAGATTGGGATCATTTTTCCCTGAAGGAACCAACGCTGCTTTTGATTTCAAACCTTGTAAACTCTACTGCCAAACTGAAATATCACAGGACATGAGGGGAAATGATTTTGCTATAAAACGGCCCCTCCTAGTAGCTGTGATATTTTAAGGCATAGGTATATCAACCACAAGCAGCACATAGTGTTGAGGGAGGAGAGAGGAAAGAATTCCCTTTCAGAAGAAAATTGCAAGTACCATAGGATGATGTTTTTCAAGTCGTCTCTTAAAACTCTAATCCCTCTGTCCAACAACAATATGAAATTTAACACCTGCCCAGCCTCACAAAGCATCCATTGGCTGGTGCCCTCAGAGGCAACAGTCCTTCATTGCAACTTGCTTGTCTTTCATTCCTCCACTAAGGATTATCAAACTTTGCCAAGGAACTAAATCAAAATGGAAAACAAGTCAAATGATAGGGAAAGTACTTGTACTTTCCTCTCTGCTGAATGTTACGCAATGGACTGAGAGTCCTCCCTTGAGCCACGTTCTTCAAAGCTGCAGAGGCTTGTGGCCAGGTTTCCCAACTCCCTACACACCACTTCTGCACATGACAGCAATTAGCTGCTTGTCCTACACATTCTTATTTCAGTGTTTCTCTAATATTTAATGTGTTGAGAGTCTTCTGAAAATCTCTAAAGATACACAACTTCTTAAGAAAAGCGACGTTAAAAATGAATCCAAGTATCAGGTGCATGCATGCTACTCATGGATCTTATTTAGGAAAACAAATACTATTTTTCGCGGTCAAGCTTTTCGTGTTTGTGAAATAAGAAAACTCAGACAAGCTATTCCCGTAAAATAGCATGTGCTAAATACACGTTTCACTTACAACTTACATGCTGACTGCTTCACAAAAAATAAATGAGCTATTAACTGTCAGGTTATAACTTGGTAAATGATGGTAAAGTCATTTCCTTAGCATCGGAGCTGACCGTTGTGTCATGGGACTTGATGACAACAAAACAAAAACTCAGAACAGCGAGGACTCTCATTTTTCCCAAAAAAAAAAAAAAAAGCTGCTTTCATTAATATTCCTTGTAATTTAATTGGTATCTTGTAAAACGGCCAGATAGAAATATCAGCAGGCATTATAATGAAACTGCAAATTATATAAATTATATATACTATATAATATTATAATAATATAAATTATTCTATAGGCACATTGTCCACCTTAGCACTGAAGGGCTCGTCTATATATAATTAAATGAAATCAGTTAAAGTAAGCCTTTACTCACTTTACTCACTCTTGGAAGGAAATCACCCTGTCACCCCAATAAAATCTTAGGGTAGAAAGCCAGAGAATATTTACAGCCAGAAGGTTAAATATACAGTAGTACGGCTTCCAGAAATCATACTTTTCCTCAAAAATTTGGAAGAAAACACTATTTTATATGAAAATAAGCAGAAATAATGCAAAGTATACTTTAAAGGCAAAAAAAGACTTCAAATAAATCTTGCACAATTTTATACCACATCCAAGACCTCCCAGAATCTGTTCAAACTACTAGAGCAAATTACCTCGGACACTACAGAGCTTTAGAATTCAGAACATCATTTCTGAATCGTAACTGGGATTGTGTTTTTCAAAGGTTTAGTGAAGGAGGGAAAGTGGAGTCAGGGAGAAGAGATGGTGAGAGACGTGAGGACTCGATAAATCAACGACAAAAAATGATACATTCTTTCTCAAACTGCGCAGATTCCATGTAGGCTGAAATTTTATTTCGTCTTTTCATCTCAGAGATACGAAGAGGATGAAACGGCATTCGGTCAGCAGCAATGATCATCAGCAAACAATGAGCTGCACCTTATTATGTCACTGAACTAGAGGCTGTAAAAATTTTAAAAGATGCCAGTAGTAATTTTTATGTTTGAAGATGTTATATCACTTGGCCTTCAGCCTACCACCTTTCCTGCCTCACTTCCCCTTACCCATACCCTCGCAAACCTCTTCCACAAACCAAATGCACTTTTATATCTACCCATTTCTCTACCTGGAATGTCCTCCTCTCCACTGCCTACCGAGTGAACATCTAACTCCTTTACCAGCCCACAGCCAAACTACTGTTTCTTCTATGACATCTTCATTGATACAGCCCTTCCTCAGAAAATTAATACTTGATTTTCACACTAACCACACTGTATTTTAGTTATTTTCTAGATAAGACTGAATCCATACTTTAAGTCATTTCAGTTTTTCTAGCAACAAACAGAGTAACAGACACACAGTGGAGAGGGGGGATCTAACATAATTTCTAGTGGGTATTTTTGGGATTCTCAAAGTTGAGGTAACAATACAAGGGCCTCCAAACACTGTATTTGGATGCCAGGCCGACATTCACGAGAGAACTGCTTATGGATGCCAGAACGGTACGCTGGGGATTTGCGTGTGCAGCTGAGGTTACCACCAAAGATGACGGACTACATGGAGAGTAAACTGACAGTCTCCAACCTCACACCTGATTAGGGTCGACATCTCTTTTACTAGTGAAGTAGAAGACTGAGAATTGCAGCCATTAGACTGATTCACCCAAATATTTGCAGTGACGGAGGACTAAGATGACAATGTCAAAGGAAATTCGCCAATATTTCTTCTAATCCAATTTTTCGGTCACCAATTAATAAGCCTCCTTGCAAGTGAAAAAAAACTGACTGAATTAATTCTGGCCTCTGTTGCAGCTGTTGTTCAAGAAATAATAATAACAAGTATAATGGCAGGAAGGCAATTACTAGGAAAAAAATAGAAAAGACACAGCTAAGCAAACCCAGGTATAAGAGAGGAAAGTATAAAAGAAAATACTCTACAATGCAAGAGAAAAAAAAATTAAATGAACATTTTTTTTTTATCCCATCTGATAACACGAGAAACTAGTATCTGCAGCTTTAAAGGTCACAGGACTGCTGACCAGTTGATGCCTCCAGTGCAAGACACATAAACAATGTTTTGAACAGTCCTGCATTCATCTCTAAGGGAAAGTTGACTTTTGAAAAAATAATTTGAAAAAAATAATTAAAATCTGGTTCCAGAGGCATATGTTCTTCACTGAAAACCCCCATAAGGAACCTCATTTGCAAAGTGATTTAATAGAAATTGTTCACTTGACGTCCATTCTATGCTAAATTTAGTTTCCCTACATATATCTCATCCCCTTTCTTATCTGTTTATGAGTACTCAGTTTTAGGGGAAAAAAAAAAAACTTGATCATTCATTCACCATATTTCTTCTTTGGTCACACAAGAACTTTCTGTATTCCAAGTTTCAAAGTCTGGGAAATAGGGCTACATCACTGGAGAAAACAGTGGCAATTTGTTCTAAATACAAAATAGCTTATTTTCCTTTGGCAACTCTCCAGGGGTTTGGGTGGAGGGAAAGGATACTCTTCTCTGGAGAGATCAGGCTCTGAACCTGGCCTACTGTCAAAACTCAGCTGTGGGTGGGAGAGAAATTTTTAACAATTATTTATCTTTCACATCAATTTGGAAGCTGATTAAAGATTTTTGCATTATTAACAGTTTTCCTATTCTTCAGCTTTTTGTCAGTGTTCATCCCTATTCTGGCAGCCCCCATTGGCTGATTTAATGGTACCAAGGGGCCGAGAAGTGCTGCTGTCCAAAGAAAAAGCATTCTCTCACAGGGACTGGGAAGGCAATCTGCAGTCACAACAGTAGCTACTTGTTAATTTTCTATTTGAAACACAGTGATGTCAATAGTATTGTACCCTGCCAGCCACCATGGGGTAAAGTACATTTTGAAACCAAAACAAACTTCCTACGTGCTGGCAAGTCAGATTTGAGACACTGTGATAACGTTCTGGAAGACACTGCCCTAGTTTTATACACAAAATACACACAGCAAGCATTAGTCTATTCTTCTAGAAAAGTGTGACCCCAACACTCACAGCCACACTCTTACCCACAGCCCAGGGCAACTCTTTCATTACATTGAATTATATAGCCCAGGATGGTAGAGGGCAATGAAGAAATAGTGTTACTTATCTTTAATAAAACAGTGATTCCACACAGCACAAACAGCACACTCGAAGAACGCTTTGGATTGTAAATGTCCACTTAGAAGTATAAAATGAATATAGCACAATGCTTTTAAACATGGCCCCGCTAATAAGATGTGATTAGCATAATAGTTCATTTTAAGAGGGGGTGTACTCACTTAGGAGGAAAGACACATTTTATTAAACGTAAAAGGAACACTCTGGCCTAAGAATTAACACATCTCTGGAAGATGAGAGCCACAATTTGTACTGAGTATGAGTAACCTGAAATAGGGAGCTAAAGGATTACAAGTGGTGACCATGCTTACTACTGGCAGAGAGCAAATGGTCTGGCATTGCTGGACATCTGCTAATTCAGTCAGGTTAGCCAGGGAATATTTTTAAAGTCCCATTTTAGAAAAACTTCCCTGAAACCGAAATGAAGGGCTATTTGCTTTTTGTTTTATTTTGTTTGGGGGAATAAAATTTGGGGCAGGAAAAGGGTAGTAACAAAGAGGAATTATTGACCAATGTGTAATTTTAAAAAAGTAATAATAATCCTGAGGTATTCCCTGGGAATTGAGACTCTCTAAAAACATAAGACTCATAATTTTAAACATGCCACAGTCCTGACGATGACAGAGAATTAATGTTTCGGTTTACCTTTATTTCAAAGTTACATAACCCTTCTGATCTTTCTCTTTCATTATACTGTATCACATTTTTTTTGATGACTACAAAGAGTCCAACTGAAGTGTAGTTTTTGAAAGTTACTTCTAGAGGCAGCTTTGCATAACACCTGGCTCCAATCCTGGGCATGCTCTCTTCTAATAAAAGAGAATTTTTTTTCAGTGTTGTATTAAGCCATTGAGGATTTTTACCCAGGTAGAATATGCACTTTACTTCTTTTTTTTTTAATGAACTTTACTTTTTAAGACCCTCTGAAAAGGAAAAGGTATTTATCAGTTAAAAAAAAAAAAACCTGGGTTCAAATTTATGACTTGTTTCTATCTCTAGATCTTAGTTTGACTCTCCTCTGGATAAGCCCAGGAAAAAAATTAAGTGAGAGAAGAATCAGAGATCCAATATTTATTTTCTGATTGCAGCCTTAACTCAATACCAATATAGCCTTCTGTCCAAGAAGGCCTGCTGCCAAGTGCCATGGTATCTTGATTCCAGAATTAATCTGTACTGCTCTACGAATCTGAAGAGGAAAAGCCAGGCTGAGGGAACATGCTCCAGGTTCTTACCACTGCCAATCAAAATCTGCAGGACAGATTATATGGCTCACTTAAGTATATTGCAATGAGGACACAAAAACTGTTGCTCCAACCAAAGAAGGTGATAGAATTTGGAGGATAAATGTGCCCCACTTAGCTGTATTTCCTTTCAGATATTAGAGATGTAACGGGATGAAAGTCCCAAAATATCTCTAGGATCACCAAAGTCTCTAATCTTAGGAGACAAAACATATATGAAGGATCCTTTGAAATGATGAAAAATAACACCCAAAACATGTTTGGTATTTTCTTCCAAACACACCGATATTTCCTGAACACTGCAAGCCAGCAGATGCGTGTTTCCTCCGTCATCTGACCCCGGACATACAGCAGTAAATTCCAACTGCTTTCAAGGGAGTTTTAGGAGTCCAGGATCACCAAATCGCTCTTTAGGAAAAGCCTCCTGCATTACAAAAATAGCAGTCTTGCAAAGTCATTCAGCTCTATCTAAATTGTGTTATGTTTACAAATATTTTAACTACAAAGACGGAATTTCCAATTGAAAAAGAACCTTATTTAGAAAAGACTGGATTTTTTTTTTTTTTTTAACAGCTATGCCAAATACAAGCTGTTCTGCAAAGGAATAATTGTGAATCAGACTGGAATAAAGTGAATCAAGATAGAAAAACCATAGACATTACAACCCTAGAGAAAAATGTCATAATTGGTCACACCAATGATCCAAATGCTAAAGAGTACATTTCTGTCAGTGATACCAACAGATGGCTCAGGAAAATTATGATGGTTGCCCTCCATGACACTATATATATATATATATATATACACACACACACACACACACACACACACACACACCCCTATATATATATATATGAACCCTGAAATAAATAAATATATATATAACATAATAGAAACATACCCCTAACATCTTCTTACTAAAGCCCAGTAGCAATGTTTTATTAAAGAACTGATCTAAAGTGGTTTGATTTTATTTCCATTTTTTATTAGGGTAATAAATCCCTATAAGGATTTCCCTTTGTAAAGCAAGACTGTCCATTTTATTTCTTAAATCCAAAAATCCCTCTTTTAAGCTTCAAGGGACTATACTGCCTAATTCTATTCATTATTATTTTGGTGAAACAAATCTTAGTGTACCCTTACTTAATTTCTAGATTTCTGGGGCACCTGGGTGGCTCAGTCTGTTAAGTGGCTGCCTTCAGCTTGGTCATGATCTTCAAGTCCTGGGATCAAGCCCCATGTTAGGCTCCAAGCTCCGTGGTGAGTCTGCCTCTGCCTCTTCCCTGGCTTGTGCTCTCTCTCTTAAATGAATAAATAAAATCTTAAAAAAAAATTCTAGATTTCTTCCTTATTCTAATTTAGCTATTCCATTTCCAAATTAGAAAACCCAAATTTTCTCATTTAATTTTATATTAAAGGGTTAACACTGCTCTAATTACTTTGGGATAAAAGTGTCAGAAAACAAAGCATAGTATGAAAAACAGACTTTTTTTTTGTAAATGGCATAAAATCCCATGTCAACCTATATCAGTTTTTAGGCAAACTTAAGAGATAGGCAGTATGTTGAAATTTTTAAAAGTCAGTGACCTAAGGTTG
This sequence comes from Meles meles, assembly GCF_922984935.1. Taxonomy (NCBI): domain Eukaryota; kingdom Metazoa; phylum Chordata; class Mammalia; order Carnivora; family Mustelidae; genus Meles; species Meles meles. The sequence goes on along the minus strand of NC_060078.1, from coordinate 68,216,545 downwards.
GTGTACTAGAGAGAAGTTTATAAAAGCACACTTGGGTTCTCTACTAAAGGATAAATTGAGAAGCACTCAGAAGAAATATAAGTTATAAGGGGAAAAACATGATCATAAAAGTTACTAAGACTTTCTCATACAGGGCTTACTAGAATAAAATGAACATCTTCAACAGTACTCCGAAACAAAATGACATGTAAGAGATGTGGACAGCTAAGGAAATGGGCTTTCGGTTTTCCTTATTTACCCAAAGTTACAGCAGATTGAACTGTCCCAGTTAAATTTTCCTGTGAAAAGACTTTGTGAAAAGACTTTTTCACAAAGTCTTTTCACAAGACACTTGGGTATTCACCAACATTGCTACAAAAGAGAGAGAACCATAGTAGACACCCCTCCGTAAGAAAAACAGCCACTAAAAACAACACTGTATTTTAGCTGCCATTAGAGACACACCAGGAAAGCAAGTAGAGATGAAGAAGGCTTTATCGCAGTCTTTAAATGTAGTCCCAGGCCCATACCTATCTTAGCCATGTTTAACAGCTGGAAGTTCAATTTCACTTCAGAATAAATGACAAACCGTATTTTAATGTTTAAAAGACAAAGCAAAAAAGCTTCAGATGCAGCATTTCTCCTGAAAGCCCTTAAAAACATATTGAAAATGTGATAAAACCAAACTTGCAAACTCCTAGAAAGAAGCATGCAAGTCACAGGAATGAGTCACAGGCTCATAACACTAAGCTGTTCATGCTAGTTTTGGTCTATGATAACCTGCTGCTATGAGTTTAGCTCAGCTCCCATCTGGGACACACACAACTTAACACTTAATTATATGCTGCCTATAGGGGCTTTATAATCATATATTTTGTCTTCTACCTAGACTATAAATCCTCAAAAGCAGAGTCTAGGACTTCTCCTTTTATCCTATCCCCTAGTACCCAGCACACAGTCAATACCTAGCAAGTGCCTGTCAGTTGTTTGTAATTACCTCTGGGAGTCCTTCTTCAGTGCCAGGAACCAAGCAACTTCAAAAGAACTCCCATTTCCACCAAAGATCTTAATCAGAAAACATGATCTTGGGGTTAATGGTATGTAAGATAGTTAGGAGACATTAGCATGGACATCTGACTATTTCTCATAAGTCGTCTTAGATTTAATGTTCAAAACAAACCCTAAATTTTTCAAGACCAAGGAGGTTTGAAACAAATCCTAAACCAAACTCTTAACTTTCAGCATATTTCTTAGTTATCTCAAGTAAAAGTGCAAACAGTGGAAAGGGGGAAAAGAGAGGTCCAACTGCTCTTTAGTGTTAACGGTAAAACTGCAGCCAAGAGAGGAATAATTCTTAAAATTATTTATTCCTAACCTCTGCCTGTGGGACCTATACCAGCATCCAACCCCTCTCTAGGAAAGTACTCAAAGCTCTATCAAAAAGGTTGAGAAACCTCTAACTAACCTTCGTTTGCCAAGAAAGGTAGGGCCAATCTCAAATTAAAGCTGCCAATTTCAAACATATGTTTGAGCTCCAGGTTCGCTACACTTAAACTAAGAAATCACAGACAGAAGCAGAATACAGTTCTTTATATCATTTCCAAAAATGTTCTCCATAAAGAACTACCACCTGAAAGAAATTACTTTTAGATTAAAGCACCAACCAGAAGATGCCCTCAAGCTAATGTTTAAAAATCCATTTTCTCGAAACATATGTTTAACTATACAGAAGAACCTGGTGGTTGGGGGGGAGTAGGGAATGAGTGAAACAGGTGAAGGGTTAAGGGAACACTTGTCATGATGAGCACTGAGTAATGTATAGATTTGCTGAATCATTATATTGTACACCTGAAACTAATATAACACTACGCTAATTAGACCTGAATTAAAAAATAAAAATCCGGGGCGCCTGCGTGGCTCCGAGGGTTAAGCCTCTGCCTTCAGCTCAGGTCATGATCTCAGGGTCCTGGGATCGAGCCCTGCATCCCTGCATCCCTGAATCGGTGCTCTGCTCAGCAGGGAGCCTGCTTCCCCCCCTCTCTGCCTACTTGTGATCTCTCTCTCTCTGTCAAATAAAATCTTTTAAAAAAATAAAAATCCGTTTTTTCCTATTCCATTCAAATATTACTAATCACTGCTGACTACAATTTTAAAATAAAAGTAATTTTTATAGCAAATTCTAAGGCCAATTAAAAATTTAGAAAACAACAAAAAAATTTAGAAAACAACAAAGGCCTTTTAACTTTACCATGAGTAAACTAATCTACAAATCTTTATCTGTATGAAAGTTAAAAAAATTCTGTGATCTCAAGAACAGTGAGAAACTAAGCACTAAAATCTTTCCTTCCAAGCACAGTAGATCAAAATGTGCTAAAAATAATTATTTTTAAATTTTCTAACAAAATGCTCGACAAACCAAGAACAAGTTTCAATATAATCACACTTGAAATTTACTACAGATCACTTCCTATTTAATACATTCTTATCTCTATTTTAATTACTTCATAGTTTTCAAATGAGCCAAACTCATAACTGCATTTTTAAACAAAGCTACACACACACATTTTTAAATTCTGACCCAGTAAGATGAAAACCTAAGAACACCAATTGGCCATTTCAGTAACAATCTCTTTGGCTAGAAACATTTATGGAACTTGTTAGCTTCTATGATGTTTTCCTAAAGTTATTAATTCTAAACTAAGAGAAATATTAGCCTTCCAAAAAAAGAGGAAGTCTTCCTAAGGCCCTGCGGAGCACAATGTTCTAGCTGATAATGGGACCTTCCATGAAAGAATCTGTTTTAAAAATTCTGCAGGATTTGGATGATGTCAAATTAAATAGCTATCAGAATAAACCAAGTTAGGGGAGCCTGGGTGGCTCAGTCTTTAAGCGTCTGCCTTTGCCTGAGGTCATGATCCTGGGGTCCTAGGATCGGCCTGCATCAGGCTCCCTGCTCAGCGGAGAGCCTGCTTCTCCATCTCCCTCTGCCTGTCACTCTGCCTACTTGTGCTCTCTATCTCTCAATCAAATAAATAAATAAAATCTTTATTTAAAAAAAAAATAAGCCAAGTTACCAAAACACCAAAAGAAAAACAGAATTAACATAACTACATATAAAAATCATAGACAAGGCTCTATATCTCAAAAAGCAAGCTGAAATTTAGTAAAGATGCTAATATCAAGTTATAGAGCTATTTAAACAGAACAAGGGGACAACACAACTTGTAATAACTCCAAACATTTTGAGGAAATGTTTTCACAACAACAAAAAAAGGTCTGTCACAGCTTCTCTATTTATAGTAAAACTTTACGTCACAATCATTAAGTTTCTTGGTCTGCTGTACCAATTCACATACAGAGAAAAATGTACTTTCATCTGTAAAACCATCACACTCAAGAGGCATTCTTGATAAAACTTTAGCAAGAGGTCCCATTATGAAGCACAATCACCGCATATTTCCTAAGTGGGTCATATTACCTAGAATATCCTATGGGGACAAACTGTTCTCTCTGAAGCACTAGTGGAGAACAAACTATTTTCCTTGGAAAGGGAAGATATTTGCAGGGTAGCAAATATCTCACTATGTGCCTTCCTAAAATACTTTTTATCTTGTAGTGGCAGGCTTTGCAAAACAAAACAGCAAAAACATACACAAAAACAAAATCCGCCCCCCCCCCCACAGATGTTTATTTGGTTGGGCATTTCATTTTTTTCTCTTAATCTAACACAAGGTGCACAGTCTGCCACAAAAATCAAACAAAAATATGAATAACTCACTGAGCACCTGTTACATACAAGATGCTATGTCAAATAAAAAAATGAGCAAGTTAAAGTCCCTCCCCTCACTGGAGGGATATATATGATCTAGAAATGGAGAATATTATAGTAGGGTCGTGTAGGTTAAAATTCATATAAGGGATACAAACAGTGGACAGGTAGGAATTTAGGGAACATATCACTTTGGATCATTAGGAAAAGACTTCATGAAAAATGTTTATTTTAGCTGTACTTAGAAGACAGTGTGAAAAAGTTCTAGTTTGGGAAATCAGAAAATCTAGATTCTAATCTTGACTTTGCCATTAATCAACTTGGTAGAGATGGACTCAGCTTTCCTTATCCGTAAAATAAGGGTATCAGACTAGATGATTTTCGAAGGCCCGTTCCAGCCTTATTATCTATGGAAAAAAATTAATACAATTTTATGTACGGCCTTTTTAATCATCTTTAAGTTCACAATATACACTTTTACTACAAAAACTCTAACAATAAAATCAACACAATAGTTTCTCCTTGACTCCCACTCTCTTCCCCAGAGGTAACAAGTGTATCAAGTTGACATATATCTCTCCATTTTCCAATGTATTTACATACAGGACTGTGTTACGTTTTTAAATAAATGAGATTATACTGGAAATACTATTTTCCAATTTGTTTTTTAGCTTAATTTACATGGAAATCTCTCCATATACACACATTCTTTTCACCTGCTGCAAGTTATGAATATATTATAATTTATTTAGCCATTCCCCTATTGATAGAAATTCACATTACTTATTTTTGGTTATTGTAAAGACTTTGTCACTCTCGCTCATGCCTCTTGTTCATGCATGCATTGGATGTCCAAAAGGGAAGTAGGGGTAGGGAGAGTCAAGGAATTTGAGCCAAAAGTATAATGATAGAAAACAGAAATGAAGTTTGAACCAGGTGTCCATAGTTTCAGCAAAGGAGAAAATAGGAATCACAATAATATACTGGAAATGTCTTTAGACTAGGCATAAAGAGACATGGGTCCTAACTCTTGGTTCAAAAACTAGAACTGAGTAAAAAGTAGGATTGGGCAATTGAAATAACAGAATTTTTTTGGACTAGAAGAGATCTTAAGGATCATTTAATCCTATACCTCCTTTTAAAGAAACTGAAGCCCTATCCATAAACTAGAATGTGCTTTTGATGACTCCTAGCTTGTTTTTGCCTCACACTCTGCTGGGGGCATTAAAAAAAAATAATAAGGTTGAATAGTCACTGTTGATAAATGCTGTAAGGAGACAATAAGAAGTGAAAATGGCTGATCCATAAAGAGGTTACAGTTAAAGACAGCATAAATTTCTAGTGGACTTAGCACATCTGATTTCCAGCAACCCTTAGCCACTCTAAACAGGGTGGGGAAAGGGGGACAGATGGACAGTTAAGATGTCCCCAGATTAGGGGTTGGCAGACCAACAAAGCAGTGAGGACATTACTGAAAAGCTAATTTGGTTCTTCAAATGGTAAGGAAGAAAGATTCCAATATATTGCCACAGCTACTTTGTCTATAGACTGTTTATAGACAAAATGTTTTAAATAAGCTAAGCCATCCTTCCTTAAAGTTCTGTTTAACAGCTTTTTCCCCTCCTGCTTTTCCCCCCCTGGTGTGGCATATCTCATTTAATGATCACAGGGGCCTGTTAAAATGACTGATTTGATACAGTAATATGATACAGTTATAATCACAAAACAGGATTTCTAGAGCCTGAGCAGATATAAACTACTCAGAGGAAAAAAAAAAAAAAAAACCACAAAGACTTAGCACAGTAACATTTACAGATTAACTTTCTACATTTCCTTAGAAGCCAATGAAAAGCATTTTTCCAAAAGGAACAAGGTCCTAAATATTCAATAGTATTTGAATTTCAGAATCATACCTATCTTTCTTGTGTATGTATACAGCTTTGGGGAATATATTTTTATTATTTATATACACACAGACACATATGCCTTCCAGTGTAAATTCTGGTTTTATAGAACTATTTATTATTTATCATTACAAAGTAAGTACTTACAAAATAGGCTTTTATTGTTGTAGCCATAGTACCATATGTTACAATAATCTTTAGATATTTTACAGAATCCCAAATTTTGAATGAGGTGAGGTTCTAAGCTCATTTTTCCAGCTGTTCTTTCATTTTGTGTGTGTTGGGGGTGTTGCTGCATGCATAGACACATACACTGTATCAGGAAAACATTTTGCAGACAACAGAATAAGAATATTCCTACGATTGCTAACCTTAAAATTCATAGAACTCTAACAATTTTCAAGTAAGAAGGGAATTCAGAGATCATTTAGGTCTCTTCCTTTTACTGTCAGGGAAAGCAAGACCCGAAGAAATCAGATAATTCATATATGACACCCACAGCCTATCAATAGTAGAGATGAAAGGAAAATCATTATTTTCTGACTTCTGGTAGAATTCTCGCAACAGATTACAAATCTGCCAAGAATTTATCTGTGTTGGATTCCAGGTATCCTTTTCAAGAACTTAGCTCTTAAACCATGTTTGGTATTAAAATCTACCTTTCACCATTAGCTTTCCCCAAGATAACAACAAAACAACAAAGTCATGAGTTCATTAAGTTTCAACTTCTCTTGAGTTAGAAGATGTAAGAAACATGTCATGTGTTTATTCCAGGGCTGTTAATTATTTTCTAAGCAAATCTGTCCTTCAAGACCTGTTAGCAAGTAACCATATTAGAAAATTTTATTCTCATTACTGAATTCTTCTTTAGACTTGTGGTTTTTCACTAGTAAGACCATGGGACTTGCAACTGGCATTAATCACTAGAACAAATAGAATAATATAAGCAAGTACAAAATAATTATTCTCTTCTCTGCAACAGCTAAAATGTATCAAATGAACCTAAGTTTTTAGAAGATAAAGAAATGTAAGATACTAAAGAAATCTCTCACATAATAAAAAGGTTTCTTACTGATATACATCTTGGCATGCTTTAATTCTCAAAATTTCTACCAAAATAGAAATTTCTTTAAATGCAAAAGATGCCAGCTTAAGAAAAAGTACTCAACTTTCAGTTACTACTACTATTAAACCAATATTTATTAGAACATTTATACCATACTAATTACTATATGCGGCAAAGGAATTTACCAAAAGAGCACATTGCTTCAAAGTCTAGTAGAATTCTGCTGCTATCTAATTATAATGAGTATCAGTATAAAAGGTAGAACCAGTTTTATGGATCAAACATATTCCTCAAAGATGCATATAAAATAGGGGCGCCTGGATGGCTCAGTGGGTTAAGCCTCTGCCTTCAGTTCAGGTCATGATCCCAGAATCCTGGGATTAAGCCCTGCATTGGGCTCTCTGCTCAGCAGGGAGCCTGCTTCCTCCTCTCTCTGCCTGCCTCTCTGCCTACTTGTGATCTCTCTCTGTCAAATAAATAAATAAAATATTTAAAAAAAAAGATGCATATAAAATACATTTTTGTATACTTTATCATCTAAAATATACCAGGAAATTTCATTAATCAAACTATTCCCTTTTTTAAAAATACAAATTCAGGGGCACCTGGGTGGCTCAGTGGGTTAAGCCTCTGCCTTCAACTCAGGTCATGATCTCAGGGTCCTGGGATCAAGCCCCAAATAGAGCCCCGCATCCGGCTCTCTGCTCTGCAGGGAGTCTGCTTCTCCCTCTCTCTCTGCCTGCTCTCTGCCTACTTGTGATCTCTCTCTCTGTGTCAAATAAATAAATAAAATCTTAAAAAAAAATACAAATTCATGGTTTGAGAGAAAGTGTTTTCTTAAACAAGTTACAGTTGCACAGAGATACACACTGTGCAATCATTTGGATGAAAAGGTACTACACATTCACCATGGTAAATAATATTCATCGTGTCAATTATTTAAAGTCTAACAATTATTTCTAGACATAGTTTTAGACTTTCAAGTTATAATATTTTTGGATTATTTTTAAGACCTAATGATCTCATCTCTTCCCATGTTATCAGTTGTAGAAGTGATTTCAGTGTTTAGGAACTGTACAGCTTAAGTTCTGAGAACAATTGGTTTTTAGCATGTAATTCTTGTCTGAGTCAGCTTCTATCACCCTGCAACCTGGGTCAGGGAGTAGAAAGCTTAACCTTAATATGCTATTTTTGACAAAGGTCAATATAGAAACTGTTAATCTAAGCTAGATACTAATGCAATGACTTCATTGCATAGGCTGCATTTTAGATGTGTAATTTTATCTTGGCTACGCTTCCTTTATTAACCATAAATTTTATCTCCAAAACCCACTAATTACTTCATCTCTCTCTCAGATAACATTTAATTTCAACAGGTGCCCATCTCTGCACTCGGACAGCTATTTTTAGTTTATCTGCAGTTTTCACCATTCCTATCCCTATAAAAATATGGTTAAAATCTTCATTTTCTTGCATACAAAAGTAAATGCATCAATTATATGTCTCCATGACTAATAATGGTGGTACTCTGCATACTGTTGGATAATGTTAGCATTCACATTTATCGGTTCTATGACTTCATAAATAGAAAAACTCTATTAAATAATATCTCCTACTTTCCAATATAGAACTACTTTTTTAGTGTCCTATAGTTGCTCTCAATAACTCAGTACTGTAACTGGACTCCTACTATCTAAAAAAGTACAAAGAATAAAATTATATTCTCCAGGACTTTTACATAAATTAAAAATAAGGGTGTCAGCTTTCCATCTTTAGACTAAAAAGGAAAGTAGCCTTCATTTTATTTGCCTAATCAGAAAACTAAATCAGTAGTTATTTCCTGGTCTCTGTACAGTGCTATTTCTCCTTCTCTCCACAACTATACTTTTAAAATTTGTTACTTAAGACCCCCAAAACACAATCAGGTTGCATTTTATTACACTTCAAATGAAACTTATACAATTAATACATCCTTTCAATATATGGTCTTAATTTTGTGGGATTTCATTGTTAATTAGAGGTTCTTAAAGACCTTTAAATATAGCCTTCTTATAAGTGACAGAGCTCAAACTTGACTTATTATCAAGTACCGAAACCGTATTAGGTAGTAGCACCATATAATATATTGGAAACTTATCTGGGGTTAATCACATGTCTTAAGTAATAAAGTGTTGAGTCATTTGTGTAGCACTATCAGACGATAATGACATCACTACTTTTTTTTTTTTTAAAGATTTTATTTATTTATTTGACAGAGAGAGATCACAAGTAGGCAGAGAGGCAGGCAGAGAGAGAGGAGGAAGCAGGCTCCCCATGGAGCAGAGAGCCTGATGCGGGGCTCGATCCCAGGACCCTGAGATCATGACCTGAGCCGAAGGCAGCGGCTTAATCCACTGAGCCACCCAGGCGCCCCAACATCACTACTTTTAAGTGCCAAACTATGAGGTCAGTCAATTCTTTCTGACGTTTCTACCAATCTATAGTGACTGATCTGATGAATGGATGACCACAAAGTTGGTTGAGTTTAAGTTAGCCACTTGTGAATATGAAGTGGTATCACATAGTTTTTGATTTGCATTTCCCTAAAGACCACTAATGTTGAACACCTTTTCATGTGCTTATTGGTCATTTGTATATTTGAGAAATAAGTATTCAAATCTATTGCCCATTTTTTTATATTGGGATTTTTATTATTTTTATTATTTAGTTTTAAAAGTTTCTTCTATATGGATTCAGGTCTCCTACTGGATATATTTTCTCCAATTCTGTGATTTGTCTTCACTTTCTTGATGGTATCCTTTGAAGCACAAACGTTTTTAATTTTGATAAAGTTCAATGTTATCTATTTTTTCTTTTGTTGCTTGTACTTTTATGTCATATATAAGAAATCACTGCCTAGCGCACAGTCACAAAGATTTACTCTCATTTTCTAAGAATTTTATAGTTTTAGCTCTTGATTCAGGTCCAGGATTCATGTAAGTTAATTTTTACATATGGTGTGAGGTAGGAATCCAACTCCATTAATTTGCATGTAGATATCCAGTGTATCAGCTACCACTTGCTGAAAAGACACTAAACTGTCTTGGCGTCCTTGTCAAAAAACTGTCTCTGGCACACCACAAATGTGAGTTATTACCTCCAGACTTCATTCCATCGGTCTATAAGTCTGTTCTTTGGCCAACACCACATGGTCTTGATTATGAAGCGTGATAGTAAGTTTTGAAATTAGGAAATATGAGCCTTCCAATTTTGCTCTTTTCAAGATTGTTTTGATTCTTCTGGGTACCTTGCATTTCCATATGAACTTTAAAATCAGTTGTCAATTCCTATTAAAAAGGAAGCTGGGATTTTGACAGGTTTTGCACTGAATCTGTAGATCAGTATAGGGAGTACTGCCACTTTAACTACATTAAGTAGTAGTTTTCAGTATACAAATCTTTTGCTTCCTTGGTTAAATTTATTCCTAGGTATTTTATTCTTTTGGATGTCACTGTAAACGGAATTGTTCTCATAAATTCATTTTTGGACTGGTATATAGAAACACAATTGTTTTTTGTGTGTCAATCCTGAACCCTCCAACTCTTCTAAATTTGGTTATGAGCTCTAATGGTTTTTTTTTGTATTATGTGGATTCCTAAGAATTCTCTATACTTCTGACTATGATAGCTGTGGATAAAAATGGATTTATTACCTGCTTTCCAATCTTGATGCTTTTTATTTCTTTCTCTTGCCTAACTGCTGTGGCTACAACCTCCAGAACAATGTTGAGTAGAGGCCGTAAGAGCAGACATACTTGTTTTATTCCTGATCTTAGGGGAGAGCATTTAGTCTTTCACCACAGTATGATGTTAATTGTGGGTTTTCATAAATGCCCTTTACCAGGCTTAGGAAGTTATTATAAGGTATTTTCAAATTGAGATTTACTATAAGGTATTTTCATACTGAGATTTATATCTTAGTAATAAACCAAGGCTAAGAGTTTTTAACTAAATTTCCAAAATTACTGAACGCAACCAATCCCAACTGTGGACTTTTGATTCAGCTACAGTCATATATTTCAAACTTATAATAAAAGTTTAGTTTCCCTAACCCCATAATCTATCTTTAATGCAGGTAAATATCCTTAGGTACTATTAGTTGAGGTAAGAGTTTCAGTGAAAGCTCTGCCAAACCAATCCTGTAATTTCTTTTCCTCCTAACAAATGTCAATTTTTTCTAAAATGTACTCACTATGTATAAAAGTGCATGCTCTTTTTAAGAAATGCTATACAGGCACCCAAAATATGCCACTAAAACCAGTTACTACATGCTTCTCCTTCCAAGGAATCCTAAATAATCAGATAATATACTAAGAAACCACTGCCTGATCCATGGTTACAAAGATTTAGTATTCTGTTTTGTTCTAGGATAAGGTAGATCAAAGTAATCACTCTGTCAAAATATTCATGTCAAATGGGGATTGGATATCTAGATAGTCTAGAAAGAAATATCGTATTCTTTATCATGTTCAAACCACTGGGATAAATGTAACTAATACATCAAAAATTCTAATACAAAAAAGTTAAAATTATTTATGATATTTTAGTCTCCGAGTATATATAAATCCTTACCCTGTAAAAATACTTGCCATTTTCAACTCACAGAATGAGAAAGAAATAAAGACCTCACAAGCGGAGCATGAACTCCATCAGATAAACTATTCCTCTTTACAAAATTACGTGTCTGTGCCTTAGCGCACTATATAATATTCTAATGAACTGAATCAATAAGTTTTTTATTCTCCTCTGATAAGCAAGATAAAGTCCGTTATGGTAAAAACCTTTTAAGATGTTCCCAATTATCAAATTTTTATGTTTTAAGAATTCATTAAGTTTTGGGGCACCTGGGTGGCTCAGTTGGTTAAGCACCTGCCTTCAGTTCAGGTCACGATCCCACAGTCCTGGGATCAGCCTCACATTGGGCTCCCTGCTCGGCAGGGAGTCTGCTTCTCCTTCTACCCCTCCCCTGTCCATGATCTCTCTCTCTCTCTCTCATGATCTCTGTTCTCACTCACTCTCTCAAATAAGTAAATAAAAATCTTTTTAAAAATTCATTAAGTTTTCCATATACATCCTATGAAATTATTTTACTATAATAATATGCCTGTTGGGGGCGCCTGGGTGGCTCAGTGGGTTAAAGCTTCTGCCTTTGGCTCGGGTCATGATCCCAGGGTCCTGGTATCGAGCCCCGAGTCAGGCTCTCTGCTCAGCAAGGAGCCTGCTTCCTCTCTCTCTGGCTGCCTCTCTGCCTACCTGTGATCTCTGTCTGTCAAATAAATAAATAAAATTTAAAAAAAAAATATGCCTGTTGAACTCTCGTGTATTTTTGTTGTTGTCATCTTTCACTTAAGCCATAAGAATTCAAATACATATACTGTTGATTATGGATATACTCAATAGCATATATATAATCATTTTTTCATTCAATAAATACTTACTGAATGACTGCTCTGTGTGAAGGGTAAATAAAACAAAGTGCCTGCCCTCCTGAAACTTACATTCTGTCAAAGAAGTCCAGTAACTGAAACACAAATAATTCAGACACAGATAAATGTTAAGGAGACAGAAAAGGCAATAAGACAGAGAGTAACTGGGGAACGATTACTATCCTCTAAGGAGATGACCTGACAACTAAACAATGATGAAGAGCTAGTAGAGCAAGGGTTTTCCAAGCAGAAGGAAGAAGTGCAAAAGCCTTAGGATGAAAATTAACATGATGTGTTTCAGGAAAAGAAACCATGCAGTGTCAGCTTGATCATAGGAGACAAGGGATAGAGTTGTAGGACTTCGTAGGTCATAGATTTTACCTAATTGCAACAGGAAGCTGTGGAGGACTGTAAATAGAAATTACATGATCTGATATGTCCTTTTCTTTTTTTTTTTTTTTTAAGATTTTATTTATTTATTTGACAGACAGAGATCACAAGTAGGCAGAGAGGCAGGCAGAGAGAGGAGGGAAGCAGGCTCCCTGCTGAGCAAAGAGGCAAAGAGCCCGATGTGGGGCTCGATCCCAGGAGCTGGGATCATGACCTGAGCCAAAGGCAGAGGCTTTAACCCACTGAGCCACCCAGGCACCCCTGATATGTCCTTTAAGAGGATCACTCTTGCTGCTGTTGAAGAATGAAATGAAGGAAAACTGAACGGTAGTAGTCAACTGAAAATAATATTCTTTCTTTATGGTGTTTCTTAGTCCTCTCTCTTCCTTGCTGTTCCCAAGTCCATCACCTGAGTGCCGGTTCCTGTATCCTACGACTACATGAACTACTTCAAAAGCACCCACACTAGTCTCCTTGCTTCTAAACCTAGACTGTAGTTTTTTTTTCTATATAAATGCTTTGATCATACCATCTCTTTGCTTCAAAAGCCTCAAAAACTCACTGCTTTCAACAAAAGAAAATCCAAATTCCATAACATCCAATAACATTGTACAATGTAATCCCAAAACACTTTTCTGGCCTCATTTCCCACTGTTAATTTGATAGACTCTACTCTTGGACTAATGTCTGTTCACTCTATCCTGAACACAGCTTATGATGTCACCTTCCATGGCTCTAATCACACTGACCTCTTCCCTTATTTTTTTCCATAGATTCAAATTCTATCTTTTCTTCATGTCTCAGCATATATTCATTCTCCTTCACAATTCAGAGCAGTGGCTTTTTCACTATGACCACAGTATTTTATATCATAACCCAGTATGTACAAGTTTCAAAATTCTACATTTAATTTTACTTCAAGCAATGCACTTTGTATTTTGTAGTCTTTTCAATTTCCTTTTTCAAAATGATTCACTAAAATGATTGCAGAGACTACTAGTGGGTTTCAACCTTCAACTTGAAAAACACTTTTTAAAAATTATTTTATTTCATTTTATTTTATTTTTTGAGTGTTCCAAGATTCATTGGGAAAATACTTTTAATACACCTTTCTAGACATTTACTGGTAACTAAACTAGATCCTAGTACTAAAAGATGAAATCCATAATTACCAAACTATAATGACCTTAACCTCAAGGATAGATAAAGTCAGTATCTCATACATCACTTTTATCTACCACAATGCCAAACACGGTATTTATTAATCATTACTGAAGATAAAGATTGATATTACATACAGCTATCATATTTATGATTAGATGGAACCATGGTTAGGGTTGCTTTTGTGTTCTCATCATCTTGCTTCAGATTGCAGTTATGATGGTCAAAATGGCTAGTTTTCAATAACACTTTGGCCTATACCGTCACCTTCCTACCTTATAGGATTACATAATAGTCTTGCATCGTGCGGGAATACAGTAAGAATTGCATAAATGTCATTTTCATCTTTCCCTCAGAAATATGAGAGAGTCTCTATATATGTCCTTTATATATAAAGGACACCATTACCATTCATTGGAACTGCTTCTTTTTTATCCCAAATACAGGCACTTCTGCTCTGCCAGTATCCTCATTTGGCCCATCTAGCTTTGCCAAAATTGCAATAAGGGTGAGCCTTTTGTTTCAAAGGAATGACAGCTATTAGGGTTGAATGGCCTCTCCTGCCGTCAGCACTAAGGTTCTTGACCATTAAAGTCTGTTGCAGTCCCGTTAAAGTTGTTGACTCTTTCAAAAACATCATCCGTAATTTCAATTAAGAAAATGAAAAAGCAATGAAGTGATCTAAAATCTGACTGAACGGCTTTATTTTCCTCTGGTAAGGACTCAACTGATAAGCCAATGGATAACGTGAAATTCTTAAACTTTAAATCTCAAAGACTAATTAATTTCCCCCATGAAATGATACATACAGATTCCTGAGGAATGCAGAGCCTCTAAAGGTTCTGCTCCTCTTTCACTTCCACCTCCAGAGCCAGTTACAAGCCATTATGGGTCTGGGGCACAAGGGGAGGATACAATAACAAATAAATGCTCTGAACTATCTAGAGTAGACTCAGTGTAACCATCAAGGTTTTAGGCAGAAATAAGGCCCGAGGACTTATCCAAGAAAACCTGAATTCCTTGATCAGTCCCGAAACTACTCTAACCTTCCTACTGGCCTATCTGCATATTGGGGTAATTGTAAGCCAAATTACAATCGGCTTGCCAGATTCCAAATCTCCACCATGAGGCTTTCCTCTGAGATGCGGGAAGTATGGACCTCAACATTTGCTGGCTACTCTCTCCTCGAGGCCAGAACCAGAGCTTCAACAACCATAGGGCTTTGGGATAGCCTTAATTTGGAATTCTTCTGTTAATCACTAACAATTTAAAATCATCTACATTAATTCTCATTGCTTTGCTGCAATAAAAAACACTAACTCAGAGCAGCTTTATATGCAAGATATTAAACCAAGTTAAAAAAAAGTAACTCTTGACATAAATATATCATATGTAAAGTGGCAAAATCTCAAGAATATAAATGACTTCAGGAATATCTTCTCAGAATGAAGACAAAATCAAATTACCCTTTTGATAGTGAATTACTTTCCTCATGTAAATTCACACTCAAAAGCAAATGAAAGGCAAAACCTAGGTTAACTTTTTTCTTTAATATATCAAATAAAAATGTTGCCTTGGTCCGGGGCGGGGGAGGAAAACCATTAAATAGAACCGGTGGGGGCTTAAAAATGTGGTAACAGTACAGACGTAAATTTAAAAAGTATTCCTGTGCTGCCTTCTTGCTGTTTGGCTAAAACACCTCCTTTGCTTTAAATCATCCTGTTTTTACCAATATTTATATTTTTTGCTAGATCACAGCCTCTAAGTTCAGAAGTAGAGTGCAGGTTATCAAATTGGATTCTTCCTTTGGCACTCACCTTCTGACACATTCCATGAAAGTTGAGATTTATTTATATCGATAACTACCCCTTTTAAAAACAAATGCATCTGGGAAAGGTTAATTGTATATTACCTTTCAATTAAGCCTCATGGAAGAGAGGAAGGGAGAAAGAAAAGGAGGGAGAAAGAAGAAAACAGAAGAGGATGAGAGAATCATGTCTTAATGGAGGTAGGGTAGGAAATCTGCCAGAGAGTCTTAGACCTGTGGCACCTGGGTGGCTTAGTTGGTATAAGCGTCTGCCTTTGGGCTCAGGTCCTGATCTCAGGATCCTGATCCCAGGGTCCTGGAATCGAGCCCCACATGGGGCTCCCTGATCAGCGGGGAGTCTGCCTCTCCCTCTGCACACTCCTTCTGTCTCTGTCTCTCTCAAGTAAATAAATAAAATCTTAAAAAAAAAGAAGAGAGAGTCTTTGACCTAAGTAAATAAAATGGGAAAAAAAATGCCTTCACTGCAGACACTGGAGTTCATATAATATCCAGGCAAAAGCTGCATGTTATACCTGTGCCACAGACAGATACTATATTAAACAACTTTAGGACATATCCAAGTAATAATATGGGTGATAAAGTTATCAAGAAGTCAGAACTGATACATGAAATGCATTAAATAAAATTTACTCAAAGACTTAAAAAGCTCCATTCTAAACAGTTTACTGAAGAGTCTCTTCAGTGTTAAAGGTTTTTGCCAGCTTTCCAGTGAGGGTCTCCCAAGGACTACATTCAGGTGGGTGAAATAATTATGAAAGCCACGTGTTTATCAGTATTTAAAACATGTGGCCCAATATATACTCTATGCTCTAATTTAAAATACAATATAAGGTTTTAATTTTAGAATCCTCAGAGCTGTCACTTCTTAGTGCTTTTGCGATGTTTAAACTAGCCAGCTACTTCCTTTAACACACCAGAAATACAAGGCAGAGAAGAGATTCTTCAAAATGAAAGGTTGGGGGGCGCCTGGGTGGCTCAGTCGTTAAGCGTCCGCCTTTGGCTCAGGTCATCAAGCCCCGTGTTGGGCTCCCTGCTCAGTGGGGAGTCTGCTTCTCCCACTCCCACTCCCCTTGTTTGTGTTCTGCCAAGTAAATAAAAATCTTTTTTATAAATAAATAAATAAATAAATAAATAAAATGAAAGTTTGCCAAACTACTTTGCCACAAAGCAATTTTTTACTAGACCACTAAACTTTGCTCCAGTTTTAATATTTACTTTACTAATATTAAATATTAATAATATTTAATATTATACTTCGATCAACTATAAATGCATCAAATGCTAGGTACTGAGGTTACACAACTGAACAAAACAGAATCTCTCGGGATGCCTGGATGGCTCAGTCAATTAAGCATCTGCCTTAGGCTCAGGTCATGATTCCAGGATCCTAGGATCAAGTCCCACATCATCAAGCTCCTTGCTCAGTGGGGAGCCCGCTTCTCTCTCTGGCAGCTCCCCCTGCTCGTGTGCTTGTGTTCTCTCTCTCTCTGACAAACAAAATCTTTAAAAAAAAAAAAAGAATCTCTCCCTTTGAGGCAGTCGTAGTCATTCAGCAGAAAGAGACACATGAACAGATAATTGCAACACTACCTGAATAAGTTTTACAACAAGAGATATGAACAGAGCATTGTTCAAACACAGCAGTAAAAACCACTAAGTCAGCCTGAAGGACTATGCAAAGTCTCTTAAGGAGGATTTGACATTTAAATTCATCTGCAGTAAGGTAGTTAGGTTAGTCAATCTGTAAAGTCCCTTCTATTTAAAAAGAAAAAAAAAAGTAGGACAAAAAGTTGAAGGTCATGGAAATCTTATTTGTCAAAAACGGCTGATGCAGATTATTTCAGTTTGTTGTTTATTAATCTAATCTCTGTATCAAAAACAGAATATTTTACTCATATAATCTTCATCTTCTCTCCCAAACTTGTCCTCTTCCTGCATTCCCTTTCGTGGTAAATAGTAATACTATCTAAAACTTAACCTTCCATGGTCAACTAACCACCAATTTCTACTGATTCTACTCCCCAGAGTCTCTTTATTCTACTTCTATCTCCAATAGTTACCATCGTCCCTTACATTGGAAGCTTCCAATAGCTTCCAAAAGAGTTTTCTTGCCTCTGAGATTCCTTCTCAACCAAGTGTTCACACTACGGCCAAAATAATTTTCCAAAGCACAAATCTGATCACATAACAACCCATCTTAAAAATCACTGCACTGGGGGCGCCTGGATGGCTCAGTGGGTTAATTCTCTGCCTTCCCCTCAGGTCATGATCTCAGGGTCCTGGGATCGAGCCCCACATTGGGCTCTCTGCTCAGCAGGGAGCCTGAGTCCCCCCTCTCTCTGCCTGCCTCTCCGCCTATTTGTGTTCTCTCTCTGTCAAATAAATAAAATTGTTAAAAAAAAGAATCACTGAACTGCTTCCCATTGTTCTCAGAAGCAGCCCAAGCTCTTCAGCATAGTTGTCAATATCTGGCTTGGCTTGCATCCTGCTACAATCTTCAATACAGTACTCATATGGAGTCTCTTGGAGTTTTCTCAATATACAGTACTCACTCACCATCCTGTATAGAGCCTTCCAAAACTCCTTCAAAAGAAAATTAGATGACTCTCCAAAGCAATCTTTTAGCACCTTCTGCTTCTCCATTACCGTACTCACCACACTATACAGTATTTTAATTACCTGTCTGTCTCCCCCAGGAAGCTGTAAGCTCCTCAAGGACAAAAACTACATCACACATTCTTGTATTTCTTATCTAAAGCAGTATGCCTGCCTGGCACTGATATATACTTCATGCTCGATAAAGATTTGTTGAAAGGATGAATAAATGAACAAATGAATGAAGAAACTGCAAAGAAAGAGAAATCCAATGACCGACAATTTGTCATAATATTTAATAGCTACACTACAGAAACCTTTATTCTGTCTACCTATAGCATGACTATATTTAAATCATGAGCCTATCACAGTTAACCTGTTTTCAGAAACATAAAGAAAGGCGGCTACACCATAAACTCAAAATTCAAATGAGCTTAAAGATTTACTAATGTCCTCCAGTTTAGACAGTATAAAATTACTATTTAAGTCTTTTTTAAATACATATATACCAGAATCATGATATCCTATACATTTAAAAAATAAAAATATAACTACATACATACTATTACATTATTTTCACAGGTAAAACATTGAGTTTGCTTTTTAACGTAAATGAAAGCTGCACTCATCACTGACTCACCGATTCTTTTCCAGCTCATTGTGTGTAGACCTAAAAGGAAAACAAAAAGACCATTTAGCCACTTGTTGCTAAGGCTATGGAAAGGGGGATTCATTACTGCTATACCACACCCAGCAAATTTCTTTAACGATGCTATATACAGTCAGACTTCTACAATCTCACTCATCAGGAAGAAAGAGTCTACATTCAATAGAACTATTTATTCGGATATGGTGTCTTCAGCTAACAACTAACTCTTCTGACATTGGTGTTTCACTCTTATTTTAATAAAATTAATAGTAGCACCATGTTCTCTTGCCTACTTCTAATACCCTACATGTTGTTTATTTGTAGATTTTTAATTCAAACATTATCCCATTTTTGTTTAAAAAGAAAAACGTACTTCTATGTCCTCTTCTACCTCTACGTAGTAACTCCTAAACAGCGGGGGGAAAAAGTTTTGGCTAGCACAGAAGCTAACAGGTTTGCCTTACTGCTAAGTGATACAAATTCAAGCTTTCCTGCCGTTTGTGTAAAACATAAAGTTATACAATGAAGAAAATAATACAAATCAAAGAAAATACATTAACAAAATCAAGAAACACACTTTTAAAAGACTGGGAGGATACACCTCAAAATGCTAACAATGGTTATTTTCTTTTGGGGACTATTTTTCATTTTGCTTATCAGTATTTGTTATAATAATACTCATCATCTACTGAACAAGTACAGTGTCTGCTAAACAGTGTGTTAAGCAGTTAACATACATTATTTCATTTTATCCCCCAAACAACTCTTGTTTTCTAAGTAAGAATACTTACATTCTTCCTTACATAAGACCTCTGAGCCTCTGAGAACCTCGGAGAGGTTGAGACATGCTCTTTTCCCCAGAGTAGAAGTAGTAGCCTTGATTTAAGCCCAGGTCTTTCTTACTCCAAAACCCAAATTCTTTTTTTTTTTTTAAGTTTTTATTTATTTATTTGAGAGAGAGAGAAAGCATGAGCAGGTGGAGGGGCAGAGGGATAGAGAGAGTGGTAAGTAGATTTCCCACTGAGCAGGGAGCCCAATGTGGGGCTTAATCCCAGGACTCTAGGATCATGACCTGAGCCAAAGGCAGACACTTAACCAAATGAGTCACCCAAACGCCCCCAAAACCCAAATTCTTTTTTTTTTTTAATTACATATAATGTATTATTTGCTTCAGGGGTACAGGTCTGTGAATCATCAATCTCAAAATCCAAATTCTTAACTACGGTGAAGAGAGGTTAGAACAGAGAGGCTAAGGCCAGACTGCTGGGGTCGAATAGTGCCTTCATTTCTCTGTAGTCAGTTTCCTCATCTGTAAAATAGGAAAAGTGACAGTATGTATCCTCATGTGATTGTTATGAGGAATGAACAAGTTTATACTGAAGAGCAAAATATAACAAAGTCTAAAGTTAGCTATTATTAGAATTATGTTACGAGTTCTCTTAAATGAACATGTACTACTTTTATAATAATTTAGCATTAACAATAATGGTAATTTTATATAAGAGAATTTAAGTTCCTGTCACCAGAACTAAAACTTTAATCATTTAATATATCCTGGTTAATGTCAAATGTTTTCAGAATATCACATTACTGATTATTTTAATCTGATTTATTATTCCAGTGGATATTTAAAAATTACATTTCTAAACTTTAACAATAGGAATGTTTTTGTCAGTCTTATAATTTGTAGAAATTTTACCCACTGTTTTAGTTCAAAAGCCAAAAGGCTTCTTTGAGTTACTGTATTCTGTCTACTTTTTGGTTTCTTAATGGTATTGTAAGGTCCAAGTGACACAGGATGAAAAAGACTAATGTTCATTTTCAAGAGATTATCTTAATAAAAGAATTTCTCCCTTAAGAGGTTAAAAAAAAAGAAAAGAAATTTTTAAGATGCTTCAAGAGTTCAGCCAAATGAACAGCAAGGATATGCATAATTCAGATGAAAGAAATCATAAAAACACAGAACTTTAACAGACTCAAGACCTAATAAAGAGTTTAACAGACTCAAGACCTAATAAATAAATTATAACCAAATCTCTATCACTACATAATTATTTATAAAAACTTTAATATTTTATTGATTTGACTGAGAGAGAGAGAACATAAGTAGGCAGGCAGAGAGAGAGGGGGAAGCAGGCTCCCTGCTGAGCAAAGAGCCCAATGCGGGGCTCTATCCCAGGACCCTGAGATCATGACCTGAGCCGAAGGCAGAGGCTTTAACCCGCTGAGCCACCCAGGCGCCCATTATTTATAAAAACGTTTAAGTTCTTTTTTGTCAAAGTAAGTCAGTAAATCAGAAGAGGAAAAGGACATATCTTAAACAGATTTAAAATAAAGAATATTGTTCAAAATTTGAATGGGTATTCAATAATGAAATTCCCCAACCCCTCATAGTCAGTTTTGCTTTAATTGCCTTTATCTGAAGAAAACTTAGAAGAAGTGAAACAGAAACAGTGGAATACTAAAGTAAGTAATAAACAGAAACAATCTATTTAGAGAGAAGTAGACTATTTACCATAAACTTTTTCTAAACAGTTTGGAAATCCCACACATGGCCATAAATACAAAAGAATATATACATCCAAAGACAACCAATTGTTGAATTCCAATATTACATTAAGCCTATTATCAAAGCACCAAAAGAACATAATCTGACCCACTGCTGTGAACAAAATTAAAACAGCAGGTTCTACCCACCTCTCTCAGACTTTTATTTATCTTCTTTCTAAAAAAATATAAAATAGCCAAGAATATGAACTTTTCCACCAAACCAAGAATTACATGTCGTATTTAATTATACCACTAGTAACATTTAACATTTTCAAATACCAAGAAACAAAAATGATCAAGTATGTACTAATCTATACCATACTGTCATGATCTTCCAATTAAAAAAAAAAAAGCATCAGTAGTACTTCTATTTTGATGGCTTTTGTACCTGTAATCTCAAGTCAACAAATACTTTGCTTCTTTAAGACTATCTTAGGCTACAGGGAATCAGATAGTCTCTAGTTGATAAATTTAAGATATGTATAGGAATAATTATAATTCAAGGCAAAACGAATATATGAAGAAAAGTACAAAGTATTCTGGGAGTTTAAAGTAGGCAGAATTCACTTCCAAATGTGGCTTTCAGGGTAAATTTTAGAAAAAGGTAGCATTTGGTATGAATCTTAAATGATGACTATTTGCTACTAGTAGATGACCATTTGCTACCATTGCTGGACCTGGTAGGGAGAGGATGTACCAACTGGAAAGGAGTGTCAGTAAAAAAGCACAGCTGACCCACTACTATATGGTCAACTAATTTTCAACAAAGCAGGAAAGAATATCCAATGGAAAAAAGACCTTACAACAAATTGTGCTGGGAAAACTGGACAGCAACACACAAAAGAATGAAACTGGATCATTTTCTTACACCATGCACAATAATAAATACAAAATGTATGAAAGAACTAAACGTGAGACAGGAAATCATCAAAATCCTACAAGAGAACACAGGCAGTAACCTCTCTGACATCAGCCATAATAGCTTCTTATGTCTCCTGAGGCAAGGGAAACAAAAGCAAAAATAAAATACTGGGACTTCATCAAGATAAAAAGCTCTGTACAGCAAAGGAAACAATCAACAAAACTAAAAGTTAACATTTGGAATGGGAGAAGATATTTGCAAGTGACATATCTGATCAAGGGTTAGTATCCAAAATACATAAAGAACTTCTAAAACTCAACACCCAGAAAACAATCTAGTTTAAAAAAAAATGGGCAGAAGACATGAACATTCTTCCAAAGAAGACATACAGATGGCCAGCAGACACATGAAAAGATGCTCCAACATCATTCATCATCAGGGAAATGCAAATCAAAATCTACAATGAGATATCACCTCACACCAGTCAGAAAGGCTAAAATTAAAAGCACATGAAACAACAGATCTTGGCAAAGATACAGAGAAAGGGGAACCCTCTTACATTGTTGGTGGGAATGCAAACCAGTGCAGCCACTCTGGAAAACAGTATGGAGGTTCTTCAAAAAGTTAAAAATAGAACTAACCTATGATCCAGCAATTGCTGGGTATTTACCCAATGGATACAAAAACACTGATTCCAAGGGGCACATGAACCCCGATGTTTACAGCAGCATTATCCACAACAGCCAAACTATGGAAAGAGTCCAAATGTCCATCAACTAATGAATGAATAAAGAAATTGTGGTATATGTATACAATGGAATGTTACTCAGCAATAAAAAAAGACTGAAATAGTTCCATTTGCAATGATGTGAATGGGCCTAGAGAGTATTATACTAAAAGAAATAACTCAGAGAAAAGTAAATACCACATAATTTCACTCTTAGATGTGGAATTTAAGAAACAGAACAGATGAACATGGTGGGGGAAAGAGAGTGAAGCAAACCATAAAACAGACTCTTAACTACAGAAAACAAACGGACAGTTGCTGGAGGGGAGGTGGTAGGGTGATGGGTTAAATCAGTGATGGATATTAAGGAGGGTACTTGTGGGAGCACCTGGGTGGCTCAATGGGTTAAGCCTCTGCCTTTGGCTCAGGTCATGATCTCAGGGTCCTCAGATCGAGCCCCGCATCGGGCTCTCTGCTCAGCAGGGAGCCTGCTTACCCCTCTCTCTCTGCCTACTTGTGATCTCTCTCTGTGTCAAATAAATAAATAAAACCTTAAAAAAAAAAAAGGAGGGTACTTGTGATAAGCACTTGGTGTTCTCTGTAAGTGATGAAGTGATGAATCATTAAATCCTACACCTGAAACTACACTGTATGTGCACTAACTGAAATGTAAATAAAAACTTAGAAAAATAAAATAAAATAAACAAGCAGGGCTATGAAGTCCAAAGCAAAATCAGAGAACAACATATAGGTCATGAAGATCTGCGGTGTTAGAGGAAAAAAGTCCTGAGTCTTAACTCTATCACTCACATTAGCTGTGTGACTTGAAACAAATTACTTAACCTCTCTGATTAAGAGTTTCCTCATTTGTAAAATGAATAATAACATGTGGCTTGGCTGGAGAATGAGAGAATGAGGAAAATATGTAAAAGCATCTAACACATAATAAACATTCAGTAAATGTTTTAGTCATTGCAACTACACTTATTATTTTTAACAAAACTAAAAATATACTACCTAAAACAATTAAGTATACTACATGAGGCAATAAATTGATAGATTCTCAATAACACTTGAAATTAGCCTGGAAATAAACAAACAACCAAAATGATGAAAAAAGAAACTGAAAGAAAAGAGAAGTATTTCGGTCATTTAGTCAGCCGTGAAAACAGTACAAGGTTAGGGTATGAGAGAGAGAGAGAGGTGACCAATTACACGTACATGAAGAAAATGATGATCCAAATAGCGCTGACAACAAAGGAGTATCACATACTCAGAAACAAACTTTTTGCTTCTCTGAGCCTATTATGTCCAACCAAAGCCTTCCAATAATATACCATTGCAATATTCAATTATGGTAAGTTCTCTGTAAGGTTGAGATGTTCTAATAATCCATTGGGTTAGCTCACTTTTCTTCTCCAAATAAAATGCACCTCTGAAAGCAAACCCTAATGAATTGTGTGCCTTTCAGACACCCTTACCCTGAATTCTTAACAACTTCCAGGGACGGAGAAAAGACATTTCTATCATTTTATCAGTGAATCACAGGTAATCTTTTTCACAAATAATATCCCTTTAAGAGAGACACGCTAATGAATTCACTATTTGGGAGTCATTATCTCACCCAGATCTGTGGCTTTTCACGGACTACAACACAGCTCTAATACATAAACTTTTAATTCTTTAGGGTGCAGTTTGGTGGCAGTCAATGCAATGAAGCAAGAACTGAAACGGAACAAAACAGTACAGTTCGGCTCAAGAGTAGTGCCGCTGTGGAAGAAAACTAAAGCCCCCATTCCCAGAATTAATATTCTCTTCCAGCAAAAGAAAAGACCTCTCTATCTTTGTTGAGTTAATGAGCAAGCCCCGAATTTGTTAACATTTTTGTTTCACTTACATTGTGAAATGAACGTTGCCCTCCACATGATGAAAATAACACATTCTCTGAAGCTACACACGTATCTTCTAGTTGTATCCTAAAGTTTATATTTCCTCGACATATACTCAAAAGGCAGGAAAAACAGAAAACCTCAGCCACATTAGAGGTGGGGTCTCTGAAGTATATACCTGAAGGGGGCTGATAAGAATAGAGAATTTTTTGCTGCCAGTGGTATAATATAGTATTTAATAAAGTTTGAAAAACACTGTAATAAAAGATCATGCTAATTGCCAATAAAGTAATTCTTCTTTAAATTAAATTTTACTGAAGTATAATTAACATACAGTGTTAAATTAGTTTCAATACAACATAATGATTCAACAATTCTACACATTACTCAGTGCTCACCTGGTAAGTGTCATCACCAAATAATATTATTACAATTTTACTAACTACATTCTCTAGGTCATACTCTTCATCTTCAAGATCTATTTTTTAAAGATTTTATTTATGTATTTGAGAGAGAGAGAAAGAGAGAGAGCATGTCCATGCACACATTCGGGGGTAGGCGCAGAGGGAAAAGCAGACTCCCTGCTGAGCAGGGAGCCCGAAAGGAGCCTTGATCCCAGGACCCCGAGATCATGACCTGAGCCAAGCGCAGACACAACCAACTGAGCCACCCAGGTGCTCCTCATCTTCATAACTTAAAGTTATTACTTAAAGTAATTATTTCAAAAAAATAACTTTGTATATTTATTTCTATCAAAGGCACACATTTCTAAAAACCATTAAAAACAGTAAACCTTGAACACTGCAGGCTTTTAGGAAACCTGTCTTATAAATGTATTGCTTTTTCCTTAAGAATGATAAAAACATAACCACCCCAATAACTAAAGCCACAAAAAAGCAAGTGTCTAAAAAAGATACATAGATACATAAGAATAACTACAATAATAAAATTTCTCTCAAAACTTACATAACAAAACTGAATATATACAATCATTATGACTCAGCATCTCCACTCATTGGCATATACCAAACTAATATATTTTCATCGACGGACATACAAAAGAATACTCATTCTTTTCATACTAGCCAAAAACTGGAAACAAACATCCATCAATAATGGAGTGAATAAACAAACTGTGAAGTACTCATACAATGTGAAACCACACAGCACTGAAAATGGACAACTATTGTGCAAAAACATGGGTGAATCTTCCTAACTTTAATATAATGTTGAATGAAAAAAGGCAGATACACAGAAATATATACAACATAATTCCATTCATACAAAGTGCAAAACTGGCAAAATTAATTTACAGTATCAAAAGCTAGAAAAGTTGGTTACTTTAGGGAAGGGATGACAGTGACTGGAAAGAGTCAAAGGGAAGAATTTCTTTTATTTTTATTTTTTTGAAGGTTTTATTTATTTATTTGACAGAGAGAAAGAACAAAACAAGCAGAGGGAAGGGCAGGAAGAGGGAGAGACAGAAGCAGGCTCCCCGTGGAGCAGGGAGCCGGATGGGGGACTGGACCCCAGGACCCTGGGACCATGACCCAAGAAGGCAGTTGCTTAACTAACTGAGCCACCTGGACATCCCGAGGGAAGAGTTTCTAAGAAGAGTCTGTTATATTTTATTTCTTTACCTTTGTGAAAATTCATCAAGCTGTACACTTAGAATTTGTATTTTTCTGCATGTACATTTTCAATAAACAGGAAAAAAAACTTTTAATTACATATGAACTGAATTCAGTAAAAAAACAATTCCTTTTTTTAAGGCTTTATTTATTTCACAGAGAGAGTGCGTGCACACGCACGTACAAGCAGAGGGATTGGAAGAGGGAGAAGCAGGCTCCCCACTGAGCAGGGAGCCCTATGCGGCTGGATCCCAGGACCCTGGGATCATGACCTGAGCCGAAGGAGACAGACGCTTAACCAACTGAGCCACCCAGGTGCCCCAACAATTCTTATTTCAAATATAGCAAACAACTAATTTAAGCCTCTGATAAATCTTTTGGCTCACTACATAAGCATGCCTAAGTCATTCACTTTGTAAAGCATAATTTTCAATAAGTTTCTAACTATTAAAATTACACAGAGTAGGGGCGCCTGTGTGGCTCAGTGGATTGGGCCGCTGCCTTCGGCTCGGGTCATGATCTCGGGGTCCCGGGATCGAGCCCCGCATGGGGCTCTCTGCTCAGCGGGGAGCCTGCTTCCCTCTCTCTCTGCCTGCCTCTCTGCCTACTTGTTCTCTCCATCTGCCAAATAAATAAATAAAATCTTTAAAAAAATAAAATAAAAAAAATAAAATTACACAGAGTAAGTTCTCTAAGTAAGAACTAAGTCTGTTCTCTCTAAGCACAATGGAATTAAATTAGAAATCAAAAATAGTTAAGATAACTAGAAAAACAGTAATATTTGGAAGGTAAGCCACAAATCAAAAAACAAAATGCAGAGAAATTAGAAAATATTCTGAGTGATAATAAAAACACAACATACCAAATTTGTTGGATGTAGCTAAAGCAATGCTCATACAATAATGTTTAACTTTAAATTCTCCTATTAGAAAAAAAAAAAAAAAAAGCTTAAGAAGCTACAAAAAGGGCGCTTGGGTAGCTCAGTGGGTTAAGCCTCTGCCTTTGGCTCAGGTCATGATCTAAGGGTCCTGGGATTGAGCCTCACATCAGGTTCCCTACTCAGCAGAGAACCTGCTTCTCCCTCTCCCTTTGCTGCTCCCCCTGCTTGTGCTCTCTCACTCTGTGTCAAATAAATAAATAAAATCTTTTTTAAAAAAAGATTTTCTTTATTTGACAGAGAGAGAGATCACAAGTAGGCAGAAAGGCAGGCAGAGAGAGAGGGGGAAGCAGGCTCCCTGCTGAGCAGACAGCCCGATGTAGGGCTCGATCCCTGGACCCTGAGATCATGACCTGAGCTGAAGGCAGCGGCTTAACCCATTGAGCCAGCCAGGTGCCCCAATAAATAAAATCTTTTAAAAAAAGAGAAGAAGCTTCAAAAAGAAGAGCAAATTAAATAAGTCACAGGTTAAAGAACAGATCACAAAGAAATCAGAACATGTCTTCAGAAGGATGATAAAAAAAATGTAAGATACCAAAATTTGTTTGAGGCAGCTAAAGCAGTATTTCAAGAGAAATGTTTAGCTTTAAATCCTTATGCTGGGGGTGGAGTCTAAAATCAATGATCTGAGATTTCACTTTTAGAAGTTAGAAAAAGAAGCAAACTAAACTGAAAGAAGTTGAGCAATGGTTCTCAGCTAGGGCTATTTTGCTCACCAGCAGATATCTGACAATGTCTGTAGACATTTTCTGTTATTACAACGAGAGGATCACTGGCATTTTGTGAGGAGAGGTCAAGGATGCTGCTAAAGACCCCATGATGCTCAAAACAGAATTATCTGGCCAAAATTGTCCATAGTGCTGAGGCTGAGAAACTCTGAAGTAGAGGAAAGAAATAATAAAGCCAAGAAGAGGAATAAATAAAATAAGAAACAGGAAACAAGAGAAAAATCAGTAACACTGACAGTTGACTTTAAAAAAGTCAGTAAAATTGACAAACTTCTAACACTGGTGAAGGAAAAAAAGACAAAAATTACTAATACAAACAAAGAAGTAATATCAGGATGAAAGAGTGTACATCATTATAGATCCTATACACATTACAAGGATAAGAGAATATTACAAACTTTATGCCAATAAATTCAAACAACTTAGATGAAATGGACAAATTTCTTTTTTTTTTTTAAAGATTTTATTTATTTACTTGACAAAGAGAGAGAGATCACAAGTAGGCAGAGAGGCAGGTGGGGGTGGTGGGGGGAAGCAGGCTCCCTGCTAAGCAGAGAGCCTGATGTGGGGCTTGATCCCAGTACCCTGGGATTATGACCTGAGCCGGAGGCAGAGGCTTAACCCACTGAGCCACCCAGACACCCCATGACTGCAATGATTTTTAAATAAAAACTCTGGAATGTGAGGCTCAGGTGACCTTCCTGGTTAGTAAATACATGAACGTGCCAGGAAGGTAATGCATCTTGATTCCACAGTAAAATGACATAGAAGCTCCATGTTCACAACTCTCCCAGACTTTGCCCCATATTTCTCTTCATTTGGCTGGTCCTGATTTCTATTATTTATAATACAATTTGTAATCATAAGTATAGTGCCTTCCTGAGTTCTCTGAGGAGTTCTAGTGAATTCTCAAACCTGAGGGGATTAAGAACCCCGAAATTTGTAGCCAGTTAGTCAGAAGTTAGCCAGCTAGTACAGCTGGCATCTATGGTGAGGACAGTCATGTTGAGAACTGCACCCTTAAATTTGTGCACGGTGCTAACTATGGGTGGTTGGTGTCAGTATCACAAAATGTACCATGACCACAAAGAGTTTATTCTAGGAATGCAAGACTGATTTACGAGTCAACAAAAATACCAATCAATGTAACTGACCGCATTAACAGAATAATTTGAAAAATACAGTATAATCTCAATAAATGCAGCACATTTAACAAAATTCAGCATCTGTTCATGATTAAAAAAAAAACAAAACAAACTCAGTAACTTAGTAAAGAAAGGAATTTCCTGAACCTGTGAAAAGGCATCTACAAAAAATACAACTATCATACTCAATGGTGAAAGAGAATGCAAGTTTTCTCAAGATTAAGAACAAGGAATAATTCACTCTTACCATTGCTCTTCAGCACCATAGTAGAGGCCTCACCAATGAAATAAGGCAGAAAAAAGAAACATCATATACTATGGAAATGAAGAAGTAAAAATATATGTACTGTAAACAACATCATTTATTATCTATTTAAAAAATCCTAAGGAATATACAAATTATTAGAACTAATTTAAGAAATTCAATGGCTATTTATAATAGCATCAAAGATTAACAAATACCTAAGGATAAATTTAACAAATTATATACATTATTCATATTCTGAAAAAATACAAAACATAGCTGAACTATGAAAACATCCAAATAATTGAGTAAATGAAGAGACATACCATGGTCATGAAAATTCAAGATTGTTCAGATGTGTGAAGTGTCTCTAAATTAATCTACAGATTCAATACAATCCCAATCAAGATTCTAATAGGCTTTATTGTAGAAACTGACAAGGAGATTCTATAACATATGTTAAAGTGCAAAAGACCTAGAATAGGCAAAAGAACTTCTGAAAAAGAACCACACTGGAAGACCTACTGATTTCATGACTTATTTAAAAAAAAAGGGGGGGGGGCGCCTGGGTGGCTCCGTGGGTTAAAGCCTCTGCTTTCAGCTCAGGTCGTGATCTTGGGGTCCTGGGATTGAGCCTCGCATCAGGCTCTCTACTCAGCGGGGAGCCTGCTTCCTCCTCTCTCTCTGCCTGCCTCTCTGCCTAGTTGTGACTTCTCTCTGTCAAATAAATAAAATATTAAAAAAAAAAAAAAGATGCCTGGGTGGCTCAATCAGTTTAGGTGTCTGCCTTTGGCTCAGATCATGATCTCTGGGTCCTGGGTCCCGCTTAGCAGGGAGTCTGCTTCTTGCTCTCTATCTGCCCTGCCCCTACTTGTGTGTGTGTGTACTGTCTCTCTTGCTCTTTTGCTCAAATAAATAAAATCTTTAAAAAAAAAAAAAACCCTAAGTAATGAAGACATTGTGGTTTTGGGATAAAAATAAATATTTTGAAAAAAAAAAAAGAAAGGAAAAAAAATTTTGATCAATGGACCAATCATAGACTCACACATATGTGGTCAACTGATTTTTTACAAAAATCCTAAGGAAATTCAACGGAGAAAGTAGAGTCTTTACAAAAAAAAAAAAAAGTATATTTGCCAAAAAATGAACATTAGCCCTCACTTCACATCTTCTACAAAAACTAACTCTAAATGAAACTTAGATCTAAATATGCAACCTAAAACTATAAGACTGCTAGGGGAAAACAAGAGAAAATCTTTGATGATTTTGAATTATACAGAGATTTTTAGGACATTAGAATCACAAATAATAAACGACAAACATTATAAACTGAACTTCATCAAAATATGCAAATTTGGTTCTTCAAAAGACACTGTTAAGAAAATGATAGAGGCAAATCCTAATTAGGAGAATTTGCAAAACACATATGTAATAAAGAACCATATCCAGAATTTACAAATAACTCTTTTTTTTTAAGTCTTTGTATATTTTAGATAAGTCTTTTTTTTTTAGCTGTTATTTATTTATTGGGGTGAGGTGGGGGGCAGAGGAAGAGAGAGGGAATTTCAAGCAGACTCTGTGCTGACTGAGCCCCTTGACACGATCTGAGCTGAAACCAAGAATCTGATACTTGGCGGACTAAGCCATCCCCGTGCCCCCAGAATTTACAAAGAACTCTTTACAGCTCAACAAGAAAACAAACAACTCAAAAGAAAAAAGGTAAAAAATATCATTAGATACTTCCCCAAAGAAGATATATCAATAGCAAATAAGCCCATAGAAAGACGCTCAAGGATCACTAGTTGTAAGGAAAATGCTATCTAAACCACAAGTTATTCTGACACACCCACTAGAAAGGCTAAAATTTAAAAGACTGACAACACCAAGTACCACCCAGGTTGTGGAGTTACTGGAAGTCTCCTACACTGCTAGTCAGAATATAAAATGGTACACAGGGCACCTGGGTGGCTCAGTGGGTTAAGGCCTCTGCCTTTGGCTCGGGTCATGGTTCCCGGGTCCTGGGATCGAGCCCCGCATCGGGCTCTCTGCTCAGCGGGGAGCCTGCTTCCTCCTCTCTCTCTGCCTGCCTCTCTGCCTACTTGTTATCTCCGTCTGTCATATAAATAAATAAAATCTTAAAAAAAAAGAATATAAAATGGTACAGATACTTTTGGGAATGGTTTGACAATTTCTTTATAAATTTTCTATATATTTAACTTTATAAAGTTAAATATATATTTACTATATGACCTAGAAATTTCACTCTTAGGTATTTATCTAAGAAAAATGAAAACATACATCCACAAAAGACCTGTCCATGAAAGTACATGGAATCTTTACTTATAACAGCTAAAAACTATAAGCAACCTGAATCAACTGGTGAATGGATAGACAAACTGTGGTAGATCCATACAATGGATTATTACTCAGCAATATAAAATATTGCTGAGTTATTATTATTATTAAATTATCACTCAGCAATATAAAATCATTACATTAAATTAAATTATTAAAATAAAATTACTAAATTACTCAGCAATATAAAAATATGAACTACTGAAACAGAAAAACATGAATCTCAAAAAACACTATGCTAAGTGAAAAGAGTTCGACACAAAAAGAGTATATACATGATTCCACTTATATGAAACTCTAGAAATGGCAAAACTGCAGTGACAGAAAACGTGTGAGAGATAGAAAACTGACTGGAGAGAGGCACGAAGTAATGTTTTGAGTTGATAAACATGTTCTATATTATAATTTTGCTGGAGGCTGCATGACTGTATATATATGTCAAGTCACTGAATTATACACTAAAAACTGGGGAATTTTATTGTATAGAAATTATATCCAAATAAAACTTATTTTTTAAAGTAATAAAACTCAGGGCGCCTGGTGGCTCAGTGTGTTAAAGCCTCTGCCTTCAGCTCAGGTCATGATCTCAGGGTCCTGGGATTGAGCCCTGCATCAGGCTCTCTGCTCAGCAGGGAGCTTGCTTCCTCCTCTCTCTCTCTCTCTGCCTGCCTCTCTGTCTACTTGTGATCTCTGTCAAATAAATAAATAAAATCTTTAAAAAAATAAAATTTAATTAAAAAAAGTAATAAAACTTATCCAGAAATTGAGGCAATAATCTACTGTACCACAAAGTACTCAGAAAATGACAATAAAATGTTAATTCTTTATTGTGGGAGACTAATAATATAAATTACTACAAAGAACATAATTTAAAAACCTCATTCCTTTGGGAAATATATATATTTATGTGTACTTGAAAAAAATTTTCATTTCCAGCATACAATTAATCTGCTGTTAGTGAAGAGTACAGTCAAGTCTTCATCTTCCATAACAGGAAATCAATAACATAACAGAAAATCAGATAATAAGCAGAATAAGCTTATTTTAAATTTTTTTTAAAAGATTTTATTTATTTGGAGAAAAAGAAATAGAGCAGGGGAGGGGCAGAAGGAGAATTTCAAGCAGACTCTACACTAAGCACAGAGCCTAATATGGGCTTGATCTCATGACCCTGAGATCATGACCTGAGTAGAAATTAAAAGTCAGATGCTTAAGTGACTAAGCCACCCAATGACTCTCAGAATAAGCTTCTTATTTAGAAATAAGTAAGCAGGGGCACCTGGCTGGCTCAGCTGGAAAAGCTTGCAACTCTTGATCTCAGGGTCGGGAGGTCAAGCCCCACGTTAGGTGTAGAGATTACTTAAATAAGTAAAAACTTAGAAAGAAAAGAGAAAAGGAGAAAAAAGGACAAGAAAAGAAGTAAGAAAGCAAACAGCCAATGAACTGCTAAATTACTGAAGTGGTGGCCTCTAGGAAGCAGAAACTGGAAGGGGAGAGATGAAGCAGAGGAATGTTAATCTTCTTTATAAGTCATGTAGTATTAGCAGAGTCTTACAACTACATACATCTACTATTTTTTTTTGAAATGTTAAGAATTTAAAACAAAAAATAACTACTTCACTTTCTATTCATTTTTTTTAATATTTTATTTATTTGACAGAGAGAAATCACAACTAGGCAGAGAGGCAGGCAGAGAGAGAGGAGGAAGCAGGGAGCCTGCTAGAGAGCCCGATGTGGGGCTCGATCCCAGGACCCTGGGATCATGACCTGAGCCGAAGGCAGCGGCTTTAACCCACTGAGCCACCCAGGCGCCCCTTCACTTTCTATTCTTAATAGTGCCAGAAATTAAGAAGCATCTAATACATACAAAAGTTACACATTACTCATGAAATCATCACTTTTTAGGTGAGAGAATAATGTTAAAAACCAGAGAGAATTTTGAAAATTAAAATTATTGCTCTTAAGCATACTTCCAAAAGTTAAAACAGGACAATTAATTTGTGATAACATGTAATATATAACACACAGCAACATTCTAAAAACCTTTAAAAATGCAGAAAGTATCAGTGATTTCCCAAATCTCTTGACTTCCAAATTATAATTTGATATTTTAGGATAGAGTCAGGCATGAAATAAATATTCAGGGGTGCCTGGGTAGCTCAGTGGGTTAAGCCTCTGCCTTCCTCTCAGGTCATGATCTCAGGGTCCTGGGATCAAGCCCTGCATGGGGCTCTCTGCTCAGCAGGGAGCCTGCTTCCCCCCTTCTCTCTGCCTGCCTCTCTGCCTACTTATGATCTCTGTCTGTCAAATAAATAAAAATCTTAAAAAAAAAAAAAGTAGCCTTTTAAATATTCAATAGGTACTTTGGAGGGAAAAGAAATGAACAGTACCATAATTAACAGCATTAATTATATAAATATAAATGCCCATTTTTTTAAAGATCCCAAGTTTTATTGTTAATATGTCCCACTCTTCCCTGTAGTATTAGAAGCAGACGCACACAGATGTTACACATGTATTTCAAAGAATCTTACTGTCTAAGGCAAGTACATCACACAGAAAACGGATTCTCAAAGAAAGTAAGGGAGAGGCTGCCAGGGTAGCTGAATCTCCTTGCTTTGGTAGCTGCAGAACGGAGGGGGTATCTTTTTCCAACCAGCTACACTCCCTACTCCTAACCCCATAATGGTTCATTTCAAGTTCTGAAGGCCTCATTGTCTAATATTCATTATTCCACCTTAGTTCTTTTAAGCATCCATCACACGTTCAAGACTCTTATCTTACTGCAATAAACAGCAACAGGCAATTCTTTTAAACAATTTTACTGAGGTATAACTTGCGTACTATAAAATTCACCCTGGGGCGCATGGGTAGCTCAATGGGTTAAAGCCTCTGTCGTGATCCCGGGGTCCTGGGATCGGGCCAGGCATCGGGCTCTCTGCTCAGCGGGGAGCCTGCTTCCTCATCTCTCTCTGCCTGTCTCTCTGCCTGCCTGTGATCTCTGTCTGTCAAATAAATAAATAAAATCCTTTAAAAAAATAAAATAAAATTCACCCATTTTAAGGATACAGTTCAATGAACTTCAGTAAATTTATACAGTTGCATGACCTTTAACACAACCCAGTTTTAGGAAATTTCCATCACCCCAAAAATTCCTTCATGTGAACACGCAGAATAGGACACCCTCATTTCACAGGACAGTACCTCACACTTGTTACACTCTACCATTAACATCCAAGTTATTGAGCACATTTATGAAAATGGCCAACAATATGAAACACATACTCGTACTTAGTAAGTTAATATTAAATTCCTACTGATACTTAAATGTTCAAAGAATAAAAGAAACACGTTACTCAGCTATTCTAATAATATAGGCTTCAACTTCAATGTTAAAAACACGAACATACCTTTGTCTCCAGTAAGCATATCTGCCACAAATAAACTGACAATGAGAATGATGGTATTAAACACCCCAAGATCAACTTCATACAAAGCAGTCAATTTGTTTTCTATCCAAGCTAGAAGTCTGAATTTTAAATTGTAACTTCTGTGCGTTGACGGTTACCAGCAAAGACTACAGAAAGCAATCCTAGCAGATTCAGTATTAACAAAAATATACTGTCCAGAGTTTTTGTGAAATACGAAGATCACTTTTTTCTGTTGTTCATGTGGAAGATACATACTCCCACACAAGATTATGGTAATCAAAATTAAAAACCTCAAAATTTACATTTCTTCTAATACCAAGACTAACTTACTACATTTTACCCTCTAGTTTCTTATCGTATAAAAAGGTTATTTACAGTTCCTTGAAGAGGATCCTAATTGTCCCTGTCTAATTAATCAAAATAAGAATAAAGGAAAATCAGTTGTTGTATCAAAATATGTTGACTGAGACTAAAATTACACTCTTTGGGCGTCTGGGTGGCTCAGTCAGTTATGTGCCTGCCTTTGGCTCAGGTCCTGATCCCAGGGTCCTAGGATCCAGTCTGGCATCAGTTTCCCTGCCCCATGGATAGCCTGCTTCTCTCTTTGCCTCTGACTCTCTGTTTCTCATGAATAAATAAAGAAAATCTTTAAAAATGAAAAAATAAAATAAAATTATGTCCTTCTATAATTTAAAAATGCCCATTTCAAATGGCTTCAAAGCTCTCATCATGTGGCCTCCACAAATGGTGTTTACATAGTGTTTTCAAAAGACTACCAAAAATACTTCCCATAATAAAGACATTTCCCATAATAAAGGAAATCAATACCACACAGAAATCTTTTTATCTAACATCATAAAGCTAAATAAAAAGAAAATCCACACTTTTCCCCTGAAATGTATGTAGTAACATTAATAACAAAATTGTCTACCAAACCAAATATTATTTTTAAAGATTTTTTATTTATTTGACAGAGATCAAAAGTAGGCAGAGAGGCAGGCAGAGAGAGAGAAGGAAAAGGAGGCTCCCTGACGACCAGAGAGCCGGATGCAGGGCTCGTTCCAGGACCCTGGGACCATGACCTGAGCTGAAGGCAGAGGCTTTAACCCACTGAGCCACCCAGGTGCCCCCCAAATATTTTTTCCTATAAGTAGTTACTTAGATAAAACATAAAGAATTTCACTTATACTAAGGTATGGAATCCCTATGTCTCCTAGAATGCATGTCAAAGTTAATGAGTAAGTATATACTGCGAATCCGCAACATTTCTATAATAACCTACTGTAATTATCTTCTATAAATTTAAATAATTTAATCTGTATACTGTCATCTAACAAATAAAAATAGCCATGTTTATAACATCTTACTGATTTGTATAATTTATCATTTTATTATATACATATTTTTCCAAATGCACCATAAGCTCCTCTATCGTAGGGAGGCATGTTCTGTGTACATTGTATAAGTTCAGTAAATTTGGTTATTAATTACCTTTAAGAAAGCAGTTTCAGTAACTAGTGAAAAAGGAAGCAATTTGCAAAAGTTGAAAAAGCACTGGTGGGAAAGCCTTAAAGCGGCAGATGCAGACAACGCGTTTCAGGCAGAGCAGAAAAGGAGAGTGCTAACACATAAATTTCGGGTTACGGTCACGAAGTCTTACTTTTTAAGTAAAATTCTTACCAAGGGCTATTTGCTGATCCCAGATAAACAAATCCCAGAGATCTGTCTTATTTCCTAGTTCTATTTTTGCAAGTTACCTTGCTTCAGTCCAGTTTCCTCAACAAAAAAGTAAGGAAAATATTTTCATTTTACCTCACAGAACTGTTCTGAAATTCAAATGAGGTAATAATGTACATTAAAGGGCTTTATAGACAAGTAGTACATTAAACGCAAGGTGTTCCTATTTTTATTATTATTGAAGATGGATCCTACCCTTTGACCCAAGAATTCTAATTCTTCATGTTTATCCTAAGGATCCAGGTAGACAAATGCACAAAGCTATCTGCAAAACATGTTCTGAATAGCCCTATTTTGAATGAAAAAAATCTAAAAATAACTTAAATCAATGGGTGACTGGCTTAACAAATTATGGTATACCCATGAAACAGAATATCATGCCATAATTAAAAATGATTTAACAGATGTGTATGAACATGAAAACCTCTTTACCACTGCTTTGTAAGAGGTTCCACTTTTGAGATGCCTTCCTTCATCTATCAAACTCAATCAGGTCCTCCCTGTTATACTCCTCATAGGATCATCTATTTGTCCTACATTAAACTCATCACAGTTTGAAATAATGTATTTATATGTTTACTTGACAACATGTGTTTTCTTCATTAAATGGTAATGAAGATGGCGCACACATACACACACACTCGTATATACATATGCAGGGGGAAGAAAAGCTACCAATATTTTAAAATGTAGAAAGCCAAAATGAAAAATAAAAACAATCTAACAAAAAATAGGTATGCTTATATTAATTACATCAGCACTATCGACCAAAAATGGGATCTGGAAATACATTTTGTCAAATGATGCCATCAAAGCTCTTTGATTAAATTAGTATCTGGAAAACTATCTTTACTTAAGAAGTGACAAAGAATCATGCTATATCCAAAAGAAAGCAATGCGGTTTCCTCTGTAAGCAGAAATCTAGAAGAAAAAGCTTTCTTCAGGTCAACAGTGTCCTCTGGTTAGAATGATGCATATTCTGCTGAAAATCCAGCTTGATATTAAAGCAACCACCACCTATAGCTAAATAAGTATCTCTTACCATCTCTGGGCCACATGAGTTTTAATCATAAAATGAGTGATAATATCTTACCTTCATAAAGCAGAGAACTACACGGAATGAAATCCTGAATTCCCTTTTTATAATTTGTGATCTTCCACATCATGTATTCAATATTCTGGGAAAAGGCCACTAATCAAACAGGAACAGAAGCAGCTGTCCTACTGACTTAACAAGGCATGATCGTCAAGTCTCCTTGAAACATACTTCCATAAGGGAATATGTCCTTTAGAAACTCTGCACAGCAAACTTATGCTTCCATGAAGCAGTTAATGGAAAGTCTGAGTTGTTTAGTGAGATATATAAATAATTCTTAAGAATTTTTCATTTAAACAGTTTTAGGGGAAGACAGAATATCAAAGAAAACATCACACAGGAGGTGTTAATCACTCAACATTTGAAAATACTGAAGAACAGGGGCGTCTGGGTGGCTCAGTGGGTTAAAGCCTCTGCCTTCAGCTCAGGTCATGATCTCAGGGTTCTGGGATAGAGCCCCACATCAGGCTCTCTGCTCAGCAGGGAGCCTGCTTCCTCCTCTCCTTCTCTGCCTGCCCCTCTGCCTACTTGTGATCTCTCTCTCTGTCAAATAAATAAATAAAATCTTTTTAAAAAAATACTGAAGAACAATACTAACATCACAAAAAGTTTAACTGTTACTAATCTCTACTTTTGTCCTGATACTCTAGGAGTTATCTATTCGACAGAGACTCAGAAACTATTTCTTTATATAGAAAATCTGAAAAGCATAGAATAGTAAAGAGAAATTTCACAATAAAAAAAAGGTTTCATTCAACTATTCAGTGAACTAACAGGTATGTATTTAAGAATAAAAACAGGAGATATAACAAATTTCAAATTACTGCTACTGGAAAAAAAATCCTCTACAAAAGACAACCAAAAAGACTTTAAAGCTGAAAATACAACAATACAATCATTCCCTCTAAGACTAAAACATTTCATGATTCTGTATTTTAAGAATAGTTAAACTAAAGCTTTACAAGCAAAAGGAAAAGCTGTTTTCTTTTCTAATGTCCTCAATCCTAGCAAAAGGAATTGAAATGTGGCTGCTCTTGTGAGATTCTTTAATAGCCAAAGGATACCAAATAAAATAAATTTTTCGTGAACTTAAAATCCAAACATAAATTGGTCCTTACTATTACCTTCTACATCACCTTAAAACAAGGCAATTACTACGTGCCATAGGCTCATACCAACATTTATTGCCAATATTTGACAGACTTATGGTTCTGGCAGGGCAGGTAGGTTTTAATATTTTAATTTCATGACTGGATGACAGTGAGTGTTTTTTAAAATTAACTGCAGCATTCTATAGTCTACTATAACATACTTATATACTATAATATACAGTAATACCCATTTAAAAGAACTGGCAGTTAGAGATTTTTATTCTTCAAATACTACATATTATCTTCCTTTCCAAATATATTATCATTAACATTCTTTAGAATACAATGATATCAGGAGCGCCTGGGTGGCTCAGTGGGTTAAAGACTCTGCCTTCTGCTCAGGTCATGATCCCGTAGTCCTGTGATCGAGCCCTGCATGGGGCTCTCTGCTCAGCGGGGAGCCTGCTTCCTCCTCTTTCTCTGCCTGCCTCTCTGCCTATTTGTGATCTCTGTCTGTCATATAAATAAATAGAATCTTTAAAAACAAACAAAAAAAAGAATACAACGTAATCAGTTTGCCAAAGCAGGAGTTGCATAATGTCTCCTTCCATACTTTAATACAGTGATCAGCACAAAAGAGAAATGCAGTTCCACAGAGGGCAATCTAACTGGAATTTGAAAGCCTTCCATTTTTTTTTTTTTTTAAGATTTTTTATTTATTTATTTGAGAGAGAGAGAGATCACAAGTAGGCAGAGAGGCAGGCAGAGAGAGAGAGAGGGAAGCAGGCTCCCCGCCGAGCAGAGAGCCCGACGCGGGACTCGATCCCAGGACCCTGAGATCACGACCCGAGCCGAAGGCAGCGGCTCAACCCACCGAGCCACCCAGGCAACACCTACTATGTACAAGGCATTGTGGTAGATACTGGGGATGAATCCTTAAGCAGAAGAGATTCAACTTCTGCCTTCATGGAGGTTTTAACCCAATGAATGAGACATGAATTTATCAATCAGAGAACTGTATTTCTACAAACTATGATAAACACCATGAAGGAAAAGTAGGGGTGCCATCATGTGGACACCTAATCTACTTTGCCTGATGAGAAAAGGCTTCCCTGAAGAAGTCATGACTGAGTTGAAATAAGAGTGTTATTAGGTAAGGACAACTTACTTGGCAAAGGGGAAAAAACAGAGTATGTGCAAAGACCTTGAAGTAGGAAGAAACACGGTGTATTGAAGGAAGAAAGAAAGCTAGTCAATATAATGCGTCAGAATGGTATATGGGCCAGGAGTAGTTGCATGGATACCAGTTAGGAGGTTATAACAGGTCTCCAGGTGAGAGATAGATGGTATCTCATTAGGAGGGAAGTAATGAAGATAAGGGAAAAGACAGCAGATTCAAGAAATATTTAGGAGGGGGCGCCTGGGTGGCTCAGTGGTTTAAGCCGCTGCCTTCGTCTCCGGTCATGATCTCAGGGTCCTGGGATCAAGTCCCACATCGGGCTCTCTGCTCAGCAGGGAGCCTGCTTCCCTCTCACTCTCTCTGTCTGCCTCTCTGCCTACTTATGATCTCTCTCTGTCAAATAAATAAATAAAATCTTTAAAAAAAAAAAAAAAGAAAGAAATATTTAGGAGGAAAATCAGTGTTACAATGAAGCCAGGCAGAGTAGTGTTAGTAGAATTTTAAAGATAACAGATCTTGAAATTTTTCAGTTGTGAGACCAAACAGTAAAAAACTGGGAATTTGAAACTATGTGATGCTCCTCAATGAGCCAGACAGCAACTGCACCCAGGTTTTCTA
Source organism: Meles meles (assembly GCF_922984935.1). Taxonomy (NCBI): domain Eukaryota; kingdom Metazoa; phylum Chordata; class Mammalia; order Carnivora; family Mustelidae; genus Meles; species Meles meles. The sequence continues at coordinate 68,175,519 of NC_060078.1, read as the reverse complement.
ATAGCGGTAACATCGTAGGAAGGGTAATTTTTAGGAAATGCCAGAAGGCCATAACCAAGACCACAGTAAATTCAACCAGGTATTTTAAAAATAATTAAATATTACAGGTCCCGCTTCTGAGTTGTCAGTTAGAAGGATACCAAATGATAAAATTACTGGGATTTTCAAGGTACATGCTTGTAATATCACATTATATCACTTATTTTCTCTCCTTTGTACTTTGTGAAAATAAGATTTCTAGACATAATATTAGGAGCTAACATTCAGCATAAACTTAAAAAACAACATTTTATATCAGGAAGATCATATTATACCTGAGAATATTAGGGGGAAAAGCCAACATTATATCTGAAAGATGCTACGACATCAGGGAAACAAATGTCATCTTATGACAAACAAGATATTAACGTCCAAGATGCATACTAGTAACAGCAACTTCCACACAAGTACCTTTCTGATCAGGAAAATAAAACAGATATGCCATAATTTTATTACCTTCCTTGTTTCAGAAGACTAGTAAATGGAAAATTTTTACAAGTCTTCTTTCTTTCTGCTATATGTAACCAATGTAATAAAATTTCTACTAAATCCAGTAATAGACCTCAAGTTAACAGAAGCCCATAAAGTCTCCTTCGAATGGACTAACAACCCCATTTCTCACATATCCCAGCGTTGGAATTTGATCCTTGGCTCCTCTATCCCATGAAGCAGAAGTTTTAACAAACAGTAAGGAAAAATAATTTCTAGTGTTTCACTTTAACATACTAATTCTCATCTATAGGCCCCAGTCTAAACCCACACATGGGTGGACCTTAGTATATTCTAAAATCTGTTTCTTTCTCTCTCTTTTTCTTTCCTTCTTACTACTTATATTCCTATGAAAAATTATCTTCCTTAGTCTTGGATGGTCCAATGTATATGTAATTATTTTCCCATGCGTACTGTAAGAACATGGCATGCCTGTAGTTTTACAAATTTTCTGACATGCTATGCTAAAACATACAGTAATTAGCACTGTGGTCCCACACACAATAGTAGAATCCTAACAGGAACCCTACCATGAAACAGAAACACCACTTAGTCAAAACCCCAAGCTGAGCAAAGTTTAAGTCAACAGATGACAAAGACTTATTAATGACCTATAACGTAACTGGTAAAATCTAGAAATGTATATCTTATTTATGCATCTATAATCCTTGAATTGTTAGTAATTAGATTGCCTCTGCAATGATGGCAGTGGTATACTGAATAACTAATATTGTAACTGATCTCTAGAACTGTCAATAAATCAGTGTCACAGAACTTCAGGGGAGAAAGGGACCTTGGTAAATATGTAGTCCATCCCTTCATTTTATAGATGAGAAGAGGGATGAAGAGAAAATGTAATAAGATCATTTACCTGATTTCTACAAAAGAGGAAATACTCAGTAAATATTTGTAGCATGACAAAACCCAGGTCTGAGTTCCTGATTCTCTCTGCATGTCTCTAAATTTAAAAAAAATTTTTTAAACCTTTTTTAATCTATACATGGATTGAATTTGAATTCTTGAAATATAGATCCTAACAGAAACAGTGAAGAACAAAAAAACTGAAATTTATTTGTATAAATGCTATGTATCATATTACATATTTTCATTCCAAACCTATCATATCATAGAAAAACCCTCTAGACCCACACATAAACATAAACACAGCATAGTAAGGGGTGCCTGGCTCAGTCATTAGGCATCTGCCTTCAGCTCAGGTCATGGTCCCAGCATCCTGTGATCGAGCCCCGCATGGGGCTCCCTAATTGGTGGGAAGCCTGCTTTCCCTCTCCTAGTCCCCCTGCTTGTGTTCCCTCTCACGCTGTCTCTCCTCTCTGTCAAATAAATAAATAAACAAAATCTTTAAATCAATAAATACAGCATATTAAGCTTATAGCTATTTTTATAATTTTAAAAATTAAGTTTAAAAAAACACAGAATAGTCCTACTGAAAAAGCCAAAAAAGGAAACTCACAGCTTTAAAGATGAGTCAAAGAGGGAAGAGTGAATCTTAGTTTCGCCTCAGCACTGTCAAAAATGCAGAGTGGGAAGATCCAACCTTTCAAGCTCTAATTATTATCTATAGGAGCCTCAAGTTTCCTGCATCTATTAGTAAGAGCTCCTATTCCTGCTCTTTTCACAACCTACTTCCCCCAAGTGACTACCTAACTACCTGTCTGGAGTTCCCCATACTCGTCAGGCAACCTTAGTTTCCCAGAGATTGCTGTGTCTCTCCAAAATAAATGCTTACATTCTCTAGACAAAGCTTGAATCAGGAAAAGAGGTCTCATTTAATTCCTCTTATAAATGAAAAAAACAGCATCTGTTGGTTTTAAGGTGGCCTTTTGATAACTTCCTATGAGTTGCATCATTAGAATTCCCTGGCCCTCTGGGGCAAAACACTGAAAAGACAGCCAGGCACTACCAAAAATCTTCAAAAAAAAATGGAAGTCAACTATGTCTGAGTACATCCAGAAAGCATTTCCTAGGGAACCCTTTGGACTGAAAAGTAAGCATTTTCATTCGTTTTCTGTTTTGTTTTTTCTTTAAAATCTCCCTTACCAACTCTGTCTTATCAAATAACAGACACAACTATCATAGCATGGTCTTCCCTTTCACCCTTAAACAACAAATAGACTACACCCACTAACTTCCTACTCCAACCAAACATTTTTATTCCTTTAACAAAACCCTTGATTCTGCTTTATATCCTGCCTGAGCTATTTCTGGCATTTAAAAATTCTTCTTGGATCATCCAAGTTCAAAGCTGGACTAAGATTCCTTTTAGCATGTGGTTGCATGCATGGACACATGTCAGGTTTCACTTCATTGTCCCTCTCAGTCACAGACGTCCCCACTTAATAAACCCAGCAAGAACTCTTTGGTTTTCCTTTGGATTCTACTCCTGCTCTTCCCCGCAAAGTCAGGTTATGATATCTAGACTGTATTAGGTTAAAAGGGCCAAATCTCTAGGGATGGTGGTCAAGGAACTCATTTGACTATTCAGTGTTGCTCCAGACTTGGTGTTAAAGAACTGAGGTCAGTAGGACCTGAACTTTTGCCTGAGTGTGTGCTCCCTCCCTCCAGGTGCCCTTTCTAAACCTCCCCAGCTTGCTACCTGTTGGCAGTGCTGGTGTTGCTGCTCCCGTTGCTGTGTTTCTGTGCTCGGCTCAATCTCCTTGGGGGCTTTGAATGCTGCAGCCGGGGGCTCGGCATGGAGGGGAACGTTGAGGCATAGCCATGTTCACACTCTAAAGAGACAGCAAGAGAAAAAGATATGAGAACAGGAATGTACTCAAATCCATGGATCCACAGATCTGAAGTCCTTGCAGTAACATGTTGCTGAAAACAGCAGAAGAAAAGGAGGCAAAATGTTTCCACTTTCTGGTTGGAAGATAAAATTCTCAGTCCTTGTGAGGACATTTATCCTGTAACATTATATACAGACCCAACCCATCGCCTGAAAGGTGTACAGATACTTCCTCTAAACCAGGTAATCTCTCCACCCTTTCCAAAAATCCTTTTCTCCAAGAATTCTTTTTTTTTTTAAGATTGTATTTATTTATTTATTTATTTATTTATTTATTTATTTGACAGACAGAGATCACAAGTTGGCAGAGAGGCAGACAGAGAGAGAGGAAGGGAAGCAGGCTCCCGGCTGAGCAGAGAGTTTGATGTGGGGCTATATCCCACCACGCTGGAATCATAACCTGAGCAGAAAGCAGAGGCTTTAACCCACTGAGCCTCCCAGGCGCCCCTCTCCAAGAATTCTTAACTGAAACACACTAATTTCTGAGACTAGTTACCATCCACCTCATTTATTTCACCTGCCTCAAAATCCCCCTTTAACTCTCCCCATTTCTCACTAAGCGCACCATTTTCACGTATTTCAAACCATTCAGCTGCATTGTCTCAGAGGACATTTTATCCCTTGACACCATAATTTCCAGAGTTCCCACTCTTCACTCCCCAGTCTCTTTACATCTTTTCCAGCCCCAGTCCCTAAATAGGGTACCGTCTCCTCCTACCTGTTTCTCAGACGTCTCCTCCCCACATGCGCGCACCCTCTTCCCCAGTGGCTCCCCAGCAGGCATTCCCCTCCTCGACTCCCAGCCTCGCCTCCTCCACCCCTACCTGCGCCGCCGCCTCCCCCTTCCTTCGGCTCTTTCTTCCCTCCATCCTCCCAAGTCTTCGGGCTGACGCCCACTCTCAACACACCCCCTCCCTCTGCTCTGGCCCACCTCCCCACCTCCCTTCTGTCCCTAGATCCCCGTCCCTCCCCCCTACCTCGTCCCCCTGTCCTCCCCGCACACGCAGGCCCGCGCAGCCTCTCCCGCACCCCTCCCCTCGCAGGCTCTGGGTTCCCACCACCTCCCGCACCCCTCCCCGCCCTCTCTCCCCTCACGCGCACACCCCTCCTCACACCCTTACCACGAACCCCCCTCACACGCGCTCCCCTCCTCGCGCACACCCCCCGCCTCCCCGCACACGCACCTGTCGCACGCGCACCGCTCCTCACACACGCACCCTCCCACCCCTCACACACCCCTGCTTGCACGCGAACCTCCCCTCACACACACTGCTCATGCACGCACCTCTTACACACGCACCCTTCGCGCACGCACCCCTGCCTCCCCTGCTCACGCACGTACCCCTCTCCTCACACGCGCACCCCTTCTCACATCCCCCCCCCCAATACACACGCACCCTCCCTCCCCTCACACGCCACACCGCACTCCGCGCGTGGAGAAGGAGTGCGCGGGCTTAGGTGGTGGCGGAGGCGGCGGCGCCCAGCCGTTACCTCGGTCCCGGCGCTCCAAAAACTCGGCCGCCTCAAGCAGGCGCTGCACGTTGATCATCCGCACCCTCTCCATGGGCACCGCTGGTGGCGACCGGGACCTCTACGCACTCCCTTCCCCGGCCGACAGGAGGCGCCGCAGGCGGATACAGGCCGGTGCCGCCCGGGGACATGTGCGGCGGGCGGGCGGGCCAGCCCGGCCACAGCTCCGCGCGCTCTCCGCCGCCCTTGTCGGCTCCGCAGCGCCCGCCGCCGCCGCCGCCGCCGCCGCAGCCGGCAGCCCGCGCGCGGTTTGTTTACCTCTCCGCGCGAGCACGGGGGAGGGGCGGGCGCAGCACCGAGGCCCGCCCCCGTCCCACCCCTTCCTCTGCCTCCTGGGAAATGTAGTCCCGCCCCTCCCACTGCACATCGGGAGTGGTAGTACACACACCACTTCAGTCGGCCTGCGCCTTGCCGAATTCCGCAATGGTAGCTGGGAAATGTAGTCCCGTTCGAGTTCTGTCTCCAGAGTGTAAAGACGAAGTTTTCTGGGCTTTACTTCTGGGAAGGAAGAATTTGAGCCAGTTTCCGGAAAGCTCTTTTCCCAGCGACTTCCGACGGGTGCCCAGGACCTGGAGCATTCTTTATCTGAAATGCCATGCTCAGTCCTCTCTCTACTACTGCTTTTCCAGGTAACTTACATGCCTCAGTGTCCCCATCACAAAATGTACTGTTCAGGTACTGTTCAGCTGGTGCACACATAAGCATTTGAAAAGCCAAGATCACTGTTCAGAAACAAGGGATGATCCCTCCAGTACCGGAGAAAGTTGCCATGAGGCTCTTCTTCCACCCTGGTTTCCACATAGAGGTAGTTCGGTTTTTCATGGTGTTTGTTTGTTTGTTTTTTAATTGTATGTTTAAAAACTCATTTTGCTTCAGGCCCTTACTAGTGACTTGAGAGGCTAGAAATCCTTTCTAGTATTGCAAGTGAAGGACATAATTCAGTGGGTAAGTGATTTGGTGCTGAAGTCACAAAGGATTCAGTTCAAATCCTGACTCTGCTACTTATACTACCTGTCTGGACTCCCCAAGCCTCATTTCCTCATGTATAAAATAGATATAGTTACTCCATTTATCCGAACATTGAGGGTCTGCCATGTGCCAAGCACTGTACTGGACATAATGTGTACAGTAATGAGAGAAACGGACATAGGTCCTACTCTCAAGGAGTCTATGGGCAATAGGGCTTATTGTGAAGATTAAATGAAAAAATTCCAGCATTTAGTACATGCCACTCAGTTAATGGAAGCTATGACAATTGTTTCCTCTCTTGTTTCCTCCATAGAGAGGGAACTGAAAGCAGTGGCTAAAGAGAGCAGGGACCACATTAAAGGATTGCCAACGGCTATCTTCTCTGCCGTTCTCTTTCCAAGTCCTCAATCTAACAAGCCCTGAAAGTCTAGACCAGAGTTTCTCAACTTCTACATTATTGACATTTCCGGCAAATAATTCGGGTTGGGGGGGGTGGGGGTGGGAGGCGGACATGTGCTTTGTGGGATGCCCAGCAGCATTCCTGGCCTCTACCCACTAGATGCCAGTAGCACACTACCAACCAAAACATCTCCAAACGTTGCCAAATGTCTCTCTGGGCACAAAGTCACTCCCAGTTGAGAACCACTGGTCTAGAGAGAGGAAGGGCAAGAGGGTCATAACTGCTGACTGCTCTAGGAGCAAGCTGGGAATTGTATAAACATCCATAACTTTTTCCCACCCTGATTATTTTAACCTGCTGGTGGACATCCAAAACAACAGGAAGCTCTTGGTGAGGGGAGAATTTCCCCTTCCCTATGGTCATTCCAGTGGCTACTACAGAAAATATCATGTCAGAATGAAAATCTTACTCTCAAAAATGTCATGAGATTCATGCTGCATATTAATGCCCTCTCTCCTTTCACTCTTCTTCTTTTCAATTTCCAATGAAGTCAAAAACTGCAAAATTATGCCAGCCCTTTTAAATATTACATTTAGCACCCCATTTAAGAACCAAATAGATGTCCCATCAAATGCAGGGAGACCCAAAATGAGAGGTGTTCCCAAGCTGTTCACAGGACAATTTTATTGTAAAGACTTTAAAATATGGACCTTACTTTTTCTGTTGTTGGACAGATCACTTCAGATCTGGGGTTTCCCATTGGATACTGGCAACAACCACTCTCAACAAAGGACATATGGGGCAAAGCGAAGAATGGAATTATTTAAAAGAAAATAGCTATCTGCTAAGACCTGTTAGTTAAGGGCAGAAATTACTAGGTGGAAAGTTAGTTTCTACTACTTTCTACTACTTGTAGACTCCTTAAGTTTTAGATGCCAAACTGCTAAGGGCTACTGCAGGAATTTAAAAGAGGTAGGTTAACGACAAATAAAAGTCTCCCCAGTGGGAGATAAACCATGTGACATGCAATCAAAGAAGAAAAAAAAAGTACCAACTGAAAATACACATGGATTTAAATCCATAGATCGTATGCCCTCGCAGGTTATGAAGAGAAAGCATGATGCTCAGTGTACATGCCTGACCTTTCACAGTTGACCTCTGGATGAATTAACCAGCCCTTCTTTTAGAGCCACGGCCAAGAGGGAGAGGAGGAAATGGAAAGTAGGGTGAGAGTCACCAAAAAGGCCCACCTGCCTATGTTGAAGAACAGCAGAGGTAATGGTGATGGAGGGCAGTGGGCAGTGTTAAGGGCAGATTTATATACAGGAAGTCATTCTTTTCCAATAGCAACTGAAGGTGCCATTTCCTTCTCCCTGCTCTGGCTGACTCCTGGAATTCTTGCTTTGGCATTGGCCACAATGGCCTCCCACAGCACAAAGCTTGGGGCTCTAGCCTCAGGAAAGGAATACTCTTCATAAACCATCCCTCAGCGCCAGTCCCAGCCTGGAGGAACCCAGAGGCAGCGGTGGCCTTTCTTTTATTCAAATGAATCCAGTTTGTCCTACAAACGCAGATGGGAAAACTGAGAGAAGAACCAAAGAACCTGGAATCTTACCCACGATCTCTAGTCCTGTCCTCTCCCTAAAGTATCTCTCTCAGAGGAGCCTTATTTGAAAATGGAAAAAGTCCCCCTGAATTCCCCAGGCCTCTCACAAACACAGCCCAGATGGGGATGAGCTGCCTCCCGGAGCAAGCAGGCAAAGCTCTCCATTCTTAGGGGTCCTTTCTGTCAGTTTACTCGATGCAGATTTCCAAAGGACTTATTGCAGATTCATGAACAATGGAAACAGCTCTGTATTACATCTTTTCTGCAGACAGGAGAGATGGAAAGAGGAGAAAGGACCATCAGGTTAAGTTACAAGTCCAAAGTCACTGTACTGGTAACACCTGGTGCTTAAGAGAACTTCCCTGAAAGTGCAAAACGCTTGGTGTGCAGGGCACTGTTTTCTGCCATTATCTGTAAGGACGGGGGGTTTTCAAGCAATGAAGGCTGAAGATGGAGGAAGGGTGAGTCCTGAGCTCCTAAATGAGAGCCTTAACAGTTATACGTTTTTTTCCATCCTCCACCCCAAAATGACAACACAGTCTCCTTCCCCCTCAGGGCCCAAAAACGTGAAGAGCAGCAGAAAACCTTTCCTTCTGCCCAGTGAGTCAGCCTTGCCTAACTTCATGCGTAAGCTCTCCTCAAGTGAGCGGCAGCTCAGAGCTGCGGGTCTGCGTGCAGCCGAGATAAATTTGGGTCTAGAAAGGATGACGTAATGCTAAACCCGAGAGGTAGCTGCCGCCTCCCAGGGCTCCAGTCGCCAGGGCTGCGGGCTGACGTCCCCACCACTCGGAAAAGCACCGAGCCACCCAGGTGCCTGAGCTGGGGAGACAGGGAGAGAAAGGATGTGGGGGCGGGAGCAAACGGCAGGGGGAGGCAGCGTTCGTCTGAGATTGCTGAATCTGGAAGTTTGTTGTTTTTTAACTTCAGTTTTCTGGTGAGATCAGGCCACTGGCAGAGGCTCAAACAGCTGCACTTGACTTCCATCCTGGACTCTCTTCCCCCTTAGAAAAGGGCTTCTTACAATTTTATTAAATGGCCCTTATTACGGCAGCCTATTTCGGTAATTATAATGGATGTGTTAATTTCTCGAATGTCCTTTCGCTTCTTTTTTGCCTTAACTTGGATCCAAGAAGAAATCTGCATTGCAGGACTCAGTTCTTAGGCACATCTAAGAGACCTGCTGCCCCGGAGCACCCATCCCACTTGGGGGTGCAACTGACATGGTCTTCCGGATTTTGGAAAAGGACTTTGCTAGGGACATGCCAAGTTAATGCCCTCCCCCCATAACATTTCATGGTTTATTTCACAGAAGTTTACATCATTAAGCTTCTTTCTCAATCCAGTCTCCATTTTCCATTTTTCAGATGAGAAAACTGAGGGCTAGAGAGATATCATAACTGACCAAAAGGACACACAGGTGCTGTCTATCAAAGCCACCAAGCAAGGATTAGGATTGAGGCCCACAGACTCTCGTCCTGTGCTCTCTATCCATCTCCATAAGTCCTTCTCTGGTTGATTTGTGACATATAAATCAATTAATTAATTAGAATAAGTTTTCTGATTTTTTAAAATTCGTGAGCCCCAAACCTTTAAAAATCAGGTTACATCCCAAAAGCCTGCTTTTGTTCTCCGCTTAAGGTTCATTCTTCTCTAAGGAAAGGGTGGCCTTGGAATCGACTCCCTTGCTGGTGATGACCACAAGCCATGGGCCTAACCTCAATAATCTTTCTTGTATGGAAATGGTTTGCTTCATCGGGAATGCCTCCTGAATACTTTTGTCAAATGACATTTCATCATTTGTTGCTCTAGTCCCTTATTATTCTCCTTTAATTTGTGGTTATAATCATTTATACTGGTAGATTTCAAGACTTTCAGCCATCCCTGGCATATAGCCCACACAGCCATGGTATGTTATTCTTTTGAAACATTGCTCATTCCATGAATTAGTATTTTCCTTAGAATGTTTGCATCTATATTCAAAACCAAGAATATACTATTCATATCTTTTGTTGCATGTATCAGGCTTTGGATCCAATGATCTCTACTTTCAAAGGTAGATGCAACTTGATTTTAAAACCTTTAAAAAAAAAAAAAAAAGATTGCCAGAGGCCTTCCCTGCTGGTAAGAAGATGTCCCACATTCTTGCCACAGCCCTGGGTAACCCTCCCTCCCCCGGCAGGAGCCTGGCTAGAGCTGCCCTGCCCCCATCCACTGGCATCACCACTCCCTTCCAGGCAGCAGAAACTTGTGGCGGTCACTCTTAGGCCCTGCCAGGCCCTGGACACTGTTAAGTCACGCACCCAGCCTGCTGCCTTAGGGCTGAGTTCTCTGCCTGAGATGCACCATTTAGAATAAAAACACCAGGCCCTTCCTTGCCTGCTTAAGGATGAGCGGGATCTTGCCATCTCTTCCAGCTCAGCATTCTGATTCTAGGATTCTGGGATTCCCCAGAAAGCTTGGAAGTTTGGAACAATGTGCTTCCCTTTGTGTACCAGCTTCCACGTCATGACAGCCAACTACGTACAAAGTGCTGCTCATACAGTCCGCTCATGGGCTCCTCTGCACACCTCTGAGACTCCCTGTTTTGCAGATGAGGCCCAGAAAGGTTAAGAGATGTGCCCAAGGTCACATAGGTAATGACCAGATTCAAACTTAGATTTTCTAAGTCTGGAACCCCACAGCATACATCAAGGTTTGTTTCATCAGACCAACCAAACAAAACTGGTTAGGGCAATGGTCTCAACCAAGGGTAATACCATCCCCTGGGAGGCTTTGGAAATAAGTAGGAGAGTCTTTCTTGAGCCTCACAATGACTGTGGGGGTCTGCTGTCAGTAGTGAGTAGGAACCAAGGGTGCTACATCCTGCCGTATTCCGGACTAATCCACATCAGAACAACTGTCTCACCAGTAGCTCCCTTGTTGAGAAACACTAGGTCAGAAGGTTAAAGAGAGAGAACTCATCTTTCATTCAACAACTATTCCTTAAGCATCCGCTCTGTGCTGGGCACTAAGCTAGATGCTGAAGATAGAATCATGAATGAAACCAGTCAATGGACCCGGGACTCATGGTGCTTGTATTCTAGCCCGGCACACGGATGGCAAACAAGCAAACACATGGTAAATTGTGATACGTAGGATAAAGGATAAAATACTAAGTGCAGGATGGCTTCGGGTGGACAGAAAGACCAGGGCAATCACAAGGGCTGTCTAGGCCGGCTTTCTCAAATATTAATGAGGACACAAATCACCTGGAAATCGTGGTGAAATACAGATTCAGATTCAGCAGGTCTGAGGCGGGGCCTGGGAGTCCCGTTTCCGACAAGCTCCCAGCAGAGGCCAAGGCTGCCCGTCTTAGGAGACCATACTCACTCTCAACAGTAAGGGTGAGATAGGAAAGAAACTACTGAAAGGTTTGAAACAAGTCCGCGACATGAACCCAGTTATATTTAAGATCACTCTCGTTTCCTCGATCTCCATTGAGGAGAGGAAGAGGTTGGACCTATGCCGCTTGACCGGAACCAGCTGGCCCACGCGGTCACGGTGGCAGCCAGGTCTACAGCTCATCTCTGCCACTCACACGTGCTTCTCCCCCGCCCCCGCCCACCCCAGCTTCTCTGGCAGAAGCCCTTGGCTCCAAGCAGGGCCAGACCAGTTGCCCTACAAGCTCGAACACCTTCAGCAAACCTCGTACAGCCTGATAGGGTGTGGATTCACATCCCTGACACCCTAGTGTGCAGAGCCACAGGAGCCCTACTGGTTGGGTGAGTTCCCCAGGGGGTGCTGGGCAAGGCAGTACGGCACATGCAAGGAGCAACACCCTAGGACTACTGCCCTTCGGAAAACGGGCCTTAATCTGACTTTCGTGTCAGTACCCAAGGAGCCCTGGAAGGTTTCAGCGGCCTTCTCTCCGCCCTAGGATGAGTGGGAAGTAAAGGAAATCACTCCAGGGAGGCATTCCCCAAGGGTGAACCCTCAGCTGGGACTTCAAACATTCCAGATTCCATCTCTTGCCTCCTGCCCCTTGAGGCCCAACTTCTCCTAAGAAAAAAAAAAAAAAGAAAAACCTAGGTTTGAGCCTCAGCTCCACTCTGTGTTAGCATGTGGCTTTGGGAAACTGAGCCTTGCCAAGGCTGAGGCTTTCCTCATTTACAAATGAGGATAATTCTAGCACTCTCCTATTGGGTGGTTGTGAGGGTTTAATACAGAGCACTTAGCATTGTGCTGGTACATAGTAACTGCTCAGTAAAGGGGGTTATTATCGCTATGCCTTTGGAAAACAGAGACAACATTGCACTTGTCAGCAGTCCCCTTGGGGACAGGTTATCAGACTCCTAGGAGACAGGCAAGAATTATTTATTGGTCTCTATTTGTCTATCATTTGTGCTGGAATATGAGCTGGAACTGGAGACCATACCGTCTGCCCTTTGAAAGCACAGGGCTTGGCTCCTGGCAGGTTTTAGAAATTATCTGTTGAATTGAGCTAAATTTTACAGCTGGTAGAAAGAATGAAAGAAAGTTGCATGCAAGGCACTCAGAGTCTTAGGAGTCAAGAAATATGGTATGGGAGGTTGGGTGTGGTGGAGGAAGAGGGAGATTAACACAGAGATGCCATAGGGTAGCTCTGGGCCCCTGTAGAAAGAAAAGCAGAGGCCACCCCAGCTCCCACCTGCCACCCACGGCCACAAACAGAGCCGCCCTGGGCATGCCCTCCATTTTAATACATCAGTATCAAAATTGTCCCAAATCATCTTTATTCAAGTATTCTTGCTAATGGCCATAAAGACACAAGAGTAGAATATCTCAAACGGTAGGTAATCCAAATCCCTTTTTATTGGCTTTAGTTTGAATTTCCCAATCTCCCCCAGGACACTATGTTTATCTTTCTAATTTTGCTGTGTTTAAATTTCCTTAGCAGATGCTGGAGTTGGATATAAGAGGTATGTGGCCAAGGGCATGTTTGTTATATGGGAGAGTGGGCTTGGGAGGAACACTAGTTATGGACAATCCTCCAAGTACAGAATGCCCCAAAGAACTGAGAGTGGAATGTGTTTATTTACAAGGCTGCTTACAGGGTACTTAGTTTCCTAAGCTCAGGCAGGGGGGAAAAAAAAGTCAGATCTGTAAAAAGTAGAAAGACTAAGACTAAACACAAAAGATTTTAAACACAGGGTTGGGGTAGGGGGTGCAGGGAGGGGAGAGGGACTATTCCTTTAAGGAAATCTAAGATAAATTTTTGTCCCATCTGCAATGATGGCTAGAACCAAAGACACAAAGTCCAAGTCAGATGCAATTCTACATTGTTGGGGTTCACTTTAAGACAAGTGAATTTCTAAAACCTAGCTCTGGAATAGAGTATACACTCCACGCATGAGGGCTGGACGAGCGCAGCACTGCCTGACATAAAGCAGCAGTATGTGCTCTTTAAATATTAGTTGAATGAATGAATGAATGAATGAATGAAGAAATTCACAGAAAAAAATGTAGGGAGAATTCCTGACAAGCAACATAGTTCACAGATTATAAAACGATTTGCCGCAAGGGCCTTTTAAAGAGAGGTTCTCCAATCTAAGTTGCTTTTTTTTTTTTTAAAGTGTTCCTATTTGCGTATATTTCCTGGAGATTTATTGCTCAAAGCAAGGGTCACCTGAACTTTCAAAATGTTTCACAAGCAAGTGGCCTAACCCAACTCGGCCAAGATGAGGAAGCGAAGAAGAAGCCGCCAGCTCTGGAGGGTAGTGGCAAATTCCCATTATCTTTGGCCAGAGAGATCAAGTCAGCTGTTGACAGCTTTCACACCTCCAGCCAGGCCACTCAGGGACAATGATATCAGAGACAATTACTTCCCCTTAGTAGCAGAAGAGCCAGAGAGCAGGTGTCGGTCCCTCTGGAATGGAAGCCTCTCTCCTGTGTGAGCCCAGAGCTCCACCCACCAATCCCAGAGGAGGCGCCTTTGGGAAGACTTTTATTTCTCCTCCTCAGATAAGGCTTGGGTAGCCATCAAGTCACTGTCACTGCCTTTGGGCTCCTCCTGCTTCCTCCAGCCCCCATGTAAAAGAAAATATTTTTTTCTAAATGGCACATTCAAATTAGCTTCATTTTGAAAGACTATTGAGAATGTTGCAATGACCTTTGCAATAACTGGACACACCCTAGGATCAGTAAACCAGGTTTGAGAACTGCTGACTTTATAAGCACCTGACCTGTAAAACAAAAGCCCCGTTTGGGGCTCTGCTTGTAATCCAGTCTCACCACCAGGCAAGAGGCCCAGAAGAGTCTGGTTCTGCCTCTGCTGTGTCATCTTGGGCAAGCCACTGTCCCTCTCTGGGCCTCGGCCTCCCATTTCTACAGTGAGGGTGATGGATGCTGTGACTGCTGGGGCTCCTTCTAGCCCTGACACTCTTATCTTACCACCTGCCTCCTTTAAAAACAAACCCCAGGGGCACCTGGGTGGCTCAGTGGGTTAAAGCCTCTGCCTTTGGCTCAGGTCATGATCTCAGGGTCCTGGGATGGAGCCCCGCATGGGGCTCTCTGCTCAGCAGGGAGCCTGCTTCTCTCTCTCTCTCTCTCTCTGCCTGCCTCTCTGCCTACTTGTGATCTCTGTCTGTCAAATAAATAAATAAAATCTTTTTAAAAAAATAAAATAATAATAATAAAAACAAACCCCAACATGGAGTGGAAAGAAGAATGGGAAAGGCAAGAGAATGGTTCAGCAGGCCAGTCTGCAATATGTGCCCCCCCCCCCGATTTCTGCCTGCTGAAAACTGCTTTCTTCATTCCGCAGGAAGATTCCTATTTCTTGCTGGGTTGTTGCTTTTTTACTCCTTTTTCTCCTCCGTCTCTCTCTCTCTCTCTCTCTCTCAACTCAAAAGCCACAAAACCACAACTCACCTTCCCCAAACGGGTCATTTGGAAGCCAGAGCTGTCGGGGGGTTAGGTGGGTCAGGCCTGTCATACTGGTGGTATCTAAGTGAAGACCAGGCCAGGGCAGCCATGTGCTTCTCCTCCAGAAACCCAGTTTAAATCAATATTTATCCAACTGTATTTATAGAAAGTGGTGGTGGTTGGGAGGAGGGGATGGGGTAAGGAGGCAGGAGGGGATCTACAACAGAATAAGCCACAATGACTGATGCAAATCTTTGTGGCCAATTCGTTTCTGCAGGACCAGGCTTTTTTTTAAAAGGCAAAAGACCAGGCTTTTGATGAACCTGCTGTTGGCCCCAGTACCATAGCAACAGCCCAAGTCCTCTGATATGCCCAGAGGACAGACTTGGGAAAGGCAGCAGGAGGGGGTGGTGTTTCCTAGGAGCCTAAACTTGAGTTAGGGCCAGGAGAGTTGAACAAGTCTGAAAAACAAAAAACAAAACAAAACAAAACAAAATCCTCTCTGGTTGGCTCTTCTGTCCTCAGCCTCACTTCTAAGCCTTTTCTAAGCAGGGTATGTACAGGAAGACCTTGAACAATCAACAGAGTGCTTCAAATACCAGCTCTGCTTTGGGTTGCCGGGTGACCTTGAGCGAGTCATTTTACGTCTCTGGACTTCATTCCTTGGCTGGTAAATGTGTACATGCATATATGCTTAAGACGGCAGGCTCATTCTGGAATCAGAGGCCTACGTTCGAAACTCAGCTCTGCCACTTACTAAAACATATGACCTTTGGGCAAGTTATTCAACATCCCTGCACCTTGGTGACCCCCTCCATAAAATGGGGTAATAAAATTGCACATATCGTGGGGTTGTTGTGAAGACTGGAGGAGATAATGCACATTTAGCCCCATACTTGGTATACAGTCCATGCTCAAAAATGGTAGCCAGTACCTATATTATGCAACGCAGTTAATTGGTGCTGCAACATGCAACCGTCTTCATTTCCCTCAGTTTTCCCTCCAAACTCTTGCCCAGCCATCCTCAGATAAACACCCCCATTTCTGGGTGTGTCAATGGGAGAGAGTTTCCATCAGCCACGAAGCATCAATGAGCAGCTATTGTTTTGTCTTGGAACTGATGGGACCTCCTTCTCCCCCCCACACCAGGAATGGCTCAATTCACTTCTCCGATTTCCTAAGAGCCCCGTGGGTCCCCTCTGTGGTGTGCCCAGTCCCTGGGAGCTCTGGGGCTCTGAAAGCCGCAACAATATCCTCAAAGTCTACTTCTGGCATTTACCAGTGGGCAAAAATCATATTTAAACCTTGGGGGGGGGGCTGAATCTGAGAAACATAATTTAGGATGCAGCAAAAATAAAGACCTGATTTAAGAATGTTCTTTTCACAAAGCCTCCAAAAACCAAATATCCCACTCTACCCCCACCATAAATCAACCCACAGAGTTGTCAGGAAAAAGCAAATGCACATAGTAGATGCTCAATACATATTTGTGGAATGAATGAATGAATTGTAAGGTGCCTACTATGTAGAAATGTGACCTGCTTGAACATTAGTTGCCATTAAAGTCCTCAAGTTTAGCAAGGCTAGCTCTCTAAGCTAGTAACTGATTCACTTTCTGGGTCACAGCAGATGACAGTGGGCACTTTCAACTCTCCAGCCCTAACCTACCATCTCTGTGCAGCCCCTGGTCTTTACAGGCCAAGAGCAACCTGTGTTGGTTACAGGAGAACCTCTTTCCTTGGAAGAGATCAGAATTTCCAACTCTTCTCCAAGCCCCCAGAAAGTCTTTACTGTGTCCCTGGCCTTCAAACCTGATCACTGTGCCATCGCCAGTAAATGACAAATCCAACCAAAGAATGCATATTAAGTGTCTCCTGTATGCCCAGTGGAATGCTATATGCAATGGTGGGATACATTGAAATGCTACAGGTGATCTTTTCCCTTATGCTAATCACCTCCCTGGGAAGATAAAGCTAATACAGGTAGTGGGTAGAAGATTGCATGTTTACTGATGATCAAAGCTCAGAGAAGAGGCTATTTATTGAGCACTTACTATATTCCAGGGACTTTAAATGTTTAAATGGAGCACCTCGTTTAGTTGTTCAGCAATGATATGAGGCTGGTTCTATTGTTACCCTCAATATACAAAAAAGAAATTGAATCTCAGAGAGGCTGGTTAACTTGTACCCGAAGTCACAAAGCCAGTAAGCAGCAAGGAGGAGGAGTCAGGGCCCTGCTCTGGGTTAACTGTAAAGCTCTCAGTCTCTCAATTACCCTGAATTAAGAAATAGCCAGAGGAGGCTCTCAGAGGAGGTGGGAGCTGACCTAGGTCTTGAAGGATGAGTAAGACACAGATAACCCCAGAGGAGTAAGAGAATGAAGCCATTCTGACAGAGGGAAGAGTCTGAGTCAAGCAGAGAGTCATGACCGAGAAACGTGCTTGCCGGTGGACCTGCTGGACAGGAGCAGAGGAGATCAGGAGAGGAAGGCAGGGTGGAGCCAAATGACACCACAAAGCAGCAGTTTCCTCCATCAGGAGGAAGAGGCTGCTCCTCAGCCTGTCCATGCCCCTAGGAAAGCACCTCACCCTCAAACCCAGATAATCCACCCCAGAGAGTAATCCACAACTTCTACTCCCATGTAATTATTCTTCTCTGTGTTAAGCATTGTCCCCCCCCACCCAAGCAACCTTCGCCAGACACTGAGCAGCCCATTACTATCCTCTAGATGTTACCTGTTAACAGCAGCTTCTGCTTGTCCACTGAGCAGCTTTTCTGTGAGTCTGGTTCTTTTTCCCTTTCAGTTTTAATCTTTTCCAAAACAGGAAGTAAATATTTTTCTAACGATCAGTCCTAGGCGGCCACCCGGCCAACCCGTTCACTGGACCCCAAATGGATATAGGAGACCATGCCAGAAGTGACTTACATAAAACTTCTGGTTTTGTGATAACTGGTCCTAGTCTCCATGATTAATATTTCTGGAGCCCTTTAATCCGAGATCCTTAAGGAGTCACATCAATTGGAACGTCAGGAAAATGTACCCACACATCCTTGGGAATCCTTGCCTTGCACAGAGCAGCCAGTTAGTACTGGGTGACTTAATTTGAACACCCTCCCCTGAGGAGCCGCACCATATCTACTGGGAATAATTCAACACTGTGGCCACAGCTTGGTGAGCACTCCTACTACGGAAACCTCAAAGAGGCAATGAAAAGCAGTTCTGGCAACAATGGAAAATAAGGCAAGCTCCTGCCAAGTAAGTACTTTGCAAACAACAGTAAAAACGAAACGTGTGATCTCGTGACCAGGGTCTACTGGTGCATTTCGGGAACGTCTCACAGAACCCGAAATGGAAAATCAAAGGCTGACACCCGTTCTCAGGGGAGAAGAGCGTCCCTTTAAGAAGGGATTGTACCAGCTGGCCACACTACAGCTCCCAGAGATTTCCTGGCTTGCCTCCTGGCTCCACCCACCAGTCTCTGGCCTCAGCAACGCGTGACGTCAGAGAAAACTGAAGCTGGCGATAGGCTGAACAACGCAGCTAGGTCAAGTCCAGTCAGAGGAAAGAAGTTTGTCTCCATGTGGAAACCATGTGTCTCTAGCTGGGAGGGGGAGGAGGAGGAGGCGGAGAAACTGAGATCAAGTGATTACAGGGGAACTGGCTGAAATGAAGGCGGGGAGGTTGTGCACCTGAGCCGGCCAGCAATGCCCTTTGCAGTAGTGACCTAAAAAGAAAAAAAGAAAAAAAAAAAAAAAACTTGCCCAACAAACAAAGCTTGAGCCCCCTCCCATCATAATAATAATTAAACAACTAGGATCCCGGCTTCCTTCCAAAAACCAGGGACCTGAGAAATGCTGGAGTCCTATCGGAACGCCCAGATCCCCCTCCCTCCCCCAACGACTGAATGATGTCAGCGTTTCGGAAAGCGGGGCTCTGAAGCAAAACAAGCCCCGCGCGCGCGGAGCGACCCGCAGTGCCCGAGCCCGGCGCACGCACGACCCGCCCCCCAATTCGCGTTATTGCTGTGCACACGCGGACCGCCGTGACGCGCGGGCATTGTGTGCAGCGAGCAGAAAACAACGGCGAGCCGCGCCAGCGCGAAGAAGCGCCCCCAATAAAATGAGGCAGATGTAGGGCCCGCCGTTTTCCATACCAGGAAACCCAGACCCGGCGGGAGGTGTTGGGGGGGGTACCGAAAGTGGGGAGGATAAAGCAGCCCCCCGTGGGCCGCTTCTGTTTGCAAGGGGCATAATAGAGGACCCGGCGATAGTCGACCGTAGTTTGCTGGAGGTCACCCTCGCCAGCGAGAGCTGTTGGGGAGAGGGCGAGGGGCTGGAGCGGGGCCTCCGCAGCCAAGCCGGGCAAGGCGCAGCGCCCCAAGCTCTCGGGGAAATCTGGGGGCCGTTGGCATCACGTCATGCAGAGCCAAACAGCGGCGGCAAATAGAAGCAAGAGAGCTAAAAATACTCTCCCGGGGAGCCGGCCTGGGGGTGGGGGCAGTGGGGCCGAGGGGCTGATTACGCACACGAAGTTGACTTTGACTGGGGCGCTGAGGTTCCCGAACCCCTCTCGGGGGGCTGCGGGGCTTGCAGCGCTGACGCTCGGGAGAGGGACCGGGAGGAAGCCCCCTGGCTTCCTCGGCCACAGGAGCCCAGCTCCGCTGCAGCTGGCCCGCCCCGTGCCGGGTAGCCCGGCCCGGCGCGCCCGGCCCTCTGCTTACGTGACTGGTGGCCACGCCGGAGCCCCGGCACGGGGTAAACTAGGAGGTGGCGGCGGCAAGGGGGGGGCGGAGGTCTCTGATTGTCTGCGGGTGCGGGGGGGGGGGGCGGGACGCGGTGGAAGCTCCAGCAGCCTCCCTAGTACACCATGCTGGGGGGGGGGGGGGGACCAGGTTTGCCACACACTGCCAAGGTGCCCTCTTTGGGTGCACCCCCCCGCCAGAGTCGGCACCATGGGACAGACTCCGGAGAACCCCGGACAGGGGTGAGGGGTAGCTAAAGAAATCGCGCCCCTCCCCCCTCCAACAAAAGCAAACACGCCAAACAAAACCACGTCTTCACTCAGCTCCCCACCAGCTCTGGCTTTTCAGAAACTACCCTCCTGACGAATGCCCCCCCCCCACCATGAATAATTGCAAACTGAGTCGGCTACGCAGCCAGCGATGCGCCTTTCTGGCAACGCTGGCACTCCGAGAAAACAGGAGAGAAGAGAAAGAAAAGAACACACACAACCGTCCTCCCAACACAGATCCTTGTTTTTGCCTTCAGCCACTGCACAATTGCGCTGGCAACACACGGTTACTTTCACCCCGGAGGCCTGGGGTGTTGGTCAGCTGAGGTGTTTTTGTGTTTGATGACTGTTGTTGTTGTGTTTGGGGGGGGGGGGTGTTGCAAGATCTGACACGTTGCAATCGGACCATTTTCTCTCTCTTTCTCTTTCTCTCTCGTCTCATTGATCTTCCTACTTGTTCGGACAGATTAAACAGCCTGGTTTTCTCCAGTCCATCGGTTTATCTGCCTCGACCCCTTCCCCCTTCTCGCAGCTCTTATTTGTGAGCACCGTGCTGGAGACGCCGCACACGCGTGCCCCCGTTAGGACGCTGAGTCGACTGCCTGGGAGGACTGGGGACCCAGCAGGCAGGGGCAAAAATGAAACAAACAAATACAAAAAGGAGGCCAGGCCCGGGTGGGGCTCCCAGTACCCCCCCCCCCACCACCAAACATTGCTCTCCACCTGAACCCAAGAGAAGGGGTGGGGGGTGGGGGCGGGAGGACGGCAGAAATCGACAAGGCAGGCGTTTGCCTTCTTCGCCAGGCGCGCTCACTCGTAAGTCGTCTCGCGGAAAATAAAGAAACCGCACACAACAGCCCACACCTTCTTCCCCAACTATTGTTTCCTGCGAGATCCCAAAGTTTCCTTTTAGCTGTGTCCCCCTCGCCAAGTTTCCCGGGCGCAGGACGGCGGGTCCGGGGCGAGCTGCTGGTGCTGCCTGGCCCAGCCGGCCTGTTTGGGGGAGGGGGGCGGCGGCACCCCAGGGCAACCGAGGTGCTGGGGGACTGTATCCGCGGACGCGATGGCCTGAGCCCTGCCGCGAGAGGGGAGGAAAAAGCACAGTAGACAGGAGGGAGAAGCAGAACCGAGTCAGCCAGATCCAGCCCACGCCGCGGAGGGCTGTTAGGTTGTTGTGGTGGTTGTTGTTGTTATTGTTGTCGTGTCTTTCTCTGTGTGTATGTGTGTGCGTGCGTGTGTGTGTGTGTTTTCTCGAACCGCTGAGCTCTGCCTATGATTTCCAACTTTCGGCTTCTAATCCCCACCCCACCCAGGAACGAGCGACAGAAAAACAACACTTGTCTGCCCGAGAAGGCTGGGGGGGGGGGGGGGAGGAAGAAAGGCGACCTCGAAGAGATGAGCTCTGGGCTCAGTTGTCAGCAAACAACACTCCCCCGCTTGCTCCCCGCGGTCCTCCCAGCCTCCGGGAGACGGACAGACGGACGCACCAACAGGCCCCCCCACCCCCACCCCCCGTCTTTGTTACATCTTTAGCAGCTTTGTGCGTGCGTGTCCTTTCTCCGGTGTCATCGGCTTTACTGCCGAGGGCTGGATGTGTGTGTTGGGGGGAGGGGGGCGCGGGCCGAGCAGGCGACAGGGGTCGCCCAAGTGGTTGAGGAAGAAAGAGCCGGGCGCCGAGGAGGAGCCGGGGCCCCTAAACTTACTTTTGTTTTCTTTCTCGATCTGCTCCAGGTAGCTGGCGGCCTCGAGCAGAATCTGCACGTTCTGCAGGAAAGTGTTGATGTGCTTCTCCATCGAGTTCTCGCTGGTGTTGAAAATGTCCGAGAAGGGGCACCTGAGCTTGGCCCCCGCGGGCTCCTCGGGCTGGGCCGGGGGCTGGGGCGCGGCCACGGCCGGGGGCGCGGCGGGGGACAGCCCCGCGCCTTCACAGCGCGCTTCCTTGCGCGGCCGCCCGCGTTTGCCCATGGAGGAACCGGGGTCCGCGGAGCTGGTCCTCTTTTGGGGCTGCGCTGCCCGGCCGAGCTTCGGTCCCCAGAGGAGACCCGGCTGGCTGGAGCGGAGGAGGCGCCGAGGCTAGGAGGCGACCTGACTTCCCGAGCCTCGGTGCGTTCAGTTGTGTGTGTGAGTGTGTGTGAGTGTGTGTCGGTCTCGCAGTGGGTCTGTGTGTATGGGAGATTGAATGAACCTACAGGACAGACGGAGGCGCTCTGGCGCCTGGGTCCTAGTGCGAGCCTGTCGCCGTCGGACCGGTCAAAATAAAAGGTGGAGACAAGCGAGGCAGGGACCGCCCTCTGCCCGTCCCCGCACCTTCCCCGCCTCTCCCCAAATCTTACCTCAGAGTAGAGCGCTGTATTTCAACACGAATGGAAAATATACTCGATGCCTATAAGTGGACCTGCATAAAAACAAACTAGTAAGCTATTTTTTTCTTCACATAAAAATAAGACCTCGTAAAGGGTCCAGCACAATGCCTCGCACATAGTGAGTGGTCCCCATTAAATGGTAGCTGCTAGGACTTTTTTTTTTTTTTTAAATAAAAACCCAATCCAAAAAAACCCATAACATGTAACCTGAAGTTTCCTCCCCCCAATTCACACACCCCTGCACACAGACGGGAACAGGCATGTGTCTTCACCGGATCAAATGAAATCCCCAGGCCACCAAATCCCAGTTACAGATTTACTCGCTCTTTCTTTCTCCCTTCAAATGCAAAGTTATTTTCCAGGAAGGGGGAGGAGATGTAAGCATCTCTCTCCACACTCCTCTTCCCAGCCTTGGTCCAGCTGGGCAAAGCTCACACTAGGGTGTCTCCGCACCTGGCACCCTTTTATTTGACAGAGCAGCAGAAATGGCAGCCTGGGACACACACCCCCACACCACCCACCCCAGCTGAATTCCGCCTTTTGGCTCTGAAGACTCCTACCCGTTGACATTGTTGTTTTTACTGCTGCTATCACCTAGTCAAGATCTGCGGGGAAACAGGGATGCTTTCCAGGCTTGGGAGAGGTACAGTGGGAGTCAGAGGGATGGCTGAAGGCCATTAGGGAGTGTCACAGAGAAGGGTTTCAAATCCAGCTCTGAAGCTCATGGGCTGTGTGAGTTCAGGCAAGTTCCCTAACCACTCTTGGCCTGTTTCCCCATCCATGAAACTCTGATAAGTATCTTGTGTTGATTAAATCATATCTGCACTTAGCACTTAGCACACCTGACCCATAGGAAGATCTTTTTCTTTGAATCCAGACCAGATAAGAGCCTGGGTCCCCTACTTACATCTAAGGGGTGGGTGGGGTGGGGGACAAGCCGCAGGAAACAAGGTTCTTCTGCACTGTTTGAAAACGTCTCTGCAACAAACCCATCTAAATATTGTCACCTTGTAAGGCCAACTGGAATTTTCCTTCAGGGGAACCATTTACATAGAAGACACATTAAATACTGCCCCCTGCAGTTGAGCACCCCAGCCGTCGTCTTCATACGCATTTGTCTGGAAAGACCCTTATTAGAAATGGAAACTTTTTTAAAAAGGAGAGAAAGCACATTTCTTTGTAAAACATTCATTATGTAAAACTTGGAGTACACATACCCTCACAGAACCTTCAAGAAAGTCTTGTGTACTTTCAGAATATAATAACCTGCTGCTGAGAGGACAGGAGCCATCAGTAATTGGCATTTTAAAGCCAATGTATTCACATTTTGGACCATAATATAATCACACTACACATACTGTCTGTCCATTTTCTGTCCTGAGACAAATTTTGCATAGTTGATGTCTGCATCCTTTAGCTAGGATTGAATAAAGGCTCCTAGGAGCTATGAAATGAAAGTTCACCTTCCATTATCAGAACAACTACTGACTTTTTGTTCCTGTTGGGACCACAACCTGAGTAACTCATGTTTAAAAGCCTTTAAGTATAAGGACTTTAGGAAGGTATAGTCTCAAACAAGTTTTATCTAATGCCATCTTACAAAAACTAGCATTTGTATGAAACAGCCCCGATCTCCCTTGACCCAAGGGAAAAATGATAGTGAGACAGTGAATCAGCTAAGCCCGAAGAAAACCTGAGTTTTCACCCCAGTGGGCACACCAAATGTGTACATATGCAGTACTGTGCCCTACACATATGTCTACACACGCTGGCCAGGAGAGGCACACCTCACCCATGAGTGCCGGGGCGGGGAGGGGGGCGGTGGGAGTAGGGTGTTTTGTAATTATTTATTTATCCCTTTTTCATCTCTCATAGGTCTGTGAGCTTCAGAAAGCCCAGTGGGAATCTTCAAGCTGGGCCACGGATCTGACCAAAGCCAAGATAAACAATGGCTTGAAGAAAATCGACAAAAAAGTGCTGATTTGCACTATTCCCACAGTCAGCCACAGCCCCCACCACCATTCCCATGGAAAACACCACTGCTGGTTCCAAATCAAGTTTCCCCCCCTTCGTAGGGGCATTGTTTTTTGTTATTATGTGAGTTCTTAGCATCAGACAATGGCACCACAAGAGACACAGTGGAGGCAGGAGAAATGCCTTTTTGTTTCACTAAGTCTGTGCTATTGTGCCCCAGACTCTAGCCCACGCATAGTACACTTGCATATATTCATTTTGGTTACATGTATGTGGAACGAGGAATGTGCCAAGCTAAAGCTCCAAGCCCCGTTCCTTGTTTGGTTTTGTTGGTTTTTTCCAGAGCCCATCAAGTGTTAAATCATGTCTGCCTCTTGTTGCTCTCTCCCCCTTCCCACACCATCCCTCAATTAACAGTTCCTCTAATAAAGTTGGTCCCCACCGAAAGAGTGGTGTTTCGGGAGTAATTCCACAGGACAGCCATCCAGGACGCTGGCTCGCAGCTCAGCTCCATCCCCCATTAGCTTTGCTTCCCAGGGGGAGAGAGTCAAGCCTTTCCTACCTCACTTTCTATGGGGCTTTGACTCCGTAAATAAACTGGCCGCTTTGGAAACTTGCTGGCAATTTTTGCGGAGAACAGGTAGTAGATGAGAAGGCAGCTGGCCTGAGGAAAATATGGGAACTCTCTGAAAGAAAAGTAGTGATTTTTTCCAGGGCCAAGTGAGGCCATCCAAGCCGCTCCCAGAAGCCCAAGATAATTTGGAGAACCATTCCGTCAGGGTCCTGTTTTTCCAAACTTCTAGTTTTCAGCTTGGCCTCTCTGCCTGTTGGTAATATCCTTCTATCAACCTTGTTTGAATATTAAAGCAAGATCACGCTCACCTGCCTTTGCCCCTCTTTCCCTCCATTCTACATGCTTACATCAAAAGGGTTTCTTTTGCCTGTTAATTCTGTCTTCAGGTATTCAGAGACCAGTTGATTACCGAGACACAAGAAGAGTGACCCTCAGACCTCCCCACTCTGCATTTGGATGGGATTTTTGCTGTCCTGGACCATTTGGGCTCTCCCAGGCTTCTCAGCCCCGCTCTTCCTCCTTACCCCATATCCCTTCCCCAGCCTTTTCTGACTGAGTCCACCACTCCGACGTCTAGCTTGCCCTTGGAGCTTGCCGGCACGGCCAGGCCAGGTTCTTCTCTGCTCTTTGACCTGTGGTCTTTGTACTCAGGCTTGACAAACACCATCTAGAGATCTTCTGTCCCCCGCATTGTCACTTGAGTCCTAATTCCCCAGAGCTTTCCTACCCAAGTTTTTCCTGAGCACCTTTCCCTTGGGAAAGGGATTGTCCATCACTGAGCTGAGAGTTGGCTTTTCTTTCCTTGGAAGCCCTTATCTTGGTTTCACCTACTAAGAGGGAGAAGTGGCTTCAAGGGAAGTCCGGAAATAGAGATTTAGGGACTGGTAAGACATGAGCACAATGGCAGGAACAAGGAGAGCTGTGTGCTCTGCCTCTCCCACTGGCTCCTGGAACAGCCTTAAAAGTGCTGACCAGGCCTCCTCTGACCACTCCCCATGCCCCCACCCCCACCCACACAGTCACCAGCAGGTGTAGACATGGACAGAGGATAAATAGTCTCCACCCTACATTGGAGCTCACCCGGGTGTCACCTGCTCCTGGGGCATTATCTCTGCTCTTCTGGACTCTGCCTCCCTTCTCCTGGACCTCTGAGGCTGCCAGGCTCTTCCTGTCTCAGTCACCTCCTGGGCTTCTCCTATGCAACACCCAGTACTTACAGGGTTCATTAGATTATGAGCTCATCAAGGGCAGGGAGCACGCCTTCCTTCCCTGACATCCCCAGCCCCTGGCACACTCGCACAGCACGTGTATGGCACAGAACGGGGGGCTTAGGCCTCGAGGGTCAGAGTAATGAATGCACTCCTGCCTGGCTGGAACCTTGGTGCCTGTCCTTCCTGGCTTCCTTGCTCCAGCGTGGCAAGAGGAGGCATTTGACACTGTCTGCAAAACTATTCCTGAGTCACTCACATTAAAGTTTAAATATCAAAATGCTGTCTGTCCAGAAGCCAGAAACCCACTGAAACACATGGTTGCGGTTCCCTTCCCCAGAAGTGCAGAGGCTCCGTCACTCTCTCCCCTGTTCTTACTGCTCTACGTATCTGGTAATAAGGTGCTTCTGCTGGAAATTTTTCAAAAATCACCAAATGATGAAAGCAATGGCCTGAGACCAAAGTAGGAATCATACGGAGCTTCCCGCCGCCACCGCCCCCCCCCAACACACAAAAATTCTCATTGTAGGGTTTCTTCTAGCAGAAGGGGGTCCTTCAGGCCTCTCGTTTCTTTAACATCTCTCTATTACAAAAAGTGCTTTCAGCAAAGATTCTAAATTCGTGTATATTAAGGTAACAGTGACTGACACCAGCTTAGATAGGATCATTACCAAAGGCTTTTGGAATTAAAAGATGGCGGCCGGTGCTTTAAGCTAAAGGAATAAAGTTCCAGTAGTGAAATATTTGGCATCAGGAGGTGGAAGGAGAAGGTGGTATTACGGCAGCAAATGATCCTCCTCCTGGTTATTAGCTGGCTGAACTCGTGTAAGTCACTCAACCTCTCAGAGCCTTGCGATTCTCACCTACCAAGTGGGAAGAACAATGTTGACCTCGTTGATGGGGTGCATATGAAGGAACTTTGGAAACTGTGAAGTGTTGTGCACGTGTCAGCATAGTATTAGGTGAAGAGAGTCCTGAAAGATTTTCAGGGAAAATAAAAACAATGACAAAAAAGTGGCGAAAGAGTTAGAAACTCAGAGTTTGGGGCCAGCTTTTCCCACTGCACTGCTGGCTAACTCTGGATAAATATTTATAACTTTGGGCACGGCAGTATCTGTGTCCTCACCTAGCCTGTTTTCTCTTTCTCCTTTTCCCATCTCTCCTGTGTGAGACCTGCAAGGTGCCCTCACTGTTTGCTGATCCAGAGCTCGGTTCTCATGGGTGAAAAGGTCGATGAGTCATTATTTATCAGGAATAATGGATACGTGAGCACATACTCAACATATGGATTAATTCATTCCATCAGAAGACAGAGCCTTCCATGTGTCGGGCTCACTCTAAGCACAGGGACACAGCAGTGAGCCAAGAGTCATATCCCCACCTTCATGGGACGTCTCTCTCACGCAAGTATATACGTAGAAGACAGAGGACCAGTTAGTTATAAGCGTACAGAGAGATAGATAGATAGTCCCATATGTGCCCAGAGAAAAGGCCTCTTTACTCCTGTGTCTTTCAGAAAATAAAATGTAAACTTGAAGTTGGAGCCAGAGTATGGGATTCCTCCAGAGAACTGTGACATGCTCTTACGCATCACAGAAATAATCATAAACAAGAGCGAGGAAGGGTTTGCCTTCTTGTTTCCCGTTCTCTCTTCTTGCTTGCATTGGAAATTATTTTTTGTTTGCACACAACTGGCCCTTTTGCGTGTTTCCACAGTAGTAAGTAAGGAATACTACATTATGTATCAGAAGAGTTAATTTATTTTTTTTTAATTTTTTAAAAAATATTTTATTTATTT
Organism: Meles meles; assembly: GCF_922984935.1. NCBI lineage: Eukaryota > Metazoa > Chordata > Mammalia > Carnivora > Mustelidae > Meles > Meles meles. The sequence goes on along the minus strand of NC_060078.1, from coordinate 68,147,868 downwards.
GACAGAGAGAAATCACAACTAGGCAGAGAAGCAGGCAGAGAGAGAGGAGGAAGCAGGCTCCCCGCGGAGCAGAGAGCCCGATGTGGGGCTCAATCCCAGGACCCTGGGATCATGACCTGAGCCGAAGGCAGAGGCTTTAACCCACTGAGCCACCCAGGTGCCCTAGAAGAGTTAATTTAAAAAAAAAAAATTCATGTCACCCTATTTCAGGGAGTCCTGAAGGTCTCACAGATATGTGTGGTCTGCCAAAGATTCACGTCAAAACAACTGTCTAAAATTATAACCTACCTGGAGAAGTCAGAAATGTAATCAGAGGCTATTTCCATATAACTACACCCTGAAAACACCCATCCCAGACAGGCCGGCACAGGAGAATAACATGTTGGTATACAGTTGCAAGAATCTGTCTTAGACTTTTGATACTTAATCGCATCATTGTTAAAGTTGAATTGGATAGAACCTCCCTAGAGCCGAGGCAAGAACTGGGAAACTCCTTCCTCATTTCCTGGTCACTTTTCAAAGTCTGGGAAGAACTAGACACTAACAAATCGTAGACTGAATTGATGTTAAGGAAAATGTTTTCTCATCTGGTTAGTTTTAATTTTACAACCTTTGGGTGCGGGTGCTTTTGAGTTTATTATACAAACACGTGATGGGGTCCCAGGCTATTTTAGGGATACTGCAGAAACAAGAGCTTGTATTCGTAGAATGCTCATGATAGTCCAGGCCCAAGTCTCCAACCACACTTTTATTTCATCTTTGTCATCATTCCATGAGTGATTATTCTCACCCCCATTTGACAGATGAAGAATTGATGGCTGAGGAAAAAGAGGTGACCTGCCCCAGAAGATACAGCTAGCACATGGCAGAGGTGGGCACATCATCGTCTCCAGCCATCGTCTCCAGCCTGGCACAGCAGAACATTCCTTCTTCCTGTTTCTATCCCACTTACCTTCATTTGGTTCTGCACGTTTGTCAGGTGGTAGTTTATGTGGTCTTGCTAATTGGGTTTATGTGCATAGCAAGGGTGCTTATTCCAAATCCTTATTCGATTATAGACTGAAAATTTCTCCAGTAAAGGACAGTTGGATTCTCCCTTCTGTGAGTTTTTCCAGAGCTTCCACAGCATTCCCCAGCAATGCCTAAAAATGCCATGAAATGCAGAAAAGTGTGCAATGGACATTGACGACTAGGAGCTCAGCACAAGGACCCGCTCAGGGAGCAGGAAGAACCATCGGTGTAATTCATCAGACATCACCAATCTCCCCCAGGCTAACCTCTCTCAGTCTGTCCTCGCTTTTACACAATTCACTCTGCTGCTGAATTAGAGGACAGAAAGGAGGTACTTCGAAACCTCATGTATTTGCTGCCGGGGCCAAAGGCTGTGAAGCTGGGAGCAACACACAGTCCATTTGGAAGGATTGTTGGTTCCATAGGACAGAGGTTCTCCGCCTGTGCCTCTGCCTTAGAACAACCTAGAGATAGGACTGCCAGATTTATCAAACGCAAATGCAAGATGCCCAGGTAAATTTGAATTTCAGATGAGCAAGGAGCAATGTTTTAGTGTAAGTATGACCCTTGCAATGTTTGGGTCATACTTAGACGAAAAAGTATTTGTTGTTCATCTGAAATTCAAATTTAAATGATCATTCTGTATTTTATCTGGCAACTTTAATTGGGGGGAGATTAAGGGCAATTCAATTAGAATCTCTGGTAATGGGGTTCAGATACCACTAATTTTAAATGCTGTGTGCAGCTATGTTTGAGAATTACTGCTAGAGGGCACCTAAAATCTTGAAGAGCGATGGAGGGGAAATTGAGCTTGGCTCAGGTTGGGCAACCCTTGTGCAGGAGGTGATGGAGATAAAACAAGCATGGAACAAGCCTTATCTGCCCAAGGTTCTGCCTTCCTGGGGCTCAGCTGGGTTCTATCCCAGCCACCACTCCAGACTAGCTCAGCGCAGAGCTGGACAGGGCTTCCAGTTTCACATCCTGGGGCCACACCAACAGGCTCACCACCATCTCTAGGGAGCTTGGCCCCTTTGAGAGGCACCAATCCTCCCTTATCCCCTCCATCCCCAAACAGCTAAGCTAGCACCAATCAGATTTCATTTTAAAGAAGATGACTCTTAGAGGCAGAAAGAGAAAGGCAGAATGTCTAGGGATCTCAGGATTCAGGGAACAACACCGTGGTGAGCTCTCTGGGTTTTATTTTTGCCTTGTTTACCTCTGTCTTGCAGCTGAAGAAGACAGCGACCTGGAAACACCAAGTGCACACAGAAAAAGGCCAAACAAAAGGCCCAGAAAATGGACAGCCTGGCATGACAAAAACTTTTAGATAATAACCACTCTGCCTCAGCCAGTCACCACAGTAAAACTGTAACCCACCCCATATACACAAGTAAAGGCCAAATGGGGAGAACTGATGTTTAACCCAGCCAGGTTATAAAAGGCTCCCCAAAACCCCTGCTGGAATGATGTCAGAGAAGGCAGAATATGGATCTGAGAACACCAAGAGTACAAGCAACAAAAGCAACAAAAAACAATTAGAATTTGTCAAACTAAAAACTTCTGTACCACACAGGAAAAGAAAAAATCAACAAAATGAGAAGGCAACCCATGGAATGGGAGAAAATATTTGCAAATCATATATCTGATAAGGGGTTAATATCCAAAATATATGAGGAACTCATACAAATTAAAAGCAACCCTCCCCAAAGGATCCAATTAAAAATGTGCAAAAGGGGGCGCCTGGGTGACTCAGTGGGTTAAAGCCTCTGCCTTCGGCTTGGGTCATAATCCCAGGGTCCTGGGATCGAGCCCCACATTGGGCTCTCTGCTCAGCAGGGAGCCTACTTCCTACTCTCTGCCTGCCTCTCTGCCTACTTGTGATCTCTGTCTGTCAAATAAATAAATAAAATCTTTGAAAGGAAAAAAATGCATAAAATCTGAATAGATATTTTTCCAAAGAAGATATACAAATGGCCAGCAGGTACCTGAAAAGGTGCCCAATGTCATTCATCATCAGGGAAATGCAAACCCAAACCATATGGGATATCACCTCACACCTAGAATGACTAAAATCCACAACACAAGAAAACAAGTGCTGGTAAGGTTGTGGAGAAGAGGGAAGGGCCCAAGGGAAAGTTCTGCCCTGTGGGTGGGAACAGAAACTGATGCAGCCACTAGAGAAAAAGTACAGGAGTTTCCTCAAGTAACTAAACCTAGACTTACTTTCTGATCCAGAAATCTCACTTCTGGGTACATATCCGGAGAAAATGAAATTACTCTGTCAAGGAGATATCTGTACCTCCATGTTCATTGCAGCCTTATTTACAATAGCCAAGACATGGAAACACGCTAAGTGTCCATCCACAGATGAATGGATCAAAAAAGCATGGTATCGGGGCACCTGGGTGGCTCAGTGGGTTAAGCCTCTGCCTTCGGCTCAGGTCATGATCTCAGGGGCCTAGGATCAAGCCTCGCATCAGCTCTCTGCTCAGCAGGGAGCCTGCCTCCCCTCTCTCTGCCTGCTTCTCTGCCTACTTGTGATCTCTCTGTCAAATAAATAAATAAAATCTTAAAAAAAAAGAAAAGAAAGCATGGTATATATACATATAAAATGGAATAGTATTTGGCCATTAAAAAGCAATTCTCGCCATCTGTGGATGAAACTTAATTGGAGGGTATTATGCTAAGTGAAATCAGTGAGACAAAGAAAGACAAACACCCGATTATCTCACTTATATGTAGGATATAAACAACAACAACAACAACTGAACTCTTAGAAACCAAGAGCAGATTGGTGCTTGCCAGGGTGTGTGCCGGGAGGTATGGGAGATGGGTGAAGGTGTTCTAATGGTACAAGTTTCCAGCTATAAGGGGAGTAAGCTCTGGAGATCTAAGATAGAGCCCAGGAACTGTATTCAACCATACTGTGCTGTATACTTGAAAGTTGCTAAGACAGTACATCTTAGAAGAACAACACACACATACAAGGTATAAGGTGATGGTGTGTTAACTAATATTATTCTGGAATATTTATAGATATATATATGTCTCTCTCAAACCATCACATTGTATACCTTAAATTTACACAATGTTGTATATCAATTATATCTCAATAAACCCGGGGGGAAAAGACTTACTCTATGAATTCATAAACACGTGTATATTTGCAAGATGTTACCAGGCAGGAGTTCTCTTTTCTGAATCTTATCCTGTTCCTTGGGTTGGCGTTGTCTGTTCCATGTGTCCTGGGAGAGCTCGCCAGCACAGAGCAGTGTCTGTGCAGAAGTGAAGTCTAGCATGTGTCCACAGGGTTGCCCTAAGGAGTCATGACTACAGAAACCAGGGCCTGGTGATCCGTGGCATGTGTCCCGGGGAGTCCCAGCTAAGATCATGGCCAATGTCCCTGAGAGAGTGTGGAGCTGATTCTGAAGCAACTGGGTGTTTGCCTTGCTGTTCTGTCAACTGCCTTCTCCCTCCCTCCAGCTCTCGTGCTCCTCCAGCCATCCAGCCTGGATTTCCTTCAGTCTTTTTTTTTTAATAACTTAAAAAAAATTTTAAGTAAGTGAATAATCATCACAGAAATACTGGGGAAGAAAAAAATAAAATAATAAAAATGACCCAGGTCCCAGCTGCTCCTGATGACATTTTGGTTGATAAATACACACAAACAAGCCTACTTTCCCCACTTCAGGCCCTTAATTTGTACCACCTTCCCCCCTTGGGTAAAGTCAAAATATGTTAAGTGAAAGCTTTGTTACCATAATCCAGAAACATTCTGTATAAGGCCCCGTATTACATGTATCTCCAGCAGCTTTCCCTAAAAAACTGTTCTCCCTAGCTATGTTATATATATGAATGCATTTTTATATATTTATATTTATATGTATTTGTTAACCAAAAATGAGGTCATTCTGTACAGGCTGTTTTGTAATCTCTTTTTTTTTTCACTCAATAATGAATCATGAACATCTTTCCAGGTCAATAAATATGCTCTTACAATATTTTAATGGCTGCACAATATTCTATTGTATGACGGTACCATAATTTATTTACCCAGGCTCCCCAATGGTAGACATTTAAATTGTTTCCAAATATTTTTTCTGCTGTAAACAATGTTACAATAAACATCCTGTAGCAAAAATCTTTGCGCCAAGTCCTTAATTATTTCCTTAGGATATGTTCGTGGAAGGGAATCGCGGGGTATACATTTGCACATTTTTAAGGTTATAAAAAGGTTTTGTCAAATTGTCCTGCAGTAAATTTGCTCGCAGTGGTTGTGTATGAAAATGTCTCGCCCCCTCTCCCCCCTCAGCAGGTGCTGGGCCCCCATCATTCAGGTGCCATTCGAATTCTCAAGGAGCTGCCTCCTAATTCCTCACTAGCTCTTAACTGATGCGGAAGGCGTTTAGGCTGAGGACCCATGTTTGGACCCTTCTCATGGCCATTTGCACTTGGGATGTGGGGGTCCGAGGAGGGTAGTGTGGGTGCTGTGGCCTCCATTATGAATCACACCTCTGTGACATCGGCAGCTGGCAGAGATCCGGGGAGGTATCTTGGGGGTGGCCCCAACTACTGCGCACCACATTGGAAGGCGGCTTGCCAGGAGCACTCCTCTCCCCGACCCCTTTTGGGGAGGAGTGATTCCATTAAGAACAGCCAAGCCCGAGTCTCTTGAGTGACCACCCCCCAGGATAGACCCCCGGTACCATCCTGTCTCAGACATCCAGTTTCGCCAGCTTCAGGGGCAGCCCCTAATTCTGGATCATTTCCAGTTTCACGTTCTGCTCAGGAGGCCCCACACTTGCCATCCTCACTCTCGCGGGGCTCTCCTCAAGGTGGCCCAGCGAGTGAGCACACATTCCACGTCATTGTCTCTCTGGCTGGCCACCTCAGAGAAGACGCTGATCCTGAAACCAGAGAAATGGGTGGCTTGGGTCTCGCTCTCCAGCGGGGCAGCTGGGAACGTGGAGTAAATCCTCCTTCCTGTCTCTCTGTTTCATCCAGTCAGGCGACAGGAAGAGGGATGTCCCATTCCCTGGCTCTTCCAACCTCACAGAACTGGACCGGAGAATGTCTGATGAGAAAGGGGATTTTGTGCTCTCAGGACACACTTACCTTGTGTTTTGTTAATAACCCCTACTGTGTGCCAGATCCGGACCACACTTGGCCAGGCACAGACTGCTGGATGGGTATTAGCTCACTTAGTCTTAGCCGTGATTCTACGAGGTAAGGACTAGCCTTACTCCCATTTTACTGGTAAGTAAACTAAGGCACACAGAGGTCGAGAGATTGCCGGAGTTCGCAGGCGGAGAGAGACATGGGAACCTGATGTAGGTGGTCTGACCCCACAGCCTCACGACCCCAGAGCCCACATTCCAGCCGTTGCGTGGAACTGCCCGTATCATGATCACAGCGGCACGAACCCCAGTTCACCTGAGCAGATATGCGTGGTGTCTGGCACCAGGCTGAGAACTTGAAATGCGGTCCCGCCAGACCCTCTCCACGCCTGGTGATGTGGGCACAACAGTCACTAGTTTACAGATGAGTATACTGAGGTCCTGAAACAGATCAGATGGCTTGTCCTGGGGCCAGGAGAACCTTGACCATAATCGCTCACACATCACTTCTCCAGCGGCCCCGCAAAGCCCTGCTCAGCGGTGACAGTGGGACGCCAGGACAGCATCTGTGTACTCACTCCCCAGGACCCCTGGCAAACAACACCCCTCCCACTGCTCCCTGGCTTATCTCCTAATTAAGCATTTTGTCAGGGCAAGTGGCTTTTTGTCCTCAAAACAGAACTCCTCTTTCCTACAGAAGAAAGCAATTTCCTCCATGTCAAAGTTGCCAATATCTTTTCATTGTTGTTTCCGGGAGTAGGGGTCTGGGTGACACGTCCAACAATGTGGCTTGTGGCAGCGCCCAGGGCCCTCCCACCCCCTCCAGCCTTCCTGAGGGTTCTGGGCTTATCTTCAGGTACAGCATTATCAGTTTGCAAAGCCAGCAGCCTTTCTTAATTTCCAGAAAAGAAAAGGGAGAGCTTTTCAGCCGGGACTTGCTTTGGGAGGGCCGGTCCAAGCCTGGGTTGCAGCAGCCTTCACCGGCTTCTAGAACTTCGCTTCCGCCAGGATTTGTGTTCTGAGACCAGCTATGGCTTCAGAGTCTTGGGGTCCTGTTTTTAATCTAAAAATTATATATTTTTACACATAAACACATTGGAAGTGATACAGAAATAAGTTGTGTAAAAAATACAATTCTCATGTATCCCATCACACCCCTTCAGATCACTCACCACAATCCTTCCAGATTTTTCTTCATATATTTGCATCATCTTTGGAAACATAAACATATGGACTTTGGTGGGTATATATTTTTTTATGCATAAAAAACATATGGTATAAATTGTAATTTTTTTCATGCAAAAATATACCTTGGCATTCTTTTCAATAAGTAAATAGTATTAATAGTATTAAAAAGTATGAATGTGATATTCCCCCTCTCTATTTATTTATTTATTTTTAATTATTTTGGGGGGAGTGGGAGGGGCTGAGGGAGGGAGAGAATCCCAAGCAGGCCTCACACCCAGCGCAGAGACTAACTGGGGGCTCAATCTGAGGACCATGAGACTATGACCTGAGTTGAAATCAAGACGTAGACGCCTAACCAGCCTGAGCCACCAGGTACCCCTCCCCTTCTCTATCTATTACAATGGTCTTTATTTATTTTTTTTTTAAGATTTTATTTATTCATTTGACAGACAGAGATCACAAGTAGGCAGAGAGGCAGGCAGAGAGAGAGGGGAAGCAGGCTCCCTGCTGAGCAGAGAGCCCAACTCAGGGCTCAATCCCAGGACCCTGGGATCATGACCTGAGCTGAAGGCAGAGGCTTTAACCCACTGAGCCACCCAGGCGCCCCTATTAAAATGGGTTTTAAAAACAATTTTAGAGGGGGGGAGGGGCAAAGGGAGAGAGAGAATCTTAAGCAGGCCCCATGCCCAACACAGGGCTTGATCTCACAACCCTGAGAGATCATGGCCTGAGCTGAAATCAAGAATTTGGATGCTTAGCCAACTGAGCCACCCAGGTGCCCTAAAATGGTTTTGTTTTTATTTCTGAAAGAGAATATATACACAGAAAATGGGCACCTGGGTGTTTCACTCACTAGGGCGTCTGCCTTCAGCTCAGGTCATGATCCCAAGGGCCTGGAATTGAGCCCCGTGTTAGGCTCCCTGCTCAGAGGGGAACCTGCTTCTCAACTCTCCCTCTGCTACTTCTCCTGTGCGCGCTCTCGCTCTCTCTGTCAAATGGATAAATAAAATCTAATAAAAATTAAAAAAAAATAAATGTCATAGAAAATGCCAAACAGTACAAAGGGGTATATATATTGTATCTGTTTTGTCCACTGGTGTATCCCCAGTGCCTTAAATAGCACCTGACACCTAGTGACCCAGTAAGCAAAGGATATCTCTTTCCCACTCCTAGACACCACCACCCAGCCACCTGATTCCCTGTGTATCCTTCTGGATATATTCTATGCACGCACAAGCATATCTGTGACTTAAATTCAGCTCCTCACCATCTCTTCCCTCCCTCTCCTATGCCCATGTAAGTTGCAGAGGGCAAAGCTTTGAGGGAGAGAGAGAACAGTCCATGTGAGTGCTGGTCATCCCACAAGCAGTAAGACTGGGTGGAAAGAATCATGGCTTTGGCATAAGGAGACGTGGACTGGATGCCAGCCTCCGGGGCTAGTTTCATGGTTGCCTTCTAGGCGGAGTGGGGGACAATCACAGACACCACACAGGGTCATTCTGCAGAAACCGTGAGGCAACGTGGGAGAAAGCCAGGGACACATGGTCAGGGCACCAGCAGTTGGAACAGGTGATGGGTAGCTGTGCAAGCTGCTCTGTGTACCGTCCTGGTGGGGAGGATGCCAGCTTTTCCAGAAAGTAGGACAAAAGTCTAAGTAAGTAAAAACTTACTTTTCTGAAACCAGATGAGACTAGAGCAATCGATTTTCAAACCGTGGTTTATGGCTATTCATCGAACGAGAATGTATTTCAGGAGTTACCAGGTGCTAGGCATTGTGCTAGAGGCTTGAGATACAAAGAAAGGAAAGTTTAGGCGCCAGGATCCTCCATTCGATTAGGGGAGAAAGACACAGCCATTCAACATACATTTGTTGAAAGCCTACTTAGACGTGAAGGGTTCATCACTAAACGAAATGGGCAAAAATGCACAGACTTTACCTCAAGGGCTCAAATAAAGGGAGACAGATACATAGCAGCTGGGACAGCTAGATCAGCCAGAAACCGCTACACACCAAGACGACCCCTGAGATCCGTCTCGAAGGTCCAGGAGGAGTTCCCAGGCAGCCAAATGGGGAAGAGCATTTGAGTCTGAGGGAACAGCCCTTGCAAAAGCACAGAGGTGTGAAAGAGAATAGTGTCCTTGAAGGAAGTCTGAGCGGCTGAGGGCTGAGAGGCTGGTGGTGTGGGAAAGGGAATCACCAGGAGGTGTGACTGGCAACGTCAGTCAGGAAAAAATGATGAAAGGCCTTGTATTCGTTTCCTATTGCAGTTGTAACAGATGACTACAAACTTAGCGGCTTGAAGCAACCCACATTTATTATCTTCCAGATCTGGAGGTCAGAAATGATCTTACTAGGCTAAATCAAGGTGCCCAAAGAGCTATGTTCTTTCTGGGGGCTTTAGGGAAAGCTCCTTTCCCTTGCCTTTTCCAGCTTCTAGAGGCTGCCTACGTTTCTTGGTCTATCTGTAGTCCCTTTTCTCCATCTTCAAAGCGAGCAGCAGCATGCTGTCTTCAAATCCACTCCCCCTTCCCCGTTTTTCACCTATAAGGACCCTTGAGGTCATACTGGGCCCACCTGGATAATGCAGGGGGTCTCCCTACCTCAGGATCCTTAGTTTAGTCACATCGGAAAGTAGATGTAGAGGTAATTTATTCACAGGTCCCAGGGATTAGGAGGCAGACATTTTAGGATGTAGCCTTATTCTGCCCAAGGGGAGCTCCTCTTGTGAGCATCAGGGAGGGCAGGCCTGGGTCAGGAGAGCCTAAGGATAGGAACCCCCTCAGGAGGCTGATACAACGGTCCAGGACGGAGAAGAGGATGTTCAAATGAAGCAGCTGGTTTTGCAGATGGGGCAGGCACGTGGACTCGAGGGAGGCGGAGACCTGGAGAAAGACCTTTCTAGAAGTCTATCGCAGAACAGAAAAGGAAAGCAGAGCTGAGGGAAGATGTTTCTTATTTGCTTATTGGTTGATTTTGTTTTATCTTTTTATAATGAAATAAAGGACATTAGTGTGATTTTTGGCTGAGGGGATGAGACAATGGATGAAAAGGGAGAGCTTGGAGAATTCAAGATCGAACTAAGATTATGAAGTCTTTAACTTAAAAAACTCATGTTTGAGGAGCCTCTCAGCTAGAAAACCTCCTTCGTTCACTTCTATTCTGTGCCACACTTCTGGCTCTATGACAACAAACCCAGCAGAGGGTATTTCTAAAGAACATTACCCTAGTGTCAGGCTCAAAAAGGCAAGTTCTTCCTGTATATATTATTTCAAATCTTTTTGTCTTGGTTTCTTCAGAAATGTATGAGGTAAAACTAGCCGAAGCCCTCCGGCTCCAGGGCTATGAAGATGTCAGAGCTTGGTGACCAAGTTACTGAATGAAACTGCCTCAGACACATTTCAGATTGGTGGGAGGGATTCTGGAATTGGAACTGGAGACCCGGGCTCAGGTCTCCGCTCCACACACACACACACACACCTTTGTGACCTTGGACAGATCACTTATTCTTGTAGTCTTGGCTTCCTCTCTGTGAAACAAGAATAATTATAATACCTGCCTGCTGACTTCACAGTGCTGTTGTGAGAGAATCAGTTGTAAGTCCACAAAGAGCTCTGTAATTGGGAAAGCACCACACAATTATGGGCACTCTTATTTTTTCATGCCCAGACACTTCTTCTGTTCTTTTTCCTGAATATCATACTCTATTCCATCTGTAAGTGGGGAAAGGAGCTTTGGGCCAACCAGGTAAGTCTCACCTGGCCACAGCGTGGGGGAGAAGGTCATGCCAGTTGCTCCCCATCTCCTTCCTCAGAAGGGCCCAGGAGCTCCTGCACCACCCTCCGGGGCTCTCTGCCCTTGGGGGTCTAACGTCCAGTGGGGGCAGATGCCAAGACGAGTGACAGCTCCCATGTACTGTGGCAAGTGCCGCAGGTGTCATCCGAATCTGTAGAGAGCAGATCTCTCCAGAAGAGGAATCTGATGCTGAGGACTGGTGGTCGGGGTTGGCTTTTTAGGGAGGCGACCACACACTGAGTTGGAACAAGCAGGTGAGCAAAGGGAAAAGGGCGCGTCTAGTGGAGGGGACAGCATATGCAATAATAGGGTTTTCAGGAACAGAACGAGCTGGGGAGCCTTGGATGGACAGTCAGATTCACAAGGCTGGTGCGAGCTCACACTTTACAAAGCCCAAAGCCCATCTCATTGTTCTTATCTGCCCTGGGGGCCCTGCAGGCTGCCTCCCTTCCCTGGAATACAACTCCCCAGACGTGTGGAACTCAGGGAGCTCCCAACCTTGGCCCGGTGACCTTGACTCCCTTTCCAGAGAAGGCTTGGGCAGCAGCTTAATCTTCTGGAATACACCTACCTTGGAAACAGCCAGCCTGCCATGAAAAAGAGTCTCTCACTGAAGGCAATTTTGTTATTAGGGAGAAGAAAGCCCCCCGTCCCCCCTTCCTCTGCCAACTCCCTGACATGAGTCCGTGTCATTAGTTACTGCTTTGGCAGTTTTATTATGGAAATGACATATTGAAATACAAATTGGGACGTGTACAGTGTAATTACTAATACTGCATATTCATTTCCTCCCTTTGTTACTGCTGAGTCCCCATAAAGCCCCCTCACAGCCAGTCCCAATCTTTGTGCAGTTGCTTCTTGTCTCTTTTCTTTCTGAAGGCCAGGCGGGGCGAAGGGGGGAAACACAGCCAGAGGAAGTACCTGCCTTCCCTGAGAAGGGCTATTTTTGTGACAATGCTGAGCTGACGTGGCAAGCCGGGTCTCTGAGGTCCAAGGGCTTCCCAGCTCTTCCCAGACAAACAGCTGGCAGACTGAACCAGACACGGGAAGTCCCGGCCAGGGGACCTTTCTAAAAAATTAAATGCAACAAAACAAGCCTTTCAGTGATATGGGGGTCGATGCTCCAAGCTGAACTGTGCCACCCTCCAGGGCAGCTTACCTCTCTCCCCTCAGTACCTTCTCAGGAGAGGGCACCCACATAAGGTGGCCAACTTGACCACTTGCTGGAGCCACCCAATGAGGCCTGCAAGGCTGTGCAACCGTCTCCTCTGATGGCCTTGGCTTCAGTCCCTCCCCAGGGGAGGACTGTGCTACAATCACACCTCACTATGAGGCATGGATGGCTGAGAGAGTGGGCTTTGGGGTCTAATCTGGCCCCTGTCACTTAGCAGTTGTACCACTTTGGGCAAAGTTGCTTAATTTATTTGTACCTCGATGTCCTCTTCTACTAGAAGTTTCCATTTCACAGAGGTGTTATGAGCATTAGATACCTTAATGCAGAGAAGATATGTAGGACACAACTATTGGGCTGTAGATTTTATTGCATGGATGGCCTCAGTTAATGTCCTCTCTGTATCTCGTCCTTTGCAATGTGGCTTTGTAGGAGCCCCCACCAGGAATAAGAGCCTACTCTTCCACTCATTGAAACAGAGGCAGCTTACTCTATCTTTGGCCAGCAGACATGACAGTGGGCCAGTTTTGAGCCTATGCCCCATGTAGTCTTGCTTCTGTTCTGTTGGAACCCTGCCTCCACCGTGAGAACAAGCCCAGGCTAGCCTCCTGGATAAGAGGCTAGATGAGGCAGAGCTGAGTTAGACCTATTGTCCCAGCTGAGGCACTAGACATGTGAGAAAGCCCAGCGATGATCGATGAGTCAACCCTCAGGCAACCCACAACGAACCATAGCAGCATGAGTGAGGCCATCACAGACCAGAAGAACCACTTAGCCAACCCACAGACTCGAGAGATTAATACATGCTTATTATTTTCAGCCACTAAATTTTGGGGTGGTTTGTTATGCAGCAATAACTAGCCGATGCATATGGCAAGCTTTTATTGTACTTTCTCCTTCCTCCAGTGCTCACGGTCTATGTGCCTTGATCTATTACCTAGCTAGTCTAAAGAAAGACTCCATGGATCAGTGGAGAGCATGGTGTTAGGGCAAGAGGATAGGCCCTGGAAAGAGACAAAGTTCAAACCTCAAACCTGGCATGTACAGAAATAGGACCTTTTGTAAGTCATTTCTGTTCCATTACATGGGAATAATACCTTCTTCATAGAAATTTGTAGTATGGATTAAATAAAGTAATGAATGAGGAACAGTCTGGTACCCAGACTCTCCTCTTTCCAGAGGAAGCTTGATGTCTTGCATATAAAGTAACATTCAATACATGAAGACAGAAATCATACTTCTCATGATTTGGTTGAGCTGTTAAGTTCGGTTACAGGTCATAGTCCCATTCAAAAGCACAAGGGAAATGTTCTCCAATTAGCCAATGATAAGGCAATCTAAATACCAATAAACAACAGAAATCCATGACATTTGCTTAGTGTTTATAAGCATTTTCATGTATATATTGTTGAATTTCACAATGATTCTGTGAAACCCCTGAGGACCAGTGTTATTCCCATTGCACAGCTTCCAAGGAAATTGTTGAGGTCAGTGGTTTGCCCTTTGATACGCAACTGGTGAGTGGCAGGGCTGGGACTCAGAGGGCTCATGCTGCCCCCAATATGTCAGTTGTCACATCACTGATAACCCAGGTAGAGTCCCATTAATGGGAAAATCATCTTTGATCATCTGTTTATTGAATGAATATAGCTTAAAATGAAATATTCCTGATCTCCTGGAAATAACTCTGACTGCACCTTTGCTCAGCACAAAGGTCTTGGGATCTTTTGGTCCAGGATCCTTTTTTCTGGGGCTGAAGAAGCTTTCCTTGTCTTCATCATTTACTGCTAGGAAATAAAAGGACCAAGTTAAACTCTGAGGCTGACATGTGGGCAGTCAACCCAGTGCACTGAGGGTCCTTTCTTCTGCAGGTGCTAGGAGGGCTGTCCCCAACCACCATTGGACAACATGTCCCAGCAGTTGAGTCCTTCAAGGATTCATGTATTTCTTGAATAAAGATCATCAACTCCTTTCTTGGGGCACCTGGGTGGCTCAGTCAATTAAACGTCTGACTCTTAACTTCAGCTCAGGTCATGATCTCAGGGTCCTGGGATGAAGCCCAGCATTGGGCTCTGTGCTCAGCAGGGAGTCAGCTCCAGGATCTCTCTCACTCTCTCTCTGCCTCTCCCGCAACTCGCAGGCATGCACTCTCTCTCAAATAGATAAATCTTAAAAAAAAAAGAAGAAAGAAAAAGATCCTCAGTTCCTTTCAGGAAGGACACTAGGAAAGACAGGGTTATTTTCTTCTTCCCTGCAAAGTTGGACAGCACATGCAGACACCACCAATGGACAAACTTCTGTCTGGGGGGAGAAAGGGGGTACAGGTAGGCATAGGGGATACAAAATGTCAGTGAAACAGTAAGTGTAGTTCTTGACTTCTAGAAGCTCCAATCCAAATGGGTCCTGGGAATTGCCCTTCTGGGGAAGCCATCTCCAGGAAATTGGTCAAAAGTGAAAAGTTAAAAAAGCCATTTGTATTAAGATATTTATAACAGTGTGATTCAGAGTGATGAAAATCTGGAAACTGCCCAAATGCCCAGCAAAGGAGAACTGGTTAAGCAAACTTTGCTTTATCCAACTGATGAGGTATTACCTCACCATTATGAAGGGTAAGAGTGAAGTTTAAGCGGATCCATGAAGACATGCATAAGAAATAATACCAGGTAGGGGCGCCTGGGTGGCTCAGTGGGTTAAAGCCTCTGCCTTCGGCTCAGGTCATGATCCCAGGGTCCCTGCTCAACAGGGAGCCTGCTTCCCTTCCTCTCTCTCTGCCTGCCGCTCTGCCTATTTGTGATCTCTGTCTGTCAAATAAATAAATAAAATCTTAAAAAAAAAAAAAAAGAAATAATACCAGGTAAACAAAGAATGCAGAAAGAGCTTCCAACCCTTGGTGACATCTGAATAAAGTCTTACGTGCACTGTGATAATGACTGTAGAGAAACATTATGGGCTAAAAATGGCTGTCTTATAGGTAGATGGGCATGATGGTAATTTTTTCATCAAGTTAGCTTAATATACAATGAAAAATGTAGAAAGTGACATGAGAGAGACACGTCACCTGGCTTTCAAGAACCTATGCAATATATCAAGTGTAGATGAGAAGAAAATGAGCGCCACGGCGGTGGGGGGATTAGGAAAAGCTGTGGACGTCATTAGGAGTAGCCTAACAATGGGTCACTGCTGAGCTGGCCCTCCTATGGACATTTCTGGGAAGGCCATACTCAAAGAATGGAGTTTCAGACACACGGCGAGCATGGGGGCAGGGGGAGAGTTTCGGAGTGCAGGGAGGACTCTTTGGTGCCTCTCAAATCCCATCAGTACCTTAGCTGCTCGCGTGTCATGGGGAAGGCTGGTCCTCAACCTGCACTCAAGTTTTTGTCCTGTTTTGTTTCTAAATATAAAGACAACGCCATGATGAAGAAGAACAAAGGGGAGCGGGCATCCCATTGCTTCAAAGAAGCCAAGTTTTATTATCAGGATGTGTGGTGTAGGGTGTTTCTGGGGGCTGAGTGGAGGCCGGTGCAGCTCTCCCCTCCAAATTCTTTCTCCAGCCTGTGGTTCGGCCCCCAGACTATGCAGCCTGAGACCAAGACATCTGTTCTTAAATTCCCATCTGGATCCACTGTGGGTGCAAAAATATGCAGATTCCCGGTCCCCACCACCTGATTCTGATTCAGACTCCGAACTATTTGCCAGCAAGCCCATCAGGTGATGCCAACACATGTGGGCCTGGGGCTATGTTCAGAAGCTCGGCGAAACCATTTCAATTTGCTTAAAAGTTCAAATCCTAAACCAGACCTTAACCACCCTGTTTGCCTCCTTAAAGCTTTGTGGGTCATTTTCCCACATTTCCCATTTTAGTGGGGGACCAAGAGGGAGGAAGAACAGAAGAGCACAGGACGCTGAGGAAGAGGGGACAGGTCCTGCTCCCCCAGGGGAGAGGCCAGGACCAGAAAACCAAGGACTTTGTACCCAACTTTACTGACGCCATCTCCGCCGCCATTGGGCAGCGACGAATGATGTCTGCCATCTTGCTCAGAATGGATTGGGGGTATGTGTGCACGGGCACTAGTGTGTGAGAGTCTGGGGACTCAGGCTGGGAGGGGAGCAGAAACGGAATGGGGTTTTGATCCTCTCTGATCTAACTCTAAAGGTGCTCACAGAGACGAAGAGACAGACTTAAAGAAATTAGTATCATAAAATAATGAAAATTGCCCCAAGAGGGAGAAACATAAGTATTGTGGGAACCAGGCAGAGAAGGGAATGACTAATAACTCTGTGTGGGGGTTTGGGGAGGGTGGGGCTCGCAGGATGATTAGTTGATGCCTTACCACAGACCAGCTATGGTAAATAGTAATTTCATCCTCACAACAACCTTGCAAAAGGAGATATTCTTTTACGTGGATGAACGTGTACCTCAGAAAGATTGGTTGTGTATCCAGCATCATACAGCATGATTTGGACGCAGCTCTGTCCCGACTCTGAGATACAAGGTGTGATTTCTCCCTAGGATTCATCCAGCTGTAATTTTGGGTGAGTCATTTCCCCTCAGGTTCCCCATCCATGAAAGTAGGGCCGGGCCCTCCACATGACGCCGAGTTCCTCCCCAGCCCAGAGCCCAGAGGGGCCTACCGGGACCTCAAGCGTGGAATCCTGGGACCTGGAAGAAAGGAGGATTCTGCTCTGCACAAGGGACTGTGGCCTCCCCACCAGCAGCCATCATGAGATTGGACACTCCCTACTGCCGGCCAGGCTTTCCAGCTCTCTCACCTGAACCAGAGGGGAGCACCGACTTTTGGAAGTTGGGAGTACTTCAGCAAGTCCCCGCCAACCCACCAGGGAAGCAAGATGAGATTTCTTTTTCTGGTTTCCTATTTTGACTCCTGATCTCCCATCTCTGTCAGAAAGTTTACTGGTCCTCAGTGCAGTGTGGGATAGAGGACGTCTTCTTTGTTAGCAGTTAAAAAAAATTTTTTTTTTTGGCCACTGATGGCCCCAACAGCCCACAGTGGCTACACACAAAATACACAGGCTGGGAGGAAGGCAGCAAGGCGGAGGTCCTCCCCGGGAAGCCCTGGGAGGACCACACAGCAGGCCTAACCTCCCATTGCGAGAATGCAAACACAGGGGAAATCAGCCCTGGGTGGTGTCAGATCCCCAGCTCAAGGCTGTTCCGGGAAGAGAAACGATAGCCCCTCACTTCCCTGGAAGCTACCAGAAAAAAATCCTCTTCTGCTGCAAAGCCATGCCCACTCCAGCCTCGGGCACAGGCCGGCACATGGGCCCCAGAAGAGTCCCAGCACAAGCACAAAGCAAAGCGAGGGACACGGAGACTGCGCTCCCTCTCTCTGGGCAGCAGCCATGGACAGAGCCCCGGGTCACAGAGGGCTCCAGGGGGCAACTCCAGCAACAGCCCCAGGGGTTCCCACATCAGGGCCTCACAGGAGCAGCTGCTCGGGGTCTGGGGCCTTGGTGGCCGAGCCCTCGCCTTTGGTCCGGAATTATTTTTCGCCCTAGCCAGGCTCTAGGGGACACTGTGTTTTGTTTTGACACCCAGAATGACCAAATATTTTCAACCAAATATTTCCCAACTGTGGAAACAGGCAGACCAGCTCTGGCTGGTCCAACTGTGGGGAGCAAAGCAAAAGACACCTCCCATTTGTCCGACTGTCCCCATAGGTCAAGCTAGCTTTAGCTTCTACTAGTAGAAACGGTAGCAAATCCTTGCTAGATACTCTGACAGGGGTTGTCTTATTTATATCTTAAAGCCACCAGGTGAGGTGAATACTAGTTATGATTCCCTTTTTGTAGATGAACAAATTGAGGCTTAGAGGGGAAAGTGGTGAAGGCACTGATTAGCACCAAGGCCATCTGGCTTCAGAGTCTGGCCTCTCAACCACCACACCAAGGGGGCAAATACTGGGTTGCCCTCAGAGTTGCAAAAAATCCACCATGCTTTCCTTCCGATGATGACAACCAGTCTGTGCGAAATTTTCAGGCCCCTCTCCCTCTTGGGAAAAGAGGAAGAAGTTACTCCAGAGATCGGGGGCACATGTTAATGCCAGGCGTGGGAGTGGTTGTGGATGGGGGGCACGTGCTTAGCACCATGAGGCCACTCAGGACCCAGCCACCTTGGCTTGGCATCCTCTGTAGACCTCTTGGATGATGATCCCAGGCAGAGGGGCCTTCTGGAAGTAAAGATGGGAAGTGCTGGGGATTTGCGGCACCACAGGAGGTCTGAGGGAACATCTCAAACTGAATCCAGGAAGTTGCCACTCAACCTTGAGGATCCTCATATCTGAGGGGCAGCAAAAACCCTGTGGAGGGGGAGGCAAGGACATGGGCTGTGGCCAAGATATGGAAGCCACCTAAGTGCTGTAGACAGCATAGAGAGAGAAAATGTGGTGTATTATGTGTGTGCATGTATAAAACATACACATGTAATTATCATATACATATTATTTGTGTATATGCACATACACACACACAGAATGGACTATCATTCAGCCTTCAAAAAGAAGGAAATCCTGCCATTTGAGACAACATGGTTGAACCTGGGGGACAGTATTCTAAACTGAAATAAGCCAGACACAGAAAGACTCACCATCTCACTGACATGTGGAATCTTAAAAAAAAAGTCAAATGCATAACAACAGAAAGCAGAATGCTGGTTACCAGGGCTCGAGCAGAGGCAGGAGGGAGTGGGGGATATTAGTCAAAAGGTACAAACTTTCAGCTACAAAATGAGTAAGTTCTGGAGACCCAGTGTACAGCGTGGTGACGGCAGTGGATAACATGGAATTGTACAGCTGCAGTCAGCTAAGACAGAGATCCCAAGTGTTCTCATCCCACTCATCCACGCAGGGACCACTGTGTGAGGTGACGGGAATGCTAATTCGCTTGATCGTGGTCATCATCTCACAGTGGACCTGTAGATCAAAACATTGAGTTGTACACCCGAAATACACACAACTTACATTTGTCCATCGCATTTCAATAAAGCTGGAAAGAAAGAAGGGAGCATCTGCCTGAAGAGAGACCCCAAAGAAGAGAGCAGGAAGTGAGACTTCGGAGGGCGGAGAGGGGGGCCTGGGTACACGACCCAGGGAGGCAGATGTCAGCACAGACTACGGAAACACGGAAGGCTCCTTTCTAGTTGTTGGTGTTACTCATATTCTCACCACAGCCCTGTACGGAGGCCAGGGTTGAGCATTACGCTAAGAGCTTTCATCTGCACGGCTGACGAACCACCCCACCCCTCAAACCCTGTCCTGAGCACCTGGGAAGGAGATGCCTACTATTCATTAGTGTCCTTACGCCACAGATGAGAAATTAAGCTCAGTCAAGTTAAGTAACTGGCTGAATGAGGCTGAGTTCTCACATGGGAAAGCTGAGGTTCCTACCCACATCTGGCTGCAACGTCCTCACCCTTTAACTATTAAGTTTGTCCTCTCCTGCACCCTTGAGAGGGGTGGATGAGTTCCCCATTCCCAGAGATAGGATGAGTTCCCCATTCAGAGGTATTCAAGGGATGCTGTAACGTGCCTGATCATAGACACCCCCTGAGGGGCTCCTCGACATCCAGCTGTACAGGTCTCACCCTAGAACCACAGCTGAATCTCTGGGGAGGGCCCTGGAGCCTGTTTTTTGGGGAGCATGAAGCAAGACGTGGAAACGTGGCTTGAGGGAGTCCTGTGCTAAGAGGAAGCTGGACCAGATGCCCTTTTAGGATTCCCACCTTCTGTGTGGCCTGAGCGTTTGTGATTCTATTTTTAGACAGGTCCTTCCTGAATCAATGCGTCAGACTCTCTGGCACCTTCTGATGGCTCCAGGGCACCTGAGCTGTCTTCAGAGCTGCCCTGATGCCCCAGAGATAGGTGGAGTGGGCTGGGAAGAGCCCTGGGAGCCAGGAGAAAGAGGAGGGAAGCCACATTCACTGACAGGAAGGGGAGGAGAGGAGAGGAGGAAAGTCTTTCATTTTCGATTCTGAGGGGCATTCTCCGATCCTCTGCACGCTGAGGCCAACAGCTGGGAGGCTGGTCCTTGCTGCACCCCTCCCTTGCAGAAAAGTTATCCCTTATCTGAGAGTGTGGATGGACAGTACGAGGTTTTCATGGGACCTTTCCCCCACTGCTTTGGAGGGATGGCAGGTGGCTTCTGGGGAACTAGTGGAGGAGATGCCGGGGAGAACCCCCAAGTTCCAAAATGGCGGCAGTGGTTGCAGAGCCTTCAGGAGGGCTCAGGCTTCTCCTGTGCCAGGCACCAGGTGGGCACCCCGCAGGCCGCCTCTCAGGGAATCCTCACAAATTCCCACGAAATCAGTGCCACCACTGCTCCCACTTACTCGGAGGAGTTAATAAGCTGAGGGAGAGAGGTTACTTGTCTCCAGCTCCACAGGGACCCGCAGAGCCTTCCGATCTCCTCCACGGTGCGGCCACACTCCTAAGCAGCCCCCAGAGAACTTGGGTGTTTCTTAATTTCATTTCGGATCATTGAATTTTGAGGATGTGCCCAAAGCTATTATCTTGTCCTGACAGCTAATGATGAGTGACATTCACCATTTACCTGGTCCTGCTCTCAGGGCTGTACCTGGATGGATTCCCTGAATCCTGGCAACCACCCAGAAGAGTGTTATCATTATCCCCATTTAGCAGATGAGAAAACAGAGCCTTGAAAAGATTGAGTAATTTGTGCCAAAGGTTGTAAACTGGTATAACCAGGCTTCAAGCTCAGGGAGTTTGACTCCAAAGTCTGCACGGCTAAGCATGATTCTATGCTGCCTTATTCCAGAGAAGCACGAACCCTACAACCAAGCCCCCCATATGACCATGCACTCTATCAGGGGATTTGGGGCTCGCCTGCGATCCTCTTTTGGGGTCTAACTCTAGGTTAACAATACCTAAGGATCAAATTTTTTTTTTTAAATATTTTATTTATTTGACAGAGAGAAATCACAACTAGGCAGAGAGGCAGGCAGAGAGAGAGGAGGAAGCAGGCTCCCTGCGGAGCAGAGAGCCTGATGTGGGGCTCGATCCCAGGACCCTGGGATCATGACCCGAGCCGAAGGCAGAGGCTTTAACCCACTGAGCCACCCAGGTGCCCCCCTAAGGATCAATTTTTTAAGAAAAATCAAAACTCAAAGCCAAGATCTGGCTTTATGCTTCCAGGAAGGACAGTATCTTCTGGTACTGGGAGAGGGATACTGGGAGGTACTACAGGTACTGGGAGAGGGGAGAGCAGGCCTGGGGCCTTTGGTCAGGCTGCTCTGAACCTTGCTTTTGCTTCTTCACCTGCTCTAGATTCTGGGGCCCACCCCAAGGCTGGGGAAACAGTTCCAGCTACACCTTGCTTTCTGAGTGGCCATGCTATTGGGCAACCCCATCTCCCACCTGCCCCCATGCACCAAAGTTACGGCCGGCATTTGCCTCTCTGGTAGGGGGTGGGCCAGGGGTCTAGTCCAGGAGGGAATCTGTGAGTGGGGTAAGTGAAGGACGTGCTACAGCTGGGTCACAGGTGTCTGAAATTTTCGTTTACGTCAGGATCACCTGTTCAGGAGCAGATCCCTGGGCTGTACCCCAAGGATTCTGATTAAGTTTGTCCGATGTGTTTTTAATACAGGCCTCAAGTGTTTAATAAAGGCCCATTGACACAGACTGACCAAGGTCAGAGTCCACATTATCCGCCCTACTGGCAGCTGTAATCAAGACGAGGACTCTTGGTTAATTCCACTCACGCTCAGGGCAATGGCCTTCGTGCAGAATCCTGGAGACACCGGGCTGGGGCTGGGGATTGGTGAGCTGAGCAGAAAGAAGGGAGAGGTAGTTCCCGGAAATTCTTTGCATCTGCCGCGCCCTGATTCTTAGCGGTGGCCCGTCCTTCCTCTCTCCCCCGCCTCCACTCACCGGCCTTTACCCAGCCTCCTTCCTAGTCTCTGCTCTGAGCTATGAGAACTGCCGGGGGATACAAGACTGAATTTGTTAGGGCAAGACATAGTTCCTGGCCTCCAGAGACCCAGAGTCTAGTTGAACAGGTGGACAAGTCAGCGAGAAATGTCAGCGAACCTTGGGCATTGAACCCAGGGGGCTGTGGGAGCCAGAGCACAGCCCAGGGTGTGAAGCAGGAAGGAAGGGTACTGGGGAGGGAGGTGGTTTTTTTTTTTTTTTTTAAGATTTTATTTATTTATTTGACAGAGAGGGAGAGATCACAAGTAGGCATAGAGACAGGCAGAGAGAGAGGGGAAGCAGGCTCCCTGCTGAACAGAGAGCCTAAGGCGGGGACTTGATCCCAGGAACCTGAGATCATGACCCGAGCCAAAGGCAGAGGCTTAACCCACTGAGCCACCCAGGCACCCGAGGGAGGTAATTCTGAGTGAGAGACCACAGCAAATGACCGTTGGGGACACAGAGAGGCCTGGAGGGGAAGCTGCCAGGTAGGGTGATGAGCCCACAGCTTGCTAGCGATGGAGGAGGGGGTTTCACTTTCAGGGGGCAGACCCTGTGGGGCACGCGGGTTGAGGTCACCTTCAGAAGGCCCAGAGAGCTCCCCCGAGGCCCAGAAGAGCCCACAGAAGAATCGTTAGGACTCTGGACTCCCTCCAGTAGGCAGGAGGTGAAGGACAGCTGGGAGGTCTGGAGGTTTGGGAACCCACTTCTGAATACGCTGGGCTCTTTTACAAACCCTGAAAGGCCCACCGAAAGACGTAGAGGACTGGGCCAGATCACCTCCAGCTTCAAGGAAACAGAAGAATCCCACTTCAAGAAGCCGTAGGAGGAGGGGTGACTAAATTCGTTCTTAACTGAGCTCTTCCTGTGATAAGCATGTAATAGAGACGGTCCTATTTATTCCCCACAACTTCCCTTTGAGGCAGAGTTTATTACTCCCATTGGACAGGTCAGCAGACAGAGGCACGGAGGGAGCACGTCACCCGCCCAGTCACACAGCTGGTCACTGGCTGAGTGGGGCTTTGACGAAACACCCCTTCACTGAGGAATAAATAAAGATCCACGGGATTTTTCTCTAAATGGTCGATGTCAAACTCCCCAAAGTTGGACACAGTACTCACCTGTCACAGAGAATTTAGAATCAGAATGTGGAAATGACTTAGGTCGAGGCACAGCATTTTAACACATAGAAAAATCCAGCCGAGAGCAGGTCAGAATGAATCTCAGTGTTTAAGCTGCGTTGTGAACGTTTGTCTGGGGGGAGCCAAGAAGCTCGCACCTCGGCCAGCCTGTTTTCTCAGGCAGGGAGGTGCTTTCTGATTGGGAAGGATAAGCAGCATTTGAAAAAGGAATGAAAGATCAGTTGCATTTCTGGAACATGGTGAATAACAAAGGGGGCCTCTGTCGTTCTCTGGGTCCAGCAAGGTGACGCCACTAATCCTAGAATCTATCCCACAATCACCCGGCCGGGGAGAGGCCTCTGTCCCCAAAGCCCTCACCAGAGAGTCACACGGGTTCAGTCAGAAGACGAGGGTGAACCCTCCCTCGTAGTTGCCCTTCCGTCGGGAAGGGGACTCGCCAGCAGTGTTTTCCAAATGTAAGAAATACATTTTCTGTCACCACCCAGCACAGCCCTGCGTGTATGTTTCAGGAAACAATACTTACCCACGTTAAGTGCAGTCCATGCTGTTGTTTTCCATTCTACCCAAATTCATTTGTTTTAAAACTGCTTGTGCCCAGCTCAGTGGATTTCACTAACCACTAATGGTTTATGATCCCCAGTTTAAAAAACACCGAGCACCGCGAGAAGGGCCAGGGAAACTGAGTAGGAGGTGTTAATGACAGAAATTTATACCGCAGTCACTATCTCTACAGTTGGGCCTTTGCATAATGTTTTGTGTTTACCCTACATTCATCTAATTGGCATTTCTCAAACCGTTGTTCCATGGATTATCTTTATTCTGAGAGATTTTTAACAGATGCTTTCCTCCAGAATGGTTCTACAGTCAGACAAGTTTGGGAAATGATACACAGTGTAGCCACACCTGATAGGCCACAAAGCACTTCGCCTGTTGAAGGCTCTGAGAAGGTCTGCAGTGAAGGACCAGCTTAACTCTGTTTATCTAGCTTTTCCCAGACTTTTTTTGATGACAGAGCCACTTATTCCTTTATGGGAACACTGGTGCTCTCTAGAAATCAGTCAGGGAGGGCCTGTCTGCTTCACATTCTCCTCTGTGAAGGCCTTTACCCTGTCCCTGTGAGGCCCGCAAGACAGGTGTTACGGGAGTGCTGTTGGAACACAGTTCACCCACTTGTCTGATTCCCGAAATGGGGTCAGGGCCAGAGCTGGGCCAGAGCCAGGCCTCCTGACTCTCAATCAGATCGGGGAGCCCTCGGGCAGTCCCATGATCCTGAAGGGCTACTTTCCAGAAGGACTGAGAAAATCTGTCCACCCCAACATGCATTGCAGGGGCTATGGAAGAGTGCTGAGTGTCCAAGAATTCAAAGCTCAGCCCAAAGGCTTATTAGCTCTTCAACCTCCCTGGAGGCAAGAAGGAGATGGGGGCCTTGTCATCCCCTCCCCTGCCCTCCTGAACAGGGGTTAAGCACCTCACCAGCCCTTGTGCACACAGAATGGCCACCTACGCACCTGACTTCTAGCTCCTGCTATGGTTCAGGTCAACCTTGGCTGAGGAAGGAGAGCTCAGATTTGTGAAACAGCTCTGCTGTTTGTTTATTATTTTGGAATATATCATGTGTTTCTTTGGATACAAAAGAAACACAGAGATATATAATAAAATTTTTTTTCTCCTAAAAAATGAAGAAACTTCTTTGTCCCTGTTGTCTAATCCCCCATTTCCTCCCTAGACCCAACCAACTGACCGGTTTCTAGTATCTGCCCATCTATCTACAAAGAAAGATATATAGGGGCGCTGGGGGTCTCAGTGTGTTAAGTGACTGACTCTTGGATTAGGCTCAAGTCATGATCTCAGAGTCCTGGGGTCGAGCCCCATGTCAGTCTCTCTGTATTCAGCACAGAGCACTTGAGGCTTCTCTCTACCCCTCTCCCTCTGCACCTCTCCCTCACCCCTGCCCCCACTCATGTGAGAGCTCTCTCTCTCTTTTAAAAAATAAATTAATATATTTTTAAAAAAGAAAGATATGTATTATACCCCATATACACATTAGATGTTTAAGAAATTTTTTTAAAATTTTATTTATTTGACAGAGATCCCAAGTAGGCAGAGAGGCAGGCAGAGAGAGAAAGGAAGGGAAGCAGGCTCCCTGCTGAGCAGAGAGCCCCATGCGGGGCTTGATCCCAGGACCTCGAGATCATGACCTGAGCCTAAGGCAGAGGCTTTAACTCACTGAGCCACCCAGGTGCCCCAAGAAATTTTTTTTAAGATTTTATTTATTTATATGACACACAGAGAGAAAGACAGCAAGAGGGAATGCACAAGCAGGGGGAGCGGCAGGCAGAGGGAGAGGGAGAAGCCAGCATCGCTGGGCTCGATCCCAGGACCCTGGGATTAGGACCTGAGCTGGAGGCAGATGCTCAACCGACTGAGCCACCCACACGCCCTGCGCATTACATGTTAAACGCAAATTAACATCCTGCACACATGGTCTGCTCCTTACTTTTGAACTTAATGACGGATTTTGGAAAGTGTTCTCCACTACTACACATGCTTTCTTACTCTTTTTTATGGCTATATGTGTATTATGGCCCTTTATGGCTGCATCGTAATGTATTTAACTAGCCTCCCACCGATGGCATGAATTACTTTCAGTGCTTTCTATTAACATGATGTTGCAGTGGATAATCGTGCACACGTGAGTGTGGGTGAGGGGGATAAAGTCCCGGGTGTGGAACCTTTGGGTGAAGGCTTGACACTGCTTTCCGTGATGTTAGAGGCGGCCTGGTGGCTCTGCTCTGGGGCAGGGATCCCAGGAAGAGATGTGGGGCTTCCCTTTCTCATTGGAAGCTTGATCCAGCCAGCTTCATGAATTGGCCCCGGCCTCGGGAAACACGGGTATGGTTCTGCCCTGCCTTCCACCGGCTCTGTCACCTTAGGGAAGATCCAGGTGTTTCCGTGTCTTAAGATCAGGAGCGGGAGCACGAGGTGTGGGGACACTCTAGCTTCTTACTCTCTATGACTCTAGTCTGTGCTCTCGGCCAGTCCTCCTGAGGCAGGGAAGGACAGCACTAAACCGTTCTGGCTCCCTTGTCTTGTCTCCATTCTGGAGACACTTCTCATTTAGGACTGGGTCTTCCATCTTGGAGAAGCCAACTGGGCGGTGTGGCTTGCTTCTATTATCTCCTTCTGCAAAAATAGGATCTCCACATGGGCTGGGAGTCAGCGGGTCTCACCCAACGCTGTAAGCCAGCTTCTAGAACGTTCGATGGAAATAGCATGCCACAAGACAACAACAGCGCACCATGACACACGTACTAACATCGTGAAAATCCAGAACACCGATGGTGCCAAATGCTGGCGAGGACATGGAGCCACAGGAACTCTCATTCACTGCTGGTGGGAATGAGAAATGCTACCACCATTTCGGAAGGCAGTTTGGCGGTTTCTCACAAGACTAAACATACTCTAGGGATGCCTGGATGGCTCAGTCGGTTAAGCCCCTGCCTTTGGCTCAGGTCATGATCCCAGCGTCCTGGGATCCAGTCCCGCATCAGGCTCCTTGCCGGGCAGGGTGCCTGCTTCTCTCTCCGCCTCTGCCTGCTTGTGCTCTCTCTCTCTCTGACAAATAAATAAATAAAATCTTTAAAAAAAAGAAAAAGACTAAACATACTCTAACCAGGCTCCTCGATATTTACCCAAGTGAGCTGAAAAAATATATGTTCATTAAAAAAAAAAACCCTCACATGGATGTTCATAGGAGCTTTATTCATAATTGCCAAAGCTCGGCAGCAACCAAGATGTTCTTTAGTCGGTGAATGGATTCATGAACTGTGGTAATCCAGGTACTGGAATAAAATTCGATGCTAAAAAGAAATGAACTATCAGGCCATGAAAAGACATGAAAGAAACTGAAATGCATATTACACAGTGAAAGAAGCTGATTTGAAAAGCCTGTATATTGTCGGATTTCAACTATCGACATTCTGGAAAAGAAAAACTGTGGGGACAGTAAAAAGCGTAGTCACTCGGGGGGTTGGGGGAAAGGAAGGGATGAATGGGCAGAGCACGGAAGATTTTTCAAGCAGTGAAATTACTCTGTGCGACATTGCAATAGTGGCTAGATGTCACTCTCCATCTGTCCCAGGCAGTAGAATGTACAACACCAAGCGTGAACAAAATCTGACATAAACCAAGGACTGCAGGTCATCATGATGATTTGTCAGTGTGGGTTCATCCATCGTAACGAGTCCTCCACTCTGGCACGTGCTGTCCCTGTCCGTAGTGGCTGAGGCTGTGTGTGGGTGGAGACAGCGGCTCTACGGGAAGCCTGTCCCGTCCATTCAGCTCTGTTGTGAACCTAAAACTGCACTAAAAAATACAGTCTATTAAAAAATAGGCCTTAAGACTTGAGCCACATACATATTTTTCCATTAAAATTGAGATAAAATTCACCGATGGAAAAGGTACAACTCAGTGGTTTATAGTGTATTGAAAAGGTTGTGCATCGCTCACCATTATCGACATCTAGAATGTTTTTATCACCCTGAAAAGAAGCTCCATATCTGGGAACAGGGGCTCTCCGTTCCTCCCTTCCCCCAGTGCTCTGGCAACCAATAGCCTACTTTCCGTCTCCACGGATTTCTTAGGCTTTCCTTTGCCGAGGGTCTACACTTAGGAGTGGCATTGCTGGGTCATAGGGTAGCTCTGCGTTTAACTTCTGGAGGACCTGGCAGGCTATTTTCCACAGTGACTGTACCCTGTTCCACTCCAGCCGGCAAGGCACGAGGGGTCCAGTGTCTCCACACCCTCACCAACACCTATTATTGTCTTTCTGTCTGTAATCATCTCAAGGTGTGTGAAGTGTTCCAGAGCCTGAACTTTTAACTACTATTCTACACAGGAGGCACTCAATGAACACTTTCTGAATGAATGAAAAAACAAACACATGTCATTATCAAGGATGTGATCTGACATCGCATCACACACTTCATCTGACCAATCACACAAGCTTACTAACCAGGAGCTTCAACAGAAGAGAAGGCTGTGGGGTTCAGTCTGTTAAGCGGCTGCCTTTGGTTCAGGTCATGATCCCGGAGTTCAGAGTTCTGGGGGATCGAGCCCCCCATCACATCGGGCTCCCTGCTCAGAGGGGAGCCCACTTCTCCCTCTGCCCGTCCCCCTGCTTGTGCTCTCTCTCACTCTCGAATAAATAAAGTCTTTTTAAAAAATGTATTTATTTATTTATTTGACAGAGAGATCACAAGTAGGCAGAGAGGCAGGTGGGGAGTGGCGAGGAGGGGACAGCAGGCTCCCTGCCAAGCAGAGAGCCCGACTTTGGGGCTTGATCCCAGGACCCTGAGATCATGACCTGAGCCAAAGGCAGAGGCTTAATCCACTGAGCCACCCAGGCATCCTGAAATAAATGAAGTCTTAAAAAAAAGAAAGAGGCTGTTTTCCTCTAAATAGTGATTTCCTGGTGGTATCTGAGTCACCTGCAGTGTTTTATTATGTATGCATGTATGTGTATTTTAGCGCGAGAGGAAGAGTGCGCGTGCGCCAGCGAGGGGCGGTGGGGACAGAGAGAGAAGCTCCAGCAGGCTCCCCGCTGAGCGAGGAGTCCAACCTGAGGCTCAATCTCAAGCCCCTGAGATCGTGGCCTGAACCGAAATCAAGAGTTCCCACGCTTGACTGAGCCACCCAGGTGCCGCACCTGCAGAGGGTTTTAAAAGTGCAGATTCGGGGCGCCTGGGTGGCTCAGTGGATTAAGCCGCTGCCTTCGGCTCAGGTCATGGTCTCGGGGTCCTGGGATCGAGCCCCGCATCGGGCTCTCTGCTCCGCGGGGAGCCTGCTTCCTCCTCTCTCTCTGCCTGCCTCTCTGCCTACTTGTGATCTCTCTCTCTGTCAAGTAAATAAAAATAAATAAATAAATAAATAAAAAATCTTTAAAAGTGCAGATTCCCAGGCGCCACGCTCAGTTCGGTGTGGTAAGATGCGGGCCCAGCGTCCCATCCCCAGGTGATCCTGCCGTTTGGGACCCAGTAATCGAGGAAGGGCATTTCGAGTACTGCGCTCCCCTTTGCGAGAAGCCAGCTGTTGGGGTGCCCTGTGGAAATGCAGCGCGTGGGAAGGGCAGGACTCAGACCCGGCTGAATTTCGGACCCGGGGCCCTACGCAGCGCGGCATCCCCGGGCCGGGGCAAAGCGGACACCAGCCAAGACTCACCGAGAACTCACCTCGCTCCGATTCTTTACATGCAACTCCTCCTTTCAGCCTCAAAATAAGATCCAGTGCGGAAGGCCCTCAGCGATTCCGCCTTCGCAGATGACCGCACTGAAGCCCAGAGGGATGCAGTCACGCAAGATCTCACAGCCCCGAGAGCCAGGCTTCAAGCTAGGTCTGTGGGCTCTGCCTGTTCTCCTCCCCGGCCACTCCTCTAGCCTGGACGTACTCACAGGGCTGGGGAGGAGTCAGCACACATCACTATAGACGGGAGCTAGCCAGGCTGCAAGGAAGGAGCAAGATGCTTGGGGGTGGGGGTGGGGGTGGGGGTGGGGTATAGAGAGGTTCTGGGTAAAATATCGGTGGGGGAGGCAGGAGGGGGACAAATAGAGGAAACAGAAGTGGTTCTTTGTGTCAGTAGCACACTTTCTAAGCCCTGCAGCTGCCCTGATGACTTCCTGCCGCACTCATGCTTGCCTTGTTTGCCCCCGAGTGCCTCCTCCCCAGCGGGAGACTCACGCACAGCAAATACTGTTTGGCACCTAAGAGTCAGGAGTAGGTGCTTTCAGCTGCTATAGCTCATTTGGATATTATTTCCAGATGAGAAAACCAGGGCCAGGGACATTAAAGAACTTGCCCCAAATCATACAGTATATGTGTTGCAAGGCAACTCCAACTTTGTTTTTGACTCCCAGTCCGGTGCTCTTTTCCTCCTACTAGTGATTCTTGAGGCAGATCATGGGTCCCTTGGAGACTCCGATGACTGAGATCTTCCCCTCGCTGCGCGGGAACACCCCTTGTGTGTGTGTTGGGGCTCATTCCCAATGCTATGGTTTAGGGCGATGCCCAGGTTCTGATGAACCTGCTCGGCTCTCCTCGTGCTTTGAGGGACCCCTTGCAGGAACAGCAGTTTCACAAGAACATATTAACAGCCCCTCAAAGACAAAGGCACCTTAAAAGAGCTGGTTCATCCCAGAGCGGGGGTCCCTTCTTTGCAGGCCCAAGCGGACCCGGAAACCATCAAAAGCTGAGGCTGGGAAACCCAGCTTCCTGCTTCTGGCCTCAATTCCCCACCACCATCACCACCAAGACCACTAAAAATAAGACCAAACCCAACCCATGCCCTCCCCACATCGCTCCCCTCGTGGTTTCTCTCTCTGCTTCCTGTTGATCTTGAAGATTGCTTTACTTCACAGCCTCTGACTTCTGTGCACGGCCCGTGGGCACTCCCCCGGCTTGAGAGGAAATAGCATTTTAAAAAGCCCGAGAGAAGATGGCAGGTGTGAAACAGTGGGTACTGAGGGTTGACGTCCCGCCTCTCTTCATCCATCTTGCTGGGGAGGTGGGACTCCCCTCCCATCCAGCAGGGTGGCAGCCCCAGGGAACTCTGGTCCAAACTCTATCAAACACTGCCAGGGTCAACCTGTACGAATCTTGGTTATGGCTTTTGACACATGTACCCACACATGCACCCATGGCTGTGGGGCTCTGGAAGGCATAATTGCTCTCCGGACGTACTCAGCGAGTATGGGTGGAGGACGGAATCACAGGACACAGGATCTTTGGGGATACTTTATGAGAAAGGCCTTTTGCCTCTCTCCATCCAATGACCCTTGGAAAACCAAGGGTCATTGGCCCATTTTTCTGGTTTACCTCCCAAATGCTCTTCCGGCCATCATTTCAAACTCCAGCCCCTCCAGGAGACCTCCCTGGGGGGCCCCAGCGAGACTTCACCATCGCCCAATCTCAGCCTCCGTTTGCTGCTATAATTATACATCTTCCCTTGCTAGATTGTGAGCCCTTGGAGGGGCATGGGTGAATCACGGAATCACTTATTTTAGGAATTACACAACTAATATATGCTTACCATTTGGAAATAGAAAATTTAGAGAGTCCCCCTTCCCCATACCCCCCAAAGATAAAATGTATCCACGATGAAACATTTTGGTGATCTGTTTTCCTGTGCAGACACAAACGCACCCCCCACACAACACATTTACTTAGAGTGGAAGCTATTCTACTTCGAGTTCCATAACTCCCTATATGTCTGCTCAATATGCCTTAAGGTATTTTCATCTCAACATTGTGTGTCACTGAAGATCGCTGCAGAGCCCACGACAGCCGCATCACCGTGCTCTCTGCCAGTCCTCTACTGCTGGGCCATTAGGTTGTGTCTTGTTCTTTTTTAAAAGACAGCTTTATTAAGATATAATTCACATACCATAAAATTCATCCTTTTAAGGTGACTATTCAGGTTTTTAGTGTATTTACAGAGTCCTGCAATCATCATCACCGTCCAATTTTAGAAAATTCTCATCACCCCGAAAAGAAAGCCCATGGCCCTGAGCAGTCATCGTAGTCCCTCGCTCCTAGAAACCCAATTTCCATTCTGAATGGATTTTACTTTTTTTTAACTCTGGACATTTCAGGTAAGTGGAATTGTACAAATGAGTGGCTTCTTTCACTTACAATGTCATGTATCAGGGCTTCTTTGCTGCTGCTGAATGACATTCCACGGTGTGGATGATGCCACATTTGTTTCTACATCCGTCAGTTGGTGGACACTTGTACTGTTTCCACTCTGCCTGTTATGAATAATATTGGTGTGAACGTTTCTGTGTACGTTTTTATGTGAACGTATCTTTTCAGTTCTTTGGGGTCTATGCCTCCTAGTGAAGCTGCTGGATCAGGGGGTAACTTTATGTTTAACTTCTTTGAAGAACTGCCGAACTGCTCCAAAGTGGTTGTACCATTTTACGCTCCCATTAGCCAAGTAAGGATCTTCCAGTTTCTCCACATCTTGGCCATCCTTTACTTTTGTTCATCAATTGGGTTTTTAACCCCAGACCTGTCCCTCAAATATAGAAACGCTGAATCCATGTTTGCTGGATTGATCATGTGCTTTCCTCCGAACAGAAAGTTTTTGCTTTTTTGAGACTCATCCCTACAATCCATCCCCCCAAACAGCAGGCCAGATCCAGCCTTTGTCCTTGGAGCGAGGGACGGCTTCATGGAGGAGGAAGGGTTTGGGCTAGGAGACAGTTGTAACAGCAGAGTGTGACTTTGGGGACACCACTGACCCCCTGAAACTTTGGCTCTATTACCCACGAGGCAGGAACTGAGAACAGTAGCTGCCTCATGACAGAAGGCAAGGACACCACGCAGCACGGTGTCAGGCACGCAGACGGGCCTCTTGTCCTTCCCCATGAGAAGGGTGAAGGCTTGGCTCTTAGAAGAGCCAGGGAACGACATGCCCTTGGAGACAGAGCATGTGCCGGGGCACGCGGCCAGAGTGAGGGGAGAAGGTGAGGCATGGAAATAAAGCCAGGATCCCAAGGGGCCACCGGCTTACCCCCCCCCCCCCGGGGGCTTCTTGTGCGGGAAGGAAGTTCCATCCTTCCTTGAAGTCACAGACTCTAGGCTGGGCGGGAGGGGACCACGGTGAGCATGTTGAAGGGCTCCCTTTTCCTCAGGGTGAGGCGGGACTGAGAGGCTGGGCCGGGAGCAGCCAGCCCAGCAAGGGTGTTTGAATGAATGTGGTTGAGAATTGAGGAGCTGAGACTAGAGCCGGGAGGGTGGGCGTCACAAGGGGGCCCACAGTGGGAGAGACTGAGGAGGGGACAGCAGTGGGATGTGACAGCCGTGTGGCCTCTGTGATGGCAGGCTGCCCTAGAGATCTCATCTTTTTAAATTCTCACAACTCTGCAAGGAGCTTTTCCAGTTCCAGGTTTGCCACCTGAGGCTCAGAGGGAGTTAGGAGGTTTGCCCAAAGTCCTACCAGAGGGATAACATTTGCCCCCAGGTCGGCCTGCTCTCCCGCGAAGGACTTAGCGCTGCAGTGAAGCCTGGGAGGGAGGGAGGGAGGGAGGAGAGAGGGAAAGTGAGCGGGAGGCTTGGCTTGGCCGGTAGCCTAGAGCTCAGGTGGGTCAGTCAGGCTGAGGGCTACAAGGCCTCTCTGAGGAGCAAGACCCTTGGTGACAGGAGCTGGGATGTCTCTGATCTACTTTCTTCCTGGGGCGGGGGTGGGGGGTGGGGAGGCCCATGAAGTCTTGGAAACAAGTGTGTTGAATGGAGACCATGACCCAGCCAGCCCTGTTTGGAGTGAGGCTGGCACATGGGCCCAGGTGGAGAGCAGGCAGCTCCCCTCATTCAGAACCCCATCCTTGGCCAGAAGCCTAGATCCTCTGGACTTGGGGCCATGCTGGGGAAAGGGGCTGTCACTGGGCTGGTGACTGAGCCTGGATCTCCCAAGCAGCCTGGGGCCTTTCCCTGTGCACTCCCCTCAGCAGGGCTAAGAGACTCTACCCCTTCCTAGAAACATCCACACTCACAGCATGGGTGTCCCACACCGGCCTGCCTGGGAGACCCACACGCTGGCCTGGCTGGTGTCATGGGAGCAGGTGAGCGGAGGGGCCGTGTGGAGATGGCACAAGATCCCCACACCGAGAAGGGGGAAGGGGTGCCTAGGAGGGGAGGCCCGAGCTGCCTGCCTCACACAGAAGGTGATCCCCTTGCTTCCACTTTTCTCCCAGGCCGTATTCCCCATGGCTCCCTTCCTGGGCCCATTAGCCTTTGTCCACAAGGCCATGCTCACTCAGCTTGGAGTTAGCCGAGGCTCAGATGGGGACATGGCAGGGAGCCATCTGGTTTTCTCCCCAGACCCTCAAACCTCCCCCACCACCCCTGCATTGCCCCAAGGGCCTGGCCTGCCTCAGCCCAACCACCCCCCTTCTTCTCTGCCCTTGAGTCTTTTTTTTTTTTTTTTAAAGATTTTATTTATCAGACAGAGATCACAAGTAGGCAGAGAGGCAGGTGTTTGGGGGGGGGGGAAGCAGGCTCCCTGCTGAGCAGAGAGCCCGATGGGGGGCTTGATCCCAGGACCCTGAGATCATGACCTGAGCCAAAGGCAGAGGCTTTAACCCACTGAGCCACCCAGGTGTCCCTGCCCTTGAGTCTTTATCCACGTTTACTACCTGTCAATTAGGCAGCCTCAATCCCGTACACACAGAAAGCCAGGCAGCCGATTGTGGCAGAGATCCCTGGGCTCCATCCCCAGGTGGGGGGAGGTTGTTGGAGAAGTGGGGGGGAAGCGGGGAGGGAGAAGGGCAGCCTGCAGTCTCCCCTTTAGCTGACAGTGACCATGGTCATGGTCTCTTTGCAGTAGGCTGTTTCTCCAGACCACAGCTGGAACTCCCGGGGTGGAAGTCCAGACGATGAGGCACGGTGGCGGGCGGGTACCTATGACGGAGGGTGTCTGGGTAGGTCACAGGCATGTGTTCCCTGACTGACTGGGGCCTGGCTCAGTCAGCCTTTCCCATGGGGGTTGTTCCGACCAGTGCAAGGTGTCGCTGGGACCTCCGAGTGCCACTGGACACTTGGTCTCCTCTCTCTGACCACTCTGAGGCCTCTGACCATGAAGGAGAAAGAGGGAGAGAAAGAAGGTGGCAGAAGGGGAAGGGGACAGCAGCAGAGGGGCAGTGGGGGTGGGGACAGGGAGTCCTAGGAAGGACAGCCTCTGGTCGCCTGGAGTGGGCCAGTCCCAGCATAACTTCTACGAGGCAAGTGTGTGCACCTGCACCTTGACAGCTGAGGAAACTGGGCTCAGAGAAGAAACCTGCCCAAGGTCTCTCAACAGGTCTGTGGCCGAGCTTCTGTGTCCGAAATTCCCCTGCTTGCTCTCTTCCCGGCCACTCAGTGCCTGTCTCGTCTCATTCCCTCCTCCTGGGGTAGAATCCGTGGGCCCTGAGCACAGCCCCGCATCTTCTCCCCAAGCTGGGCTCTGCCACCTGGTTTCGGGCCCCAGACCCAATCTGCAACGGCCTGTCTCACACAGGGCTCACCTCAGGGTGAGTAATATCGGAGGCTGTACCCCCAGCCCCTGGGTGGGGGGCATCGTCAGAAATTCCATTTTCCAGGTAAAGCACCCAGCTCATGCCTTAGACATGGCAGAGGCACCATAGCTACTGGGCAGGTTTCTCATTCCTGTACCTTCCAGGCTGACCCCTCCCAGGGCCCACCCCACACACTCCTGGGGTCGCAGCGCAGCATCACTGCCGGTCGGGGCTGTGGACCAGGATGCAGGGGTTTCACTCACCTGCCTGGAACATGACTGGCCCTGGCTCATGGCTGCCCTCCTGGCAGGACTGTGAGCTCACCACTGAGGGTGTCCTGGGGACTTTCAAGTGAGGGGTCAGCCCCACCCACCCTCCCAGGGTGTCCCTGTGTCCTGGGGGGTGGCCGAGCTGATGCACCCCCGAGGCCGTGCTCAGAGGGTGGCCTGCCCATGGACACCCCAATCCCACCAGGGCACACAGGCCCTGGGTCCTGTGCAAGCTAACAAGGCGGTGGCTCCTGGCTGATAACCTCTCCATACTTGTCACTCGTTTTCTTAAAGAGGAGGCCGGGCACAGACGGAAGGGTGGAGGACCGAGTGGGGCGAGTGGGAGCAGCAATGGTCTTTGAATGCACAGGCCACACCCAGAAAAAGCAGCCCTGATGGTAACCAGATCTTCCCCTCTGGCAACACAGTGATACGGGAGGTAGGTCTCAATGCATTTCCTCATCTCAAACTACTTCATCATCGTGTTCTGCTAACCCCAAATGGTTGAAGCTACTTCCTAAGAGGAATTCCAGTAAGTTGATGTTCTTCAGTCTTTTCACCTTTATCAGGATAGTTTTTAGTGCCTGTATAGATGGCAGCCCTGGTGAATGCCCAGTTGGCTACTTCTTCCCCCTGGTCTGGTTCTGACAGCAGCCCTGGCTCCTCACACTTCCAACCCAAGGAGAATTCTCCACACAGGCAAATGTGCCTTGGGAGCTCAGAGGAGGAGAAGAGCTCCAGGGATTCTCCAGGCGTATGTTCTCAGAAGAGAGGACAGTGCTGATGAGAATCCATCACAAAATTTGGTTTCCTTGGAAGAATGGAGTGGCCTGTGATGAGAAGGGGAGCGGGACAGAGGAGATAAGAATTCATAATGCTTTCACCACAGTACGTGGCCAGAATACTCAGCACCCCAGAGAGCTAGTTCTGCCCTGCATCGGGTCCCATCTCATGGTGGCAAAGGCCATCAGCTACCCTTGGAGGAAAGTACCTGTGTGGCCGGGAGGGCGGTGTTCGGATAAGTCTGTATTTGGAAGAGGACTCTTAAGTTAGGCGGGTGGTTCCCTGGCCTTATCACGGCCCTGCAGTCCAGCACGGCCCCAGGGCAGATGGGCTGTCCAATCTCCACCCTATTGGACTTGGCTCAGTCCCCATAAGAGGGAGGGCCTTGTCCTCACACACCCCTGTGCTCAGTGTCACTCTACTCCATTGGCTGCACTGACCTCCATGTCACAGCCAGCTGCAATGGGGAGAGAAGTTGGCTGGCTTTCAACGTCAGGGGTGAGCAGAGGCATGGCACTCCCCAGACTGGGCAAATCCTGGCAATGGCAGAAGGCAGGGGAGGGGCTTCGGAAGGAGAATGAACACCTGTTGGATTCCAGAGGCTTTAGAAACAAGTTAAACAGCTCTGTCAGAATTCGTTCAACTCAAACTATTAATATTTCTCCCTGGTGTGTCCAGGCAGCAAGTAATGGAGAATGCGTTCCATTTCCCACTGAGGGAGGGAGATAGCCAGCCATGACACGGGCTGACACGTGCTTGACGTGCTCTTCTGAACTGTGTGACCTCGGACGTGCTGTAGGTCTTCTTAGAGTCTCAGTTTCCTCATCCGTAAAATTGAGAACATGTTCTTATGAAATTAAGTGCAATAATGTGTGTTAAGGATGGAGCATTGGACGATAGGTGCCCAGTACATGTTCCTTCCTCCTAAACCCCCCCTTTCCTTCATTTCTCATTGTCTTTACCTTTTTTTTTTTTTAAAGATTTTATTTATTTATTTGACAGAGAGAGATCACAAGTAGGCAGAGAGGCAGGCAGAGAGAGAGAGAGGGAAGCAGGCTCGCCGTCAAGCAGAGAGCCCGATGCGGGACTCGATCCCAGGACCCCGAGATCATGACCCGAGCCGAAGGCAGCGGCCCAACCCACTGAGTGATTTGATATGACTCATTCTGATGCCCTGTGGTGGTTTTTAAATATGACTATAAGTTCTTTGACGTTCCCCTCTTCAAAAGGTGGAAACTAACATCCCACCCCTCAAAGACTGGCTGGACCTCATGACTTGTGTTTTGCATGAAGAGGATACAGCAGGGGAGCCTGGGTGGCTCAGTGGGTTAAGCCGCTGCCTTCAGCTCAGGTCATGATCTCAGGGTCCTGGGATTGAGTCCCGCATTGGGCTCTCTGCTCAGCGGCGAGCCTGCTTCCCTCTCTCTCTCTGCCTGCCTCTCTGTCTCCTTGTGATCTCTCTGTCAAATAAATAAATAAAATCCTTAAAAAAAAAAAAAGAGGATACAGCAGAAGGGAAGGTGTGTGATGTCTGAAGCCAGGTCATAAAAGGCACTGTGGTTTCCACCTCGTTCTCTCCTGGATTGTCTGCTGTTGGGGCCACCCTGTCATGAGGACACTCAAGCAGCCCATGTAGGGAAGGTCCAAGTGCGGAAGAGGGAAGGCATTCCATCAACAGTAAAGCACCAACATGCCAACCATCCTCCAGCCCCAATCAAGCCTTCAGATGACTGCAGCTCTGCCTGACATCACAACCTCTTGAAAGACCCCAAGCCAGAATGTTCTGGAATTTCTGACCCAAAGGAACTATGAGATATATATAATAAATGCATATTGTTGTTAAAAACTCCACATTTTAGAGTGACTTGTTACACAGCAATAGCTAATGTATCTGTTGAATTCCAAAAAAAGCTCTGAAACCGCATATAGGTAAAGGCAAAGCTGTAACAACATGGAAAACTATCAGTACAAGATCTGAAAGATGGGAGTGAAGTCCTAAATGGGGTGGGTCTAGGGAAGAATCTATTTCTTTCAATTGGAAAATCTGGCTAAAGACAAAATAAAGCTTTAAGGCTTCTTTCAAGCCAAGGTAAAAACAGGAACTTAACGGATCATATTAAAACTATTATTTTTCTTTTGGCTTTGAATAGTGATATACATTTGACATCTGGGATTTTAGATAAATAGCCTCCCTATATGGTGAATGATATGTTGGTACTCTGCCTACTGTAGATCATACTAAGCAGGTTTGAAATGAACATATAGTTCACTTATAATGACGCACTTTGACAGTTTTCAGAAACTCTTGGCATTACAAAAGTTTGGAAAAAATGTACACTGTATTTTGTAAACTTTTTACATAGGTACAAGACAAAAAAAATAAAGTATAATAAGGTTTATAGGAAAAGTCTCCATCCCACCCCTCTCCCCCACAGGGTAGTTTCCTTTCTCATGGTCAACCCTCTGTGACTGATTTCTGGTTTAATTTCCTAGAGATATTTTATATACACATAAATAATATATATTGTTTGCTCCCTGTATTACACAAACGGTAGCATATTATAGGTGTGGTTCTGTCCTGTGCCTTTTGTAAATCAATATTGATATAGGACTTAAAGATAACTTCCCCTTAATTATCCTAATTTTTTATTTCCTGAGCTTTTGGTATTTTCTTATCTGAACTTTGGAAATGTAAAGAAGTCAAGAAAATAAAAGCACTCAGTAATCCCACCATTAAGAAGTCACTGGCTATTCAAAACACACTGTTTGGGTATATTCCTTCCTGTCTTTCCCCTGTAAATATGAGATGTCTAATATGTGTAATTTTTTTAAACCATGAAAAGAATTTCATATGGGGTTTTCCTCCCATTTACTTTTACATGGGAGTATTCCCAGTCCCTCTGCCTTATCACTACCATTATACTGTACTATACAGTACATTATACTGTATATTCAGGTTTTCCTTAAGGGGCATCTTTATTTTCTCAATAACACTCTGCCCAGTGCAAGACTGAGGTGAACCTGTCTTTTCTGGGTTTTCTCCAGGCTGCTGTGAGAACAGCTTAGACCAGCCTCTGTCACCAGGCCATCTGTAAGATGAGCATTACTGAAGCACGTTCATACAGGACTTTCTTGGATTGCCAGCATGCCACAGAGCTTGCAGATAGCCACCTCCCTGCATGATAGCGCTCAGCTCTCAAGGAGCAGAGACATAGGAAAGGTCAGCCTTGCCAACCGAGGCACCAAAGTCAGTTGTTCCCCTGAACACAAAATATAATCAGAGTGACTGACGGAGTCCTATGGGATTCTCCAGGAAGTTGCCCTAGGTCTAGGCACCCCCGCTGATCTCAAAGGATCCCTGCCTGGGAGGAGGTAACGTAACACTTTCCTCTCCATCACCTTCCAGGCACAAAACACACCCTCCAGTGAGGTTTCTCACTGGAAAAGGGCAAGTTACATAGGATTATCTATTCATTCCTTCTCATCCTGTCCTTTTTCAAAGACGAGACATCTGGTCACAGTTGTATAAAGATTTCTGGAAAGAGGGTGCCTGGGTGGCTCAGTGGTTTAGGCCGCTGCCTTCGGCTCAGGTCATGATCTCAGGGTCCTGGGATCGAGTCCCGCATCGGGCTCTCTGCTCGGCAGGGAGCCTGCTTCCCTCTCTCTCTCTCTGCCTGCCTCTCTGCCTACTTGTGATCTCTCTCTGTCAAATAAATAAATAAAATCTTTAAAAAAAAAAG
Organism: Meles meles; assembly: GCF_922984935.1. Taxonomy (NCBI): domain Eukaryota; kingdom Metazoa; phylum Chordata; class Mammalia; order Carnivora; family Mustelidae; genus Meles; species Meles meles. The sequence continues at coordinate 68,107,666 of NC_060078.1, read as the reverse complement.
ATTTCTGGAAAGAACAGGAATTATATATATATTTTAAAAGATCTTATTTGAGAGAGAGCACAAGCAGGGGGAGCTGAGCTGCAGAGGGAGAGTGAGAAGCAGGCTTCCTGCTAAGCAGGGAGCCCAATGTAGGACTCGATCCAAGGATGCAGGATCATGATCTGAGCGGAGGGCAGATGCTTAACCCACTGAGCCACACAGGTGACCCAGGAATGACAACATTCAAATGGGTAAGAGGGGAAGAGGTAAACCAGATGTAGTTTACTCCTTTATCTTTTCCCTAATATGCATTTTCTTCAAGCAGATAAAGGAGACCAAACAAGTGATAACACTATATACGATACCAACATTAATTCAGGGCTTACTGATACTGGGCTAAGTTTTGTGTATATTATAATCTTGCTTAATTTTTATAACTACCCAAAGAGGTTAGTGCAATTATACCCATCTGATAAAAAAGTGAAGAGCTAGGAATCAAAGTCCTGTCTCTAGGACCCCAGGCATAAATTCTTAATTTTGAACTATCATGCTTTATTGTTGGACAAAGAAAAAAAAATGCTGTAACAATGTCAGAAGTGGAAATTTCAGGGTATTATTGGTATTATTGTCTAATAAGATATGTAACACGTCATATGCCAAATGACTTGAGAAAGAAAATGGGAACCCAGTACAATATAAGTTTACTTAATTGATGTCTACTGTCTCTAGAGATTCACATAAATTAAGAAGGTAAGACAGCAGTTATCTTTTGGAAATAAAGACAGGAGAAATATAAGCTCTTAAGTCTGATTATGCAGGTGTGGAACCCCAGTTTTGCCACTTACTAATTAAGTGACCTTGGGCAACTGTTTTAAACTGCTTTAAATTTCTTATCTGTAAACTGGGATAATACTGTCTACCTCAGAGGTTGGTTGTATTAATGAATTCATTCAAAGCATCTGGTGTTTAGTAAATTCTAGCTATTACATTTAACCCATAGAGTTATAATGTGCCAATGACGTCTATCAATGACAGCAGCCTTCAGTTAAACAATTGCTTAAGATCCAGTGGGCGAGGCATAGATTTAAAAACCATACTGGTGATCAGGATGTAGTGGTTCTACCACTGTTCATTTAAAGGCATACCTGTACCCCTGGGGCAAATAATACATTGTAGTTAATAAAAATAATTAAAAAAAAAATACCTGCAGTAGGGTTTGCTAAGACTAGACCATTTCTGTAGATCCCCAATTTTTCCCTAGGTTCCTAACCAAAACCTTACTGTATACTTGTATAGGAAGCCCCTCCCCACACTGGATTAGTGAATGCCGGTGGGGTTACCCAGGCAGTTTGCCCTGGGGTAAAACTCCTCATGTACAAGCCACTTTGTCATGAGAAAGACAGGTTGGGGAAGACTTCTCCTGACATTGCCTCAGGTTCTAACACTTGATGTTTCTAGCAGCTGGTAACAGGCTGCTTTCGGTGAATAACCTGGCATGACAGTAAGAAACTGACTTGGAGTTTGAATCCCAGCTCTACCACTTACTAGGTGCGAATGTAGGGTAAGTTCCTTCTTCTCTCTAAACCTTGGTTTCGCCTCAGTGGAGTCAGCCCTACAGTGCAAAACTGGGGATTAACTGAGGTAATGTAAACACGCAATACAATGCCTACTCAATGCCTAAACTGCCGTAGAGATCAGACTAGGAACTTCAATTAAGATCTGTATCCCAAACTACTTCCTGACTCTCACTATTAAGATATCGGAGAACATTTTTTTTGCTACGTACATATTTTTCACCATGTCATCAGCATGAACAGTACTGTTTATCACGAGCAACAAAAATGCACATTTTATTTTTGGCCAAACATGGTGGAGGAAAAAAGGATGAACAAGGTCTTCTCTGCTCTCGGAGCTCATAACGTTTTTGGGGAGATAGATACACAATCAGTAATGTTAACTTAAGATGGGCTGAGATAGGTATGATCCTCGAGTGCCACTGGAGTTTGGTAAAGGAGGTTATTTTGATGAGAGAAACATCACCGGTGGGGCCAGGTGGTAGAGGATGCCTGGAGAGCTAGGAAGGCCCCTGAGAGGGTGCAAGCCCTCTGGCCAAGTGTACAGGATAGGGAGAGGGGTGCAATGAGGGTCTGGCTTGCCAGGGAGTGCCCTATGGACCACTGCTGGCTCCAAGGACGGAGTGATTCAAGCAGAGGCTGAAGACACATCTGAGCTTCTGCGAGTAAGGGCCCAGGAAGCATTCTCTCCGCAGGCTGGAGGAGTGAATGGAGAGGTCATTATTTGGGCAAGTGTGGCAAGACAAATCAGAGTGGCCTTCTGACTCTGTGGCAAAAGGTAATTACCACAACCAGAGGGTCACGGAGGATGTACCTTGTAGAATCAAAGCTGTTTTGCTCAACTTAGAGCTTCATCTATTTCAGTTGGGGGAAGAAACACAGACTACTCATTCTCTTCAACCCATCAGTACTTGTGAGGAGCATCTTCTAGTAATGAGTCCCAGGAGGGGGGCCAGAGTCAGCACTGGCACTGGACCTAATTTTCCTGTAGGGACACAGTCCTTTCAGATAGGGTGAGTGAGTTCACATGGAGCATCTGGCCGTCTTCACAGCTAGTGCGCTGGGAGCACTTGGCCCCTGTTTGTTACTCGGTGCTAGTCCTCCCAGGTGGGCTCTGGGGTGAGACAGTAAGAGACCATTCCCACTGCCCTGCAGGACTCTCACATGGCTATCTGCTGTCACAGATGGCTACTTCCACCATGAAGTCAGGTCAGGCCCGTCCCTGGCTCTATAGCACTCCTCTCCCCTGCATGGCTGGGGCCTCCAAGATTAGTCCTGATAGGCAGGAGGAATGAAGGCGGCTCTGGGGACTCACTCAACAGCAAGCCACGCCTGTCTCTAGGCCAGTCATGACTTTGTGTCTTGGCTCCAGGATGCCTTGCTTCTGGAATTCTGAGTGGTATCATGTACCTCAAGTCTGATAAGAGGATCCCCATCTGTCATTCTTCTTACATCTGAGTTCCTGTCCTGAGGAACTATCCCCAGGCCCCTTAAGCCTCAGGACCTGCCTTGATCTTGCCATTGCCCCACAGGAAGCGGAGGAAGCGCTGCACTTGAAGCCTGCGGCTGGGACTCCTACACAGGCCAGGAGGCTCGCAGGCCCTGCTTCCCCGCTCCGGATAACTGACTGGGACGTATACTTCCCCGATGGAGACCACTTTACCAGATTGTGGTTTTGGTTGACTGCCATCTCCTCCGGATTCCATGTTTCACCTGCTGGGCTGGACTTCCTACTAGCTGCTTCAGACCAAGCTGCTCTCCCCACGCCTGACTTTGCTCAGTGAGTGGGTAGAATTCCAGAGCCTGCCCCACCCAGTCCGCCCTGTTCCTCTGCAATTAATTGAGCCATGCTCAACTTGACTTTAGCAAGGATATGTGTATGTGCTCTTGCTCAACATTAACCTAAAGGTCAAAATGGAGACATGAGACCATCCTTACACAAAATCATTTCACATACATGGTGTGAAGACAGGAAACTATTTAAAAGATATTTTTAAAATGAAAAGTCTTGATTACCACACAACGTATTTTCAAAGACTTAACAAACCCAAACCTCGGGTGCACCGGTAGCTAGTATCTGCAAAACATTTTTGGTTGTTCTGAATAGTCTCAGATTACCTTTCATTAAGTTGAAATGATTGAAGCCAACATTTCCAAAATAGAAATCAGGTAGGAAGTAATCTTAAACCTTAACTTGTGAGCCCAGTAAACACCCATAAAGAGTATGTCTGTGCCTGCCAACCGTTTGGCCATTATCTACCTACTTCTCCTAAAACTGAGTCGGTTCACCTATTCTGAAGTCAAAGTCTACCAAGCCAGCCACCACTGAAATCCAGCCCCTAGAGCATTACTCAACAGGAAAAGGTGAGTTCTAGAACGCAACGACTTCCTCCCCAGCTCCTGCTCGCTGAGAATCTTCGGAAGGTATTGCTTTTGGAAAAACCAATTAGAAAATGCTCTTACATTAAGGACAAACACTAGACTGGCCAATCACTGAAGAGGGTCTAGCAGCACTGCAGCTCTAGTCTGGGCTGGGCCACTCACTACCAACATTTTCTTTTAGACCCAGAAGAGTTCCAGTGGGAAATCCACAAGACTCTCCATCCCTTAATTCCTCCATTTTATAATCATTTTATCACCATACCACTTTCCTCATTTCCAACCCATCTGTGAATATTACTGCTATGGGAGATACAAGTTTTTCTTGAAAAATCTCAAGTCTAAATATCAACCTGAGAGGACGCTGTTTGGTCTAAGTAGTTCAATTAAATACTCCAGATTGTTCTTTCCATAGGGCTCATACATTTACTGGCCTCCACCCCCCCCCCATTTACTGGCTTTTTGAGGGGCAGTCTACTACAAGTAGACAATGAGGACAAAGTTGTGTCTACAAGACACAAGACTGTAGACAAGACTCTGTCCTATGTACTTTGTCATTTTTAAAAGCACAGCTAAAAAGTTTTGGAATAATTTCTTAGAAACTTAATCAGTGCACATCCAAATTAGATTAGTAATACTACTTTGGTTCCTCTTTTGCCTTTTACCAAATGAGATTAATAAAATCAGTGTTAATTGATTTTAAGGTATGGACAAGAAACTAGTGCTTTGTCTAGTGATGGGAGTTACCTGGCACTGCAAATAAGGTATGTATATTTTTTTTTAACTATTGTAAACAAGATCAAAGCTGGCCCTGGGAATGGCAAACCTAAAGTAGTTTGTGTAGGTATAAAATGAAAGACAGCTTAATCAGTAACATTCACCACTGCTTTGGTATCAAGACTTGCCCAAACAGAAATTATATAGGCCTTAGAAACAATTATGGACTGGTTATATACCCATCTATCTTTCTGCTAGATAAAACACAGAACCTTTTGGCCATGGAATATCAAAAAGTACCAATTTGTCATTTAAGGTATAAATGACATTTAAAATATTACAGGTTGCAGCAATAAAATTTGCATCTTGATTAATTTGAGAGAATATACAAGATTCTCTGCAGACTTGACACTTCAGGAAAGACAATACTGATTACATAATATACAGGCTCAGTCCCGTAATAGGTTCTCTTAACGAGTTCTGTAACAACATATTAGCATTATTTTGCCAGAAACTTTAGAAAACTGAATGCTTGTTCCTGGGTTACAGCCTGATGAGCTTCCAGGCGGAGACTATGGCACAGCGGAGAAGCAGGAGATGCAGACCTGAAGCCCTATGCTTACCTCCTGGCTTCGCTGCCTCCACGCTGCATAGGTTAGGCAAGCACGGCTTCTCTGAAGGACTGATCCTTCTAAAGTCAGAACAAGAAAACAAGGCTGAAGGAATAAATGAAGTAATTTGGTATCTTTAAACTTCCCTCAATCTTAAAGTACATCTAGCAATGCATAATCAGAATAAAGTCCTAAGAAGCTCAAAGATATTTTGGAGAAAAGTTCTCACGATTAATTAAAACTAAATTTAGACCCAGGATTGCCCTCTAATGGTCATCTCTTAGAAATGAAATCCCTTTGCAAACTACTGAATTTGCAAGTTATTTTTTCTATCTAATTTCCCCAAAAGGCTTATCCTTGTTCTTATCTCCAGTATGTATACTAGATTCTTCTCCAAGAAATATCTCCAAGTATATTTATTTATTTAAAATTGTAAGTAAATAAAAGTATACTTCTGATGTTTAAAACTACTTGTAGAGCTAGGGACACCTGGCTGGCTCAGTGAGTAGAGCATGAAACTATTGATCTTGGGGGTTGGAAGTTCAGGCCCTACATTGAGCCTAGAGCAGACTTAAAAAATAAATAAAATTAAAAAAATAAAATGTCAAGATTTAAGAAAAAACTTCTCTAACTGAATAGTCTTTTTGTTTTTAAAAACAAAAGTGGTTTTTAAAACCACTTTCCTTGGAATGTCTCTCCTTGTCCCCAACACTGAAAATCAAAAAGGAAAAACAAAGAAAAGATAAACGGCTTTTACCCAAGTCTTTTCTGTACCTTAAGCAAAGGTAGAGAGCAATACCTTGTCTTCTAGGTGTCACGGTGAAGAGTCAAGGGCTGCTCCGTATATTAAAGGCAGTATCACCACAGGTCACTCCTACTTTGCAGGTATTCATCAATTTCTTCCTTCTTGGGGTGACTTATTTAGAAAAAGAAAAGTCTTCCAAATTAAAAGTTAATGTTTTATCCTAAATCTATATCCCATCTTATATCACAACATGAATTTAGCATGGTTGGACTTATAATCTAAACTAAGGTAACTGCCTTAAAAAAAACCTCACAAAAATGTACACTGGACCCACGCTGGGTCTGGCACACAGATGTTACTAGTAATTTTAGAATCTGAATTTTGATGGGTGAAATGCTAGTACCCCTTATTCATTTTCTGTAAGCCTTAGTCTCATTATCTACAAAATGGGGGATAATATCATCCATTTTGCTGGGATGTTGGGAAGGCCAAATGAGGTAATACATGAAAAGCACTTGGTATAATTTTTGATTAACAGAAGGCATTAAAAAGCAAGAGGTTATCAATTAATCTCCCCAGACAAAACATGCCAATTTTTGAAGAAGGCATTTTATTGCCACTCACAGGAACAGAGTCATTTTCTACCATGGTTTCTTCTTGAGACCTCACTTCAGATATTGTTTCAATGTATTTTCCACCATAAGCATTAGAGTCCTTCCCGTTGTATCCGGATTGATGAAAAGAACTTGCTAAGACAACAAAGTTGAGAACAGTCTAGTGAAGAGAATGATAAGCAACAAAGTAAATGTCTTCTAAGTTCTGGATTACTTCCCAACCAACATGGTGCCTATCAACTAACAGAGGAAAGTTACATGCAAGGACTTAAGCCACAGTGTGGATTGTTAGGTCTATTCCACCCTCTAGTGGCCAAAAAGAAGATTGTTCTTTTAAAAATCTTGGTATGGCAATTTGGATGAGTGTATGTATCACCCTTGAGTTAAAAAAAATAACCAGCTTGCCTTTATGTTTTTTGCCTATGTAAAAACAAAACAAAACAAAACAAAAAAACCCTAAAAGCTAATGTTAAGAGAAACCAATGCTGTCACAACTGGACCCATTTGGCTCTCTTTCTTCTCTGCTAAATGAAAATACTAAACACCAGAAGAAAAGGCACAGGCAATACACCTTTCAATGCCATATTGACTCCCAAATGTAACTAAAGTTAATGGTCTTTGTTGCGTTATGGAAGGGAATTCTGAAATGAGCATCTTTCTAAAGCAGGAATTTTTCACCACAGGGTTATTTACAAGCCAGGGTAATAATTAAATATGCCCAAGACTATGAATCTATTCTTCTCTGCCTAAACCCTTCATTTTTATAATGGATAATTATAGTAAAAACTTCAATTAACCAGAACCCTCAATTAACATGATTTCCCCTCCTGCACTCTATTTTTAGGACAAAGTGGAAAAAGGAAATCACAAGAAGTCATTCCTATGAAGGACTGAGTTTGAAAATCTTCTAGAATAAATTATGCTAAGGAGAAAAAACCCAGAATAAAATTACATTCATACCATGATACGCAATATATATGAGATGTATCTATAAATCATCAAGAGTTGGAAGGGAATAGATTTATTTTAATGTTAAAATGCTGGAATTGTAAACTAATTTCTATTCTTTTAATTATCGTAGTTACATTTTAAAAAGTCAAAGACAGGAGTAATGTATATAATAAAATCAGCATATGTTCTGCAACATTTTCTATTCTACATCCATAGATCTGAATAGTAGAACTGAGACTGAGAATCAGAGTCTTAAGTCCTTCCAAGATCATGAGATCCCAGAGATATAGTTAAGGTCACCATACGCTTTTCAAGGCAAAAACAGGTCACTTGGGGAACACTTCGTCTAATATGAGCTGTAACAAGAACTTTTTCCAATATAGTGAATTTTCAACTAATTTGAAAATAAATTTACCAGGAAATTTCTTATTCAGAAGCAACAGTCCTACTCAAAATCTCGCAGTTAAAAAAATGAAACGAAACAACAAAAACCCCATATTCCATAAAGCAATTCAGGCTACGCAACCACCCTTGAAACTTCAAAGTTCATGACACCAAATCCGTCTATTTAAAATACTGTTTATTTGTGATTTAACATTAATTAGCATTACATCTAAGAGCAATATCAGATAACATTTATACATTTTCCACAGGACACAGAGGTTCATTGGCTCATTCTTTATGCCAAAGCAAGTAAATAGAGGCATTAGCAAAAGGTGCAAATAGTTCACTGTTGCGTTTAAAAAATATTTATGCACACTGCATTCATTTAAGATATATATATATTTTAAAAGTTATGGAAAAGCATAGTTCACAGGTTACTGTTTCTACATACGTTGTAATACAACATAAATGATGTAGAACATAAAAAATTCTCAAATACAGAATTAAGCAACTGAAAGTTTCCACTAAGAGATTAAAATACTGATTCCAGTAGTTAGTGAGATCTAGAATGAAATTTCCAGGCTCTGTTTCAACTTTGCATCATCATACACATACAGTCAAACAGAACCAGCCCCAGAACACACTGTAATCAATGTAATTTTTTACATCCCAACTCACCTTCCAGAAACACTTCAGATTATTTTTACCCATTGACCATTTCAGATCATTGATTTTACACTGATTTGTGACATCACTTGGGTGATGAGGGCGGGAAACTATATTAAGTCTACGTTTAAATTTGTATTTACATTAGAATGAAAGTTAACTGAAGTAAGGTAAGAAAATTTTGTAAAAAATCAAGAAGTGGTAGGTTTTCTCACTGGGGGATCAGACCCACTGATTTCTTCTAGTACTGCCTTCTAAAGATACAGAATTTAAAAGGAACTGACCCTTTTAAAACTCAAATATCAACCAAGAAATATGATTTTGGCAAAGCAGAATTTTAGCAATTTGGGACATGTTTCAAATAAACTATGCTTTAAATCCTATCGTGACTGAATCTTTATCAAACTAGAATTCTTTGCATGATACCACTTTTGTTCCCTTCATTTTTCACTTTCTCTCTTCCTTTTCATTTGGTTACCGTAGGAGAGCTTCTTCATTTGTTAGCAATACTCAGAAAAAAACACATGGTAAGGTTCAAATATGAATCTAGTTATACCTTGAAATGTTCTAATCCCCTTTTGATACCCAAGTCCCTGGATTCTTGAATTATATTTAAGTATACTTAGTACCAAGCAGCTTCAAATGTGCTCTACTGTTATATGATTGGCTAATATGTTTATGATACTTTTATATTGAATGGTATACAAACATCTCAACATACAAAAATCATTTTTGCCAGAGTTAAACTAAATAACCCATGTTACATGTATAAAATCCCCTTTGTTGAAAAATAAGGGGTTTTCTAAACTAATAAAAAAGGAAGTTTTCAAAAATTATAGTTTACTAAAATGATTTTTTTTTCTTTTTTGGCAAAGAAGGTTACTTCAGGTGAGGAAATTTTATACTATGAATAAAATTCCAAATGAATCTTTTCTTAAACCTTTCTTTAAAAAAATTATGTGCCAGTGTATACTAATGCTATAGATTCTTAGACGCTTTTAAAGTGTTCTGTTAATGCCCACTGAAACAATGGGAACCCAAAAGGTACAGTCAATAATCGTGGTAAAAAATTATATGCTGATTACGCAGTGAAGTAGGTGTTGAGAAATAAAAATTCTCTCTCTTGTTCACTGGTAATTTGTTTCCAACAGATATTATGCAGAAGGCCTGAAGTAATTCAGACAGGTATCTGTTTGTGATGAATTATAGTAATACTTCATGAGGGCAGAGCTAACAAAAACTAGCAAGTGTTTAAAAATTCAAAACCCTTTTTGGACATATAAAATGAGATGAATTTGAAATTGTTTTCATAATGTTTTTCTTTTAGTAAAATCTCTTTCCAGTTCTTAAGTCCAGTTTGCTACATACCCCCAAATCTTATCTACCACTGCATATTAATGATCAACTTAAATGTGGTATTTAAATGTGCAATGTCACATTGTAATAATAGTTATAAAAAGACTTTAGTTAGGCTTCAATTTTCTCCTTTTTTTTGTTCTTTTTCAGAAAAGAAGGAGTACGGAATTTCTTCTTTTTCTTGGATGGTGATTTGGAAGGTGAGCCTTCAGGTGACAGGACTTCTTCAGTTTTTTCTGGAGACTTGATGGTAATCTCGATGTTCTCTATGGTCGTGCTTGTAGTTAATCTACTCACTCTCTTCGCAAGCTCATCTTCAACATCATGCGTATCATCCTTGCCATTCACTACCATGACAGGCACTTCCATGGAGATGAAGCTCTTGGAAAATAGCTCATGGTTTTCTACAAAAGGGGAGGGGGTAGGTTTTTTGTTTTTTTTTTTTGGTTATTTTATATCGTTAACAACTTTGTTTTATTTTACAAAACTGAAATGTTTTAGCAATGTACTATGGTATTACTTTAAATTCAGTAAAGATAAATCATTATCTTAATAGACTCTGGGTCTATTAGCAGGAAGCTAATTTTCTCACATAGTATAAAGGCGAGAGGCACAAAGTTATTAGACCAAAGGATGAAGGACAGGTAAGTCTGGTTTGATGATTTAACAGTTTCACTGTAAATCAAGTCAATACAAATGAGGAAGACAACATGTATTTTTCTTTAATTTGCGGGTCATTTGGCAATTAAAACTGAAAAAGAGTTCATGCTTCTGACTGGAAGATGTAGGACAAACCACTTTTAATTTCACAAATTCTTAAGAGCTAGCCAGTTGCCAGAATCCAAATTAAGGTAAATCAATATAAACTCTGAACAAAAGTAGCCCACCATTTAATAAAATAACAAATAAATAAAATTATTGGGAGCTTTAAGTAAAATCCATGGCAAATATTGCTATCAGGAGTTCAATTTCTTTACATGAAAACAAATGACAGAGGACAAACTCTTAAGACTAACTCAGTGAATGCTATGGGAAGTTACAGTGAATACCTTCTAATTTTTCAGGGATATTTTGCGGTGACTGAGTTTGAGACTGAATTTGTGAAACAGATGAAGCGTCATCTGAGAGTAATTCCTGCTCAGCATCTGTTGGATGAGAGTTTAGTTAAAAGCCATGCAAAACAAAGAAGCATAAGATCTCAGGGAGGTTAGTCCATCAAACTCCTGCACGTATGATAAACTCTTCAGCAATGAGCTGAGCATGCTAGCTGTCCCACAGAATAATAATTACGCAGTAAGAGGAGGTTAATGTGTTAACATTTCTGGCTGCTAATAATAAGTTTACAGACATGCTTAGTAAGGAAGCATGGCTACTCGCAGCCCAGGCAAATAATATGTATGCATTTAGCTTTTGCTTGAGTGTTAGAAAACCAAAATGTATTAAGCAGCCAGGTGATGAAAGTCTCTGATGAAACAATGATGAAGTCTCACCAATGATGCTACATTCATGAGGCAGGCAGAATGCCTCACTGAATTTTTGAACAATATCCAATTACTGATTCCTGTCAGAGCAGTATTAGTGAGCTAATTCAGAAGGCCATAATGAATGTGGAAGAAACTACTTATAAAAAAATATATATATAAAAGGTGATGGTTCTAGAGTGCAGTATTTATTACCTGACATCTTTAGGCTTTCAAAACAATGAGAGATTAAAGAGGGACATTTTATAAAATAGAAAAACAGAGAAAGTTTTCAACCTTATGTTAGAATAAACAAATTCAATAATACCACTTAGAACATTTGGTATGTTCACATTAATGAGTCAGGACGACTCCCTCTTGTGACAAAGGCACCAACTAACATACTGATAAAAATTGTTTCCTTGATGATCCAGTTGTCAATTCTTTCTACATGATACCTAACACGAACAAAAATTCTGTTTATTAGTTCTGTTCTGCCTTGGGTAAAAATTTCAACCGTGTGTTGTAGATGCTGTAAAGCAGAGGCTCTTACCTTTTTCTGGGGTCACAGATGAGAATTCTCCTTTACCCTGAGTGCCTCCTTTCCCCAAAAATTAAGCATATATTTTTCAGATGGCTCATGGACTGTATGGAGTTTATCCAAAGAGCCAAGATTGAGAACCCCTGCTATAAAGAATTTCTTATTTTTGAGAAGAAGGGAGCTAATATTTAATTAGCTGGGGTTTCACGAAAAACTTTTAAATATAATCCTTACTTAGGATCCTAAAGTCAGAAAAACTCAACCTCACGAGAGTGCCCATGTGTTTAAAGAAAGTCACATCGGGGCGCCTGGGTGGCTCAGTGGAAAGTTTAAGCCTCTGCCTTTGGCTCAGGTCATGATCTCAGGGTCCTGGGATCCAGCCCCGCATCGCGCTCTCTGCTCAGTGGGGAGCCTGTTTCTCCCTCTCTCTCCGCCTGCCTCTCTGCCTACTTGCGACCTCTCTCTCTCTGTCAAATAAATAAATAAAATATTAAAAAAAAAAAAAGTCACATCAAAATTTTGGCAGTTTGCTTTTGAGATAGTATTGGTACCTTGCGACACCCAAAAACAAGAGAGATTTTACAAAGTATTATTAAAGACACACAATATATGCTGTAATGTTTAAATCTATTACTGTATCTATATTTATTTTAGCTGGTAATTCTTTACTTATCTGTGGGTATCACTGTACTATGGAAGACTTTCTGCCAGCCATCAGATTGCTTTCTGAGGAAAGCTGTTTTCTCTACATGTTAAACATAAATGGACTATGGGGACTCTGCATTTTAGCTCCACCCACACTCAGCAAGGTGTGGGAGAGATAACAGAATAACCGATTGCAGAAGGACATTTAAAAACAGCAACAACAACAACAAAAACACTGCCTTCTATCATCCAACTCAAGGTGTTCTGCTGTTAGTAGTATGGTTATCAGGCTTAACCTGAAAATGAACTAACCTTCCAGGCCTTGCTGTTTACGTTCGATTGTCTTCTTATACTCTTCAAGCTCTCCTTCTGTGAGATGACTGAAGGGGTTGGGAGGAGCTGGTGGAGCCTGATCATCATCTTCAAATTGCATGGTCTTGTGGAGGAAAAAACATTGACAGATTAGAGGTTATTCTTTGAAACTGGATTAGGCGGCACAGAACATAGCTGAAGGCTCTCAGAATGATGGTGGGAGAATGGTAGGAACCTGAAGAATTCTGTAGATAAATGGCCTCAGATAAAAGAACTACAAAATTAACATTTGGGGACTCCCTAGAGAAACAACCAATGACCCTATAGTGAAGCTCGCCAGTTCCCAAGCTCTGCATGCACGCAGAGCATCTGACTGGCTTTCCAGTGCCCCATTCTTAAATATAAACAGACTACCATGTATTACTAGACACCTGAGAAGTGCTTCCAATATGGAAGGGAAAAACCAGGAAACAACAACAAAAAGAGAACTTAGAAGAACAAGGAAAATAAAGGTAGCTCAAAGAAAATCTTAAATTGATTCCCTTAGAGCAGTAAGAGAAAATACTGTATCCATGAAAAAGACCAGGATGTTATTTAAAAAAGAAACATTCAGGGAGTAAGAAGTCTTTAAAATCTTTAAAAATGTATCAAAACAGAAAATTAAACAGAAGGATAACAGCCAAGCAAATCTCCTAGAAAGTAGGAAAAAAAGACAAAGGGATGGAAAATGGTAAAGAGAAAAATCAGAGGCTCAAAGAGGTTCAATTAACAATAAATCTTGACCAGGCGCCTGGGTGGCTCAGTGGATTAAGCCTCTGCCTTCAGCTCAGGTCATGATCTCAGGGTCCTGAGATCCAGTCCCGCATTGGGCTCTATGCTCAGCAGGGAACCTGCTTCCTCCTCTCTCTCTCTGCCAAATAAATAAATAAAGTCTTAAAAAAAAAACCCAGTAAATCTTGACAGAAAAAGAGACTGGATGCAAAAAACTACTGAAGATATACATTTTAAAAATTCCCAGAACTGAACTATAGGACTTTGCAGATTCAAAGGGGTTACTGAATGCTAAGAACAAAGATCGAAAGAATCTACTACAGAGCACACCATCGTAAAACTTCAGAACAGGAGGGATGTAGAAGAGGTCTAAAAGAATAAGAAAGGGCCCTACACTCCCCTCCTACTTCTCAACAGTAACATGGAGTTAGGGGACAACATAGTGATGCTTTCCACGTTTTTGAGGTAAATTATTCTAACTAGAATTCTGTGTCTATTATATGAACATTTGAGGGTAAAACACAGATTTCAAGCTGTTACCTCCTGTGTATCCCTTCTCAGAAAGCTAGTAAGAGGATATGCTCAATGATAAAGGAATAAATCAAGAAACTGGAAGACAGGATGGAGGAAACAGGACGCTACACAGTCAAGAATCAGAGGAATCTTCAGGATGAGAATGTGCGGCTGGTCTGAAGAGCAACCAGTCCAGATCTGGCCTGGAATGACAGAGCAATGAGAGATTACCTGTTACCTTTGACCCTTTAGAAAATAATAAGGCTTTAAAACTCCTTTGAGAAATTTGGGAAAAACTACAATGCACCCAAAATACAAAGCCAATGACAAAAGGAGGCACTTATTAACTCCAGGGGTCAGAGAGTAGTAGAAGAAAGGAGTTGTAATCATGGGATACTATCTTGCTCAGCAGTAAATACCGAAAGCTGATTTAACAAGGAAACTGTAATATAATCTTTCCCCATATTCTCATCTCTGAAATCAGGATTCATCTAATGATTAATGGCTTCCTACAATTATAATTGTGAGGGTTTTTTTCTCTTTTAGTGATATACAGAACAATGGTACTTCTTACAGCTGATGACATAGGTTCAATGAAATCAATTGAGATCTACAATTCATAGGCCAAGAAAAAGCAGAACAAAGAAGCTCTTTAGAAACATGAAGATAAATGCTAGAAGAAAATCCTTGCCCCTTAAAATTGGGAGTTGAAGGTGGTATTTTAAGTCTTGTAATTATTTGACTTTTTACCTTGTGTTTATATTAACTTTAGTAAACATAAATATTCATTTATAAAAAACAAAGAAATTAGTGCAGTAGATCAAAATCAAAGATCATATTGCTTCATGGACTTACAGAAGGTGGTTTATCCACAACAATTCCAGCAAGCAATTGAGACTGTGGTCCTGCTGTTTTCAAGTCATACCGGTTTTGTTCTCGAATCTGAATTGAAATACAGTAACAAGTTCTTGGGGACAACTATGCAGATGACCTTTACTCTTTCTTTTCCCACAGGCTTGCTATCTGACCACCCAGAGCCTCTTTCATTCCTGTCTCCACAAAGCCCTCTCTGACCAACCCAACAACTCACATTCATCTCCTCCACTCTTCTCGATGTGTGATTTCTATTGTCTTACATGGTTAGAGAACTACATTTTCCACTAATGCCAGGGCTCACTTTCGCTAATACAGCAGCAATATGTTTAATGCTTCTTCCCCGCATAGCCCACTCACCAGTGACTAGCAGAGCTGAAGGTATTCAATACAAGCTAAAAGTATGACTTTCAAATTATTCTTTATTCAAACCCCCAAGTTTGGTATTAATCAGATTTAATTACCAGTGACTTGAACATAAAATGGTATTAAAAATGCCTCCCAGGCCACAGAGGACCACATCTTACCTTATTTCTCTTTTCTAGTACTTCATTTGGGTTTGTGTTTAAAGGAACAAACTGATTTGGATCTTCAATTTTGATAGGTGTTCCACTACTAACTTTAGAAGAGTCCTCTGCTCTCATCCACTAAAAAATAAAAAATTTTATAGAATAAAGCTTTGTGTTAAGGAAAAAGGGTAGGTTCTTGGTAACTCTTTATAGACTCAAAGACAGGGAGCATACACTGCCAATATTTTAAAGAATTTCACTAAGCAGTATTTAGTGGTCAATTACTATATATCTCACACTGTTAGAGAAAGGCTCATGATCAGCACTCAAAAAAAGTGATACTATTTACATGAATACTCATTGATATGGCTACTTAAATTTTCTCCCTTTGGCATTTTCAGATATGATGCTCAGACACTCCAAGCAGATATAGAGCTTGATCTTATATTAACTCACATTTAGAGATGGTGCCTGCATTGAAGTTTCTTCAACAAATGATGGCTAATTCACCAAAAAGGACATAGGAATCTTTTAAGATTTAGTTTTCCAGACTTCATTTTTTATTTCTGCTTGCCAGAAAAGGCCACTTACGTGACCAGCATTTTACAAAGAGGGTAATCTGGTAGTGACCCATAATACAACAGAAGGATAGGGATGGCAGAGCCTTACAGCATTTTTCTTCACCCCGTATTACCTAAAAGAAGGCTAATATTCATCAAGATTAATAATGGCTGGCCATCAGTCTCTGTCAATAAAATTAATTCTGGGAAACTAAGGAGTCTAATTATGTTCTTTTACTAGGAGATTAAAAAAATAGGTTTCTTAAGATTTAATTTACTTTTTAATTTTATTTTTTATTTTATTTATTCATTTATTTAATTTATTTTTTTGACAGAGTGAGGGAGAGAGAGAGAACATGAGCAGGGTCAGAGGGAGAAGCAGACTCCCCTGCTGAACAGGGAGCCTGATGTGGGCTTGATTCCAGGACTCTGGGTTCATGACCTGAGCTGAAGGCAGACGTTTTTTAACTGACTGAGCCATGCAGGCTCCCCAGGAGATAAGATCTTATAGACTAGGGAGAAACACTTTGATGCCTAGGAACTTCCATATTGAATGCTACTGATTTATATGATAGGATAACAATTTTGAGTATTTAAAGGATATTTGGTGATAAGCACTCTAAAACTAAACCAAATCTGAAGCAAAATGTTGAAAAAGATAAGACAACCCATGTCTCTCTCTGTAAGATCTTGACTAAGGATAACTATGTGCAGTAATTAATGAAACTCTGGAACCATTATGTTTTGGTAACTTTTATAGATCTGATTCACTGGTATAATAAAAACTGCAAAGCAGTATCAAATTGTGGATTAAGGAGAGGGCTCCAGAGTCACTGTATGCATCCAAATCATGACTTTACTATTCAAAGATTATTAGTTAATCCTTCTCTGCCTCAGTTTTCACATCTGTAAAATAGGGGAGAAAAACAGCATCTTCTTTGTCTTAAGAGAATTAAGTAAAATTCATAAAAACATAAAACAAAGTATCTTATACAAAGTTTACACCTGATAAATGACAGGTTATTATTATTATATTCTGCTTTCCCAGTATTTTTAACTGAACATTCAATTCACAAGTAACTAGGCAAAATGTTTAGTAACGGCAAACCACACAGAATAGTGACATACTGTGATTTTGGTCCTGGGACTGGTTTCACCATTCCGAGACTCCTCAGGCACATTCACTTTCATGTAAGTATTTGGGGAGTTGAGCCATCTTGTTTTTTCACGCTGTTGTCTCTGTGCCATGTATTTGAGAGGAGAGAGTGGTACTGTGTCATCCTCAAAGGAAAAAGCAGTCACAGTTGCTGGGATTTCCACATCACTCTTGTGCCTAGGCTTCTCTCGAATGAGAGGATGCCTGTAAGCATAACCTGTTCTATACCCCTAAGGGAGAAAAAAAAAAAAAACATTTGAAGCAACGAAACATGTACCAAACACAACATTTGGACTCTAATCCTTTAAACAAATGATCAAAAAGACTCCTCTGTCAAAAAACAAAGGGGAAAATATCTTTCAAACCCCACATAACACTAGAGTTGAAATTAAGCAAATTTCAAGATCTGGTTGAAAGAGATTCCAGCTGACAGTGTGATCTCTACTCACACAACTGTTCCTGACAAAGGTAATTTCAAAACTGCTCATTTTTCCTCATTATTTTCCAGTTTTCTGGAAGCCAAATCTCAGTGCTCATTTAAGTCTTTGCTTCTGGGTCTGAGGGAAAATCTATCTTCTGACCCTTAGTGGAGGAGAGTAAAATCTCAAGATGACATCTGCATGGAATGCCTCCCTAGGGTCAAACTCAGCTCCCAGAGGCATAAAGAGGGTCCCAGATAGTCCAAACGGAGATAGAGGCATTTGCTCTTGAATCTGAAGACATGAAATCCAAGTTCACATATAATTTTTCACCTACCAAATTATCCAGAGTCCTCATCAGCCCTTCAAACTCAATCTCGCCAACCTTCCATTTTTGATGGGAACCCATATTCACTCCTCCTCCTCCAGATGCTGCTACAGTGTGAGTCAAAGCTTTATACTTCTGCGGATCCAGCACAAGCAGATTGTCCACTCCACCTGCCCCTGCTAATGCCCGCACCTGTAATCAATGGCAAAACAGGCACAAGACTGGAAAGATTATAATGAGTATTTTACCTTTAAAAAGGTATATTTATATTTATTTTTATTTTTTAAAAGGTATAATCTTAATTCAGCAAATACCTGTAAACTTAACCTATATAACCTATAATAAAGGTTATTAACTAACAACAAAAATAAGGCAGCATACTTGTGAAAATAGGCAGCTTAAGTATCTTTTCCATCTATCTGAAAAAGATACCTTCCAGGATTCTGACCCTCCCTGATGGAAAACACAGTTAGAGCCATTCCTTCTAACGTATTTCAAAAAACTGAATTCTCTTGCCAAATTTTAAAGTTATCTTGCAATTTTCCCATGACTATCCTTTTTTTCCCCTGAAAGTTATAATTTCAAAGAAATACAGACACTATACTGTGAATTTAAGGATATTTAGGCAGAAGAAGTCAGGTTATTATCGTAAGCTTTTCTCAGCTTCATTTGAGAAGAGGAGGAGGTACTGCTAAAGTGGGGAAAAAAAAGTTGGTTAAGACATTAAAACTGAAAGAAAGTTTTTTCCCCTTTTCTGTGGCCCTTCCAATAAATTAAGATTATTACCATTTGCTTCAAGATAATCTTCTTGAAGATGGAAACTAGGTCTGTTAAAAATACATTTAGCTTCTCTGAGGAAAAAAGTAGCTAATGACCATCCAACCTATTGTAAGAAGTCTGAGGGTGTGCAATTGTTAGAAATTGCAAGAGTTCGTAAGACTTCTGGCCCTGCTCTTACACTTTTTTTTTTCAGGATTATTTATTTATTTGACAGAGAGAGATCACAAGTAGGCAGAGAGGCAGGCAGAGAGAGAGAGAGGGAAGCAGGCTCCCTGCCGAGCAGAGAGCCCGATGCGGGACTCAATCCCAGGACCCCGAGATCATGACCTAAGCCGAACGCAGCAGCTTAAACCACTGAGCCACCCAGGCGCCCTCTTACACTTTTTATAAAAGTGGCTGTAATACATCTGATCTTTGAGGACTGACAGTTGCCTCTGTTTCTCAATTAGCACCACACCACTACAGGGTAAAAAGGGAGATATATAAATTTACACTATCTTAAAAAGCAGGATTGGGGGAAAATGATGTTTATGAAGCACTCAGATTTGTGTGTGTGCATTTATATGTGACATTTTCCCCTCCTATTTTCAATTCAAGAGATAACTGAGCTGATCCCTTTTATTCAAGTAAAAGAGAACTTCTCTTAAAAGACAAAACAGAAGGCCAACAGGACTTTGCAAATAAGTAAACACAAAACCCAACTCAACAAGCAAATTACAAAGCAATAATAAAATAAAGTGTGTGTGGGAAGAGAATTTTTCCTACCTGAATCTCACAGGCTATCTGCGCACTAAATATATAATGAAAAGCCTCCTCAACTGTTTCTCCAAGGGCGACCACACCATGATTTCTGAGTACCAGCACCTAAAATAGAATCCCAAAGCAATCACTTGAAATAACTGGCATAGCTCACACTGTTTTCATCAACAGCAAGAGCAACAAAAATAGCTCCTTCAATAGAAACTCTACTTACATACCTTACAACTTGGCCCCAGAACTTTCTGCAATTGAATTCTCTCCTCTTGTTCATCAAGTGACCCTTGGTAGTCATAATAGGCGATATCTCCCAGGATGAGGGACTCTTGCGAAATTGGAAGGATCCCGCACTTCATGGAGGAGACCTATTTGATTGGGTCCATGTCAAGAGGACATATTTAGTTACTAATTACACTCTCTGAGGAACCTGATTCTTTAGTCAGCTCAAGAAGTACTAGCCTAGTCACTGTGTTCACCATTCCAGCCCATCTCCCACTTCAGCTCATCATTTCTCCCAGGGGGGAAAAAAAAACGGATTTAGGGGATACAAGTCAATTTAAGTACTATGCCAAATATTATGAAAGAAGCTTTGCTTCAAAAAAACTCAGTATCCAATTATTAGCTAATTAGTTAAAAATGTCTATGTTATCTCTCCAGTTGTTTCTTACAATGTTAGCATTTGGTCCAAAGGAACTTTCTCTTTCTGGGTACTCAGAGAACTAATATTTTGAGTAGGATTCTGAATGATGGGGTGTTAAAGTGTGTAGGTAGTAAAGCATCATGTAAGGAAAACCACAAAAATAATACTCTTCCCAGAACCATTGCTGCTTTTAGCCTTCAGTGACTTACAGCTGCTGTTGCAAGGGTATGGATGTGTATCACACACTTAACATCAGGACGTGTGGAATAGATTGCAGCATGGGGACTGAAGCCTGTATGGTCAATTTTCAAATTAGTACTTCCCTGATCAACCACTTCTCCTATTATATTGACTTTCACCTGGAAAAAATCAGAGACACATATTTAATTGGTGTCAATGTATCAAAGACACGTATCAAAGTCTGTCTGTGGTCTACCAGCTAAACCAGGAGGTGGCAAACTTTTTTGTCAAAGACCGAACATAGTAAGTATTTTAGACTCTGTGGGCCTCTGATGCAACTACTCAACTCTGCCACTTTATCTACGTAGAGCCATGAAGAACTGTTAAGAAAAAAAAAATGAGTGTGACTTTGTTCCCATTAAACCTTATTTACAAAAAACAGTCTGCAACAAAACTTAGAATTTAGTAAGAAGTAGTTTCCAAAAAGCCAAATAACTTCAAACTCTTCACTAAAGGTCTGGACAAGGTTACTAAACTCACTGGAAAAATTTCCATTTGCTAACACTGCAGCACCCAGAACCAATGTAGTTCCTGCCATTCTAGAAGCCAACGATACTGGCTATGAGCACAATCACGGAAAAAAAAAGTGCTTACACGGTCAGCCCCTCTGCTCACACCAATGAACTTTGCTGAAATCTATAAAATACACACAGACTCTGAGTTTTTAAAAAATTCCAGAGTATACAGGGTGGAAAAAATATCAAAAGATTCCCTTCAAAACATGGATGGGATCACTGACAGGATCAACTTATTTATTACTCTCTTTTAACTACCTTGTTTTTCTTTACCCCTAAAGCTTTTCTTACAAAATCAACACAACCTTCCAAACGCTTTCCTGTTCATTAGCAAACTTTTCCCATCCATACCTTCTCTTGTTCTGTCCTGTACCAAAACCTAAAAGCTGTCAGAAAAGCACAAAGAAGGACAAAGAAAGTAATGTAGGAATGAAAATTATACCAAATTGGAGGCTGTAGCTTCAGAAAAAGACAGGCCTCTAGGAATTATTATTATGTGGTCTTGCTCCTTACTTATTCTCACCTGGGAGAAAGAACAAAAACAGGGAATTACTGTGAGGTGTTCATATTCTGTGAATAACTGTAAGAGATTGGGGGGGGGGTTGACAGGAAGCAACAGAGCAGAAATTAAAGGAGTGCCACAGGAAACTTTCCTTGAACAACACGCAAGCACTTGCTAAAAATTTCTGACGTTAGTTTCTCATTTACTGAACTTACCAGCAGTGTTATCCTTGGAGTTCTAAGGTTGCTCAGGGTCAACTACATTCATGAGAAAATATTAACTGAATGTGGTAATGATTGTAATCTCGATTTACAACATGGAAATTAAGGGAAAAAGGGCAAAGGAAAGAGAACAGAGTCTCTTCCTGGGAAGGAGTTGAGGTAGAGACAGAAGGGAAAACTAAGGAGTGGCGGGGAGGGAAGAGCCCTAAGGAAGACCGCACCTGAGCCACTTCGACCACAATTCCATACTTTATTTCCAAATACTGTCTGGCTTTCAAATGTGACAACATGAAAAGAGATGATAATGGAAAAAAATATATACTTTAAAAATAAAGCCCAGGGAGGAAACTTCCCTGACCCCCTCTATTTTTCCTGTGCCAAGTGCTTTTTAGTGACACTCATGCTCAAATATAATTAATATGGAGAGAAAAAATTCTGCCAGAAGAATTTCCTCTTGGATAGGTTCTGCAGTTGGTTTGCACTAAAAGGACACCACATACAGAAGCTGGAGAAGAAAGCTAGGTTAACTGCAGTCTCTCCCTTGGAGTTAAGGTTTGAATCAGGAGTTGGCTGTAACCCAGCAATGCTAGGTTCAGAAAATGAAGTCTGACTCAACTTATGAGTAAAGGTGAGAAGAGTACAGCTGCCTTCTAGTTGGGATTTTTTAGAAAAGGAATCGGAAGCCAAAGAACTCACGGAAATATATGTATTTGCCAGCTGCGCCCATCCAAACAAGTCCACGAGTCTGTACAGGCTGGCAAGCTTACAGCGAGTAAGTTTTTCTCCCTTCACGTATGAGGACGTATCTGCCCCAGGAAGGTCATTGATAGGTGTGACCATGCCGAGACCTAGAAGGAGAAATTGTGGAGAGAGATTCACATCAAGTAATGCGGTACCTGGAAGATGCCTGAGTCTGGGAGTGTTCCAGCCTTATAAATAACGATGTGAAACTTCTCAGCCCACACAATGTTTCATTAGCTTATCTTCCTTCACAGAAGTACATGGAGAGTTAAAATGCACATCAGCAATCTTTGCTATTTTGTCTAGTATGGGACTTGTAAGGGAGGGACTTGGTAGGGAGTCAGGCTCACAATGCTAGGGGAGAATGGTCACATGATCCTAATGACCAAAATGTTAAAACTGAGGTTATTGCTAACTTTATGATGAAAAAACGTAAACACGAAGGTACTTTTCTAATAGCCCTTTTGACATTTATTCAACAAAAATTTATTTAAGAGAAGAATGCATTCGGGGCACCTAGGTGGCTCAGTGGGTTAAAGCCTCTGCCTTCAGCTCAGGTCATGATCCCAGGGTCCTGGGATCGAGCCCCACATTGGGTTCTCTGCTCTGCGGGGAGCCTGCTTCCTCCTCTCTCTCTGCCTGTCTCTCTGCCTTCTTGTAATCTCTGTCAAATAAATAAATAAAATCTTTAAAAAAAAAAAAAAAGAGAAGAATGCATTCAAACCACACACAGTCTGTCTTCAGCCGTCACTGAGCAACAAAACCTAGTCTCGGGCTTTAGTGATCCAACTGCTAACGTCAACTGCGACCAAGTTCCACTTTTTCTGTCTTTGTTCTCCTTGACACCATTTACCATCTCTTCCCTGGAATGCTTCTGCAGACCTGTATGACAAAACCTGGACCTCTCATTCCCCTTTCACTTCTTTCCCCTTCAACCAGCTGTCTTCCCTTCTCCCACCTGCGGCTCCAGCCCAAAGCTCAGTCCTCCACCTATGCTCCCCTCTCGTTTTACTTTTCCCCAGGAAAACACTACAGACTCCTGAGTTTCCAGCTGTCACCTCTGTGCAGAAGACACCCTGATCTTTATCTGCGACCAGGGCCTCCTGCCCACCCTTAAGCCCACTGCTTCTAACTGCCTGCAACCAACAACATATAAATTTAAAAGGTCTTAAAAGCGATTTTATCTCCGTGCTTTTTCTTACCTTCTCACTCCTCAGTCTTCTGATACTGCTGGTACTATAATTCCCACAGTCTCACACACAAGTAACCTTCCCTGGGCCACCATATGTAATTCATCACTCTGTTCCATCATCCTTTTCCTTACACGTTTCCTCATTTTCCATCCCTGAGTTCAGGCCTCGCTTCACATGTAACGTTTGCAATAAGCCTTCTCATTTTTGTCCTTGCCTGTAATCCCTCTCTTTGTAAATCCATTCACATAAAGTCACCTTTGCCTCACGACTCCCCTGCTCAAAGTTTTGCAAAAACCCACAGTGAAAGCCTGCCTACAAGGGGCCAGGAAATTCATGTAAGTGCCTAAACAAGGGCCAGCTGCAGCCTCTGGGCTACCAGAGAATAAATCACAAGCCTGGGCTGAAGGGGCAGCTACCATTCTGCAGTCAGCTGCTGCCACGTGAGGATCTAAGCTCTGGGCTATCAGAACATTTAAACGGAAGGCCCAAGTCGACATGCTAATGTGAGATCTTTTCATTGTGAAATGTTCTGAACTAATTCAAAGAAATAGTTTCAATATGTAAGCCATACAAAACAGTGTAATTTCTAACAAAATTTCAGAGGCAGCCATGAATCGATCTACTTTCCCTGCCAACTTTAACTTCTACTTTCCATAACACAACATAAATTTTCCAGCCAAATTGTCCGACTTCTATCCCCTGACCTCTGAACCATGGAACACAAATTTCCTACTGCCATGCCTTTGTATATTCCAGCCAGCAACCTTGGCCCCTCAGCTCCCCTTTCCTGCTGTCGTATCTACGACACTCCCAAGACAGCTCCTCTTATTATTTTGCTCTTCCCTGACCAGTCTTCCTCTTCCAATTCTTGAAATTTTCTCTTTAGACTCTTTTCTCTTCTGCCTATACCCTCTTGAATGATTATTTAATCAACACACATAGATGTGAGTAACACTTCTCTATGTCCATCTGCCAAGCTACTCCCTTAAGCTTCAGGACTGTATTTCCAAATGCTGCCATGTCCTGGCAGCTCTTGGCAACTGTGGCATGCCTAAAGTATGAACTTCCTTCATTTCCCAAGCCAAAGAGATCCCCAACTCCAGACATTCCTATTTTTGTCTAATAATACCACAAAATTTCCCAGTTAATTCTTCACCCGGAAACTAAAGAGAGGTCTTTCTACATCACCCTCCTGCTTAAAGTGGCTTTTCAAAGTTAGAACAGAATCCAAACTTCCAACTCTGGCTGGGAAACCCTGCATAATTCAGCCTCTCCCTATGTTTTTTTTTTTTTTAAAGATTTTATTTATTTGACAGAGAGAAATCACAAGAGAGGCAGGCAGAGAGAGAAGAAGGGAAGCAGGCTCTCCGCCCAGCAGAGTGCCCGATGTGGGACTCGATTCCAGGATCCTGAGATCATGACCTGAGCTGAAGGCAGCGGCTTAACCCACTGAAGCCACCCAGGTGCCCTCTCCCTATGTTTTTGACCTCACTTATTCTACTTGTCCCCGCAAAACCATGCTCTCCAGCCATAATCTTTAATTTTTGTTCCTTGAGACTGCCAAATTCATTCTCATTTTATTTCCACCTGACATTTGTACTTATTCCTTTCACCTGGAATTTTCTCTTTTGATCTCGGTATCGTTTGCTCCTTCTTACAATTCAGATTTCAGTTTAAATGTCACCTTCTCAGAGAGATTCCCCCTATCACCCAATCTAAGGTAGTTACCTAGTTCCTCCTATCAAACTGCCATCTATTAATTATTTGCACAGCACTTCTATTATCTGGCCATTTTATTTAGTCTATTTTCTGTCTCCACAGGCATAGGAAACTTGGTCCGTCTTGTTTATCACTGTATTCCCTATCTCTAACAGGGTGCTTGGAACGTAACAGATACTCAAATTACAGAAAGAGCAAAACAAACTAGCTCAACCTTCGAATTTCTCTGTTCCTTCTGATAGAATGTTTCTTCCAAGCTAGAACAGTGATTTTGGAACTCAGAGTTCTTTTCCCACTCCATCCCCACTAAACCACATCAAACCTATCGCTAAGTCTTCTCTACTCGTCCTTGGCAATGCCTTTCTCATTGATCTCTTTTTTGTACCTGCACTCGTATTTTAGTTCAAGCACTGACACATCACACTGGGACTCTTTCCAAAACTTTTAACCAATATGTATGTGCCAATATGCTTGTCCACTTTGAGTTCTACAAACACACCCTAATCTTAGCATGTTTCCATCATTATGTCTCTTTTTATGCCATTCCTCTATTTGGAAAGTACTTGAATTCACTCACTCCTACGAAATGAAGGAAGAGAAGGAAAATGAAAGAAAACACAAAGACAATCCTTTGACTCTGACATGAAGCAATCCCTGACAGTGCCTTCTGGTACTCCGTATTTGCTCTGGTACTGCAGGGAATTCTGTACTTACCTTGCTGAGATAATAAAGTGCTTATAGTGTTCAGTTCACCACTGATGCTCTTACCAAAGAGCTATTATTAAATGAATAAAATATCTTTATTCCTCTTTCATTGCAAATTCTAACTACTCCATCCTCTAAAGCCTGGCTAGTTCAGGCCTCTCTTTTTCCATAGTTTTCTCAGTCCACCTCAGCCAATAATCAATCCCAACCCTGAGTTCATAGCATGATGCCTTTTAAAAGGTCATTAAACACTTCCTTATGAACTGCTTTGTAATTTTTTTTCCCCTATAGTTATCTTGCTGTGTTAATCATTTTTTGCATTCATGAATGTCTCACTAAAATTATACATTTATCTAGGACAGGGCCTTTGTCTTACAACTGTTTTATAATCTTACAAAGTCTATGGTTTATAGACTTATAAATGCCTGGGTGGCTCAGTGGGTTAAGCCGCTGCTTTTGGCTCAGGTCATGATCTCAGGGTCCTGCTCAGCAGGGAGCCTGCTTCTCTCTCTCTCTGCCTACTTGTGATCTCTGTCAAATAAATAAATGTTAAAAAAAAAAGAAAAGAAAAGGTAAGAGATTTTAACACTAAGTTACTCTAAGTATTAGATGTTAGAAACTTAAGGACTAGACCAGAGTATGCTGCCAGAGAGGTATAGTGTTCAAAGTAGA
Source organism: Meles meles (assembly GCF_922984935.1). Classification (NCBI taxonomy): domain Eukaryota; kingdom Metazoa; phylum Chordata; class Mammalia; order Carnivora; family Mustelidae; genus Meles; species Meles meles. Next base: position 68,080,919 of record NC_060078.1, on the reverse strand, counting down.
GATAACATTATAGTTTTGTAAACTTTCCAAAACTATTTGAAAGATGTGAACAGAACTAGAGGGTGTTATGCTGAGCGAAATAAGCCAATCAGAGAAAGACAGTTACCATATAATCTTGCTGATATGTGGAATTTAAGAAACAAGGCAGAGGATCATAGGGGAAGAGAGGAACAAATGAAGTAAGATGAAACCAAAGAGGGAGACAAACCATAAGAGACTCTTAATCTTAGGAAACAAGCTGAGGATTGAGGAGGGGAGAGCATAGGAGAATGGGGTATCTGGATGATGGACATTAAGGAGGGCACTTGATGTAATGAGCACTGGGTGTTATATAAGACCAATGAATCAATAACCTCTACCCCTGAAAACAATAATATGCTATATGTTAATTAAAATAAGAATTTTTAAAAATGAATAAACTTTCCAAAACTGACATACTGAGGGGAGGTGAAGTAAAGCCCGAGAAAGAACTGGCCATGATGTAATCTGCAATCTGCTGTAATGCCAGCAATCCAGTTGGGTTGTGGCCTTTCTTCATCTGTTCTTGAATAAGGCATTCCAGGTCTTCCCGAAAGGCCTGAAACACACAAAAATAACCACTGAGCACACACATCTCACTTGGAGCAGAACAATCCAAACAAACTTTCTCTATAATCAATCTTTGCCCCAATCCCTCTTTTACATAAATAAGCTTTCATCTATACAACTTTAAAACAAATATCACACACAAAATAATAAAACACTGGAAGCAGCAGCAGGAAGGTTCTTACTGGGAGGAAAAATCATTAGGAATTCTTCATCTCAAAGAAAATGAGCTACTATAACATCTACAAGAGACAGATGCAGATGAAACAACCCTGTTGACACAAGGAACTAGAGCATCACGTATAGACGGATGGAAACAAAGAGCCATTCCTTGTTCAACAGCCTCATTATCTAGGTTAGACTAGAGTCCCTATTTGAATGGGGGGCAAGGCTCTGACTACAGACTGCCTCACACTGCCTTCAGCTCAGGTCATGATCTCAGGGTCCTGGGATCGAGTCCCGCATCGGGCTCTCTGCTCGGCAGGGAGCCTGCTTCCCTCTCACTCTCTCTGCCTGCCTCTCTGCCTATTTGTGATCTCTCTCTGTCATAAATAAATAAAATCTTAAAAAAAAAAAAATCTTAAAAAAAAAAAAAAAAAAAAAAAAAGACATACATACTAAGTCTATCATAGCTTCCATTTTATGATTTCCATGGCAATTCCCTAGCTCCAAAAACACTGAAGGCAAACTGGTAAGAGTTGAGAACTGATTACTCCCCTTCTGCAATACTGTGATAAAGAAAGGATTTCTTCCCCCAACTTCGGGTACTACATGTTCCTGTTCTGCAATTCTGCTGTATCTTTTCTTTTGGGGGCATAGGTATGTGTGTCAGAAACAGTGTTTATATAAATAAAAATTCTGAACATTAAGAGAAACTCTGTTCTACTAACCCTTGAGTTGCTAATATGATTCATCATCTGAAACCTCTCTCAATCCTTTACATTACTTGAAATAGCTCATTTTTTAATTTCTGTAACACCCAACCAATACTTATTTTATTAAGTTCATTATTTGTTCTCTTGCTCAAGCCCTTTTTTATTCATTTTAAACATGAAAGCTCTTGCAGTATAAATTCTCTAAACTTTGCTCTTGGTTACATGTGAAGCAGAATGCCAACCAGAAATTAAGTTCAATTTTCCCCCACTTCACCTAAAAGGGAAAAGGCAGAAAACCGCCTTGGAATCACTACCTCTAAGAGGAGTACATACTAATCCCTTGGAGATCCTTGGAAGAATAATCTTCATCAGATGGATGAACTTCCTTTGAGTCACCAACAGCAGCCTTCCTTGTAAGGCTGGGAAGAAGATCTCCTGGAGTCCCCCCTTACATGTAGCCTTGCTTAGAGGTTGGATGAGTAACTCAAAGATTTTCAGACAGGACTTTTAAGAAAAAAAAAAAAAAAAAAAGGCACAGGGGCTCCATACCGGAAAGGAGAAATGTGGTTTGAGGTTATGAGGTTGCAGATATTAAGACCAGTCCTAACTCAATGCTTCTGTTGCTTTTAGAACAGTAGTTGAGAGGCAACTGGAAGAGCTGAGTCCTAAAAGCTGTAATCTTGAGGCTCAACCATGGGGCACCATGGAACACCCTAACTGAACTTAGCACAGGAAGAGAGGTCATCCTTCCCTAATGTACCATGGTGGTCTGTACAGGCATCTGGGTCAACAATGAAGCTGCATCTTCTACTGGATAGAGTAAGACTAGTTTTCAACACCAGGGAGGTCCAGGGGCCATGGACTGTGTAGACTTCAACAGGACCCACGTATGCACATGCAGACATATGCACACAGCACATCTTGGATATGGAAGTCATTGATTAACCTTTTGGGTCTATTAAGTCAATGACACTCTTGGGACAACTTAGAGGGGAGTAGAAATTCCAAGAGGAAGATGCTGTACTTTCTACTAATATAGCAGGAGGATGTTTGAGTGATTAATTTAAAAAGTACTAGTGACAGTTAGGCACCCAACTCTTGGTTTCAGCTCAGGCCATGATCTCAGGGTTGTGAAATCAAGCTCCACATTGGCCTCTGTGCTCAGCACAGTGTCTGCTTGAGATTCTCTCTCCCTCTCCCCTGCCCCTCCCATTCGTGCTCTCTCTTGCAAGTAAATAAATAAATCTTAACCCACAAAAACTAGTGATGATATTTGAATTGAGTTCATGAAACAGTTTATACCAGTTAAACATGGTTTTTCTTTTACAAATTTGAGACTTCTTAAATGTAAATCATCAGCACAATTATACAAACTCTATAAACATCTAATTCCATTAACTGTACCTAGTTCACTTAAATGTGTGATTTAAACCAGAGAAACTATCCTATAAAATATCTTCTACAAAGACACATTACACTGATCAGAAGACTCCATTAACACATTTCTAAGACTTAGAGAACATAAAATGGTTGTGAGTTGTATATAAGACAGATGGACACCTTCACAGAGATGAGTAACGTATTTCACCATATATAAGGCTGAAAGAAAAAGAATCTTCCATATATACTCATTTATCTTTATATAAACTATAGAAAACTTCTGGACACGCGGCAACGGGCCAGTCTATTCTTCTGTAACTGTATCTTCCCTTTAAAACCAAATTCTGTTTAAACTTTCTTCAGCTGAAAGCAGCTATAACCAATATTCTTTTATTCAGTTAAAAAACCTATTTATTTATTCAGTAGAACTATTTATTTATTCAGTAAAAAAAACTAGCTACAATCTGTATCGCTCATGACTTACATTGCAATAGCTCTGAGAAATGGGCATCGTTTTATTGCATGCCCCACCTCACACTGTTCCAGGAAGAATTTAAGACAAATTCCATAGATTAAAATTATACAAAAATAAATACAGGTTAGAAAAATTAAGCTAAGAAAGAAATAAGCATGAGGAGGTTAGTCAGAGCCAAGACGGAGGTTAAGATACAAAGTATGTGCTATAAAACGGTAGGCATTTGCTAGAGATTGGCCAAATTTTATCTAAACTCTCTAGCAGCCAACATGAACTGAGATAATCTGCTTGCTAATATACAATGGCTTTAAGATTAAAAACCAATCTGTTGTTCAAGAGAATCACAACTATTTATGAACTGATGACACACTTCTGCTGGGTGGGATGAGAAAGCTAAGTAAGAAAGGTTGAAAAATTTGTCCAAGAAAGTAGGTGTCCAAGACAAAACTCAGATCAAATGTTATTTTCATTAGTGAAAACACCTTTACCACTTTCATACATCCCACAATATGGTGGGCACCATCCTAAAACTCTGGGATGATACATAATGTCATGGGGGAAGCATAAGCCCTCTAAAAGCAATTAAGAGAAAAATATGAATTTCTCCTATAAGGCTAGTGAATAGCTCCTACACAGTATAGAAAAATAATTCTCAAAATAAATGAGATTTCCCCAATCTTTTTATACAGTTGCAAGTGCTTCAACAGATAAGAATTCTTCCGTAACAAAAGATTTAACATTTTTTGTCATGAACACTTATAACTAATTTTTAATGTTTCAAATATTTTTGAAATACTATTCAAATAATTACCTAAGTCATAAGACAATGTAAAAGGTAATGATAAAAAATGATTTCATCAGCTGGTCTTAAAAATTTATCTATAAACTTTTTTTTATTTATTTGACAGAGAGAGATCACAAGTAGGCAGAGAGGCAGGCGCAGAGAGAGTGAGAGGGAAGCAGGCTCCCTGTCGAGCAGAGAGCCCGATGTGGGACTCGATCCCAGGACCCTGAGATCATGACCTGAGCCGAAGGCAGCAGCTTAAACCACTGAGCGACCCAGGCGCCCCTATCTATAAACATTTTAAGCTTTAAAATACTGTATTAAAATAAAAACATACTTATCTTTATAACAGTTAATCATATTCCTACTAAAATCCAAAGTTAATAAAATAATCCTTTATAGTTGATTCATTCAAATCTCACAACAAAGTATTGAAATAGGCAATAATTAGCTTAAAGTTGCACACCTAATAAGTAAATGGAGCAAAGGCTGAAATCTGGAACTTTCAGCTGGGCACACGATCTTTCGCTAATTTTACAGGAGATGGGTTGTATCACTGAAACCAAACACAACTAATAAGGCAGCAGGCACGCTGTGGTCAGAAATACAGAGTAAACTTCTTAAGCTAGATTAGAGCATTATGTTGTAACGATGGAGCAAAAAATTTATATAGCAGCAGATGATCATGATCCTCAAGTACCAAAGTACTTGTCCTCTTACAGCTAGGATCTCTCCCAGCAAAGCAGAATGAAAAACTAACTTATACACAGGGCAGCAAGGTCACATGCTGGGCTTCTAAAATCAGATTAAACCAACAATTCCCTACCATGTCCACTAGAAGAGTCAGGTTAAAAGATCAAACAACATATATATAAAACCACAACACAAATCATGTCTTCTAGCTCTCTGAAACAGAGCAGAGCAAAGGTGGTCATGGGAGTTTTTACATGTTGAATACATGAAGGTGAGTAAGGCAGACTGCCATCAGAAGGATAGATTGTTTGAGACCTTCAAGAAAACTGAAATATAGTCTAAGGAATTATGATTATATAATCTTCCAAGTGTTGCCATAAGATACTTTAAATCAGCACTGCGTATAACTTATGCATATAATTTTCATAAAAGTACTTGCTTGCTATGTGCTAGTCACTATATGAGTTGCTTTTACGTTATTTCATTTAATTGTCACGACAACCCCGCAAGAGGTTCATTTTACCAACAAAGAAACTGAAGCTCAAATTGAGTGAGTTTTCGGTGTCACACAGCTAGTATGTGGTGGTGAACCCAGATCCAAAGCAAGCACCACGTGCATATATGTACATATAAAAACATTCATATAAACAGATTAAAACGAGAAGTGATGAGAAAATGGGCTGACTCCTCTAACAGGTCAAGACAGTCTGGTACTCCGGAATCTCTATAATCTGTCATGCAACATTTGGCTACATCTACCGTTATTACTTTATGCTCTGGTTTAGCTATAAGGTTTGCTCATCACCCTCTGATCACAATCTGTGCTTTTCTATCCCTGCTCACTCTATTTCATCAAAGGGAAATGTAGGTTTCCTCTGTTCCTCTACCAAACCAGTTCTCAACCTTTACCTAACACTCATCTTAAATGCCACCTTCTTCTTGGAAGTCTCTCCTTTAATCACCCTATTAGATGGATCTCCAATTTCTTCTCTTCCAACCTGCTCTAAATTCTTTTAACATTTGCCTTTACTACACTTAGGTGACCTGTCATACAATTTTGATTTACTTTTTCCTACTCTACTACACCATGATACTGGAGGGTTGGGACTGGGACTTTCACATTGCTAGAGTCTCCCTGAGTGTCCAGTGCAATGCTCAATTAATAAAATAGTAAATAAGAGGTTTTTTTTTTTTAAAGATTTATTTGAGAGAGAGAGAACGAGCAGGGAAGTCGGAGAAGGAGAGGGAGAAGTAGACTCCCCACTGAGCAGGGAGCTCGATGCAGAACTCTAGTCCAGGACCCCCGGATCATGACCCAAGCCAAAGGAAGATGCTTAATCGACTGAGCCACCCAGGCATCCTGAGGTTTTTCTTTTCCTAGAATATAAGGAAAGAAAGTAAAGAATCTGATCTCAATCTTGACTGAGTTAATGATAGCAAAATCCATTTCAAAAGTTTTTAGTACTGGAATTTAAAGCTCTAGAAAACTATCTTTAAAGTCTTACTTGAAGGAGAAATTCTTCCTGTGTAATTAGGTCTGTACATCACCTAATAGGAGAAATGCATCTTTTTTTTTTTTTGGATAAGAAATGAATCTTCACTGAATGTTATAAATTTTTTAAAAGTCACTTAATTCTTCAACTCAAACAAAATCCTACTTGAAAACTTGTTTTGTCCCCAGAGTATTGTAGTTTAGACAGCTCTCTCATTAAACACATGTCCAAAAATGTATGGTAAAAAAAAAATCACTAGATGAAAAACAAAATGTTTAAAAGACGGTACCTTAAAAGCCTTATCTGAATCTCATACTCTTTTATTTTATACATCATCTGTCAATACTGAGGGAGTAATCCTATAAACTTTGAATTCCTAAGGTATGGATAAAAATAAACATGATTATAAAACATGAAAGATCTGGATGTTAGATAGAGTAAGAGTATACTTTATGTAGGTAAGAGTATACTTTAACTACAAACATATTCATGTATACTATAAACCAAAGGTAGAATTTTCTTAAAGTATCAGATCTTAGCTTCTGTATCTAGGATCAGAGCTTTTAGTACAAAGTGGTATTGGATGAGAAGTATTTTAAATCACAGAAAAGAAAAAAAAATCACAGAAAAGAGGACCAATTTGATAAAAGAAACTGACCTGATGCAATTATTTCAGTTAAGGCTAAAAAAGAGAGAGAGAGAGAGAGAGAGAGAATCATAGGTTGATTTGTAAGTAATGTTTAACTTATGGACATGAAGTAACAGAATACTGATAAACATCAGAGAGAGATTTTAAATATTTACACTGGGATGTTCTACCTCATAATAATTACTAAAGAGAAAAATTAGAGCAAAAAGAAAAAAAGTCTACTGTTGCTCCCAAGGCACCCTGCAATTATGTTATTAAATCTCTCCCAAGGTGGGATTAGGAGGATGACAAACTTACTTAGAATTTCTCCATTAAGAAATGTATTCATTTGGAAATAGATTACCACTGGTCCTGTTAAAAGGAGAAAAAACAAATAAACCAAAATTTTCTTTTGGATGGTCTTTGTCCTCTGCCTAAGTCTTAATTAGTATGAAGCTAAAGGTTAGAATAATATCTTGTCTTGAAGCTGGTATATAATAAAAATGCAAACAAAATTAATAAAGAACTCTTGTATCTTAAACTTCCAAAGTGACCAGGTAAGTCATGGTGATTTTGCCAACTAATCTAATTAAGGTGCCCTGTTAACTTTTTTTTTTAAATTATTAGAGAGTGAGGGGAGGAGGGACAGAGGGAGAGGGAGACAAGAGAATCTTAAGCAGGCTCCACACCTAGCACAGAGTCTGATGCAGGGCTCAATATCACAACTCTGAGATCATGACCTGAGCTGAAATTCAGAGTCTGGATGCTTAACCAACTGAGCCACCCAGGCACCCCATGGTGCCTTGTTAAAACGTTTTAGGCCTTATTTATAGTGATATTCTAAAATGCATATAGCTTTGAAGTCTCCCCTGTCTGAAGTAAATTTGTAGCATTACACACTGGCCTATTAAATGTTAATATGCTATGTTCCTGAGCTATCATCACTTACATACTCTGTCGTTCTAACTTTCAGAGTAACACTGCATGCTTCCACCAACCAGTCTAAACTGCTTCCCTCAGTAGTAAGGTTTAAGAACAAGGATTCTTTTTCTGAAACCTACCAAATGTATTCCATATTGGGTTGTCTAATTCAGCCGGAGCTTGGTGGACAACATTCAAGTGTTTAATGACTCAGAGTCCTCCCAGCTATTCATCTAGCCATCCATTCATGTATGTATGAATTTTACAAAATATCTACTATGCACAATGTCCTGTTAGTTTTTCAACTTACATGCTTCTTCAACATTGGTGAAGCATCATTTAGTTCCAACAGTTTGCCCTGGACACTTCATTCTGAGATAAGGGGGTTAATGTAATCTAGGGTTTCCATAGACATCTATATGAGGAGTATAGTGGCCCAAGAAAACCTGTAGATTCTCCTTAGCACATTAACAAGATCTCTAGCTAAACCTAGTTTAAGTTTTGACAAAAGATGGTAGAATTCCTAGAAAGAAGTAATACTTGGGAGTCAGGAGGAGACATTCTTTTATTTTCTTAGCTGAAGGCAATAAGGTCCTGTGTCATCCAAATTTACAGACACCAAAATGTCTTATGATTGAAAACTCTTCTTGTGTTGGGCTGAATTAACCTGAGCAACAGAATTTGAAGAGGAATAAAGCAGTAATAATATATGGGTGGAGTTTTTTCATTGTTACTGAATGCTTTAAGTCGTACGGCCTATTGGTTAAGAGCATGAGTTTTGGAGTTTACACTCAGAGCCCACCATCTAACTAGTAAAAACTTCAGCAAGTTTTCTAAGACCTCTAAGTTTGAGTTTATTCATCTGTAAACTAGAGATATTAATACTTTTTTGATGTAGTTGTTTTGGGGATTAAATAGGATTTTATACGTAACAGGTGCCTATAAAAGGCGTTAATAGGGGCTTAATAAAAGAAAGTATTATACTTGCTTTTATTAGTTTCTCTATTTCCCTTTCTTAAACTCAACATTTTAAACAGAAGGCTTATAAACCTGTTTCTTACAAACAAGAATTAGTAATATCTTTGATTCTGATTTTTTTAAATTAACATATATTTGTTTCAGGGGTACAGGTCTGTGATTCTACAATCTTACATATCACCCAATGCTCATTATGACATATACCCTCCCCAATGTCCATTATCCAGCTACCCCATCCCTCTCAACCCCACCCTCCACTCCAGCAACCCAAAGTTTGTTTCTTAAGATTAAGAGTCTCTTACGGTTTATCTCCCTCTCTAGTTTTGTCGTTTTTTTTCCTTCTCTTCCCCTGTGATTCTTTGCCTTGCTTCTTAAATCCATGTATCAGTGAGATCATAAGATAATTGTCTTTCTCTGACTTATTTCGCTTAGCATAATAAATACCCTCTAGTTCCCTCCACATCGTTGCAAATGGCAAGAATTCTTTTTGATGGCTGTGTAATATTCCATTGTAGATATATACCACATCTCCTTTATCCCTTTACCTATTGATGGACATCTGGACTCTTTCAATATTTTGGCTATTGTGGACATTGCTGCTATAAACATTGGGGTGCAGATGTCTGTTTGGATCACGACATTTGTATCTTTGGGATACATACCCAGTGCAATCGCTGGGTCACAGGGTAGCTCTATTTTCAACTTTTGAGGAACCTCCATGCTGTTTTCCAGAGTGGCTACACCATCTTGCATTCCCACCAACAGTGTAGGAAGGTTCCCCTTTCTCCGCATCCTCACCAACATCTGTCATTTCCTGACTTGTTAATCTTAGCCATTCTGACTGGTGTGAAGTAGTATCTCCTGTGGTTTTGATCTGTATTTCCCTGATGCTGAGTGATGTGGAGTTTTTCATGTGTCTGTTGGCCATTTGGATGTCTTCTTTGTGGAAATGTCTATTCTTGTCTTCTGCCCACTTCTTGATTGGATTATTTGTTCTTTGGGTATTGAGTTTGATAAGCTATTCATAGATTTTACATACTAGCCCTTTATCTGCTTTGTCATTTGCAAATATCTTCTCCCATTTTGTCGGTTGTCTTTTGGTTTTGTTGACTGTTTCCTTTGCTGTGCAAAAGCTTTCGATCTTGATCAAGTCCCAATAGTTCATTTTTGCCTTTGTTTCCCTTGCCTCTGGAGATGTGTCCAGCAAGCTGCTGCAGCCGAGGTCAAAGAGGATGCTGCTTGTGTTCTCCTCAAGTATTTTGATGGATTCCTGTCTCACATTGAGGTCTTTCATCCATTTTGAGTCTATTTTTGTGTATGGTGTAAGGAAATGGACCAGTTTCATTCGTCTGCATGTGACTGTCCGATTTTCCCAATCCAATTTGTTGAAGAGACTTTTTTCCATTGGACATTCTTTCCTGCTTTGTCCAAGATTAGTTGACCACAGAGCTTAGGGTCTATTTATAGGCTCTCTGTTCTGTTCCTTTGATCTTTGCATCTGTTTTTGTGCCAGTACCATACTGTCTTGATTATTACAGCTTTGTACTAGAGCTTGAAGTCTGGAATTGTGATGCCACCAGCTTTTCTTTTCTTTTTCAACATTCTTTTGGCTATTTGGGGTCTTTTGTTATTCCATACAAATTTTGGGATTATTTGTTCCAGTTCTGTGAAAAAAGCTGATGGCATTTTGATAGGGATTGCACTGAATGTATAGATTGCTCTAGGTAGCATAGACATTTTAACAATACTTGTTCTTCCAATCTATGAGCATGGAACATTTTTCTATTTCTTTGTGTCTTCCTCAATTTCTTTCAAGAGTATTCTATAGTTTACTGAGTTGATTTGATCTTTATTGGTTATGGGTTTTGTCTAACAGAGTGAACCCTAATATTGATAGAAGACCCAATACATTTTAAGATAATTTTACTTGCAGAAACACTGCAAGTTCGGTCATAAAAGGAAAAGACAGTTCCAAAAGAAAAGAGGTCTTTGAACCTTAAACCTCTGTAAGAAGGAAGAAGGCTGAGAAAAAAAATAAACACAGGTTACCATTCAAAGAAAGGGAAAGATGATTCAGGGGGTAGAATGAAAAGCCTAGAAGGCAGAGCCATGAGCTAGAGAGTCACCCCCTAGAAAGCAGAAGGACTGGGTCTTCATCAAGGGAACCTCCAAACATTTGCCCAAATGGATTTCACAATTGCTACGGACCAGTTATTCCTTTGTACCCCTGGTTTCCCCCTCCTTTTTAACAGGAATATGTACAGCAGTTACCTTTGCTTTCCCCACCACTGGCTGTGTGTGTGGGCAGATAACTTGTCTCTTTACTTCTCAGGTGTATAGATCGGGAGCAACTGTACAAAAGGAGCTGTACCTAAGGAATCACACCTGAAAAGTATCATCTGCAGCTAGACCAGATTTAGATAGTAAGATTCTGGATTCAGGAAAAGAGTGTAATGAGATGACACTTCCGCCAGGGTGTTAGGAGAGAAAAATACATGGAAATGTATTTTGCATGTGGAAGGAAGGTGAACAAACTGGGGCAGACTGCAGTGTGTTTTTTGTTTTTTTTTTTTTTAATTTATTTATTTTCAGCGTAACAGTACTCATTGTTTTTTGCACCACACCCAGTGCTCCATGCAATACGTGCCCTCTCTATTACCCTCCACCTGGTTCCCCAACCTCCCACCCCCTACCCCTTCAAAACCCTCAGGTTGTTTTTCAGAGTCCATAGTCTCTCATGGTTCATCTCCCCTTCCAATTTCCCACAACTCCCTTCTCCTCTCCATCTCCCCATGTCCTCCATGTTATTTGTTATGCTCCACAAATAAGTGAAACCATGTGATACTTGATTCTCTCTGCTTGACTTATTTCGCTCAGCATAATCTCTTCCAGTCCCGTCCATGTTGCTACAAAAGTTGGGTATTCATCCTTTCTGATGGAGGCATAATACTCCATTGTGTATATGGACTCTTCCTTATCCATTCGTCCGGTGAAGGGCATCTTCTTTCCACAGTTTGGCGACCGTGGTCATTGCTGCAATAAACATTGGGGTACAGATGGCTCTTCTTTTCACTACATCTGTATCTTTGGGGTAAATGCCCAGCAGTGCAATTGCAGGGTCATAGGGAAGCTCTATTCTTAATTTCTTGAGGAATCTCCACACTGTTCTCCAGAGTGGCTGCACCAACTTGCATTCCCACCAACAGTGTAAGAGCGTTCCCCTTTCTCCACAACCTCTCCAACACACGTTGTTTCCTGTCTTGCTAATTTTGGCCAGTCTAACTGGTGTAAGGTGATATCTCAATGAGGTTTTAATTTGAATCTCCCTGATGGCTAGTGATGATGAACATTTTTTCATGTGTCTGATAGCCATTTGTATGTCCTCATTGGAGAAGTGTCTGTTCATATCTTCTGCCCATTTTTGATATGATTATCTGTTGTGTGTGTGTTGAGTTTGAGGAGTTCTTTATAGATCCTGGATATCAACCTTTTGTCTGTACTGTCATTTGCAAATATCTTCTCCCATTCCGTGGGTTGCCTTTTTGTTTTGTTGACTGTTTCCTTTGCTGTGCAGAAGCTTTTGATCTTGATGAAGTCCCAAAAGTTCATTTTCGCTTTTGTTTCCTTTGCCTTTGGAGACATATCTTGAAAGAAGTTGCTGTGGCTGATATCAAAGAGGTTACTGCCTATGTTCTCCTCTAGTATTCTGATGGATTCCTGTCTCACGTTGAGGTCTTTTATCCATTTCGAGTTTATCTTTGTGTACGGTGTAAGAGAATGGTCGTTTCATTCTTCTACATATAGCTGTCCAGTTTTCCCAGCACCATTTATTGAAGAGACTGTCTTTTTTCCATTGTATATTTTTTCCTGTTTTGTCGAAGATTATTTGACCATAGATTTGAGGGTCCATATCTGGGCTCTCCACTCTGTTCCACTGGTCTATGTGTCTGTTTTTATGCCAGTACCATGCTGTCTTGGTGATCACAGCTTTGTAGTAAAGCTTGAAATCAGGTAACGTGATGCCGCCAGTTTTGTTTTTGTTTTTCAACATTTCCTTAGCAATTCGGGGTCTCTTCTGATTCCATACAAATTTTAGGATTATTTGCTCCAGCTCTTTGAAAAATACCGGTGGAATTTTGATCGGAAGGCATTAAAAGTATAGATTGCTCTAGGCAGTATAGACATTTTAACAATGTTTATTCTTCCGATCCAAGAGCATGGAACGGTCTTCCATCTTTTTGTGTCTTCTTCAATTTCTTTCATGAGTGTTCTGTAGTTCCTCAAGTACAGATCCTTTACCTCTTTGGTTAGGTTTATTCCCAGGTATCTTATGGTTCTTGGTGCTATAGTAAATGGAATCCATTCTCTAATTTCCCTTTCTGTATTTTCATTGTTAGTGTATAAGAAAGCCACTGATTTCTGTACATTGACTTTGTATCCTGCCACGTTACTGAATTGCTGTATGAGTTCTAGAAGTTTGGGGGTAGAGTCTTTGGGGTTTTCCATATAAAGGATCATGTCATCTGCGAAGAGAGAGAGTTTGACTTCTTCCTTGCCAATTGGGATACCTTTTATTTCTCTTTGTTGTCTGTCTGCCATTGCTTGGACTTGTAATACTATGCTGAACAAGAGTAGTGAGAGTGGGCATCCTTGTCGTGTTCCTGATCTCAACAGGAAGGCTGCAAGCTTTTTCCCATTGAGGATGATATTTGCTGTGGGTCTTTCATAGATAGATTTTATGAAGTTCAAGAATGTTCCCTCTATCCCAATACTTTGAAGCGATTTAATCAGGAACGGATGCTGGATTTTGTCAAATGCTTTTTCTGCATCAACTGAGGGGGCCATGTGGTTCTTCTCTCTTCTCTTATTGATTTGTTCTATCACATTGATTGATTTGCGAATGAATCCCACCTGGTCATGGTGGATAATCTTTTTAATGTGCTGTTGGATCCTGTTTGCTAGGATCTTGTTGAGAATCTCAGCATCCATATTCATCAGTGATATTGGTCTGAAATTCTCCTTTTTGGTAGGGTCTTTGCCTGTTTTGGGGATCAGGGTAATGCTGGCTTCATAAAAAAAAGTCTGGAAGTTTTCCTTCTGCTTCAATTTTTTGAAACAGCTTCAGGAGAATTGGTGAGACTGCAGTGCTTTTAAACTAAATCCTGGTCAGAGTGGATAATGCTCCTGTCAAAAGGTGGATCTTAATTCCTCTCTCCTTATGTATGAGCTGAATTTAGTGACTCACTTCTAACTATAAATATGGTGGAAGTGATGGTGCTTTTTTTTTTTAATATTTTATTTATTTGACAGAGAGAAATCACAACTAGGCAGAGAGGCAGGCAGAGAGAGAGGAGGAAGCAGGCTCCCTGCGGAGCAGAGAGCCTGATGTGGGGCTCGATCCCAGGACCCTGGGATCATGACCCGAGCCGAAGGCAGAGGCTTTAACCCACTGAGCCACCCAGGTGCCCCAGTGATGGTGTTTAATATCTGAGATTAAGTCACAAAATGCACTGCAGACTTCTGCTGGTTCTCTCTCAGATACATGCTCTGGAGGAGAACTCAGACTGCCTCAGGTAAAAAGGTACACAAGGCCAGGAACTGTGGTCTTTTGCTAATACCCACGTGAGTGACCCATCTTAAGAGTGGAAACCTCCAAGGCCAATCAAGCCTTCAGATGACAGCAGCCCTGGATGATGTCTTGACTCCAACTTTATGCTAGACCTTGAGCCACTCAGCTAAGGTGCTCATGAATTCCTGACCCACAGAAATGAGATAAGAAATGCTCATTGTTTTAAACTGTTAAGTTTCATGGTAATTTGTTATTTAGCAATAGATACTAACATAGGTCACCATGGCTTATTTCCTTTGGTGAAACATTCGTTGTATTGAAAGCAATTTGATAACCATTGTCTCAAAACATAGAAGACAAAATTTATACACTTTTCTAAGTCTTTCACAAATGAGATTTTAAGTTCACTAGCAAAGATCTAGGGAAACAATGATCAATCCACAATTTTTAAAATCTTCTTTGTTCCTATCTGGGCTGAAAATTACCATTCTCGCTATGTGAATATGGAAATGACAATCGGTATGACTGGCTTTTCTCATAATTTCATTAAGTTCCCTAAGGCAAAAGTGAAATTGATACTTCTAGCTAATTTACAAATGGAAATACATAGGTATAAAAAAATTAGAACATCTACTCAAAGTTATGCTGTCTTTATTTAATGGGGAAATTAAAATGAAAGCCCTAGCATAGAAATGCTGCTTAGTACTTTTTTCTTTTGAATTTTATAGTTAAAACTGAATGGTCCTTTTTGGAACACTTCTAAAAGAAATCTCAATATTTAATAACATTGAACAAAATCTGAACTTCATCTCATTCTCTCAATAACTTTATACTATATGTTACTGTAATCATTTGGTTAATAAGTTAGTTCTTAAAAGTGGGGTGTGTTTCTTTAGAAGAAACTGTATCTATTTTGATCCAAATAATTAATGTGCCCTTCAAGTATTTATAAAAACAGAAAGTTTAGGTCTGCATAAAAGAAGGCACTGAATATTTACTCCATCATGATGAATCCTCTGGTTAATCTCCTTTCCATTGGAAAAGGATTTCTCCATGGGTTTATTTAAAGGATAGGTTTAAAGTTAAGTTATACTTAAATTCCTCAAAGCTTACATTGTTTTTTTAACTTGTACTTGGTTTTAACTAGGTCACTGGTATAGATGAATTACTCAGAGTGGAATTCCCCTTCGGCTTTGGGCTCAACCTCTATGATTAAATTCACAAGGGCACAACAAAAAATGATTTACCAGGGCCACCTTAGGCAGTTCTATGCCTTGGTGCTTATTTTAGTACAAGTTGAAAACCCAATATAACCCCAACATGGGCATCATGTGTCTACGTTTGCTGAACTCTACCTTAATGGGTCTATGTTCTTCATTATGCATAAAGTTATTAATTCATTTGCATCTTAAATCAAGCTATTCTCTCATTTTCCATCACTGATATATGACTTTTGCAATCACTTAAATATGATTTACAAAGTCCGGATATTACTGTGTAGATAGAATTTTTAGCTTAAGTTTGTAATCCACTTTTAATTCAGTTAGTTTGGTATGTATGCATGTATGTCTGCCTGCATTAGGTGAATATAACAATAGGCTGCCAAATCACAGACCACATCAAGAACCCTAAGTTTTCCCATGTTGCTCTGAGTGTACACAAAGAAAGGTACACAAGAAAATATTGCACACAAAGAAAGAAGAATATATGTGCACAGGATAATCCAAACTCATTTCTTGGTTTGCAATAATTCAATCATACCTTTCTTTTCAAGGTACACAAAGAAAGAAGAAAATATGTGCATGGGATGTACCCAATTCATTTCTTGGTTCATAACAATTCAGTCATGCCCTTCTTTTTTACACAGATACTCTGAGTTGGGTATCCTAGCTCAGCAGGATCTTTTGTCCTCCTTTAATGAAATATTACAATCAGAAACCACACAAAGAAAATTTATACCACCAAGACAATATTAGTTTGTTATTAAAGCTTTCCAAATTAAATATGTAAGTTAGGTGTTCATTTTACCTCTGAAAGACTGGGAGCAACCAGCAGTCACTCTTCCTTCACCCTCTCTTTCTAATGTGAGCATACATAAAGATACCTCCTACCTCACCGTATCAAGGTTTTCCAGAAAAGAGAAAAATTATAGCCTTCTAATTATTTCAACTCACAGGACTTTGCAAGATCTGAGTAACTCGTTTCCTCTGCTCCATCATATTGAAGTCTTGCCGTAGATCAGGAGACATGTTTCTCTCCCTAATGTATTCTGGGTCATTTTCATTGATGCGGTCAAAATACCTCTCTTTGTGAGGCATGCTGGGAGGAGGAGGAGTAGTGACCACGCCTTGGCTGGCATCTGAACTCATGCTTCACGTGGGCAACTCCCCTTGTTATCTGCATTAATAAACACAAAGGAGGATAGTCATGGTAAGTTCATTACTAAATTTGATTTTACCAGGGTCAAGCAGAATTCTGCCCCGCCCCCGCCAAGAGCGTACCAGTGGCAACTTTGTTTAGAGTAGCTTCTCAAAAATATTAGAACAATTTTTTATTAAAGTAAAAATCTTAGATTAAAATGATAAACTGGAAATTGATTATTTTCAGAGGTAATGAAAACTCAACTCAATTATAATAATGTCATCAACTACTTACTAACTGAATCTTTAGAAGGAGCAATAATCAAAATCTCCAAAAGTAAAATACTACATCTGAAATGGCAGAGTTTCCACAATTAGTGAGTACTGTCACTAGAGCTTCTCTTTCCCCTTACTCATGCTTTTTTATGGTAGATCAAACTTGGGCCATATTTAATGACCGCTGCAATTTACTAACATATGAGAAAAACACAGCTTTTAAAATTTAAGATTTTTTCTGGACACCTGGGTGGCTCAGTCGTTAAGCATCTACCTTTGGGTCAGGTCATGATACCACTGTCTTGGGATCGAGCCCCACACTGGGCTCCCTGCTCAGCGGGAAGCCTGCTTCTCCCTCTCTTACCCCCCATGCTTGTGTTCCCTCTCTCTGTCATATAAATAAATAAAATCTTTAAAAATAAATAAATAAAAGTTTTCCTTTAAGTTTTTCCAGTAATTCAATTAAAGTTGTCAGACTTTATGCCCAAGTTCAGCAGACAGTGCTTGAAATTCAAGTAAGAAACAAACAGTAAAAAGCTACTCAGAAACCACGTGATCAGCTGATTCACTTAATTATCACGATAATCTTCTTCAGGAGGAAGGTAGTAAATTCCACTTTAGGATTCAGGAGGAAGGTATAAAGGAGGATTCAGGAGGAAGGTAGTAAAGACCACTTTCTTCTTAGGGATCTGAATCTGTGATAAAAACCAGAGATATCTGGTCTCATTTTTAAAAACACAGTAACAACCAAGTATTTGTCTCTAATAATAATCTTTGATAGACTTCATCTCTACAGATACTTTGGTACAATTTAGACCAAGCAAACTAACTATAAATTCTTGCATTAGATGACGTGATACCATATAAAGAACACCCTAAAGACACCACCATACAGTATCAGAACTGATAAATGAATTCAGTAAGGTCACAGGATACAAAATCAGTGTACAGAAATCTGTTGCATTTCTATATACTAATAACAGCAGAAAATTATGAAAACAATCCCATTTATAACTGCACCAAAAACAATATGCCTAGGCATAAACTTAACAAAAGAGGGGAAAGACCTCCAAAAACTATAAAACACTGATTAAAGAAACTGACGACAACACAAAAATGTGGAAAGACATTCCATGCTCATGGACTGGAAGAATACTGTTGAAAGGCCCATAGTACCTAGATTTAATGCAATCTCTATCAAAATACCAACAACACTTTCTCACAAAACTAGAACAATCTTAAAATTTATTTGGAACCACAAAAGACCCTAAATAGCCAAAGTAATGTTGAAAAAGAAAAACAAAACTGGAGGTATCAAATTTCAGACTACAAGTTATACTATAAAACTGCAGTAATAAAAACAGTATGGTAATGGCACAAAAATACACTTAGATCAACAGAAGAGAAGAGAAAGCAATTACACGGTCAATTAATCTTTAACAAAGAAGACTACGCTAGCCACTGAACTTTACATATATTAGTTTATCTACTTCTCTTAACCCCCTGAGGTGGGTTTATCTCGCTTTACAAATGAGGAAATAAAATCATTGAGAAGTAACTTGTCTCGGGCCAAAGAGCCAGCAGGTGGTGGACCCAGGATTTAAATCTTGTCTGTAGCTCTCTAAAGTCAGTGGTCTTAATCACAACCTAGACCCAGAGGTAAGCTAGTACTTTCTTTTCAAATGCCAATTCCAGCTACTCAGTAGCACTGATTATTTGGAGATTATTTGGAGACTGGTAAAACCTTTCCAAACAAACAAGCAAACAAACAAAAACTACCAGAATTGCCATGGTTTGGAAGGGAGTTACGCATTTTCACCATACTGCTTCCCAAGGAGGGTTATATTTTAAGGGAATAAAGTGGTAGATTCTTTATTTTAAGGGAATAGAGTTTTTCTTAATCCTGAACAACTAAACTAAGCATACATATTTCTGCTTTTAGAGGATATAAAAACAATTCAGTTCCAGGGTTCCTTCTCTTTAAAATTAACTGACCCTATTTTTTAAATTCAAGTATAATTAACATACAGTGTTATATTAGTTTCAGGTACACAATATGATTCAACAATTCTATACATTTCTCAGTGCTCATCAAGATGAGTGTACTCTTAATTCCTTTTATCTATTTCAATCCCCCTCCCCTCCTCTCTGGCTACCACTAGTTTGTTCTCTATATTTAAGAATCTGGGGGGGGGGGGTGTCTCTTTGCTTCTTAAATTCCACATATGAGTGAAAATGTATGGTATTTGTCTTTTCCTGACTTATTTAACTCTGCTTCATACCCTTTAGGTCCTCCATGATGCTGCCAACGAAAAGATTTCATTTTTTTTTATGACTGAGTAATATTCCATAATGAGTGTGGGGGGGATGTGAGCACATATGTGTACATGCACATACACATACACCTTCTTTATCCATTCATCTATTGATGGACACTTGGATTGTTTTCATATTTTGTCTATTGTAAATAATGCTGCAATAAACATAGGGGTACATACAGCTTGTTATTTTTTGTTATTCTTTTGTAGTTTGAGTAAATACCTAATAGTGGAATTACTGGATCACATGTTTCTCTTCTTAATTTTTTTGAGAAACCTCCATACTGTGTTCCACAGTGGCTGTACCCGCCAGTTTGCATTCCCACCAACAGTGCATGAGGGTTCTTTTTTCTCCATATCCCTGCGAACACTTGTTATTTCATGTGTATTTGATTTTAGTCATTCTGACAGGTATAAAGTGACATCTCATTGTGGTTTCAATCGACAAATCCTATTTTTAATGCTACATATATACAGTCATGCTTTCTAGTACTTCAAAGCAATATACACCATTGCAAACCACTATGAATTCCACTGGGGGAAAAATATCTTTTAAGGGGATTCTTTGAATTGACAATAATGCAGGAAAACAGATTTTTTACAAAGTTATAGAACTTACTGTCAACACTATGGATTTCCCTCTGGCCATGCAAATTAGAAACAAGGTTACCAGGCATAAGCAAAAATTCTAGTTAAAAAATCTTATCCAAATATAAGATTTTCGAACTAACCACCCAACATCTATGTTAAAAGAAATCTGGGTTCAAGACACAAACAGAGGAAATACTCTAGAACGATGACTTTCAAACTCTTTAAAAATGGCAATCCAGCGATGCCTGGGTAGCTGAGTCAGTTAAGCCTCTGCCTTCGGCTCAGGTCCTGATCCCACGGTCCTGGGATCGAGTACAGCATCAGGCTCCTTGCTCCGCGGGGAGTCTGCTTCTCCCTCTGCCTGCCCTCCCTGCTTGTGCTCTCTTTTCTGTCTCTGACAATAAATACAATCTTTAAAAAAAATGGCAATCCACAGTAAGAAATACATTTTATAAGTATAATGACATACAAATACATGAGATATATAACTGAAATAAGTTCATGGTACTTTCCCTTACTATGTATTACATACTTTCTATTTTTATCTTTTTCATTAAAACAAAAATACTGGTCAAACAGATTCTTGGTCTACTAATGGGTTGTGACCCACAGTTTGAAAAACACTATTCTAGAAACTCTAAATTATGGTCACATGGACAACAGAAACGAAAAAAGAGGTGTGTCTGTATATGAGATGGGGGAGGAGGGAATGAATATATGCTAAAGATGGGAGGGAACTGAAAATGCTTCCTTGAAATTAAAAAAAAAATTATGGCAGGCTATAGTAATTATAACAATCCTAGAATCCTAGTGATTTGGGAGCTAATTACATATTCTTCCATTTGGGCAGTTAGTGTCATCTGTATTACGCAATGTCCATTTGTTTTTCATTTTTTCTTAGGCTTACCTATTCCTACTTCAATTTTCCAGATCTTTCTGGTTATGTTTGTATCCCCACAGGCAGGGGGCTCTGTAAGTGGTAGGTGAATTGAATTATTTTTCTGTATCACAACTCCTCCCAAATCAGTCTGGTTTGCATTAGTTCTAGGCTGGGAATGGTAACAACAATCTTAAGAAAAGTTATTAAAGAAAGTCTTTCCATACTTAATTCTTGGCAGTTTTAACAGCTTCTTCTAGAACATAAGCAAAAAGATGGTTGTACTTTCAAGTCCCAGGCCTATTGTTCCATATTTAAAGGAAAAATCAAAGATATGCCAAGACTTCAAAGCAGCCTATCTGCTTAAAACAACAGCAGCAACAAAACAACAAATACTGGTTTATTAAGTTAGTTTTTCTTAATGAAATTTACTATAGAACTGTGAAGGTATTTGAAGTTATTAGAAAATAATTTGGATCCTGCACAAACTGTAACAAGACACAACTTTAGACTGACCAGTGAAGTTTTATTCATTTTTAAATTCTAAAAGCACAGGGACACCTGCATGGCTCGGTTGGTTAAGCATCTGCCTTGGGCTTAGGTCATGATCCCAGGGTCTTGGGATCAAGTCCCACACTGGGGGGGGGGGGGGGGTCTTGCTCAGCAGGGAGCCTGCTTCTCCCTCTGCCTGCTGCTCTCCCTGCTTGTATTCTTTCTCTGACAAATAAATAAATAAATAAACAAAATCTTTAAAAAGAAGGGGGGAAAAAAAAGCTTTAAATTCTAAAAAGCATGAACTACTTTCAATTGCTAGCCAAGATTTTATGTACAACTGACATGGAAATCAACAGACTTAGAAAACTATAACTAGGCACAGAGAAAAGTGAAGAAAAAAAGAAAAAAAAACCCAAACAACAGGCATTGAGTAGCACAAACTAATACATACAACATTTTCTAAGTGCCCCAAAGGAAGATTTAATTATCCCGTAAGCACTAGAGTCTTACTGTTATAATGGCTTGATTCTATTGAGAGTTCTCTTGAAATATTTCAGACTAATTCAAGGATTACAACTTTACAGATGAGAGGAAACTACACTCAAAGGTGTTGAGTGATTTTTCTAAAGCTACCATGTTCAAGCATCAAATATTGCTATGATATTATAATAATGACATATATCTGTACCGTCATGTCATTCACTGATTGCCCCATGGTCAAAATTTACTCTTCCAATGAAATATATGGAAAAAACCCAGGCCGATCACATATATTTTATACAGGGATTTTATAAATATCACTTACTATGAGGAATAAGCTATAAAGAAGGGCTACAAATTTTAGCACATGGAAACAGACTTGATTGTATGACTGTCCTTCTAGGACGCACAGAAAAGTAGATAAACAAAGTGAGTTTTTCAGTGGTAATCTGCTTCACCTAAATACACAAGAACACATTTTATTTAAGTAACCAGACTTTTAAAGATTAAGTATCAACTAACATATTACCACTAAGTCAATGAAGTGCCTTTCATTATACAAACTGTAAAGTAGTGAGATTAAAAAGTCTTGTATGGCTATCAAATTGGTACAGATGTAGAAACTTAACTCTCTCTGGCCTAATGCCAGAATCTTTTCAGAATGAATATATCTTCAAAATAAAACTATAAATTCTAAACTTCTGTATAAAAGTCAGGAAATAATGAATCTACAGTAGATTAGTAAAAGATACTATCAATCTGAGCCTTAGTCTTAAAATCGAAACTTAAAGTGAAGGGAAAAAAACAACAAACAATAATAACAAACTGGTAATGGTAACAGCACCCCATCATGTTGCTAAATGCCCTGTGCTTAATGGAATTTGATAGCTGCTCAGCAGTCATTAAAAAACACAAAAAAACAAAACAGACAAAAGAAAATCGTCATTTGGAGAGCACACTTACGGGAATTTTTTGGCTTCAAACTTTGTTTTATAAAGAAAAATAGGGGCACCTGGGTAGCTCAGTCAGTTAAGCGTGAGCCTTCAGCTCAGGTCATGATCCAGAATCCTGGGATCAAGCCCTGCATTGGGTTCCTTACTATGTAGGGTGACTGCTTCTCCCTCTCCCTCTGCCTGCTGCTCCCCCGGCCTATCCTCTATCTCTCTGTCAAATACATAAATGAAATCTTAAAACAAAACAAAAAAGCAAGAAAAGAAAAATACTACACTGCTAATTAAGATAAATTTTAGCAAACTTCAAAAATATATCCTGTGCTTATACAACCGGAATATAGCAGAGCAGTAAGTATAAAAATTTTGAACAGGTGCTTTAGGTAAAAATTCAGCAGGGTGAGCCAAAGACTAAAAGTATTCATTCAATTGCTGGACAAAGCACAGGATGACTCAAACCTCTTTTTCACTAAAGTACCAATATTTGAAGAAGAATATTTCATTGATCAACATAACCTGTTGCAAGGAACAGGGTGCTGGACTCCCATATTTGAAGAGGAGAGACTGGGGAGAAGAAGGGCAGTTATTTGCTTGACTTTGGCAGGAGTATAACATTTACTGGTAACTTGAAAAGAAACCTTTCACTATAAATAGATCAAATTTACAAAATATAATGGCCAGGCAAGAGGCAGAGTTACAAACTCAAAAATACATATATAAAAAGTTTAGGTGAAGTGTATTTTCTTGAAGTCCAAACTCAATCATTATCTAGATTTAGCTCAAATTGTTCCCAACATGAATCATCTGGAGAAACAAATATGAAACTGATTTTTAAATAAATATATAGCCTTATAAAATGGTAAGTAAAACAATCAACCACAGAGAGGCAATCCCTTAAGTATCTTGCAGAATCCAAAACCAGATGGCCTTGGTGTCTTTACCCTCTTTTCTACAAAATTTGATGAATGTTCTGTATATATTCCCTCAGTCATCGTTTGTCTTCAACATGGAGCTTTTGGAAATGATTGAAGAAAAAAACAAAAGGAGGATTTTTTTTTCCTCTCCTAAGAGAAAGCTGATAGAGACTAATGGATTGATTACTTGAATGTGCCTCTCAGACATTTAGTTTCTGTTATTGAGTCCCCTGGTATCAGTCAAATTTTTAAAACTGATATCCAGGAAACACTCCAAAACTTGACAGCTCATGATAACCGAGAGCTTTTAAAAAGTGGAATCAGTGGAGATTGTGATTTTTAAAAAAAGATTCATTGCTCTCAATTTCTGGAGATAACCTTAAATCTTCGGCTCTCTACTATTTGGTTGTCCTTCTGGGCAAAAAGTTTTTGTTTTTGTTTTTAAGAAACACCAACTCTCACACACTTCATGAACTAAAGTCTGTCTATATGCACAGCACTGAGCTTGAAAAATTTAAAGCCCTTGTTTTTGACATTTTCTTGAGAGCAATGTTTGAGATCAAACTCACTCTTACCCAATACTGTACATCTATCTAGAAACCTCAGGAAACTTTTGTAAATGAGTATCAGAATATAAGTAATATGAAAAACTTAATTCCCCCAAATTCCAATCTTACATCTACTTATTTCTCAAGGATTCTGAAGTCAAGAAATTCTAGTTTCTCAGTCTGAAGAAATGCAAACAATCCTACAAATTTCATTACTAAAAATGAGTTGAGTTTGTAAAATTAAACAATCAGACAAAGTCTAGTTTAGAAAATGGATTTGTTACTGTGGACGATACTTCCAATGGTTCATTTCTAATGGGGTCACTGTGACCAGTGAGAAACAGGAGGGGGCCTCGTAGGGCACACACAACATATAAAAGGCAAAGCTCTTCACTGTAAAAATTGAAGGGAAAAATATATATAAATAGTTAAAGAACACAGGGTATGAGTTAGTCCCAAGAGTTCATTCTGAGCTACTATTTCAGGTATTCCAGCTAAAGAATTTTGGCTTTTATGGTTGTAACATATAAAATACAGCTGTAAAAGCCAATCCAAAAGTTGTAGGTAACGCAATACATTGTCACTGCAAGTGCAAGGAAGTCTGATTTGAAGGAGTTCCCACCTTCAGATTTTGGCTAGTAAGGAGGATTTCAAGATCATCACAACCCCATCTGTTTTCTTTCTATGGAAAGTCTAACAGTGAGCCATGAAAATGAAATTTACTAAGCATAGGTAACAGTACTTGAAAATCACTTTGAAAAATACTTGGTCAGAACCTTCCATTTTAGAAATGTGATCACTGTTGTAAGTGACAGTCCATGAAAAGAGATGTTCATCAAGCTCAGAAATCTGCTTTTGTAAAAAAACAAAACAACCTGTTTTTGTGAAACTAGCTTTTTCAAATGAATCGTTCTTCAGATCTAGAGTTCAATTTTACAATACTGTACTGGGTTGAAGTGTTCCCCCCCCAAAATTCATGTCATTACTTCAGAATGTGACCTTATTTGAAAATAGGGCCTTAATTTGTAATCAAGTTAAGATGAAGTCATACTGGATTAGGCCAGGCCCTAAACCCAATGACTAGTGTCTTTTATAAAACTCAGAGAGGGAGTGCCTGGGTGGCTCAGTGGGTTAAAGCCTCTGCCTTCAGCTCAGGTCATGATTCCAGGGTCCTGGGATTGAGACCCGCATCGGGCTCTCTGCTCACCGGGGAGCCTGCTTCCTCCTCTCTCTCTGCCTGCCTCTCTGCCTACTTGTGATCTCTCTCTGTTGAATAAATAAATAAATAAAATCTTAAAAAAAAAAAAAAAAAAAACAACTCAGAGAGATGTGGACACAGACACACACGGGGGAAAAAGCTATGTGATGATGGAAGCAGAGATAAAACTGATGCTGCCACAAGCCAGGGAACTCCAAGGACTGATGCCACCAGAAGCTAGGAGAGACATAAACCAGGTTTCCCTCAGAGCCCCCAGAAGAAACCAACCTTGCTGACACCCTGATTTTGGGCTTCTGGCCTCAAGAACTATAAAAGAATAAATTTCTGTTGTTTCCAGCCACTTGTTTTGTGGCAGTTCTAGGAAACACATAAACATGCTGTTCCAATGGAATTTCCATCCTGATAATACTGACATTTTATGAGGCATTTTACCATCACAACAATGTAGATAACAATGTGGACAGACAGCACACCTTTGCAGAATCATAGCTGGCTCTTTAGAAATAACAAACATCACTGATATAAGTAAGGGCAATGCAAGGTAAATATATTCCACAGTGGCATGACTTCTGCAAGCTATAATTTTAGACTGAGAAACAATGTTTCCAAGAAAATCTGAAGCCAAGGAGATATAAATGTTCTTGTCATATCAAAAGCTGAACAGAAATTTCTTTGTAAAACTCCATGAAGATTCACAATGAATGCTACCCACAAAAGTGCAGTGGGCTCTACTACTTCTATCATAACTACAACAATGTTAAAGCAATTATCAAACTATAAAATATTACAGTCTGATGGAATATTTTTCCATTTAACTAAGGATGGATGTAAGAAGCCACTTGCTCAGGTTAGCAGGTTCTTTTTTTTTTTTTTTTTAAAGATTTTATTTATTTATTTGACAGACCGAGATCACAAGCAGGCAAAGAGGCAGGCAAAGAGAGAGAGAAAGGGATAAGCAGGCTCCCCGCTGAGCAGAGAGCCCGACATGGGGCTCGATCCCAGGACCCCGGTTAGCAGGTTCTTGCCGGGCATACATACATGCAATAGTTCTGCCTATCTCCCCATCTTCCCACACTAGCCACCACTGAACCCTCACCTGCAGCTTCAATGTCATGGCACAGGGCCCTGGATCCCTAGGATTATGAAAAACCGTACGATACCAGTTAGGCAGCTCAACATCAAGTCAGTGTTGCTGCTGCTTCTACTCTGTTGTCTGACTTTGACTAGAGCAATACTTTTATCTAATTCTTTTTTTTTTTTTTTAAGATTTATTTATTTGACAGACAGAGATCACAAGTAGGCAGAGAGGCAGGCAGAGAGAGAGGGAGGGGGAAGCAGGCCAGGCTCCCAGCTGAGCAGGAAGTCTGATGCAGGGCTCCATCCCAGAATTCTGGGATCATGACCCAAGCTGAAGGCAGACGCTTTAACCCACTGGGCCACCCAGGTGCCCTCTTTTTATCTAATTCTTAATGATCAAGTTCTGTTGGTCTCTCAGCCCTTCCACCCACTATAAAGCAGCCTAAATCCCTATCTTGTTTCTCTGTCAGGTAACTCCAAATACTTTCAAAACTGGAAACTTTCAAGCCTTTCAGTTTTGAAAGTATTTGGAGTTACCTGACTCAGACGTCAGGTCTGAGTCTTAGACCCTTCTATCAGTTTCTATAGTTCCCTGAGGTCACCTGACAGCTCGCGCCTTGGCTTATGGGGGATTTCTGATGCCATGCAGAGTCACCTTGTGTTGATTCTCCATCTAGCTTTCTCCCAATTACCAAAATACCCAGTCCCAATGCTCTGCCCATGTGTCAGGGTTTGACACTAAACTGCTGAACGTCCCTCTTACTGACAGTCCACACACCTGGGTTCTTCCTGTTGCCTGTTGTTAGGGTTCTCAAGGATCTGCCTAGACTTCAAATCCTTGTCAGGCATGTTTCAGTCACTGCAACTCCATTCCTTATACCATCTTTAGTAATTAAGCTTGTGTGGGTCTTCATTAAAGAAATTACGAATTTCTTTAAAGAATTTTTAAAAATGCATTTTTGATGAAAATATTTTGATGTGAAGAGAGGGTTAATGGCAAGTAGTCAACATTTCCTGACCTTCTAATGTTGTCTAATATGGTATTAAGAACATAGCATGTTTTAACGCTTTTAATCCCATAATAACTCTAGAAAGGTAGATGCTATCACCATACTCATTTTACAGACAGAAATAGCACAAAGAAGTTGCTTATCCAAGGTCACACAAGAGCATGTGTTAGTTGAGATATAAATTCAAGGAGACTGGCTCCAGCACCTCTGTTCTTAACCACTGTGCTATATTGTATCTCCACCTTCCACCATCCCATTCTTCTCCCTAATCCCCAATAGTGTTTTTAAATTTTGAATCATCTCAGATTTATACCTGTTAAGATCCTTTGGTAAATGTTTCCAACTCTTCCCTTACTGCAGTCCCCAAATCTAAGTGAACCACCTAAGCGAACACCATCTAAGTCCCTTCCTCTAATGTGAACTCTTTGGCAAAATATGTATTTTCAAAAGAGATTAGATTTTTCTTACAATGACGTTTACTTGAACATGAAAACATGTTGTACAGGGTCTGACACTCAGGGATTATTAAGTCAGTAATAAATGAGCAAAATCTCCTGGTCATTCACCAAATTAAATCTTCCACCAAGTGTAATATAAACTATAATTGTAAGCTTTAGGAAGAGGTGGTAGACTGGGTGAGGTGAGGTCTTTGGAACCTAATATCTAGATTATATATATTACTTCATCTAGAACTGCTGGTCATTTATTGTCATTTAAAGAGGTTTATGCTCTGACCAAGTATAAAGTAAGATTTAGCCTTGAAAAGTATACTTAGTTGATATAAGAACCTAGAAAATGTATGCATACTTTTGATTTTTTATGACAATTTATTCATATAAGAGAAAAGAGATTGAGATTCTTTTCTCACATGGAGACAAAAGAGGAGACTGGAGATGACAGAGACAATTTAAGTCTCTAAACCATAGCTGGAACCTGAAGTCTTAATAAAATGAGAATCTGAAAGAAGACCTAAAAAGTCTAATGTCAAAATCAGGGAAAAAGAAAAAGCATTAAACTACCTCATCATTTAATTTACAGAGGAAAGTTGAACAAAGACATCAGAAGTGCAGGCTTTTAAAGGAAGAAGAATACCTTTGTAAGGATAACAGAGAGACAAAACATTTATAAACCCAAATATCAACTGCCCAAGAAATATATACTGCCCTTCCCTAATATTACTTAATTAGAACCAAAATAAGAATGGCATCTTTAGAACTTACGTCCTATTATGCTCTAACACCTTTAAGATACTACATCTAAGCCTAACACCTCAATTCTCCATATGAAGAAACATGTCCCAAAAAGAATGTGATTTCTCAATGTGTCCTTCAATTT
Organism: Meles meles; assembly: GCF_922984935.1. NCBI lineage: Eukaryota > Metazoa > Chordata > Mammalia > Carnivora > Mustelidae > Meles > Meles meles. Next base: position 68,052,088 of record NC_060078.1, on the reverse strand, counting down.
ATTTGGAGACTTCACATTATCCAGAGTAGCATATGATACATAGAAAGTAGACAGTATCTGCCAATGTAAGAAAAGATTTAAAATAGAAACATTTAAAAAATTCCTTAAAAAAATTCCTCTGAGGGGCGCCTGGGTGGCTCAGTGGGTTGAAGCCTCTGCCTTCCACTCAGGTCATGGTCTCAGAGTCCTGGGATCCAGCCTGGCATCAGGCTCTCTGCTCAGCAGGGAGCCTGCTTCTTCCTCTCTCTCTACTTGTGTCTCTGCCTACTTGTGATCTCTGTCTGTCAAATAAATAAATAAAATCTTAAAAAAAAATAAAATAGAAGATGTTTACAGCAAAAAAAAAATTCCTTTGAACATTTTGGCAATAAACTAATTTCAGAAGCTACTATGCATTAAATGTTAACTTTTACAAAAAAGAAAAGTCACCTAATGTCTCAAGCTCCAACTTCTTGATTTTAAGTAGTTTTGTAGGTATGCATTCAGAGTTAACAACACACAAAACGGATTTTTTGTTTATTTTCACAAGAATTTAGAACCATTTAACCACTTTTTAAAATAATGAGAATGCTGCACTTTCAAGCTTCAACGGTAATTCACTAGAGAGAATATACTTTATGACTCAGCTTTTTGTACCTAGTCACACATGCCTGAAGGGTTCACTTAAATTGCTTGCTATATTTTAAATTCAGGCTTGGAGTAGGATTCTTGGTGTTTTTTGTGTTTTTTTTTTGTGTGTGAGGCTCACAAAGACTAGACTCACAGCTTAGTTCTATAGTGCCTATTTAGCTGGACTTAAAGCCTACATCAAGTACTTTATTGTCAAATAAAAAGCAATCTTTATGGAGCTTAGTAACTTAAGTAGCTCTCCCCAGAGTGTGTTAACTATTTTGTTTCTACATCTGATCTCTATTGTCAAGGAAGAGTTCCACAGAGTTGCAAAGTGCCAGAAAGTGTTATTTTAAATATCTAAGAGGTAGTATACTTGGACACTATAACCCTTGGGGTTCATGGTTACAACTGAGAAGCAAAGATACCTACACCATGTAATTTTCCCGAAACACAATTTTCTTAGTCCTTCCCTCAAGGGGGGCGGGGGTGGAGAGCAAGCAAGCACCTTGAAGTCCTACCTTTAAAAAAACACTTAGGAATCAGCCTGGAGGTTTCTAAAATTTACATTCTGAAAATAGGATGGTAAAGACTTCTGAGTGTATCCCTCATAGACTTAGAGGAAAATGATGACTCTCCCAAACAAAAGCCATTTCCCTGACAGATGCTTTGCTCACCTTATTTCTCATATATTGAACTGTTTTCCTTCTCAACTCCATCCCTCCAAATCTTAATCCATACTTTGAGGTCTTATTCAAAAGCCAGCTCCTTCCGTGATGGCTTCCCCAATCTCCTCCACCACACTTTGTCCTCACCAGTATTGCCCAGTATTGAAGAAAAGCACTTTTTCATAGTCTGTGTTGCCCTTTAAATTATTTAAGTAGGTCTGTCTGCCCCAGTAATTGGGTCAACATCTTTTTTCTTTCTTTACTGTCCACTTACAATTATGCAATAATGGTTTATTAAACTAAGTGAGATAAGTAGGGCTGTTGAATCATAATATCCCATTCTCTACTTGTCTCAGAATAAACTAGGGCAGAGAATTTAGAGCAACCCTTGAAAACTGGGCTAATCATGGTTTGTTCAGAATGGCCAGGTACAAGATGGTTGAGATAATGAATTTCACCTGCATATAAAATAAACATCTTAAGCGGACTGAAAAATAATCACAAAAAAGAGTGAAGGTATAAAAAGAGCAATTCAAAAAAATCTATACATACTCCTGGGTTTTCAGAGTAGGTACAAGTTGCGGCACAAAAATGTCATTTTAAAATCATTTAAAAAAAAACAACACCCTACTGACCCATCGATCAGCAAACAATAATTCGGCTGTTAGGTAAAGTCTATAAAAGAAAGAGAGAACACAGGTCTAGGTCCTGCCTTTAAGGACTTTACAGTTTTATCACAGAAGAACTAAAACATGACTACCTGGAAAGGTAACGAACATGAAAGATAAACATAAATATCCAAGAGTTGTTGAGAATGGCTGTTAAACAGAGTTTTGGGTTTATAAAAATAAAAAAACAAAAAACCAAAAAACCCCAGAATTTTGGGTTAAGATACTAAAGGAAGATTAAAATGAAACATAAGTTCTGATGTGCTTCATGTATAAAATAAGGTGATAGTTTGACCACATGACTTCTAGGTTTACCTTCTAGCTCTGAAGTTTTATTATATTCCTATCACATAATTGTAGTGGTGATTTGATATTAACTGACCATTCCCCGAATGGAGTTTCCTTCTTCCTAGTCATTATGAAAGAAACAGCTTTGAAAAAGTAGACAGGCCTCAAATAAGTATTATAAAATTATTTTACATACAAATATCCAAAATTGAATGTGATGTATGTCATAAGAGCATCTGATATTCCCTAGAAGACCCTGAGTTTGAGGCTCCTTGTTTTTTGTTTTTTGTTTTTTTAAATATTAGATTTCTGGTGTAGCTTCCAGAACTCAAAACAGGCCTTTAAGTGGACATTTTTCATACCTGAAAGATGTATTTGAAACCAACTTTAATTAATTTACTTAAATCATCAGATTTACTTCATGTGCAGCAAATCTGCAAAAAGTTCATCACTGCTGTTAACACATTTTTTTCTTCCTTGTTCTTTTTAACTGTTATGACTTTTATGCCCAGCAGTTACTGATGGTCAAATGTATTCTGAAGCCTGTCCAAAGGTTTTTTTTTGAGGGGGTAACACTCAAAACAAAGCAAATATTGGCTTAGTTATGATACTTGTTGTTCTAATACATTAATAGCCTATTGTTCACTGTGGTTGTCTCAACAAGATAATACATTGAAAAACAGCGTTTCCTGCTAGGAAGTGAATTCCCACTGTGTGTCACAGGACCCCCGCCAAAAGCTGGGTTCCAAAGAAGACATAGCAGTCCCTTCTAGGATTGCATAATGGAGTAATGATTAGACTACTACTTCTTTGTCTCTTTTACATACATACAGACACACACACACACACACTTAAAATGGCTTTCTGCCTCAGCTCAAACCATAATCTATTGGATTGATTTTGCTATCCTAGGATTGTTTTTCTAAAATGACTGCAAATGTTTTAGACAAAGCTGTTCAACATCCTGTAGACAGCAGTATCCTGTATATTTCTAACTACAGAGAATTTCCTTAGTCATAAATGTCACAATGGATGAGGTAACTTGACAAAGAAGATATCAGGATGTGTCCTCGAGACATATTGTGACCATTTTCAAAGGTTAGTGTCATACAAGCAAGAGATTAAGTCATAATACATGAGGTACAATAATTTTAACGGGTTTTTATAGGTCAGATACATGTGAGTAGGCAAAAATTAAGGCTCAATCCGACCACAATTTATTTAGAATCTCATTCGTGAAAAACTGATGTCACGAGCGGATCCACACACAGAAGAGTGTGTCCCCTACAGTAATTAACACTGTCCTAACAAGGTAATAAAACCTTTTTAAATAGTTAAAATATACCTTGCTTTTATCTATTTTCACAGACTCAAAATCTGAAGAACTTTCTCTGCCCAATCCCTCTTACCAGTGAATATTAGAAAATTTTATCATTAGAAGAAATAAGAGTAGTTGTCATTTTAACAGATTCCAGTGAGGCTGTCTCTATCATTTAGGTACTTCCACTGTTTAATGCACTGCTTGGTTCCTAGATGGTCCTCAATACATTCTGCTAAACTGAACCATCTATCAAACAACTGATACGAATTTAACACAGAATACTGGTAGTAATTATGCAGCATTGCTTAGATTAATAAATAACATCTCAGGTTTTAGAGAAGTATACTTATTCAAGGTATATCAAGTTTTCTGCCACGAAGACAGGCTAAACCAGGATATGAACACACAGAGACTCCCCTACCTCCAGGATAAGAAAATATCTTTTTATATATATATATATATATATATTTTTTTTTTATTTGACAGAGAGAGAGGTCCCAAGTAGACAGAGAAGCAGGCGGGGGGGCGGGGGGGCAGGCCCCCTGCTGAGCAGAGAGCCCAATGATGCAATGTGGAGCTAGATCCCAGGACCCTGAGATCATGACCTGAGATGAAGGCAGATGCTTAACCCACTGAGCCACCCAGGCACCCCTCTTTTTATCTTCTTTGTTATTATTATACAAATCAAACAATGAAGTTCTTTACCATTCTGCTTTGAGGACAGCTGTCATTTGACAGAACTGCAAGAATAAAATTGTGAAACAGGCAATCCTAAACATCTCATGTGTGATGCAGCAAAAATTCCTGCTTCTTTTACTTTATAACTTTGCTGTGTAACTTGATAACTTTGCCGGCAGGATATAGTGTACAGTTCACCTCTAAGCTGCTTCCTCAGCACCAAATCAGACAACTTTAGCTATGTCAAGCAGTATCAATTTTAGCATTCAATGAAACAAGGAGATGGATTAGAGGACTAGAATGTGATAACAATTTAAACAAGGGGGTTGATGCCAAGTTGCAAAGCCCTGAGGATTAGCCTTGAATGGCTGGATTCATTGAAAATTATAAGGATCCATTTTAAAAACAAACATCACCTCACTCAGAATCTTCTCAAGATTCCAGCTTGGTAAAAGGATCTGCTTTTCTCTGGAATGGTTTTATACTTTTGAAATGGACTTTCTAGAAAAGCAGAGTTTATATAAAATATAATATTCAACTTCTCTTTTTTACAGTCTTATACTTTAAAATAGTTTAGCCCAAATGGTAGGTCAATAAATTACACACCACACAATATACACAAAAGATGCTTTCAATTTAAACAGAAACTTAATATAAATTGCATTATACAGCTTAAACCAATACTTGAACAAAAAAATACGTAGATACTACAGTTGGAAAGGGCATTAAAACTCATCTATTTTAACCTCTCATTTTATAGGTGGCAAAACAGAGGATCAAGGAGGTTAACTGACCTGCCCACAACCTTACACTCAAGTTATCAGACTTTGAACCCAATGTTATTTCATTAACCTGCTGAAAAATTACTCCCAGGGCAGTTCTTACTCCCTCATGAATGACTGGGACAGTGGGCCGACCCTTGGCGTTATAGCCAGAGGAGGAGAAAATGATGAGAGATTTCTCTACTTCTGCATAGCACTACTACTCCTTTTAGCACCTGTGTTCTGCCCCCAAAATGGAGGTAGGAGAGAAGACTGATTAAGTATATGTGATAGGGGAGAAAGGGAACAATTTGGAAATAATCCAGATATCAAAGGATGAATGAATACATTGTAGTACATCCATCCATACACTGAAGTAATATACAGCTATTAAGAAGAATGGGGTAGATACACAACAGTGTGCATAGTATAATTTAATTTGGTTAAAAAAAAAAAAAGGTGCACTCACTCATAGGTATTTTTTTGAAAAACAGAGAAGAAACTGCCCCCTACGGATTGAGGCTCAGGGATTAGGATTGGGAAGGGACATTTTGTCATACGTCTTGTATGCTGGAATAAACAGAGGATTTGAAGGCAGCTATATAGAGCCTGGTGAAAAAAATTCACTCCTCTTTCTTTATATTATATAATTATTAAAAGAAATAAATTAGTTTATTTGTTTGTTTACTTATTTTAGAGAGGAGTGGCAGAGGGAGAGGGAGAGAGGAATTCTTTAGCAGGCTCCACGCCCAGAATGTGAGCCGGACATGAGGCTCGATCTCACAACCTTGAGATCAAGACCTGAGCTGAAATCAAAAGTCAGACACTTAACTGGGCGAGCCACCCAGGTGCCTCAGATTTTTTAGTGATTTTTTTTTTTTAAATAAGAGTATTACTGGAGGTATTAACTACTGACATTCTACAAAGTTCCAAATAACATCTATTAAGAAAATTTCCTGATTTCAGTATTTAACAACAAAGTGGTTGGCAAGTTTTTCTCTGGAGCAACTATAAACTCCTCGAGTTCAAAGAAGACAGCAGAGATCATCTAGCTCAGTAGATTGAGAGCAACATTTTAAAAATGAAAAAGAACCAAAAACAGAGTATTTTCTGTGCCATAAGGGAAACTTACTTCAGAAATTAAGTGGCATGCATGTGGTTTACATACTGGGTAAGGATGCAAAACACAACTTGAAAATGTATTTTCTTGTTGAGTGATGATTAGTGAATTCTTTTCAGAACAGAATCAAGGAGTAGGGGCGCCTGGGTGGCTCAGTGGTTTAGGCCACTGCCTTCGGCTCAGGTCATGATCTCAGGGTCCTGGGATCGAGTCCCGCATCGGGCTCTCTGCTCGGCAGGGAGCCTGCTTCCCTCTCACTCTCTCTGCCTGCCTCTCTGCCTACTTGTGATCTCTCTCTGTCAAATAAATAAATAAAATCTTTAAAAAAAAAAAAAAAAAAAGAATCAAGGAGTAAACTTCTAAAATTTCTGATATACACAGTTTACTTAAAGTAAAGCTTTAGCTTTCATGTCCTTTAAAAGAATGATTCTGGGTTAACATCTAAACATTTTTCCCCCTCAATTTCAATACATCCCCTTTAGCATTTTTGGAATAGGCATGTGTCTTTACAAAGAGAATTAGGGTATTCTCAGCTGGAAAAGATCTTAGACAGCTAACCCAAATTTCCAAGTTTACAAGTAAAGAAACCAGTGTCCAACGTAATAGCCTTGATTCCCAGGCTAATTCTTTTATCTGATAGCACTAGGCTTCTACTTTATTCTTACATCCTTGTGATGTTAAAAAACGGCTAAACATAATTACTACGAAGTTTCAAAGAGGAAGCTAAACAAGGAAATGCTCACAAGTCCAAAAAGGAAGACACAATGTCACCCATGCAAGCTTTACGAAAATCTGCCATTTTCAACATTCAGCTTTGATTTCAACTGAAGTGGCTCAACTTGCTTGTACTGAATGGGTGTGTCTATTCCACAAGAGTACACGATGAACATGCACAAGAGGAAGACAACAGTACAGAAGAGATCACAGAGCACAGCCTCTCTCTCAACATGTCTACTCTGGTCAGTGCATAACTAAACACTTCACAGGCATTTAAAACACAGTCATTAAAAAAAAACCCCAATATGTGAGGGGGGAAAAAAGTTGGATCCCTTTGCAAAGAAAAAATTGCTGAATGTGGACCTCACTGAATAACCAATTCTCCCACAGTTCAACTTACCACTCACGTCACAAACTCTAGAAGAACACAGAGGCACAGACAAGGCATCGAACAGAACTTTGGGCTGCAGCCTTCCCCAACTCTTCTGACAAATACCCAACAGCAGCAGGGACAAAGCATCATTATAACAGAAATAAAGGCTCTTTAGATGCTGCCTTTTTTTATTTCAATGAACCCACTCTTACACACAAAGTTCATGCTACGATGTCTCGAAATACAGTATTGCCAGATTATGCTGTTAATGGGTCCAATAAATTCAGTGCGAAACACTAATTCAAGCATTTTTATGTTAAGTAATTAGCAGATTTAGGAAACTACCAGTGTTTTCCTTAGCTTAAATAGTCACTGTCATCCCCCAAACAATTAAAAACAACAGTTCAGTAAACTGTTTAAGGAACAAAAACAAAAAAGCAAACAAGTGAACTAACAGGAAAAAATTTAGTTGAGTGATAAAGCTACAGGCTCCTTCCCAAGAAGAACACTGCACATCACTAGCAGCTAGCACAAAACTAGCCATCTATTTTATCTCTGTTTCCCCCTAAGCTGTGCCTTATCAGTTTTACAATAGACAATCCATTACTTACAAAAAAAATTGAAGTTGCTGTAATTTCTTAAGCTGGTTTTTGTGTGGCAATTCTGATGCAATGCTGCCCTAAAAATGAACTTTGTTTTAAACAGTGAGATATCCACCCTCAGTGCGGTTAGAGCGAGGGTGGAGCCCACTCTGGGGGAAACAACACACCCAAAGCAGACTTCAGTGACAGTGAACTGCACGTTAATACTGCCACAACAATGTTCAGGGCCTCAAGAGTCAAAACTAATTGGTTAATCCTCCTCAAAGAAATGGGGGAGGGGAGGGAAGTTCATGTTTGAAGATCTGCTTTCCTGCTGTGAAATAAAATATGGGCTCATTTCTTTTTTGTGAAGAAAGTAAAGATAAAATTCAAGGTAGATCACCCAGCTCAACCAGCAGAATGTGAGGTGGAAGTGCACTACTATAAAGGAAGTCCAGCGATGCCAACTTCTAAGTTTAGCAACAGCAGCTTCTGCCTATCTCCAGTTGTTGGCAATACTGCTTACTCTAGAACTTTACTTTTGGACTATCTGGCCAAAATAGGGGATCCAATCATGAAATAAGCATTACCTACCCTTCTCTATCAATACTCTAGTTCTTCTGGTAATGCAGAAACAATAAAAAACATTCTCTTATCAACAAACTAGAGCAAGAGTTACCTTAAAAAAAAAAAAAGAATCTGATTGATAAACTTGTTTTTGGTAGAATATTAAAATACATATAAGGGAGAATTATTTTGGTGGAAATCACTAATATGCATACCAGACTTTAAAAAATTTTATAGGCATTTGTTTTTTCAAATAGTTTCATAGAGTTTTGATTTTTAATTTTTTCTGATTTATTTCCAAATAAGATATTCTGTAAGATGTATATCCGTACTGCCTAAAAAACTTGGTGTCTAAAATAATTTATCAGTTACTGAAACTGTTACCAAACATCTGGTAATTGTTCAAAGTGATTTTAATCAATACTACTTCCTGTATATGCATATTCAGACACACAACCAACAGTTTTGACTGAACTCCTATAACTCATGGAATAAAAAATAGTTTCTTTTCAGTAAAATATCCATGCATATAAAAAATAAGCTATACAATCATTTACATTGAATTCAGAACAAAGAAAAGGCTTTTGGAAAAGACCAGAAAAATATTATTTTTAATGATACATGCTGTCACATTACCCTGTGCGCCAACAGCTACTTCCTTACATTGGAACAATAAATCAGTTTGCATACTGAACATTTTGTTTTCCTTCTCTCCCCCCCTCACCCCACAATATTTTCAGAGGTAGCCTATAACAACTTCTTCCAGGATACTAGGAAGGGGGTGCTTGCTGATCTAGCCTTTTGTTGCATATGAGGTCGCTTTTACCATAAACTAAACTAACCCATTCAAAAATACTTCTCATAGTCCATGTGCCTGTTTATTTTCAACCATATGTTTAATTACGCATTGCCTGCCATCCCTTGCTCTTCTCTATCTCACCCCCAAACTGAACTCAAAGGTAGCAGTCAGATATATTTGAAGAATCCCATTTTGATACTTTTTGGATTTGCACTGCTGGAAATGTCTGTTTTCAAGTCAAACTTCACTTTCACAGCTGCAAAGGAAATGACAAGAGAGGAAAAACACAGCCAATATATATCAGCAATTAATTCCATCCACAACTGCCCAGCTGTTTGTGCATGGAAGAATCAGTCTGTTTCCTTTTGGGGCTTTCACCACTGAAAATTGATACTGCACATTCAGAGACACAAGCTGTTTGTAACATGTCAGGAATGTGCACAAGATCACACAGAGTTGAAAAGACAAAATGAAATCCAGATCTAGTTTTCTTGGGACTTGCCAGTATTATTTCATAGCTTAAAAAAAAAAAAAAAGTCATAAAAACACCTCAATCAGAGAGCAAAATAGATGAAAAAACAATCTCCCCTATGACTATTATCCTTCCAATAAAGGGGAAAATCTGCCAATGATATCAGATTTAGTATCAAGAATAGATACTCTGACTTATTGGCATAGACAAGGTGTGAGATTCTTAGGAATCCACATGCCTCCAGTATGTTAAATTCAGCCAGTACTTTTTGGACTACACAGTTGCTTGCCCAATGTGTAGTGAGTCCCTTTTAAAAAAAATCCTCATGAACGTCAAAGTTGTTGAGAACCAATGCTTTCACCACAGTGATGTGGAAAAGCAAGCTTTCCTTGGTCAGTTTGGCCATTATCTGGCACTCAGGTATACCTGTCTGTTTCAGGGATTCATGTAAATTTACCGATCCACTCTTCTAGGGTAACTCTCAAGCAATTAAATTTCTCCTTTCCTTTCCGTACCAGTTTTGTGGATTTTAAATACACACACTGTCTACTGAATGCCAGAGGCTTAATAATTAATTAAAGTACAGGCTCCCACACAACTCAAAATGTGTCCTGATCTCCCTCCCTCTACCCTTCTACTCCAATTGTATTTCAAGTATTTGTTTCATTTAAATGTCATTTTGTTATATTTTCAAACACACAGTATTGTAAAACAATGTGTGTTTTCAGTATGTAAAGTGACTTGTAACAAAGTTATTAAAGTTAGAAAAGAGAAAAAGGACATTTTTATTTTTTTTTTTAAGATTTTATTTATTTATTTGACAGACAAATCACAAGTAGTCAGAGGCAGGCAGAGAGAGAGGAGGAAGCAGGCTCCCCGCTGAGCAGAGAGCCCGATGCGGGGCTCAATCCCAGGACCCTGGGATCATGACCTGAGCCGAAGGCAGAGGCTTTAACCCACGGAGCCACCCAGGTGCCCCAGGACATTTTTAAAAGGAAATAATTCAAAACATATTTTACCTATGTTATTGGTTTTTTATATGAAATTAGGTATCCCCATGATTGAACTCATTGTTCTAAGAGCTCTCCTCTCCATTTTTGCTGCACAAGAGTTCATGTACTCTTCATACCCATACATTTTCAAGAACTTGGATGAGACACTCATCTGGGGCACCACCAGGTGCTGAGGCTTAAGCAATGAAGAAAAGGTAAGTAAGTATACTCCGCTTCAAATACGAGAGGGACATGCCTGCCCTGAGCTTCAGAATGAAGATGCTCTCAAGTGCTAGAACTCAAACCAGCACAATGAGAAGCTGTCTCCAACTAAAGTGCTGGGAAAGCACGAAATGTCATTTGTTAAAGAATGAAGAAACACAAGGCAATCAAACTTGTGGTTGACTGAAAATAAAGCACAAAACCAAAAAAAGGGGTTTTCCTTTAACAAACATCACCACATTAAGAGTATTTCTAGTGTGGGAGAGGGAGAGAAAGAAAAGTTTAATCTTTGGCTGTGGTGACATTAAATTCTAGGAATATGGGGCACCTGGGTGGCTCAGTGGGTTAAAGCCTCTGCCTTCGGCTCGGGCCATGATCCCAGGGTTCTGGGATTGAGCCCCGAGTCGGGCTCTATGCTTGGCGGGGAGACTGCTTCCTCCTCTCTCTCTCTGCCTCTCTGCATATTTGTGATCTCTGTCAAATAAATAAAATCTTTTTAAAAAATTCTAGAAATATGGTATAACTATTAGTGACTCAGAGAACCAAGGAGATGAGCTTTGCTTGGCAAGCTTCAGCTCTGAGGGACATTAAAACTAACTTGAAATGTCTATGGGAAGGAACCTCCCCATCTACAGGATCAGCTAAAGAAAGAAAAGGTCTCTCTGAGCTGTTTAAATCAGGTTAAATTCATGGTAGTCCAACTAGAGCCTGGGGTGGTGTAAAAAAAAGACTCTTCAAGTGATGAGAGGACTACTGATACAAAACTGTTGACTCATTTTACTTTATTTTATTTTAAGATTTTACTTATGCATTTGACAGAGAGAGAGAGAGATCACAAGTAGGCAGAGAGCCAGGCAGAGGGGAAGCAGGCTCTCTGCTGAGCAGAGAGCCCAATGTGGGACTCTATCCCAGGACCCCGAGATCATGACCCAAGCCGAAGGCAGAGGTCTAACCCACTGAGCCATCCAGATGCCCCTGTTGACTCATTTTAAAAGTGATTTCCCCATTCTGACAATATTTTAATATTTTGTTATTTTATTTAGATTTTCAAATTTACAGCAAATGTGAAAGAATTTGAGTAAGCACTACACAAGCCCTGTCTAGATTCACCATTAACACTATACTATACTTACTTTATCACATACCTCATCTACCCATTCCTCTATCGATTCATTAATCTGTTATTTTTGGTACATTTTGAAGTGACAGATATCCATATACACTCCCCAATACTTCAGCATTCGTATCATTAACCAGAGTTCAATATTTGCTTATGGCTTTTTTCTTTTGATACAAAATTTATATACAAAAAAATGGAGAAATGTTAAGTTTATACTTGTACAAACTCCTATCAAACATTTTCTTCACCACAGAAAGTTCCCTCATGCCCCTCCCCAGACAATCCCCTCTTTCATTTTCTCAGAGGCAATCATTACTTTGATTTTAAAGTGATTTTAGGGGCCCTTGGGTGGCTCAGTCGATTAAGCATCCAACTTCTGATTTCAGCTTAGGTCATGATATCAAGCCCTTACAACAGGTCTGTGATCAGCGATCAGCAGGAAGCCTGCTTGAGACTCTCACTCCCCGGCCCTCTGCAGTCCTCCGCCCCCCCCCCCCACCCCAATATGCTCTCTTTCTAAAATAAATATATTTTTTTTAAAGTTGATTTTAAACAACTCTAAATAGTCATGCCTTTGCAACCTCTGCGTTACAACATTCCCTACTACGTCATATAACTTGGTTGTATAAAGTGATCAGGCATGAATGAAACAGATGGAAGGAGCCTAAGAAGAAATTATAAAGTTAAAAGGAAGTGTAGACTCATCCGCTCCAATTACTCCACTTCTTAGGTGAAGGAAGCAAAACTTCAGAAGTTTTGAGTGCCTGTACCATTCAGCCAGCTGCTGGCTCAGAAGAAGACCTCTGTCACTTACAGGCTATACATCTTAAGAAAGTTCCTTGGTTTTGGTTTTTTATACTCCTTTGAGTCTTTGTTTTGTCTTATATAAAACAAGGAAAATCTTAATTCATAAAAGTTCTATGACTTAAAAGAGATAACCTTTGTAAAGTGCCTGGCTTGTAGTAAGTGATCAAAAGAAGGAAACACAAGAAGTGGAAGCAAAGTCAACAGTTCTGGGAATAGTTCAAGCATATGCCCATTCACATACTGCTTTGAAGCTTTTGTGCTTCAAAAACTATGTTTGCTCTCATTTCACATACTCAAAATAAAAACAGCAAATAAAGCATAACTCTTTATTCACTACAGAGGCAAGCAATCTTTCACGTCCAGGAAAAAAAAAAAAAAGTCTATTTGTTTTCTCTTTGCTTTTTTACTATGACAGAATTGGAGTGGTGGGGGAGGAAAACACAGACTTTCAACTTTGTGGTGACTACTTACACCAAATACACTTATATCTCTACCAGTCTTTGTATAAAGAGCTCCCTTCGCCTAGCATGATCTTCCTTTTAACCACCAAGTAAGAATTCAAGGCCAAGTTAAAATCTAACCTACTTTCCTAATCTACTCAGAACAAAATTAAAGCTTCTTCATCCTGTGTTTCCATTATGCTTTAAATAATAGCATTACAGAACTCATACCAGATGGCTGCGTCCATTAGTTTCCCTTATTTAAATGGGAGCATCTTTGTATTCCAATGCCTAGCACATGGAAACTGCCCGTAAGTGATGCTGATGGATATGCCTGGATGATGGGCACTCAGTTATGATCAAAGTAGCAACAACAACAACAAAAAACCCCACTAAGTCTAAACACTCACCAAAAAGGGAAAGCAAAGTGCCAGGAAAGTGCGGGGCAGGGAAAGGATCACAGGGCATGAAATTAAAGAGATTAAAAGTTGGGGTGTCTGGGTGTCTGCCCTCAGCTCAGGTCATAATCCCACGGTTCTGGAATAGAGCTTTGCGCTGGGCTCCCTGCTCATCAGGAAGCCTGCTTCTCCCTCTCCCACTCCCCCTGCTGCTTGTGTTCCTGCTCTCAACGTGTCTCTCTCTCTCTCCCTCTCCTTCTGTCAAATGAAAAATAAATATGAATTTTGGAACACTGAAAAAAAATAAAATTTAAAATAAATAAATACGTCTAAAAAAATAAAGAGATCGGGACGCCTGGGTGGCTCAGTTGGTTAAGCAGCTGCCTTCGGCTCAGGTCATGATCCTAGCGTCCTGGGATCGAGTCCCATATAGGGCTCCTTGCTCGGCAGGGAGCCTGCTTCTCCCTCTGCCTCTGCCTACCTCTCTGCCTACTTGTGATCTTTCTCTCTCTGTCTCTCTCTCTGACAAATAAATAAATAAAATCTTTAAAAAAAAAAAAGTTTTAAAAAAATAAAGAGATTAAAAGTCAACTATGTGCAAATTCTTGTGTTCTTGGAGAAGTAACTCCTGCCAAGCAGTAGAGTGCCAGTGGAATAATTCAAACCACTATGTGCTTTAAATACCTATCCTGTGTACCACCCACAACAACTCCATCAGGCAGTACTATAAGGTTCCTTTTATAGATGAGAAAATGGAGGCTCCAAGAGGTTAAGCATGTAAGGTCACACAACTCCTGGCAATGGAGATAAAGTAGAGAAGTGATTTTTCATTACACGTGATTTTCATAATAGGCCAATTTTACAAAGGTGTGGGCAGGCTCTGGGTTTAAGAGAACCCAGATAGGGGAGGGACAACGAAATAGCACAAGAGATTCAGCTGAGGGAGCAAAACTCAAGGGGAGAAAAAAGGCCTGGGAAAGAAAAACAAAAACAAAAACACAAACACCAAAGCTGAAACAATTAAGAGGAGTGTGAGTTCTATGTAGGTAGGACTCAACTCCATGGAACAGTCTGCCATCCTAGAGTTACGAAACCTAAGTCAGAGATGGCCCTAGAACCATAGCAGTGCTAAATCATAGTTCTTACTCTTACGGCTTCCCCCTCAAACCAACTGTTCTCAGAAGTAATAAATACAACATGGGTAACTCCTTGATAAAAATGCCAACCATGGTGTTCATGCTTCAGAAGATAATGAGAGCCCTGCCAAGTAGGTGAAATTCAACTCTTGTCTGCAGCCATCTGGCTATATTCCATAACTTCCCATTTTCTGGTTTTGCTTCCCTTGCAAAGATGGATTTGTGAACGAAGGCCTCCATGTTGAAGTTCAAAGCCTCAAGTGCCACAGCCTTCTGGCTTACCTCCAACCTAGCACGCATTACATTGACTCACAATTTTCTGTTTGCTGGTATAGCTCTCACACGTGCTGCTGAGCAACCGGCAGGCAGGGCCCCTCAGCACCTAGCATAGGGCAAGTTCAAGAAGTATTATGGATGGTAGGGGTGCCTGGGTGGCTCAGTGGGTTAAAGCCTCTGCCTTCGGCTCAGGCTTCGATCTCAGGGTCCTGGGATCGAGTCCCGCATCGGGCTCTCTGCTCAAGCAGGGAGAGCCTGCTTCCTCCTCTCTCTCTGCCTGCCTCTCTGCCTGCTTGTGATCTGTCAGGTAAGTAAATAAAAATCTTACAAAAATATATTATGGATGGTAAATGAATAATATCTTTGCCTATTTAATATCTGATAGTGATTATTTGTTAAAAGAGGTAATCCAACATTTAAAGATGAAGCAGTTACAGAAAAGGAAAGGCTGGAAATAAGTGATATATGATTAATGTTCAAAATGAGGTTTTTTGCTGGATAAAAAATAAGTCAATTGGAGAAAGACAACTATCATATGATCTCCCTGATATGAGGACATGGAGAAGCAACATGGGGGGGTAGGGGGATAGGAGAAGAATAAATGAAACAAGATGGGATTGGGAGGGAGACAAACCATAAATGACTGTTAATCTCACAAAACAAACTGGAGGTTGCTGGGGGGAGGTGGGATTGGGAGAGGGGGAGCGGGCTATGGACATTGGGGAGGGGAGGCGAACCATAAGAGACTATGGACTCTGAAAAACAACCTGAGGGTTTTGAAGGGTCAGGGGTGGGAGGTTGGGGCAACCTGAGGGTTTTGAAGGGTCAGGGGTGGGAGGTTGGGGGAACAGGTGGTGGGTAATGGGGAGGGCACGTTTTGCATGGAGCACTGGGTGTTGTGCAAAAAGAATGAATACTGTTACGCTGAAAAAATAAATAAAATGGAAAAAAAATGTACACCACATAACTTACAAAGATTGGCAAGTTAAGCCTATTAAAGCTGACATAGAAATTCAGTAAATCATTAGGTCTAAATTTTGGACAGGATCCCCATTTAAAACAAAAATTAACCAAAGTAGTGAACTTATATAATTATATATCTGAAAGTTGCCAAACTTGAAGTGAAAAAACAGCACGTGGCTTTGACTCTCCCATGGCACAATACTACCAAAAACAATGCATTTTACTAACCACCTCTTAGAGGAATACAAAGGCTACACGGGGGAAAAAGAAACATTAAAAAGTGAAGAATAAATATTTATGTGCTATTAAAAAACACACTCACAAATAATTTCTGCTTTGGGGAAAAGTCCAAAAAAAAAAAAAAACCACAGAAAACAAGTAAATGTAAATACATTATGGTCACATGACATAGACATTCATGACAAACACAATTTTTTTTAAAGATTTAATTAATTTACTTATTTATTGAGAGAGTGAGTGAGCATGCATGAGCAGAGGGAGAGGGGCACAGGGACAGAGAGAATCTCAAGACTCTGCACTGAGCACAGAGCCTAATGCGGGGCTCAATTTCATAACCCCAAGATCATGACCTGAGCTGAAATCAAGAGTTGGACACTTAACCAAATAAGCCATCCAGGTGCTTCTGCAATTTGTTAAACATACTACTGTTGCTTTAATTTGCTCCATCCAAGGATGTGGGGGACCAATGTAGGCATTTTTTAATTGCTTTTTCTAAATATGAGAAAAAAAATCTCTTTAGTTGAAAAAAATGTTTCATATTTCAAATAATTTACCCAATTTAAAAGAGCCTAAGTATTCTCATCCAAAAAATTTCTTTAAGTACTTAGCTTCAAACACTGCTATAAGACAGGTAGGTGGCCAAGCTGACACATCACATGATGTAAAGGACTAACGATCTCCTCTCAGATCAAGCTCTGGAACACATGCTCCCTATACAAGAACACCTCCTATCCTGTAAAACGAAGTTCCAAATCTCCCAAATACTACCATAAAATAGGGCAGGAGACAGGTTTAGAAATATTCTCCTCCAGTTGCACCTGCCCTCTGTGGAGAGTTGGTAGATTTGCCACCTTTCTATTCCCTTAGGCAAACTGGTAGTATGATAGGAGGTTTAATCAAAACAAAAATGAGGGACTCCTGGGTGGCTCAGTCAGTTGGGTATCTGCCTTTGGCTCAAGCCACGATCTTGGGTTCCTGGGATTGAGCCCTGAGTCGGGCTCCCTGCTCGGCAGGGAGTCTGCTTTCTTCCTCTCCCTCTGCCCCTCCACCTGCTTGTGCTCTCTCTTCCTCTCAAGTAAATAAATAAAATCTTTAAAAAAACAAACACAAAACTGGCCTATAAAACATCTCCTTAGTATTTTAAACACTTCAGTTTAGTGCTTCCTACTTTCTGCCCCCAAGAACTATCACTTTAGTTGGAGAATATCAACTTGTTCTGTGCCAAATTTTACGATTTTAGATTTTAAAAACTTACCTATAAATGTGAAGTTGGTTAAGTCAATTCATCAATAAATCTTTCCACTTCTGGTTAAATTCATTTATTCTTTTAACAATAATTCATTCAACACCTATCATGTGCTACAGCTGAGGACATAATAGAGTGGAGAATGCAAGAAATGAATGAAACATCATCCCTGATCCTAGAACACTAGCAACTTGTGGACCAGGGAAGGAAAAAGGGAGAGATAGCTTCTTAAGCAATTATATTAGCCCACTGTGTTAGTGTGTTATAACAGACATATTATGGACTTGGAGGAAAGAGCCAATTTGAAAGGTTCCTAGGAAGTTACATGTGAGCTTGGTCTTTAATGGTTTGGTGGGGGGATGATGTACAACTCTGGAAGAAAGATATGAAAAGACAATATGCTTCTTAAACTTGTATTTTAACATGTGGCTTTATTTTTAAATTTATTTTTAGAGAGAGAGTAAGAAAGTGAGTAGGAAGGTCAGAGGGAGGAGAGAATCTTAAGTAGGCTCCATGCCCAACATGGAGCCCAACACACAGCTCTATCTCATGACCCCGAGATCATGACCTGAGCTGAAATGGAGGGTTCGGATGTTTAACCAACTGAACCACCCAGGGACTCCAACAAGTGGCTCTACTTTAAACAAAAGCATCACAAATGGCAAGTAATATACAAGGAAAATAAAAATTGTCACTAGTTAACAATCTACAATGGTTTGTATAATTTAAACTACAGGAACCCTACAATCTACTAGCAAGCCATACAGTTTTGTGTCATGAGCTTTTGCTTTCATCCTAATCTTCTGACTTGTACACTAAGAAAAGAATATCAAAAGCCATTTATATCCTTTCTTGGAATAATGTTTGTTCTTACACTGCACTAACCAATGACTTAGAAATAATTAAGACCAATTATTTTGAAGCCAGTCTAACTGTGACCTGCCACCACATCCTCATGGAAAAAGGAATAAGAATGTTATAGGTTAATACCAAAGTCAGTATACAAAGATACAGTCAACCTGGAACAGGTATACCATCACTCTATGGGCTCAAATCCTTAAAGGTATCAAGTACAAGGACAGTAGATTTAATCGGAGAGGGCTGGGAAGAAAAAGAAAAACACAACTAATCACAGGCACTGTGTTTGTAAGTCGTCTCAATTTTCAAGTTCAAGGCTCAGAAAGATGTTGATACATATGCGAAAGGTTACTTTTGTGGGCTAATCTGACAAAAATAAAAGGAACGCCACATTAAATTTCCAAGAACAGATCACCCATTTTGATCAGATTACTATCGATGTGAAAATGACTTAAGGTTAACATTTAAGACAGGTTTCCACATGAAAGTACACATAAAGAACAAATCTTCCATTTTATGAATAATATGAGGATCATTAGTTACAGCACACACTATGCGACAACCTAAGTGAAAAATACCTAAATCGGAGAAATCAAGGTAGGATTATTTATATCATGTGAATCCTTTAAAGACTGCCAGGTTCTTTTAGATAGTAATCTTCCCTGTGTTTAACACATTTTACTGGGATGCAAGAGCCATGTGTACTTTATATTCATGAATTCACACCTATAATACTAAGCTCTGACAAAGAAAAAAACAAAAACATAAACAAAACCTATTGCAAAATGTTCAGACTGAGAGGTTTGATCCTGCAGTAGGAATTTCTCAGTGAAACACATACCTTTCGACAGTGTATAAATAACTTTCTCAGACTATTTAGGGAAAAGGAACATAACAACAAAAAAAAAACCTCATGAGAACTGCTCCTGAGCCTTTGAGAAGGGAGTTGACGAGAGCAGTACAAAAACTGGGTGGAGGAGGGCAAAGGCAGAGCTAAGAAAGCAGATGAAGAGACTTCCTGAAGGGGCCAAGAGTGACAAGAGGTGAGGATCCAGTAACTATGGCAGCAGCATGAGGCCTGGCACACCAACAGGGAGCTATGTGGCTTACTTCAAGGGGGTGGAACACTGAACAAGTGAACAATTTTGATTTTGTTTAACTGAAAGGCTGCTGTGCAATCCTACGAATGGGAAAAAGTAAAAGGAGTGTTTTTCCAATATAGAAAGTTAGGATGTAATAAATGGCTATCACTTGAAAAAATATGAAACAAAAGAGAATACCTTATATGAAAATGAAAAATTGAGAACTGTGAGGAAAGCAATATAAAGTCTATGTAAACCCAGAGCTGCATTATTTATTGATTGTCACGACAAAGCTTTTCATCCTGTAGACTATGCCATCCTTCAAACAACAAGATCCCCATAAAGCACACTGACAAGAATGTTGGGGTGTGTGAATCAGTCTAAGGTTTTTCTTCACTCCAACTTTCAATCTGGCAGCTTATGGAAACAATTCTTAATGGCTTTTTTAAAACTCACTCCAAGACAAGCAGGACTGTGACTCCTGTGGGCTATTTCCAAGTTGCCAAGTCATTAATCTAAAACAGCTCTCAACCCCTTTAAACTGATTCCTGCTGGTCCAATATAATAAATGATATGGTGTTTTAAATAAAAAGGAGGGAGAGGGAAGAAAGAAGGCCCAAACCAGTACCTCTGGAGTTACTTTTAAGCTTAAAAAAAAAACAAAAAACCCTGGAAGCCATATAAGATAATACACATTTACTACTATATTTTTCAATCATGTGCCTGGAAACTACAGAAAGGAGTTTGGAAAGACCTTCTGCCAGAAGCAAATTATCTTCTTCAAATTCAAGTTTAAACAGTTATTACCTTTGTTACACTCCCAGAAATGAAAGCTTAAAAAAAAAAAAGATATATTTCAAAGTGTTTGCAGATAATTTATTACATCAATCAAATCTGTTCATTCCTGTAAGCATTAATACCTTCCTACAGGAATAGGAAAAAAGGACATTGTGCATTCAACAAGTGCTTGCCTTTGCTATGACACAAAGGTCAAGATGCACCTTATAAGTCAGTAAGCAATCAGTGCACCTAGAACAATGTTTTCAGTATCGTCAGAACACAGCAACCAGCTGTAGCTTTAGAGTTTGGGATCATTGGTTTAAAAACAAAGATTTGTAGCTAGGACTCAAAAGAGGAATCTAAACATGCGAATCTTTCTCAATATAAAGCCATTATAGAGATCACACCATTATTAGGAAATACTCATGGAAATACTTTTATTTCAGTAATTTCCAAAATAACTAGAGTGCTTAAAATTTACGAAGGAATCCTAATCATAGTCATAGTCAATTTATTAGGATGAGTAAGATCAGAAGCAACAAATAAAAGTTGCTTGGTTTTCTGAAGATGATGAGCTCAATGTTGTGAAGGAAAAACTGCTAAATTAGAAAGCAGATTTTCCTCAAGTCATAAGTTACGGGGGTGGAGACTTCTTTCAACAAGGCAGGGAGTTGTTATAGATCCCTACCATACACATACACATAAATCCAGAATTTTAAAGGATAATAATCCTCAGTTAAAAGGTAGACCAAAAAATCTAACCACCAACAGAAGGAATTAAAAAGCGCACACATAGAGACAAAAACAAAACAAAACAAACAACAAAAACCACACACACATACACACACACACACACACCCCAACATGGTCCAAAAAGTCTTAAGCCAAGAGAATAACGAAGTGGTCTTAGGTTGGTAGCACTCTTGACCCCCCACAAAAAGGGAACATAAATTATGTCTGGAGAAAGGTGCTCTCAAAACAGACCGCCTAATGATTTCCACAGATAAAATTCTGCCAAGTTAAAAATTCAAAATTACAAAGCACATGAGTCACAAGCCACATTAAGCAAAAATCAGCAGAAACAACAGAAAACAGAATTTGATACCTCCCTCTAAGAACTGCAGACAACGGAAAACTAAGACACAGAATATAAGTGTTTTTCACAATGTTCAAAATCCTTAAAGATAGAATTGGAAGCATGAGAAACAAGATGTTATAAAGGAAGATCAACGGAGCTGAAAAACTAGAGAATAATGGAAAAAACTTAGTGAATGGATTAAACAGAGTAGACCAGACCCACATAGAAAGAATAAACTGGAATCTAAATTTGAAAAAAACTAGTCAGAATGGCAGAGAGACAAAGAAATGGAATGTTTAAAAGAGAGTCTAAAAAAGCAGGGATGCCTGGGTGGCTCACTCTGGTTAAGCCACTGCCTTCGGCTTGGGTCATGATCCCGGAGTCCTGGGATGAAGTCCTGCATTGGGCTCCTTGTCCCGTAGGGAGCCTGCTTCTCTCTCTGCCTCTGCCTGCCACTCTGCCTGCTTGTGCTCTCTCTCTCTGACAAATAAATAAAATCTTAAAAAAAAAAAAATAGAAAGAAAGAAAGAAAGAGAGAGCAAAGAGGTCCAACATACATACCAGAGTTTCTAAAGAGGAAACAATTGGGAAGAGGTCGTATTTGAGGAAATCACAGCTAGGAACTTCAGAGACAAATCACCTACAAAGGACTGTTAATTACATTTGCAGTAGACTTCAAAAGAAAAAAAGTCCTAAGACATAGAAATAATAGTGCTGAGAGAGGATAACAGTCAGCCGAGAACTGTAAATCAAACAGAACTATCACAAGTAAAAACAAAAAAACAAAACAAAACAAAACAAAAAGAAAATACTGTCTCACTAAAGGGTCCTATAAATTCATTAAAGAAACTTGTAAAGGATGAATTTCAGAAAACTTTAAGTTAGAGGAATGGAAATGGAAGACGAAAGAAAATGGTATACAAGTGAATAATTTTTAAAATACCATATAAAATAATAGCAATAACAAATGTAGAAGGTTAAAAAAGTGGAACTAAAATCCTGATCAATAATATCACATAAGATGGAAATGGAGAATGAGAGTTAAAGTGTTTTAAGATCCTTGGATTGTTGGGCGCCTGGGTGGCTCAAAGGGTT
This sequence comes from Meles meles, assembly GCF_922984935.1. Lineage (NCBI taxonomy): Eukaryota > Metazoa > Chordata > Mammalia > Carnivora > Mustelidae > Meles > Meles meles. The sequence continues at coordinate 68,029,733 of NC_060078.1, read as the reverse complement.
AAGCCTCTGGTTTTGGCTCAGGTCATGATCTCAGAGCCTGCTTCCCCTTCTCTCGCTCCCCTGCCTCTCTGCCTACCTGTGACCATTCTCTCTGTCAAAATCAATCAATCAATCAATCAATCAATCAATCCTTGAATTGTTCAGAAGGGGAGAAAGAACTATTGACTTTAGAGTGACAAAACGTCAATCAAAAGATTATTCAGAATATATTTTAAATATCACTTAAAAAAAAAAAAAAAGACAACCTGTTTATTAGTAAAAGAGCTGAACAGGTACTCCCAAAAGAGAATGTCCAAATGACCAATAAATGAATGAAATGCCTGTCATCATTAGTCATCGGGGATATAAAAATTAAAACCATGAGGAGATACGCTATCTACCTACCAGTATGGTTAATATGAAAACAAAAACAAACTGTTAATACCAAGTACCGGCAAGGATGTAGAGAATCTGCAACTCTTCAACAGTACAAATCCTTATGTCAATTAGTACGAGTATTTTGGAAAGTTTCTTGGCATTATCTATGAAAGCTGGACACACACATGCCCTGTAATCTAGCTACACCTCTCTCAGGAATACATTCAACAGATGCGCACACGCACACACACACACACACACACACACACACATATACGAACCTAAATTTATATATATGTGTGTGTGTATACATATAAAAGAATACTAAAAAATATTCAAGGCAAATTAAAAAAAAAAGATTTCATTTATTTGAGAAAGCGAGATAGCAAGCTTGAGTGGCAGGGAGGGGCAAAGGGAGAGGGAGAAGCAACCTCCTCTCTGAGCAGGAGCCTGACATGGGGACACAGGGCTTGGGGCTAGATCCCAGGATTCTGAGATCATGACCTGAACCTGAGCCGAAGGCAGACATTTACCTGACTGAGCCACCTAGGCACCCTGAGAATTAATTTTTTAACAACCCAAAACGAGAAACATCTGAATGACCATCCACAAAAAGGATAGATTATTGTACATTCATAACAAGGAACACACAATAATCAGATAAACTATGGCTATGATTGCAAAAAGATGGATGAACTTCGCAGAAAAAAATATTGAGCAAAAAAAGCCAGATACAAAAGAGCAGATACTGAATGATTCAATTTATATAATACTCAGAAGCAGACAACACTAACCTATGAGGTGCGCCAAGATTATACCATGCAAGGAGGAGATAATGCCCAAGAAGGCAGGCACATCAGGGTGTTTCTGGTCTTGATCTAGGTGATTATTATACAGGCACATCAGGGTGTTCCATGTCTTGATCTAGGTGATATTATACAGTGTGTTCATTTGAACACACCTGTCAAGCTCTAGCTTATAATTTGTGTACTTTTCCATAGGTCTATTAAACTTATATTTAGTAGTTTACCTAAAAAAAAAAATTAAAATAGTCTACGAAAGAGAGAAAAGTTTTCCTTTTCTTCTGTAACAAGAGCTTATAACTTGATGCTACCTTTTCTGTTGGCTAGGTTAGCTTTCTGGAAAAACTTAAATCCACAGCATTTCCCTAACCTGAACTCTTTAAGAAGTAATCCAAGTTCTCTCACACATGCTGAATTGTATAATTCCTATAAAAACAAGAACAAATTGGGGCGCCTGGGTGGCTCAGTGGATTAAGCCGCTGCCTTTGGCTCAGGTCGTGATCTCAGGGTCCTGGGATCGAGCGCCGCATCGGGCTCTCTGCTCCACAGGGAGCCTGCTTCCTCCTCTCTCTCTGCCTGCCTCTCTGCCTACTTGTGATCTCTTTCTGTCAAATAAATAAATAAAATCTTAAAAAAAAAAAAAACAAGAACAAATTAAGTAACCCATGTAATTTTAACTATTCAGCAGGGAGGAATAAATTGAGAGATTCTCAAACAGAATTTAGGTCTCAAATCAGTACACTACATACTCCACTTCTTCACATTAACAATAGAAAGAACAGACTGAAATGTACAGTGTAGCTGAGAGGATCACAATGTTCAAATACCGGTCCACAGCAATGTTAAGTATTAACACATTCCATTGTCTGACCTACTCAACAGCTTCTCCCATCTTCAGAATGCGCTATTTTTCAGTGAGTAGAAACATTCCCAAATCATTTAAATATAAATTGGGACTCACAGTCATTAAAAAATTAAGACATTGTTCAAAACTAAGTAATTATGTAAAATAAAAGCAAAAACTGTAATTACTAATGCACAATTAATCAGGAATTCTACCCCCCGCCCCCCATCACATGCTCTCTGCTGGGTTAAGATTCTGAAATTCCCATTTGAAACCACCACATGGGGCACCTGGGTGGCTCAGTAGATTGGGAATCTGCCTTCGACTTCGGACTCTTGGGACTGAGTCTTGTGTTCGGCTTCCTGCTCAGTGGGGAACCAACTTCTCCCACTCCCCCACTTGTGCTCTCTCTCTCAAATAAAATAAAATAAAATTAAATTAAATTAAATTAAACCAACATATTTCAGGGTTACACACTCTTGCCCTATCGTAAGAATTTTCTGGATTCTTACTGCACAGAAATATCACATTTATGTTATCTTACTTTTGCTTAACACTGTTTTATCTCATGGTCCAAGAATCTGATAGAGAATGTGACATTAAAATCTATCTGTTGGTAGAATGCGACTTAAGAGCAAAGGCTCGGGAAGGATTTCCAGGAAAAAAAGTGGAAAATCAAGACTCATTTACTAACTTACTAAAATTGCAAATTTCTGTGGTACACTTCATACTTTCAAATATATAAAGAACAGATATGTATTCTCAATAATTAAAAACCTAAGAGCAAGCAGAACTGGGTTCCAGTTCTAGTTCTAACTCTGATTCTAACTCATAGCATGATTTTGGCCAAGGTACTCAGTCTTTCTGGACCTCAGTTTCCTCAACTACAAATGAGAAGACAGAATGGGATATCAAAGATTTCATACAATGCTAACATTTTATGGTGAGTCTGCTGAAGAAAAGTATTGCAGACTTTTACATCCATTTACATGGGTGATTATACTACCTAGATAAACACAGTTCAAGCAAAAGAAAGAGCAAATAGTTAGTCCTTCATTAGCCAGTCTATTTGTTATGGAAGATCTTTAAGCAAATGGATATTTCTTTTTCCTCTACAAGTGCTTGTATTCCATCTATGTATTTGCTTTTATGTGCCCTGTAGACAAACTCTGTGAAATACAATACCAATTTGCTTCCTTCCTTACAAAAGTAGTTCTTTGAAGGTGCTCTCATTTTACGTTCCCAAAGGCTTGACTCTAGTCAGTTCCCTCACTTAGACTTCTCCAAGACCAACCAGCAGTAAGAGGAAAAAAATACAATCCTTTTCTAGATGGTACTACACCAATAAAAGTGCCACTGAATAAGTCAGCTCGTAAGCCCTGCTCACTATCTACACTGTCAGGAAGCCATCAACACTACCTGCATCTACCCTGGCTACAGTATGTGGCTTTGCTTGATGAGCCCCACCATCTGGAACAATATGGCTTCATCCTTTTTTTTTTTTAATGATTTATTTATTTTAGAGAGAGACTGTGCAAGTGGGGATGGGGGGAGAAGAACAGAGGGGGAGTGGTGGGCGGGGAGAGAATCTCAAGAAACTGTGCTGAGCAAGGAACCCAACCTGGAGCTGGATCTCAGGAGCCTGAGATCATGACCCAAGCCGAAACCAAAAGTCGGACACCCAACCGACTGAGCCAGTCAGGTGCCCTTGGCTTCATCTTCTTTTCATCTTTCATATTATATAGTACGTCTTTGAGAGTAATGGACACTAATAGGAGAGACAACTGCATTTTGTGCTAACAGACCTCAGGCTCCATGAATAGCAAAAATGCTGGAAAGACCTTAAAAGGTCATCTAGTCCAATTCTCTCTTAGCACTTGTGAGAATTCAGAGGTCCCTAAGGTCACTAACTAAGGTCACACAAAGAACTTACCTCCTGACTTCAGGCCAGTAGTTTTTCCACTCCATCACAGTTAAAGTTGCCGCTTAGGAGAGAAATGTTCAAACTGGAATCCTCTCTTCTATGGAACATGTTACATTCCTCTGTATCACCAATGAAACATTACACTTCAACTGAGATGTCAGAAACATTTTGAACCTGTCTGACCAATGTCAGAAATGAAGTTGTGCTAATGTACATAACCTACTAGTGTACTAAACTAAAACAGACACTAGAGTATAAAATTTCAAGGAAGGAAGGAGCTCTGGGTAATATTGTTCCAGTGGCAGTCAAAGATGTTTAGGGTGGTTAGATGAAAGAAATAACATCCTGAGGTTCTAAAACTTTGAGAGTAAAATTGTGGGATGGTTAGAATATAGAGCAAGTATTTAATTCTTTGTAAAGGAATTATGTGGTTTATAAAAAAAATAAATAAATAAAACTGCCACTTCAATTACAGCGCTAGTCTAAAACATTCAAATGCTCTTGGGATCTTCTTTTAAAAATTTATTCGGAGGAGGTTTCTCCTTGTCATTCAGTTTTTGTAGCACACACACACCCATGTTTAATTCACTAACTATAACCTAATATTTAACCATTGTTCACATTCTTATCTGGGCACATATCCAACCTCTTCCTCCATGAAACACTAGAATAAACTTTAATATACTAGAAAATTAGAAAAATTAAATGACCAGGAGAGAAAGCAAATGCATTTTCACACAAAGTACAGGATACAGCTGTGATCTGTCAAGCTTAGAGACTATCTCCTTAACTACAACAAAATTACAGGACCCTCCTAAACTGAACAGGAAGTAGTAATCTAAAAAAACGCAAATGTTCCCAAGCCCCAATTCTATTCCCTTCACTTCTCATTCCCAGCACATGCTCACCCTTTGACCAGGCCTGTGTAATACACCCAATTCAAATAGCCCTGATGAAGTGTCAGTAAACCTATGGATGACAAGTATTTTGAGAGTCCAAAGAATAACCTTTAATCATGATGCTCCCAAATTAAAAACCTGTGTTGGCTGTACTCTTCTGAAGAAACAGGTTTTAACAAAAATGACAAAACCTACCTTGGCTCTTAAGAAGTCCATTTTTCTATGTATGATCCTTAGTCTCCCATTTCTGAAAGTTGTTTCTTTTTTTTTAAAGATTTATTTATTTGACAGAGATCACAAGTAGGCAGAGACGCAGGCAGAGAGAGGAAGCAGGCTCCCTGCTGAACAGAGAGCCCAATGTGGGGCTTGATCCCAAGACCCTGAGACCATGACCTGAGCGAAGGCAGAGGCTTTAACCCACTGAACCACCCAGGTGCCCCTGAAAGTTGTTTCTATGGTAGCAAAAGATAACTTAAAAAATCCAGAATTTCCTTTTCTATCCTTTGCAGGATACTATGTAAACTCATAAACATCAAGAACCTTACCCAAGCCCAGGCTCTCATAATGGAGCTAACATGTGACTTACAGATTGTAATTTAAAAAGATAGAAGTCAAGCAAAGAAGCAGCAAGACCATGTTCTAGGCATTAGAAGTCACATGAGCAAAAGCAGGAGGGCATGTGGGACCAACAATAATTTAAGAGCATGACAGATCATTCCTACAACTCCATGTTAAGTCAGTTAGCTGGATACTTAGATGTTTATTAGCGGTGCTCCCTTTAAATCAACAGGAGATCATATTCAAAGTGGTAGTTCTACCTACATATAAGAGAGGCTCAAAACAAAGGAAACTGTGATATGCTCAAATGGGTGTGTTTACAGAAGAGAGGAAGTGGTGAGCATTCTAACCAAGAAAACATTGTAAAAATCACTTTCAAAATAATACCCCTTTCAATCTTTCGCTTATCCCATCTTACCTTTTCAATCAATTGGAGCAGAGAAAAGCAGTGTTGCCTTGGTTCTCACAAAGTACTATCACCATGGGTCTAACTATACAAAAACAGAGCTAACTCTCAAATCATCTTGGGAAGTCACCAGACAGTCACCATCTTGTCAATTAGATGGTATATATTAGAAATGAAAAGAGAAGCTGTACAGAAAAAGCAACAAAAGGACATATGGAGTGGCGCCTGGGTAGCTCAGTCCTTAAGCATCTGCCTTCCGCTCAGGTCATGATCCCAGGGTGCTGGGATGGAGTGCAGCATCGGGCTCCCTGCTCAGTGGAAGCGTGCTTCTCCCTCTCCCACTCCCCATGCTTGTATTCTCCCTCTCGCTGTGTCTATCTCTGTCAAACAAATAAATGAAATCTTTAAAAAAAAAAAAAAGGACATATGGAATAGAGAGAAGGAACTCTTTCTGTGGCAGGCTCCACAATTTATGAACAGCTGAGAAATTTCCTTTTCACAGGAAAAGGAGGACTTCTTAGTCCATATTAAAGTGGAAATGACAAAAACTATATCACACAGAAAAAAAAAAGGTGTTTCCTGAAGGGAGAAGACAGTACTGCCTTATTTGAACACACATACATACACACACACACAGGAAAAGCAAAACACATGCAGACAAGAAGAAAAAAATCCTTTTCAAGAGATAAAAGATAAAATAACTAAATCAAGAAAATGTTTTATGGTAGAAGTTAGCCTCAGTGGGACAATCACTTTGTCCCAGTGGGTGATCTCAAGTGCAAACAGACTTAAGGGAAATAATAAAACATATTTGCACTTCATATTCATGCAGGGCTGCTTATTGCTATTTTAATAAATATCTTGTTTCAGCTTTTCTTCCACATGCACACAAAAAGAGCCTAATCTGTTTCATCACTCACTTATCACTATTTCATATAATTCAGATTATTTCGAAGTATTAATGCTTGAATGGTTCATTCTTTAAAAGACACTGATTCTTAAGCAAACTCCTTCATTCTACAGAAAGGATTCTGGCAATGCCTGCTAAGTGCTAGACATCAGTTCGTGTTAGGCACACAGCAGAGAACAAGTTTCCTGCCCTCAAGGACCTTACGTTACTCACAATTGTGAAAGACAGCTTTTAAAAATCCCTTTGCCTACTTTTGCTTTACTGACTAGGCCAGTGGATTTCAAACTTTACAGTTTTTACAGCAAATCAGAATCACATGAGGAGCTTAAAAAAAAAAATTCCAGTACCCAGACTGCACCCCACACCATTTAAATCAGGATCTTGGGGGTAAGACTCAGATATTAGTATTTTTCAAGTTTCCTAGATGACACCAAAGAACAGTGTATCAGAGTACTAATGAACTAGATCACTGGTTCTCCACTTTGGGCCTCTGAAGGAATGAAGAATATAAAGAATCCCTAGAAAGAAAATAATGAATCCCTAGAAATAGATTCCTCTATCTTCTCCCTATCATACCAATCAAGTCAAAAGGTTCGCTGGGGGCAGAGGACAGTTTACTCTGTGGGGAGGTGAGAGGTACTTACTTGCTATTCACAACAGTACTTTCCTTTCCCCATTTCTCACTTAGCCAGTAGTACTTTCCCCATTTCTCACCTTAGGCTAATGAATATAATCTCCGCAGAGGGGGCTTTCGAGCATATCATTTCTGTCTCTAGCCTGAGTAATCTAGGCTACACAAAGTGGGGACAGAATAGTCATCCTGAGATATGTGGACACATATGAAGCATATAGGGGTGCTTCCATAGTGTAATAATCAGAGCCTAAGATTTTAATTGTTTAAAATATTCTGCTTATTATATTATTTTTTAAATCTTAGGGTCAAAAAGTCACACTAGGGTTGAAATTAGCAAGAATGGGTTAGGCACCATTACTCAAGTATATGTTTGAAGAATCAAATAATCCCATATCAAGATGTTTTGGTTCTCAGTGGGAAAAATACAGACAGGCATTAGGAAATGCCCTAACTCAAAGGTAAATAGTACTAATGATGTTGTGGAATTAAGGAACATAAACCAAAAAACTAATAAAAATTGAAGTCCTTTATAGAACAAAATATAGTCCCTTAAATTCCACATTTCTATACAAGTTTATTTACAAAGCAATTTAAATCAATTAGCAAAAGCAAAATGGAACTCAATTTTCCCCCACGAAAGGACATTCCCTGAATTCAAATATATCATTAAAAATTAAAAGTTTATGTACAAAACTCTAAAGAATTCCCATTCTGGACCAACACAGGTATGTCACGGATCCCTTCCTTCCTGGTTGTTTTCATCTCACAGATGAATCACAGGTATTTCTCAGTATTTATACCATGTGTGGGAATATCCACCATACCGAGTTTTCAGTATACCACTTTTCTCTTCTATGTGAGTGTTTTAGGCTGATTTCATGGGTGATCGGAGTTCTTTGGTAGGTAATCAGCTCACTTTAGGCTACAGGTTGAAACGGTGCCTCCTCCTACTTCCCTGCCATCTTGTCTCCCCCTACATGAGTACTTTAAATGCTTAGAGCAAGTCCCATCATTATGTTCCAAGGATATCCTTGAAAAGTATAATCCATGATTAAAAAACAATGTAAAAGTAACATCATACACAAAGAGAAAATACAAAATCCCCATTTCTAAGAAGGCAGAACTGTTCATTATAGTGTATTGCTTGTTAATAATACATTTAATGTCTTTTAACATGTAACGTTTACATATATAGTTCAACACGTTACAAAGACTACCTTCCAAGTTTAAAACATCCGTCTCTGATCCATGAATACAACAATGAACGATTTAGTGGTGAAAAACAAAAAACACCTCTTGATTAAGTAAAAACACTTTCCTGCATCTTTTTGAAGGAAGGAGAATTTTCCAGAGCAAGTATTAAGGAAAATTACTGGCAATTATATTTGATACATAGCAATAATGTAATATATTCAACAGAGAAAAGTTTGTTGTCACAGAATATCCAGTTTAAAAAGTATAAATGGAATAGGTAGGGAAGAGGAGAATTGGGGTTGTGAGGGAAGAATATAAGAGTATCACAGATTTCTTAAGAAAAAGTGTCAACTGACACTTAACCTCACCCACCTCTTATCAACAAAGGCATCAAAAGATTTTACAACCGAAGGAACTCCTGAGGAAATCATTGGAAACTGCTAATAACCCAGTGTTTCCTTATACCACTGACTACAGAAATCCAAACAACCTTCTAGTAAAGATATGGGTCTGAAAAGAATCGAAGTAATCTGATTATAATTCCATATTCCCACTAGGATAGCCACTGTCCAAATAATCCCCTTGACGGTGTAACACCACCAATCAAAAGAAAGGGTTCTCCATTTGCTCTAGAGGCATGGTGAGGGCACCTCTGAGGAAGGCAGACTTCAAGTATCTTCAAGTCTCAATTGGTAGGAGTTGGGGATAGAGATCTTGGGTTTTAAATTCATGCCAGTAGTTTCACATTCAATACTTCTGTGAATCTATTCAGTGTTGACTAGACAAAAAAATCCACTTTTGTCCATTTTCCATTTCCTTCTGTTAACTCTTGGTTAAAGCAAATTAACACTCTGAACTATGAAGTTGATTTCTCACTCTCTACTCCAAGTCCCAGAATTACTTTGCAAAAAAATTTCATTTCTTCCCAAAACGTAAGTTAAAGTATTCTTCTATTTCTAAAAATTATGTCTACTGTTGCTTGTGATGGGGGAGGGGGGCACCCTCAACTTAAGCTGGGCTGTCATCTTCAAAATAACTTTAATTCCGGGGGTACCTGGGTGGCTCAGTGGCTTAAAGCCTCTGCCTTCAGTTCAGGTCATGGTCCTAGGGTCCTGGGATCAAGGCCCGCATCGGGCTCTCTGCTCAGCAGGGAGCCTGCTTCCTCTCTCTCTCTGCCTGCCTCTCCACCTACTTGAGATCTCTGTCAAATAAATAAGTAAAATCTTTAAAAACAAAACAAAACAAAAACTTTAATTCCCAGTATAAAAGGAGATAAAGACTAAATTTTTAAATACTTGCTGGTTCTCACTTACATTTTCCAGATTTTTATAAATATTTTATTTATAATATATAATTTATATTTATTGGATTTATATATATAAATTGACCATTAAAAAATCAATTGTTTAGAAAACATAACATTCAGTCAGGAACAGAAAGTTTACATATGCAAAATGAAAGTAACTCTGATATGCAATTTATTCATGGAACTATGTATTAACATACATTTGAGGTTCATCAGAACTCTTCTTGAATTATGTCAGCTCAAGGATTAAGGCTTCCCTTCTAACCCTAAACGTTGGAACTGGGGGAAGGTGACAGTTACGCAGCTAGTCATCTCACCAAGAACACCTGGAATTGTGATGTGATTTTGGATTAATGTCCTTACGTACTCATAAAAATCTGTTTGCAATTTAAGAGTCTTCAGGTCATAAACTCATATACACTACCACAGGCATTATATTGGTCTGCATGTTCAGTTAGGCCCAAAGCTTTCATAGTGGTTAGCATAGATTTATAGTAAGTGTTCATTTTACAGTCTCATTCCATTAAGAAAACTGGCACAATGGGCTTTTATGTCATCTAATGAAACATACTGTACAAAGAAAGTCTAGATTAGAAAATGGTTACACAGCCCCTAGATGTATAATGCCTTCCAGGTTACAAAATACTTTTCTATTATTTCATCTTCTGCTCAAAATAACTCTATAAATTATACCTCCATTATATAGACTAAAAATCCATCAAGGACACAGAGTTAGTAAATGGCAGAATTAGGACTGGAATCCAAGTTTTTTTTTTTTTAATTAATATATTATGTATATTAACTTGTTTCAGGAGTATAGGCTTGTGATCATCAGTCTTACACAGCACCCAGTGCTCACCACAACACATACTTCCCCAATGTCCATCGCCCAGCCACCTCATCCCTCCCATTCCCTTCCCTTCACCAACCCTCATTTCTTTTTTCTAAGATTCAGAGTCTCTCATGGTCTGTCTCTCTCTCAGGTTTCATCTTGTTTCATTTTTTTCCTCTCTTCCCCTATGATCCTCTGCCTTGCTCCTTAAATTCCACGTATCAGTGAGATCTTATGATAATTGTCTTTTTCTGACTGACTTATTTCACTTGGCATAATACCCTCTAGTTCCATCCACATTGTTGCAAATGGTAAGATTTCATTATTTTTGGATGGCTGCTGGAATCCGAGTGTTCTGACATCTGTCGCTTTATTCTTAGGCAGGTGAGCTGTCATACTTTAGTTACTTAAACTTTTAGCTTCTTGGTTTTCTTAATTTGGGCTTTTCTTAGACTTATAAAATGAAAAATCATGGAAAACACTAAGTTCTTAATATTGTAAATATTTATAAAGACTCTGGACTTTAGTACTATCCCTTCAGTAAAGTATTGTGAAATTTGACCTTTTTTCAGTTTTGTTCTATTGTGATAAAATACATGTAACATAAAACTTACCCCCTTGACCAGATTTATGTTCACTGTACTAAACATTCATAATGCTGTGTATCTATCACTACATCCATCTCCACAGGTCATCTTTTCATCTTTTAAAACTGAAACTCTATACCTATTAAAGAGCAACTACTCAATTTTCCATGCCCCAGTCTCTGGCAACCACCATTCTACTTCCTGTCTCTACAATTTTTGATTCTTGAAGTATATTATGTAAGTGTAATTACTATAGTATTTGTCTTTTTGTGGCTGGCTTATTTCATTGAGCATGTTCCCAAATTTCATTTATGTTGTAGTGTACATTAGAATTCCTTTCCTTTTTAAGGCTAATGAATATTCCATTGTATGCATATACCATATTTTGCATATCCATTCATCTGTCAATGGACACTTGGGGACAACCCAGATTTCTGATGACTTCTGCCAAATACACAACACCATATTCAGCACTTAGCCCAAAATATACATATTTAATTTTCAAGTAGCACATGTAGTATTTCTGAAATTAAGGTTGTGATAAGCAGTTAAGTGGTATATGAAAAGAATGATTTACCACTGTTTTCTATATCCACACCACACCTAAATAATTCAGAACACTTGGACAAGAAGTTCGGCAGTTCAGTCATACATTGTGACTGCATCTCCTTGGATGTTTTATCACCACAGCTTATTCCTATATCTTGTCCTTCTGGTATTTCTTCCAGTTCATGTCAGTCAAGGAAGATTTCAGCAGCACTAAAACAACAGTGAGTATCACTGGGCACTCACTAGATGCTGAATACTTCATGTGCATTTAAAAACAAGAAAACTGTGGAGCACCTGCACTGCTCAGTCGGTTAAGGTCTGCCTTTAGCTCAGGTCATGATATCAGGGTTCTGGGACAGAGTGCTGCATTGGGTTTTCCTACTCAGCTGGTGGTGGGGGTCCTGTTTCTCCCTCTCCCTCTGTAATCGCTCTCAAATAAATAAATAAATAAATAAAATCGGGGGAGGGGAATGTATTAGCCCCTAAAAGATTAGCTTCCTTCCAAGGTCTTGAGCTAGTCCTATCCTATTATTTCTAACTCTAAACCTGGTGCTCCATCCACTATGCACGTATAGTAATACTAGCATTATCTGACAGCACTAAAATATTTTGTGGCTAAGAGTTATAGCTCTTAATCTTGATGCTACACTCTTGATTTCTGATAATTATAAAAATAATACACACTCATATTTACATACCACTCTCCAGACTAAGTTTTAACCAGGTATTCTTTCATACATTTTCTCCACAACATAAATAGAAACATTCCTGTTCACACTTAAAAAATAACTCCTTGTTGGGCTGCCTGGGTGGCTCAGTTAGTTAAGCATCTGCCTGCAGCTCAGGTCATGAACCCAGGCTCTCCCTGCTCAGTGCCTGAAGCCCCCTTCTCCCTCCCCTTCTCCCTCTCCCTCTGCCTGCTACTCCCCCTGCTTGAGCACTCACGTGTGCTGTCAAACAAAACCTTAAAAAAGAAAAAATCTCCTTGTATTACATATTCTGTTCTAACCTCAGTTTTTAAATTAACAATTATATAGTGGACATTTTATTCTAAGTCCATATACACAGAATGAAGTCATTCTTCAATGGCTACAGTGTATAGCCATCCCCCATTTTCAGTTTGTTTTTTTTTTTTTTAAACAAACTCTTCAGTGATGATATCCTATACATGTGACATAGCCGTATCCATATGCACACTTTTTGGAACTAGAATGTAAGGTAAATTTTTGGAAGTAGAATGTAAGGTAAATTCATGGAAATCTAACTGATGGGTCAAAAGGATAAGCACATTTAATCTCTGATAGATACTGACAAATTGCCTTCCATGAAATTTGAACTTATTAAAGTCTCCTTACCAGTGTGTAAAGTAGAACTAATGTTTCATTTACAACTTCTGTTCCAGGGGAATCTCACCCACTCTTATTTCTATACTCAGTGAAAACATTAATGCTTTAGGATAAGGAATCAGTGGTTCTATTAAGTTCACAGCAAGATTAGACTGTTAATTTAATTACCACGTGGTTTTTGTTTTGTTTTGTTTTGGTTTTTTAGTTCCAATTACTGAGTGGGTTTTGTTTTTTTTTTTTTTTTTAGGTTAGTTATATACAATAACAAGAAATCGAGCTATAAAAACATAAATAACTGAAGCATATTCTGTGATATAGGATATAAACTATACTAATTAAGTTTATATACAGAAAAACAACAGTCCAGGGTATTAGAGTATATGTACTAGATTTTAATAGAGAATTACTAGAAATATAGACATAAAACATCTCTAAACACCCAACACTGGCCTCAAAGAATCCACATGGACAGCTGATATATTGAGAAATGTTCATTAAAAAGTGAAAAGCTGAAAAAAAAAAGTGAAAAGCTGTATTATGTGCCATTATAATTTGCTACAAAAGAAATAATCACATTAAACTCAAGCAGAAATTGGCATTATTTAAATTCACCTACTTTAAAGTAAATCTAAGAGTATCCTTCTTATTACCACTGGACTAAATGCGAAAATGTAGAATGATCACTATGGTATGGTAAATTGAGTTTATTTTTCCCCCTTCTGCTATGATCTTATGCTCTCAGCCATCTGGACTGTATTTACTGTACTACCTTCTACTGTACTACTGTACTACTGTACTACTGTACTACTTTCACAGTAGTACCTTTCCTATTGTGCTTGCAGTTATTCCCAGGTGCTTTTTTCATTTTCTAAACTAGGTGTTTTGCCCACCTCAGAAAATTACTCTCATTATTTATTAACAGAATATGCTACACGTCCTTACAATATGCTATACATCCTTATGGATGTGGTTTCTTTAAGCTCTAAGGAAATTCCTCTACTCCAACTTCTCCAGCAACGCTGCCTCTGAAAGGGCCCCAGTGCGTCTGTTAATTTTCTGTGTCAACTTGACTGGCCACAGATTGCCCAGATTAAACAGTTACTTCTGGGTGTGTCTGTGAAGATGTCTCTGGATAAGATTAGCACTTGAGTTGGTGGATTAAGTAGATTGCCCTCTCCAATGTGGATGAGCATCGTGTAATCTTTTGAAAGCCTGCACAGAATAAAACACAGAGAAAGGAGGAATTCACTGTTTTCTGCCTCTTTGAGTTGGAATATTTCATCTCATCTCTTGCCCATTGGCTCTCCTGAATCTCAAGACTTCAGACTTGGACTGAATTATACCGCCAGATTTCCTGGGCTCTGGTTTGCAGATGGCAGATCATGGGACTTCTCAGCCTCCATAATCACATGAGCCAATTCCTCACAACAAATCTCTCCCCCCCCCCCCCCCCAATAAATCTCTTTTGACAGACAGACAAGTCATCCTATTGGTTGTTCCTCTGGAGGATCCTAACACAGCCCCTTTCATTTGAATTACTTGTCACTTTATTATCAAATATACATACAATGTCTGAAATGCTTTTTAAGCTAAGAAGGATAACCATTCATTTGTTTTTAATATAAACTATTTGTCAAAACAGCCATGCAAAGAAGCAGCCTGCACTTTACCCTGCCTCAGGAAGCTAATTGTTTTACCCTACACATTTGATTATCACAGACCATTAGAATGAAGCAGATATTCTACCAGCAGTGACTCTTTCCTGCTTTCCTTAAGAGGGCGGTGCCCTTAGCTCTTACCCATTTTCCAGGCTGATAAAGGGGTTCTATAAAAGATCTCTCTATAAAAACACAATGTTGGTATATTTTAAACTTTTTGGTATACTTGTAAGTAATACTGCATACGGTGAAACATCTTAAAGTACAAAAAAGGTGAAACTGTACAAAGGAGTCTAACAATGAAGTTAGTCTTCCTTCCAACCTTGAAACCCTTTATAGAATAAACTGCTTTTGCCACTTTCTTGTGATTCTTTCCATGTATCTCCTCTTACCCATTTTTATAAAAATTATAGAATCCATGCTCTTTACATCCTGCTTTGTTCCACTTTACAGCATATAGTCCATTCTATTTCAGAATGCAGAGATCTGCCTATTTTTAAAGGGTTGCATAGTAATCCATTCTATGGATATCATTTTTTACATTCCCTCATAAGAGGCATTCATATTTTACATACTTTTTTCTTTCATAATGCAGCACCAATGATATTTGAACGTACTTCTCTGCAGGTGTTTGTTAGTCTATCTCTGAGAAATCCCCAGAAGTGGGATTGTTAGGACAAAGATTATATGAAATAGTTTTTATTGTGATAAAATATACATAAGATTTATCACGTTAACCATTTAACTGTATGATTCAGTGCCATTACATATATTCACAATGTTGAATTTAACAATCCACATGCAACCATCACTACCACCTACCATCATTCTAAACAGAAACTATATACATTAATAACTACTGTTCCCTGCTCCTTGCAGTCCCTGGTAATTTCTATGTCCTGTTCTAGATATATGTACAATATTTGTCCTTCTGTACCTGGTTTATTTCTCTTAGCATATTGTTCTCAAGGTTTATCCAGGTTGTAGCATGTATCAGAATTTCATTCCTTTTAAAGGCTGGTTTATCTTCCATTGTATGTATGTATCAGATTTGTTTACCCATTTATCTGTCACTGCACACTGAGTTGCTTCCATCCTTTGGCCATTGTGAGTAATGCTGCTATGAATACTGGTGTACAAGTTTGTAAAACTGAACCCCTGCTTTCAATTCTTTAAGGTATATACCTAGAAGTGGAAGTGCTGGATCATATGGCACTTTT
Source organism: Meles meles (assembly GCF_922984935.1). Taxonomy (NCBI): domain Eukaryota; kingdom Metazoa; phylum Chordata; class Mammalia; order Carnivora; family Mustelidae; genus Meles; species Meles meles. The sequence goes on along the minus strand of NC_060078.1, from coordinate 68,013,706 downwards.
ATGTTTAAGTTTCTGAGGAACTGAAACTGTTTTTGACAGCAGCTATACCATTTTACATTATCACCAGCAATTTCCAATATAAATATAATATAAATAACAAGTGTTATTTACCGTTTTTAATAACAGCCATCTTAATGGGCATTCAGTGGTATCTCATGGTTTTCATTTGCATTTCCCTAGTGATTAGCAGCAAGCATCTTTCCATGTGTTTACTGGCCATATGTGTATATTCTTTGGAGAAATGTCTATTCGAGTCCTATTTTTATCCATTTTTTAATTGGGTTATCTTGAGTTGTAGTTCTTCATATATTCTGGATATTGGTTATTTATCAGATATATAATTTGCAAATATTTTCTCCCATTCTGCAAATATTTCATTCTTGATAGTACTTTGTAATGCACAAAAAAGTTAATTTTTATAAAGGCCAATATATCTATTTTTTTCTCCTGTTTTCTGTGCTTTTGGTGTCATATCCAAGAAATCACTATCAAATCCAATGTCATGAAGATCTCCGCCTATGTCTTCTTTGAAGAATGTTAAGGCTTTAGCTCTTAGTTTAGGTCTTTGGTTAATTTTCAGTTATTTTTTATATATAGTAGTTTCCATTTATCTGTGGGGGATGCATTTCAGTGGATGCCTGAAACTGCAAACAGTACTGAACCTTACATGTACTATGTTATTTCCTATACATACACACCTATGATAAAACTGAATCTATAAATTACGTACAGTAAGATTAACAATTTACTAATAAAACACAATTATAATATACTGTAATAAAAGTTACATGAATGTGGTCTCCCACTCTCTTTCAAAAATATCTTATTCTACTAGTCTTCTATTGTATTTACTCCTCTTATTATGATGATGTGAGAAGTTAAAATGCCTACATGACATGAAGAAATGAGATAAATGACACAGGCAATGAACCACAGTGTTAGGCTACTACTGGCTTTCTGACCAGCCAGGAGGATCATTTGCTTCTGGACTATGGCTGACCGTAACTAAAACCCCAGAAAGCAAAAGTGAGTAAGAGATGGGGTTCAGGACTACCATATGGTGTAAGGGTTTACTTCATTCTTCTGCTTGAGGAGATCCAGTTTTCTCAGTATCATTTGTTGAAAAAGATTGTCATTTCCTTATAAAATGTTACTGGCACCCTTGTCAAAAGTTGACCATATACATGCAAGGGTTAATTTCTGGGACACTATTAATTCTGATAGTGCCACATTGCTCTCCAAAGTGTAAATACCAATTTGCACTCCTGCTAATACATGAGAACTCATATTCCATATGATTCCATATGATTCCATATCCAGAGATATTTTTGAAAGCAATAAAATATGACTTGAGACCATCTATTTCATATCATTCTTAAGTATTTTAATAAATTTATAAATATCATACTTAGGTAAATATTTTTGTAAAATGTTTTTCAAATGGGGTGTGGTTCTCATTAACTGAATATAATTTTAAAACATACTCATTTTTACCTTACCACTCCAAGATACTTCCCAAGCTGTTCTTTGGGGAATCATACAAAACTACTTTCTTAGTGAGAAATCACTGGAATTTAAAATGTTTTTTCATTTCTTTTCTAAGGCTAACTCACTAACTTTTTGCTCAGCAACTGAGTCTTTTTCCTATGGTTGTCTTTTCTGATTTTCCCAAAGATCAACAATAAACAGCATAACAAGTTTCTCTCCATTGTCCCCAAAATACAAATTAAAGATTCAAAGAATAAATAAATATTAAAAGATAGGGTTTGTACAAATTTTCACTTGTAAAATGGTTAACCATGGATCCATATAAAAACTAGGCCTCTACCCTGATTTAGAATGGAATGGGACCCAGATACACAGACTTGTAAAACGCTAGAATCTGTTCCTAATATATGTCCCCGCTTAAGAACCACCAGAACTCAACTGACATGACAACAGTATGCAGTAATTCTGTGTTACACTGTGCATTTATAAATGACTAACTTGAGGCTAAATTAGCCCAAGGTCATGTAAAAGGCTCCAAGTCCCACAACTATATAAACTTGTAAACTTAGACAAAACTGTTTAAGCCCAATATTACTTACAAGGTTGCAAAAGTATGTTAATTTGGTAAATGTCCTTTTTAAATTTTAAGCTACCTTTTGAGAGTTTAGATTTTTAAACAGATAAATGGTCTAATAATAAAAGACTCTTAATACTTCCCTAAAAGTAAATACTACATAATGAACAACACAGCTAGCTACTGTGAACTAGCTATCCTTATTATTCTGGAACATTAGGAAAGCATCTATCACCAAGTAATCACTGGATTTGAATCCCATTCTCTTACGACTACTGCTTTCCAATTAACCAACACATAAAAACTTCACTGTAGATGGGAGTTGATGTTTTTCAAAGCTTTTGATCCCTTGTCTCTAGAATTATATAAAGAGATACAATTTATACAGGTTCTTGATATAACTAATAGCTCAAAAAGGCTAAGTAGCAACAAAGGACGCTAAAACAATCTATACTTCCACCATCAGGAGCAAAGTCCTGGTGGAAACATCAACATCAGCACTCTATCTCAAACTCCATTGGAAAAAGTCCTCAAGGAAAGCAATCTGCTATGTCCCTCTGCTCTTCCTCAGGCCAGAGAGTGTTTCACAGTAGGCTTCCATCCGTGAGACTGAAGGCAAAATCCAATCCTCACTGAATGCACACAGCAAACTACTTTGAGGCATGACTATACCATACCCCCCACCCCCCCCCACACACACAGTGAATATTTTAAGTACAGCATTTTTAGAAAATAGCATTTGATAAGTAAACTTATCTAGTTCCAAAGTATAAATCACAATCACTTTCCATTTTTAATTAAGAGGTCACTATTTTTTTAATTTCATGGAAAAAATCTGAAGACTTCACTGCTTACTGTTCTGATGTATTACTACTTCTGCAGTTTACAAATTTTATTGTGAAGGAGTATACTTGTTCCCCTCTCCAAGACATTGCTAACTATCCCTGAAATAAAAATTTCCTTACTATTACTTACTAGTTGGGGATGTTCTGCTCATGTTACACAGAGGGCAGCACCTTTGTTAGACTGTAACACAAAACTTGTCTGATTCAGTGTGGAAATACTTCTGGGTTCCTTGCCAGTTCATTCTCTCAAATATCATGCAATAATACATGCAAAACATATAAATATAAAAATATATAAAATATATGCAAAATACATCAATCAAGTATGACATTCTGTAAAAACAAATATAAAATATATGACTCTTACTGTGAAGGAGCCAATGGTCTAATAGGCCAGAAGATACAGTAATACAAAATCACAAACTCTCACATAAGGTTTCCCAAAGGATATAACGAAAGTATAAAATTAATTTATAGAACCAGAAGTTTCCTTTTCCTACTGTTTAACAAATTTCATCATACCAGAATATCCTCCCTAATGCTCTCATTCTTCCTAAACCAGTAATAATCAGTCCTTCCTCTGAGCTACCAGACCCGGATCTGTACCTTCTTACCACCTCGTACTTTTAAGTACATAACATATCTTCCCCAAGTGGCGCAACATTTCTTGAGACAATCTATTTCTGATTTATCTTTGTATCCTCTCCTGTTTCGTACCAGCAAGAATTAAAATATTTACTGAATGAAGAATTTAGAACTCCTATATAATAATCTGGAAATAGCATCTTAGTTTCAAGGGATTAATGTGGCTCTTAAAAATTCCCAATCTAGGGGCACCTGGGTGGCTCGGTGGATTAAAGCCTCTGCCTTCAGCTCAGGTCATGATCCCAGGGTCCTGGGATCAATCCCTGCATGGGGCTCTATACTTGGCAGGGAGTCTGCTTCCCTTCCTCTCTCTCTGCCTGCCTCTCTGCCTACTTGTAATCTCTGTCAAATAAATAAGTAAAATCTTTAAAAAAAAATTTTTTTCCCCAATCTACTCTTGGGAAAACTTATTTCATAGAAACCTATGGTTCCAAAGGTATTATTTTCTTCCCCCTTAAAGAAAGGTTTCTTTTTACCATGTCATTCTTCCTGAGCTATTCATCCTCGGTTGCAACATAAAAATTAAAAAGTAGACTGGGTAATTTTAACCATAAAAGTGGAGTAACAGCAAATGGGCGAGTGAAGTATCTAGAAAGTTTTCAAATGCAACTTACACAGTAAAGTCCTAAGAAGACGACTAGCTATACTTAATAAGTAGGGTTATCAGAAAAAACTTAAGGGGGGACACAATTTCTTTACATGATAATATTACGACTTTCTCTAAAAACTAATTCATATATAGCTTAAAAAAATAAATATGCATTTTCTCAAAAATATAAATGTGCAGATTTTTAAAGTTCCTATTACACGATTTTAAAATATCAAAATGTTTGAGATACATCTTGCTTTCAATGCTTAAAATTATTTCAAAAAAAAAAAAACTCCTCTGGATTTAAAGGCTAAGACTACCTAAAGTAAAGTTAAAAATACTACAAGAGAAAAGAGGAAGAAGAGCAAGAAGAGAAATTCACCTGTAAAGAGGAAGCAGTTCAATGGAAAAGTGGACTGACGCAACAACTACACCAATTAAGGTCTCCAGCACGAAATCCACATACAAACAAAATTACTATGTCTTCCCCTGGGCTATTCCACAGCCTGGAAATAAGTTTTTTAAAATCAACATTCTTTTTTTTTTAAATAATTTTTTAAAAGGTTTTTATTTATTTATTTGACAGAGACACTGTGAGAGAGGGAACACAAGCAGGGGGAGCAGGAGAGGAAGAAGCAGGCTTTCTGCTGAGCAAGGAGCCCAATGTGGTGCTCTCATCCCAGGGTCCTGGGATCATGACCTGAGCCGAAGGCAGACACTTAACAACTGAGCCACCAAGGTGTCCCTCAATCAACATTCTTGACCACTGAACCAATATTAATCATTACTGGCCTAGTGGACGCAGTTTGCCAAAAAGCTAAAATACATGACAGTTCGTGAAAAACAAAAGGTGACCAAAAAAACAAAAAAACAAAAAAACAAAAGGTGACCTACTAAAGCTTCCAAGTAAAACATGTAGTCTTTTTTCTTAAAATTTTAGTAACTAGATTAACTTTAATTTAAAATCTCTAGTATAATTTTAGACAAAGAAAAAAATCAAATTATTTCATCATTAGTGGAAGCTTTCTTATAATCCACATTTGCATGTCATTCCAGAATATTTTCCTGATTTAAGAAATAGTATTTTAATTGAAATGAACTGTATTTTCCCTTTTTAAAGCACGAGGGTTTTTGTAAAAGATTTTAGGATTATTCTCAGCTCACCTAACATATACTTCAATTAACATTCCAAGTCACTTGGGCAAGACTGACTTTCACAAACACATTGCTATGAACAAAAACACTTTTGCACTAATCAAACCTCCTAAATGCCTGTGCTCTTTATCACCTCTGGCTGCCTTACCGCCACTGCCCTCACTGCCTCACCGCCACTGCCCTCACTGCCTCCCTCCCAAGAATACAGAATGTTAGTTTAAAATAACTGTTATTTAGTATAGTTGTTTAAAATCATATTTTTCTTAATGTGCTTGTGCAGAGAATAGGAAGCTGTTTTCTAATTATGGCAAGCTCTGATATAAACAATAATGCCTCTAAAAAGACAACACTATTTATAAACTACTATGGAATTCCTTACCTACAATTACCTATTGGCAAAGCACAGTTCCAAAGAATGAGGCCTCGTTTTGCAACACAATGTCAAAATCTTTGGGGAGGAGATTTTTTTAGGTAAGAAATGTAACACAAGGTCTAGGAATCCCAAGAGATTCCATGGATAAACTTCAGAAAAATTAATCTGGGATCTCTCAAATTAAAAACAAGAAATTATGTGTGTATTCTGGGTGAGTCCATAGCTTTGATCAGGTTCTCAAAGCAGCCTATGACTCCAAAAGTTCTCAAAGTGATCTAACTAGATCATGGGTTTTAAGTCTGGATTCATTTGTTCATGCCTATCAGCTGTGAGGTATCTATCACAAGTAACTAATTTTGAGATTAAGTACCCAAGTTTGTGAAGTATTTGTTTCGAAATATATACTGGAACAGTCCCAAAGTTACCTTTATATACATTTTTTCTACTATATCCTATATTTAATGTATTCAAGTATCACCTTCATGGCAATTCTGTTGTTATGCTTCATATTAACACTCAACTATTAATTTTTCTTCTATTATTCCATGCCATCTGAGATGTCTGCTTTATTTTTTTATTTTTAAAAATTTATTTTTTTGTGTGTTTTTTTTTTTTAAAGATTTTATTTATTTATTTGACAGCGAGAGAGAGAGAGAGATCATAAGTAGGCAGCTCCCCAATGTCCATAACCCCACCCCCCTCTCCCTACCCTCCTCCCCGCCCCCAGCAACCCTCAGTTTGTTTTGTGAGATTAAGAGTCTCTTACGGTTTATCTCCCTCCCTATCCCACCTTGTTTCATTTTTTTCTTTTCCTACCCCCCAAACCCCCCACGTTGCATCTCCACTTCCTCATATCAGGCCAAAGTTACCTTCATATTAATATAACTTTCATTTACTTGCATCTCTTGTATGACAGAGACAGAAAGAGCCCATAATTCAGAGCACAGCCATGGAAATGTGTTATGCATGTGAATTCCCTATGTTATATGTAATCCAGCAAAAAAAGCCTGAGAATCTCTGATTTGAACCACCCCCCCTCATTTTATAGATGAACAAATGTAGGTTCAGAAATTAGATGCCTTGTTCAGTCACAGAGGAGTCCTGGAACTTCAGTGATGTAATCTCAAGCAGTGCTGGGATTAGAATGAATGCCTACACTGGTATTTTCTGAAAAGTGGCTATAAAAAAACAATTTTATACCTTGGTATTCAATAAAGCTCCATCCTTAGAATACTTCTCTCACTCTGTACTTTCACCTTGGACAATCTCATTTGCCTCCCACAACTTCAACTATCATTTCTCCTAATTCACAAATCTGTATTTCCAGTACCATCCAACTTCTTGCTTGTAGCTCCGGATATGTATGTCCAACTGCTCACTTTACATCTCCTACTGCTATGCAAGTTTCTCAACCTTTACATGTTAAAAAAAATCAAACTCATATTACCAGCAAATTCTTCAAGGGGGAGGGGAAGGGAGAGGGAAGATACCTTCCAACCCAGTTTCTTTCTCTATGCCAAAAACTTAGTTTAAAAAAACAAAACAAAACAGACTTTTACCTCCCATATCCAGATAGTAACCATTCTTTCTGATTTTGGTATTTTTCCTGTCCATCCAAAAGTAGAAGTGTCTTCCTCTCCATCCCTAGGACTACTGGTTTATTTTAGGCACTTATTCTCTCTCTCTCACGGAATAATACTATAACGATCCTTTTTGTCTTCGACCCTTTATCCCTTCATCTACTTTCAATACTGCTGCCCAAACGAGGTTTTTAAAAAAACAAATCTGACCACATCATTCCATGTCCTATAAATCCTTCAGTGGCACCCCATTATTAAAGAATAAAGTCCAAATTCTTTAACATGGTATGTAAATGTCTCCATGATATAATCTCTGCTATAAAACTACTATCTGCTTTATACTACAAAGGAATAATGAGTACTTAAATTTGTGGTAACTACTAATTATGGATAACCATTTAAAAATTTCTGTGCAAGTATACATATATTAATTGGTATACATATTAATTGGTTAAATTGTGTATGTGCTGTGTAATCCTGCCAGTGCAATTTGTTCTGTCATGTTTCATGTAAGCTGGCTCATTAATCACCTCTTGGTCTCTGCAAAAGTTTTACATCATGTAGGAAAAACTAGTAAGAAAAGAGGGCTTCTGAGACAGTCCATAACAGAAGATAGCAGGCTTTGATGGGGACAGCAGCAGCGTGAGGGAGGAAATGGACAGAAGGAAAAAGATTCAAAAAATTTCCTAGTCTAAAAAAAACCAGTGGCAATCAAAACTAGTCTCATACCAACTGTAGCAGCAGCAGCACCTTGGAAACTTGTTAGAAATGCAAATTACTGGGCCTTACTCCAGACCTACCGCTTTAGAAAGTGTAGGGTGTGGCCCAGCAAGCCAAGGCTTAACAAACCCTCCAGGTACTTCCTGGAGGGCACTAAAATCAGGGAACCACTAACATAAAGCGATCCTGCTGACTGGCAGCGAGAGCAAAAGTCCCACTACAGGGAGCGGAGATAGAGCCCCAAGTGCAGTTCCTGTTTAGTCAGCTGGTCTCACTTGGCTTTAAAGCCTCTGATTCCATGTCTGTTGAACAGTTGCAGTGGAGAATTATCACTCTAGTCCTTAGAATTCCTCACCAAGTAGTATCTTTTAGAATAAAGACTGTTCATATTAGTCTACTCTCTATTACCTGTAACTCCTTTAAAACATGGGATGCCTACAGGGTGGGGGCTGCGGATGGAGGTGGAAAGGGAGTATCCAGGAAGAAGAGGACGTACTGAGGGGACAGACTCACTGAAGAAAGAAACCCTATGGATGAGATAAACTACCTTTTGTTCCACAAGAGTAAGTGTTAAGGATCTCATACTAATATAACACACAAGGAAAAAAATGTTTATTTTATATTTTGGTATAAAAGAATCCTTCCCTTAAATCCATCTGGGGTTTGACAGTCTAGTCATAAACACTACTTAGCATTAAACATGCCATTTTTATTCAGCAAATGGCAAGCCAAAGCTAACAGACACGCGGTCTTCCAAATACAACTGAAAATAAAATATTATCTCATGGTTTGGTTTGGCAGTTAATGGTAGGAACTTTTTCTGGTAGGAGACTGTATTTATACATTACACGTCCCAAAACCTGAAACATGGCTGGCTAAACTTTTTTAGTTTAACTGAATTTATGCACTGGCTCACAATTAGAAGACTGAATATATTTAGTATTTTCTATTACTCACAATATGACACAATTTTCTAATTTTCCAACCCGGGGATGATTCAAGAACCACATTTAACTGTAACATTAAAAAAAATAAATAAAAACCCCAAATATCATGTTTAAGGAATTCATGGAAAGCAAAGAAATGCCTAAAATCCTTAATATATTCAAGTTAGAGAATATAAATAGTAAGCTCTGGTACAGTGAAGTAATTTGTTTATCCTTAGAGTGCCACTGTCTTAGTTGATAGCCTTAAAACCTTGTTTCACAGAATTACATGGCAGTATCTTCAGTTATTGAAATCTTTGGTTTTCCTTTCAGTTCAAATGAAAACAGCCTATTGCTACTAAAACATCTCTTTACTAGTTGAACCTAAAACAATTACATTTTATTTTAATCTTGAAAAATATATATAAATTAGAAAATAGCTTGTTAGAGAAATTATCTGGCCTATCAAAAGTCAATGTAGGGCACCTGGGTGGCTCAGTGGGTTAAGCCACTGCCTTCGGCTCAGGTCATGATCTCCGGGTCCTGGGACTGAGTCCCACATCGGGCTCTCTGTTCAGCAGGGAGCCTGCTTCCCTCTCTCTCTCTCTCTGCCTGCCTCTCTGCCTACTTGTGATCTCTCTCTGTCAAATAAATAAATAAAATCTTTAAAAAAAAGTCAATATAAATTTTTAAATATAAAAAAAGTTATATTCACAAAAAGCATCAAAATATCCCCAAAAGATAATATCAGTTTAAAGACATGAACTGAAATGAAATGAACATTTCTATGTAAAATTGTGCTGTAATATTGGTTTTAAAATGAAACTTACAAGCATTGTATCTCCCAACCCAAGATATCTGTAACTGTCAAATAAAATAATTGTGATTTTTGTTTAAAAAATAAAAGAGTAATCACAAAAATTCCAAAATCTAATCCCAACCCAAGATATCCGTAACTGTCAAATAAAATAATTGCGATTTTTGTTTAAAAAATAAAAGAGTAATCACAAAAATTCCGAAATCTAACACATAACTTTAAGGGCTTTGTTTTCCCCCAAGTACATTCTAAGAAACAGAGTTCCACAGGATATTAAGACATTTTATTAGAGTGACTGATATGTCACTCTAATGTTCAGTTAGTCTGGTCTATGGGACATTTAATTTGAAATACACTGAGGGTTTTTTAAGATTTTATTTATTGGACACAGAGAGAGAGAGAGATCACAAGTAGGCAGGTGGGGGGAGGGAGGAAACAGGCTCCCTGCCAAGCAGAGAGCCAGATGTGGGGCTCAATCCCAGGACCCTGAGACTATAACCTGAGCCGAAGGCAGAGACTTAACCCACTGAGCCACACAGGCACCCCTGTTTTGTTTTGTTTTAAAGATAAACTCAGTACCTGGCAATATTTCTCAGTCTCTGCTATGCTAATGTGCTTTATGAACCTTTAAGAGTAAAGAAAGTAGTTTTCCAAACATATTTGAAACTATTTTTTCTGGGTTATCTCTTAAAACTACTGTTCTTAAGAACACTGTGTGGGAAATGTTACCCTGGGGCACGAGGCTTCTAATATGAAAATGACAAAGTATTAGACTTATATGGGGTTAATTTTGAGGTTAAGAAGGTATGGTGTTTGCATTCGTTTTCATTTGTGCCAACTGGTCTTTGATTCAGCCTATCTACCTGCTCACCTTAATGGAGTATTAGTTTTGAGCTCATTCTATACAGAAACTTGCCTGAATATATTAGGCTTAATTCATCTGCATTCAGATCTTTCTTGTTCCAAGAGAGTAAGAGGGAAGCAAGTTATGAATGCAGGAAATTTGCAAAATAGAAATGAAAAACAATACAATACAAAGATTACTGTCACTGTTTTTCATTATTTACAAAATGCATTTAGTATTTGCACTATATGTTACAATGTTTATACTATATACATTTTAACATAGCACATGCAAATTTAAAATAAAAAATTAACATATTTTTAATTATATTTCAAGAATACCGCGGCTGCTATGAATTCCCCAGAAACGGGCTCATCTGATTAGTACGACTGATCTGCCAGCTGGATGGATCCCAAGTAAATTTCAAACTGGCATTTGGCAAAATATCCCTGTACCCAGCATTTTACACAGAACATAAATTAAAGATGCACTCTAGAATTGCCCTGAGAACCAAGCAATTGTACAGTAACATGAATATATTCAACTTATCCTTTTTATGCTAAATTTGCTAGCTGAGCAGTTTAAATAATACTTAAAATTCTGTGCCTGAATTCTGCTTACATTTATTCTGTATTAGTTCGTTGGCATCTAACACTGGATTAGGAAAGACTGCCATCCGGTAGTTATAGCAACCTTTTACTAACTTGGTCGGAAGTTGAAGACCGTAAGCCTCAAAGAAATGCAAACCAGGTTTACTACTATGAATATATCAAAACCTTTTTTTAAAAAAATAGTCATTCAATAGGGCCTTTCATTTTAGAGAAACACCGTGTGTGCTTGCACGCTCACACATTATATAATCAACTTACAAAGGTCTAGTTTTAAAAGGGGTTAAAGGGATGATTAAATAAGCAATTAGGTCCACACTCCCTTCACCCACAAGGCTGCCACTGTCCCTTTGATAAAGCCTAGGGATGAGAGCCAAATTGCCCTATTTAAATTGGCCATTTAACTCTAACCTCCCTTCATCACATGGGGGTACATATTTTTTCCTCTGAAAGAAGTTTCAGGAGAGCAATACTTCAGATGAAGTAAATAACAATATAAAAACAGTAACAACATGTATAGAGCGTATGAGCACACAGTAAAGGTTTTCAAACTCATCACGATCTTGTATCACGAAGGAATGCCAGAGAGGTAGAACAATGATTATCTTCTACTCTATAATTTCCTAAGGTTATCCTAGTTATGGAAATGTTAGAGCAGGGAAAATCTAATCCACATTATCTAGTTAGAAATTTTATTTTCTTCTTAACTATATATCACAGCTTCTTTCCTGAAATAGTATTTTTACAACTTTACACTTCACATGGTTTTTAGTATTATAAATGTGTGTGTGTGTGTGTGTGTGTGTATAAAAAGCCTTTCACTTTGAACTTGTTCAAACTTTCCTGCAGCCCAGCTTGTCTAGTTTTACTCCTTGAACCTCTTTGTTCTTCCTTTGCTCTCCATATCTTCCCAAAGTCACCCACACTTGCTTGAGCCTGAATGAAAGCAGCAGTGTGTAAATGCAGAATCCAGCCATCCGGGACACTCACAAATTGTGATTACATCTACTCCAATTTGCAGACTAGCAAGCCAACACATGGACCATTTCCCCATGCTCTCATTCTAAATGCAACAATGTCAAGGACATAGCCATTAAGAGATGACCTAGGATTATTCAAGACTTATCCAGCTCAATACGCTTATTCTATCCCATTATTTTACTTCAACCCTCTTTGTCTATAAAAAGCCCTTTCCTTATATGGTCAGTCTTTGAAGTCTCAGATTTGATATTCCTGGCATTTAGAGAAGGAGACTCTTCTCTATCTCTTCTTGAAGGCATCTGAAACATTCTTTGCTGACTGATTTTCAAGGTGGGAGAGATGTTCTTTCACAGGAGGCTTTTAGATTATTGATCCTGCACAACGGGCTGTCACTAAGCTGAAGTCTCTTCATTATGTTTGAGCCACTCACTAGGTACTAGCATGGGGAAACACTAGTACTAGCATGGGGAAACGGGGAGGGGCATTCAAGTTGTTCGCCAAGAAAAAAAGCATCTAACACCATGTGGTAAGAGACCCCTTTATATACAGCATTCTGCTTCATTCTAAAGGACTGTCACATAGTTAACAGAAAACACAATGAGAGCATAATATAGCAGAAAGAACAATGGCTCTAGAATCAGACAGACATGGGCTGGAAATCTTGATTCTGCTACTTGCTAGCTGACCCAGGGCGAAGTCAGAATGTATCTGAATCTCTTTCTTCAATTTATAGTGTCAATCTCGAAGAACTGATGTGAGGATTCAAGATTTTATGTGAAGTACCTGGCCCGGTATCTAGTATATGGCAGGTCCCAATAAACAGTAGCATAAAAAGTTGTTTTTTAAATCACCTGTCTTCAAGAAACAGCTAGTCAAGAGTTAGTAATCACTAGAGGTAGCAGGCAGAGTAACTTAAAAAAAAATGTATCTCACAAAAAAAAAATCTATATATCGCTCTTCTAGATTGGGAATTAGAGAAGGAGAGGTAGTAGCTGCTTGTGCGCAATAGTTCTCAAAAGAGCACTGTAATACAAAGTGGCTAAGCCAAGTCTGCTGGAATAGCTACAGCTAAGGTTTTCTGAGGGAGCATTTCCCTGAACCTCTAATAAGCTCCTAACAGAAAGAATACAACATAAATTCTCTTATCTTTTTAACAGTATTTTCTAGTAGAAACTTAGTGTAAGCCACAGCTGTTTTTAAATATTCTAGTAGCTGCATTTAAAAAAAGGTGAAATTAATTTTAATAGTTCTTTTAACATAATATATCAAATTATTTCAACATAAATATTAAAAATTGACTTACTTTTCCTTGTAGTAAATCTTGGAAATTTAATATATATTTTACACATAACATCTCAATTAAGTCCACCGACATTTCAAATGTTCAATAGCCACATGTAGCTAGTATACTGAACAGTGAGTTCGTATTTGAACAGTGGGTCTCTACAACCCTTGCATCAAGCCTGCACCTAGGCCAACTCTGCCCTCATCCTTGTTGTTCTACTATTCTACTAGGGACCCTAAAAGCTTTGTTAGAAGATCTCACTTTCAAAATGTAAACATCAGCTGACATTTCAACAGGGATTATGTGACACAAATTAGCCACCTGGGAAGTCAAGAAGGAAAAATAAAAGGGGGGTGCCATGAAGGGAATCTTAAAGAAACCAAAGACATGTTTTGTGTAGATCACAGGTTAGCTCAGACCAATGCCAGGTAAAATCACCTCACAAATCCCTTCTAGGTTGTCAAACCCCAGATTACTATAAGATACCTGTGTATCAAAAGCTGGCACAGTCAGCCATGACAAACAAATACACAGTATATAACTAGTAACAGCTGTTGGGAGCTGTAAGACATTGGTACAGGAATGTCAATCGTATCAATCAACACCACTTCTCCATTACCCATTAGTAGAGTCATTCCAATCAGGCCAGCACCTTTAAAACTCCACAAACCTGAAAGAACTTTTAGTAAATAAGACCTCTGTAAGGGGTCATTAGAATAATGTAAAAGTCTGAACAATTTTTAATTTTTTTATTTTTATTTTTTAAAGATTTTATTTATTTATTTGACAGAGAGAGATCACAAGCAGACAGAGAGGCAGGCAGAGAGAGAGAGGGAAGCAGGCTCGCTGCCGAGCAGAGAGCCCGATACAGGACTCGATCCCAGGACCCTGAGATCATGACCTGAGCCGAAGGCAGCGGCTTAACCCAATGAGCCACCCAGGCGCCCCTGAACAATTTTTAAATGGTGATAAATAATCCTTTCTTCCGGAGGTATTGTGATAACTCATGCATTTGGACAATTACGCCCTCCGTTAAGTTTGTTTAAAGCTCAACTCTAACTGTAAACAACTTTCAATCAGGTAAGAAAAGTCTGTGTCATATGGTTTTGCTTTTTTGCAATTCAAAGTCTTTCAGAGTATGTAATGTAAAGTGCAACCAGATGCTGTTGGCAAAGAACTGGATTTTCAAATGTGACCGATTTCCAAGAACATTACCACAGATGTGGCCTACACATTGGGTGAGTATAAAGCTTGGAAGAGTTCATATCTAATCTAATCACCTATTTAGAACTCTCCATGCTTTCCCACATTTCAGTGATGTTTCAAATTTTCAGAGTAAATTTCTCAAAATGCAGAGCAAATCACAAATACATGTATGATATAAAAACTGCCTCCTCCTAAATAGACTCAGGACACACCATACAGATAATGTATCATAAAAAACTCCCATTCTATCCAAATATACGAATTGATGTTAATGCCTGAACAAGAACTATACGTCACTTGCATTAGAATTCAGAGCTTGGTCACTGAATGACACTTTTTTCTTCCATTTAGGAAAGTTTTCCTAAGTTCCAGTTACTACAAAAATGTACAATCATCACTAACCTATTACCCTGTAGACTAGCTTTCAAAGTAGGTTCAAAACACGTCTAAATTCAAAAACTGCATTTGTATCTCGGAAAAGATAAGAAGAAGTATCTTTGATAACTGAGATTTTTCTCTTAAACAGGTGAAATTTAGAAACACATACAGATGCCATGTTAACTGATTAATAGGATAAGTGTAAGGAAATAAAATTAAATGGCAAAAATCATTTCTTAGTATTTAAACATACAAAGGATGAACTATTTCACATCAGTTACTTTCTGAAACTTTCAGATAAGGGTCCTGAACTAAAATCTCAATTAACCACAAAGCTTAGAAACTAGTTTGTTGGGAGGCCTGGGGGGGCCCAGTCAGTTGAGCCGCTGCCTTCAGCTCAGGATCCCAGGGTCCTGGGATGGAGTCCCACTTTGGGCTCCTTGCTCCATGGGGAACGCGCTTCTCCCTCCACCTCTGCCTGCCACACGCACTAAGACAAATAAATAAATAAATAAAATCTTAAAAAAAAAAAAAAGAAACTAGCTTGTTTCGGACAAACACTGAACTATAGTCAATTTAGTAAACTGGCTATGTTTCTTTAATATATTACCAAGATTCATTTTAGGCATGCCTCCTTCCTGCTTCCTTTTCTCCCAAACAGGGATTTGGAAGTGGTAGATGAAAGTAAGCAACAATCATTTATTCAAAACAAACCTACTGAGTGCCTTACATGTACCAGAATACACATATTTTACATGTCTTCTTATTTAATCCTCAAAGCAACCTAAGAGATAGATATTGTTATCCCAATTCTACATAGGAATAAAGTAAGAAGGTTCAGAGAAGTTAAGTAACTTGCTCAAGATCAGCAGGATTTTAAGTCAGGTCTTATTTTTCCTACCCTGCACTAACTCTTCCCTTTCTATTCCAGCTTGCCTCACTTAAGCTCAACAAACATAACCTGCCCTCTTAAGTTCTCATTCAATAATATGTGCATTTCTTTAGCATACTAGTTTTTGGTTATCACATTATAAAGGGAAAAAATGGCTAAAATTGAGGACCAAGAATGATTTTTTTAAATCTCAAAAGTGTTCTATTTTCCATTAAATTATAGAAGAATATAATAGAGATGGCTAGAATCCCTCAAACAGATTTCTACTGGGAGAATCCTCAACACTAATGTAGGACAAAGGAAAGATAAACTAGTGCTGTGCTGCCCAATTTGTTAGACACCAGTTATATGTGATTACTGAGTACTTGCAATGTGACTAGTCTAAATTGAGATGTGCCATAGTGTAAAATACACACAAATGTATAAAGAAGAGCAAAATATTTCATTAACTTTTTATACTGATTACATGTTGAAATACTTTAAATAAATTGAATAAAATTTTAATGAAGTATAAACAATATATTTCCAAAATCTCATTTAATTCTTTTTTTAATAACATGGCTACTTGAAAATGTAAAACTATGTATGTATTTGGGGGAGAGGACAGCAGCATTCTAAGGCCTTCCTATGACTACACAGATAGTTTGTACATAAGGCATCCACCTGTACAAACACCATCCCTGAAGAGAAGGCCCAAACCCTTACAATTAAACCTCTTAAAAGAAAAGATAGGGAGCTATCCAAAGAAAAACACTCTGGGAAAATTCACGTAATTATTCTGATCAGAAGGTGGCTCAGTGGGTTAAGCCACTGCCTTCGGCTCAGGTCATGATCTCAGGGTCCTGGGATCGAGTCCCGCATCGGGCTCTCTGCTCAGCAGGGAGCCTGCTTCCCTCTCTCTCTCTGTCTCTGCCTGCCTCTCTATCTACTTGTGATCTCTCTCTGTCAAATAAATAAAAAAAAAAAAAAAAAAAAAAAAAAAAAGAAATGGCAAATAAATGTTAATTCTTACAGTAATAAGCCAAATGAACGAAGCCTTCTCTCCCACATACACTCTCCAAAATCTTAAAAGCATTCTTTCCAACTTTCAATTTCATATACTTTCATGAACATACTTATCTTTATTGCTCAAGAATTGGGCAGGATATTATCAGGGCCTTTATTCCAAATATTGATTCTAAGCATACCAGACCACAGAAGATCTAGAAGTCAATGTACACTGACTTTAGGACACACCTACAAGTTACTGCTTCCAATACAGCCCTGAAATCCATTTGTATTCTTAATCATTTGATCTTCTTTCATTAGAGGACCCCAGGAATTTCAGGAAATTGAAGTTTCTATTAATCAATGTTTTATTCTCTATAGACCAAAATCTCAGGAAAAAGTACCAATAGAAACTTAAAAAAAAAAAGAATTAACTTAAATATTACATGGTTTTTATAAAAACTAATTTACAAGGTTTTAAATTACAAATATTGCCACCATTCACCATGTAAGACAACACGGATTGACCCAGAGGGTATTACGCTAAGTGAAATAAGTAGGACAGAAAGACAAAAGTCATTATGATTCTACTGGTAAGTGGAATATAAAAACAAAGAAAACCCCACAAATTCTGTCACCACAAAACACAGCTAGCACCCAGCTAGTACCCAAAGTTTACAATTAACTTATTAAAACACTGAATTCAAAGTTCTCCAGTAAGTACCTCTACCTTGTACCTATTCCTATTAAAATTGATTTAAAAACAGATTGAAAGACATCTTAAATACTCACAGTAAAGTAAAAAACAATTACATTTTATTTAGACCCCAGCCATAATAATGAATCGTTTTAGTTCATCAGAAGGATTATTGAAGGCTTTGAAAAAAACCAAGCCATCTTGCAAATTACCTTCTAAAACTGTCATAAAACCAAATGTTATAGCAAAACATGAAAAAAAATCAAAACAAATCTGATAAATTCCATTTCTAAGTCCCTGGTATGATGCAACATTGATAAAACTAAAAATCTTGATAAATGAGTTCATCACAAAATTAGATTAAAACACTAACATTTCCAATATGACAGATTTCTTCCTTCACTGTGTTGTATATTGGTTTGTTATGATTTCAAATCCACTTGTTTAGGACTTAAGTGAAGTTGTTTTGATCTAAGGATGAATCTGTTTATACCGAGGAATCTGCATTGGGATGTTGTCATCGACATCTGTTGTTGATGAGCATTTCCTAGCTCAACTGTTGACAGGCACTGCTGGCGACTTATGGATAAGATCATATGGAAGAACAGCCATGACGCAATGGACATTTAAACTTTAAATACCAAGAATTTGTGAGGACTTACCAAGAATGTTTGGTGTGGACAGGGCTACTCTTTGCTGATCTAAATAGCTCTCTGGAGATCAAGACACTTGGTCAACAGTGGTATTAAACCATGCAGCAGTCTCAGGAAGAGAAGGGTTATCCGTCCCTGCTTTGGCAAGGTTACTCCTCATAGCCACTGGTGTAAATCATGTAATGGTCCATGGAGTAATAACCTTCAAAGTAATAACTACTTTGCTGCCAATACTGGTGCCATCACCAACTAGCCACATGCCCCAGAAGTGAGGAACTAAGCCAGCAGCTAATACCCAAGTTTTTGTTGGAAGGACTGACTGTACCAAGAACCAACTCATAGAAAGGTACACCTCAACTAAATTTGGACTCTATTATATCTTTTGCCTCCCCTTTGCATGGAATAGTGTAACTGATCTATCACTGGTTTTGGAGTAGGTTATTTCCTTATTGGCTAATTAAGAGACATCCTGTATGCTATTGGCTTGTGAAATATTATAATTCCTGCAGTGAACCTATGTTCAATTATTAGCAAAGATAATCTTAGTCTCGGAGCATAATTTGCCTCAAACAAACACTGTGCCTTATGTAATGGCCCACTTAGTTGAAAATAATGGAAAACTGGGGCCATAAATCCTATAATCTATTTTACTCAAATGACCTAAAACTTTCCCTTGTCTTTGGAGTGTGGGACTGTTTCTCATTTAAATATGTTCTTTTCCAAAAGGGGGAGGGGGAGTCAAAGCAGCTAAATACATCTAGTTTGAATTTTCAATATAATGTTCCTAAACATGTCAGAAACATTTACTATGTACATGACTGGCTTCAGTGTTAAACATACTAAAACTGGAACAATACACAGAAGATCAGCATAGTTTTTTGTCAAAATAACAAGAAACTGTATGACACATTCCTGAGTCTTTTTAAACTTCAAAAAACTTTTCCTAATTCAATTAAAAATTTAAAAAAACAAAACAAAGACAGGTACCAACTTTTTCCTGAAATGCAGCTTCAGATCACTGAGAGATGGTGAGGTCTCTCTCATCCTGTCTAAATCCTGCTTGAGAAAAGATCAAGTGGTATTCTAGTGAACTCCCTTACCCCAGAATTGCACGAATGGGTTAAGATTGCTGGTAAAGTCCAAAAGTAGAAAAGGCCCTGGACTGAGAGTCTCTAAAACAGCTGTGGGTTCGGATTAGCCACAAGGAACATTATCTTTAATGTGCCACTTAGCTCAACCAGCCCAAGTCCTTCATCTATAAAATAAGGTAGGGGGTTCCCAAATTCTATACATCTAGATTCCATCCCCCACTTTACTCCAAATGCCTCTCCAAACTTTAAAAATTTAGAGAATTCCCACTTCCAAACATTAATGGAAAGTCTAAATGATTCACACAAAGGCAGAATTTCAGCATCCAAAGAGACCTGCAAACCTGGAGAGCTCCCACTTCTATTAGTGGGGAAACTTCCTTTTTATTGGGTCATGAAGGCAGAGGTCAGCTAGCTCCACTTTGCAGATTTCCACTTCTTCCATTATCAAACTCCCTCTCCAACCCACCAACACATAATTCACACCGCCAAGGAGTATGAGGCTACAGTACTTCCACTTTAAAATATGAATTAGGGGTACCTGGGCAGCTCAGCTGATTAACCATCTGGCTCAGGTCTGATCTCAGGGTCTTGGGATCCTGGGATTGAGCCCCAAGTCTGCTTAGGATTCTTTCTTTCCCTCTGCGCACCCCCCATCCCGCCACCACACTCTCTCATGCGCAGCACTCTCTCAAATAAATAAATCTTCAATATATGAATTAAAGGCTATAGGTTCTGTGCCCCTTGTCTCAACTCCAGGGCCTTGACTGCCAATCATAACTTTTGCTGCATGATACAGATCTGTACACAGTTTCAAATTACAGTGTTGATAAGGTATAAAAATACATTTTGTATTACCTGAAACCCTTCTATTTAAATAATTTTTCTGATCTAAGACTATAGGAGGGGGTGGGGAATTACTGTTTAATGGGTATAAAGTTTCAATGTTGCAAGATGAAGAGTTCTCGATATGGAAGGTGATGGTGGTTATGCAATATTATCACTGAACTACACCTTTAAAAATGGGTAAGATGGTAAATTTTATTTGGAATACAGCAGACACACAGGACTCCTAGATGGCATCAATTGTACCAATGAAGAGGAAATTGATGGATGTTAAAATAGGGAAGTTGGTAAGCTGGATACTCATGGGGGATTTTGTCCCTTAAGGTGCCCGAAGGGTTTTAGAGAGGTTACTACCAGTATTACAAGTATGTTAATGTGAAAAAAGGGAGCATTGCTGGGCTTTCTATGGTCCAGGCAGATTATGTGCTGTTCAACTACTGTCTTTCTTAATAAGGTATTCAAACCAGAGTGTCTAAGTGAGCACTGAAGAGGGTACAGTGTAGAGGGTGGCCTGGCACCCCTTATTGAGGAACTGAATCACTGCTGAAGCCTTTCATACCCTAACTGAGAATTAACACCCAATAGAAGATTACTGGTACAAAAATAAATAAATTGGAAATTTTAAAAAGAACCCCCCCCCCGGTTGTAAGATTATTATTTGTAATATCTGCATAGGAATGGCCTTCTATTAAACACCACTCAAAACAAGAAAAGAAACTAAGTCTAGTGACCCTAAGTTTAGAGTCAGACAATCCCAAGGCTTAAGAGAAAATCTTATGACTTAGCGGGTAGCCAAAGGCAAGAATCAACAAAATAATGCCAAGTACCAGAAATAAAAAGTTTTAGAAGAGGTACAGTTACAGCTGGCTTAATGGGGCAGATGCACGATGACGGTAAAGGCTGACCATTCCTGACCTCCTCTTTGTCCTCCCTCCTAGAGGATGTTTTTCTATGGGAACACTTCTCAAACAGAATTTGCTTTGTTAGCATGTACGCTTTCATAAAGTTATCTGTCACTGCCTAGGATGAGAGAGGAGTGACAGATGATTACAATTTCCACCTCCCACTCTTCATACCTCTGCTCTAAGTGGAGAGGAAACTAGAAAAGGATACTCTTAAAAAAAAAGAGAGAGAGAGAGAGAGAGAGAGAATGGATCTGGAAACAACACCTAAGAGAAGAGGGCTGGCTATTTCTCCAGGGTGTTCTGAGCCTAAGGCTCTATCTCTTATGTAGCAACTCATCCACCAGGTGTAGGCAGGCAAAGTCTTGATACATATATACACAAAAGGAAGAGACCTGAGTGGTTTGGGGGTAGAGTCACAACTTTCTTCTCACAGTATACTCTTTTGTGCCTTTTGGATTTTTTCCACATCCTTAAGTTTCTTACTCAAAAATTAATTTCAAATATTTAAAAATGAAAATAATTTTATAGAACAATGTCCCACAATAAACTTACCTTACAAAAGAAGTTAATAAATTCTTGCTTTTAAATAAGTCAGTGAGGGTTTTTTACTCTTCTGATTGTCAAATTTTGCAATGTATTTTATGTCAATGAATTCTTTTTAAGAATTGCTTTTGATTTTTTTTTTTTTTTTTTTTTTTTTTTTTTTTTATATTTTATTTATTTGACAGAGAGAAATCACAACTAGACAGAGAGGCAGGCAGAGAGAGAGAAGGAGGCAGGCTCCCCGCGGAGCAGAGAGCCCGATGCGGGGCTCGATCCCAGGACCCTGAGACCATGACCTGAGCCGAAGGCAGAGGCTTTAACCCACTGAGCCACCCAGGCGCCCCATTTGAATAAGCTATTTAATGTTTGAAAATTTTAAGCATGAAGTTTTATCTTATAATATTTTAGAAGTCAAATCTTTTATTTTCTTCCATCCATTTATGAAATAACTATGTCCTACTATAGTATCTCTTTGTCACATGTCTTATTTAATGGAGCTACACACCCACAAATAGCCAATCATGACTTTTAATAAACAGGAAACATGAAGGGCGCCTGGGTGGCTCAGTGGGTTAAGACTTTGCCTTCAGCTTGGGCCCGGATTTCGGGGTCCTGGGACCCTGTTGGGCTCTCTGCTCAGCGGGAGCACACCCTTCCCCCGCACACACCTCACCTCTCTCTCTCCCTCTGCCTGCCTCCCTGCCTATTTGTGATCTCTGTCAAATAAGTAAAATCTTAAAAAAAAAAAAATAGGAATAGGAAACATTAGGGGAAACAAATCTTATGCTACTTGTTTCATAATGCAAATATGCAAAAACTTACTGCATTGGATTCTCTACTAAATTTACACCAAAAAAAATATTTTGGGGGCGCCTGGGTGGCTCAGTGGGTTAAAGCCTCTGCCTTCAGCTCAGGTCATGATCCCAGGGTCCTGGAATAGAGCCCCACATCAGACTCCCTGCTCAGCTGGGAGCCTGCTTCCCTTCCTCTCTCTTTGCTTGCCTCTCTGCCTACTTGTGATCTCTGTCTGTCAAATAAATAAAATCTTTAAAAAAAATTAAAATTAAAATTAAAAAATGTATTTTGAATGTGCTTCTTGACATTCTTAATTGTTTCTTATAGGTGCTCACCATATGTTTACTTTGAAGTTCCAAGATAAACCACGAAATAGAAGGGGAAACCTCAAGATGACACAATGTCCTGTAATGAGAGCATGCAATGCTTGATACTGAAATGCCCTATATCTTCAATTCTTTATTATTTCACTACACAAAAGTTCAAAATACAAAACAGCAAAGGTAGGGGGTTTCATTTGGAAACAAAGAATACTACCCCAAAATGAGAACTATTCAACCATTTCCAAAGACGCAAATGTAAACAAATCCAAAGACTGAGCAATTGGATAATAACTGACAAGCTGTAAAAATTAAGGAAAATTAAGAAATAGTAACATTTCTAAAGTCTTTATGTACAGTAAGGAAAAGATACCTTTAAGAGTAGTACAGATGTATCTCCCCTCTGTCATAAATCAGAGAATTGGAGTAAAATACATTGAAATTTCTACCCATGGCGATGGAATGTTCCTTCAACCTTGTATTACTCCCGAAGTTGTACACATTTTTGCCTTCAAAATGTCCCATTCCTCCCCTTCTAATCTCAAAGCCACTGCCTTACTTCATTTGCTTATCTCTAAGTGACTAACATGCCTAACTTGCCAACACTTTCTCCATCACAACATTCTTCACACCACCAATCTCAGACACATCTGATGATGCCTCTCATCAGCTAAAATAAGTGCCCCAGAATAGTATCTAAATTTCTTAAAATAGTACCCAAGGTTTTTATGATCTAGTGCTCTCAACCTTACTCTCCTGTTTCCTCTCCTACCACATTTTTTTTAAGATTTTATTTATTTGACAAAGAGAGATCACAAGTAGGCAGAGAGGCAGGCAGAGAGAGAGGAGGAAGCAGGCTCCCCGCTGAGCAGAGAGCCTGATGTGGGGCTCGATCCCAGGACCCCAAGACCATTGACCTGCCTGAGCCGAAAGCCAAGGCCTAACCCACTGAGCCACCCAGGCACAACCCCTCCTCTCCCACCACATTTATCCTATAGACCTAGATAGATGCCTTTCTATCATCTTGATCTGTAATTCACTCTCCTCCAACATTTGAGAGCCTCTAAAACTCAATTTAAATGTCAACCTCCTTCATGAATTGTTTCTCTCAGTGGGATAAACATTTCCCTTCTCTTTGTCCCCCTGCACTTCCTTTAAATTGTTGCTTTAGCACAGCTCTCAAGCTACTGCTGGAATCAGCCACACAAGTGCCTATCTCCCTGCCCTATCCTTCTTGTCTGGTTCATGTGTTCCCTTAAAATGCTGAAAACAGGGGCACCTGGGTGGCTCAGTGGGTTAAAGCCTCTGCCTTCGGCTCAGGACATGACCTCAGGGTCCTGGGATTGAGCCCTGCATCAGGCTCCCTGCTCACCAGGGAGCCTGCTTCCTCCTCTCTCTCTGCCTGCCTCTCTGCCTACTTGTGATTCTGTCTGTTAAATAAATAAAATCTTAAAAAAAAAATACTTTAAAATGCTGAAAACATGTTAAACCATCCAAGTAATATGAACCTCTGTTCTCTAGAAGCTTTCATTCTAACAAAAGAATATATGAACACATACATTTCTTCATAATAAAATTAGGGGATGAATTTTATGGTATGTGAATTATATCTCGTTTAAAAAAATAACGGAGTAATAAGTGATAGGAGTAGTAAGTGATAGGAAAGTTAAAGATAATCCTTTCATCTACTTCCTCAGCAAGCAACTCTGATGGTAATAAAAGTTTTTAAGAAGGGAAATATTATTTTGGGTTGGCTAAAAAAAAAAAAAATCACTGGGAACTGAGTTCTCCATATTTTTAAATTATAGGTATAGAGAAAAAAGCCATCTTTATTGACTTAAGACCTAATAAACTTATTTAGAAACTAGTTTCTCTTCTCTGAGACTCACAGAAATGATCATCTTAGAGCTTCCTTTTGCGTTATCTAGGCCATCCCCATGAAATTAGGTATTTAAAAAAAAATTAAACTCACTTATGACTTGCCAAGGATAGAATCACAAACTGCTTCCAGATTTCTACCTGAACCATCTAAGTATCTTAACTCTGCCTCTCTAAGTGAATCAAGCTAAACCAGGTTTAGTATGGTTAAGTCTTGCTTCATCAACTTTCAACTGGGAAAGCAGTTCCATTTTAGAAATAAGGTCCACATAAATTGCTTTAGTTATTGTTGTGCACATGTGTGCCCACATATGCTTCTTGGTATCTTTTTTAAAAGTTAAGATGTA
This sequence comes from Meles meles, assembly GCF_922984935.1. Classification (NCBI taxonomy): domain Eukaryota; kingdom Metazoa; phylum Chordata; class Mammalia; order Carnivora; family Mustelidae; genus Meles; species Meles meles. The sequence goes on along the minus strand of NC_060078.1, from coordinate 67,988,741 downwards.
ATTCACATACCATAAAACTCATTATTTTAATGGTACAATTCTGTAGTTTTTAGTATTTCACAATATTGTGTTAACCATCAATCTTATCTAGTTTTAGAACTTTTTCCCCCACAGGGAAACCCAGTACCCATTAAGCAGTCACTCCCTATTTCCCCTACCCCTCAGGCCCTGGCAACCACTAATCTGCTTTCTGGGTATGCCTATTCTGTGCATTTCATATAAATGGAACTGAACAATATGTGACCTTTCATGTTTGGCTTCTTTCATTTAACATGTTTTCAAGATTCATCCACCTTGCAGAATGTATCAGTATTTCACTCCTTTCTATGACTGGAAAAATTCCATTGCATGGATATACCATATTTATCCATTAATCACTTGAGAGACCTTCAGAATGTTTCCACTTTCAGGTTAATACGAATAATGCTACTATGAACGTTAGCATACAAGTGTTTTGTGTGAACAATCTGTCTTCACTTCTCCCAAGTATATACCTAGGAAAATTACTGGGTCCTAACTATACATTACTATTTTTAACCATTAAACCATATTAACTTCTCGAAGAACAAACTATTCACACACATTTCAAAGGGCAGTAACAACAGTTTTGCATTTTGATTACAAGCAAATTGTGCTATGCCTAGAGAAAGAATTCCTTTGGGACCAATGTCTTTAGAAGTTAAAGTAAATTCAAGGTCTTACAAGAGAGATTAAATCCCTTTAAAACATTAAGACATGAAGACTTTACTACAGCAAAGTTTATTCTAGTCATCAAAGGGATTAAATATGCAAATTTTTAAAGTGAAAGAGGAAAATAATGTCAACTATCAAGTTTATCTAGTTGGCAGTAACTATTTTCACTCACAGCAACTTCCTACTCAGTATCTCCAAGTGGATGTCTAACAGACATTTCAAACTTAGTATGTCTCAAACTGAACTCCTATTCCCTTTGCTCCCCAAAACTGTTCTTCCTCCAAATTTTTGCCTAGACACCAAACCTTGGTCTTAGGTTTGACTCACATATACCACACATCCCAGTTGCCAAATCCTGTTGTCTGTATCATCCAAATATATCCAGAACCCAATCACATCTCACCACCTCTATCATACACATCTCACCACGATTATCGCACCACTATGGCCTAGTGTCAAACATAGCCAAAAGAATCCTCTGAAAACCTATGTCAAATCATGTCCCACCTCTTCAAAGTCATCCAATGGCTTCCCAACACTCATCCCTCATTCTGTTTCATTCATGCCAGATACTGTTGGGCCTCAGGGTTTTTCCTCTTCTGTCTGCCATGATCTTTGCCTTGCATCACATACATTCTTACCTTCTTCAAGTCTTTGCTCACATTGTCTCCTTCTCAGTGAGGGCTTCACCTAGCCACTGTATTTAAACTTGCTGTATACCCAAATACTCCATTTTTATTTCCAGCTCTGTATCTCTCCAGAACATTTACACCAGTATAACCCACACTTTACTTGTTTCTAGTTACCTTCAAGAATATAAATGCCATTAGGACTGCAGTTCTTCTGTTTTGCTTATTGAATTCCCATAACTTGGAACACAAGCTAGCATATAATAAATGTTCAATAAATATTTGCTAAATGAATGAACAAATAAAAGGAAACAAAGTTGCTCAGAAAAGAAGAGCTAAACAGAAGTCAAATATTTTTAAGGAACTAATATACTAAATACAGTAAAGATGGAATGGGAATGGAAAAACATCACTTTTTGAAAAATATACCATTATGTTTCTACACTTTGCTTTAGGAAAAATGGTTATCCTTATTTATTTCATTGTTCTCAAAAAGGATCTATCCATTGTCCACTGCCAAGGGCCCTTAGCTTCTGAAGAACTAAAATAAACTCTGGGGATCCTGGAGTGATGCGCTTTTCTCAACTGCCACATATACATAGAGCCAAAGACTTTCATATCTTGGCCTTCTATTATATCCACTCTCAGGAACTTCACACAGTACACTCATAGGTTTCTCGGCTATCTTCCAAGTAAAACCACTAATTGGGGAGTTTACCTTCCTTGGAAGTAAAATCACAGAATCTTCAAATGCGATTGATCTTAAGATGATCTATCCCAACCCCTACATAATTTATATTAGAAACCTAATAAAGTGAGAAAGAAATAAAGCGACTAGCTCAAAATATCCTGAATAGTTACACTAACTATTTTTCAAAAAGCAAGTGATAAGCATTACAAAATCTAGGAGAATTCAGATACTTGGAACAAATCCTCTAAAATCCAAAACAAGTCATCATTAACAAAAATTTAGTACAAATGATTACATTTCATAGTATCAGTAAGTCTATCTAACCATACATTAGATTTAAAAGATATAACAGAGCCATCAACAGAATTATACTCTGGTATCTGGCAAAGTAAATGATGGACAAATTCAGATTTTTTTTAAAAGGCACACCTCTTCCCAAAAGGAGGCTTTTCTTATTGAGTGCTGGGAATGATGAGCATTTCTAAAGTCTTCCAAGTACTAAACTTTCCTAACCATTACTTCAAAGTAACAATACTAGGATGTTTCTGTGAACCAGTCATTTTCATGTGGGGTTCATAAGGAGTATTATTAAAATCTATATGAGTGGAGTGCCTGGGTGGCTTAGTGGGTTGAGCAGCCAATTCTAGGTTTCAGTTCCAGTCTTGATCTCACGGTTGTGAGTTCAGAACCATGCTGGGCTCCACGCTCGCTAGGCATGGGGCCTACTTTAAAAAAAAAACAACTACATGCTCTTCACCACCACCCTCTCCTTTCCATCCCTGCAATATTCTAATATACCTTTGAGGGAGGTGTGGCCTTGGCATTATTACTCATAAAAGAGTATACTGTAGCCTTCAAGTGCCTTACAGTGAAAAGAGACTGTGAAGCATGATTATAAACTATCTCCCATAATGGTACAGAAAGAATATGTATTTTCATGGACAGTAATGTCTTTCACAGCCCACACCTAGTGAAATCCTATCCTGCTTTTCAAGGCTCACCCTTGTCCTCTTTGCTTGAGATTTTTTTCTGACCACTCCATCTCTGGGGGCCCTTTCTTGATGTGAAGACCTATATAGCCTTTGTTATCTGTACCTGCTATTCAGCATTCATCACACACTGACAAGGAACAGCCTTTGTGTTGTCATCTTAGTTGTTGGTGACTTTTTCTACATTTGACTAGAATGTAAGGTCAGAATCCAAGGAGTTATGTAACTGATATTCCTACAGAGGTTTTCTGGAAGGCAAAACATAATTCTCTCACATATGAAAGGGAAGAGTTAGAGGTCCTTAAGGAATGACTGGGTTTAGAACACAGAGCACAACCTTCACTGAACTACAATTTTAGAAATTTTGGGTTTTACCAAACAATGATTCCCAACCTGCGAAAGTAATAAAGATATCCTTTAAGGTCAAAATAGGTTTTAAAAGCCAAAAGCACTCTCTAATAGTAGGTATTAAATAACTCTTTTTTTTAAGATTTTATTTATTTGATATATATAGAGAGATCACAAGTAGATAGAGAGGCAAGCAAAGAGAGAGGAGGAAGCAGGCTTCCCGCTGAGCAGAGAGACCGATGCGCCTAAGACTATGACCCGAGCAGAAGGCAGAGGCTTAACCCACTGAGCCACCCAGGCACCCCAATAGTAGGTATTAAATAACTCTTAAGTGAGAGGATACATGCATCCAAACTATTAGTACATATATGAGAGTTATGATACTCGTTTGGTCCTCAGAGCACACTTGGTGTGCACAACAAATTGAAGTTCCCCCAAGACCTCAGACTGGCACATAGCTGAATTTTATTGTGCTGTGGATATAGGATATTATTACCACACTAAAAAGCACTACTACTTAAAAATATTTAGGAGCAAGCAAAATATAGAAAGGCCACAAACACATCCCTCTACCTGCCCCCAACTGCAACTCCACCAGAACCCAAGCATAAAACCCTTCTGTAACTCAACCCCTCCTCCCATGAAGTAGCACATTTTAAGCAACATGAAACAATTCAGTTTCAATTAAACTTTTCTTATGGTTTTAAATTAATAAATAACATAGCAAAAGGAACGAAGAAATTACTATTTTAGGTAAAACCAAATAGCAAGTATTTGAAGGTCTATCTCCTATATACTTCCTGATCCTACTGAAATTCAATCCTATTAACCCATTTCATCACCTTTTTAAAAAACCAAAGAGGGGGCACCTAGTGGCTCAATTGGTTAAGCATCTGCCTTCAGCTCAGATCATGATCCCAGAGTCCTGGGATATAGCCCCCCATCAGGCTCTCTGCTCAGCGGAGTCTGCTTCTCCCTCTCCCTTCTCCTGCTGGTGCTCACTTGCTCTCTCTCTCTCAAATAAATAAATAAAATCTTTAAAACAACAAGCAAACAAAACAAAAAACTACCAGTATTTTCCAGCAAAGGCATAAATCCTATTCTAATCATGGTTCATGCATTTTGTGCAGTCACCAACAAGAAAGAGCTTAAATAAATGAGCAGTATAGCATCCCATTTAAAGGAGTTAGCCTTAGGCTCAAACCTTGGCTCTGCCACTTATCAACTGTATGATCTTGGACAAGTTACTTAAATAAATTCCAGATAATTTATGTAAAGTGCTTAATGGGATCCTTGGGAGGTTTTAAGGGCTGAGAAAAATGGTTACTGATTAATTATATCTGTATATATAACAACAAAGATATTATCATAAGTTCAAAGCTTCCTTTCAATTCATATGGCCAGAGTTCCTTCTTGTCTGGCTTCAACAGGCCTATTCCAGGTATCATAAACCTCCACTGACCTACATCTGGTTCTGTGACCTCCTGTTCTACCCATGACCACTACCACCGGCAGTCTCCGGAAGTTAGGAAAAATTTGGCAAAACAAAACAGAAGGTCACTGGAGTAAAGCAAAACAACAAAACCCACTCTGAAACACTGAAATCACTCAAGCAGGAATCACTGCCTTAGAAAGGGAGACAAAGTAAAAGGGCAAGAGAAAAAAAAATAAAGTATTCAAAAAACCCTTACCTCTAGTTAAACAAATTCTTTTTTTTATTTTAGGACCAAATTTTAAACAACATCATCATTGTCTACAGAAGCCATGAATAACTGGAACCACTTATGAAACATGCCTTACTAAAGTAATTATCTTTACCACTTTTGAGTTAATAATGATTTCACCATTACTACACTATTATTTAATATAAAGTCTCAACAACTTCTTGAAGTTGCTCCTTTCCCATGTAATCCAACAAGTGGTGATTTAGTTCTTCAACATGTGTTTAGGCCTCCTGGTATAAAGTAATTAAAATTAAGTAAGCCACAAGTCCATTTGGTACTAAAATCCCATCAAATTCGTCAGTGGAGTCTAGTTTACTCCAGGAGCCAGCTCAGAGTTCTGTAAGAAAAACTGCTCTACTTGATGCTGGCCATTCAGTAGATGGCACTCTTCCCTTTGAGCCCAAATTAAACAACCTCCAAGAAGCATGCTCTGTGACAGTCAGGTGGGATACAAAACAGGGCTTCTCTCTTCAAAGCACTCTAACTGATAGTCACAATTCCTCCAGAAATGCATTCATCAAAAGCTGATGGTCCAACCAGACACTTTTCAAGAGCTCAGAAAAATTCAGATTATAAAAACATCAAATACAAAATCACCTAACTTGAGTTATTACCAAGTAATCAGCTTTCAGAGCCTTCACTAGGTCAAGCAGATACACTGTTCTTATTCAGGTATAAAGTGTTCCGTTCCTATTACATTCTGCTTTAGGGGTGACAGTCTTTCAGTGACTAGTGACCAAATCATTGTCTATCTAGTATTTCATTAGAGTATTTAGTGATAATAGTTTAGAGAACTATGATTTTTTTTTTGTCATCAACATTCACTAAGACAAAAGATTACTTTCATATTACTTTCAACATTTTTTGGTTAAAAATAATTTTTGACACCCACTTAAAAAGAAACATCCTAACATAAAATTACTGTAGATTCAGTTTTGCAAAAAAGTGCTTAAACAATATGATTTCTGATTAATATGTATTTTAATTTTAATGCATAATGGCTCCCAGCTATTACATTATAAGTAAGGTTTCTCACACTTCTGTTTCAGAGATCTTTTCTTGAAATTTAGAAAACAGTTGTAAAGAGGAATGGAAGGAAATTAATTCCTTTTAGTCAACTTTCTAGCTAAAAGCCAAACTTGTCAGCAATCAGATAGGAATCACCTTGAACATTCTACCTTTCTCCAGAAGAGATAAAACTCAGTCCTGGCAATAAAAGGCATAGGAGGAAGGTAAGGTGGAAAGAACGCGGTTTTAAAGTTTAAAAAAAAAAAAAATGGGGAATGGAACAAGGAACAAGACCAATATATCAACTTCATTACCTATCTCTTTCCCCTTTCCACTCTCTGAGCCACTCGTCCTATGCACTTAAGCCCATTCACAACTCCACTTGGGCTGTGACCATCATCGTTCCCCAACCCCTTCTCCCCAGACATTAAGAAAGTAATGAAAAGATTCTTTAAGGGGAGCCTAATAAGACAAATGAGATTAGAAATGACAATGCAGCTAACAGCGGCTGGTTTTAATTTCTGAAGGATTAAAAACAGCATTCTTAAAGAGTCCCTGAGAAGGACTTGATCCCAAAATACATGTCTTCAGACATACCAAGTAAGCCTATATCTTTCTCCGTGAGGATAAGGAATAAACCCAATTTTTTTTTTTTTTTGGTATGGCATTTAGTTATTCCAGATCAAAAGATGACAGGATGAGAATATCGTATGGAAAAAGGAAAAAGGAAACACTGTCCTTGTACAGGGTAACTGAGCCATTGTGGAAGAGTGTCACAGAAACATTGCTGATGGTGACAAATTAAAGGCATACACCAAGTCCCAAGATACTGAAAAACTCAGCACTTCTCCAACCTGATTGCGTTCTACATTGTTGGAATTCCAGCTCCCCTAGCAGGCAACCAACAGCAGCCTGGGAGTGGAATTCAACAGTCTCCTGAATTCATACCTGCACTATCCTTTCCTCTTCCAAAGAGGTAATGGGATGGAAGAGTTAAAAAAAATTACAAGAATAAATTTAAAGGAGTATGATAAGTAGCAAAAAGAATACAGTGACAATTTCATGTATGTCACCTGCAGTTAGATTTCCATCTTGCTTATTCAGTTGCTTGCCTTAATGTCCACTTGCCTTAATGCAACTTGGGAGCATTAAAATTAAAAGTTTATTAATATATACAGTGTATTTCTTGAGACACTGGTTTTTAAGAACATTATGTCATTTGCCCTTAAGCTTCCAGAAAGTATTTTAACCCCTGCCTGGCTAGTTATGAGAAATTGTTATCCTATGGAAGTCATGTATGTCTACTGCAAAAAAAGTGAGTTTAATCACCCCAGGTTCAAACTATAGTCTTGTTTGATGAGGTAGCAATCTTAAATGCTAGTTAATGTACTGCCTATACGCCAATGTCCTCAGGCCTAGTTTTGAACAATTTGAGGTTTCAAAGTTCATCTTATACCAGGGAGGTCTTACCATTTTCCATTAAGCTTTATCACCAACTTTTTTTTTTTTTAAAGGATATTATTTATTTATTTGACAGAGAGAGATCACAAGTAGGCAGAGAGGCAGGCAGAGAGAGAGAAGGAAGCAGGCTTCCCGCCGAGCAGAGAGCCTGATGTGGGGCTCCATCCCAGGACCCTGGGATCATGACCTGAGCGGAAAGCAGAGGCTTTAACCCACTGAGCCACCCAGGCACCCTTTATCACCAACTTTTAAAACAAGTAAATGTAAGGCATATGGTGGCAATGCAGATAAGTCTGATTATCAGGTGAAAGTTCAATTTAGACCTGAATCATTATAAAGATGTAACTGCACATCAAAGCCTATACAATAACATTCAGCTTTGGCAGTTAGAAACCAGTCTATACCATCTTCCTAAGAAGGAGATTTATAAGAACAAAAAGCCTTTTAATATCAAAGATGGGTTTCATTCATTTTATACCTTTTGGTGATCATGGTACTACTTTTTGAGTTATACTAGATAACACTGAAAGCCACATTCACTCTTTAAGGTTTCTAGGATACTCCTCATTAAATTGCTCTGTCAGTGTAGTAAGTAATATCCTAGAAACCTGAGAGATTATTAATGCAGCTTTTCAGGTATCTAACAAAAATTAGTTTAAGAGACTGATTCTCATTATTTGTACTATATCTAAGTCTCTACGGTAAGTTAAACAGTACCATCTTAACATTCAAATATGTGTTCAACTGTGCAATTAACTTAATTTTGAACTGCATTTTTAAACCTGACCAGATATAAAGGATTGGTATTATTAAAATGCACATAAAATAAAGAGCCCACAAACCTTTTTTCCTGTAACACTTAATTTTAATTAACACAATTTTCAGTTAAAATTGTTCAATGCATAGTGTAAATACTCAAATTATTTACTGCATGAATGCCAGGTGAGTGATTTTTAACTTTACATGAAAGGAAGTAACCTCCCTCAGGTAGGATAGTTATATACATCTGTGTCCATAACCATCTACTGCTAAAAGGAAAAAATTAAATTCATCTAGTTACTACATATAAGGGATATGTAAGAGTTAACAGACATGTTTTCTTTCAAGACACAGTCAATGAAAGACTTCTAACCTGTATGATATAAAGGATTCTAAATATGTACAATCCATTACAGTAAAAATTTGAGTTTGTCTTGGCTCTTGGCCATGAGAGCTTAGTCACTTGCAGAACCCGAAAGACTTCACAACAATCTCATCTATAAAATACACTGTAATGAACCCCAAGAGCTAATGATAAACCATTGGGGCACCTGGGTGGCTCAGTGGGTTGGGCCTCTGCCTTTGGCTCGGGTCCTGGTCCCAGGGTCCTGGGATCGAGCCCTGCACTGGGCTCTCTGCTCAGCAGGGAGCCTGCTTCCCTCTCTCTCTGTCTGCCTCTCTGCCTACTTGTGGTCTCTGTCAAATAAATAAATAAAATCTTAAAAAACGAGTTCAAATGGTAAAACACAGGAAAGTATCAGGGCACTCATTCTGAACCTCAATGACCTAACACAGTCTACGACTCCTTAATTAATTTGAAAGAAGGTGTCCATGTTTAAAAAAGAAAGAATAGTACTCTGATTAGACATTTAAAATTTTTTCCTATTCAAACTCTACATATTTAGCATTTCCAAAGGATTTGGAAATAGCACTGAATATTAATTCTAGTTAAAAAATTCAGTATTTATATATGTGAGAAACAGATTAGTAACCTGTGTCTTCAATACAGCTTGGGCTTTCTTAATTCAACATATGCTTGTTTTTAAACATTTCTTCCTAACACTGTATTTCACTAAACTGTCAACAAAAGGACATTTCAGTTCTCTACAATAATTCTAAACATTACTTAAACCAGCTCCTAATTTAGGTTGTAATTTATTTGCTGGACCCATCAACTACATTGGTGAAGCAGCAACACACAATTCAATGAGGAATGTGACAAAGTACAAATCATAGTTATATCTTAAGGCTAATTTTAGGAGGCAACTCAGGTAGAATTCAGAACAAATTTAAGTTAAAAATCCATCTTAGCTTGATATGATACTGATAATCAAAAGATCAACCCTACTGATTTAATGCAGAAGCAGAAACTCTACAAGGGAAACTAGTGCCTGCTGGGCCTGGTGGGTCCCAACACATTGGCAAGCTTTAACAAAAAACAAATAAATAAATAAAAATAAAAAGGGTTTTAATTATAATAATTAAAAAGATAACATACTCTATCCCAAATATAGTATCTTAGCTAAACTTAAGAATCAAGAGAGAATCCTCTTCCAAAGTCAAAAGGTGATTCTATTTCATGCAGATTAATCACCACCCTTCATACTTAAACAACCTGTTGCTGGTATTAATACAAAAGGGTGTGGCTAAACAACACAAAGGCATACATCTGCAGTCTTGGAAATACATGGAGGACCTTTCACGAATTTGTAACTACTACTGCAAGTATAATAGCAGGGCCCAGTAGTTACACTCTGCAGTCAGACTATGGGTTCAGAACTAGCCTGTAGAACCTAGTGCCTATACTCCTTGGGCAAAAATCTTTGTCTCTGTTTAGTCACTGGGTTGTCGTGAAAAATAAATAAATTAAATCATATAAAACTGTCTGGCACAGAGGTAGAGGAAATGAATATGGGTTCTTACAAATATTTGCTTAGTCTTTACTTGCTATGTAGTGTGATATAACCACCTTTTGAAACGACCCATTTTATATACTAATGATGATAAACACACAAAACGCTTTACTGAGTATCAGACTATACTGTAAACACTTTACATAAAACAATGGAGTTAATAATATGATACTACCATTCCCCAACACTCTACAAACTGAATTTGTTCAGATTTGGGTTTCTATGCTTTTATAGGATTTCTTCCCTCAATAAAAATGCTTCTCATACCCTGATGACATGCAGTAAGTGCTGCCCAGTACTGCTAACCAACTGCTTTGCCACAAAACAAATTAAACAACTAACAATCTGTGTAGGCTGAGGTATAACAAAACAGACATGATACACCTACTTCAGGAAGCCTCACAACTGCACAAGTTGAACCCCACCTTGAGTCCAGATTTTAGGACTGTGTGAAGGAGATGATGTTATGTCCTCTTAATCTCAAAAGACATTCTGGTTTTACAAGACCAAATGCACGCTTTAAACATCACCGAGTGAAGCACATCCTTCCCAGTATAGCATTATTGAAAAAAGGAATTAGAAATAGAAGTGTACAATTTTTTTCATTTTTAGAATGTAAAACATTTTGAAATACAATCCTATTATAGAAAAATAAACTTCCCATGATCATCTGTCATGTCAAATGTTTAACAAACCTGTTATCATACATGTAAAAAAGCTACAACATATTGAATGCCCCATGACCAATTATCTCTTAGTTTGCATTTAAATTGAGATAAATTATGTTTAACATTCAAAATTGATAGGGCACTTTTTCTTTAAAAACTTCTACCAACATGCCAGCACCTGAGGTTAATTTTAAGAGTGAGCTCTTTTGGGGGGAGGGGGGGCACCTGGGTGGCCCAGCAGGTTAAGCCTCTGCCTGCCGCTCAGGTCATGATCTCAGGGTTCTGGGATCGAGCCCCACATCAAGCCCCACATCGGGCTCTCTGCTCAGCGGCGAGCCTGCTTCCCCCTCTCTCTCTGCCTGCCTCTCTGCCTACTTGTGATCTCTCTCTCTCTCTGTCAAACAAAATCTTAAAAAAAAAAAAAAAAAACCCTTAAAAAAAAAAAAAAGAGTGAACTCTTTGGATCGGGCACCTGGGTGGTTTAGTTGGCTAAGTGTCTGCCTTTGGCTCAGGTCATGATCCCAGAGTCTGGGGGATCTAGTACCGCATCACACTCCTGGCTCGGAGGAGAGTCTGCTTCTCCCTCTCCCAATGCCCCCTTCCCCAGCTCGTGCTCACTCTCCCACTTGCTTTCTCTCAAGTAAATAAATCAAATAAATAAAATCAGAAGAAAAAAAGTGGGAAGAAAAAAAAGAGGGAACTCTTTAAAAAGATGAAAAGCTAAATGTAGCCAAAGTGGCCTTTTTTTTTTCTGGCCCTCCCTCTGCAAAATTAATCTGGTCAATTTAAGCAAAGGAGAACAAGTTACAGGTCAATTAAAATGCAGTCAAGATTTGGATACAAAAAACTTTACACTTATGCTCCAAAAGTAAGGCTATAAATGAGCTGGTACCATACCTTACTTACACAAATTTTTTAATAGTCAAGCAACTTAATTTAACGACGGGTTACCCTGCACTCTTATTCTCTTTACCAACACTCTCTTGAAAGTCTTCTGAAGCCCAAATTAGGATATACTAAGCACAATGTAGAGGCACTTCATTCCAAAAAAAGCAACCATTTCATACTGCTAAATCAGAAATATTGTATAATTTAACATAAACATGCACACACGTTTACGTAGCTGGTTCCAACCCCTAGAATCTTATCAACTCCTTCACCATACTTGTATATAATCCCAATTCAAAACCTCCTGGTTGAGTTAAATTCCATGTCTCTCCTTACCACTACAGTGGTCAGTGGCAAAAGCACACGTGCCAAAGAAATTAGTGGTTTTACTACGCTCCCATTTTAAGCGGGCACCTACTTGCAATTAAATCTCTGCAACAAAAAAGTTCACCTAAGGCCATTCTTGCCAATTTAATAAAGGCCTAGCTGATTCTACCTGTCTCTGTGGTCTTGCCTCAGCTGTAACAGCATACCTCCAAAGAGGCTGGAAGTGCCCCAAACACCAGCAAAGGGGACCGGCTGCCAACTCTGCTTGTCACCCCAGGCAGGAAGCACAACCTTAACGCGTTAAGTGTTCGTAGGGGTGTGCGCGCGCGCTGGGAGAATGGGGACGCGGACTACAGGAGAAAGGTGGCTGAACACTTTCAATTAGTAACAGAAGTTTTTTAAATGAAGAAAACAAAACAAACCAACATTCCTTCCCTTACCTCCACCTTCTCCGAGCGCGGCAACCTCGGGGGCACACCTTCAGAGCTTAAGGTCCCCAGGTCACCAACGCTTCAACTAGCTCTTGATTTTCAGAAGTCCCTACCCTCTCGAGGGAAACCAGAGGACGCCCAAGAGTCGGGCCCACCCGGCGGCGCCAAGGGGCCCTCCCCCTCAGGTCCACTCCCCTCGGACCAGCCCAAGGCTCCCATTCCGGCCCCCCGGGAAGAGAGACGTTTACCTGAGGCCGCAGGAGACAGCCAATAGGAAGTCTCCTCGGCCCCGCAAGCCACCGCGCTCCCCGCCCCCCCGCCCCCCCCGCGACCCCCTGGAAGGGTCCCACCGCCCAGTCCGCGCGGGCGCAGGCCATCCCCGCTGGGAGGAGGGGCTCGACGACGGCGCCTTCTCTCTCCTCAGGATTACCTCGCAGCTCGCCTCGCGCAGCTGGCTTTGTGCTCCCTTTCCTCCTTCTCCGCGGCCGCGGGAGCTGCAGCGGCTGCTCGATCCGCCGCCGCCGCCGCCTCTTAATCGCCGCAAGGCTCCACAGGGGAGGACAGAAGGGGAGGGGGCGTGAGGAGGGAGGGACCTGGGCGCCGAGCCCTCTGTAGCAGGAAGCGGCGACACCTGGGTCGCGATGCCTCTAGCTCTCGCTCACTGTTTTTAAAGAAAATAATTTAAACCCCCTTCCTTCCCCTCCCGCCCCTCGACCCAGCGACCGTTACCAGCGGGCCGCCGCGCTCTGGCGGGACTGGCCGAACGCCCCCGGAGCGTCCCTTGGCCCCGCCCCCAAGTCCCGCCCTAAGCCCCGCCCTTAGGCCCCCTAGCGCCTCTGGCTCCGCCCCTCGCAGCCCCCGAACGCCCCTGGTTCCGCCCTTTGGGCCCCCCGAGCGTCCTGACCCCGCCCCTCGGAATCACAGGACGTTCTCGGTCCCACCTCCTCAAGGCTCCGCCCCTTGCGGCCCCTCGCGCCCCTCGCGAGCCTTGCCTCCAGCGGCTACGGCCCCCTCCCCGCCCTCTAACCACATCTGTGTAGCCGCGGCCGCAAGGACCTACTGGGCGGCCGGGCCTCTGGGAGGGCCGGGCGCTAGGCGGCTGCCTGGCACCTCTTCAGCGTCCTCCTCCGGCTATGCAGTTCCGATCCGTGGCGTCCCCTGAGGGTCAGAGGGGGAAATAACCCCGACGGAAACCCGACTACCAGGAGGGACGCCTCAGAAATGTCGCCCACCCTAACGTGAGCGAGCCCTCTCCGTCCTGAGGCTGAACCGCAGCTTTCAGTGAACCCCTGCCGCGGGCTCTGGCAGCTGGGTCTTCAGGGGGCGGCCACGGCTAAGGTTCAGTCTCCGCACGCCCCCCATAGGAGGGGCCTAGATTTTCTTCTCAGAGTACTTGCCTATCCGGCGCTTCCTCCCGCTGCTACCCTCCCCAGAGGGGCAGGGGAAGGGCTGTCTCAGTCCGGCTCCACTTAGGCCGGTGGAGGGTCTTCACCCCTACTTTGGCCCCTGGCTTTGTGACCTTATGAGAGCTGACTTCTTGGAGGGGAAAAGTCGAGGGAGGCAGCGCCAGCTTTCAAAATGAATTTGGGGCAGGGTAAACTTTGCAACATGCAATAGCCGGGATGTGGATCCATCCACAGGTGACACTGGGCCCCCTCCCCCTCCGTCGCCCAGACACGTTCCTCATTCCAACCTGTTCTCGAAACAGACCTCCCGGTAATGCACACCTTTCTCTGCCACCCACGATTCACACATCCCTTCCGCACACGTGTCCTCCACGGACACGCATCCACTCGCAAGCACACCCCTCCAAGCGCCATTCTGGTTATTCATGGTCCCTGGAGTCAACCCCACCCTACCAAACAGAACAAACTTCATTCCCCACCCTTATCTCCCTTCGTTTCCAAGGCGCTGGCGACAGTCCACTTCATTTCCTTCCTCCTCTGCAGACTCTTCTCTTCCCCCTCAAATAGTTCATGCCATCCCCCTTATCCTCATCCCTTCCTTCTTCCCTAAAAATGTGCTAATTAAAATGTAGTTTCCTCTTCCCACGTATGAAGTGTGGAAAATGAATCTTGTGTTGGCACAAACTGTGATTCATTTATCCTCATTTTCTCTCTCCACTGGACTAAGGCTATAGAAATTTTAGTCTACCACCATCTCCCATCTGCTCAAAATCTAACCATGCCTTATGATTTTTAAATACCCCTGAAGGATGAAGGGAAGTCTTCCTGACTTTGGTGAGAAAATATTTAGAAAATGCTCAGCCTGTCATTTTTATTTGGTGTTTAAAAATATCTGCAGTATTTGAGAGAGATATTGGGAGTGGCTGGATTTTTTTTTTTTTGCATTTATAAAGAAAAAAATGAAAAGCTTCTGCATGCATCAAGGTTAGCCTTTTATGAATAGCAAAAATAAATAAAGTATGTTAACAGCACTTACCAGACAATAGTCTCCACTATATAGAGCATTTGCCACTCACAAATCTAAACAACCCCCTCCCCAAAGAAGGCAAATTAACATAATCCATTTTAAGCATGTCTGATGAGCCATCGTTTCCGTGATCATTCCCTTTCCCACAGTTTCTGGACCAAATGGATAAAAGATTGGCTTACCCGCGGGAGATGCAAGGCGTTCTTGTGTCAAGGGTAGTAGACGTGTGTGTTCTGTAGGTGTGGGTTCTGCAGTGCTGCACAGGAGCCCACTGCAGCCTCAGACCCGCGGCGGTAGCGGCGGCGGCGGCGGCGGCAGCCACAGCAGCCGCTGCAGCTTCTCCCAATGCTGAGTAGTAAAGTGACTTAGTAGAGACTCCCCAGTTACCATCAGACGTTTGCTTATAAAAAAGGAGGCGGAATCTTTCTTAAAGGAATGGGCTTTGTTTCTCCTCTCTACTATTGCTTCATAAGCAGCAGAAGCAGGGACTTTTTGGGACTGAGTAAAGCAGTACAGCTGTGGGAGGTCAAGGTTAAAACTGACCGGATGGATGATCGGGGCACTGATTTAGTGCGAATCAATGAAATGCTGGAAGCACACTAGTTTTAAAGAGCCCTGCTAACTTCAAACATTGGGGTCCATGGCAAAAATAAAGCGGTGTGCCTGGAAACCAGTTAGTATTTTGTGCTAATATTTAATTTCCAATCATTGTACTAAAATGATAGCCAAATAAAAGGAGGTTATTAGCATTTAATACAAGAATTCAAAAAGAATAATAAAACTCTTTCATGTGACTGGGAGCAGTGAAGTCAAGCCTTCTAACACTTATAAGCAAACCTGGGATTTCAGTGGATGTTGGTATTAGAAAATATGTTATTGACAGATTTCAGTGTGTATTTTTTTAATTTATTTATTTGACAGAGAGATCACAAGTAGGCAGAGAGGCAGGCAGAGAGAGAGAGAGAGGAGGAAGCAGGCTCCCCGCTGAGCAGAGAGCCTGATGTGGGGCTCTATCCCAGGATCTGGAATTGTGACCTGAGCCAAAGGCAGAGGCTTTAACCCACTGAGCCACCCAGGCGCCCCTCAGTGTGTATTCATATTATAAAGATCACAGTATTATTTCTGGAAAAACAAAAAAATATCAATTCTAGACAATAACAGGAGAGCACTATTCTACTTTAGTGGCAATTCAGAAATCAGCAAAAATAAAGTAAGTAGATTAACTTACTTCAAATGCATATGAATCTACTATTTACTAAAATGTAATGTGCCCATCCAGGAAGAACCTGATCATCTGCATTATAACTTTAAATTTTATTCAATAATTAATATTCCTTGATTTAAGCAATGAACAGATGTGATTATTTTCTTCATAGGTAAAAGTAGAGGTGTGGCCTCAAAATATGAGTAGAGAAAAACAGAAAATGTTTTGCAATTTTCCTTGCTGGGCCTTTGTTACCTACAGCTGTGATCTTGAACTAATATGTAATCTTATTAGGTCCTTAGTTCTCTGTTTTGTAAAATGATGATGTTGGATGGAAATTTTCCTTTGGCATTCCAAAATACTATGATTTTATGACATTTGTATGCTTATATTTTTGTTATTTAATGCAAGTATGTCACATTCTAAATTACTTTTCATGGAAACTTGAATTAAAAATAAATCTTTAGGGACACAAAAAATCTTTAAAAAAATAAAAAATAAAAATAAATAAATCTTTATTTTAAATGTATAACCAGAGTTTGTTATTTACTACCATTTTGGAAATTATTTTGTAGATCAAATAATCATTTTTGTAAAAGGAATAAACTTAATTTTATCTGACTTAAGATTTTGTATATATGACCAGTTTTCTTAAAGCAGGACCATACTATATTACTAAGGGTATTAAAGTACATAGTGTTTAATGATAATGAAAGTATTTAAAAACTGAGCATTGCTAGATGGTAGAGTTGAAACAGAGTTTAGAGCTCACTGACTTCAATTCTGTAATTTTATAAATGGAAAGAATAGAAACCCAGAGAACTAAACGAGGACAGAGTTAAGGACAGCGTTGGGTTTTACTTTGACTCTCCACTCTTCACAAACACACAAGGCAAACAAACAACATATATGACCATATACATGGTTTCATATACACACACTGGGGGCTGTCACAACAAAAAATGGTAGTTTCACTCAGTGACACTGTCTGTGTACATGTAGTATAAACTAAAAAATATCAAACAAGTGCTTAACAATGTGTGCAAATATTAGCACAAATTTTGTCTTTGGCTTTACACTAGAAAGTGAAGAATTTTGTCCAGGAATTGTTTTTTTAAGTGTCTTCCAAGGGAACACCACTCATTGGCAAACTCTTGCTTATATCTTCCACCCAAATGATAGGGACTTCAACTCTATTGGTTGTTTCCTTGGGCCCATTGGTGCCTCTGTTCCCTTTTGTCTACATTTTTTTTTTTTTAATATATTTTTATTTGACAGAGAGAGAGGTCACAAGTAGGCAGAGAGACAGGCAGAGAGAGAGGAAGAAACAGGCTCCCCACTGAGCAGAGAGCCCGATGCGGGGCTCGATCCCAGGACCCTGAGTTCATGACCCGAGCCGAAGGCAGAGGCTTAAACCACTGAGCCACCCAGGCGCCCCCCCTTTTGTCTACATTCTTAAGTATGCCTGCCAAGAGGAAAAGTTCAAGAGCCAGGCAGAGGAAAGTATTACAGACTTAATTCTGGCCTTCAGAGATGCTTTTTGGAAGTTATTTTTCGTGCTGTTAGATAGGAACAGTTTTCCTTCAGTCCTGATCTGGTGTTCCTCTTAACATTGACCTAAGCCCACTCTCCCTAGTTTCAAGGGGGTATTACAGTTAAAATCTGTGTTACATTAGATCACATAGCAAACTTGGTATTTTATGTATCTAGCAAGACAATTTATTACCTGATTTAAAAAAAAGAATGCTTCCTACAGGGAGATAATCGAAGGAAATTAGTTGCCCAATTTCTTCATGTGTTTTTGTTATCTTGGTCTTCTGCAAAGAAGGCATTTCATTTACCAGGTGCTAATAGACATGAATAAAATGGCAATTATCTGCATAATTCAAACCCTTCCCAATTAAATGCATTTCTTTGTCTCTTCCTAAAAGTTCTGAGTACAGTCTCTTATATAAAGGCACTTAACAGATACTTTAAAAAATGAATACACGAATTAATGAATGAATAGACCCCAAAATATCCAGAAACTGATTACAAAGTGTTTTTGTTTGTTTGCAATTTGCATTGTCTGAAACAACTGACTCTATTCTCTACCTCCCTTTTCTAACACAGTCATGATCTAACAGAAACAATCTCCTTTCTGTAGAGCTCTTTAGGCATGCCTGATTTGTATTCTCCAATTAAATTGTAGCCGCAAATCTCCACATGAACTCTGGGTAGATCAAGCAGTAGCCAAGACACTTTCTGCCAAGAAAACACAGGCTTAAGTTTCAAAATTCCAGTGCTCTAGTTCTAGTTGTGACACCGACTGGTTATATGACCTCAAACAAGTTTCTTGACATGCTTGTGCCTCAGTTTAGCTATCTTTTAGGTGGTGGTGCTGGTGGATTATAGGATATGCTATACCTACTTCATAGGGTGGTTGTGAAGTTCAAATGAAATAAAAAAAGGAAAAATGCTTTGAAGTTTTCAAAGGACTACGTAAATATAAGGTATTATTATAGGCAGATGTATTTAAAAGTAATTATCTAGTTCAAGGGACTTTATCCTAAACAACCTGTTTTACTACTTATTGTTTCAGAAAGCAAACAGGTTTATCTCTCCGTGTGAGTGTGTGTGTGTGTGTGTGTGTGTGTGTGTGTGTTCACAGGCTCACAGGCACCCTGCTCTTCCAATTTAACAAACTTCTCAGCTTTGTGTTTTTTTTCCTGGACTGGGGAATATGCTTCTGCAGTTGAATGTGAAGAGCTAAGAATTTATATGGAGAACCTTCTCCATCCCTTTGCCAAAATATACGTTTTTGAAAAAGTTCTCAGACAGAAAAGTAAACTCAGTGAAGCACAACAGCCTTTTCATACTACATAATGTCATGTACTTAATCGGTGGGGCTGGATGAGCTATTCATTTGAAACCTGGCCATGCTATATACATTGTGATCCCCCTTTTATGCCCCGCCTGTTTGGAAAGTACTTGGGGAACAGAGTAGGAAGGACTGACATGAAACTCATGCTAATGAGTTCTTCATTCCCTGAGGAGACATAATCAGGACAATACTCAAAGACTCATCAACATATTTTATTAGTACTATGTGACCTATATGGTTTCTTTTAAAAGAATTATTTCAACTAAATACCTGACAGATCCTTATACAACTGTTTAAGTAATCAGGCCTGATAAATTTCTGTAACACTAATGAAATATCACCCTCAGTGGTCTCCTCCTTTTTTAAAAAAAGATATTTATCCTCATATATTCATTTTCCAGTTGGTGGAAGCTTTAAAATCACCATAGCTAAATAAATAACTGCCAATAAACAAACAACTTCTACAAATAAGATACTCCAACTGAGAAACCCACTCACAGGTAGGACATAAAAACTCATACAAAACCAGTTTCTGTGTAAAGAAACTATAAAATGAATACAGGGGCGCCTGGGTGGCTCAGTGGGTTAAAGCCTCTGCCTTTGGCTCAGGTCATGATCCTGGGGTCCTGGGATAGAGCTCCGAATCATCTGGCTCTCTGCTCAGCAGGGAGTCTGCTTCCTCCTCTCTCTCTGCCTGCCTCTCTGCCTATTTGTGATCTCTGTCTGTCAAATAAATAAATAAAATCTTTGAAAAAAATAAAAATAAAATGAATACAAAGTATGCAATTGGTGAGTGAAACCTAAGATATGCCAGTTTATCTTTACATTTCATCACATGGTCATAGGCCTTAAGATTTCAGCGGCTAATCTTTAATATATATGTCCTATAAATCACCTAATTTTAAATCCGATTTTACACCTGATGGCACTCTTTCTAGAATGTGATCAGTAACCACTTGCAACAGAATTACCTAAGGGTATTTCCCAAAATACTCATTCTTGGTCCCTATCCTTGAATTAAACTCTTTTAAGGTGAGCCTTGGATTGAGGGTTTTTTAAAGCAGCCCAAGTAATTCTCATGTACTAAAGTTTGGGCATGGCTATCCTATAGGAACCATGCAATGTATGGAGAATCTCAGGGTCACAATGAATGCAATGCAGGTGGGTTCTTTTTCATTATGTGAGAGGCATTCCAGAAGGACAAACCCTGGCTCCACCATTTCCATGGCAAAACTTGGTTAAGATACTAGCCTTTCTAAATCCTAGCATCGTCATCCCTAAGATAATATGTTTCACCATGCTATTGTGAGGACTGAGTAACATATGGAGAACTTCTACTCTAATACCTGACATATGAAGGAACTTATGTATATGCTCATTTCCTCTCTCTTTGTTCAAAAGGGAGTTTAAAGGTGTGTTCTTCTTGTCCAGTGTCCTTAGTATGCTTGGTACAGGAATATGAACTCTTGTTTAATGATAGCTAATATGTCGTGTTCTTTTTTTTTTAATTTTATTTTTTATTCTTTTTAAGGATTTTATATATTTATTTGACACAGAGAGAGAGATCACAAGTAGGCAGAGAGGTGGGGGTGGGGGGAAGCAGGCTCCCCACTGAGCAAAGAGTCTGATGCAGGACTTGATCCCAGGACCCTGAGATCATGACCTGAGCCAAAGGCAGAGGCTTAACCCACTGAGCCACCCAGGTGCCCCAATACGTTGTGTTCTTATGGTATGCCAGTACTGAATGCTTCTTATGCATTATTTTATCTCATACCTACAATAATCCCTAAGGGTAGATACTATTATTATTTGCATTTTACAGATGAAGGAGCTGAAGCTTAAAGAGGATAAGTAACTTGCCCAGGATCTCAGAGCAAAGCATTAATGGAGCTATAATCCAAACCAAGGTTTTCTGACTCCAGAACCTAACTATTCATTACGCTGTATGTTCTGTATATTCTCTAAGTGCTTAGATAAAGCTTAAGAGCCAGTCTCTTGGAAGGAATAAGCAACTGCAAAAATGGGCTTTATAAACATGCCAGAAATACAGACAAATGAATGGCATCATTTCCCTATTTTAGAAGTCTTTGCCTATAGAGTATGGCACACAGTAGGTGTTCAAAGTATTTACGGAATGAATGGAAAGCAGAGTTTTCACCAGCATGCTATTGTAGCAGCTGACATATGTAAACTCAAGTTTTAAATTACAAGCCAAATTGGTCTGATTTTCCAAGTCAGCTTACATTCTGACATATTGCAAGTCACTAAATTTCAGAGCTACAGATCATCATATCATTTGCAACAAATAGTTCTTGAGCACTTGCTATGAACTATGCACTAGTCCAGCCCTCAGAAGATTTAAAAAACAAACCCAAAAAACCCATAACATAACTAACTAACATAACTAACACCCTCAGCATCTAATTGGGAAATAAAATACAAATGTGTGAAGCAGCCAAATTGCAAAATCACCACCGGTGAGATAATAAATGTGACACTCCTAGCAAATGGTGAATATTCAATAAATATCTGCATATTGTCAATAATATTACTTTTCATTTTAATAATTATTAAGACAGTTATTATAGTTTTATTATCAATAGAAAGAAATAGTAATTGTTATCATTATCATTTAATGAGTGATTACGTGCCAAGCACTGTGCTTGGCATTTTATATATATTTAATCATTTTATCAATCTTGCTAAATCAGTATTGTTAATCCTATTTTTCAGATGAATCCTATTTTTCAGAGAGCTTGAGTAACTTACCGAAGGCACACATTTGGTAAGCATACCAGATTCCGGGGAAGTAGTATATAGAGTCCAAAAGGAGTCAGGGAAGAGAGAGGCCAATTCCTGCTGGAGAAAGCAGGAAGGGTGTCCCAGAGTAGGAAGAAGAGCAGGACTGGGACAGGAAAAGAAGGAGGAGCGGAGTCTTTGATGATGGAGGCGGCAGGAGCAGAGGTGTGTATGTGAGTTTTCTGAGTCAGGTCCCCCTACACTCTGCTCAGGGCCATGCTCCTGGTGAATGCATGACCTAGGTCTCTTTACTAAACAAAGACAGGAAAGTATGAGGTGTGTTGGCAGAACAGCAGTAAACCTGTTTGTCGGGAATGAAGAGTTTGTGTAGAGCAAAGTTAGAATTTTGTGATCCCCAAACCCATAATCCTGAAAACTCAGCCTTTGTTTACTGACAGCCTATCTAAGGAGCCCCACCTGGAGTTACTTTCCATTAATTCACTCACTTATTTTCATTCAGTGAGACCACAGTATTTACTGAACTCCTACTGTGGGCTAGCCCCTCTTCTGGGTGCTAGGGATAGCAGAGAGAATAAAACAGACAGATTTCCTTGCACTCATGAAATGTTATTGTACTGGCAAACACAGATGCTAAATGATAAATAAGGGTATTTTCAGATGCTAAGGGCTATGAACAAAATAAAACAGACTACTGAAAATGGCTCACTTGGGTGACTCAGTCAGTTAAGCCTTGGATTCCTGATTTCAGCTCCAGTCATGATCGCAGGGTCGTGAGATCCAACCCGGAGTTGGGCTTCGCACTGGGTGTGGACTCTGCTCCCTCTCTCTGCCCCTCCCTGCCCCCCGCAGACATGCTCTCTTGAAAGAAAGAAAACAACTAGGGTAGAAATAGGGTTCTGATAGGATGCTGAAAAAACCTTCTTTGAGGAGGTAACTTTTGCGCACAGACCCAGATTATCTGAAGTTGTTAGCTAGAAAGAAAAGCAAGTTCAAAGGTCACAAGGCTAGCATAAGCTTAGTATGTCTGAGGGGCTGAGATAAGGGCACCGTGGTGAGTGAACGAGGGGACGAGGGGCCCCAGATTTGACCAAAAGAGCTGGATGGGGGCTAGATCGTGTAAGTCTGGTAGATCAGGGTGAGAGTTTGACTTTTGGGTAGTTTTAAATAAAAGAGGGGTAGGGTCTCATTAACATTTTTAAAATTTCACTGTAGTTGCCATGTGGAAAATAGACTCGATGTGATCAGACAGGGATGCCAGTTATGAAGCCATTAAAGTCATTCACACAAAAGGAAATTGAATCTTGTTGTTGGAGTGGCTGTGGAGATGAGAAGTGAATGGACACAGGGATGTGGAGGTAGACCCGACATGACTTGCTAATAGAATGCACGTGGGAGGTAAGGGAAAGAAGGGAAAGTGAGGAGTCAATCCAGAATGATCTCTAGGCCTTTGGTCTGAGCATCTGGGTGGATAGGGCACCGTTATGTGAGATGGAAGAGACTTGAGAAGAAGTAGAATGACAGGTAAAAATGAATGCTTCTGTTTGGTCATGTGAAGCTTGAGATTACCCTCTTCCTTTCCTTCAGAATCCTTATTTTACTCTAATTATCTTGTTAGTTAATTTTGGGGGGGTATTTGTTCCTTGTTAATTTCTTCCCCAAAAGAAACTTCAAAAGAGCAAGAACCTCATTAATCTTGTTCTTTGTTGTATGCCCAGATTCTAGAATGCTGGTTGGCATGGAGTATATGCTCAATAAATAATGGGAGTTGTTGAGTCTGGTTCAGTGGTTCTTAAAGTGCACATCAAAACCACTTGCGGGCAATGTCCACAATAGCCAAACTATGGAAAAAACCTAGATGTCCATTAACAGATGAATGGAAGATGTGGTGTGTGTGTATGTATATATATATATATATATATATATATATATACACACATTGGATACTATTCAGCCATCAAAAGAAATGAAATCTTGTGCTCGCTTCGGCAGCACATATACCAAAATTGGAACGATACAGAGAAGATTAGCATGGCCCCTGTGCAAGAAATGAAATCTTGCCATTTGCGATGATGTAGATGGAACTAGAGGGTTATTATGCTTAGTGAAATAAGTCAATCAGAGAAAGACAACTATCATATGATCTTCCTGATATGAGGAAGGGGAGATGCAACGTGGAGGGTTTGGAGGGTGGGAAAAGAATAAATGAAACAAGATGGGATCGGGAGGGAGACAAACCATAAATGACTCTTAATCTCACAAAACAAACTGAGGGTTGCCAGGGGGTGGGGAGGTAGGGAGAGGGTGGTGGGGTTATGGACATTGGGGAGGGTACGTGCTATGATGAGTGCTTTGAAGTGTGTAAACCTGGAGATTCACAGACCTGTACCCCTGGGGCTAATAATACATTATATGTTAATAAAATTTTTTTAATTAATTTAAAAAACCCACTTGTGAAAACTTATAAGTTTAGAATCAGCCTCCACACTCCACACACTCCCCACCATGACACTGCTTTAATAGGTTGTACTCAGGAAACTGCATATTTAGTCAGCCCTGTAGATGGCCAGTGGTCTACAGTTGAAACTAGTGATTTGGTTATACCAGTGTTCATTCATATATTTACCTTAGAAACCACATTTCAGCACCATCCCAAAACACCACAAAATATGGCTTCATAGAAGTCAATGGTATTCTTAAATCCAGTTAAATCATAAGGTGTTGATTTAAAAGTTTTTGAGAGAAAACCATGAAAGAATTCTAAAGTCCCTTCCATCTCATTTGACTTGTATACTATCATTGGATACCAGGAAGGGGTCTCTTAGGAGGGTCTTCCAGGTGAAGAAAGATAGCTCCCTAAGTGCTGGGCCAATCCTCCCCTTTTATCAAACCTCTCACGTGTTTATGCCCTACATCTGTTTACAGTGTGTGCAACTCCCTTAACTGATGATTATAGTAAATGCGTGGTTTTTTGTTTTGTTTTGTTTGGGGTTTTTTTTTGCAGTGTCCCTTTCTATTTTCAGTAAGAGTGTTTCAGTGTTCCTTTGAGGAACCATTACTGTAGTCGTGGGGCCCTGTCCTCCCCCTGGGAAAGGTGTTGGATCCAAGCTGGAGCAGCTAAGATGTTCTCTCTGTAACATTTGAATATTGAGTAGAGTGACACAGAAACTTAAGAGGATCAGAGTTCTGGGCACCTGGTGGTTCAGTCAGTTAAGAGTCCAACTCCAGATTTTGGCTCAGGTCATGATCTCAGGGTTGTGGGATCAAGCCCTGTGTTAGGCTCTGCACTGGGTGTGGAACCTGCTTAAGATTCTCTTTTTCCATCTCTCTCTGCCCCTCCTCCCCTCTTAAAAAAAGAGAGAGAGAGAGAGGGAGATTGAGATCAGAGTTCATCTTGAGGGAGGTCCCTGAAGAGAAGAAGAGAATGTGCTGAGATACTGCTGCAAAGATCTCACAGAAGTGACTTGGCTCCTGTCCTTTCCAAAACCTGATTGTTCAGCTTTTCTTTCAGTTAGTTCTACAAGCTGTGAGCCTTATTCTTCCAATACGGTTCTGTATTTGCTCAGAGTGGTTTCAGTTGCTTGCAATATAACCTATGACAAAGCAATTAACAACCTTGCAAACTATAATTAAATCTTTGAAAACAAATCCTCCTGGGGAGCAGTAACACACTGACCTAAGTTTTCACTAAAGTGTAAATGTCTGATATCAGAGCCTGAATAACAACACACTTCAGCAGGCAGAGGCAGGGGAAAGGGCTCCATGCCTTGACATCAGTTCTCCCTGATGAGAAAGGAAGGAAAATGGTGTCTGGGATGTGACACATCAGTCTCGCTTCAGAATTTGCCCCGAGTTTACTCATAAGATAAATACTTTGCTGGAAACTCTCAAACCTTTTTATTTCATAGTTTCTGCTTAGTCCTCCTTGCTCCTGAATTTCTATCTTCAGACTAAACTTTCAAGTAAGCCTTTCCAAAGCAGGGCATAATTACTAGGCCGCATAAGCCTAAGACATCAATTTATGAACATGAGAACTCATAATATTAAATTTAGTTCTCATTTCCTTCAGTAGCCCCTAGGGGAAAAAGAACATCCTGTCCTTTTCATCATTTGGTTTAAATCCTAGTCATTGGTTGACCTCTCCCCTCCCCCCATTTGAAAAAACAGACCCAAAGCTCTTTAGGACTCTAAGAAATGAATGACCTAACTCACGTCTTATAAGCAACCTTCTTTGAACACCGCCAGTTCCTCACTATCTTATTGGTGGTGATTACTGAAATCAAGTCTCAACAGATAGGTTGCCAAACAAAGCCAACTGGGCTCTCAGTGTGAGCCACACCCAGGGTGAGATAAGGAGCACGTTATAGTTTGACCGCACTGAGGAAAATAAAATCTCATCACTTGAAGATTAGGCTCAGTGTAAACAGAGCTCAAATGTAAAAAACCAATCTAGCTAATTTTTTATTTTTAATAGTGCTTGCATCTTGTGAAGACCAAAAATAAAAACAAAATCTGGATATAAATCTAATAGTTCTGCATGACCAATCATTTTCCTTTCAGATTTGCAGCGGGGGTGGGGATGAGGGTGGGGATGGGGCATGGGGGTGACAGACCCCATTCTTACCGTTAAAACACAAAATAGTATTACTAAGATTTGAACACTTACTACCTTCCAAGTACTATTCAAAGTGCTTTACGATGTAGATATCTCATTTAATCTTTGCAACAACCCCGTGAGGTATTATCCTCTTATTCCTGTTTAGAAACAAGGCAAATGAAGCAGTGAGAAATTAAGTCATTTGCTCAAGATCCAACAATTGCCAAACGGGTGGGTTTGGGTTTTGAATCTGGATAATAAAATGGCTCCGGAATCTGGACTCTGGACCACCCATCTGGACTTCTCTAATCGCCTTCCCACCTAGCTTGGCCAATTAGTCAAACAGCACCTGGTCTTTCCTTCTCCGGGCACTCAAGTTCCTTCCCACCCTCACTTCGAACGTTTGCAGTTACGTTTGAACCAGGTAATCGAAACAAATAGGCTTTCCAGCAGCCTAATTGCTTGGATGTTAATTGTTAACTAAATGGTGAGCCTTTCCAGCCGCCGGGACAGAAATGTACTCACCCAGATTTTATATTAAGTAAAGCAGGAAGAGTGCAAGGATCTCGTCCTCGTCTCCAAGTGCATGAGCAAGGCCTTCGCTTTTCAAACTCGCTCTAAGGGTTTATACTTTCTTATAGTGGATTTGAGAGGGGGGAATGAGTGGCAATCTCTCTCAGGAAAGAGTTCTTTGAGAGGTAGTTCATTCGGAGGTAATTAAGAGACTGGAGTGGGACTCAGTCCCGCATGGGAGAAATGTGGCGTGCAGCGAGGGGAGAACATACATAAAACATGCTTCTCAAATATTTAGAGGCTCTCCCAGTACCAGTGTGGATTTTCTGAGCTAGTCTCCCTGCTATCTGGGGTGGCATAGCATGGGTCAGCCTGGAAGGTGAAGTTTCTTGAAGACTTTTCTTAGTTTTTTGTTTTCTTTTCTTTTTCATGGAATGGGATGTGGAATGGATCCAACCTTGACTGCTCTTTAAGAGAGTGCCCGAGTTCCTAAAGGATGTACCCCTGGTTGGGCTTGGCTTTTCTGTTTTCTTGGAGTATGCTGAGCCCCTTCCTTTATGCCACTACTTTCTGTATATACAGCATTAATGCTTTTATTGATGGATTAGAAATCCAAGGTGTTTAAAAAAAAAAAAAAGAGGGGCGCCTGGGTGGCTCAGTGGGTTAAGCTTCTGTCTTCCGCTCAGGTCATGGTCTCAGGGTCCTGAGATCGAGCCCCGCATAGGGCTCTGTGCTTGGCAGGGAACCTGCATTCCCCCCACCCCCTCTCTGTCTACTTGTGATCTCTGTCTGTCAAGTAAATAAATAAAACCTTAAAAAAAAAAAAAAGAATGTGGGGTACACCAAGCATTTCTGCTATTTGTGCCTTTATTCCTAGAAGAGAAGTTGGGGGTGGGTGGGTAGGAGTGAAGAAGAGAGAGTGGGGGAAAAGAGAGGCATTACTCCCCCTGCCCCAACCATACATTGTTGTAGGAAATCAAGGAGGAACTTTAGTTAGCCAGTCACAAACAATGAAAAAGGGGATTCAAAAGGCTAGAAAGTCCACCATCTTGGATGTAGGTGTGTTCTGTGGAAGAGTCAGCTGAAGAGTCACCATGACTCCTGAGTTCTGCATTAGTTAGCTATGAACTTGAGCAAGTTACTTAATGATTCTGAACTTCTGTTTCTCTGTCTGTAAAATGGTTATGAGAGTCAAATTATATGAAGGGGACTTGGAGGTTATTCGATCTCGCAGCCACTGATCCATTGCAGGAAGTTTGTCTGTAATATTCATGACAGAAAACCAATTGCCCAACCCTCACACGAAAGGGAACTCATTATCTCCTTATCCCTCTTGTGCAGAGCTCAGTTCTGCATCTCAGGACTTTGACTCATCTGGTCTTGGTTCTTTCCTCTGAGGTTCTGAGCTGGTGACTTTGATGGCAACAGAATGATATAGGACGGTGGAAGGAGAATCAGGTGAACCCGAGTCTGGACCCCATCTCAAGCACTTAACTAGCTGTGGAATCTTTTTTTTTTTTTTTTTAAGATTTTTATTTATTTATTTGACAGACAGAGATCACAAGCAGACAGAGAGGCGTGGGGAAGCAGGCTCCCAGCTGAGCAGAGAGCCCAATGCAGGGCTGGATCCCAGGACCCTGAGATCATGAACTGAGCCGAAGGCAGAGGCTTAACCCACTGAGCCACCCAGGCGCCCCTAGCTGTGGAATCTTAACCAGATTATAACTGTTCAGTGAAGCTCAGTCTTCTTATTTGTCTGATGGAAAAATGTTAACCTACTCTGCAAGTTTGTTGAGGGAATTAGGAATAATTTATATTAAATGTCTTCATATAGACGTGCTTAATAAAAAGACTGGGAGGATTCTTTTCCTTAGAATACAATAAAATCAATATTTATTGAGGCTTGAGGAATTTATGGCATGATTTCAGGTCCTTCTTCCAATGGTTTATTCTGAAATCTTAACTTTTCCCTTGCTTCCAGTCCTAAATAAATAATCACTTCCTATGTATTTCCCTTCCCTATAAATTCACATATTCTTTTGCTTGTACAACTAGGAAAGGAGAAGGAAGTTTGAACATGGACTTTATAAACTTGTGGTGGCTGAACATCTCTTGACCAATTAGGAAAAAAATTAGCAGTAGAGGTGGAGTTTAATCCTTACTCTGAAGCATGAGGGCCTTTGGAGTTTTCCTGAAAAAAAAAAAAAAAAAAAAAAAAAAAAAAAAAAGTCATTCACTTCTAAAATAAAGGAAAATTTGGGTAGGAGCTAAAATGTGTGCTGGGAGGAAAGAGTGTTAACTACTGGAGTGAAGGAATTCTGTGAGTTTTCAAGAGTGAGATAGTACAGGGCTGCACATCTCTCAGTCAGTTAAAACCTCTAGAAAGTCTCCTTAGCAATGAAAGCTTCTAAGTGTCTCCTCTTGAATTTGGCCATAATTATAAAAAATAAATACATGTGGCCCTTTAACCAAGCAAATCCACTTAAAAGAAGCAACTCTACAGAAATGCTTGTATGGGGTTGCCTGGGTGGCTCAGTGGGTTAAAGCCTCTGCCTTCAGCTCAGCTCATGATCCCAGGGTCCTGGGATGGAGCCCTGCATCGGGCTCTCTGCTCAGGAGGAAGCCTGCTGCCTCCTCCTCTCTCTCTCTCTGCCTGCCTCTCTGCCTGCTTGTGATCTGTCTGTCAAATAAATAAATAGATAAGATCTTAAAAAAAAGAGAAATACTTGTATGAGCATCTAAACAAGATAGTTACATGTTGCTATGTGTTTTCCAATAACAAATAAAAGAAACGATAATGAAATTCTTTCAATAGAATAGTAAAAACAATTAAAACAGACCCATAAAATGAAGTACGATGCCTCATTAATAAAACATGATGCTGACTTTGGATATACTGAACTGACATGATGTCCATGATGTATCATTCGGGAAAAAAGCAGGTTGTAGAACAACATGCAAAGAGCAAAGTCGTACTAACATATATGCCATACTAACAAATACAGTGCCTTACTATGAACATACATATGTGTATGTATGTCCATATGTGTGTGTGTATATACTTGTGTATGCTGTAGATAAAAATATATGACGTATGTTTTAGAAAGAAGTTTGGAAGTCTATATAGGCAACTTTTTTTCTTTTTAAGATTTTATTTATTTAGATAGAGAGAAGGAACACAAGCTGAGGAAGTGGGAGAGGGAGAAGTAGGCTTCTGTCTGAGCGGGGAGCCCAACGTGGGGCTTGACCCCAGGACTTTGGGATCACAACCTGAGCCCAAGGAAGATGCTTAACAACTGAGTGACCCAGGCACCCCTATATAGGCAAATCTTAATGTTAATAATTACTTCTGAGGGGGCGCCTGGGTGGCTCAGTGGGTTGGGCCGCTGCCTTCGGCTCAGGTCATGATCTCAGGGTCCGGGGATCGAGTCCTGCATCGGGCTCTCTGCTCAGCGGGGAGCCTGCTTCCCTCTCTCTCTCTCTCTCTGCCTGCCTCTCTGCCTTGTTGTGATTTCTCTCTGTCAAATAAATAAATAAAATCTTTAAAAAAAAATTACTTCTGAGGAGTAGGATTAGGAGGGTGAGGGATACTTTAATTTTTTTACTTTAAATGCATATATATACATATATATATGAGAGTGCTTTAATGTATATAAATATTATTTGTATAATTTTTATAAAAACAACAAGATGAGAATAACTGAATTCAGAAACATCCGTTTAAGCACTTAGTTACCTTTTCCTAAATTTCAGAGAATACCTTTTTCAGAAAAATGATTAAAGTTAATCTATTTCCTTTGGATAAAAAGAATCTCAGCACTGAGAAACCATTCTGTTTAATTCTTGTTTAACTACCCATTTATGTCTTCATTCATTTGACTGCAGTAAAACCTTAAAGTTAAGAATGTGTGTGGGGGGGGCGGGGAAGCTAGGCAGGGGTTGGAGTTAGAAATACCTGAGCTTGAATTCCTGGCCTAATGTTTTCTGGTTGTAAAATGTTGGCAAGTTATATAACCCTGCCAAACCTCCATTCTTCGTTTGTAAAAAGAGGCCAGTAGTCCAAAGGTTGTTGTGGGGGTTTTTTTTTTTTAAGTTTTTATTAATTTTTGTCAGACAGAGAGAGCCAGAGAACACAAAGCAGGAAGAGCAGCAGGTGGAGGAGAAGCAGGTGGAGGAGAAGCAGTTTACCTGCCAAGCAAGGAACCCGATGTAGGACTCAATCCCAGGCCTCAGGGATCATGACCTGAGGTGAAGGCAGACACTTAACTGACTGAGCCACCCAGGGGTCCCTATTGCGGGGATTTTTAGAAGAACATTTAAAGAAGCTAGCCCAGGACTTGGCACATAGTACATGCTCAGCCCAAGTTTGCTATTGTCATTTGTGAATTTGTCATTAAAAAAAACCCATTATTGAGCACTTACCGTGTGCAAGTTTTGTGTCAGGTTCTAAATTTTTAATATGGTTAAGAAATGATCCCTGCTTAAAAGCAGGGTTAAGTCTAGATCAGAGGTCAATTCAGGGACTTCCTGAAGTTGGATGAGGAAAAAAAAAAATCACATCTCTATTTTTTACTAATCTCTAACTAAAATTTAACATTCCTTCAGTTATAAATTTATATAACAAATCACAGAGGTATTCCCACTGTCTGTGCCTTTGTCACCAACAGAAATCAGGGACATTTTCATAGAACATTGTAGTTTCACAGGAATTTTAAATTTTATTCATGCACATCACTATTTCAAAATTGTAATAGTTTCTAGACCCACTGCCAAATTTAGGAATTGTGTTAAAAAAAAAAAAAAAAAAGCATGGGCGCCTGGGTGGCTCAGTGGGTTAAGCCTCTGTCTTCGGCTCAGGTCATGATCTCAGGGTCCTGGGACTAAGGCCCGCATCAGGCTCCCTGCACAGCAGGGAGCCTTCATCCCCCCCCCCCCCACTACATAATTGCTACATTCAGCAACATGGGTGAATCTCACAAACTAAGATTGAAAAGAAGAAACCAGACCCAAAAGGAAACATGCTGTATGATTCAATTTATATAAAGTCTCAAAACAGTTTAGTTCATCTCTGAAGTTAGAAGCCAAGACAGTGTTTACACTTTTGTGGGTGGTGCCTGGAAGGGATGTGTGGGGCTTCTGGATTACCTATTGATCCGGATATTAGCAACATGAATGTGTTCACTTTATACAAATTCATTGAGCTATGCATCTTTAATTTGTGGACCTAAAGTTACTGTACTCCAATAAAAATTTCCTTTAAAAAAGGGCCCAGAAACTTTACCAGTCTGCCAAAGGGGATTCATGGCACAAAAATAGATTAAGACCTTTGGTCTAGATGGAGACACAGATCCAGAGAAATTACCATACCACAATGTGTTATATACATTGTATATGTTCCAGGTCATTCCTGAGCCCAGCAATCTATCCTAGTGAACTCTTAAGTATAATTCATATCCCTCAGAACAAGAACCCTTTCTTTAAATATTGAAAGTATGGTCACTGCAGCTGCAGGAAAGGAAGGACAAAGCACTGTGAGAGCACAGAGAGAGGAACCATTAATTTTGCTGAGGTTGGTCAAGAGGAGTTCTCACGGAGGAGGTGATATTTGAACAGGGAAGCAAAGGATAAGCCAACTTTCCGCGGAAGGACTTCCTGTCACTGTAAGCAGCATCAGGGAAAATAGGAAGCATGCTGTGTTTGGGGAACAGGGAGTCATCTGGTGTGGCAGAATGCTGGCCAAGAGGACTGGAGGTGGCAGGGAAGGGGGACAAATGGGGGACAGGTGGAACCCTGTGCATCGTGTAACGGGGAAGCAACCGATACTGTTTGTTTTTACTTCTCACTGAAGTAGACATACAGAAGAGTCCCCCACGCATAAGTGTATAGCTTGACTGATTTTCACAAACTAAACATCTATTTTATTAGCACCCACATCAAGAAGTGGGACATTATCGCTGTTCCAGAAGCCCCTTTCACCATCCCTACCAATCACTCCTGCTCCCCACCCCTGCCAAGCGTAACTCTAACCTGACTTCTTCTCTTTTTTTTTTTTTTAACCACTTCATTGAGGTCTGATTGACATGTAAAAAGCTGTACATATTTATTTATACAACTTGGTGAGTTTGGGGAGATGTCCACACTATGTACCCATCATCTTCATCAAGGCCATAAACATAGCCAACACCTCCCAAAGTTACCCCCCCACACTTTGTTTTAATTATGTTTCTTTGTGTGCTAAGAAAATTTAACATAATATACACCTCATCAGTAAGTTTATATATATATGTATGTGTGTATATATATATATATTTTATTAATTTATTTGACTGAGAGAGAGAAATCACAAGTAGGCAGAGAGGCAGGCAGAGAGAGAGGAGGAAGCAGGCTCCCCGCTGAGCAGAGAGCCCGATGTGGGGCTCGATCCCAGGACCCTGAAATCATGACCTGAGCCGAAGTTAAGCAGAGGCTTAACCCACTGAGCCACCCAGGCGCCCCATACCTTGTCAGTAAGTTTTAAGTTTTCAATACAATATTGTTAGCTGTAGGAATGACGCTGCGTAGTAGATGTCTGAAACCTAATTTATCTTTCAGAACTGATACTTCATACTTTTTGACCATCACCTCCCCACCCCACCTTTCTCCGGGCAACCACATTCTATTCTCTGCCTCTGAGTTTGCCTCTTTCTGTTTCCAAATATAAGTGAGGGAATACAGTTTTTGTCTTTCTGGGTCTGGCTTATTTTGTTTAGCATAATGTTCTCCAGGTCCATCCACGTTGTTGCAAATAGCAGCATTGTCTTTCTTTTTTAAAGGCTGGATAATATTCCACTGTAAGATATAACACATTTTCTTGATTCATTCCTCTGTCCGTAGGCACTTAGGTTGTTTCCATATCCTGGCAACTGAGAATAGTGCTACAATTAATATGGGAATGCAGGTAATGTTCAAGATCCTGATTTCAATTCCTTTGGATAAACACCCAGAGGCAGGATTGCTGGACAATAATTTTATTTTTTATTTTTTGAGGAACTGGCTCACTACTTCCAACATCAGTGGCTCCAATTAACAGTCCCATTGACAATGTATTAGGATTCCCTTCTTGCTATGTCCTCACTAATACTTTTTTTTTTCCCCCTAGTAATAGCCATCCGAACAGGCGTGAGGTGAAATCTCATTGTGGTTGTGATTTGCATTGCCTTGATGATGTGAGGTTGAGCCCCTTTTCCTGTACCTGTTGGCCATTACCGTGATATGTAACGCACCACAGGTCGGGGTTGCTAAGGGTCTTGTACTTTATTTAACGTATGCACTCTTTTGCGTCTGGAGCTTTCACTCACGTTGATAAGGGAAACATCATGTCATTGCCTGTGGTTGTGGATCCTTGCCACCTAAGTTTTAAGTAGGGCAGTGATATGGGCTGACCTCTGTTAGAAAAATCACTATAGCAGCTTCGAGGAGGGTGAAGTGAAAGACAAGAAATTTCACATAGGGAACTAGAGCAATAATCTAAGTGAGAAATGATGAGGGCCTGACCCAGAGTCCAGGCAGTGGGAGTAGAGAAGAGACAGACCGATCAGAGTCACCCTGAACTCTGGAGAAGCAATTCAAAACACATGTTCCATTTACAGTGTCCTTCAGGCGCCGAGGAGAGCGCATAACTGAGTGGTCAGAACCAGAGCAACATTAATTGACCACGGCATTAGTTTGGGTGCTTGTCAAGATTTAAGTGAAACAAGCTGCATCCCTCCAAGAGTCTATTGTCATAGATGACGGGAATGAGACAGAGCAAAAGCCAACACAATGGGGATAAATGAAGGGTGTCCCATGAAACTGTAATGACCTCAAATGGTTCCTGGAGGAGTTTTGCAGTTGGGTCATTTTTCTTCAATATTTTTTGCAGTGTAGAGTTTCAACATAACATTTAGATGAGTTAGGAAAACAAAATCAGGATTGAAGAGACAATAGGGAGGGAGAGAGTTTTAGCAGTGGGGAGAAGGGCTGCTTGGGGTGTGAGATGGGTATGCAGGGCGGAAGAACAGGGAGACAGTTGGTGAAGCATGAAGTGAGGGCTCATTCAGCATCCGTATTAATCTCATGCTTCTCAAACTTGAATGTGCACACCCTTGACAGCATGTCCGGAGGAACTCAAGTCACCTGGTAAAGACAGTACAACTTGCTGGAGTGTTCACTTCACCTGGGGTCAAGGAGAAGGATGTTATTTATATGGAAGCAAACAACATGTAACAGAGTAGAATACATATTTTATGTGAAGTTTCAAGATAAAACACAAGACTCCATATGATTTTCTTTTTTTTTTTTCCAAGATTTTTATTTATTTATTTGACAGAGAGAGATACAAGTAGGCAGAGAGAGTGAGAGGGAAGCAGGCTCCCTGCCGAGCAGAGAGCCCAATGTGGGGCTCGATCCCAGGAACCTGAGATCATGACCTGAGCCGAAGGCAGCGGCTTAAACCACTGAGCCACCCAGGCGCCCTCCATATGATTTTCTAGCCAAACACTTTGGCCTGCAGCCCCAATGTCTCCCTTAACATTAGGAGGAATTCAGAGGAAAATTTTGAGAAGCCTCAATTCCATCACTCCTGATTCCACGTTCCGGCTCTATGGATGCTAGCCCCACCACTGAGCTCTTTTCCAGACTGGGTGGCGTTATTCAACAACATTCCTTCCTTCCTTTACTCATTCATTCCAACAATATTAAGTAAGGGCTTGCCATATACTAAGACCTGAGAGATGTTTTTCTCCTGCACAATATTGTAAGCTCCAAAAAGGACTGTGTCTTTAAAAAAAAATTAGTCTCCTGAACATCTGTCAAACCTTGCATATATTAGACCTCTATAAATATTTGTTGATGTGAAATGAAATGAAATGTGATCTTTGAAAAACAATCCAAGGAAGAGTTAGGAGGGAGACAATGAAGGAGAGTGAAAGAGTTGAGTGTATGTGAGCTAACTGCTAACCGTTATCAGCTGAGCATGTTTTATCCATGCACAACTCTTAAGAAAGACTTTAACTTATAGCCGTTTAATAGCCAAGGAAATGGAGGTTGAGAATGAGTAACTGGTTTGAAGTAACACAGCCAGTAAGTGGCAGAGCCCTGATTCAATCCCAGCTTTGTCTGATAATAAAGTCCTTGGAGAATATGAAAATGTAAAACGCATACACCCTTTGATCAGTAATTCTACTTCTAGGAGCTTACCCTTGAAATATTGTGATTTACAATATGAAAGAAATATATATTTGGTCTTCGTCCTGTTTCTGGCGGGTAGCTTCTAAAACTCTTGGGACTTCTTAAATGATGAGAGAGATAAAGGTATCCTTTGTCATATTAATGAGATGAGTTTTGGACCTCACCTAAGGATGGGGGCTGGTTGTAGTGGAACCAGCCCTATGATTATAGGGTTGAAACTTTCAGTCACACCCTCTGGCTTCCAGCAAGGGGAACAGGGTTGAAGATTGAATTCAGTCATCAACTGCCAATGAATTAGTCAATCATGCCAATGTAAGGAAGCCTCCATAAAAACCCATAAGGATGGGGTTTCAAGAGCTTCTGGATTGATGAAAATATGGGGATTTGGGGAGAGGGCAACATCAGAGAGCATGGAAGCTCTGTGCTCTTTCCCCATACCTTGCCCTAGGCATTTCTTCCATCTGGCTGTCCCTGGGTTTTATCTTATGATAATTAACTGGTAACCTTGTAAGTAAAATGTGTCTCCGAGTTCTGAGAGTTGCTCTAGCCAATAAACAAAACCCAAAGAGGAAGTTGCTGGAATTTGTAATC
Source organism: Meles meles (assembly GCF_922984935.1). Taxonomy (NCBI): domain Eukaryota; kingdom Metazoa; phylum Chordata; class Mammalia; order Carnivora; family Mustelidae; genus Meles; species Meles meles. Next base: position 67,952,047 of record NC_060078.1, on the reverse strand, counting down.
TATAGCAGTAGTGTAAAAGTACAGGTCAGAAACATCTGGAATTGGAATTGGTCTGAAGTGAAAGGCAGTCTTGAAGGACTGAGCCCTTGTGGAATCTGATGCTATCTCCAGGTGGATGTGTCAGACTTGGGTCAGAATTGAGCTGAGCAGTGCCTGGGTGGCTCAGTCAGTTAAGTGTCCAGCTCTTGATTTAAACTCAGGTCACGATCTCAGGATTGTGAGATCAAGTCCCGTGTGGGGCTCTGCTTTGGGTGTGGAGCCTGCTTAAGATTCTATCTCCCTCCCCTGTGCCCTTCCCCTGCCCTTTATCTTCCCTTCCCACCTTTCTCACTCTCAAAAAAAAAAAAAAAAAAAAAAAAAAAAAAAAGAACTGAGGTGAATTGTAGGACACCCAGCCGCTGTCGAGAATTGGTTGGTGGTATGGGGACAACTGGACATAATCAAAACATTCTTTATTGGAGAATTGGTTAGGTAGCTTGAAGAACATACAGAAAGAAGCATACCTATATATATACTAACATGGAAAGCTGTTTAGGATATATTGCTAATTGAAGAAAAGCAAGTTGTAGAACAGTACGTGTTATTTGATTATATTTCATTTTTTAAAGAAAACAAATGCACAAGTCATATAGGCATGCAGAAATTCTGGAGGACTACATACCCAATTTGAACAGTTCACCTCTGCAGAGGTGATGAGGTCTGCCCCTGGAGACCACCATATGACTTTTCATCTCTGTGAATTTGACTACTCTAGATACCTTATATAAGTGGAATCATACTGTATTTGTCTTTTTATGCCTGCCTAGTTTATTTTACTCAGCATAATGTCTTCAAGATTTATCCACGTCATAGCATCTGTTAGTTTTCTTCCTTTTAAAGGCTGAATAATATTTTATTATACATACCACATTTTGTCTATCCATTCCTCCATTGATAAACACTTGGGTGTCTTTTACTGTAAGTAATGCTGCTATAAACGTGGGCGTATAAATATCTCTTTGGGACCTTGATTTCAGTTCTTTTGGATGGATACCCAGAGTTGCAATTGCTGAATCATATGTAATTCTTTTAAAAAATTTTTTGGAGAGCATCCATACTGTTACTAAGCTTTGTAGTTCTGATATAGTTACTGCTCAGTTAAAAAGATAGAAGGCAAGAAGGTGGCTGTTTCCCAACATACAAATCACACAAAACGCATGGAAGCAGAGTTGCCTTCAGTAGATAAGCGCTTTTTAAAAGAACTCGATGACATCTAAAGCAAATGTAGGCACAATTTTTAGATCGTTTCCCTGGGAGGTGGAGAAGGAAAAGTGACTGCTGACTAAGCTGTGTAATAAGGAACTAAGTATTTTCTACTGGGAAATGGTTATCTGTTTGGTGGAGTTGCAAGTTCTGGGGAGTGCCCTCATTAGAAAACAGCTGATGATTCCAGGAGAACTTGGAAGAATCACCATGGTGATACAGAGTGACCCATTTAAAGTGTAAGGCCTGTTGTGAGTTGAACTTCAAAAGGTGCCTGAATAGAATCTTCTCTTTCATTTTTCGTTGGACATAAGATATAAAATAAGGTAGCATTACTGTTATCTCCGGTCCTCTTGCAGTCTGATGTATTTGGGATGTCACTTAAGACGCCTTCAGACTCTACTCCTGGCTTGATGTCGCATAGCCGCGTTACTTTGAGCAGACCCCTTAACCTCTCCAACCACAGAGGGTTGCCCTAAAGAGTCTCAGAAGTCCCCTTAGTTTGTGGGTTTAGTTCTGTGCATATGTATAAGTGCCTCCTTTTGTTTGCTACTCCTTTCATCGGGAACTTGGCTATCCAGAAAACCCACAGCATCAGACACAGTAGAACATGAGGAAACATGCAAAAGATGCTGAACGGGGAACCACATCATCAATGTGCACGAGCTAAAGCTCCTTTACCTCCTTGCTTTCCTTGAGCCTCAGGTGCATGTGGTGAGTTAATCCTGGGTTCACACAGTCTCATCATGAGTCTAGACCCCTGTTCTTCTCTTCTCCTTCCTCTCCCATCTCTTTTCTCATCTCCAGGCACTGTGCTCAGAGGTATAAATAGATCATTGTATTTAATTCTAATGAGAATGCTATGAGGTGCACAATATTATTATCCCTGTTTTACCTATGGGAAACCGAGGCTTATGGGGTTTAAGAGGCAGAGGCAGGATACCCTGCTGGACAGATCCAGAATCCACTCCTAAACACTACGGGACCTAATCAAGAAAACCTATTGAAAATACAACTCGACTGTGAGTTATTCTGAATTGTCTGGAGGAACCTTCCCCTCCCATTCTTAAAAAGGAAATGTGAATAGATCTATTTTAAGGCATTTTGCTTCTCCTCATTCATCTTTTGCAGAACGTTATCACCAGAGGCAGTTTTGTTAAACTGAGATCATGGTCTCTTTGGATCTCCTTCTCTTCTTCCGCTTCTCTTGCAAAACTTGGAGTCACCATTGTCAGCTTAGACCGTGACTCTTGCTTGCTGGAGACATAACCAGAATGATAGAAAATAGTACTTCCCCTCCTCAAAAGAACCTATCTGCTCGTGTTGTATTATTTCTGCATCTCCTCTATAGGAAGATAATTATTGGTGGACAGAATATCTTCTCAACGTCCCGTTTCTCAGCTGGATGGGTGAAGAGTGGAGGGATTTGTAATAGAAAGGAGTGTGTGTCACTTTTAAGGTAAATCCATCCCAAACTGATGGCCATTTGATGCTCCTGGCATTCCTAGCACAACTCTAATGTGTGATGGGACAAGACTTAGCATTGGCTGAGTTTGGTTTGGGACAGAACAGGAGAATGGCTTTTGAAGGGGGTGATTGAGAAAGTCTCAGTGGGACTGTGTGTAGGCCCAGGCTTTGTGGTTCACGATTCTACTCAAATGGGGAGAGAGAGCACCCCAGGGTGGTTCTCCTGATGGGTGCCAAGCGTCCATGAATCCAGGCCAGGGCTGCACTCTGTCCTTAGAATCATCTCTTCCCAGTCTTCTTCCTAATTTTAAGGCCATGCTATTATGTAACTTGGACATAACAGCCAAAGATATTTTCCTGCTTGAAACAATCGTTATTTTATGTTCGGGAGTTTTGATGGAGTAAAAGACTTCTTTCTTCAAGTAAGCATTTTATTCTGTTAATTGTACGAAGTCCTTGAGGAAACATCCTTGCAAATGATGGGATCATCCCTTTCCCTAAGAGAGGGATCCTTAAAACTCCGCAGACCTTGGAAGAAAATCATGTACCCTCAGCATGAAATTCATTTAGAGTCCCATCAGTGCTTGCTAATGCAGTTTATATGAAGTGTCTTTTATTTTGGACTTCGCTCCTCTGTAACAAATGAGTCATTGATTTTCAAAAAATTTTAAATGTATCCAGAAACTTTTTTGGGGGGGGGTTTGGTTTTGAACAGCCTCTCGGAAAACCAAAACCAGTAACCCTGTCCTCTCTCCCTGCTGCTTTGCTATAAAGATAGCATTCCTCTATATGGATCACAGTGCTTCCTTTGACAGGAACGAACAACTCTCAACCAGCTAAATTGTTGACCCATGTGAAAGGAGTGACTCACAAGTCTTTCTAAAATGTTGCCCAGCAATTATTTTTTGACACTTGTGTGTTAAATTCTGGGAAGGCCTGAAAAGAACAATAAAATTAAAGAGGAACTTTAGGGACAATCTCAGTTCCCTTTGTGATTTATGCGGTATACTGATCTTGAGTTCCCTTTGGAAGCCCTTCCATGTAACTTTAAGTAGGGAAGCCGACTGGAGCCTTCCCATGAAACTGTGCTTCGGTACAATAAACCCCTGAGGATTAGTCAAAGACAGATTCACTGGATGCCAAATTCTTTTCTATCATCCAAGAGTGGCCAATGAGACCAAGGGTGGGAGTGAGAATTCACCAGGGTTTTCAACAAAGCATTCCAATAAATTAAAAAACAAACAACCTTTGTTAGAATGAAACAGGGTTTGCAAATGCTAGCTGGTTAGAGCGCCCTCATGCGTCTCAGCATGGTAGTATCATTTCAGGGTTCTCAAAGGACTTCAAATGCTCTTCTAATCACTCCACCAACACCACTTCACGCATTCCCTACCTTCCCACTGTTTCCAGAGTCACAGATGGAGCTCCTTCTTTAGCTCTTAGCTGGAATTCCCAGTGTGATGGTGATTTTTATCAGAGGCTGTAAGCATAAACCATCTCACTTTCCAGAGTGCTTGCTGTGTGCTTGCTGAATTAGTGCTCATTTAAATTCCGGCCTCAGGGGCGCCTGGGTGGCTCAGTGGGTTAAGCCTTTGCCTTAGGCTGCTTCTGCCTTCCTCTCTGCCTGCCTCTCTGCCTGCCTATACCACTTGTGATCTCTCTGTCAAGTGAATAAATAAAATCTTTTAAAAAATTAAATTAAATTAAAATAAATAAATTCCTGCCTCAAAGTGAAAATACCCCAACTGCCCTTCATCTGGTGAATCAATGAAGACATTGTGGTAACCCCTACAGTGGAATACTACTTAGTAATAAATAGGAAAGAATTATTGACATCCACACCAACAGAAGGCTGCATTTATAAGATTTCATTGATGCGACATTCTAGAATTTGGATACACATTAGCTTAGTGGTAGCCAAAGAATGGGAGAAAGAGGGTGGGGTTGGCTGCAAAAGGGTACAAAGAAACTTTTGGGGGGAAATTCATAGTGTTCTGGGGTTTTTTGGTGTTGGCTACCTGACTGTATACATCAGTCAAATTCACAGAATTGGCATTGGTGGTATGATGTTGAGTATAGCTTCCAACACTCATTGAACCACACACTAAAAGCAAAACGAAACAAAACAAAATAACCACCCGAATTTGCTGCGTGTAAATTACACCCCAAGAAGCCTCACATAAAAATATTTAATTTTTTAAAAAAAGAAATCACTGTGGACTACTTCCAAAGTACAAATCCCCAACCCTTCTGGGTTTACCTCTTGGCCTCCTTTTCTTTGCCCATCTGAAAAAGACACCACAGTGATTTCTTGTGGGAGTCTGCAAGTTCCAGCTCAATTCAAAGCCCCAATGGGGCCAGACTGCATTCCACAGGGTCTGCCCCCTGACTCTGCCATTGTGCCTGTGATGGGGTGTGCAACGAGTGACACAGAGACTTCCTGGCACTTGGATATTACGAAGGAAAACATCAAAGTTAGAGGCCAGTGCAATAAGTAGGAACCCCTTGAGGGGAAATGAGATCTGGGCTCTGAAGGCAAATTCATATTGTCAGTTTGCTGGCTTCCCTCCACAATAGACAGCAACGAGTTGTTTCTGGGTAGAAGTCGTGTCTTGTGCAAACTATCCATTAACCACAAACCATCCATGAACCACCCCAGGCAGTGCCCAGTGTCTAATTCTGGAAAACACTTTTGGTTTGATGGCTCTCAAATGTTCTACCAGCCTTCATCCTCAGCAATGGTGACCTACGAATATTAATCCCAGGCCAGTGGTTCTTAAATTTTACTAGGCCTAGTCACCTCACTTGCTAAGAGAGTACTCACTGTATGAGATGATGGTTGTGTTAATTTGATTGTAGTAATCATTTCACAGCATATACGTATATATTAAATTGTGTTATACACCTTAAAGAAATCACATTGTATAACTTAATACATACAATTTTTATTTGCCAGTCATATCTTGATGAAGTTGGAAAAAAAAAATCACCTAAGAAGTATACTTTCAAAATGCCAGTTCCCAGCCAATCTATTTTTTTTTTTTAGTTCTAAGTATTTTTTAAAATTTTTTATTTTTTAAATTACTTTTCGGTGTACTAGAATTCATTGTTTATGCACCACACCCCGTGCTCCATGCAATACATGCCCTCCACAATACCCACCACCAGGCTGGCCCAACTTCCCACCCCCCACCCCTTCAAAACCTCAGATTGTTTTTCAGAGTCCATAGTCTCTCATGGTTCATCTCCCCCTCCAATTTCCCTCAATTCCCTTCTCCTCTCCATCTCACCATGTCCTCCTTGTTATTTCTTATGCTCCACAAATAAGTGAAACCATATGATAATTGACTCTCTCTGCTTGACTTATTTCACTCAGCATAATCTCTTCCAGTCCCGTCCATGTTGCTACAAAAGTTGGGTATTCATCCTTTCTGATGGAGACATAATACTCCATAATGTATATGGACCACATCTTCCTTATCCATTCGTCCGTTGAAGGGCATTTTGGTTCTTTCCACAGTTCCCAGCCAATCTATTCTTAGCTGAGATTCTAATGCAGTAGGTCTGGGATTGATCCCTGGAAACTGAATTTTTAATAAGCACCTCAGATGATCCAGACATAGGAAGGAAGTCTAAGGACCACACTTTAGGAAGTGATGACCCAGACCTAGAAAAACTCACACATACAGGCTGAACAATTTATTCATGGAAATATTTGACCTACCGATCAATGGTTTCAACACCGTGACTAGGAGTGGGGCTCTGGAGTGAGGTCCTGGGTTCAAAGCCCACCTCCACCCTTTGTCACCAACGGCCTCAGGTTACATCATCTCTCCAGTGTGTCTAAGATGGTGCAAGATGAAATGAGTTAACACTTAACAAAACACCCAGAATCATGCCAGTAAGCATTAGATAAACCTCAATTATCATTCTCCAGATCAAGAAAGATGGGAAGGAGGAATATTGCATGAAAACCATGAACAAAAAGTTACTTCAAAGAGCTTTTCTTTTAAAGCTTAAACATCTCCAAATACCTCCAAAGGTGAAGAGAAATGTGAACTCCCTTACGTATGCCAACTTTCCTACATTCCAAATCTCTTTGCCCTGTTTTAAATATTAAAAATGTAAGCTGGGGGGAAAAATGCTGAACTTAGCAGCACCCTTCCTATTTGATGATTAAGGAGCTTAAGACAACTCCCATATGTTAGCGTATTCATCTTTACAAGTTATACGTAATCTTTGGTGATTCTTGAACAGAGATGCAAATCAGAATCATGTGTAAAGCTCTTGAAAGGTCTAAGTTTTAACTCACCAGAAATTGGGGCAGGGCCCAGGAAATCTGAATTTCTAAAGCGTTTTCTCTGTGATTTGGCTATCCATTCCAAGTAGAGAACTCTTCTTACAGGAAAAGGCTGGGATTATCCACCTCTCTTTAGAGCTTCAAAAACTGAGACAGAGAGTGTTAAATACCAAGCAACACACTCAGCAAATCATTAGCAGAGGTGGAAGTTGGATTTTGGTAACTCGAAGGCCAATATCCTTTCCATTACAGATCACACCATCGACGCTACTTGTAAAGGGTGGGATGACGATAGTAAATTTTCATTCCCTCATTTGTTTATGAAATAATACTGTGATCTGAATTCATAGGAACTAAATTAGAACAGCTGACCTGGGTTTCTGAATTCCGTTCAGATTCTGCCTTTTACCCTCTTACCCACACGTCTGCACTTACTAGTCATCCCCATTAAATCCCTGGAAGTGTAAAAGAGAGTCAGCTTACTTGGAGTCTGGGTCAAACCCCTACTGGAAATATGATCATGAACTTGAGGATTCTTCTGGTGGCTGACGACAGTGCCATTTGGTGGCCTCTACTCCGGGCTGCGGTTTTTGTGGATTCCCTTTTCATTTTGAGACATATTTTGTGACCTAGAAAGTCCCTCAGAAACCATTTTCTTTAACGTATTATCAGAGAAGGAAATCTGTCAAATTAAAATCTGCAGTCGGAAGGGGGGTGGCCACCAATCAAGTGAAATCGTTCTGCTGAACTTGAGCCAGGCAACCAAACTAGGGCAGTATCACTTCCCCAACAACATGGCCAGGCGGCTGGAATCCCCGCCTGCAGACCTTCACACATCACCAGCCCCTTGCTCATAAAACAGACCCCTTTATTGAGTTACTTCTTGGCACCCACTGACTGCTCTCCTTTCAGATTTTCTCCTGTCCATATTTCAATATCCCGCCTTTGCATTCTCCTCCTGCTCTTGTTAAAGTACTGTTTCTTTCTTTCTTTCTTTTTTTTTAAGATCCCTTTTAATCAGATAGCTCCTGCTGGCATGAGCTGTCAGAGGTATTCGTTTCAGTGGACTCTGGCCTTATGCTGCATTACCTTGGCAACAAGATTTAGAGGCAAAGGCCCTGCCTTGAACTTGTCAGAGTCTCCAAGACATGAACTCAGCACATATTACTTTCTAGCATATCAAGTTGTCATGCCAACCACTAACAATAAAACCCATCTCTCCCTTCTAGGGTTTTAATTCAATAACTTTTCCGATTGGCTCCTTCTGTAATTCAATTGGTCCGAAAATGTAATCTATGGATATGTGTGTGTGTGCGTACATGTGTGTTTAACCAGTCACTAATGGCCTTCCACTGAATGACTAGAGACTGGAAATGCAATTTAGGTCAAAAGTTCATCAAAATGCAAAGGAAAAACAAAACAAAAACCAGTGGTGGATCTAACAAAAGGAGCCTACAATTTTGGAGATCCTGACAAAGAGGTAACTAAATGAAATCTCAAGAGCTAACTCCTGCCCTCCGATGTATGTGCACCACTCCCTTCCGCACAGCTATGAATAGTGCACTGATACTTGGGGCAGCTGCGTGCCCAGATGTATTTCCAGCTCCTTTAATTAGTTTTGGATACACAACTAACTTCAATTTCTTTTTTTTTTTATATTTTATTTATTTGAGAGAGAGAAAGAGAACATGAGAGAGAAGAGGGTCAGAGGGAAAAGCAGATTCCCCGCTGAGCAGGGAGCCCAATGTGGGGCTCGATCCCAGGACCCCGGGTTTATGACCCGAACCAAAGGTAGATGCTTAACCCACTGAGCCACCCAGGTGCCCCTGAACTTCAATTTTTGAAAGCTCTCCTACTTTCATACTTACATTTCGTTTTCCTTTAACCCAGAAGGCCTGAGTTCTGCCTTTGCATTCTCCTCCTGCAGAAAATTCTCTGAACCCTCTAAGAACACTTAGACAAGGCATTGCATGGGTCTGGGGACTAGAAATAACTGAGGACCACAGTTTCTCAAAATTAACTATTTCAATACTTCTTTATCCTTTTGTCAACTCTAGGATTATTAAGTTAGTACTTTTATCCTTTAATCGACCTATTTAAATGCATACATTTCATTGTGCCTGGGTGGCACCGTTGGTTGAGTGTCTGACTCTTGGTTGTGGCTCTGGTCATAATCTCTCAGGGTGGTGGGACTGAGCCCAGCTTTGGGCTCTGCGCTCAGCCCAGATTTCACTTGGGATTCTCTCTCTCCCTCTGCCCCTGCCCCTGTTCGTGTTCATGCATTCTCTCTCTCTAAAAATAAACAAATAGATCTTTAAAAATCAGTCAATAAATAAAAACACATGAATTTAGAAGGGCAGCTTTTTTTTTTTTTAAAGATTTTATTTATTTATTTGACAGAGAGAGATCACAGGTAGATAGAGAGGCAGGCAGAGAGAGAGAAAGGGAAGCAGGCTCCCTACTGAGCAGAGAGCCGATGCGGGACTCGATCCCAGGACCTGAGATCATGACCTGAGCCGAAGGCAGCGGCTTAACCCACTGAGCCACCCAGGCGCCCCTAGAAGGGCAGCTTTATGTCATGGACTTGGCACTCTGCTTTTTAAGGTTCTCTGCCACTGAGGACATGGTTATTTCTTAGCTTCCAATAAGAAACGCATAGAGGATTGAAGATGCACAAGGCACCACTGAAAATACTTTTCAGGGGCACCTGGGTGGCTCAGGGGGTTAAGCCTCTGCCTTTGGCTCGGGTCATGATCTTAGGGTCCTGGGATCGAGCCCCACGTCGGGCTCTCTGCTCAGCGGGGAGCCTGCTTGCCTTCCATTCTCTCTGCCTGCCTGCCTCTCTGCCTACTTGTGATCTCTCTCTGTCAAATAAATAAATAAAATCTTAAAAAAAAAAAGAAAATACTTTTCACATGCTGACTCACTTAATCCTGACTGCCACCACCATAGCCCACTGAGGCAGGCAACTGATTTTATCATCTTAACTTTACAGAAGGAGGAAAAGAGACATAGAGAGGCTAGGCAGAACATCAGTTTGGTTCCAGAGTCTCAACTTCATATCCTGCTTCATTGGGTTCTGGCTGATTGTTTGAGCCTTTTTTTTTTTCAGTTTTATATAAGAAACATCAAACAATGCTAAACCTAAAATCACAAACTTCTTGAAGGCAGGGACCATATCTAACACTTTTATCTTCTCAGTATCTAGGTAAGTGCCTCTCACCTAAAAATTACTCAGCAATATGGTTAGGTTGTTAAGGAATACTCTAAGAGAATCCTAGAATATCACATTCAAGGTCACTTCGGAAAGATAGTTTTTGTTTAAGTTGGAACAATGGAGGCTTTCATCACCACCAAATCACAGGAACATAAGGTCTTCTAGAGACCAAAGTCATTGAGAACAGAGGCCATGTTTCATGTTCATGGTGTGGTGGGTATTTTCTGTTGGCCCCATGGCAGATACATTCGTTGCTATCAAAGACCATTGGTTGTATGGAGCAGCTCTTGCTGGGGTGGTAGTGGGTTTCTGCTAGTACTAAGGCCACTGTGCCTCACCATTCCTTATTGGTACCTGGTGACTGACTGAAATTTTATCAACCATCCCTTCAATAAATATATATCATTTGTCTCCTGACAGGCTTCTGGATCTTACCCGGTCAACTGGTCCAGTGCTTCTCACAAGAGAATCACTTACAGAGCTTGTTAAAATGCAGATTCTGATTCAGATGACTGGGGCGTGTCCTGCGTTTCTAACAAGCTGTCAAGTAAGTGAGTGTTTCAAAGGGCGCGCTTTCCCCGAGCAGACATCTAGTGTCTAGTAGATGGTCTGTAGTTGTCACTCAATAGATGTGTGGTTTTTTTTTAAGATTTTATTTATTTATTTGACAGAGAGAGAAAAAGAGAGCACAAGCAGGGCGAGCAGGAGAAGGAGAGGGAGACGCAGGCTTCCCGCTGAGCGGGGAGCCTGATATGGGACTGGATCCCAGGGCCCATGGATCATGACCTGAGTCAAAGGCAGATGCCTATCCCCCTGAGCTACTCAGGTGCCCCTCAATAGGTGTTGTAAATGAACTACAAGAATGATTGAATGAATGGCTTGGATGCACTACCGCATTGGTCAACACTGGTGAAGGAAGACATGCCCTTGCCACAACTATCTTGTAATAACTTACCCCTGAGCTCCCAGCGTGGCTACACCTGATCACACCATGAAACTCACGGCTCAAGGACATCCTTCTTGTCTTTCTCGTTGCCAGAGCTACCCTGGTGATTCTCAGCCTCCTGGGTTAATACTGTTTATTGAAAACACAGCAACTACCACAACTAACCTGCAAGAAATTGAATTCACACACGTGCATATTCTTTTCTTCAGAGATAAAAGTAAAACCAATTTATTTCAACATCAGAATTGATCCCCCCAAGGGACAATTTTTGCTGAGTGAAAGGTAGTAGAGAAATTCATTGTTTGCCAAACTGTGAATCTTTATTTGCTCAGATTCTGCATAGTCTTGTGCAAACAGGTTCTACAGGCAAAGGCAAAGCCAAACTCCAAAAGATCACTCAAAACAAAACATAGCCCAAGGCAAAATACACTTAACGGTGCCTGTAAGCAGATCAAGCTGTCAGAAGATCTGAACTGCTTTTTATGTTTAGGTTATCAACACACACTTTTTGAATACCTACTGAGTGCCCAACGCTATATCTCTTTGCAGCCCATGAGTATGTACAGAGTAAAATCTTAGGAATTTCAAGCCTGAATAAAGCAAATAATGTGATAATTCTGGCAGGTGTTAACTTGCATTTGTCTATTTCACTGACCGTGCAAAAAGATTTACTACACCAATTAACAGGTCAATAAATATGCAAAAAAAAGCCTACTTAAGAGAATAAATGATTTTCAAGAACTCCTAAGGATTTTTAAAAGGCACATTTAAGTTTTGACCATGGAGTCACTGATTGATTAACAATGTTGACTGTCGTGCCAATTAAAAACATTCTTCTAAATGCAATGTGACATCCTAGATTATATCCTGGAATAGGAAACTGGGACATCTGGAAAGTGTCAAGTTTTATAGTGATGGTGATGGTCATAGTAATAGTTGATAGTGTTATGGATGGGCCAGGGTGGGCTTCTTAGTTTTGGCAAATGTACCACAATAGTATTAGATGTTGACAATGAAAAAAATCTGGGTGAAGAGTATTTGGGAACTCTCTGGACTGTCTTTGCAACTTTTCCACAAAGGTAAAATCATTCCCAAAATGTAAAGTGTATTAAATAAACTTGCACATTCAGAACTCCTAGCAGCAACAATAGAAAAGTATTTATTGAGCCCCATGATCTGTTGGCGCAATGCCAAGTGTCCTCCCCATGTTCTCACAATAATGTTATGAAGTAGGCATGGTTAGTTATTCTCACTTACAGATAAGGAAAACGTGGTGCACAGAGTGAGTGAACAACTTTCAAAAGACACACAGATAAAAACCGATGGGCTGATGGAGTCAGGACAGGGTCTGTCTAATCCCAAAGTTGTCCCAAACCCCACAACTCCAATTTTGCCTCTCTTACCTTGAGTTTTTCCATGTAAGAGAGTTACCACTTATTGGCATGGATATTCATCTTTCCTTTGAGTTAATGAAACACGTCAATTGAATTATTGTGTACAGCACCGTAAAGTGAACCAGAGTATCATCTTGAAAGTAACCAAGTTTAACACATGGTCAAGTCCTCCACTGTTCTGCCTTGTTAAATTGGGCTCTAATTTTCTTGCGGGAGGCAGTAGGGGGGGAAAGGCTGGAGAGTCTTCTATTCCAAGAAGCTTGGAACACTTTCAGAGCTAAGCAACTGGCCCTTTCCTCTTGGCTTCTGTCTTCTTTTGCCCATCATGTGCTCACTTATGGATGGTGGGCCTCTCGCCCAGCACTTCCCAGATGGGCTTTGGCCATAGATGGCTTACTTAGAAATGGAAAAAGGTAGCATACCACAGCCTATATGGTTCAGAGTGAAGAATGCCAGCTCTATATGCAGACAGAATAACTGGCTCTCTCAGTTCAGTCCCTTCTGTGAAGGGACAAAAATGATTACACATCAGAGTTGCCACCCATTTCCCCCCTCTGGACACTCAAAGAGGATTGTGTTTTTGTGAATCATTCTGTCCTTTAAGAAGTCATTGCTGGATGAGTAGTTCTTTGGGTTTTCTCGATACAGAATCAAAGGAAGGGGAAAAGGAAGAAGTGCATTAACCAATAAGAAAGGTTTCGAGGAGATTGCCGGGTGGGGGTCATTTTGGTAGAAGAAACACAAAAACAGGTGAAGTTCATAAGAAAGAAGTGGGGCTTAAAGAAATATCACCCTACACTATTTTCTCCTTCTTGGAGTTCAGAAAGATGCAGATAAAGGACCATCTTAAATGGGTCACAGACTTAAACACATAAAACTCCTGGAAGAAAACATAGAAGTAAGCTCCTTGACATTGGTCTTGGCAGTGAGTTTTTTGGATTTGACACCAAAAGCAAAGGCAGAAAAAGCAACAAAAGGTTTCTCACAGCAAAAATCCTCAATAAAATGAAAAGACAACTATAGGGAGAAAATATCTGCAAATCAGCAGCAACTCTTTCTGCCCATGATCCTGTACCCGTGATTTAATAAAATCAACTTTTTTGGACCAAAAAACAAAAAACAGAAAAAATTTACAAATCATATCTCTGGTAAGAGGATAATATTAAAATATATAAAGATCTCATACAACTCAATAGCAAAAACCAAAAATATCCAATTGAAAAATGGGCTGAAGAACTAAATAGACATTTTTCTGAAGAAGATGTACAGCTAACCAATAGGTACATGGGAAGATGTTCATGATAATCACTCATCATTAGAGAAATGCAAGTCAAAACCACAATGAGCTATCACCTCATACTTGTTAAAGTGGCTGTCATCAAAAAGACAAGAGACAATAAGTGTTGAGGAGGATGTGGAGGAAAGGGAACTCATGTGCGCTGTTGGTGGGAGGTGTGCCATTATGGAAAACAGTAAGGAGGAGCCTTAAACAAAACAGGGGTGCCTGGGTGGCTCAGTCATTAAGTGTCTGTCTTCAGCTCAGGTCATCATCCCAGAGTTCTGGGATTGAGCCCCACATGGGGCTACCTGCTCATCGGGAAGCCTGCTTCTCTCTCTCCGGCTTCTCCTGCTTGTGTTCCCTCTCTCACTGTCTCTCTCTCTGTCAAATAAATAAATAAAATCTTTAAAAACAAAACAAAACAGGGACACCTGGGTGGCTCAGTTGGCTAAGCTGCTGCCATCGGCTCAGGTCATGATCCCAGGCTCCCAGGATCAAGTCCCACATTGGGTTCCTTGCTCAGTGGGGAACCTGCTTCTCTGTGTGCCTCTGCCTGCTACTCTGCCTTCTTGTGCTCTCTCTCTCTCTCTATTGGACAAATAAATAAATAAAATCTTAAAATAAAACAAAACAAAATCATACACACACACAACTACTGTATGATCCAGCAATCCTTCTTCTGGATACAAATCTGAAGGAAATGAAATCACTGTCTAGAAAAGATATCTGCACCCTCATGCCCATACCAATATTGTTCACAACAGCCAAGACATAGAAACAACTTAGTGTCCATCAATGAACGAATGGATTTAAAAAACATAGTCTTCCTCCTGATGGAAACAACACTATGAAATTGTTTTGACATGTACACACACAGAAAGTCAAACCTGGATCTGACCAATCCTTCAGATGCAATTTCCAAGTTTTAGGAAATACAGGAGTTAGGGAGGAGTGAGAGGAATATGTTCCACTATGCCACAGGGAGGCAATCAGCAAAATCTTCAATAAATAAATTGCAATGGGGGAAAAGAGGAATGGAGGGAAATCCTGTTGATTTTTCAAAAGAACCCACTGCAGAGGCACCTGGGTGGCTCAGTGGGTTAAGCCTGTGCCTTCGGCTCAGGTTGTGATCTCAGGGTCCTGGACCAGGCCCCCATCGGGCTCTCTGCTCGGCAGGAAGCCTGCTTCCCCCCTCCCCGAGCCTGCCTCTCTGCCTACTTGTGATCTCTATCTGTCAAATATATAAAGTCTTTAACAAAAATAATTTAAAATGAAAAGAACCCATTGCAATGTATGCATCTCATTTGGATCTTGACTCAAATAATCCATTAAAAGAAAGGACAGCATCCAAGAGACCATTGGTGATTCGAAAACTTAGTGGCCATTTGATAATATTAAAGGATTATATGCTGAAATACTTAGAGATGAAATGACATGGTATGTACTATTTGCTTCAAATAATATTGGGGAGGTGCAAGATATGAGGGAAATTGGCCATGAATTGATAGTTGTTGAAGATGATCATAGGGCTCATTATGCTGTCTTTCTACTTAGTACATGTTTGAAATTCTCCATAAAAACCCAACCAAACAAAAAATGAGAAACAGAACATGATGCATCATTTCAATCATCTTTGTTTAAAAAGAATATTTTTATAATATCTCACTTTCCAAGACTGTTTAGTCCACTTTTTAAAACTTGTTTTAGTAGCAGTTATTCAACTTTTTGCCTTTTCCCAATGGACTTGCACGCAGAAGGGACCCATTCTCCATTTCTTCCCATTTATAGGTAGGATTTGGATGGGACAAAGAAGAAAAGAAATATCACTCCACACTGTTCCTTCCAGATATTCAGAAAATGCAGATAAAGGTCCAGAAGGGTGAATTCTTTGTGGTTGCCAGACTGTATTTCTTTGGCTAAGACGTTGCTGGCTGTGAGGCTGGACCATATAGTGCTCCACTTAGCGCATGCACTCACTACTGCTCTCTTTAGCAGCTGCCACTCCTCTTCTGCCAGCTCTGGTTTCTGCTGGTAATGCTCTGCTGAGCTCTGCCCGAGTCTTCATTCCTCTCCCAACTGCTAAAGTCAATGCCCACTGAGAGCCCTTCCTCACATAGTCTCTCTGCTGCATATATCTGTTGCCCCTCTGTGGCTGTGCCCCATGCACCAATGCGCTCCCTAGGTTTGAGGTTCCTGGTGCTTTCTATTCATTATTTATTTAATCCTCACAACTTTGGGAGGGGGTTGCACTTCCCATCCTACCCTCACTTTTGCCAAATGATGAAACTGGCTCGGAGACATTAGTAACTTACCCAAGATTTTTGAGCTAGAGAAGGAAGGACAGAAGTAGGACTTTAGCCTAGAACTATTTGATTCTGGTATATTTGTTATTCTTCTTCTTATTTAATAGTTTTGTAAATCAAGATTGCATGAATACCTTATTATAAAATGTTATATTATAATATGATAATTGTTAAGTTACTGTTTTTTATTATTATGCCAGCTTCAGTTCTCAGATTTCACAGCTGGAAAAAAAATTTTTTTTTTTATGATTTTATTTATTTATTTGACAGACAGAGACCACAAGTAGGCAGAGAGGCAGGCAGAGAGAGAGGAACGGAAGCAGGCTCCCTGCTGAGCAGAAAGCCCAATTTGGGGCTCGATCCCAGGACCCTGGGATCATGACCTGAGCCGAAGGCAGAGGCTTTAACCCACTGAGCCACCCAGGCGTCCCTAGAAAAAATTTTTAAAATATTTTGGGGTTCCAGGATGAGGCTGCTAAATGTGTGTGTGTGTGTGTGTGTGTGTGTGTGTGTGTGTGTGTATAGTCTTTAGGACATTTTTTAAATGCTCAACTACAATAAACCCTCACTATCATTTAGTTTTTAAAAAAATCCCCAAATATACTGATACAGAAGTATCCTTGTAATATGTTAAGTAAAAAAAGCAAGATGCAGGATGTTACCTACTGTGTCAAAAATGAATTTCTATAAATGTATCTGCTTGTACATGCATGGAGCATTTCTCAAAAATAAAAGAAACCTGTAACAGTGGCTGCTTCTGGGTTTGGGAACCAGAATTCTGGGGTGGAAGAGAGATGTCTCACCTAGTCATTACGCACATTTTGAAATTTGTGCAAGGGCATTATGTATTAATTATTCCCCCAATAAATGAAGAAATGGAAAATAAGTCCCTAAAAGAAAATATAGTGTTTATGTCGCCCAGATCCCCATTCATGTTTTGAAATCCTAACCCCCAAAAGGGTTAGGGAGGAAGTGGGGCCTTTGGGAGGTATCTAAGGCATGAGGGTAGAATCCTCAGGAATGGGATTATTGCTTTATAAGAGACTCCCTTGAGATCTCTAGCCTCATCTATCATGTGAGGACACAGGGAGAAGTCCCTGGCTATGAATCAGGAAGTGGGCTCGCCCAGGAAGCTTACCATGCTGATACCTTGAATTTGGACTTCCAGCCTTCAGAACTGTACACAAGAAATTTCTATTGTAGATAAGCTCTTAGTCTGTGGTATTTTGTTACAGCAGCCCAGAGTTGAGACAGATATTTTAACATCTCTTGAAAGATATGGGTGACATGATTACAAAGCAATTTGAATAAATGTAATCTTACCCCTATTTTTCTCCTTTTGTTGTGCTTTGTTGCAAACAGTAGCTTTTGGGCTGACCACTCCCTGGGAACACACGGATGTGAATTCCTCCATTTCTTTTGAAGGTCCCTTGTAGATGCCCAAATTTCAAGACAAATTTTCCAGCGATTAGAGCATAAACAGGAGATTCCGACCTGCATGGATCTGAGCAGTTCTCATCCCGATGCAAGTTCTTGAACTTGCCTGCACTTTGGAATCACCCATGTGGTTTGTTAGACTAGTACCTTCCTAGAGACTGTGCCTTAAGGTAGAGCTGGAAATCTGCATTTTATAATTTTTAAAAAAGATTTTATTTATTTATTTGACACAGAGAGAGAGTGAGAAAGTGCAAGCAGGGGGGAGGGGAGCGGCAGAGGGAGAGGGAGAAGCTAGTTCCCCTCTGAGCCGGGGACTGATGTGGGGACTCTATCCCAGGACCCTGGGATCACAACCAGAGCAGAAGGCACATGCTTAACCAATTGAGCCACCCAGGTGCCCAGAAATCTGTATTTTAAACAAGCATCCTGGCAGTTCTGATGCACCAGGAGCCAGTATTTGAGAAAAATAAATGGCTCAGACTGTGTATCCTTACAGGCAGAGGATGATGACTGGGTTTTAATACTCATTCAGGCTTTTCCTAAAATATTTTTAGAGTGCAGGCCCTCAGGTCAGTGACAGTCAAAAGTCAAACGGAACAGTCGCCCTCCCCGCCACACTAGAGGGTCAAACAGGAAGTGTTCGAGATGGAGTCGGCTGAGGCAAACAGAATCTGGAGCGAGACAGCCATTTTGCCTTTTCACTCTGCACCTCCCTCCGACCGGTTCCGGAAACAGTCCTGATTAGAGCATAATTGATTTGGACATGTTGAGCAGAACAGCCAGGCCTGCACACGGCCTTCCCGCGCCGAGAAGCTGTGCAGAATCATCTGACTCTTTACTGCATTAAAAACAATACGATGTGATGCGCGCTGGGTTTCTAACAACGTTTGCAGACTAAGTAAGATTATCTGGTCCGTGACTGCGCCAACCGTGCTTGAGAGAAACAGCAGGGCCTTTCTCTCCAGCCCCAGTGGCAGCAAACAAACTTGAGGCATCAGGCTTGCGTAAATACTAACCCTGGTCACACAGGCTTTGGGGTCTTTTCCTGGTCAGGAAATGGTCATGTAGTCCTTTCAAAGATGAATCCGTTAATCCTGTATAAACAAGGGGTCTAAATACTTTGCTGCTTTCTTTTTCTTTTTTTCTTCCCCATAACATACATCATAGGGTTACTATAATTCAGATTTATTGGGGATTGAAAAGACAAACCAAATAAACAACAACAACAAAAACCCCCATTGTACCAGAAGACTGGGAGGAAGTGAGTTGAGTCAGAGAAGAATTCCAGTGGGGATTTTTTTGGTCAGTGTGTTAGACTCCTTACTTTCAAGTAGTTGTTTCCTCTTTTGCCCCAGTCTGTCAAGACCCCGTTGAACTGGAAACAGGCCACCAGCCAACCAAGTGATAACTGCTAGCCTGACCATCTCTTACACATTCTACCCTCTGAACTTACTGTTTTCTTAGATTAGTCCTATACAGTCCAGTTATCCAGGAAAGTGAGAATACCAGTAGTATGATATACATGTTACCTGTGAGTCTGCAGGAGAATGTAGGCATTCTGCAGTGAAATATTCAGATATATGAGATATTTATTTCATAGCTCCAAATGGCTTAATTTTGCTAGTGCGCCATTTAACTTTATTCTGTGTATACCCGAAACCAATTGTTCTTCATGTGAAAAACAAAAACAAAACAAAACAAAAAAACCCACAGACATAAATTCGATTAGATCTAGTTTGGACTTTTTAATGATACAAAATAAGTATGTCTTCGACAGCTTTTATTTAAATCTTTGTATTATGGGGGGCGCCTGGGTAGCTCAGTGGGTTAAAGCCTCTGCCTTTGGCTCAGGTCATGATCGCAGGGTCCTGGGATTGAGCGCCTCATTGGACTCTCTGCTCGGCGGGGAGCCTGCTTCCCCCTATCTCTCTGCCTGCCTCTCTGCCTACTTGTGATCTCTGTCTGTCAAATAAATAAAATCTTAAAAAAAAAATCTTTGTATTATGGGAAATTTCAAGAATTGTATGTAAAAGTAGAGAAAATAATATAATAATGCTCTCCAAGTTTAAATAATTATCAATTTATGGCTAATCCCCACCTCCCAACCCTGGATTATTTTGAAGCAAATCAGCACCCTATCATTTCATCTGTAAATGTTTAGCATGTAGCTTTAAAAGATAAAGATTCCTTTAAAAACATAAGCATGATACCATTATCAGACTAGAAAAATGAACATTATGTCTTTAATATCAAGAAGCATCCAGCCATCTGCTGATTTTTTTGCAGCAATTTTACGGATTTCATTAGACTGATAAAAATCGAACAATCCCTTCATTGCTTCAGGAACTGTGTGATCCCCCCACACCCAGTGCCCCAAGGCAAGGATGCCTCAGAATCAGATGCACAAAAGTTCTTTCAAGGACTTGAGATTGAACTCATGTGTCAAAACCTCCCGGGCTGTGGAGACGGGGTTGGATTCTCCAGCACTGTTGACTTTGGTCTGGATGTTTATCCATTCATTTTTCAGACCTCCAGTCGCTTGTTTATCTTGGCCATCCCTTTCCAGCCGAGACTTCCCACACCCTGCCATCTGGCACCCTCTCTGGTTTCATTCCCACAGCCCTAGCTCTGAGCAGAAACCTCAGCGGAAGTCAAGATCCTGCAAAAGGTCCCAAGTGCTAGGCCTGTGCTTCTGTACCCTAGTCTTCCTGTAGGAAAGAAGGGGCAGAAGGAATTTCTGGGAAGGATTCTCAAGGTTCATTACGAACAAAGTACAGCTCTTTTTATTGCAAACTGATAGAATTATACTCAATAACGTCAACCAAGTGTCTCGGTTATCTCCTTTTGATAAGCCAAGAAATCAAGTTAGAATAGTAAGTGGTGGTTTCTTCTTAAAAAAATTCATCCTATGCCTGAATATTAAACTTGTGTCCTTAGATCTATAAATCGTTATAAGTAAAGACAACAAATTTTTAGCTATGAGGACTTAAAAAAATTTCTGTAGGTTAACAGGGCACTTTTGATGGTAAAGAAAGTTTTAAATTAACCCCGTGCAAACTGAAGAAGCTCTTTTGCTGTTCCCTGGCAAATAAGTCTCCTTACCATTTCCTAAAACTGTCTTCCGATTTCCTACTCTCTTGGGAATTGGCCCCGACTTGTCAAATCTACCAGTCCTTGAAGACTCTACTGACCAGTCGGGCCAAAGAGCTTCTCTCTCTACCCTTCAAGAGTGACGCCATCTCTACAACCAGGATGTCTTTAACAGTGCCTGAAAACTTCCCTCACGGCGTGCTGGGTGCCGTGTTTTGTCCTTAATACATTATCTCATTTACCTCCAGTGTGTGGTCTCAATTCAACAGTTACAGGAGGAAAGACTGATTTTATGAATGAAGGGAATAAAGAAGGATTAGGTAAGCACCACTGTCACGGGGACCCTAAACGACAGAGCTGGGTTAGATGGCTCAGAGCACCTCCCCTCGATCTTCAAGCTATATTGCCTTAAAAAAAAAATCATATTCCACCTTGTGTTATGTACAAATGTAGGTATACACGTCCTCTCCTTGACATTGTCTATGGGTGTAGCACAGTATCTGGCGAATATAGGTGCTCGTTGCTTGATCGATGTCAGCGGTCACGACTGTTGTGGTTAGTACCCACCATGACGTACCATGTGGCCGAGAACAGTCTCACTTCCACACTGAGTGCTGCTGTAGACGCAGAAGCATGGCAGTCTGGCCTCACTGTCGCCAGATGTAGCAGACAACGTGGATGCAATACTTGGGACATACTTATACTAAGAAGGTATTTGTTGCTTCTCTGAAATTCAAATTTAACTGGGCAGCCTGTATTTTATCTGGCAACCCTTGCCGAGGGACTTAAGAGCAATCAGGAGTGATGACCGCAGCACTATGGAGCAAAAGGAGGGCTCCCGCTAAGCCATCTGGTTCTGATTAGCAGTGTTGTAGGAGTTCTGGAAAGGGAGGGCACAGTGCGTGCTGGGCAGCCAGGGAGGACTTCATGGAGGAGTCGGGGTTCTCACATCAGGCAGAACGGGGATTTTAAAGGCATCTAGGCCATAGAAAGGATTAATGGAAGCAGGCATAGACTATGTGGCTTCTACAATGTGCTTATTGTAGAAATAAATTCAAAGAACAAAACCGGAAGAAAGACAGGATACCCCTTCAAGTAGTTTTTGAAAGTATGCAAGACAATGAATGGTTTGCAACATTAATCCCACTTGGACCAAATAGCATATAGTTCCTACAAGGCCAGAGATGTCCACATTCCTGGTCTCTTGTTAGGGGAAGTGGAAGAAGCCCAGATATGGCATCTGAGACCCACTAGACTCCAGAGAAAAACTGCTGACGTGTGCTGAAGAATGGGAAAAGTCAGAGCTTAGTCGGGGAGAAAAAAACTGCGCTTAACTGCTATCTTGGAGAGATGCAAACCTCTCATCCTTCCCAAACAAAGGTGTGGCCCTAATCCCCTCATGCAGAGACATTAAGTCATAAACATCAGAAAGATGCGTTGTATAGGGCCAGAGCATTTACTCGGTGCCTTTTCCTATCAGCCACGGCAAATACATAATTAAATCCTCACAGAGTCCTACCTTGTATCGTACCCTTCATTTTATAGAGGAGGAAACAGAGGTTCAGAGAGCTCACCCAGCTAGCAAGTGATGGAGCCAGGATTCAAGTCTGGGTCTGCTAGATTTCAAATCCAGTTTCTTTCTCCTTCACCATTCTGACCTGGGTCGGTTGTCTGCCAGACATTTTTAAGGAAATAGGCCTGCTGTCCTCCGCTTAAGGGAAAATGACTGCATTTTCATCCCGGGTGATGACTTTCTTTTGGTTCAGATTGGTGCCCGCAGTATTCCTGGGTGCTGGGCTCTTCCTTCCAACGGTCAGTGTGCCTGCATTCCCATCCTCGTGCCCTGGGGAGGGGAAGTTCTCCCCGTGGCTCTCACCTGGATACCTCAGGCATCTTTTGTTGGAATCCCAGGTAGGTCCTCGGTGCCACCCAAGCCCCCTAGGAGGCCTCGGTCTGAGTTACTGACCCTAGAGGCCCCACTTCCCGCTAGGCCCTCTGTATGCAGTGTCTCCACCAAAGAAAAGAGAGGAATAAAAATGCATCTAATTAAAATAACTTTCCAGGTGCAGGGAACAAAATCCAGGCAGATTATAGTTCAGGGCAGGTTTGCCACGAGCTTTTGCAGATGTCTAGAAAGAGTCCACTTATGACACAGAGAAGGGGGAGAGACACTTCCAACCATTAGGAGCCAATTGTTGAAGTTGAAGGGCTATGAAAACAACCTAATTTATTAGAACATGTTTTTCTAGCAGCTTTGGGGTAGAGCCGTGATTGCCTCCTACAGGGATTTGTGACCTCATCCTTTCTCCCCCACCCTCCCCAACTGTAACTGTAGGGTTTTCCCGTTATAACCTAACATATGGTTTGCAGCAGGAAGTGCGAAATCCCAAGAATGAGTGTAGAGGCTCAGGTTTCAGACTGGAGAGAGACTCAGGTGAGCTACAAGGAAGGGCCTTTGTTTCCTATGAAAACAGAGTTGAAAAGAGAGTTCTTCGTGACCCCTTGGTTTGGAATGAGGTAATTAATTCTCCAGAAACTCCCTCTTGTTTCCTGGACAACAAAAATCAATGTTTTGTTGCTAGAAAACCTGGGAATAATAAATTGGTTTAAATTACAGATTTTCCTTTTTTTTAGATAGTGATTTCCTTCCTACCAACCCAAAATATAAAACAAAGCAAAGCAAAAAAAAAAAACAACAAAAAACAAAAAACCCAAAACCAACACACACACACACACACACACACACACATATCCTAACTCCCTCTTCACCCTTTGATTCACCCTCACTCTTTTCAAAAATTCTAAGTTTGGTGCTGTGTGAATATTATGTTGCTCAAGAAGATGGGAAACAAAAAAGGTGGATCAAATCCCGTGCGTAATTGTACACAGAACAAGAAAATCCTTGGGTATTCTTCAGGCCAAAGATTCTCACTGTGAGTGGGGTGATAGTGAGTTCAGCATATCCAAATTCTTGGGGTTATCCAAGGGAGGGAACCAGTATGAGTTTTTTGTTTCTCAAAAAGCGTTGAGGATTAAAGAAAAAATAAAAAGACCGAGAAAACTGGCTAGGCTGCCTTTTTTTTTTTCCCCCATTTCAAAACCAACTAAGTAAAGTTTTGCTTTTTAATGACCAATTTAAGAACTATGTAAATGGTGTGGTCTTCTTGGAAATCCTAGTCATGGCACTTCCTGAACTGCCGGTTGAAATCAAAGCCCATGTTTCCCCTTTGCTTCTCACCACATGGCCTGAGAACAGGGACTCCAGAACCAAACTGCCTGGGCTTTGCCCTGGCTCTCCCCACTTCCGTATCCCATCAAATTCAAGATGTTATTCACTATAAGACATGTCATTGTCTTAAGCATCACTAAGAAAGAAGAAGCAGCTGCCAATTAAATGAGAATATAGTGCTCATGTGCCATTAATGATGGGGTGCATCCTAATTTCAGTGGTGCTAACGTGTGGCCAAAATTTGTCTTAGAACTGATGAACTATGACCCTTATTTTGGGAATTTAGTCTTCTGACTTAACCTCTCTCTCCGTTTCATTTTCACAGTTAAAAAAATGAGAGAATTAATGGTATCTACCTCACCGGGTAGTTGTGAGGATTCAAAGAGTTGGTCAACGTAAAATGCTCAGAACGTTCTTTGGCACATAGTAAGCAATGAATCAGCTATCACCGTTCTTCAATATACACCCCTCAAATTGATGAATACTTTCTCCAATGCAGTGGGGAGATCTTCGTGGCTGTTATTTCTGCTGCAGGGGGTAAAAACCAGCACAGTAACACCCACACATTGCAAACTGTGATTTTAGAGAAATCAAAGCAAGCCAGGTGGGGAGAATGGTAGCAGATCGTTTCTCTCTGCCTGGGTCTCTGAGTGATTTCTTCAAGTACACCCTGGTTCCCGCAGGAAAGTGCCTGGCTTGTCTGATAATTGTTCTGTTGTGGAAAGGGTTTTTGCACTCATGATGTCCTTGTGGATTATTTTTGCCAAAGTTTTTTGCGGCTCTAAGCACTTCCTGAAGGCACCAAGGCCATAGGAGGATTGTGACCTCAGAGGATGCCAGGCAGGGTTTGATGCAAACAATCCATGCTGTGCACAGGCCAGATGGTTCCACGCAGCAAGCACTGTTATTTCATTCACAAAAAGTCAGAAACAAGCTGTTTTCACCATTTAGCCCTAAAAAATCGGAAAAGTAAGCCACCCTATTTGACAAGGAGGCCCATGTTGATGAAACTCATTTTCGCAAATAGATGAACATAGGTGCAAATGAGAATTCCCAGAGTAATCGCTGCTGAGATGAGGTTGACTTAGAATTAAAACCCATAAAGGCAAGGCTCCAAGTCCACATATGTTTTCCAGACTCTTGGAAACTCTAGCATTTTGTTGTTGTCCTTAGCCTCTGCTATCCCTGACTTCCTCCTGAAGTTATTGAAGAAATAGATATTTGGATGATTAGAATGTGATCTTGCTGGCTCTCATTTAAAGGCATATGTCTGTTTTTACACCCAACCAAGTTTGATCAAAAAAGAAACTGCGTGGGTATTGGCACCGGGCCTTAGGATGCCTAGCTCCAGAGTTTGAGAAAAAGTGCTGGACTGGGGTTGAAGAAAACCAAACCCATGCTTCTCTTTTGGAAGACCCAAGGGCCACTCTTCACCACTGTCTGTTTTGGGTTTTGTTTGTTTGTTGTTTGTTTTAGATTCCTCATCTATAGAGTTTCTCCTAGCCTTAAATCTCTGTGATGGAAGGAACTTAGTAAGCATCTGGTTCTGTTGGGTATCATTAAACACCATGCAATGGTTAATTTTATGTGTCAGCTGGCTAGGCTGTGATGCCCAGGTGTTTGGTCAAATACTAGTCTATATGTTGCCACGAAGGCACTTTCTAGACATGCTTAACACGATCAGTTGACTTCACATAAAGCAGATTACTCTCCATAATGTGGGTGAACCTCATTTAATCATTTGAAGGTCTCAAAGGCAAAGACCAAGGTTTCCTGCAGAGGGAGGGATTCTGCCTCAAGACTAACAGGAATGTTGCCTGCATTGAGGTGCTGTTGGCCTGCCCTGCATGCTTTGCGCTTGAGCCTGCAACATGAGCTCTTACTTGAATTTCCAGCCTGCTGGCTTTCTCTACAGATTTCAGTGTTGTCAGCCCCCACAACTCCATGAGCCAGTTTCTGAAAATAAATCTCTTTCTTCTCCCTCTCTCATTATATACATATTCTTTGCTGGTCCATTTGCCCTGACTTACCTTGCACTTGACCTCCCCACCTGACCTTCTCAGGTTCTGACTTATTTTTCAACACATGAACAAGCCTCACCCTTCACCTCTACATCTTTAGCTTCAACATGTGTTTTTCTCCGGGATGATCATGACTTAAACTTTCTTTTTGGCCTACCTACCATTTCTTTCCCTGAGTCAAACTTCCTCTGAACTGCCGCCAATCCCGAGTCCTCGTCAACTAACTCCCAGGAGGGACCCGGACACATACGACTGAGTTCAGTGAGGTATATGCAGGACTGTCCACCCACTCACAGCCTCCCGGGCTACTGGCCTTTTCTGCTTCAGTGGAGCAAAAATTCTAGCTCTACATGCTTCTGCTCAGAAACCACATTGTTTACACAATGTTCCTGTACTTTCACAAAGGGTTAAAAAACATCCAAACCCATTTCCATCTCCTGGGTGATGTATTCTTATTTGTGTCGCAGGAGATAAGAGTTACAGGAGTAGATGTTTGTTAATTAAAAGGGAGTGTGTATCCTTTTTTCCCCTTATTCACAAGGGAGATTCTAGAGAGTAAGTATGGTTGTGGGTGTGTATGTGCGTGTGGAAAGTTATTTTGCAACACGTTTGCAAGGCTCTTGGAGATCTGTGGAGGGAGGTTGCTTGGCCAATGCCAAAAATTGTTAGAAATACAGGCTTTGCTCACCTACTCTAGAAGACTCTTATCATATAACGAGTGTTTGCCTTCATCGGGGGCACCTCACAGGATGTTTAGGGCATATTAGGACGTCACTGCACTGCCCACCTGTCAAGGTCTAATGAGTCCTATATATGGTCTGTCTGCTATGTACTGAGGACAATGAGATATTTTGCTCTTCCTTGTACTCTAGTGGAATTAGGCTGAGTTTATGTTATATAACACTGCCATCTCACTCTGTAATGAGCAACTTCGAAGGAGGAGGCAGCAGGGGGAACAAAGCCACCTGCCCTTTGCCAAGCCCTCCATGCTCTGCCAATGCACCTGCGGAGAGCTCGGAGGGCTCGTCCTGGAAGAGAGACTGCTTATTATGTTTCATTGTGTAGACGACACAGGGCCTTTCCAGGACAGGCGGACTGAAAAAAAACCTCTGCTTTGTTTCTTGGCCAGGTTTTATCCAAGGTCTCCTAGGGCTGAGGGATGATTAAGCAGCTGCCTTGTTGAACCCTTGCCTTTCACATTCACCTGCTTTGAGAAATTCGATCTGCTCAGAGACATGAAATATTCAAAGGAAGCTCCCAGGGATCGGTGACTCAATAGCTTTGTAGGGTTAAATTGGGGAAGTGTCACATGTTGGTCACGCCTCAGTAGCGCTTGTCCACAGTTCAAGTCTGACCCAATGGTGGGCTAAGTCAGACTGAAGTTTTGTTACTATTCTTAAGTATAAGATAAACATGGCTTTCTAGCCCACTCCCTGCCACTGCTAGGGTGGGAGAGGTTATCACTTAGGATAACTTTCTTTCTGTTGAGACAGAAACTTGGTTCGAATGGGTTTAAGTGAAAAAGGAAGTGTATCAGATCAACTGACTAAAAAGCCCAAGGCTGGGTTGGCTTCAGGAGTGGCTGGTTCCATGGCTCAAATTAGGTCAACAGGACTTGGTTTCTCTCCATCCCTAGGCTCTGCCTTCTGTTTGATTGGCTTATTTTCAGCTGTCATGTGGTGGGCACCAGCAATTCCAGACTCCCCCTTGTGGTGGCAAGATGGCTGTTAGAGTTCCAGCCTCCACAGTATAAAGCTGGGGTCAGCAAACTGTTTCTGTAAAGGGGCCAAATAGGGACTACTTTAGGGTTTGTGGGCCCTAGAGTTTCAGTTGCAGACTCTCAGGACTATGGTTAGAGTGTGGAAGCACCACAGGTAATATGTAAATAAATGAGCAGTCTACGTTCCAATAAAACCTTATTTAAAAAATAGGCAATGGGCTGGATTTGGCTTGACAGCCGTAGTTTGTGGATCCCGGAACCATACAGTTGTTATTGGAAAAATGGCTGCTCAGGAGGGAAGCTAAGATGGTGGCACAGTAGGCCGACCCTAGACTTGTCTTGTCCCTGGAACACGACTAGATACCTACCAAACCATTCTGAATACCCAAGAAATTGACCCGAGGACTGACAGAACAAACTCCATGACTAGAGGAAGAGAAGAGGCCACATCAAGGAAGGTAGGAAGTGTGGAGATGTGGTTTAAGGCAGAAATGGAAGATGGCTGCTCAGCCAGGGACTAATCTCCCAGCTTCCCTGTAATAGGGTATGGCTCCATGACTGAGTTCTAGCCAATAGAACACAGGTGGAAGTTATGTGGAATATATCCGGGTCAAACTTTTCAAGAAGCAGGTATGCCCCTTCACAGTCTCTTTACCTTCTGAGACTGGTAGCATATGAGGAGAAAGTTCTGGGGCTGGGCAGGGTGGAGGGGTGGGCACAGCCACAGGACAAAGGAATCTGATTCCTGAATTGCTGTGCAGGGGAGTCACCCGACAAGCAGGAACGATTATCTCAGACAGTTATGAGAGTAGAAATAAATCTCTATTTTGCTCAAGTCATTATACATTTTGGATCTATTTTTAACAGCAGTTTACCTATGTTAAGTAATACAGAAATTTGTGTTAAAGAGGGAGTGCTAACATAAGAAACACCTAAAAATATGAGCACTTAATAATTGTGCCATGAGAGACAAGAAAATAGAGTAAGCTGCAAAAATGGTGACCCATGTTATGCAGTGGCTAAATCCTTGTTAAGACTGTTGCCCACAATCATCTGGAAGGCAGAACCAAGATGAGCCTGTATCTCTAGGGGAAGCCATTTGAAAGAGACAGAATTTAGTGTGTGTTAGAGTTGAGTTCCTTGCTACTTACAACAAATGACACTGCTGGAAAAATATGGTCCCTGGCAATAATTGACCAGTTTATAAGCAGAAATGAAAGGAATGAAGACAGCCCCCAAATCTGGAAAAGCCTATTGATTCTGGATCCCAAACAGAAAGAAATAAGGTTAGAAGAAAAAAAAAATTAGACCCAAGACTCAGAGAGGACAAAAACCCATTAAGAATTCTTAGTTAAATATAGCAGCTCAGCCCCTGAAGCAAAAACCACATTAAAAGTGTAGCCTCAAGTCTATCATTTAGATGCCCTCAAGGTAGCTGACATTAAGTTGAGAGAAAGCTATGAAGAGGAGGAAAAGAATGATTTAGGTTTTAGAACTATGTCCAGGAAAAAATTCTGGGTGTGGTTATTGGCACTTGGAATTCAATGGAAGCAAATAAATGAGAAGCTTACTAAGTTTTGTAAGGAATTGTATTACTAAAGGAGTCACAAGCTGTGATGAAATCATCTTTATTGGGTCAAGCTTACCCTTGGTTCCTAAATTTGCTTGAGAAGAAAGTGGACTATTGAAGGCTGTGTAGTCTTCAAGGAGTACACTTTGCAAGTGGCCAAAAGATAATGGACAGGGAAGGATATCCAGGAGGATGAAGTAAGGGGCCCTAGGGAAAAAGAGACAACAAATTCCTCCCAGAGAGCAGATTAAAAGAGTAAGCAAGACACCTATCCCCTCTTACCAGGCTGAGGGTCTTCATATTGCCCACCTAGCAGGATCCCAACATGCCATTAACCAAGGACTCTATCCATTCTTCATTTTTCTGAATCAGAGTCTTACTGTAGTTATCAAGTCCCCCTTCCCCCATGGCATAGCAGATGTGAATTATTGGAGAGGATAACTGGTCTCTTAGTGAATAAATTGTGGAACCATGAGGAGCCACATGTAGGTGTGATTGAGAAGACACTGTGTTCTCAAGAGTCCCAGATTTGGAAGTGGTTGTAGTGACTGAATGGAGCTCCGAGTTGTCTTCTTTGAGGAGGGCATGGGTGTAGGCTCTCTATGTGGGAAGAAGAGTGCAAATGGGCAGCTGTGTCTGGAAGGACAGACTGTGATAGATTGATAGCTACTTACTAAAAATCTATTTCTCTTCTTCCTGAATGTACAGCTAGACCACAATTCCCAGATTATACATGCAGTTAGATGTGTTTCTACAAGTGACTTCTAGCCAACAGAATGTGAGTGGAAGTGATACAAGCCATTTCCAGGTCAAGAAGTTTGTGTATCCCCTCCTTGCTTCATCCCCCTTCTGTTGGCTGGACATAGATTATGTTGAGGTTCTGGACCCTAAGGGACAGTACAGCCATAAATTGGAAGGAGCCTGAGTTTCTGAGTCATCACATGGAAAAGAGCTGTCTTCAAACTGTTGAGTAAGTGAAAAATAAACTATTGTCTTTGAGCAATTATAAGTGTGTACTTGTTACCACAGCTTAGACTACTTAATTAATACAAGAAGCAACATGGTCTCTCTGTGTGTCTGCTTAAACCTTTGTCTCTCTGGAGGCTGGCTTTCATTGCTCTGCTGTATGTAACCCAGATGTTAACTGGAATTTCCTTTTTTCTTGAGTTCTAGGTGAAACTTGAACAAACTCTCAATTCCTTATCCTATGGGTATCCCAAGCCTTTTCTTTTCTTTTTTTTCCAAGCCTTTTCCACAATGTCTCTGAATTCCCAATGGATCTTATGGGTTTCTTTCCCTCTTGAGTTCTTCTGCTCATAGGGTCTTCGTTCTGTTCGACAGTGACCAGACATGAAACTCAGACCATTTTCTGACTCACATACACTACACACCCCTCACACAAATTATTTATAAGTCAGAAAGTTTGTATGGAGGAGCCAGAGAGGAAGAAATGGAGGAAGAGCTTACAACTCTGATGGTGTCAACCTCAAATAAAATTGTAGGTGTTGCCATTCTTAACTCACTCACCACTTTGCTTTACCTTGTCTGAACTCCACCCCCCCCCCCCGCCCTTAGTTTTCACTCTTCTCTCTCCTTCCTCTTATACCTGGAACCAGACAAAAGCTCTTGGATACTATGCACAATCAACAATTTGTCACTCTGGAAATACTAATAATGAGATGTCTTCTCAAACCCTAATGTCCTGTGTGGGGTGTAGGGGGAAAAGCAAAGGATGAGACTCATATTCAGCCTCTGCTATCCTCCTAAGCAATTCCGCTCCAGCCCCAAACATGCACAGCTCCCTAAGTAAAAGAAAAGAATTGTGTTGAGCTTGACCCATCGTCCTAGGAAGTTGTTTTATTTATTTATTTTTTATTTTAAAAAGATTTTATTTATTTGTCAGAGAGAGAGAGTGAGCACAAGCAGGGGGAGTGGCAAGCAGAGGGAGAAGCAGGCGAGCCAAAGAGCGAGGAGTCGATGCAGGACTTGCTCCCAGGACCCTGAGATCATGACCTGAGCTGAAGTCAGATGCTTAACCCACTGAGCCACGCAGGTGTCCCTAGGAAGTTGTTTTAAAACCAGTTATCTGTTGTTGCACAACATGCTTTGGTGATTCCTCCCAACCCATGCAGATAAATAAAATACCTGTTACAAACTTACCCTTCTCTTTCTGAAAGAAGTTTTGATATCCTCAAATTTTCCATTTTCTTCATGTTTCCAGTGGCATTTTTATGTGGGTTTTCGCTGCTGCTTATTAGTGTTCCAGGCAGAGGCCTACCAGCTTCCTCCTCATACAGGAGCGAGGAGTCGATGCAGGACTTGCTCCCAGGACCCTCAATTCTTTCTCCATTTTAGGAGAAACACAAGAAATATTCCTCTGTCTCCAGCAGGGTGGCTTCCTTCCTCTATTAATGTCCCAGCACCAACTTATGTTTGTTATTGAAAGAGTCTGTAAGTAGTTTATCAAGGTACTTTCCCATACAGAGATAATTCTTTCCCTAAAATGAATTCTGGTTCTAGCTGATAATATAAAAATGTTTTTCACTTTGTTTTACATGGAAATGATAGATTATGGCCATTTTATCCCTGGAATGAATTAGCTTTCAGCTCCAGCAAGGTTGACATGTACAGTTGTACATTGTGTATACTAAGCAACTCTAGGGGGAAGCTTTCACATTATGTTCTGTGTGATTGACAATCCCTAACATTGTATAGTCCACAACCTATAAACTCTAGGTTATAGCCCTGTCTCAAGGACTACCCGTTATCTAACTCATGATCATCTCTGTGGCCTAGTTTCAGATTCCTGGGAGAAACTCCTATTTTGGATCAGTTGTCCATTCCTGTCCAATTAGATATGCCCAGAATGGAAACATCATGTTACAGACACATGGATCTAAAGTCATTCCTTTTGGGATTCTTTCCTAGGGGCAGTTAGAAATAGTTCTCAGAGAAGGGGTTGTATGGGAAGGGTACATATCCTAGAACATGGCATTTACTGGGGCACTTGGGTGGCTCAGTTAGTTAAGTGTCTGCCTCCGGCTCAGGTCATGATCCAGGGTCCTGGGATTGAGTCCCTTATCGGGCTCCCTGTTCAGCGAGGAGCACACTTCTCCCTCTCCCTCTGCTGCTTTCCCTGCTTGTATTCTTTCTCTCTCTCCCTTTGTCTAATAAATAAGGAAAAAAAAAAGAACATGGCATTTACTGAAAGATTTTGGCATTGACAGTGCCAAAGGCCAATGATAGAAAAGAATAAGGAGCCAAAGGGTGCATATAAATATAATCAAGCCAATGTTTTAAAATCGTGAGCTGTGACCCATTAAAGAGCAGCGAAGACAACTTAGTGAGTCATATTTTTTTAGAAACATAAAAATGAGATAAAAGAGATAAGAAAACAACAGCAGGCAAGCCATTTAGTGAAGGTAAACATCATTTTGTGAAGTTATGTTTTAGTTGTTTATTGGTACATGGGATCAGTATATAAAGTGTGGATTGTGTTGCAAAAGGATCAAAGCCCAACCAAAGTCCAAACCAGACAGTGACCCTCCCTCCTACCTGCTG
Source organism: Meles meles (assembly GCF_922984935.1). Taxonomy (NCBI): domain Eukaryota; kingdom Metazoa; phylum Chordata; class Mammalia; order Carnivora; family Mustelidae; genus Meles; species Meles meles. The sequence continues at coordinate 67,919,271 of NC_060078.1, read as the reverse complement.
GCCCACAGATTTGATGCAGGTCCTGAGGACATTTATCTCAGAGGGTCTCACTGGGCCTTGCCTCCCCAGCTGTTCCTGCCTGGTCTTCTTAGCTGACCCTTGGTTTTGTATCTGATTCTTGCTCCCCATTCATTCAGGTCTCAGACTTCCTCTTGGCTCTGTGCTCAGGCCCAGCCCTGGAAAGTCCAGCCTGGTTAGACTCCCCAGCATTCCAGGAAGGGAAGGTTGGATGAATGACAGCTCCTTGGGGAAAAAAAAAATGGTCTTAAGTTCTTCCTTAAGCATAGATAGATGGTTCTGTATCATAAGACCCCACCCCCATCTTTTCCTTCCCCACCCCAAAGTCATAAGTGATTGGAACAGTGGTAAACAATTGTCCTAAAGGCAGCTAGTCCACTGGCTGGGCTGCCGGCTGTAAGGAAGCCTGGTATAAAAGTTTTGCACAAGGGGATTACTAGTGATTAAGTGAACTAAACAGATGTTTTCTCTCAGGGCTTTGAACTCAGAGAAAGTGAGTTAGTTGGTAGGAGGAACACCCCCAACCCTACTTCCTATGTCTTACTACCATGCAAATCTCTAGATACTGACGTCTGCTGGAACCAGCCTGGAACTATGGACCCTGTATCTTGTGCCAGTCTGCCCATCTGAAATCTTTTTTTTTTTTTTTTTTTTCCCATCTGAAATCTTCCTGTCCCTATTGTCTCAGTGCCCAGCTCGGTACCTGTACCTGCCTGGAAGTCAATGGATGCATGCACGAATGTCCTTTATCTCTCGGGTTGAGGTGCTTGCATGTGAGGGGTTAGAAGCCCTATCTATGGGTTCTGGCTCTGCCCCTTCCTGCCCATGTAACCTTGGGCAAGTTCCTGGGTTCCTCCAAGCCTCTATTTCCTCCTTTGGAAAACGAGGGTGGTATTACTTATGTCTTAGGCTGTTGTGAATTTTAAAATAGTAGCTGTATGAAAGCCTACACATAACAAGCCCTCTAAAACATTTAGTGCATCTGAGAATAGGGAAGTTTTTTATATGAGAGTTGCACTTTGTAAGACCTCTTCTAAGTCGAAAACAAACAAACCTCATGATCCTAGCGAAGGATGGTGGCCTTTTATGTTGGCCAGCTGGCAAGAGAATAAGCAGAGTTTCCAATTCACTGACTCTCGGGTTAAAAATTTTGCAATTTTGAACGAATTCTTAATTTTGGAGTATTCGTATTTTCCACATTTCAAAAAAGGAGTATTACCATTTATACATTACACACTTTCAAATAGACCCCAATCAAATTTGCTTAAAGTGTTCTGAACTCCATGATTGGAGAGAGAAGAAACTGAAAAATGCACTTTGTGATGCAAAACGGCTCATTCTTCATGGTCCCGCACAGCTGCGTGTTCCCGCATCACATCAGCCTCCAGATCTGCTCAGCGTTCACTCTGGAATTTTTTAAATGTCCTAACAGTGTGCTTTCAAAATAACATGCTCAGGCACCCCCGTCCCCAAGCGTGTAATATTGTCAGGATGTTTTATCTGGTGCCATACATCTTGCACATGACGAATCCATTTCCCCAAACAAACCATCATACATGTCCACACTGTCCATAAATTTTGAATCCTGACATCTATGCTATTACCCTCTGATGTTTGGTTTGGTCTGAGTTGGGCATGATGGGGGAGGGCGGTGTTTTCAGGGAATGAAGGAGATGTCACTCTTTTCTTCCTGATGGGTCCCTCTGAAGAAAGTGATGTCAGGAACATACAAGACAGCCCCGCTGGAGAAGGCTGCAGATGCTCTCCCCAGGGGACTGGGAGATTAAGCAGGCCTGATCTGTAATCATCCCCACTCCAGGGGTGATAACAAGGTCATTCTGTACTTAGGTTTGGCTTTATAGTAATACATCTGGCATCGATAGAGTTTTCTTCTTTCCAAAGTGCTTTCCTATTTATGATCTCATTTTGCCCTTACAGGATAAGGAAAAGTTGCTGGTTAGAATGAGCAAACCTGAATTCTTCCTGCTCTGGGGGTGGGCAGGTCCCTGAGTCTTTCTCAGGTTCAGTTTCTTCGACTGTCAAGTGGTATCATAATTTATGTTGGCTGCGTAGTGTTGTGTAAAGTGCAAATGTGCCCGTGTGTTGAGCAGAAAAGTGCCTTGGGAAATCCAAAGAGCTATAGACAGAAATGTGCTGTGATGATAAAAGTCATTTATACAGTCTGGAAGGAATCTTAAGCAATAACATGCAAGGAGGTTTTCAGTCTTAGTCTTGTGAAGAACCTCAGATGAATCGTGGTCAAGAATATGACACATTACTTTGACAGGCTCAGATTTTTGGTCTTTCTCAAGGGGCATCTAAACTATAGGTCGAATGCCATTGCTGGTGTTGGCTCTTTTCTTTCTCACTCAGGAAAGCACACTGAAAGGTAAGCAAGAGAGACGTTATTATGAGGGCAACCTTGATTTCATTTAATTCATTTTCTTCCAATTTATTTTCCAAAAATACAAACTTAGGATCCTTATATGTAATAAAACCTTGACTCAAACCTACTTTAGCAACAGATACAATTGACGGACTTATGTAATAAAAGAATGTCCAGGAGCTGATGCTTCAGTCATGGCTGGGTTCAGGGGCTCAAATGGTTTCATCAGGACTTGGACTATCCATCTTCAGGTTCTGCTTTTCTTTGTACTGACATTTTCATGAGTGATAAATGGATCCTGGCAACCTTAGGCTTGTGTTCCCAAGACTTAGCGCCCTCTGTGAAAAGAGAGCTTTATGTTCCTAATAGTGGGGGCTGGGGATGGAGTTAGGGTCAGCTTTATTTGAACCACATAGTCTAACTAACAGTCGGCATGTGGTATTCCCCAAAGGAAAATTGAGGGGGCTGTTACCAGAAACCAGGAGAATGGAGACTGGGTGGGCGAAACGAACAGATGTTCATTACAGTAAACATGGTACTTAGACGATTGTTAGTAAGAAATTACTTACAACTAGTATTACAATTGGGTTGTGACTTACCAGTGTGTTAGAAAAGTGTGATTGAAAACCTCTCTCTAGTTCATCCATCTCATTTTCCAAATTTTCTTACAGCCTGATACATATAATTTGGGCATAATGAGTTGTTTGTAATTTTGGTACCTCATTAGAGGTTTTCTGTAAGAAACCAACTTAAGGGGTCTTCTGACAAGTTTCCAAGAAACAAATGACCCCTCCAAAGGTGAAGAGATTATTAAGCTATGCTTTCTATAGATAGTATCTGTACTTCTTGCTCTGGGAAAAAACAAAATACAAAACCTCCAAAACCTTACAAAATTTAATACCTCTGATTTCCCAACTTTTGCATGACTTGGGGGCCGTAGAAAGAAGTGCAAGCTTTAGACTCTGGATTTGGAGACGAGGAAATTGAAATAGAGAGAGAAAACCAGGCTCATGTGTTAGCAGCATGGCAAGCTCTTTCCCTGGTATGACTAGAGGCACTTCGTAAGACCTGCTATTTCTGGAAACCTCTAAAATGAGCAGTTTCTGCCACTGACTAGCTTTCTTAATGAGATGTGTGTAGACTAACTGGATAGAGGCATTATATTGCTGGGAGGTCAACATATAATACATTTTTAGGAGTCAGTTCAATTCAGCAAATAGTTATTGAGGGCTTATTACTAGTTGTATCACTTCGGGTGCTTTTAGTTGCAAGTACCAGAAAATCCAGATGCAGTAGTCTTAAAATTAAAAGAAACGTTTTTAAAAAAGATTTTATTTATTTATTTGACAGAGAGAGAGAGATCACAAGTAGGCAGAGCAGCAGGCAGAGAGAGAGTGGGGGAAGCAGGCTCCCTGCTGAGCAGAGAGCCCAATGCAGGGCTCTATCCCAGGACCCCGAGATCATGACCTGAGCTGAAGGCAGAGGCCTAACCCACTGAGCCACCCAGGTGCCCCTAAAAGGAATTTTTTGACAAGCCCAGCAGTAAGGTGGCTTTTAGGTAGGGTTTGATCCTGAGATTTACCAAAGACCCAGCTTCTTCTCTTTCTTTTTGGACTTCTACGCTTTCTACTTCACCATAAGACTTCTGTCTTCTGATCATAGGATGGCTTCCAGAATGTTCTGAGAGGTTCATCCTTCCTTATTTACATCTATTAGGATAAAAACAATTGTTCAAGCTTGTAAGGGTGAGGCAGCCTTTTTTTTTTCCCTAAGATTTTATTTATTTATTTGACAGAGATCACAAGTAGGCAGAGAAGCAGGCAGAAAGAGGAGGAAGCAGGCTTCCCGCTGAGCAGAGAGCCCAATGTGGGGCTCGATCCCAGGACCCTGGGATCATGACCTGAGCCGAAGGCAGAGGCTTAACTCACTGAGCCACCCAGACACCCCTGAGAATATCTCCTCAGATCTCACTAGCTCAAGCTGGGCCATGTAGTACCTATTCTCAAACCAAAGTTTGGGACCAAGAGGATGGGGTACAGGGGAAAACAAGGATCATTCCTGGCACCATCTTTCCCAGACACACATGGGCTGGAGGTAGGATGGGGTGGGTAGGGGTCTTGCCTGAATGGAATCTATGTATTATCGATGGAAAGAAGGGCAATACATGCAAAAATGTATCTCATTAGGCTCTGGCTTTTTTTTTTTTTAAGTGGACAGAATATTATTGTATATTTGTAAATACACGAGAATCAGACTTCAAGGACAGAACATAAAATTTCAGTTTTGGACTAAAGGGAGAGGGGAAGTGAGGCAGTGGTGGCAGGGACAGGAGACCCCACATTGCAGAGCCTGTCTGCGAAGGTCAAGGGAAAGAGGGCATAATTCAGAGAAGAGGGAGAAGGTGATCTTCTTCCTAAGAGGGGCTTCCAGAGATGAAGAACTTTTTGTTTCAGGTCTTTCATCTCTTGATGAGCTTCTCTCTGGACAGGAAGGGCAAGTGTGGGAGTGGCAGGTGGGGGTGGAGTTCACCACAGACGGCAGACCAGACCACAGCCTGCAGACCCCAGATACTTCCTCCTCCTAGACTAGGTAGGGACACTTGGAACCTCAGGGTACCCATCTCTTGCACACCCAGGTACCCAGGTACTTCCTGCTCTTCTGTTCGCTCAGCCAGCCCAGAGACATCGTCCAGAGACAACCCAGGCATTCTGGGGGATAGCGGGTACCTCCATTCTTCTCCACCTCGCCCTTCCCCAAAGGAAGGTGCTGGGGACCCTTCAAACTCCACGCAAGGACCTCCCAGATTGCCTAATGTGTACACTCCTTGCCACAACATCCACAGTCCCCAAATCCTCACTTTCCTTCCTATCTTCATCTTACAACTCAACTTTTGTCTGCTTCAAAATCGCCGACTGACCTGTTGGGACTGACTGTGTCTTGGGCGGATCTGACGAACATTCTTCAACAGGCTTTAGCCCCTTTACGTCTCCCATCTTCCTGGCTCCGTGGTCTCAGAGCCCCTTCTCCCTTTCTGAGAGTGCCTGTCCCCATGGCAAACACCCTGGACTGGTGGACAGAGCCTAAGGACACGCTGCAGTGACTGGGCCCATATCGAGGTGTCCCTGGCCCACCTCCTCTTCCAAGCCCTGCTGTTCAGTCAACACTTCAGAGAGCAGGTCTCCATGAGGGTGTTTCTGCGGCTTGGAGAAGGGAAGATGGAGTTCACAGCTTTTCAGGAGCGCCTCACAGGTAACGCCTCTAACTAGCACCTGTGGCTGGGGCTCCCTCCCCCAGCCACAATGGAACCATCTCTGCCCTCTGCCCCAGACCCAGGTGTTTACTGAAAGTGTGAGTCACTTCTGAGGGGCAACACGAGGGTTCCAGGAAATGCAGGAGGTCTCAGAAGAGGTTAAGCACTTGGCTAGAGCCAAAGCTGCTTTCATCTGGGCTCTAGGCGCTGGCTTCTCTAACAGGGAGCTAGTAGCTTTTTCCCTGGAATCTCACCCCGCCCCGCACCACCCCTCCTAGTGGAGCATGAGCTACTTGGGGTTCCAAGTGCTCTTGGCTTTGCATTTTCCCCCCTCTGTTCTGAGTGACAACTGATTTACCTGCTCTGTGCTCAGCACTGTGCGCCAATAGTAAGGACACTAAAGTAGCTTTTTCTTACCTTAACTCCCTCCTATGCTAATGGTCCAGCCCCAAAGATAAGACTTACACAAATAAAATATTTTGAGAACTAACCAACTTTGTATTTAGTTCTGGGAGAAGGCAAAAAATCAAGGCAATACAGGGAATCAGCACAGTCCAGAGCTTTGTTATCTAATACGGTAGCCACTAGCCACATGTGGCTATTTAAGGGTAAATTATTAAAATGGAATGCGATGAAAACTTGGTTTCTGGGTCCTCCTCAACATAGTAGGTACTCTGTAGCCACATGTGGCTGGTGGCCACCATATTTCACCGTGCAAAATTACTATTTTTACTCTGCAGAAAGTTCTACTGGGCAGGGTTGACCTGGAGTGATAGAGGTTGACTTCAGAACAGGCATGGCTCTGGGTGGGCCTGGAAGGACTGCAGAAGTAGATTGAAGAGGAGGGGAAGGGAATTCCAGATAGGAGAAACTACGAAACTGTGTTCAGAGGTTGGAATGAAGCAGGCATTTGGGGGCAACTCCGGGGATGAGAGGACTAAGGGATGATCAGAGTACTGACCCTAAAGGGTCATTATAAAAGTTCAACAGGTGATGTTTGCGAAGGGCATGGCATAATTCATGGCAAAATAAGCGTTACCTATTCATGCTGTTATTCCTTATCATAATGTAGCTGTTTGTAGGTTCACTGCCATTATTGTTACTGCGTCTCTCTTAATTAAAAACATTTTTATATGATTGATTAATCAATTTTTCCTTAACGATTTAAGGAAAATTTTCTTAAATTTTCCTTACCCTAAGATCTTTCCTCACTCCAAGGTAGTCTCCTATATTCTCCTTTAAAAGTACTTTTAAGTAAAACGTTAATTGAAGTATAATATGCTTCCAGGAAAGTGCGTATATTAAAAGAGTACTACTCCTTGAATTGTGGCCCAGTGGGGCATTGGTTCCTGAGGTCACACATTTCAGCATTGGCAGAGCCAGGTTTTCTAAGAGCCAGGGCTCCTTCTCCTTCTAGTTTGTCCTGCTGTTGCTCTGAGCAGTCAGCTGGTTCCCCTTTTCTTTAAGCTCCGTGACAGTCCCAGCTGCCTCACCCCAAGCACTGCTGTTGTTTCAGGGAATATGAAGTGCCTTGGGGCATTTCCACTGTGCAAATGCCCTGGGGCACACAGGGAGTTTCCTTGGAGGAGCTGGAAGGTGGGGCTGGAGTCCAGAGACAGGGGCATTGATGAGGTGGAGGTTGGGAGAGGGTCTTACCCAGCATAGCAGCTTCAGGTTTTTCGATTTTTTTTTCTTTTTTTTTAAAGATTTTATTTATTTGACAGACAGAGATCACAAGTAGGCAGAGAGGCAGGCAGAGAGATAGAGGAAGGGAAGCAGGCTCTCCACTGAGCAGAGAGCCCGATGCGGGGCTCGATCCCAGGATGCCGGGACCATGACCCGAGCCAAAGGCAGAGGCCCTAACCCACTGAGCCACCCAGGTGCCCCAGGTTTTTCGATTTTTGAAGTCTGTCTGTGGTTGTTAGGCCCTGAGAACTGGTGATCATGACAGACCACAAAATCTTCTTTAGAGCTTTTTAATCTACACATTTTTTTACATCTTTTTTTTTTATTTTTTTTATTTCTTTTTTTACATCTTTTTTTTTTTTTTAATTAGTTAACACCCACATGATTCCAGTTCTTCCTAATTCCAAAGAAAGGAAGAAAGACCTGATTGGTGATGAGGTCATACAATAGAAACTTTCTATTTTACTCCCTCTTCACTTAAGAGCAGTTCCTGCTTGGCTCTCACTTCCTTAAGCAACTCTGCAGCTCCTTTGTGCCAGAGAGCTGGGGGAGGGGGCGGTGTCATGGGGATGGGCTGTTTTTACAGCTGTGTTGAACTCCAACCTGAGAGCCGTCCATCCCACTTCTCACACACTCCAGCCACTCCATTGAGGAGGGAGAGGATGTAAATCATGCCCTCCCCCATGTGTTTTGAGCTCATTTGTCTCTGAGCCTCACCCAGGGGCCTCTTAACTTCTGACTGTGAAGTAGTGAGCCAAAACTGCCCAGAAAGGTGACTCTTCAGCCTGAGTAAGGCCTACGCCTTGGGCCAAGCTCCCCTCCTGTCTACAGGTGTGCCTGGTTTTTCATGACCAGAGCCTTGACAAAACCCCAGATTGATACACTGCCACACACTGGGGAGGGCCCCCACCTCTTCCTCTGGGGGAGGAAACTGCTTTTCTCATAAGTTCAGTGAACTAGAAGGTCTCCAAGGACTCTAGTTTTGACAGTCATGATTTTATGAAGATATATAGATATCAGATTTTTAAAATGCACTGTGGGAGTTCACCAGTAATAACAGAGCTAAGGTTTACTGTGTTCTCTCTGGGCTCCAGATACAGAGCAAAGTGCTTCTCGTGTGTTCTTTTGTCTCGTTTCAGATAGCCTTTTGGGTCACCTGTTCTTTTTCCCAATCAGCAATGAGCAATTGATTACAAGAATTGATGCGCTGAGCAGCAGAGCAAACGAGATGGCACTTTCTGGAAACAAAGGAAGCCCAGCTCCTTGCACCTGAAGGGCCCCAGCTCACAAGACCGCATGCTGTTCCCAGCCTTTCTCCCGTGGGGACTTGTGCTCTGAGGCAACACTGTCGTTACTTCTCTTTGAAATGTGTGGGGGTCCTACAGCATCTGCCGCTTATTTTGTGAACTTTGGCCAAAAGGAGGTCCTGAAGAGGCCCCACAACCTCCTCCTCGCCCTACCTTCTCGGCACTCTGGGGCTCCTCTTTTGATCAACTGCCCCCCTGATAAACCCTCGAAGCCTGCAAAGATCTCAGTCGCCCACCAGTATGTCTGTCTGGTGTTTGTCTTTCTCTCTATGAACCAGAGCCGTGTAGATTGGAAGCAGTCCTGCCGCATGTCTGGTATTGTCACTGTAATCGTTGCTGGCCTCCACACCTTTGCCACAAATGCTTTCACTGCGTAAATAATTGACCATAAGGCATTTGTGTCATAAAAGAAAAAAAAAAGAATTGGTTGACATGGTTTAGTTTCATTTCTCTAGATGCAGTACTCCCGTTTTTTTATTATAGAAATCTTAACCTTCATAATGGTCTATACAGTGGTGCACTTTTGAACCCACATCTCCCATAGAACTTTAGAACATCTACCAACAGACATGTGGTAATATGCCAAGAGGAAATGCCAGTATAGAAGTTTTTCAGAAGGGGTCCTGTGTGGCTCAGCTGGTTAAGCATCTGCTTTTGGCTCAGGTCATGATCCAGGGTCCTGGGATTGGGGGGGAGTTCTCCTTCTCCCTCTCCTTCTGCATTCCCCCTGCACCGGCTTGTATGCTCACACATTCTCTCTATCTCAAAAACATAAATAAAAATTTTTTTTTAAAAGAAGGCTTTCACAATGCAACACAAAGCTCAGTAACAAATATCTATCCTAGTATTTCTTTTAATGAAGGAAGAAATTTTAGTGGGGAAAAAAATGTGATGCTGAATGAAAAGATGAATTAACAAGAAAAAAAATAATACTATAAACAAAAGACTTTGAAGAAAAGTGCATAGGTACAGTCCACAAAATAAAATCAGTTATTTGTGCAGTATTGTGATGAATCTATACTATATGTTTTGAATATATTCAAGAATTTGCATTTTGTAATAGTCTTTTAAATTTTGTTGTTCATTTTTCATGTTTCATTATGTTCTTTTATTTTATTTTATTTTATTTATTTTTTTTTTTTAAAGGTTATTTATTTATTTATTTGACAGAGAGAGATCACAAGTAGACAGAGAGGCAGGCAGAGAGAGAGAGAGAGGGAAGCAGGCTCCCTGCTAAGCAGAGAGCCCGATGCGGGACTCGATCCCAGGACCCTGAGATCATGACCTGAGCCGAAAGCAGCGGCTTAACCCACTGAGCCACCCAGGCGCCCTCATTATGTTCTTTTAAATGAATGTCCCTCTTTTATTTTTCATGGATTTATCTTGTATAGCAAAATTGCCTTATGGCCAGTTAGTTAATGTGGCAAAAATCCCAAGCAAAGATGCATGGTGAAAGCACCTAGAACCTTCCTGCAGACAGCAAATGTACTAACACCTCACAGATGTCTCAGTTACTTGGATTAAGAGCCCCCAGCTCAACCCTTCCAGGAACAAGGCAGATAGCATGACACAGGAAGCCCACTGGCTGGGTACTGGGCACCACTGCTCCACTCCACCATGTCTGGTTGCAAAATTTTAGCAAGAACCACAGGCCCAATCTTAACAGATTTTTTTTTTTTTTTTTTTTTTTTTGGTGGTGGGGTGAAATCTCTTCATTTCTCTATGTTGGCAACTATTTTTTAAAAATCTTAAAATATCATGTGGGATGAACTAAAATACCTATGGGCCAGACTTAGCCCTTCGGTACCAGATTTACAACCTTTGATGGTGGTTTTGACTTGCATGAGTTTTGTGGTGGAAATTATCCAGGGAATCCCCTAATTCTTGACTTTGCTTCATGTGTGTATGGATGTAGCCCTTGCTTTTGAAATTATAACCATCCAGGGTTTGCTACGCTGGGTTTGTACAGCTGACTTGAGAGACCGTGGCCTGAAAAACAAGAGGAATAGAGGGGAAGCAGTAGACCAGTCTTCTGCAGTAACCCGGCTGTGTAGCCTTGCTCACATGAATCTCTTGGTTTGAACATCCTCATTTATAAAATGAAGGTTTAGATGAAGGGATCCTACCAGTTCCCAAATTCCGTAAATCTATGGCCTTAATATAAGTGATTGAATTAGTACTACTTTTTTTGTTTGTACCTAAAATAATCTAGACTAGGTACTTAGAGACTCAGGCTTATGGTGCCCTAGGGAAATAAATCTAATTTACTATAGTATAGGGGAACTCTGTGGTGTAATTTTTCCTGCTTGTTTCCCTAAAAGGAGAGGCTAAAAGGGTTCACTCTAATATGAAGTGCTACCTCAGTTTCCCAGTGGCAAAAGTCATTAGAAATTTCATTTAGGAAAAAAAAAAAGAAATTTCATTTGAAATATGGAGCGAGCAGATGGAAGAAGGACAAATATATTGATAAAGAATAATAAGAACAGACCAGGATGTGGAAATATTGGAACTCTTATTCATTGCTGGTGTGCATATCAAATGGTGCAACCACTTTAGAATACAGTTAAACAGTTCTTCAAAATATTAAATATAGAATTACCTTACCATATGACCTAGCAATTCCACTCCAAGGTATAACCCAAGAGCAATGAAAATTTATATCTACAAAAAACCTTATACATAAATATTTGCATCATTATTTACAACAGCCAAAAAGTGGAAATAGCTCGAATATCCATTGAAAATTTTATCTATCTATTTATTTAGGAAAAAATTATATATGTTGAAGGTATGCAGTGTGATGTTTTGATATATATATGTTCTGAAATGATTACCACAATTAAACTAATTAACATATCCATTACCTCTCATACTTTTTTTGTGTGTGTGGTGAGAACACTTAAAATCTACTCTCTCAGCAAATTTCAAATATATAATACATTATTATTAGCTATATTCACCAAGTTGTACATTAGGTCTCCAGCACTTACTCATCTTATAACTAACAGTTTGTATCCTTTGGTATTATCCTTTGATAAATATTACCTCTTCCCTCTTTACTCTCCACCTCCCGCTAGCCTTTGCTAACTACCATTCTGCTCTGTTACTATGAGTTCAACTTTTTTTTTTTTTTTTTTTAAGAATTCACATATAAGTGAGATCATGAAATGATTGTCTTTCTGCGTCTGGCTTGTTTCACTTAGCACATTATTCTCCAGGTTCATTCATGTTGTCTCAAATGGATGGTTTCCTTTTCTTCCATGCAGAATATATTTCACTGTGTATATATTATCACACTTTCTTTATCCATTATCTGTTGATGGACGCTTAGGTTGTTTCCATGTCTTGACTATCATGAATAACGCTGCAATGAATATGGGAGTGCAGGTATCTTATTAAGATGGTGAGTTTTGGATATATCCCCAGAAGTGGGATTGTTGGATCATATGGTAGTTCTATTTTGATGTTTTGAAGAACCTCCATACTATTTTCCATAATAGCTGTGTCATTTTACATTCCCACCAACAATACACAAGGGTTTCCTTCTCTCTACGTTCTCCCCAACACTTGTTATTTCTTGTCTTTTTGATAATAGCCATTCTAACAGGTGTGGGGTGATATCTCATTGTGGTTCTGATTTGCATTTCCCTGATGGTTAGTGACGTTGAGCACCTTTTCATAAACCTGTTGGCTATGTGTATGGCTTCTTTGGGAAAATCCCTATTCAGGTCCTTTGCCCATTTATAAACTGGGTTACTTCTTTTTGCTACTGAACTGCATGAGTTCCTTGTATATCCCAAATATTCATTTGAATGGATAAATAAAGTGTGGCATATCTATACAATGGAATACTATTCTGCCATAAAAAGGACCGAGACACTGATACAGGCCACAACATGGATGAACCTTGCCAGTATTATGCTAAATGAAAGAAACTGGACACAAAAGATGATGTATTGCATAATTTCATTTATATGGAATGTTCAGAAGAGGAAAGCCTATGGAGACAGAAAATAGATTAGTGGTTTTGTAAGGCCGGGGGGGGGGGGGATGGGGAAGTGAGGAGTGAGGGGTTTCTTTGGGGGGATTAAAAGGTTATAGTGGTGATGGTGGCACAACTCTGAATATGTTACTTACTTGTATGCTTTAAGTGAGCGAATTATGTGGCATGTGAATTATATACCAATGCAGCTGTTTAAGAAAAAGAATAGTAAGGATAAAAAGGTTTAAATGAAGGGATGCATGAATAAAAATGTAAACAAAGGTTAATGAGAAACAGAAGGAAAGAATGTTATAGACTAGGTTAAGTTACTAATACATATTTTTAGAGTTCTCCATTTTATGCCGAGAAGGGGCTGCTTTTAGCAGGCAAATTATGGTTAGAGGAAGGGATGTTTAACAATGAGAAATTGTGATTTTGATTCTTGGCTATGGTCCTAAGCGTGAAATTGTTTTCCTGATATTTTTATGTAGTGTTTTGAAGTTCAGGCAGACCGCTCCTCTGTTTTTCGATTCCATTTGTTTGAGTTTGGCTTGTTTGAGTTAATAATGAGGATGCGTTATGGCAAGGGACACTCATGAAATAAGCACAAAGAGGGCTGCCAAAATTCTGCAGACCTTGCCGAGCCCCGGTGAGTTGCCCCACGCCTTGCAAAATCCAAGTCACTGAACAGGAAGCGTGAAGGACTTGCTAGTTGGTGCTAAGTTTGGTGCCTTCTGTGTTTCTATGCCAGGGGTAAAACATTTCGGCAAGATGGGGTTGATTTAGTTCAATTGCACAAGGACAATTTCAGTGGAGTTGGAATCCAGGCCATGCTTTGTCAAATTCTTTAGAAGTCACATACTGGGATGTCTATAGGGGCCTGGCAGGTAACAGAAGAACCTACATGGTTAAATGGAGGGCTCCCTGTCCCACCTTAAGGGAGAAGCCCCTGCTCTGTTCCTGCTGCTTGTTGCTGCATAGAAGTGAGGGCTAGTGTTGCCAAACCAGTCTTCTGATTTTTCAAAAGAAGCTGAAGATAGGGATTTTTAAATAGCAAACCTTTCCTTTTTTAAATGTTGCTATCTAACTAGAATTTAAAAATGCAACAACCCACGGAATGGGAGAAAATATTTGCAAATCATATGTCTGATGAGGGACTTGCATCTAGAGTATATAATGAATGCTTACAACTCGATACTGAAAAAAAAACCCCAATTTTAAAACGGGCAAAGCTTCCAAATAGCTATTTCTCCAGTGGAGATATGCAGGTGGCCAATAAGCACATGGGAAAAAAGTTCAGCATCATTAGCTATCAGGGAATGCAAATCAAAACCACAAGATACCGTTTTATACCTACTATAATGGATGACTAAAATAAAAAAAGAAAGATATCAGCAAGTGTTGATTAGTATGTGAAGAAATTGGAACCCTCACACATTGCTGGTGGGCATGTACAATGGTGGAGCCACTTTGAAGAACAATTTAGCACTTCCTCAAAAGGTGAAACACAGAGTGACCATATGACTCAACATTTCTATGCCTACATATATACTCAAGAGAAATGGAAGCATTTCCATTTCTCTTACAAAAACTCGTGCATGAGTGTTCATAGCGGCATCACTCCCAATATCCAAAAAGTAGAAACAACCCAAATGTCCATCAACTGATGAATGGATAAACATTACATGGGATATTATTTGACAATAAAAAGGAATCAAGTATGTACTACAACATGGATAAACCTTGAAAACATTATGCGAAATGAAAGAGGTCCGCTACAAAAGACCATATACTATAAGACTACATTTATATGACCACAGCCAGAAGAGGCAGATCTATACGAAGTAGATTAGTGATTGCCTAGAGCAGAAAGGATGGAGGCAAAGGGGAAGTAAATACCAAGGGAAATGGGCAGGAAATGCCAAGGGTGATAAAAATGTTCAAAAAATTGAATATACTAAAAGTCATTGAGTTACATACTTTAAATGGGTAAATTGTATAGAAAGTGAATTATATCCCAATAAAACTGTTATGAAAAATGACTATAGGGAGAGCCACACAAAGCATATCTGCCAGGCTGCCAGCTTCAAGTCTTTTGATTAGAACTTGATCACATGCATAGCAGGTCTGCAAGAGGCTGGTCAAACCCAAATTCCTAGGAAACCAGAGAAGAGGATGATCTGCCAGTTCTAAAGTCACAGGCCTATTTAGTGGCAGAGTCAGGGCCAGAAGCTGTCCTTGACCTTTACCTCTAGGCCATGCTGTTTCTATCCAAAGCCCAGATTTCAAGGCAGAGCCAGGAAGGGATTGTGAAAAGTCAACATCAGGAACAGCTGGATATACTCTCATCCTTTTCCCACATTTTCCAAAGTTCTCTTGAAGACTTCTTGAGAAAAGGATAAAATATAGTAAAAAGGAATCCTCCTTAAAGGAAGAGACGGACACAACGCTTCCCCCAGACTCTTTTCCTGAATCGTGGGGAGGTCTGCGTGTTTCAGTCACTTACTCTGTATATTCCTGATTCATTTACACTTAGCTCATCATTATGTTGTTTGTGCAAGAACCATTTGATGTCCAAGAAATCCTTTGGGTCTCTTTAAGTTAAATTTTTTTTTTTTCGTTTGAACCAAAGAACTGAACTTTGCCAAGAGTAAATAGAACTCAGATATCAAAAGGTCTGAGTTCAGTTTTCATTGAACACAAAGGGGGAGTAGATTCTGAGCTGAGCCAAATGCATTCTCCCACCCTTAATTTACAGTACGTTGTTTTGGCAGACTCTACAGTCCCAAAAGTTGGCTTTTCTTCTCCCATTCCTTTCTAGGGTGTAACCACAAGCCTATCTTTTCGTTAGCTTTACAAAAATAAGACCATATTGTACCAATTTATGAGAGCCTTACTCATCACTGGTTCTATAGCGATCAATTTTATTAGAACAAACTGAAATGTTTGAAAAGGTCAAAAGCCTCCTCTAAAGTTGTAATTTTGTTTGATATCCTACAAGGATTTTTATTTTTTCAGTCCTTTCATCTGGGGGTTTATCAAAAGGGATGTTTCTCCCTTTCCCCCATCAATGGTCAGGCCATCAACCAGTTATTAAGTTGAGCATTGGAGGGCTACTCTGCTTGTGGTGCTCATATTTGGAGAATGAAACAGGTCCTTCATTCTGTCTTTAAAGGAGAAAGGGTCAGATAAAGGAGTAGTGTTTTGAGCTTTTTAAAAATAACAAAACCAATCTTAAAGAAGCAGAGCAAAATTAAGATCACCCCAAATTCTGTCACTTCAAGATAAATGTTAACACTTTGTGGATCATTCTCCTTTTATTTTAAAAAGGTATCTATGTTAGTAGAGATATATGTGCATATGTAATCATAAAAATGGGATATTGCATTGTTTTGTAATCGGCCTTTTCCATTTCTTAGTTCATAACTAAGTTTATATTAATAAAATTAACTAAGTTTTTATTAATAAGATTATATCTACTTCATGCATAACATTCAGTTGCACAGATGGAACGCAACTTACTTAAATGATTCAGGGAGGAGTCTTTCAACTGCAAGTGACAGAAAATCCATGTCCAACTGACATAAATACAAAGGGAAATTTTTTGGCTAATATTTGAAAAGTCCAGTGGGAGATTTGATTTCAGGCATGGCAGGATTCAGGGCTCAAATAACATGATGATGTTTCAGCTTCTCTTCCTCTCCTTTTGCTCTGCCTTCTGCTGCTTTGGTGCTGCTCACATGTTGCTAGCAGAGGCAGCAGTTCCAGAAAACATGCATCCAGGTTTTTGCCTGGCAGAGGAGAACAAAGCTCTGTGCCGCTCTCACCATGTAAACCCCGTTGCCCTGATCCCATAGCAATCTCTGAGTCTTCCCCGCAGCTTGTGCCCAGGTCATCAAAGACTCCTGGAATCCAAGTATTTCACCAGAATAACAGAGATTGAGAATGAGCGGGGGAGGGAGGGAGGAAAGGAAGGAGAATGGGTGAATATTGTATGGCTAAAATAAGCCCCACAATTCACACGCTTGAACATTTAGAACTAATTTTGCATTGTTTCCCAGGGTTTTTGTCACAAAGTACCACAAACTAGGTGGTTTGAACAGAAATTTATTTTCTCACAGTTCTGGAAGCTGGAACTCCAAGATCAAGGCGGGGTTGGTCCCTTCTGAGGGTCGTGAAAGAGAATTTGTTCCGTACCTCTTTCCTAGCTTCTGCTCGTATGGTGGCAATGTTTGGCTTGTTGATGCATCATTGTGATGTCTGCCTTCATTGTCACATGGTGTTCTGTCTGTGTCCAAGTTTCCCCTTCTTATAAAGATACCGGTCCTACTGGACTAGGGTCCAGTGCTTCAGCATGACCTCATTTGAGTGATTACATCTACAGTGGTTCTATTTCCAAATATGATCAATCACATTTTGAGATACTGGGGGTTGGGGCTTCAAAATATGAATTGCGGGTGTGAGGGGTACAATTCATTCTTTTTACACCCATGCAGTCTGGGTTTGAATGTTGAATTTGGCTGCTTCTCTCTGGCCAGGGTCTGGACTACCAGGTTGGGTGAGGTGACCCTAGAGGTGTTTAAGGGCTTGGGGTCTAGGAATCCATCCCGCTGCCTGAATGTACCCCACAGAACCCCACCCCTGCCTAGCTTGTGGACTTTGGGCAAGTGACTTAACCTCTGCAAACCTCAGTCTCCTTAACCAGTAAAATGAGCATAACAGTCCTCCACTTCTTGGTTGTTGTGGGCCAGGCACATAGCACTCAGTAAACATTAGTGACCGTTCCACCTCTCCAGACATGTGAGGACCAAAGAGTCAGAAGAGCCTGCCATAACCCCAGTGTTCTCACCTTTCGTGATAATTTGGCCCAACAATTTCTGAGTTTGTCCCAGAAGAAGCTTCAGATGGGAAGGGCTGCCTTGTAAGACGGCAAACTGGAATTCAAATCCAGTCCAGGGAACACAAAGTATTCTCTCTGCTAAAGCCAAATGCTGTAAATTCTGAGCAGACTCCTCCTAGGCAGTGTGATTACGAAATACCTGTTTCTTTTGCATCCCACTTATCCGCCTCTCTGACATTTCCTTTTTTCTCTTACAACTTGATCTTTCCCACCATCTATCAGATGTGGGCTGGAACCAGTCATTTTATTTACAATCTCCTTCTTTTTTGGCTCTATAAATCTGGGGACATGAAACAGCCGTCTGCTGCTTTCCAAGGCGCCACATCTTTTCGTTCTTTCCGACTTTTTCTATGGGGCCTAGTTTAGCTTATCTGAATGCTTATTGAATAACAACCAGAACTTCAAGTTCTTGCAGATGGTAGGACCTATTTGATAAGGTGTCTTAAGGCCTTCATCAAGGTCAAAGCAAGAAATGCAGATCACCTTTAAAAACGTGGTTACTTTCACTTAGCAATTATTTCCTAAGTGCTGACTCTGTGCCAGGTGCTGTTCTAAGCACCAGAATCCCTTACCCTTGAGAACTGCACGTTCTAGGGGCATTCATTCACGCAGAAAATATGCAGTGAGAACCTACTACATGGTAGGAACTGTTCATCATTAAATAGCAGAGACACAATCCTTGCACTGATGGATATTGTGTGTGTGTGTGTGTGTGTGTGTGTGTGTGTGTGAGGGGATAGAATACAATACAATACGAGTAAATTTTTATCATAGTAAAAGGTGATAAGCACTATGGAAAAAAATACAGCACGGTAAGGGGGATTAGGATTGGTGGCAAGGTTGTATTTTAAACAAGGTGGTCAGAGAAGGTCTCTTTGAGAAGGTGGTGTACAAGGCCCTCCGGGTGGCACAGTTTGTTAAGCATCTGCCTTCAGTTCAGGTCATGATCTCAGGGTCTTGGGATCGAGCCCTGCATCAGGTTCCCTGGTCAGCTGGGAGTCTGTTTCTCCCTCTGCCCCTCTCCCTGCTCGTTCTCACTCTCAAATCAGTATATATATATATATATATATATATATATATATTTTTTTTTTTTTTTTTTTTTTAAGAGAGAAGATGATATGTGAGCAAAGACTCACAGGCAAGTGAGAGAAAGGTGAGGAAAGAGAGCCCTAATATTTGGAGAAAGAGCAAGTCCAAAGGCCCTGGGGCATAAGTGTGCCTAATTTTTTCAAGACTAGAAAGGAGGCTAGTTTTCACTGGAGCAGAGTGAGCAAGGTGAGAATAGAAGGAAGTGAAGTTAGGGGCAGATCAAATAGCGCTTTCGGTTTGCGTGAACTGAGGAACCGTCAGAAAGTGCTAAGCTGGGTAGCAACATGATCTCAGACTTCAAAGGATAGACCTGGCTGCAGTGTTCAGGCTAGACAGTGCAGGTGTGTGGGTGGCAGTAGGGAGCCCAGTGAAATCAATCACACAAGTGCGCCAGACCAGAGCAGGGACAGGAGGGGTCGTGAGACCCCTGGGATTAGGGATTTATTTTAAAAACAGGTCAACAGGGGGCACCTGGGTGGCTCAGTGGGTTGAGCCTCTGCCTTCGGCTCAGGTCATGATCTCAGGGTCCTGGGATCAAGTCCCGCATCGGGCTCTCTGCTCAGCGGGGAGCCTGCTTCCCTCTCTCTCTACTTGTGATCTCTCTCTGTCAAATAAATAAATAAAATCTTAAAAAAACAAACAAACAGGTCAACAGGATCTAACCGGTTGGGTGGAGGGGTAAGGGAGGGAGGGGGTTTGAGCGAAGAGGGCAGGGATGGCTTCAAGATTTTGGCCTGAGCATCCTGAAAGAATGGAGTAGCCACTGGCTGAGATGGCCAAGACTGGTGGAGCAGTTTTGTTTTGTTTTGATGCTTTGGGCCGGTTCAGACATGTTAAGTCTGAAGAGCTTGTTAGCGCTCCAAGTGGAGTGGCCAGCTGGATTTGGACGTTGCCTGGGGAAGTGATTTGGGTGGGTGGGGGGGCATCTCTAAAGCCTCAGGAAGTGAGACCCTGCTGAAGTACTGTCAGAACTGGCTTTGTCTCTCTCCTCTCTGCCCTCTTCAAGGTCGGAACCTCCCTGGAGGGCAGCTCTTCGCGCCACAGCCCTTTCAGCCGGCAAAGTTCCTCTTTTTTCTCTTTGGGGAACAGTGAGAAAAATCAGCAGAAATGATGGGCGGTGGTATGGCTTCCACTCCTTAACTCGCTGCGGGGGAAAGAGGCAAAGCCTCATGGGGTGGAAACGCAGACCCGCCTCCTGTTTCCCGCCTCCCTGACGACGCCCCCCGAGCTCCGGGCTGGCGGGCGGGGCCTGCGGGTGGGCGGGGCCGCGGCGCGAGCGCACGCCACAGAAGGGGGCGTGGCTGCTCTGCTCGGGCGCTTGCAGCGTGCACGCCGGCCTCGCTCCTTCCTGCTCTTCCCAGGGTGATCAGCTGGTCTGCGCTCCCCTGACGTGGGCCGGGGCACGTCACCGCCGAATGGCAGCCTCCAGAAAGGCACCGCGAGTAAGGTGAGGGACTCTGCCGGGGAGCCGGCTTCTGGGCTGTGCGCGATCCCCGGGGCCCGGACGCGCATTTTGCACCCCGGAGGGCAGGAACCAGAAGGGAAGAAGCAGCCGGCGGCCCACCATAGTCTGGAGAGGGCCCCGGCTTGCGGGAGCCCCCTGAGCGGGAGCAGGGGGAGGGGACCACTGTAGCCGGGCAAGTTCCGGTTCGTTTCAGGAGGGCCGCGGGCACCCTCGGGCAGCCGGATCCCGGCCCCTGGACGTGTGTGCCTGCGGCGCTCAGCCCGAGGGGCGGTGTCCGTGTCCCACCTCTCCCCCCTGGCCTGGCAGGAAGGCCCCCGCTGTTGCAGGAAGTTGGCCCCTCTAGGTGCCTCCGGTGTCCGGGGAAGTGGCGAGCCCCTGTCCTTGCCCCTCTTCCCGTGGAATATAATCTTCAGATTTACAGCCCTGACAATACACCAGCAGTGCGCCTTATTGATCTCCCATCGCCAGGAAGATTGGCACCCGCGGGCCCATCCCCACCCACATGGTTTCAGAGGCTGTGTGAGGGAATACTTTGGCATAATCTCTAGCAAGATCCCACCAGTAACCTGTCCTGGGCTCTCTCTGGGGACGGGGGGTGGGGGTGGGGGGGTGGGAAGGGTAATCTCCTCGTCTCAGACACATTTCAGTTTATACTCCCGCCACAACTGGGCTATACTTCTGACAAAGTGGGAGACTGAGAAATGTTTGGAGATCCCAAAGACGGGAAGCCAGAATCCTTGGCGATCCACACGGGATCGGGGTCAGTCATCCTCAGGCCAGTTGAGACTTGAGTGACTACACCTGGAAGCATGGCCAGGCTCACTTTCTGAACACAGACCGTGGCTTGTAGTTGTGATTTTGAGTGGACAGATCCCAAGCTGACCTTGACCTGGCCTTGGCCTTGCTGTATCATGTTGGGGATGAGTAGAGAACCAGGACTGTCTTGTGGAAGGATGTGGGGAGGTGTGGCAAACCTGGTGTGGAAGGAGTTGCCTTATAATAACTGCTGACAATGGGGTTAGGTGAGTGGCTAATGATGAATTAGGTCCCAGGCACATAAGTAGCTTCGAGGTCCAAGAGTAGATTTATAGAATCACAGCATTTTGAGGGGCACCTGGGTGGCTCAGCGGGTTAAAGCCTCTGCCTTCAGCTCAGGTCATGATCTCAGGATCCTGGGATCGAGCCCCACATCGGGCTCTCTGCTCCGCAGGGAGCCTGCTTCCTCCTCTCTCTCTGCCTGCCTCTCTGCCTAGTTGTGATTTCTCTCTGTCAAATAAATAAAAAATATTAAAAAAAAAAAAAAGAACCACAGCATTTTGAGGGCAGAAGGGTTTTTCAGCATCAGCTGGCAGAGCCTCCTTACCACACATGGAAGGCAATTGAGAGGCTGAGAGGGCTCTTTGCCCCAGGCCCTTTCCCTAATGGCAAAATTTAAGAGCTACTCAGTGTAAACATGAGAACTTCTTGCAGTTCAGGTAAAACTGACTTAGGTAAAAAAGGGTTGAGCTGGCTTCTAGTGCAACTGAGTACAGGAGACCAACACTGGCATCAGACTTGGCCTCTTTTTTGCATCTCTTGGCTCTGATTTCTTAAGTATTGGCTTCCTTCTCAGGCAGACTTTCCTTTTGGAAGTATGACCATTCTATGCTGGCAGCCCCAGCAGAAATAGAGCCCTCTTTCCTAACAGTTGGAGCACAAATCCCAGATCTGATTTCCAGTGGGCTGACTTGACCTTGTGTTTTTTCCTGAACCAGTCGTGGCCACAGGGATAGATTGCCCAGGTCTGGGTCCCAGAACTTGGTGGGTAAGGGGATGAGATTCATCCCTACTCTGTGGACTGAAAATGGAGACAAGACAGTCTCAGATGGAAACCATTGTGCTTTGACCAAAAGAGGGAGGGGTGGACTTTGGGTAGGAAAAGACTGCATTTCTCTCTACCGCACCCTAAAACTTGTTTCAGTCTACCCTTATCTGAACTGAGGTGTGATTGAGCAACTTGGTCCTTGTTTTGTCCCATCCAGGTGATAGATGTGTATGATTCTCATGGACCAGGGTAAGGGGGTTGATAAGCACAACCCTGTTGGGATTTCTTTAAAAAGAGAGAGAAAGAGGTACCCTACCCATCTTGTGCAAAGATTGAACAAGAAGTTCTCCACATGCTTCTTTCCCCAGACCCACCTCCTGACACATGGTCCATCATGACAGTTGAGAAGGTGTAGGCTGAGGAAGTCCTGGGAATGGGAAGAGAACTGCTGCCAGTTGGGAGGCCTGGACTGTGGTTCGAGACAAGCTCTGTCACCAGCTAGCTGTGAGGTTTCCAGCAAGTTGTTTGATCTGTTTCTGTTTCTTTGTCTAAAGGAAGGAGCTGAGTTGGATGGTCCCTGAGGTACATTGTAGCTCTAACATTTAAATGATAGCCCTTAAGAAAAAAAAAAAAGAAAGAAAAAAGAAAAAATGGTAACCCTTCTGCAACCGAGCCTGAGAATGGATCTGTTCAAGGATCTTGGAGTCTGCAGAGACCAGGGTAGGACAGGGGCAGAACAACTGTAATGTTTACCTGCTTCATGGCCCCTTTGAGCCTGATGAGGTAGTGATGCTTAGGGAGAGAGTTTGAATTCAAATTCTCCCATGAGCATCCTGTGTCAGACCTGATTTCTTGTCTTTGCACTTGTGTATGGCCTGTGGTAGGTTATTTTATTCTCTTATAAAGTGAATGAGTAGAGCTACTTGTGAATAATTTCTCTCCAGCTCTCTTGCCCATGTCCCAATTAGTCACTGGGACCATTTAACTCCGGCTGTGTAGAGAAACTGACTTCTTTGGGTATATGAAGTCAAGGGAAATCAGGGGATCTCTGTCCAGGTTTCTTACTTTGTAAAATACTATAACAGCTTTATTGA
Organism: Meles meles; assembly: GCF_922984935.1. Lineage (NCBI taxonomy): Eukaryota > Metazoa > Chordata > Mammalia > Carnivora > Mustelidae > Meles > Meles meles. The sequence continues at coordinate 67,896,290 of NC_060078.1, read as the reverse complement.
GATGTAATTCATGTACCACACAGTTCATCCTTTAAAAACATACATTTCAGTGGCTTTTAGAATATTCACTAGAGTTGTACAACCATCAACACTGTCAGTTTAAAACATCTTTATCCCCGTGCTAAGAGGAAACCCTGTACACGTTAGTAGGCAGTCCTCATTTCCCCCAGCTTCACTCTAACTCTAGGCTGTGGCCAGTTAGTTTCTGTCTCTATGGATTTGCCTCTTCTGGACATTGTGTACAGATTCCTACAGAATATGGTTTTCTGTCACTGGCTGTTTTCACTTCGCGTATAATGTTTTCAAACTTCACTGTGTTGTAGCATGTTATCATTACTTGATTCCTTTTTAATTGCCAAATAATATTCCATTGTATGGATAGACCACTTATTTATCCGTTCATCAGTTGATGGACATTTGGGTTGTTTCTACTTTTTGGATATTATGAATATGCTATGAACATTTGTATACAAGTGTTTTTTTTTTTAAGATTTTATTTATTTATTTGACAGACAGAGATCACACGTAGGCAGAGAGGCAGGCAGAGAAAGAGAGAGAGAGAGAGAGGAGGAAGCAGGCTCCCTGCCGAGCAGAGAGCCCGATGTGGGGCTCAATCCCAGGACCCTGGGATCATGACCCGAGCCGAAGGCAGAGGCTTTAACCCACTGAGCCACCCAGGCGCCCCTGTATACAAGTTTTTATGTGGACTTAGATTTTTCGGTTTCCCATACCTAGTGGAATTACTGAGTATGGGATAATTCTTTATTTAATGTTTTGAGGAGTACTGGACTGTTTTCCAAAGTCGCTACACCATTTTATATTCCCACCAGCATTGTTTGAGGGTTCCAGTTTTTCCACATCCTTACCCATACTTGTTATTGTCTTTTTTTTATTATAACTTCCCTATTGCATGCGAAATTATATCTCATTATGGTTTTGATTTGCATTTCCCTAATGGATAGAGATGTTTAAAGTTTTTTCATTGGCTCTTTGTATATCTTCTTTGGAGAAATGTCTATTCAGAAATATCTATTCAGGGGCGCCTGGGTGGCTCAGTTGGTTAAAGCCTCTGCTTTTGGCTCTGGTCATGATCCCAGGGGCCTGGGATCAAGCCCCATGTAGGGCTCTTGTTGAGTTGTAGTAGTTCTTTATATACTCTGGATGTTAGACTCTTATCAGATATGAGTTGCAAGTGTTTTGACTCATTTCTTGGTTGTCTTTTCATTTTTTTGATGGTATCCTTTGAAGTATAGAAGTCTTTAATGAAATCCATCGTATCTCTTTTTTTTGGTTGCTTACGCTTTTGGCGTCGTATCTAAGAAATCATTGCCCACTCCAAGATCAGGCAGATTTATGTCTGTTCTTCTAAGAAAACATTTATGTTTATGATCCATTTTGAGTTAATTTTTGTTTATGGCATGTGGATATCTGGTTGTCCCAGCATTATTGGTTGGAAACTATTTATTTTTTTCTCCCTTGGATAGTTTTGGCACTGTTGTCAAAAATTGGCAGTATTTATGAAACAAACTGAGAGTTCCTGGGGTGGGTAGGGATAGGTTGGCTGGGTTATGGACATTGGGGAGGGTATGTGCTGTGGTGAGTGCTGTGAATTGTATAAGCCTGATGATTCACAGACCTGTACTCCTGGGGCAAATAATACATTATATGTTAATTAAAAATATTTGAGAATAAATAAAAATAGAAATAAAACACACAAAATTCACAGTAAATGTGAGGTTTATTTCTGAACTTGTTCTATTTCATTGATCTGTAAGTCAGTCTTTATGCCAATATCACACTGTCCTGATTACTGTAGTTTAATTAGTTTTGACATCAGGAAGGATGAATCCTCCAACTTTGTTCTTTTTCAAGATTGATTTGGCTGTTCTGGATTCTATTTTCATAAGAATTTTAGGATCTGATTCTCAATTTCTGCATACAAGCTAGCTGAAATTTGATAGGGGTTGCCTCTAGATTATTTTGGGGAGTATTGCCATTTTAACAATATTGAGTCTTCTTTTTTTTTTTTTTTTTTTAAAGATTTATTTATTTGACAGAGAGAGAGATCACAAGTAGGCAGAGAGGCAGGCAGAGAGAGAGGGGGAAGCAGTCTCCATGCTGAGCAGAGAGACGGATGCAGGGCTCGATCCCAGGACTCTGAGATCATGACCTGAGCTGAAGGCAGAGGCTTAACCCACTGAGCCATCCAGGTGCCCCAATATTGAGGCTTCTAATCCATGAACATGGAATGTCTTTCCATTTATGTAGGTCTTCTTAAACTTCTTTCAACAGTGGTGTGTCGTTTTCAGAGTATAAGTATTGCATCTATTTTAAATTTATTCCTAGGTATTTACTCTTTTGGTGCTGTTGTAAGTGAACTTTTCTTAATTTCATTTGTGGATTCTTCATTTTAAGTATATAGAAAAACAATTTATTATTGTATATTAATTTTGTATCTGGCAGCCTTGATGAGCTTGTTTGTTCTAATTCTTTTGTGTAGATTCTTTAGGATTTTCTATATTGAAGATAATGCCCTTTGCAAGTAGAGATAATTTTCCTTCTTTTCTAATCCAGGTGCCTCCTCCAGTACAATGTCGACTGAAGTAGCAAGATTGGACATCTCTGTCTTGTTCTTGATCTTGGGGGAAAACATTTGGCCTTTTAACATTAGCTGGGGATTTTTGTAGTATTCTTGATCAGGTTGAGGAATTTCTCTTCTTCCGATTTATGGAGTTCTTTTATCATGGAGAAGTGTTGGATTTTGTCAAAATGCTTTTTCTCTGTCTGTTGAGGTGGTCATGTAGCTTTTATTTTTTATTCTATTGATAATTTTTATTACATTAATTTTTGTATGTTGAACCAATCTTGCTTCCCTGGGATAAATCCTATTTGGTGATGGAGCATGATTTTTTTTTTTTTAAGATTTTACCCATTTATTTGTCAGAGGGAGAGAGAAAGAGCAGCAGGCAGGGGGAGAAGCAGACTCTGCACTGAGCAGGGAGCCTGATGCAGGACTCAATTCGAGGATATCCGGGATCATGACCTGAGCCGAAAGCAGATGCTTAACCGACTGAGCCACCCAGGCGTCCTGGTGTATGATCCTTTTTTATATGATCCTGGATTCAGTTTTGCTTGTATTGTCTTGACATTTGCACTTAATATTTATAAGAAATACTGATATGTTTTATTTTTAATGAAAGAATATATGATTCACTCAATAAAGAACATCCCATTCAGTCCAACAAAATTAAATTCTCTATCTGGGAACCGACCTGGAGTGATTAGTGAAAATCTCTGGTCTTCTGGTTCTCTGTGTGGTAGACTGACCTAAGTGGGCTCTTCTCCCTCCACTAACACATAAAAATGTGGTAAATATAATAAAATTACTTTTAAGTTCATAATTGAATAAAATCCAAACCCTTTGTATCACCTATTATAGGCTTCTTATTGCCTTTAATCTTGTCTCCTAACCACGTATATGTCTCTTCCTGCCAGCACATGCAACCATGCTGGCCTCTTTGCTTTCTCTGATGTGTACCAAGCATACTTCTGCCTTAGGGCTTTTGCACTTAAAATTCCCTTTTTCTAGAATGTTCTTTTCTTAGACATTCACATGGCTTGATTCCTCACTTTTTAAAAAGACTTTATCTAGAATATCAACTGTTGGCAAAGAGACCTTGCCTAGCAACCCCATATAAAATCACCTTCCACCTTACCTCTCTGACACTCTTCCCTTTGCCCTGCTTTACTTTTCTTCATAGAACACATGATCCCTGATAGACCATATTCTTGTTTTTTATCTGTTGGAGGTTAAACTGGATCCTTCTCTTTTCAGCATCCTCTAGCCCCTACCCCCCCTTCCTTGTATACCTCCTGAGATCAGAGATGCTGTCTGTTTTGTTCACTGTTATGTCTAGAGTATGTTATGTCTAGGCCTGGATTATAGAAGAGTCTCGATGAATATTTGTTGACTGAATGGACTTGAAAGAAAAGAAATCCTCAGGTGCTAGAAATTTAGGCGAACTTAAAGCTTGAATGTAGCTGGTATGCTGAGCCTGGGGGGCGGTTATCACACTCAGAGGCCTTCATACCTGGGGTCCAGGGCATCATACTATCCCTGTATGGGGATGGGAGAGTTGTGGGTAAATCTCCTATCTAAGAAAGGTAAGGTTGAAATTAGTTTTATAAGCAAACAACAAGGATAGTAGTGTTTGTGTAATCTAGGACATGTCTAATTTTCATACATAAAGTAGTCTCTACTGAAGATAAGCTCTTCTTCCTTTTTTTTTTTTTTAAACAATTTTATTTATTTATTTATTTGAGGGAAAGAACATGAGAGGGGGGAGAGTCAGAGGGAGAACAGACTCGCAGGGAGCCCAATGTGGCACTCAATCCCGGGACTCTAGGATCATGACCTGAGCCGAAGGCATTCAGCCTAACCAACTGAGCCACCCAGGTGCCCCCTGAAGATAAGCTCTTAATAAAAGATTACAAAACATGTAAGGAATAACTTACTGAGGGGAAGCCAGCAGACCCAGCAAACTTGAAGATTTTGACCTTCTAATGGGAATTCTAAAATAAGGGCCCCAAATAATTAAAGCTAAGAGAAGGAATGGAAACCATAGTGAAAGAATGGGACACCATGAGGAAACAGCAGGCAATTTAAAAAGAACCAAATAGAATTTATACATGTGAAAAATACAGTTATTGCAAATAAAGTCTTTTTAGACTAGTTAGGAGATGAGACATAGCTGAAGAGAATTCAAGAATTAGAGGTTAGATCTGAGAAAGTTTGCGTTCCATAGTGCTGTTCTAGCTGCAAGTTTTATCTGAGACTTTTACTTATTTCATTATGATACCAGGGTTAGAGTCCTTCTGAGTCATGAAGGAAAACTGCTAAGTCAAGTAGATATCCTCTCTAACTGAGCCTTGCCACGTTTCCTATGGTCAAAGTCTGCAATATCCTGTTCTTTCTCTTCTTAAGGGCGAATCACCAGGATTTTCAGCTGAAAAATTTAAGAATAATTGAGCCTAACGAGGTGACACACTCAGGAGACCCAGGTGTGGAAAGAGGTAATATTGTGCTTATTAATTAGATGGGATATCTCAAAAGAATTTTAGGTCCCTGTACCCTAATCCCAAACTGGGAGAGAAGAGAGGGTAAAGGCTTAAAAATTCCTCATGGCTGGGACTAAGGGCGCATATATCTGGAAATTAAAAGCCATTTGTCCTTTGGGTTCTGGGTAGTTGGTTACTGTTTATGTATTTACCACTTACTTAAGGTAGTAAGTTACAGGATTATAATTTTTGTATGTCCTACTTTGGGATTGGGCAGCGGTGGTGGAGGAGGAGAGATAGGTTCTTATTGAAAATGCCCTATTCTAGGGTCTAGGGGCACCTGGGTGGCTTAGTCATTTAAGTTTCCCACTCTTGATTTCGTCTCGAGTCACGATCTCAGGCTTGTGAGATCGAGCCCAGCATTAGACTCCGGGCTTAAGAGTCTCTCCCCCACCGTGCACACCCCACCCACCCCACCAAAAGCCCAATTCTAGTTTTCCCCATCTCTGATGTAAACTTTTAATGGTTACCTTAGAGGTTGGCTTTCAGTTTTTGTTGTAAAATTTTGAAAAGAGAAAAGTTTATGGCATACTACTCTGCTGTATCAATTATGCATTCAGGAAAATCTTTCCGGGAAAAATTTCTGGAACCATGCTCTCTTCCCAGAACTGGTTAGTTGTATTGTTGGGTTGCTAGAAACCTGAATTCTGAAAAGTGGTAAATTATTTTATTTCTGTCCCTAGGAAACTAGTGCTTTTCTCTGGGCTGTCCAGGAAAACCAGAGCACTTCCTTTTAGTCAATTGAAAAAATTGATTACCTGAAGTTCATCAACCATGACTGTTCTCTTTTTGGCAGAGCAATGCTATAACTGCTTGCAATTAGGTCCCTTTTCTTAAAAAATATAGATAAACATATCCAACATATTTTGCGCGATATTTGGGAGGAGAAGAAGATGGAAGAAGGAAGGGGAAAAAAAAATAAGGGAAGGTAAATAGTGACAGAATTATCAAATGTAGAGTTCAGAGAGAACTTCTCTTTAGTTTGTCTGAAGAAAGAAGGTTGCAGGGAACATCAGTTGTCTGGGGTTGCAGATCCCAACTAGAAACCGGAGCCCACTTGTTTTCATTCCATTGGTCTTCGAAAGCTTTAAGAGAGCCTCTGTCATGTCCTCTAGGTAATGTGGAAAAATAGAGCATAGACTTGGGATATTGGATAGATAGATATTGGATATATAGAGCATAGACTTGGATAGATATTGGGTCCTGGTGCTTGATAATCCTGTTGACTGGGGCAAGTGTTTAACTCTTGTTTCTTTATCTGTAAAATGGGAATACTGCAGCCTCTCTTGGTAGGGTTATTTTGAGACTTGGCCACCAGTGTATGTAAAGCCCTTGGTCCTCGCTCAGCAGTGAGACCAAGAAGCAAACCAGTGCCTGAAAAGCGATTGATGCTGGCAGAGCAGCCTGGCAGCTCTGTGTTTATTAAGATGCTGAAATTGGAGTAAACCAGCCCCTTCTATTCTTACAATGAGATGTGTAGGAAACCCAGCTGGTGCTGCAGATCCAGATTCAAATAATATTTCTTGAGCTTTTATAATGTACCAGATGCTGTGCATGGTGCTTTCACATGTGTTGTTTCAAGCTGAATTCTCCTGTCCACCTGGTGAGCTTTTCATGGTGTGCTTTTCATGTACTTCTAAGCAAAGAAAAGTTGTATTTATGATAAAGGCTGAAGGTTTCGGAACTGATTTCTGAAAGCAAGCCCACATATGCAAGAGACTTTGAAATGAGTCATTCTCTTTAAAGCATGATTTAAAAATACCTGGCAGCGTTTGGGCTAATGTTACATCATGGACTAGGCTTGTTGCTGTTGGCTTCCTACTTCTCTGCACACCCTGATTAACTCTTGGCTGCTTCTAAATTTCTGAAAGTGATGGAATGTGGAAAGAGCAGATGCTATAATACGACATCGTCTAGTATCCTAGCGCTCCTCTTTCACTGAAGATGCATTCTTGTTGATTGTATTGAGTCTGAAAAGATCAAGACACGAAGTTGGGACATTGCTCGGCCATCTTTGAGCACGTATATGTAGGCCTTATTCAGGAATGAGGATGACATGTCTCTTTCTTCAGGGGAAGCATTATGTACATGTGTTGCACTATTTATCACTCTGCTTCCATTGTCAGTTGATTGTGTATCTAACTGTATGAATTAAACACACATGACATTTACTATGTGCCAGGCACTGTTTCTAAGTGTGTTGTATATAGTAACCTATTTGATCCTTATAAGACAACCCCCCCCCACCCCCCGCCTGGGCCCAATCTCTCTGGGCGGCTGCTTTGTCCCCTCCATGCTGGCTGCTCACCCACTCCGTCACTTTCAGGGCTACAACTGCCCCAGCCACATTTGTGCATGGAAGCTTCCTCCACAGCCACAGCCCATTGCTTTGGCCCTTGCCACTCACCGTCTTCTTCACCTCAGCTGTGGCTGCCGCTGCCGCTCACCACGTCCTAACTATGGGCTGTAGTATTGGGAGTTCTTTCTTTGTGTCTGGTAGGGGTGACGAAAAAGTGGCTGCATCTGACCCAGCAGGCCAACCACACGTGAAGGGCATGGAGGAGGAGGAGGAGGAGGCAGGGACGGTGGTGATGGCAGGTGGCGTTGTTTGGAGAAGTGTGAAATGCCACTGTAGTAGAGTAAGACTGGTCAAGAGGAAGAAGGCGAGGATGAGGCAGGAGATGGTGATGAAGGCCTGAGTGTGGTGGTGAGGAGCTTCCGGAGCCGGAGGATGCCTTCGACCAGTTCCATTTCGCCTTGGATGGTTTTCAGTTTGTAATTGAGGATTTTGCTGTTGCCATTGGTTTTGCTGACTTTATTGATGAAGTCGCTGACAATGCTGATACGTACCATAGTCAGTGCCATTGAAATCTGTAAGTCAGAATGTGCCCACATAGAAGCCACGTTCTGTAAGGAAATGAATGATCTTGACAGAAAATACATTGGCTTGTGTCATGTGTTTGCTTTTTAAGATTCCAGATGCCCAGGCTGTACTCCAGAGTCATTAAATTAGAAGTCCCCCAGGTAGTTCTCTTTTGCAGCCAAGGTTGAAATACTGCTCCAGGGGAAGTCCACATTTTGGCTTGACTCTTTTTAATGTTAACTTGCTTAGAGATAGGGTTCGAAACCCCTGAAAATGTCCTAGTAAAGTTTCAGATGCTGGCAAGCTGACAAGGTCACAGTGGGCTTTATTTTGAACCCAGTTGGAGGTGTTGACATATAAGCTTAGGTTGGATCAGATAACTGTGATCTCTCTTAGATAGATGAGAAATTACAGGCTTAGTAGATAGACAAAAGGAAAGGATACTTCTCAGTAAAGTATTCAGAAGCAGGTATAATGCAAGGAACATGGGCACGTTGGAATCGTGAATAGGCCCGTTTCCAATGATTCTGTCTTTTAAGTATTTCTGTCCTTTGGAGACTCTGAGATGGAGTCCTGAGGCTGGTGGTTGAAACTACCCTTGCAGATTGAGAATGGGGTACTTTGGGGCACCTGGGAGGCTCAGTGGGTTAAGCCTCTGCCTTTGGCTCAGGTCATGGTCTCAGGGTCCTGGGATTGAGCCCCGCATTAGACTCTCTGCTCAGCTTCTCTTTCTACCTGCCTCTCTGCCTACTTGTGATCTCTCTCTCTGTCAAATAAACAAAACCTTTAAAAAAAAAAAAAAAAAGATGGGGTACTTTTTCAGTGAGTCCCAAGGTCAGTATAGTACCTCTTAGGGTCATCTATGGGAAGTAACCATCATGACTGAGACTTCTGTACAGAAGCTCCAGATGCTAGTGATGATGGAGAAGAAGCAGATGAAAATGTTGAAGAAAAAGAAACTTAAAAAAGATGCGTACCTAGCAGAATTCAAGTTACAGTGAGTCGGGATGTCAGTCCTTGAAGATAACTGGGAGTGTAATGGCCCCAGCTTAACTCTGTGTTACAGCATTGTATGTTAGGGTGCTTTTGGTTAAGTAAAATATTTTTCATATGTTTAAAAAATGAGTTGCAGAATCCAAAACACTGGCAGCATTGAATGCTGGTGAGGAAGGGGAGCAGTGGGAATGCTCATTCATTAATGGCAGGAATGCAAAATGGTATACAGCCAGTCTGGAAGACCGTTTGTTAGTTTCTTACAAAACCAGATATGATCCAGTAGTCATGCTCCTTGGTATTTACCCAAAGGAGTTGAAAACTTATGTCTATACAAGGACCTGCACATGGATGTTTGTAGCAGTTTCATACATGATGGACAAAACTTGGAAGTAACCAAGATAGCCTTCGGTAAATGAACATATAAATAACTTGTGGTTGGGGCGCCTGGGTGGCTCAGTGGGTTAAGCCTCTGCCTTTGGCTCAGGTCATGATCTCAGGGTCCTGGGATCGAGCCCCACATTGGGCTCGCTGCTCAGCAGGGAGCCCGTTTCCCCTCTCTGCCTGCTTGTGATCTCTCTCTCTCTGTCAAATAAATAAATAAAATCTTAAAAAAAAAAAAAGGAAAAAAAATAACTTGGGGTATATCCAGACAATGGACTGTTACTCATCACTAAAAATAAATGAGTTATCGAGCCATGAAAAGACACAGAAGAACCTTAAATACATATTGTTTAGTGAAAGAAGCCAATCTGAAAAGGCTGTGAATTCTATGATTCCACCTGTTTGACTTTCTGGAAAAGGCAAAACTATGAAGACAGTAAAAAGATTAGTCATTTTCAGGGGTGGAGGGGCAGTGAGAGGAGGAATAAGTAGACTGAGCAGAGAGGATTTTAGGGTAATGAAAACTATTAAGCTATTTCATATGATGCTATATCCTGGATACATGACATTAAGCATTTCTCAAAACCTGTGGAATGTACCACACCAAGAGTGAATCCTAGTATGAACCATGGATTTAGGGGGATAATAACATGTCAATGTAGGTTCGTGGAGGAGTAACAAATATACCACTCTGGCAAGGGATCTTTTTTTAAAAACTTTTTTTTTTCTTCAAGTTTTTATTTAAATTTCAGTTTGTTAACATACAGTGTGATATTAGTTTCAGGTGTACAATTTGGTGATTCAGTACTTACTTATAATACTGGTGCCCATCACAACCAGTGCCCTCCTTTTTTTTTTTTTTTTAAAGATTTTATTTATTTATTTGACAGAGAGAGATCACAAGTAGGCAGAGAAGCAGGCAGAGAGAGAGGAGGAAGCAGGCTCCCTGCGGAGCAGAGAGCAGGATGTGGGGCTCCATCCCAGGACCCTGGGGTCATGACCTGAGCCAAAGGCAGAGGCTTTAACCCACTAAGGCACCCGGGAACCCCAACTAGTACCCTCCTTAATCTCCATCCCCATTCCTCCCACCCACTTCCCCTCTGGTAACCATCAGCTCTCTATGGTTATGAGTCTGTTTCTTGGTTTTCCTCTCCTTCCCCACCCCAGGTTCATTTGTTTTGTTTCTTAAATTCCACATATGAGTGAAATCATCTGGTATTTGTCTTTCTCAGACTTATTTCACTTAGCACAATACACTCTCATTCCGTAGGTGGGGAGGTCTTGATTGTGGAGGAGGCGTTTCTGTTGGGAGAAGGGAGGTGTATGGGAACTCTGTATAAATCTGTTAATCTATAACTCTTAAAAAAAAAAAATCTATTTTAAAAATGAGCTGGCAAAACTCATTATTCAACCTGAATTCTAATAGTATAGTTTTGTGCTACTATATGGGATATAGAAAAATATGTATGGTCACTGTTTTATAACTGGCTTTTTGTGAAGTTGTTTTGTTATATACCCATGGGACTATAACTAGAGACAGTCCTTATCTAGTCATATATCTATACTTACCATACAGTATGATTTATCAGAACTGTTCGCTGATACCAGTACTTTTTTGAGAAAAGGTTTTTTTGAAGAACTAGCAAAAGCGATTTGAAAGTAAGCCTACATCATCTGAGCCTTTAACACATAGAAATAGTCTGTATTCACTAGGAGGCAGTGCTCTTTTTGAGTGCATAGAAATTAGTAGAAGTTTAAGAATTTCTAACAAGACTACATTTATCATTTTCTTTTTAATGATTTTCATATTTTTGTTTCCTTGAGCTGGTGACTCTCTCCCCAAAAGGTCTAGCTTTATTGGGATAGACTCCTAGGGACCCCTGCGACTCTTTCAGGGCTGTTTGAAAACCCTGGATCTACTCTGCTGCCGCCATATTTTAGAACGGCAAACCCGGACCACTGAGGGTCCGATCCCCTTCTCCTTCAGGTTGCACACCCAGTTGATAGTAGGTATTCACTAGAGTATATGACTTTGACTTTGATTTGTAGTGGACTCACCTTTCTACTCCTAATCGGTGGTTGGCTGTTTAACAAAAATATAAACCATACCTCTTTTAATGCAGTCAAACTTAAGCAGTAAGACACCAGTAAAAGAAAATAAAAATCATTCTAGGGGTACCTGGGTGGCTCAGTCAGTTAAACATCTGCTCAGGTCCTGGGATCTAGCTCTGTGTCGGGCTCCCTGCTGAGCAGGGAGTCTGCTTCTCCCTTTCTCCCCTCTCCTCCCCACCTGTGCTCTCTCTTGCTGTCTCTCTCTTTCAAATAAGTAAATAAAATCTTTTTTTTTTTGTAAATAAAATCTTTAAAAAAAAAATCACTCCAAATGCTTCTATCGAAAGGTAACCACTACCTTTGCGCAGTGGCAGTATCGTAGCCAATGAGGTTTATCCGAGGCGCGATTATTGCTAATTGAAAGGTAACCACTAATTAACATTTGGGTGACTGGCCTTCTAGAAACTTCTCTGTGCATTATACACATACATGATTTTAAATAAGAATGGTTTATACATCTTCTTTTGTAATCTTTTTATTTTTTTTATTTTTTTAAGGTAGCGAGAGAGAGAGCACAAGTGGGGAGGAGAGGGAGAAGCAGGCTCACTGCTAAGCAGGAAGGCTGACGCAGGGCTCGATCTCAACTTGAGTTGAAGGCAGACCCTTAACTGACTGAGCGCCCCTTGTAATCTGTTTTTAATCATCCACCAGTGTTGGTGTCTTTGCAAGTTAAGTATAGGTCTGTGTAATTTTTTTTTTTTTGTCTGTGTAACTTTTAATGATTTTGTAGTGTGTTTACCCAATTATGTATTCCCCCCTTTTTTTCTTTTTCAATATAAACAAAGATAAACAGGTATCTTTGTGCATCTGTTTATCTCTTTAGAATATAGTTCAGGAAGTGAAAGAGGTAATTGATCAATTTGGAAATGAGTATTAGTAGCTCAACTTTTCTTGCCACAAATGGCTATTTGGAAGTGGTATATAGGAACTGTGAACTTTAGAGCTTGTGGGACCTTTGGTTTTGGTCTGGCGGTGGGGTAGTCAGTTTGAAGATGCCCCTGGGTTGGGACAGCTGGCAGGCACATCTCTGGGGCTCTCTTTGAACTAGTCCTTGAGTTGCATGGGGCAGGCTGGTTTTGGAACTAACTCTGCTATTTTTTCAGAGGGCGGAATGGCTCCAAAGGTCACCTCTGAGCTGCTTCGGCAGCTGAGACAAGCCATGAGGAACATGGAGTATGTGGCCGAACCGATCCAGGCCTACATCATCCCATCGGGGGATGCCCACCAGGTACTGAGTGGAAATGGGCCGGTGATGGATCTCATCAGCCTCTCCTCTGTTTTCATTCTTTTCTCCCATCCCCAGTGTTTTGTAGGATTCTAGTTGTCAGTCCACAGCTAAGCATGTCCTCCAGGGCTTGGCACAGGGGCCTGTGTCTAATAGGGTCTCACCGAATGCTTGTTGACTTGGCCCTGACTTCCTTAGTTCTGGTGAACGTAGCCAGCTTTCAATAACTTGCGGAAGCATTAATGGAAGGGAAGAGGTCTAGGCCTTTGCGTTGCTTACACGCTTTACTCCATCTTCTGTCACACCCTGTCCTTCCAAGAATTGTCTGTCCTGCCTCCCTTCTCCCCATCCAGACTGTCCCATCCCTCTGACATGGCTGGAAGAACAGCCAGGAAGTTGTCATGGATCTCTGCCCCAGCAGATTGTAGGCCTAATTCTGAACACCACCCTTTCCTCTCCTTCCCCCAGTAGCCATTACCTTTGATGGAAGCAACTCAGTAAGTGCCCTTTACCTCTGAGAACACTGTGCCCTAAACATGGAGGAGTTGGGTTTGGAGAGGTGGAGACTACATGTGATGGGGCCGAATGGCAGGCGGGTGAAAGGATTCTAGTATCTACTCTTTGAAGTCGTTGAGTTAGCAGGTGTTTGAATGGGACTGCAGCGTTCCAAAGGTGAATTTAAGATTAAACTCCTGCCCTCACTATGCTTATGGCTTAATAGAAGGAAGAGACAACATAAAAAGTCCTGTTCTTGCATGGAGTCATCTCTACATACATACTTTATAGCCTTCGCTTATGTGCAAGGCACTGCCCTAGGTGTGTTACAGGACACGGAGGTGAGAATGGCCCTGTTCTCAAGAAGCATATCATTGAGTCATGGAGTAAAGACATATCTGTATGGCAAGGTGCAATGTGGCAGTGCCATCAAGGAATGTGGACAGGGGCACCTGGGTGGCTCAGTGGGTTAAAGCTTCTGCCTTCAGCTCAGGTCATAATCTCAGTCCTGGGATCGAGCCCAGCATCAGGCTCTCTGCTCAGCGGGGAACCTGCTTCCTCCTCTCTCTCTGCCTGCCTCTCTGCCTGCTTGTGATCTCTGTCAAAAAAAAAAAAAAAAAAAAGAAATGTGGACAAAGCCCTGGAAGCTTGAGGGTGAGAGGGAAGATGATGGAAGGCTTCATGAGCAGAGGAGGCATTGGAACTGGATGTTGAAGAATGGGTAGAGTTGGATAAGTAGAGGAAGTGGAAAGGATTCTAGGTGGGAAGGTTAGTAGGAGCAAAGGCGGAGATGCAGGGAAGGTTGGAGTGCTTTTCGGAAACGCCATGGCGCAAATCCCAGTGGCAGAAGCCCAAGGAGGGCATAAGCTGTAGGGGGAAATACAGCTAGTCCTGTAGGATCCTTAAGTTGCAGGTAATAAAAACCGCCTTGAGGTCCTCTGCACAATAAAAAGGCTTTATAAGGCTATAAGGGCAGGGCCACTGCTTTGGCCCAACTCCAGCTTGTGAATGATGGTCTCTGGACTTGTGGAATGTCAGGGTCTCTGATGGGGCGTCTCATGGAACCTGAGGGCAGGAATGCAGCTGGCCCAGAACAGCTGGGATGGGAAGGGCTTCAGCTCTTGCTGTAGATCAGTTTCTCCCTTTTTTAGGCAAGGTAGATGGTAAATAGGGGGCCATCCAACAGTTCCCACACTTATATCTCTTTTTTTTTTTTTTTTTAAAGATTTTTTATTTATTTATTTATTTGACAGAGAGAGATCACAAGTAGGCAGAGAGGCAGGCAGAGAGAGTGAGAGGGAAGCAGGCTCCCTGCCGAGCAGAGAGCCCGATGCGGGACTCGATCCCAGGACCCTGAGATCATGACCTGAGCCGAAGGCAGCGGCTTAAACCACTGAGCCACCCAGGCGCCCCCACACTTATATCTCTTGCTCTTTTACTTTCAAGATACCAGACTGAGCTAAAACCTCAATCCCAAAATCAGAGTCCTGGGTGAGAACTTGATTAGCATGGTAGCTTGGTGTTGACCCTGGGTCCTGGTGTGTGTGTGTGTGTGTGTGTGCGTGTGCGCGCACCTATGTGGGATGGCAAGTAGTGCTGACATGACTGGCGAGGGTCCACCATGATGGAGAGGTGGCATGAAAGAGATTACTGTTAAGTTGAACAGTTGCTAAGAGATGTCCACTTTAACTGGCGTCTCTTCTGCTCCTCCCCAAAGGTGTCAGACCCCATGGTGACAACAGTAGCGTTAACCTGGGTTAGCAGGAAGCTTGGACTCCTGCCTGGAAACAAGATTTCCTGGCCTCAGGAGCAAATGAAGGGCTGAAATGAATAACCCAAGGGATTGGATATTTTGGGGCAATAGCATGAAGTTCAGTATACTTCGGTGTTTGGAACAGTATTCCCCAAACAGTATTCCACAGTGTTCCGCAGAAAGCGTATTCAGTGGTCAAGAAAATAGTGAAATGAGCTTCTTTTTATTATTATTAATTTTATTATTATTCTATTGTTATTTATTTTTATTATTATGGTAAGCAAGTTTAACATTAAATTTATCATCTCAGCTATTTTCTTCTTAAAGATCTTATTTGAGAGTGAATGAGAGAGACCATGCATGAGTGGGGTGAGGGGTTGTGAGGAGGGGTTGTGAGGGAGAGGGAGAAGCAGACTCCCTGCTGAGCAGGGAGCCCTGGGGAGCCCAACCCGGGGCTCAGTCCCAGGACCCTGGGATCATGACCTCCGCTGAAGGCAGATGCTTAACTGACTGAGCCACCCAGGTACCCCCATCTCAACTATTTCTAAGTATACAGTACAGTAGTGTTAACTGCGTGTACATTGTTGGGTAATAGATCTCTAGAACTTCTACATCTTGTGGAACTGAAACTCTGTACCCATTGAATGCCCCCTACCCTCGCCTCCCACTAATCACCACTCTACTTTCAGTTTCTAAGAGTTTGACTGCTTTATATACCTCATATAAATGGAATCAAACCATCGTCTTTTTGTGACTGGCTTATTTCACTTAGCATAATGTCTTTAAGGTGTAGCTTATGACAGGATTTCCTTTTTAAAGGCGGAATGATAATCCATTGTATGTATATACCACATTTTTTTTTTTTTAAAGATTTTATTTATTTATTTGACAGAGAGATCACAAGTAGGCAGAGAGGCAGGCAGAGAGGGAGGCAGAGAGGGAAGCAGAGGGCCCCATGCGGGGCTCAATCCCAGGACCCTGAGATCATGACCTGAACTGAAGGCAGAGGCTTAACCCACTGAGCCACCTAGGCGCCCCCTTTTTTTTCTTTATATACCACATTTAACAAATTTTTTTCATCTCTTGATGAACATTTAGATTGCTTCCAGCTCTGGGCTCTTGTGAGTAATGCTACAGTGAACATGGGTGTATAAATGTCTCTTCGAGATCCTGTTTTCAATTATTTTGGATATATACCCAGAAGCGGAATTGCTGAATCATATAGCAGCTCTATGTTTTTTTCTTTTTAAAGTAAACTTTACCTCTGATGTGGGGCTCAAACTCGGAACCCCAAGATCAAGAGTTGCATACCTCTATGGACTGAGCTGGCTAGGCACTCCAGTAATTCTTTTTTAATTTATTGAGGAACTCATACTGCTCATACTGCTTTTTGTGGTGGCTGTACCATTTTACATTCTCCCAGCAGTACACAAGGGTTCCAATTTCTCCACATACTTGCCAGCACTTCTTTTCTTTTTTGTTAAGTAGTGGAATCCTAACAGATATGAGGTAATATCTCATTGTGGTTTTGATTTCCATTTTCATGATGATTAGTGATGTTGAACATCTTTTCATATGCTTGTTGGCCAACTGTATGTCTCTTTCCAAGAAATGTCTATTCAAGTCCTTTGCTCTTTTGAACAGTTTCTTAGCTGCAGGACTTCTCAGGGCCTTTAATACGCAGATGTGCACCGTGCAACTATAAGGAGAGGATGAGGTATGAGGTATTCAGCATTTTTTAGACTTAAAATGTTCATGGAATTCCCACAGTCTTCTCAGGGGCAGGCTCAGGGACTCAGTGTTTCATGGAATTCCTTGGTTTGTTGACCCACAGTAGTACTTTTCATGCTATTATGGGTCAGAACTTGATCCTTGAAGAGGTGAGAGGAGAGGGAGATCCTTGTATGGGGAGGAGAAGCCACCGAAGACTAGGGGTCTGCATGTAAAAGTGGGCAAAGGAGGAGGCGAGAAAGTACGAGTCGTGAGTATAGGAGAAGTAGCAGATCCGGCTGGAGCGGGGGCTGGTGGCATGTGAGGAAGCCATGGTGGTGGGGTACATTACTGTTGGATTGAGTAGGCAGTGGGGAGGTGGGTGCAGTGTAGGGTGGGGATTGGTAACGATTCTTCCATTCACCTCTGTTCTCTCGGATAGACGAACAAGACTCACCACCTTCACAGGAACCAAAGTTTCATCTTGGCTGAGGACTAGGTGAATAAGTAGGTTGGTTAACACAGTCCGGGCCTGAGTCATGGTAGGAGACTAGGTGACAGGCACCCCAGCATTTAGGAAGGGCAGACTCTAGCCTTGTCCCTGAAGAAATCCTTTTTCCCCCATCTCCTGTCAGTGCCAGGCTTTAGCCTTTGGGCTTCATGTCATGTGGATTCTGTACTGAAGCACCAGCGATGTTTTCCAGTTTCTGCCTTTCCAGCATCATGCAGTTGCCCTGGACTGATTGGCTTGCAACCGTTTTGTCTCCGTTTTGAGCAGGATGATGGTTCCTGTGGTGGGAGCAATTATACGGCAGTTGGTGTGGGGTCTTCTGTGAGTCTCTGTCTCAGTGTGGGTTCTCCAGAGGGACAGAACTGATAGGATATATAGAGATGTATACGTACAGAGAGACTTATCCTGAGGGATGGGCTCCCACATGAGGCTTCCCTGGTTCTCAGAACTTCGAATTTGAACTGGAACTCAAACTCCACCACGAGTACTCCTATCTCCAGCTTGCAGACAGCACCGATGGCATGTGTCCCTGTCTGAGTTTAAAGGCTTGAGAACAAAGAATAGTGATCTCTGAGGTCAGGAGAAGATGGCTGTCTCAGCTCTAATGAGAGAGCAAATTCCACTTTCCTCCATACCTTCAGCGGATTGGATGCTGAGCACATAGGTAGGACAGTCTTCAGTCTGCTGATTCAGATGTTGTCTCTTCCAGAAACCACCTCAAGAGTGTTTTCCCAGCTAGCTCTCTGGGGATGCCTTAACCCCCAGGGTGACACAGAAAATTCGTCCTCACAGTCCCCTAGCACACTGTTGTGTGAAATTGGGTGTCCCCTCTGGGAGGGTCGCACAGCCCGTTGTAGCGTCCCGGCTGAAGACTCCTTACAATTCTGCTTCATTCATGAGCCTTCCCCTCTAGGGGAGGCTTCGGTGAGGGAAAGGCTGGACTGTGAATGTTACTTGAATTAAAAGATGAAAGTTTCTGGTTAAGGGTGGGTTGGAATTTCAGTTTGTATTCTTCTTCCTGGAGTTAGGATACAGTCTGTATGTGTACTAGTAGGGGATGTCCTTGTAGCCAAGATAAGCTAGATTTATTTCGATACTCTTCATTCTGGGTGTGTTCTTGAGCCATTTTTTTTTCTTGTTATTATAAAGCTGTTTCTTTTTAAAATTTTTTACAAAGATTTTATTTACTTACTTGACAGAGACACAGCGAGAGAGGGAACACAAGCAGGGGGAGTGGGAGAGGGAGAAGCAGGCCTCCTGCTGAGCGGGGAGCTCGACATGGGTCTCAACCCCGGGACCCCGGGATCATGACCTGAGCTGAAGGCAGACACCCAACTGAATGAGCCACCCAGGCGCCTTATAAAGTTGTTTCTAATCTGATACCCTGATTTGGGCCTAATATGCCCAGAGCAGTTCCTTGTTAAACTGGGGAATGGCAGTGAGACTGGCCAAACCAGAGGTGACATTCCAGATTCTCCACAGCTCTTCATCCCCTGCTAATGATCCCAGAATTTTTTTTTTTTTTTAAGATTTTATTTATGGGGTGCCTGGGTGGCTCAGTGGGTTAAAGCCTCTGCCTTCGGCTCAGGTCATGATCCCAGGGTCCTGGGATCGAGCCCCACATCGGGCTCTCTGCTACGCAGGGAGCCTGCTTCCTCCTCTCTCTCTGCCTGCCTCTCTGCCTAGTTGTGATTTCTCTCTGTCAAATAAATAAAATATTAAAAAAAAAAAAGATTTTATTTATTTATTTGACAGAGATCTCAGGTAGGCAGAGAGGCAGGCAGAGAGAGAGAGAGAGGAGGAAGCAGGCTCCCTGCTGAGGAGAGAGCCTGATGCGGGGCTCAATCCCACCACCCTGAGATCATGACCTGAGCTGAAGGCAGAGGCTTTAACCCACTGAGCCACCCAGGCGCCTCCATGATCCCAGAATTTTACAATTGGATGACTTCTCCCTGGATGAGGAATCTGTGAGTCAGGGATTTAGGTTTTTATCAGATACTAGGGACCCATTAAGGACTTTGGAACAAGAGAGTGACATGATTAATCAAAGGTGCAGTGTTGAGTGTGGACTGGAGAAGGGACATACTGGGAGCCGAGAAGCCTTTGGGAGACCATTGCGGGATCCCAGAGTCAGGGTCCGGAGGGCTTGGACTCGGTGCTGGCTTTAGGAGCAGAGAAGAGGGGAAGGATTTGGAGGAGAAGCAGTAGAACACAGATTGAGTGTGGACCTTATAGGTAAAAGGCAGAGGGGCTTGGGAAGGTGGGAACCTGGGAGAATTTGTGGGGTCATCCAGAGAAACAAATGAGAAGTCCTGAGCTCCTTGTTTCAATACCTTTGGCAAGGTGGGGCATAGTTGGAGTGACTGCTACTTGGGACTCTGGGGCCTTGCCGGGACTGTGAGGACAAGGAGCAAGGGTTGGCTTTGTGTGTGACCTGCCAGAGCAGCCTTCCCAGTAATAGAGAGACTGCTGTTCTCTGTGGCTCTTGTTCCCAATTGTTTCATTTCAGGCTAGATTGAGGGTTGATGGAATTTCTCCTACGGGTGGGGAAAGGAGGGTGCTGGCGAGTGAAGGGGAATCTTGAATTCTGTCCTTTGTGTGCTTTCTGAAACACAAATACACACACCCACACACTGTTCCGTGCTAGAGAGAAAATGCACCCCAAATGCATAATTACGTGAGGGCGGGGCACTCCGGGAGTCTGCTTCTCGCTGTCCTCTGCAACTCTGAGGGTTCGCTCTTTGTAAACCCGGAACAAGGGTTGCGGTAATCATGAGTTTGGGCCCAGGGGGACTTTCACAGTGAGGAATTGTCCATTCTTTCTGGGAATCTCATTGCTTTCATGTCCCATCTAAGCCAAACATTGAGATTCGGCGGAGCCACTGGCTCCAAACCCGGAGAATCCGTGGTTAGGGCCAGCGCTGTGCCAGCACTGCTTGGAAATCCAGAGTCTTCATCCTCCCCATCTTTAAGGCTTCGTATTCTGCTCCTGGGCGTAGTGTAATCCAAGGGTCGTGTTCTGTCAGAGGTGACTCTGCCAACTTGAGTTTTTGGCTATTTTTATGGTTCCTCCTTCTGGAAGACTTGAATCAGATTTTCCTAACCTCTGTCCTACTCCCATTCTTCCTGGAGTCGGCTTCCTGTCTTGTATTTCTTAAACAGACCCTCTTCTGGGTGGAGTAGTGATTTTTATCACAGAGTGATTTTATCCACTATATTAATTAGAGTATGGCTAGCAGTGGTCCCACATCTCACAGTTTCGGTGGCCTGGTACTTGTCTCTTGTTTACGTAGTGGTCTGGAGTGGGTGTTCTTGGTTGGTGCATGACTTTCTTCTACTAGGAAGAGAGTGATTGGGAGATCCAGGCTCCTTCCATCCTCTGATGCCATTATTCCAGCTGGTGGAAGGGGGAGGAGTATGGAGAGGCCACACCGCTTTTTAACTGTCCTGACCCAGACATCATCTTGGCCCCACATTCCATTGGTAAGAACTAGTCATGTGACTCCACCTAGCTGCATGGGGACCTGGGAAATGAAGTCCGAGATGGGAATATAGTTGTTGGCAACGGTAGGGGTTGTGTTATCATCACCTAAGGCAGGGCATGGATAGATGCCAGTTTGGATGGTCCTGAAAAATTCTGACATGTGGCAGTTCTCTGAGTTTGGAGTGGGTCAGAAAGCTTTGGGGAAGAGAACATGTTTGAGCTGGATTTTGAGAGGTGGTTAAAGGTTGTTTTTTTTTTTTCTTCTTATTTATAGATGTGCTTTATTTGGCTGTGTATTATTTACGTTGTTTGAATTCGATGCCAACACGTAAAAGTTAGGTGATCTCTCATGAGCACACATATATTTAGCTTCTGAAATACTGCGGGGTGGGAACATGTGGCCTGCGTTCTAGCATGACAGGACTCAGAGCTGAGAAGAGCTGCTCTCTGGAAAAGTCACTTCCTTATCCTGCTTTACTTAGTTTACTTGTCTGTACCCCAAGACATTGAAGTTTAACCCACAGTTACAATCCCTGCTGGTCTGAATAATGTGTTAGTTTCGTTACTGCTGCTGTGACAAATGACCACAGACTTAGTGGCTTCCAATAACAGAAACCTACTATCTTACAGTTCGGGAGTCTACAGTGGCTCTACAGCTGTGTTTCTTTCTCGAGGCTCCAGGGGACAATCTGTTTCCTTGCCTTTTCCCATTTCTAGAGGCCACCTACATTCCTTGGGATGTAGCCCTTCCTTTACCTTCAGAGATGGCTAAGGTTTTAACTAGGTAGGGGGAAAAAGGTTCATTTTTCCTTCTGCTTGTTCATTTATTCAGCAGATACTGGTTAAGGGCCAGACCAGTACGTGTTACCTATGCTGTGATAGGGTTAGGGATGGGGACAAAAGAAGACAAATACCCCGGACTCATGGAGCTTCTATTTTGGTGCAGGTTAATACAATAATAATGTAAGAAAGAAGGGAGCATCTAGAAAAATGTGCTGTACTCAGACGTAAAGGCCAAGTGGCCACTCTGGGTGGTCCAGGCAAGCCCCTCTGCAGGGGTGACATCTGATCTGAAATTCAGTGATGGGAAGGAACTTGCTGTGCCACCATCAAAGAGAGCCTTTGGTAAGCACAAGAAAGAGCCTGTGCGAAGGCCCTGAAGCAGGAATGAGCTTGGGAAGTACAGAGAACAGAAAGCAGGCAGTGTGGCTTGAATGTCTCGAATGGCTGGAAGAGTGGAGGAGAGCTCTGAGAGGACGGCAGAGCCTAGTCAGGCAGTGCATTGGACACTGGGCTGGGCTTGGGTTTTATCCTAAGTATGATGGGGAGATTTTGGTGGCTTTTGAACAGGATGCTAACAGGACCTACAGAGACATTTGGGAAAGCTCACTCTGAGTGTGTGCGAAGAATGGGTTTTTGGGTCCTTGGTCGAGGTGGAGATGTTGGAGGCCTGGACTGAGTGCTGGTCTTAGAGATGGAGAGAAATGGTGGTTTTGGAGAAAAAGCCAATAGCTCTGCTTCCTTGTTTCTTTTTCCCAGCATGCTCAGGCTTTGGCTTATTTTAGATCTTTTTCTGTTCTCTGGGGAGAATGTTCTTGGGTTTTGCCAGCTCCACTGCTGGGGGAAGAGTGGGAGGCCCAGGCCCAGTGCTTGTCTGGACCCTGCCTAGCCTGTTGGTGTGGAAGTGACAGCTTCGGTCCGTGACGGCTTCCTGGCATGTTGACTACTTAGGTCATGTCTAGACATTCTTGCCCAGACCTTGTCTTGATCCCAAACCAAACATGTTCACCTGCTGTTAATTCCACCTCCCTTTGGAGAAACCTGCCTCCTTCCTTTGTGGATCGGCAACTCCTCTGAGAGGCCCTGCTCCTCTCCTTGGGCTTGCCCGGGTATGGGTGGGGCATTCCTGGAGAGCTGCGTCCCTGCCTGGAGGAGTCTGGCTGTGCCAAGATGAGCAGTACTTCTCTGCCTGCCCTTTGCTGGCATCCTCACTGTGTGTCACAGGTGGGTGAGCCCCAAGCAGGGAAACCTCCTCGTCCAGCAGGAGTGTCCTCTGTGTCTTCCCCATTGTGTACTGTGAGTTAGAGCACCAGACTTACTTTCGTTGACTTAATTTGCCCAGCCTCTTGGCTGCTTTCTCATCATTCAGAAAAAACTAATACTCTCTCTTCCATTGCATATATGCAGCCCTCTCAGCTTTCTGGGCAGTTGTTTTAAACATTAACTTACTCTTCCTCACAGCGACCCCAGGAGAAGGGGTGGGGGACGCCTCTGCCCTCCATTTTTCACTTGCACCCAGTGATTACTGGGTTATAATCAAATGAGAATTCTGCAGTTCATAAATGCTGCTGGGGGCCATTTCTTCTTGTTCTTAGTGCTAAGATCAAGTGTTCTTCTCTGTTTTGGGGATAAAACATGTGCCTGCTGTCGCTTGCAGCAGTCTGAAGAGAGTGGTTTTAGAAATAGGGAACTGAGCCTGAGAGATGCCGTGAGCCTTGCTGCGGACCACATTGTGGGGCCTGCCGGCGGCAGGTGTCACCTAGAGCCCTGTCGTGGTTCCCTCCACTGGCCCCTCTGGCATCCCCGTGGGTAGCGGTCCTGTGGCCGCTTTGGGGCTGTGGCTGCAGCTGCCTTGGTGAAAGGGGCAGAAGTGAGACGTGGATGCCTTCTCACCCCTACTATGTGTTGATCTAAAAAGTTAGCCTTGGTCCGGTAGCCCCATGCTCCGTCCTCAGCATTCTTAACCCCGCCAGGTCCTTTAGCTCCAGAGAAAGCTGCCAATAGAAGGAGCTACAACTCTGGTTTCCGGCCCAGCACATCCTGGCCCTGCTGCTGACCTGGGGGTGGGCAGGTTGCTTAAAGTTTCTGTCTTCACCCTTCAGGTTTCTCTTTTGCCAATAGTCTTGTCCTGGAGAGTTGTTATGAGGATGGGAGATGATGGGTCATATGGCAGCTGCATGGCTGAGTGCTTCCAGAGTCCAAGTTCAAGGCCTGCCTCTGCTGTTTGTGGGACTTTGGGGAAGTTACTTAACTCTCTGTGCTTCACGGGCTGTGGAAGGTACCCCATGGCCATGTACCCTCTGCACGGGAATGAGAACCTACTGTATTCTCCAGTCTCCCACCCCTTGCATTTAGAGGCAAGTGAATGGCAAAGACCTGGTTTGGGTTATGACGTTTTCTTTTGCTGAAGCTTCCTGGATTGGAGGGAGAGTTTCCATGTATTTCCTAGTAGGAAGGGACAGGGTCTGCATAGGAGCGATTGGTGATGCTACCTTGGAGGGGAACACACAGGAAGTTCCGAAACAAGCTCATGCCTAAAGAGATCTCAGAGAATTATTGGCACCTAAAACAGAAATTCAGCCTTTCCCTTCAGAAAAATAACAGATGCCTAAATGTCAGTGGTAAGGAAGGGAGAAGGCTGTTGGTTTGTTTTTTGAGTAAGATGTCAGTGAGGAGAGCACAGTTTATTATGTTTTGTCTTGATTTGCTTTTGTTCTCCAGAAGAAGAAATAGAGGCTGGCAGGAATAACCCTCTTAGCCCTTCGTTAATTAGGGTCTTCTGCGGCGGGCGCCATTCGTTTTTCATGTTCAGCTTGACTTTTCTGCTAGGCTGTCTGTTCCTTGATGGTGCCCTGGCTTCGCCAGCCTCTGTGTCCCTGCTGGGCCTCGCACACAGCTGAGCACGTGGAGCGCGGTCCACTTCTCCTTCTTTTTTGTTTTCCAGAGCGAGTACATTGCTCCATGTGACTGTCGGCGGGCCTTTGTCTCTGGATTTGACGGCTCTGCTGGTGAGTTGCTGAATCCTCTCTTGGTTCTTTCTGTACTTTCGTTTGCTTCCCAAAAATAACTGGGCCAAATTTCAGCCTGTGACAGAACCAGAAAGAAATGGAAACCAGACAATCCCCCCTCGAGCCTCTGCAGAGACGTGTGAACTCCCGCATCCCCCAGCTCTCAGAGTTCACCTTTCAGTGGCCCTTTTCTTGATGCTTTTGCTATTAAAGTTTTATTTATTTTTCTTATTTATTTATTTTTTTGCTCTTAAAGTTTTAAAACATTTTTCTTTAAAAACGTTTTGAACTTTTTATTGAATATAGCATACCTACGGAAAATTACATCAATTAAACTGAAAATACCTGTTTAACTCGTACTCTACATAAGAAATGGGACCTTCACAGCACCCCAGACCTCCTGCCTCAGCTGGCTGGTCCTGTATAATTCTCTAAGTGCTTGGCTTTGGGGTTCGATAATTTCACTTTCAGTTTAAATGACAGAGGTTCATGTGGAGCTACATTGCTGCCCTGCCCTAACTTTTCCAAAACTGTGCTCCTGAATTTTGAGTGATTTCCCCCTACCTCAGGTTCCCTTCTGTTAAGTTAGCTAGGCTCCTAGGCTCGGGAAGAACTGCTTCCTTTCATAGTCGTGCTCGCGTTGGTTGGCCACTCTGCCAAAAGCCCCAGGTTCTGTGGGGCCTGCAGGGACTGAGGGCAGGTAGGGGTGGGAGGTGTGAGCTCCCTGCTGGTGACCGCGAGTCACTGTGAGTACTTAGACTGCACTTGGTTTCTCTCAGGAAAGGTGCAGCAGTTCCCTCGGGGCATTTGGAGGAGCAGACTGCTGTGATCACTGTGCTGGAATCATTTCCACCTCTGTCTTGTCCAATATGAGACCGTTTTGACTGCAGGTGCTTAGCCCCCTGTTCTGCCGGTCTTGCAAGAGGGGTTCTGTGCTGGGACCGGTGAGCCGGGGCTGCGGAAGGACTGCTTCCTTCAGAGCATGACCCGCAGCTGGTTCTCAGGGACATCGACTTCTCTAGCCTAGAGTTTTTCAGAGGCCCACCTGTCCCCTAGAGTGAGTGGTGGTGTGAGGCCGGGCCACACAGAGCCGGTGCTTCTCACTGGGCTTGCCTGCCTGCTGCCGCCATGTGCGGTTGTCTATGTGGTTGTCAGAAGCCTTTCTCTTTCTTTTTTGCTCCCCTGCTCCAGGCACGGCCATCGTCACGGAAGAGCACGCGGCCATGTGGACTGACGGACGCTACTTTCTCCAGGCGGCCAAGCAGATGGACAGCAACTGGACGCTCATGAAGATGGGTGTGTAGAGGCTCAGCCAGCCCAGTGTTAGCTGGCCAGCTTTGGGAAGGGACCTGAGTGTTTCTCAGGGTGTCTGGATCTTAACCCTTTGATGAGGTCAAGGACCCTTTCAAGAATTCAGGGTGTGTAGTCCTCTTGGACTGCCATAAAAAAATCCCATAGACTAGGTCCCTTAAACAACAGAAATCTGTTTTCTCAACTCTGAAGGCTGGAGTCTGAGATCAGGGTGCCAGCCTGGTCAGGTTCTAGGGACAGCCCTCCTCCTGATTGACAGGCGGCCGCCTTCTCACTGTGTCCTTCCCTGACAGAGAGATAGATCTCTCTTCTGAAAGGGCCACTGATCGTATCAGATGGGAGCGCCACCCTTATGACTTAAACATACGAGTTTTGGGGGATGCAACCCAGTTCATGGTGCAGGAAAGCACTCTTTCTCTCACATGCACATGGACACGCACACCCAGAGGCAGACATTTGTTATAAACGGACAAGTGGCAGCCTTTAGACTTTTTGACCGCATGCCTCTGTTACGGTGTGTGCACCTGCACACCTGCACATATGTGTCTACTCGTGTCTGTGTTTGTACATACGTACTGGTGTCCATCTGCATTTCAGATGTGAGCACAGGTTAATTTCTTTATTGTTTAGAAAAAATAGACATCTTTTTTTTTTTTTTAAAGGTTTTATTTATTTATTTGACACAGAGAGAGAGAGAGAGAGATCACAAATAGAGAGGCAGGCAGAGAGAGGGGGATGCAGGCTCCCTGCTGAGCAGAGAACCCAATGTGGGGCTCGATCCCAGGACCCTGAGATCATGACCCGAGCCGAAGGCAGCGGCTTAACCCACTGAGCCACCCAGGTGCCCCTAGAAAAAATAGACATCTTAATACTTTCTGCTTCACCCCAGTGGATCATTCAGTGTACCTTTGGGGTATGGTTATCTTTGGGGCCCACTTCTCCAGCTGTCAGCACACCAGGGGTCAGAGTGTCAGGGGTGAATTCTACTGCCTGTTCCTTCATGTAGGTATGTAGCGGCCCTGGGGAGGAATCCTCCTTCCTTCCAAGTCCCTCTCTACTTTGCCGTGTCTTTCCTAAGCCCCCCTGTCCTCATGCATCTCTCCTGTGTAGGGAAATTCTGGTGGGTTTGGTTGGAGAGTGAATCATCCCTGGGATTTTGCCAGCTATCTGTCTGCTAGGAAATAGCATGACTTCATCCTATAAAAGTCATACTAGGGGCATTAAAAGAAACTTTGTTAGTAAGTGGCTTTCTAGCGGTTTGGAAAGAAATAGCCGAGAATCAAATAGCAAAATAACAACTCAGTGCCAGCTTTTAGGCAGTTTTTTGGAATTGAGATTCATGAGCTCATTTCTTTATAAACCTTTGAACTTCCCCTCTGTGGTTATGTGGTTATCAACAGTCAGGAGGGAAAACAGTAAAGATAAGTACTGTTTTAGAACATATGAACTTTCACTCTAAATATAGATCTATTTCACCAAGACCTTAACTTGTTAGTAAAAATTTGATCAGTTAAGAAGCATACATCCAAACGTAGAAGGTATTGGCTCAGATTAAAGAAAAACTGGAAATTCAAAAATAACTTCAGTTCCTTTCTGGAAGCTTATTTGGTGTCCTGTGACTAATGTCTTGGAAACGGGAAGGGCTATTTGCTCTTGGGCATTGGGAAGCCAGGGAGCCATCGTAAAGATGATAGTGACCAGACCTATGGGGCCATTTTGTAATCTTTGGAAAGATTTCTTTGCTGCTGAGACTTGTGTCAGCCGTCCAGTCAGGCCTGGTTCAGGGCTGGGAGCCTCCTGTCTTCCATCCTGCCTTCCAGTGAGGGGAGAGCACTGGGGCACGTGTTTCCCTTACCTGGTGTGGAATGCGAGCAAGGTCCCCGGCTCCCAGCCTTTGCCATTTGCCACCCAGGTGCTCATCAAGTGTCCAGGAGTGGCAAATTGACCAAAGACTGAGAGGATGTCCTTTGCAATGACACATGTACCATTGTTGCAGTGGTTTCCAGGATGCCATTTTTACCAGGAGTTGAATGAAAATCTGTCTTTTCTTTTCTTTCTTTCTTTCTTTCTTTCTTTCTTTCTTTCTTTCTTTCTTTCTTTCTTTCTTTTCTTTCTCTCCTTTTCTTTTTTTTTGTCTTCTTACCCGTTTGTTTTGTTTTTTGTTTTAAAGATTTATTTATTTTAGAAAGAGAGGGAGAGCACGAACAGGAGGGGCAGAGGGAGAGAGAATCTCAAGTAGACTCTGTGCTGAGTGCAGGGCCTGATGCGAGACTCAATCCCACACACCTGAGATCATGACCTGAGTCGAAACCAAGAGTCGACACTTAACCATCGGATCCGCCCCAGGGGCTCCATCATATGCTTTTAAATATACCATCTTACCCTTCTTGCAGCCTTCCAGGATTGAGGGAAGTTCAGATTTTCTAAGTGCCGCCCATCCACCTTATAGAAAGAAGGTGCTTCGTAAAGACCCTGTTATCATGATGTTGGTGAATTTTCTGGGTAGGACTATGAGCTTGGGTGCATTAGGGATTGTTTCTTCTACATTCTTCCCTCTACAGGTCTGAAGGACACACCAACTCAGGAAGACTGGCTGGTGAGTGTACTTCCCGAAGGATCCAGGGTTGGTGTGGACCCACTGATCATTCCTACAGGTGAGTGAGCTAGAGTCCTTCCAGCGTGGGTGAGGAAGTGGATTCTAGATGGTTCTCTGTATTCTTTATTTGCTTGTGGGACTTGGATCATTGGGGGCTCAATATAACTTGATGTCATGATAAAGGTCAAGGTGAAGAAAAGAGTTCTGACAGAGAGGCAGGGGAGGGCTGTGGGTGGTGAAGATAACCTTTCTGCAGTTCCCCATCCTGCAGACCCAGCGCTAGGCCATGGGAGGATCGCCTTTCAGTTGAGGATGCCTCCCTCAGCTGAGATGGCATTTGGTTCATGCACGGCTGGGCCACGTGTATTTCTCCCCAGATTACTGGAAGAAGATGGCCAAGGTTCTGAGAAGTGCAGGCCACCACCTCATTCCTGTCAAGGAGAACCTTGTGGACAAAATCTGGACAGACCGCCCTGAGCGCCCATGCAAGCCCCTCCTCACACTGGGCCTAGATTACACAGGTCAGATACCCGCTGCACCCCACAGGGCCCCCAGCCGTCGTCCCCATTCCCTGCACCTGTCACCGTTCTCCCCATGCCGGCCCACCACATCCGAGTTGAGCGTGAGCCTGTGGCAGGATTTTGCCCTGCCCTGGCCCAGTGGCATTGGATGGAAGCAGGAGCTTTTTGTGTTTCCGCACTGGCCACCTACTTGCCACTTATTTTGCATAATTTATTCTTGCCATGCTCTTCTGGGCAGACCTTTGGCCACTGCTGAGATGGCTTTTTTACCACACTGTTGCTAACTGCCTCTCTAACATGTCTGATATTGGAAGCAGGGCTGGGGCAGAGGGTGGTGGGTTCTAGGTTCCATTTCCTTTTCTTCTGCTCACGTCTGTAGGTTTACCTTCCTAGCTCCCCTCCCCCCCGCATCTAGAAACCTTCTGCTTTAGTGGCTTTGGGCGTGGGTGGGTTTCTTTGGCCTGTGTGTTAGTGGTTGGTGAGGAGTGAGCACTGCGAACCACTCGTGGGAGCTGAAAGTGTGGATTTATGGAACAGCGAGGGCTGCAGAGAGAGGCCAGGGAGGTGGGGCTGCCAGGGAGGGAGGCGCACGGTGCAAACAGAAGAGGAGAGGTGGATGGGGGATGTCTGGAATGTAGGCGGATTGCCCAGAGGGGTCCTGGGAAGAAAGCATTACAGCCCAGACTCTTGCCAAGTTTTAAACAGCATTCCCGAGCTGATCTTCAAAGCGGTGCTGGTTGTGGGGGCAGTCCCGAGCTTGCTTTCCCTGTGACGCCCTCACTGGAGGGTCGCGTGGACGGAGGGGGATAGGTCCAGTGAGTGGCCCAGGGTCAGCTAACCATTTTCCATGAGCATGTTTTGAAATTTTTTTAACTGAATCAGAGGCTCGGACCTGTTACTTGTCGGAGAGGGAAGAGCAGATGGGGAGGGATACGGGATATGCTTTTGTTTGGGCAAACATGAGCGCCTACTACGTGCGGGACACTGTGCCAGGTGCTGGGTGAATATGGCAGATGGTTACCCCGTTCCCACAGGGGTGTAACCTGAGTTGTAAGTGCTGTGTCATGGCGGGTGAAGGTAGTGGTTGTGGTGGTGATGGGGTGAGCTTCTCTAAGGCTGCAGTTTCATCCGGAGAGCCACAGGGAGATCTTGGCTGTGACAGGGCAGCTGTGATTTGGAAGCAGTAGTCACAGCGAGTCAGCTGGCAGGGAGTTCCTAGGTCTTGGCACCAAGACGTGAGTCTCTGGTCTCCAAGAACGTAAGGTGGTGGGTGATATTCCCCTGGTCTCTAGGACTGGCTCAGTTTTCTCTGCCAGGCAGTATGCTCTCGTAGCTCCCTGTACAGAGAAATGTGACCATTGCTGAATTAATTGTCGGTCTTCCCTTCTAGATTATAAGCCCCAAGGGCAGGGGCTGGGTACCTTTCAGAGCTGGAACTGCAGTGACCAGCACAGTGCCTGACAGGTAGCTATGCCTGGGAAGTCTAGATTTGTCATGCACATTCATTGGATGAACAGATGCATTAATTTTGTGGGTGAGGCAGTCAGGGTTCCCGAACGTCAGACAGTGTTGGACAGAGGTTTGAATCCAGTGCTCCTGTTTGCTCCAGTAACACACTCCCTCTAGATGTAGCTGCTGGTTACCAGTGTTTGGGATGGGTTCTTTCACTTGGCTCCCGTGGGTCCCTGGAGCCAGAGTCGCAAGCACATCTGTTTCTTGCAGGCATCTCCTGGAAGGACAAGGTTGCGGACCTTCGGCTGAAAATGGCTGAGAGGAACGTCGTGTGGTTTGTGGTCACTGCCCTGGATGAGATTGCATGTAAGAGCTCTGGCTTGACTGTGTGGGCATGTTACCCAGTCTCTTCCTTGGTTCTCTGGGAATCTGTGTATTCAGGCCAGTCCGCTTTCTGCGTGGCCAGGGAGTAAACAAGAGACTCTGTCACCAATGGGTATTTGATACACCGAATAGGATGGAAAAAAAATTACAGAGAATTGGGAGAGGAATGTGGCTTTGCCCAGAGCAATGTTTCAGCTGGGGGCTGATGTTAAATCCGAGTTGATGTCCACCGCTGGCCAGTCTCTTCGGGACTGTGACACTGCTTAGGAAGGACATTTCTGAACATTTTGTGTCTGTCAACACTCGTGAGTCTCTAGCTGCAGACGTGGCATCCTAGGAGATTGTTTTTTTCTCCACACTTTTCCTCTAGTTCCCTGAGTTCTTAACAGTGAGCATGTTCTTGAAATACTTTGACCTCAGAAAACTCAGGAACTGAAAATTCTTCAGCCTTTTTGATATAGTAATAGTTTGTGAATCTTTATGTAACCCTTATGTAATTGTTTCAGAACCTGAAATCCGGTTGAACCTTCCTGTCCTGTCTTTGTTTTCTGATTGGATTTGGCCCAGGGTAACTGAGAAGAGGCAGTACCTTATTTTATTTTCTCACTTGAGAAAGAGACCCTACTACACAGTGTCCTATCTTTCTAATCCCCAGCCCCAAAACTTTGTCAAATATCAGTGATGCTTGACAGGCCTGTGTTCAATGATTAATAGTCTTAGTTAACAATCTTGACAGTAGAGAAAATAACATATAAAGTTAATTTCTCCCTTTGATTTTAAGAACACACATTCCTGTTGTGGAAAAGCTGGAAAATGTAAAGGAAGTAAAAAGCAGAAAAAAGCTCGCCTATAGTTTCATTACCCAGAGATAATCACTGTTAATAGTCTCTGCATATATATATATTTTATAGCTCGATTTTTCCAATGTATCAGTATATTCTAAGCATATATAATAATACGGTAAAAATAAATATCCAATCATACGGTTATACCATAATTTACTTAACCATTATGCTAAGGATGAGCTTTGGGTTATTTTCTGATTTTTCTATGATTTTATTATGATGCTGCCATCAAAATCTTAGCACATCAAAGTCTGTGTCTTGGTTTCTGGTGATTTTCTTCTATCTGAGTTTGGCTTTTAGGGGCGGTATTATGGGTTAGAGGGTGTGTCCCTGGAAGGGCTTTGGACCCATCTTGATGTTTACCTGCCATGGACATGAATATGGCTGCCCGGCCACACCCTCGCCAGCCCCAGGTACCGTCATATTTTTTTTTTTTTAAGATTTTATTTTATTTTATTTTATTTATTTGACAGAGAGAGATCACAAGTAGACAGAGAGTCAGGCAGAGAGAGAGAGGGAAGCGCTCGCTGCTGAGCAGAGAGCCTGATGCGGGACTCGATCGCAGGACCCTGAGATCATGACCTGAGCCGAAGGCAGCGGCTTAACCCACTGAGCCACCCAGGCGCCCCTGGTACCGTCATTTTTAAAAAGTGCTAGTCTGATAGGTAAAAAGTGTTGCTTCATTGTTTTACTGTGAGAAGCCATTGTTCTAAAATAGAGGCAGCACTTTTCTCACCAGGATCTTTTTTATACTTCAGGAGAGCAAGCATCAGGCAGCTGGAAGCTAGCGGACCGTAGATAGCGATGCTCTCTGCTGGCCTTACAGTTTCTTACTACGACCTCCCCAAACCCCCTCCACACTGGCTGTAGAAGGGTCCTCCACCCTGGTTTGGCACCACAGCCTACCCTTGGGTGGGCTCGGATTTGGGTTTCATTCATGGGCCCAACCCCTGCTGACTCACTGCTTTTGTTCCTGTGTTGGGAAGCTCCACCTCCTTGGGGCTCCGTGGCTGTGAGCCCGAGGGCTTTATTTGGGCTCCCTCATCCTGGGTGGGTCTCAGTTTTTCTACCCTCCTCGTCGGGAAGGGAGAGAGTGCTTGGCTCTTTTCCCTTCACTTGGGAGAGCCAAAGGTTTTCCCTGTGGCAAGGCCAGGCCTGGCAGGTCATCACCAGGCGGACCATTTCAACTCTGTTTGGAGGTTCATCCTCAAGTTTTTTTTTTTTTTCTTTTAAGATTTCATTTATTTATTTGACAGAGATCACAAGTAGGCAGAGAGTCAGGCAGAGAGAGGGGGGAGGGAAGCAGGCTCCCTGCCGAGCAGAGAGCCCGACGCGGGGCTCGATCCCAGGACCCTGGGATCATGACCTGAGCCAAAGGCAGAGGCCTTAACCCACTGAGCCACCCAGGATCCCCCATCCTGAAGTTTTTTGACTAACTTCCATTCTGTTCCCGGGGCAGTGATGTGGCAGCATAAGATACAGTTCTGGTGCCATCATTTGGTGGACGTGAGCAACTGCAGCCCAAAGGTGGAACCAGGAAGTCAGGTTTCCTGCTTTTCTGAGATGTCACGGAAGCCTTCCACGCATGCCAAAGTGCTTCCCTCTATAATCTACCTGTTCAAATCTCGAGTCAGGCAGGTGACAGGGTCTTTTTATTTTATTTTTTTTAAGGGCTGTTCAATCTCCGAGGGTCAGATGTGGAGCACAATCCGGTGTTTTTCTCCTATGCAATCATAGGATTGGAGACGATCATGTGAGTGTTGGCCCCACACCGGAAAATCCTTCCTTCCTTGCAGCTCCTCAGAGGTTCCGTCCCCCTTGCTGGCCAACCCCACCCCTGCCTGCGATCCTACTGAGGCGCTACTTTCCACCTTTCCTGCCTCTCTCTTCCTTTCCCTTCTGGTCTTCCTAAACACTAGGTCCTGCCTCTCTCTTAATCTCTCAAATGCCTTGAAATCTATGAAAGAAAGTATCTCTAGTACTAGGAGATTAAAAAAATAAGTAGGCAGAGACATCAGAACAAAACCACAGTGAGAAAAAAATAAAAAAAACACAGTGAGGTTATTTCACAAAATTTCTGCTGCAAGGTCTTGGTCAGGCCCCACATTTGATTCTAAGTTTTGTAGCAGCCGGTGCAAAGGGAGATGTAGCTACACTCCATTGTACAATCCTGGGTCCACAATTCAAATAAACTGAGGCATTTGGAAGGTCAGAAATGACACAGGGAAACCCCCTCAGTTGTGCTTTGTCGAATTGTCTATCTGTTCAAGAATTGTTGTGGCCTTCCTGTGGTTGCTCTTCGATTTGGATGGCTCTCTTTATTCTGATAATGTTTATTAAGTTGAAAGGGTCCCTTGGGTGCTAGGACGATTGAGACAGGCAGGGTCCTGGGCTAGAGCTGGGGAGATGAGTGTCTCTTCAGGGGATTCAGGCATCTAAGCGGGCACTGACTTGTCAGTGGGATGGGTATGGGTGTTACTGGAGGGGCCTGGCCTCCACTGAGGGGGTCAGGGGAGACTGACCAGTAATAATTAAAGCAGAGATCAAGGGCACATGTGAGTTGGCTCAGTGAATGGGGAGCAAAGGGAATGGTGATCTAAGCAGAGGGAACAGCATGGGCCGTGGCTCTGGGCAGGATAGAGCACAGCGCTTGTGGAGGACCGGAGTGGTTCAGTGAGGTTGGAACATGGAGTGTGAGACAAGTCCAGGAGCTTGGACCTCTATTCTGAGGACATGGGGGAGCTACTGAATGGATTTTTCATAAGGAACCACATGATCAAGTTTGCAAATCAAAGAATACTGTGGCTGTGAGACTGGGGTGTCCAGGGGCAAGACTGGATGGCGGGAGACCAGCTCAGAGGCCATGGCACCAATCCAGTGGAGAGATGGTGGCAACCTGAACCGGCTGGTGACTGGGAAGGGCTGGAGGCAAAACTGGACAGATTTGACGGAGATTTAGACTGTAGGTTCGGAGATCTTAGTGGAGGGAAGGAAGGACATCAGGGACAGTGCCCAGGTCCTGTCTGGGGGAGTGAGATGGACGGTGATAACATTTACAGGGATGGGGACACAACTTGGAGAACAGGATTTGGGAAGGGAATGGGGAAGAAGGAGAAGCTGCTTGGTTTTGATTGCTAGAAGATGGAGCCCTTTATATATCTGTGGTCCCCCACTCCCCCCGGTCTCGCTCACATGTCCTCGTCTCTCTGTCACCTCACCTCTCGCCCCTCTGCAGGCTCTTCATTGATGGTGACCGCATAGATGCCCCCAGCGTGAAGGAGCACCTGCTGTTTGACTTGGGCCTGGAAGCTGAATACAGAATCCAGGTGCTTCCCTACAAGTCCATCCTGAGTGAGCTCAAGGCTCTGTGTGCCAGTCTCTCCCCAAGGGAGAAGGTGTGGGTCAGCGACAAGGCCAGCTACGCCGTGAGCGAGGCC
Organism: Meles meles; assembly: GCF_922984935.1. NCBI lineage: Eukaryota > Metazoa > Chordata > Mammalia > Carnivora > Mustelidae > Meles > Meles meles. Next base: position 67,861,308 of record NC_060078.1, on the reverse strand, counting down.
ATCCCCAAGGTTGGTAGTCCCGCCAAGGCCCGTTCACAGCCTGCCACATTCCCGCTGCCAGCCCCTTCCCAGTCCTGGCATCCTGTAGCTTTGTCTTTGAAACAGAGGTGGTTCTGGAAGATCTCTGGGACTGGCTGTCAGACCGGAGATGCCCTCCCCCTGGAAGAGCCATTTGGGCTGAGCCATATTGAGAGTCTGAGGGTCTGCAGAACTGGTGGAGTCCTCTGTGTTTTCCACAGTGTGACCCGAGAGATCATTTTAGGCGGTATACATTAAAACTTAAGTTTATTTCAATGTTACCTGTTTCAGAAGCAATTTAGTGTATACTAGAAAAAACATTTCTGCGTTTGAGACCATGAGATTTTAAAAATTATTTCATAAGTCAGGGTTGAAGAAACTGAGTTGATTTAAAGATGGTCTAAAGAAAAGTGTTATGTAAATAAAGGCCTAGAGGGTAGGCAGCCAGGATAGGGGCTGTGTAGGTGGTAGGAGAGCGGCTGATGTCTGGGAAACACTCTGTGTGCCCCTCTCCCCACACATTACAGCTGAGGAGACTGGATGCTTGGGAAGAGCGGCTTGGGAAGTTGGGGACTTGTTTGGGGTCAGATGATAGTGACAGCCTTACCCTTTACTGAGCCCCTGCTGGATGGTGCTAAGCAGTCTCCTGTCTCCTCATTTTAACTGGGGCTCAGGACAGGACTGGAATCTAAGCCACCTTGGATGTAGCCTTTTCGACTGTCCCACCCTGGGCCTCTGGCTGTCAAGTGGCCTTGGACAGGCCTAGGGGAATCCTCTCTCCAGCCTGGGAAGAGCCTAGGTCTGGCCCCCTAGACCTGCCCTTCGAGTGCACCCTGCTGCTCTCACATCGTGTGACCCTCAGTTACTCAGATTTGCTTCCTTGACCCGAGTAAGGGGATGATGCCTGCCTTCTCTGTTTCGTGGGGGATGTGCATGGGAGAGCGGGGAGGAAGAGTGGAGAGAGAACGCACCCCTTCAGCAAGCTCCGTGCAAGTGCAAGACGGCCCTGAATCCCCTGCCTGTAACGGAGGGCTGGGTTCTAACTTGTTCTTACAAGTCGGGAAGGGCCTTTACTGCCATTCATGATCAGACCATGAGGAGCGGGTGATGTGTGATTCCGGAGCAAGATGGAGGAAGGAGTGGGAGCCCTTCCCTCATCAGTCACGTGTGCCCCCAGACAATGGGAAAAAGCCTCCTTTCTGTGGCAGGAAAGGGGTTATTTCGGTCGAGCTTTTGTTGTTAGCAAACTCTGACCATGATCATGGAGCCTTGAAAAGCAATGTCTTCTTGATGGCCGGCGGCCAGCAGTGTCAAAGAGCCGAAGATGCGGGGGATAGAAGAAAAATGCCTTGTTTGATGTACTTTGTCTTTTTGGAAGAGCTCAAGCCCCTTTCATCATGCTCAGAGTCCTCAACCAAAAGGGCATTGTGAGGTGGGTCCTGAGTAGGGGCTCTGCAGATGATGTGTCTTAAGTGTGATGTGCCAGGCGAGGAGGTGATGGCCTTGGTTTGGATGTATGGAGCCAGGCTCGATTTCCCACATGACTCCTTTTGCTCCTAGGACCATCGATGCTGTATGCCTTACACTCCCATCTGCATCGCCAAAGCTGTGAAGAATTCTGCCGAATCAGAAGGCATGAGGCGAGCGCACGTGAGTCAAGCAGCCGGTGCGGAGGAGGGGGTGTATGGTGGTTGGAGGGCCCTCCCCTGCTGCGTTGCTTTGAGCCTGGCATGAGGTCGGAAATGCTTTGAGCCTTGCAGTGTTAACGAGAGAATGAGATAAAACACTCAATACGCTAGATCTTTATAAAGTCTAGCATACACTACAGAAAAAGGTGATGCTTCTGTTGTTCCTTCTGAAAAGGCCCAGAGTATGTTTCAAGGCCAGCAGTGGTCTGGAAAGATGCAGTGGCTTGCCTTTCCTGCCTCTGGAGGGTGGAAGTGCGCTCGCCAAGGGATTTGCCCCTGCTCTCCGGCAGGCCCTTTCCTGGCTGTGCCCAAGCCGTTGAGCAGCCCAGGAGCCCTGTCCCTGCTGGTGGGAACTGCTGCGGGCTTGACTGCAGGGAATGCCTGCGTGGAAAGCTCCGATGGCTGGTGGTTGTGCCCTGTGGGTCCGGTTTTCTCAGTCCCGCGTTGGGGCTGGGCTCTGAATTTGCCCAGCTGATTTTCAGTAATAACTCTTTAAAAAAAATGTCTCTGTTGTTTCCACAGATTAAAGATGCTGTTGCCCTCTGTGAACTCTTTAATTGGCTAGAGAAAGAGGTTGGTTCTTAGTCTTTGTTTAACACGTGGGTGGCCATTATTCAGAAACTGTCAACATGTGATTCTAACCATAGCCCCCTCCGTGCTCTGGTGACCATGAGGTCCAAGGTCTTAATCTAATTTTAGGACTCTTCTCTTGGTAGTTCTTTCTGGAAATTTGGTGTGTATTTAGAAATTTTTTTATTTGTAGGAAATAGTAATACAGATGAGGAAAGAATTTCCTTAACTGAGACGATCCTTTCTGGGTCAAGGCATTGTCCTATAACTAAGTGGGATTTCATTGTAAGAAAAAACGGCTCAAAATAATATTATCGGCAAACTGACTGTATTAAGAGGAAAAGGTCTTTGTGTACATTTTGGACTTCAGTTTAAGATGTAAAACTTTTTTTTTTTTTTTAAAGATTTTATTTATTTATTTGACAGAGATCACAAGTAGGCAGAGAGAGAGGAAGGGAAGCAGGCTCTCTGCTGAGCAGAGAGCCTGATTTGGGGCTCGATCCCAGGACCCTGGGATCATGACCTGAGCCGCAGGCAGAGGCTTTAACCCACTGAGCTACCCAGGCGCCCCTAAGATGTAAAACTTTTGATAGTAAGTTGACCCTTGGCCATTAGTTGCTTGCCTTTTCATCCTTTTGGTGGACAGCAGGGGATTTCTTTGTGTTGTTGTTAAACAGTCTCATGTTCCCTTTAAATATTATATAAACAACTCTTTAAAACTAGCTTAAATTGGAAAAAGAATATCACCCTCACTGCCCCTGTGTAACTAGCTTATTCCCTCTGGCTGGTCTTCTGTGTAAATCAATTTTACATGTCTCTCAGTGTATAGATGTGATTTTGTATTTTATTTTATTCACTCTATACCATAGTGTGAGCCTTCTCCACGTGCTTGGAGGCCTTTAGAAAAGGATCCAAATGGTAAAAACGTGTGGTGACAGATGGTAGCTACATTTGTGATGAGCACAGCGTAGCACAGAGATGCTGAATCACCGTGTCATGTACCTGAAACTAACATTGCATCGTGTGTCAGCTCTATTTGCATTAAAAAAAAAAAAAGGATCCAAGTAGAGAGGTTGCATTTTGTGGTTAGACCAATTTGCCATTCCTCCTGTTTTAAGTGTTGAGATCGTTTTTAATTTTTTTTTTTGCTGTTATCAATCACCCTGTAATAATATCTTTGCATATTTGTCTTCTTTTTTATTTAGGATGACTTTCTTAGGATGCTTTCGTAGCAGGAGATGCCTTTGAATTTTTAAACTTAGATGGATTAAGTCTGGGGGAGGTTTTAGGATCTAACACTGAGACAAGTAGCTGAGTGAGAAATCGAAAGGATAGAAATCCTTCTAGTTTAGGTAGCTTTGATGAGAGTCTTTGGAAATTCCCTCCTTGTTAAAGATGAGCCATCAGCTGTGTCCCGTAGGTGGCACAGTGGGGACGTGGGAAGTGAGGACAAAATGGGCTTTTAATGCATCCCCTTTACCTTGTATGAAGCACATGAATTTATCACCCCAGATGATTTATAAGCAACTCCCTCATAGGTGCCCAAAGGTGGCGTGACCGAGATCTCAGCTGCTGACAAAGCCGAGGAATTTCGCAGGTAAAGATCCGTGTGTGGCGGGGGTTGCTGAACATTGTGGTTGTTTCTTTTGTGAGTTCAATGAGGCTGAGAGGGCCCTGATTCTTGGCACGGTAAAATTCTTTAAGCTGGTCTGTTCTCCGTGTCTTTCTGTTCTAGGCAACAGGCTGACTTCGTGGACCTGAGCTTCCCGACGATTTCCAGTACGGGACCCAATGGCGCCATCATTCACTACGCGTAAGGCATGCGGAAGAGCTCGCTGCCTGGCTTTGCTGCTGCTTCTGCCTGGGAGCCTGAGCAGGGGAGAGACAGTATTTGACCCCAGGCCCCAGTGCCCACTTCCTTGTGACTGTTGAGACTGTTCTTAGATGGGAACTGAGGACTTGTTTTCTCTCGTCGCCTCTAAATCTCCAAGTCTCTGCCTTTTGGGAGCCTCCTCTGAGGCCCAGGTGTATGGCGTTGACCTCCATGAGGTAGTCAGACAGGTTGTCCCCCTCTTTCCCTTCTGAGGCAACTGAAGCTGTATTCCGTAGCTCTTCATCATGGTGATCGGAATATTTTAGTGTTTGTCTTTCCTGATAATGGCAGCCTTCCTGATGCGTGAGTCCAGACATCTTGTGAGCTCTGTCACGTCCATACTTAAAAACTTAGCACTAGGTTGAGTATCGTGTTGTGGTGAGGGAGGTGATCAGCACCTTTCGTCCCTCCCTGCGGGCTTGAAGCTGGGCGCCCAGCCTATGGGGAATTTCAGCAGATGAGCTCCGAGAGCCTGTGGACTCACAGAGCGGAGCATTCTCTGTGCTGTGAGACAGGAGGGGCACTGATAAGTATAGGACTCATTTGCCTGCAGAGATGGTGGGAAATGGAACTTGGCTTGGCCATTGGGCTCCAGCTTCAGATTCGCCCAGTCGAGTGGTTTTGCCTAGTGTTGGGCATTTTGAGTTCTTTGCTCCATGTCTGTGATGTAGTCAGTGGAGGAACACTTGGTCTTTCTCACTGTGTCGTACACAGGCAGGATCCCCCCCCCAATAATTGCTTTTAGAGCTTTTAGTCTTGGGGCACATTTTGAACCTTTGTGTGGGAGACCATCACAGATGTGATTGTGCAGTTCTCTCCTAGTAATGCTTCTGTTCCAAAATTAAAATATAAAAAGGACTTCAGTTTTTGTCTTCTGTTTAATTCAGGTGGTGAATTTCTTGGCTGGATACTACCCTAGAATTTTGCATGTAATTAACACATTAAAAAATTTCAGCTCAAGTGGGGAGAAGTCTGCTTCTACTTTGACATTTTTTTGCCTTGGGGGAAGCCTGTTGAGAAGCAGGGCCTAGAGCTGGTTCCAGTTGTTCAGCTGGAGTGATCATCACTGATGCCCTTTGTGCTGAAGAGAGGGGGGTGGGTGGTGCCTGGAAATGAAGGAGTCCTTTCAGCTGTGGGCAGAGACTTGTGATGTCCTTACCCCTTCTAGCATTTCCCAGTGCAGTGGGACTGTCTGGAAATGGCACGGGGAAATCAGATCACTTTTTAAAAATACTTCTTGTTCATTTAAAAAAAGTGCTACGGCATAAGAACATTGTGATTCACTCGTTTTCCTAATAAAAATCCCTTTAGTTTTTCTCCCCAATTGAGACATCCGCCTCCTGTCTGTCTGGGAGTCTGGGAAGCACATGGGGCCTGGTGTCCCGCCACCGCCCCCCCCCCTCAGCCCCCCGCCCTCCCAGCCACAGAGACAGATGACTCTTTGCTGCTGTGTTCCCAGTTCTCAGGATTCTAGCTTGGTCCTCTTGCATCTAATGATTATTATTTTTGTAGCTTTTACAACTATTTCATGAAACTGTTTTGTTCCAGACACAAATGGAGATAGATACAAAGAAATACATTATTATTCCTTCTCTTCAGCTCTTTATCCAGTTGGGGAGATATAGCCTGACTGGATCTCTGAGTAGTTCTAGAAGATTAAATTACTTGAAATATCAATTTAGTGGGTAACTTTGAATTTTGATACACTTTCAGACCTATATAAGTTGTAAGAATAGTATAAGGAAGTTTTATAAGGAAGTTTTATACGTCTCCTCCCAGATTCAGCAAGTACATTTGTGGAATAATTAATTTTTAATTAATTTTCTTAGGCCGGTCCCTGAGACGAATAGGACGTTGTCGCTAGATGAAGTGTACCTGATCGACTCGGGAGCCCAATACAAGTAAGTGAACTAGGGCTGCCATAGAAGGGGATGGTGCTGGGTCAAAAAAGCTGAATAAGGGGCAAGCCAAGCTCCAGCCAAGGGCACCCAGATGGGAATCTCACTGTGCGCCAGCCCCAGTGGAATCCTTCTCATGTCTTGTCCTTTTTTTCATCCCTGCTTGAAGTTATCCAGTGGTGACTCTTCTCACAAAAGACTGATAGAAATGTTTAGTTCTTGGCCGGAAGTTGTTAAATACTAAATAAATAACTGAAAGCAAGCTTTCGAAACCACTGGAAAGACTTCTGCCCTAGTTCATAAACTGCCTGTTAACTCTGCACTTGCAGTGGCCTCCTGGCTTTGGGAAGTGGGGGATTAATTTTAAGTGAGTAAATGAGAAATGAGGGTTGCCCCTGAATTTCTTAATTTCTATCTTCATGTCTCGCTGCTTTCATATTCCTCCTCTAGAAAGTTTCTCAGAGGAGAACCCAAAATTTGGCTGGGTCTTGTTGTGGAACCATGGAAGGAGCTGGAATGGGTGTTGTCTGCAGTGAGAGAGCATGGGCAGCCACTGCAGTTGGGATTGTGGTTGATGGAGAGCCTGATTATGTTTTTTATTTTTAAAGATTTTATTTAGGGGGAGGGAGAGAAAGCACGAGAGCGAGAGCAGGGGGAAGGGCAGAGGGAGAAGGAGGGGGAAAGATTCTCAAGCAGACTCTGCTCTGAGCGCAGAGCCCTATGCAGGGCTCCATCCCATGACCCTGAGATCATGATCTGAGCCAAAACCAAGAGTCAGGTGCTTAACGGACTGAGCCACCTAGGCGTCCTGGAGAACTTGATTATTAGTGGGCTCTGCCCCATAGGTGGAAACCACAGCCTAGCCTTGGGACACGTGTGTGTTTGTATTCATAATATAACAGCTTAGAGCTCAGGGTATTAATTGGGTAACTGGTGTAAATTTTGGTTCACGTCTAAATTTTAGCAGGATTTCAGAAGTTACTCTTCTATGTCAGTATGGATTAGTGCTTCTAAGAGAGGTCTTTGGGTAATTGTAGGGTCCACTCCTTTGCTGTCCTGATGGGAGGAACTAGAGCTTGGCCCCCTTTTGCTAGAAGCAGGCTCCTACTTGCTCCTGTTTCCTTTTCCTCTGCCCTCTCATTTATAACCCCATGATCGTGTCACCCATGAGACAGGCCTCACACTGCAGACCAAGAGTGTGTGTGTGTGTGTCAGGACTTGACAGAGTTCACTCTCACTACCTGTGGCCATCCTTGCTCTCACACTTTGTCTCATTTTTTAATTAATTAATTAAGAAAAGGATTTATTGATTTCTTTTAGAGAGAGCACAAGCAGGAGGGGCAGAGGGAGAGGGAGAGAGAGGGAGAGAGAATCTCAAGCAGATTCCATGCTGAGTGCTGAGCCGGACACAGGGCTTGATCTCACCACCCTGAGATCACTACCTGATTCCAAACCAAGAGTCTGATGCCTAACTGACTGCACCACCTAGGGGCCCCTGAGCCAAAGCTTATTTTGAGTGAAAACTAATTTGTCCTTTCCTTTGGAAAGGGATGGAACGACAGATGTCACACGGACCATGCATTTTGGGACCCCCACAGCCTATGAGAAGGTAAGGTGGGGCAGAAAACTGGAGAGCCCTCTCTGCTTTCTTATGAACAGCATTGCTCTCATGAAAAGGAATTGTGTAATGAAGGAAAATTTATATGTGGGAGAGTAAAATAGCTCATTACTGTGGAGTCAGGCTTATCTGCTTTATGATGTCCATTTAATTAATTACTGGAGAAATCTTAAAAGCATTCTGTCTGCTAAGGTCAGAGCAAGTCAAAGTCAAGCTTAAACAGCATCAGTGTTCTCTCGAATCAGGAAATCTCTTTGGGGATGGGAGTGGGATGGTGAAATGTATACTTTTTACAAACAGCGTCTAGATTTGATTCTGAAAGCCACCTCCCCCCTTCTCTTTTCAAGTTCAGCATTTCCATTTATAGGTTTAGCTCAGGAAGCCTCTAAAATGCTCAGTTTCTGGTCTGTCTGGCCTGGAGAGGTGGAGATGGCGGTGAGGTAGGAGTCTGGAGACCGGACTTCAGGTCCTTCTGCTGTTTGCTGGCTCTGTGACCTTGAGTAAAGCACTGAGACACATCCATAAAGGTGGGGATACAAATACCTGCCTCTGGTTATAAAGGTTCCACGACCCTTGCAAATTCCCAATCAGTCACTAACCCGGGAACTCTGGTTGAGTCCCTGAGTGAGTCTTTTCTAGGAGCTCCTACAGGGAGTTTATCCAAGGAAGAGAGTTTCACACAGTGCAGCAGAGCACACTTCATACTTTTAGTCCTGTGCCTCATCTGTTTGCAGGCATGAGCGCCCTAGAAGAGTCTGACCTCGGCTCCGCATACCTTTGGTGTGACTCTCTCCATGCTGGGTACAGAGCTCCCGACCAGCTTGATCAGTGTGGGTTTAGTCCTGGCTCTGTGCCTTCCTGGCAAGCCCCTCACCTTCCAAGCAGCACTTTTCTTCTCTAGGCAGTAGGGATCCCCCCGAGTCTAAGATCAGGAAGGGGTACAGATACTGACACAGGACTGCCTGGCTTCAAGGCCAGATGTTGCTCCTTAAGAACTATGCGGCCCGGCAGGCTAGTTAATTTCTCTGTCAAGTGGGGATGACCGCAGCATCTCCGCATCCCTTGTGGGATCAGGTGTTCAGTGCTCAGTACCATGCCTGGCCCAGAAGAGTAACTCGGTGACTGTGAGCTGGTGACATCAGCGGTTCTGTGACTTTTGCTCGTCTTTCTCAGGCTCAGCTAGAGTGTGTCAGAATGTTCATTACAAGGGAAGGACCTGTGGGGTCATCTCTGACGGTTCTCTTTTAACTAAATTTAATTTCAAGATTTCTAGAAAATCGGTCCCATGGGCAAGCTTTTTTTTTTTCCCACCAGTTTTTTCTTTTTCCTCCGATTTTCTCTGTGGTATTGCTAATAACCTTCAGAAGCAAGGTTTTCTGAGCTGCCGGAAAGCTGCAGGACTGAAGCGTGTGTCCTCGTTCTGCAACTTGCCCCTGGGTTTTCTTTGGCAGGAATGCTTCACATATGTCCTCAAGGGCCACATAGCTGTGAGTGCAGCCGTTTTTCCGACTGGAACCAAAGGTAGGTGGTTCCCTCTGTCATATGGCACGCGTTTCCTTGTTCAGGCACCAGACATGTCTAAATTTGAGTGGAAGGACATGTCCTTTGTTTCATGGCAGCCCCGGCCCCTTTAGGCCCAGCCAGGGCAAGTGCTGTGTGGAGTGAGTGCCTCCCAGGGAGCCAGGCCTCGGTTTGGTATGATGTAAGTTGTGTACCTCTCTCCTGCCCACCTGAGGTGTCAGATGACACAGGCAGGTGGCTCCCTGGAGAGGGCGGCTAGCGCATGAAGGCCTCTAGGCCCAAGTGCAAGTTGGTTGGTGCGCCCTCTTCACTGTCCTGCTTTGCTGGGCCATTGCCTCCTTTTGGGATGCTTGTCGGGATTTATTTTACTGGGAACCTGCCTTCAGATATATACCAGTCTGCCTGAGGACTGATGGATGGGGCATTGGGCAGGGAGTTGACAAGACCTGGGCGTTGAATCTGCTTAGATCGGGTCTGCACTCATCTCCCAGGGCATCTGCTTCCTTGCAGTCTGGTTAGAGTCTCATCTTTGTCATTCTGAAACCTCAGAGTCCCAGCCTGGGAAGGGAATGTGCGTATCACCCACACCCTTAGCTGCTGCAGGCGACCAGCCCCTGTACTGGTTTCCCTGAAAGACAGTCCTCCAGCTTCAGACTAAGCTCTGGCGGGCTGAGGAGTGGCTCTTAGTAGCTCTGACTGTTAGTTCTTTATTGTGCTGGGTTGAAATCTGAACCCTCCAGTAACTTTTACCTGCTGGTTTCTGTTTCACTTTCTGGAGCCAAACATAATAAATCTAATCTCTAAAGTGCTTTGTAAATTGAAAAGTACTGGACAAATACCACTGAGTGGTTCTTTATATGTCTTTCAGGACACCTTCTTGACTCGTTTGCCCGCTCAGCTTTGTGGGATTCTGGCCTGGATTACCTGCACGGAACAGGACACGGTGTTGGATCTTTTCTGAATGTTCATGAGGGTCCTTGTGGCATCAGTTATAAAACGTTCTCCGATGAGCCCTTGGAGGCAGGCATGATTGTCACTGATGGTAAGTGTCCCTCCCATCCAGGGTGGGTGCACGTCTTCGAGCCTGTTGGAAGGCTCTCTGTTGTTTCTTAGCTTTTGATTATTTTAAAGTAAATTGGATATAATTTCCCCCTCTGGTCACCTTGAATTAAATAAGAACAACAACTTTTTATGATTATAAAAGTGATACGTGTTCATTTTAGAAAAGGTGAGGCTGTGGGGCAGCGTATGGAAAAAAATGAAAATCATTTGTTATCCAGCCACCCAAGTGAGACTTTCCTTCATATTTTGATGTGCTAGTTTTGGGTCTTTCATATATGTGTATATCTTTTCTCCTAATCATTCAGATTACACAGGATGTATTGTTTGTATTCAGCTTTCTTAACTTAATGTACTTCCTCTTCCCAGGTCATTACCAGATCTCTGTGCATATATTTTAATGCCTGCCTCGTTATATCTTAGGAATAAGCAGCGGGACTTGTTTGGTCGATCCTCTGTTACTGTACTCCTGGGCCTGGCACCAGTTTTCAGGCACTTTAGAATCTTTCCGTCTGTTCCTTGAGGACCTGTTGGAAGTGGCCGTGTAGGAGGCGGAGGTGTCTCTGGGCTCCCGCCCCTGAGGCTGAGTGGGCTGTTGGCCTGTCTCTCCTCCTCCTTCGTGGTGGGGCTGTCACTGCAGGAGTGAGCGCTTCTCGCCTGTGCGTACGTGTTCGTCCCCGGCTGCTTCTCATCTCTGGGTTTGATTTCTTTTAGAGCCAGGCTATTATGAAGATGGGGCTTTTGGAATTCGCATTGAAAATGTTGTCCTGGTGGTTCCTGTGAAGACCAAGGTAGGTAATGGTCTGTTTATTTATTTTTAAATTTTCCTTATTTCTTAATGAGGGAAGATGAATGAGGCTGTCTGGCTCTGGAGCCAAGAATGTGCCATTCTGGAGCCAACATGGAGCTTCCTCCCCTGATACCAGAGAGTCTCCTAGAAATCGCAGTCCTCTGCAGAAGCCAGAAGGAAACTCTGGAATGGAATTCCTGGGGTGCCAGGCAGGCCCCTGCCTGATGGGATTTGGGGCTCCTTGTCACGATGCTTCCTCTACGTCAGGGGGACACATGCTGGGGGTCGGGGAGGTGCTTGTTTGAAGGCCCCTCCCAGACCCAGACCCAGGGCCAGGGCCTGGAAACTGTATTTTCAACAAATGCCTCAGATGATTTCTGTCGGGTAAAGCTGAGGGGCCCGGCGGGTTGGGCCACATAGGCTCGTGAGTAGACGGGTCTGTTTCCTTCCGGAAGACAGGCACTTCACCTTCTCCCTTCACCGTTATCAAGAGGTCCCAGGGCTTAGGTGCTAGGCTTTAACTAGAGACCCGTTCACTCCTCTTCTGTGGGTGGTGGTGGAAATCAAATAGTTGGAGGGAAGTGGCTTCCTCAGCCTGCAGGCTTCTGTTCTCTGCTTCCACATCAAAGTCACTGTCCTTGAGAGTGGCCTCTCCCCTCACTCCCAGAGGCCTTGCCAGGAGCAGAGACCAAGCACACTCTCAGGTGCCCTGGCCATTCTGTACTATGCAGAATGGACAAACCTGTTATCTATCACCAGATGGGACTAGCTGGTCGAGGGAGGACACATGAATAACTGTTAAATAAAAGTGATGTTGGGGACTTGCACTCTAGTAGAGTCTTGAGAACCAAAAGCAGTGATGCCCCTTGTCTAGACACCGCCATGCTCTGCCCCTACTGTTTCTCCATCACAGTGGACGTTAGCCTGGGGACCTGCTGCCCAGAGCCCCTTGGCTTTTCCCGAAGGCAGCTGTTGACACAGTGGGGCAGCTCCAGGACGGTGGCTTCAACTGGGTTCATCATGCCTCCCGGGCCTACTGGAGGTGCCGACCAGCAAACTCCATTTTGGTTCTAGTCGCACCTGGCCCTGGGGGGTGGTCATGTCTGGTGGGAATGACTTCATGGTGGCTCTCTGTGGTAAAAGAGGAATAAAAGCTTCTGTTTTCTTCCTTTTCCAACAGTATAACTTCAATAACCGGGGAAGCCTGACCTTTGAACCTTTAACTTTGGTTCCCATACAGACCAAAATGATAGATGTGGATTCTCTAACATACAAAGAGGTAAGAAGGGTGGCTTGCAGGAGACAGAGTGGGACTGGGGTGGAGAGCTACCTTCCATTCTCGTCTGTTCCCACTTTTTACTTCAGAGGGCTGTGCCACCTGAGTCTGAAAATCCAAGGTCTCCTGAGGACTGTAGATGTTTTTCCTATATTTGTTGGCTCTCCAGGTAGAGCTAGTCCACCCTGTACCATTGGGGGGTAGGATGGGGGCTGTAAGGTTTCATGAGTAGGACTAGTTCACCATTGCTTTTCCTGGAGGGCACGAACCATAGCTGCGCTTTTCCTTGAGGGCACGAGCCATAGCTGCGCTGGGGAGCATTTAGCAAACCGTGGGCCATGTGTCTTCCCTCGGAAAAGCCAGATGGGTGGTAGGGCCTGTTGGCCATTGCATGTGCCAGATTGTTTTCTCATGTTGAATGAAACATTAAGGGATTGAAAAGCAAAATCTATTATCATATGCCCAGTTGTCACACGGACAAGGAGAGAGGTGCTGCCGCCTCCTCTGGTCACTCCAGGCTGTGAAGCTCTTCATAAAGCTAGGAGCCCAGTGGTGCTCACTCTCAGGCATAGAGTGACACAGGTCCTGAAACCCCTTCAGACCCTGTGCCGGGTCCCCAGGCCCACGAGGCCAGGTGAGGTGGCGGGCCTCGGGACCTGGAGTAAGGCTTGTGGGATCAGGCAGGTGATCAAAATCAGAGCAGAGAAGGGGCCAGAAACTGGGCGGGAACAGTCAGCACCGGACAGACCAAACAGTTCCCAAGCCAGGAAGACAGAAGCCAGAAGGACACAAGTTTCAGAGCAAGGCAGGTGGTCAGAAGTCCCTGCAAACTGCAGATGATTGACGGGAGCCGAGGGCGGGACAAGCACTGCAGGTCACCTAGCAGTAAGTTTTGTTACCCAGTGCAGCCCCTGGCCTCCCTGGGGGCGGTGAGGTGCCTCTTCAGGCATCCTCCGTGGTGTGCCCTCATGCTTGGCACGAGCCTCTGCGGCTGGAGGAAGCCCCTTCTGTCGGACTGCGGAATGGGATTCTCCCAGCCAGAAGCTTCTTCTGCCTGACCCTGCTCACAGAGGGGTGACAGAAAAAGGTCATCTGCTTCCCGCTTAGCATGGGCACCTCTGCTTAACCTTGGGCAGCCAGACACCCCCACTCAACGAGGCCGACTGATGCGGCTTTATTCAGCTTGTTGATGGTGAGCTGGATGGGCAGCAGCTTGTCAGTGGCCCAGTGTCCGCTGTGGGTCTGCCAGGAAGAGTCCCTCCAGCAGTCCCTGGCTTAGGGGGACAAGAACACATGAGCAGGTATGGAAGCCACCTGCTTGAATCCTTTGTGCACCACAGGAGCCGGGGTCTCTTCTCATGGCCTCAGGTACAGCTTCCAGGGTCTTAGCAAGGGACCCTCCAAGTACGAAGTCACTTTGCTCTTGGAAGCCCAAGGCTGTGGCTTCCTACCGTACAGCTCTGGGTCATGCAGTCCCTGCTGCCACATGCAGTGTACTCCCCAGGAGGCATTCCTCCCAGTGACAGTCCACTTTATCTACGGAAACAGTGCGTGAGGAAGGTTGAGTGAGGCCATTCTTCCCTGAGGGAGAAATTTTGTTAACCTGACTCAGTCCACCCCATGACATTGACCATGGACCTGTGGGCTCTGTCGTACTCAGTGGTTCATTACTATACCTTGCATAGCCGAATCACTGAACTCTTCTTTCTGCCAGTTAGCTTTTATAGGGCAGGTAATAGCTTCTTATCCTTAGATCATAAGCAAGTTCCTACAAATAACAGTAGATGTATTTGACATACCAAGCAGAGTACATTTATTGTCTTTCTGGCAAAAAAAAAAAAAAAAAAATCTTCTCTATACTACTTAATAACTCTGGGGCTTCATTCTGTTGGAAGGCACAGTAATACCCCACAACCAGAGTCTCTCCAATTGGCTTTTAAAGTACTTGGTCATGTCCTTTACTGTCTCCCAAGTAGATTGTTTTCAGTGACTTTGGGGACTTTTTGGGTTTGCATTCCCATCATTTATCAGAGGTGGCAGCTGAGGACTTTGGTCATGACCATGGGCCGCTGCACACTCACAGGGCCTTGGAATGTTGGTCAGGGCCCCCTGAGGCTGTGCATACAACTCAGAGGGTCTTGGGAGTTTCACCTCGGCTCCAGGGTTGGCTGCTTTGGACCGCTGGCTGTCTCCTAGCCCTGCCTGACCCATAGCAGTTTGCTTGCTTTTCGCTCCCTGCCCCGCTCTCCAATTCCCAGTAGGGGCCAGTAGGTTCTCCCCAGTGGGGAGTGGAGCCCTGGGTGGGTCAGAGCCCGTTGACAATACCACTGCATCTGTCTGCCCATCTCAACCCCTGAGCTCGTCCTTGGTACCTGGTCCAGACTGGAGTCCCCAGTGCCCGTGCTTTTGTAACACCGCTGCCTTCCCAGGTGGCATGTGGGTCATTGCAGCAGCGGCACGGATGGCGGTGTCTGTCTGGCCCGCTTCACCGCAGCTGAGTGTCGGGTCGGGCCCACTTCCTGGCCAGTGAAGAGAATGGGTGGTCGTCCTCTGGGTAGAACTTGCTTCACTCCCACCCTGCCCCAGTGGGGAGAGTTCACCCTTTTATGGCGCAGAACTATCGGCAGAGTGGATCCACCCTGACCTAGGCGCCAAGTTCTGTCAGACCTTCCTTCTTACCTCTTCTTAAAAACATCTGCTGGGGCGGTGGGCATGTTCTGGTGAGTGTCTGAAAGTTAAGCCCCCGGCCCCACACTGCAGCACCACAGTCCTTGGTTACCAGAGGTTTGGGCTGCATCCAGATGGCAACCCACGGGAGCTCGACTGATCCTAGTTTACTCAGCTTCATCAGTGGAAACAGGTGGGAAACTCGGTGCATTGGTGGAACACCTTCAGGTGTGTCTCTTAGCAGAAGTCTTACCAGGCATCTAGGGGCTAGTTTTCAGCCCCCTCTCCTTCACTGCCACCCCGAGATGGCTGAGGTATAAGGGAAGGAGGCCACATAGCGGGGTGTAGGACCTACCAGACCCCCTGCCCTGTCCCTCTCACAGTGTCCTGTGGGTATGGCCTGGGGGTCCTGTTGGGGAGTATACCTGGGTACAGGTTACTGTACACTTTGGAAGCCCAAAGCCATGACTTGCTCTCAGGAATTAAAGTTCCTTCACAGTCACTGCCGGTCCACTGCACTAGACTGTTCTGGAAGCATTTTACCATAAGCAGTGTGGCCTTGTCCCCTCAATTCCAGGGAAATGGAGCCCAAGGAAGTCACTTGTCCCTGAGCAGGGAGAAAAGGTTTTGTGTATCTCTGCCCTCAACTCGTGATCTCTGTGCCTGGGGGCCTCTCCCTGTTTGCTCATGTAGCCTTTGCGAGAAGCGTGAACACTGTCCTTCTCCCGTCTTGTAGTGCGACTGGCTCAACAGTTACCACCTGACCTGCAGGGAAGTGATTGGGAAGGAACTGCAGAAGCAGGGCCGCCAGGAAGCTCTCGAGTGGCTCATCAGGGAGACCCAGCCCATCTCCAAGCAGCACTAATGCCTCATGGTTTTTGTTTTTGTAAAACGCTCTGGGGAAGGGAGGAAACCTGGCAGATCCCTGACATCTGTCCCCTTTCCTCTCCTTCCTGACTTCCCCTTTTTACTTTGAGATTCTAAGAAGGACTGAAAATCTTCTTATCCTCTTTGATATTTTCTTGCAAACACTCAATCTTTTATGATTTTTTTAATTGTTGAGAACTAGCCAAGAATAAAATTGCTGCACCAGAAGGAGGGTCCCCGCAAAGCTGAACACTCGAGCAGGGGAGATGCCCTGAGCAGCTGCAGGGAGTTCTCTGGCCAGTGATGGTGAAACACTGAGTGCTTGCTCTCTGGTGGTCAAGTTCCAGGTGCTAGTACATTATTCATGATCACCTTGATTCATGAGACTGTATTTATGATCAGTGAATAAAATGTCTGAATGTGCCTTGTCTCAGTTGTGTCTTTCCTCTCAGCACTGTCTACACCGCATCTTAGGGGAGCTCATCTCCAGGGCTGGTGGCCTTTGGGGGAGACATTGTCTAGACAGAAGGTCCCCTTTGGGGAGAGATCCCTGGCCTCCCCACGTATTGTTTGGCTTAACTGGAAAGCCTTTTTCTTTTCTCTGGAAAACTTAATATTTTGGTGAGTATAATGTTGAAAGTGAGTCTAACATGGTCCACCCTGTGTTACGTCTTGTGGGTTCTCCCCCCTGCCCCCCACCATGGCATCACAGCACCACAGCCCTCATGTCTCCTCACTCGTACATAGCATTCTGTGGCAAGTGCCTGCGACTCCCCATCCGTGGGCTTTATCTTGACTTTCACACTTGGGACAGTCCCAAAGAGCTGATGTCCCTGTGACCTCAGACCATCATGGTTGGGTGTGGGAGAACAGACTTCCTCAGCCCTTGGCTGGGATGTCTGAGGTATGGTCTGTATTATCTCATGCAGCTGCCCAGTGGGATGGAGCCCCACTTGTTCAGAACACAGCTTTACTTTCTTCCTTTCCTTCTGTGTTTCACTTCCCCTTTTTTCCCCACTGGCATTTCTTGGGACCATCCCCCCAATAAACCAATTACATCTAAATCCTTGTCTTAGGGCTTGCTTTTTTTTTTTTTTAAAGATTTTATTATTTTTTAATTTATTTGGCAGAGAGAGATCATTAGGCAGAGAGGCAGGTAGAGAGAGAGAGGAGGAAGCAGGCTCCCTACCGAGCAGAGAGCCTGATGCGGGACTTGATCCTAGGATCCCGAGATCATGACCTGAGCCGAAGGTAGAGTCTTAACCCACTGAGCCACCCAGGTGCCCCGGGCCTGCTTTTTTAAGGAACCCACCCTAAGACATAACCTGGAGATACAGCTACAATCTGCTATATATATTCTCCAGTTTCTTTCTTTGTGTTAAGTGTTCAGTAACATATAGAGCAAATATATGTGTGTAAATGAATATGTATGCAAAAACTGATACAACATGGTGTGTCAATTATATGTCAATTAAAAAGTGAAAAAAAATTAGAGATAATTGCTTCCAGTCTGAATTTAACACTGAACATCAGAAATGGAAAGGTATTTGAATTGATAGCGTTGTGTACACACAATGTAAATCTAGTTTTAGTCTGTTAGAAAATTCGCATCGTGTTTGGTTTGAGGGATTAATTAGTAACTTCAAAAGTATGTCTTCCTCTTCTCTACTGCCAAGATGGAATTATCAGTTCGAAACTCAGATGTAAGATCTCTGAAACTGAGGGAAATTTAAAAAATACGTGAGTATTTTCCATTTTTGGATTTATGGTTTTAATCTCTGAAAAATGTTGTAATTAAATAACCTCCTTAATCATAAAAGAGAAAGATGTATACGTACACACGTGGCACATGCATTTCACGTGCACACACGTATGTCACGCACACACACGTCACACACACACACATTGGGTCATGCTGTTCACGTTTCCCAATACGCTTTCTAACTTGACAGTATGTCCAAGTTATTTTTCTATCTTGGTGCACGTGAATTTGACTATTTTTTGATATTTCATTGTGTGGCTAGTTCTTTTTTAAACTCGTCTCATTTCATCTCAAACCATCTCTTGGATTTGGATGGCTTTGAAAGATGAATAAATAAAAGCGTACTTCAGCCATCCACCAAAGCGTGGTTGGCCACGTCGCTACTTTGCAGCCGGGGAAGCAGAAAATGACGTGAGCTCATCTATTTTTACCACTCAGAACCACGGTGTCAGCCCAGAAGTTTTCACCGATACGACGAACCTAAAGTGACAGAGTGCCTTAAAACACTTGCCAGCGTTTCCGTTGTCCCTCCTCCTCTTTTCACTGAAGGATCTTTGGTTCCAACTTGCTGTGTGGGAGGAAGCACACGTGTAGCGACATGGCTGGTTCTCAGGTTGTATTTGTGATGTGGACCCAATGGCAAGACTATCTTGATCCCCCAAAGATGATCCTTGAGTGTGTTTATTTAACACTTGCTTCTATTTCTACGTCCCATAGGATTGTTCTTAAAAGAAGTTTTTCCTTCAATGACAGGATGTATTAATCATGTTTGTCCTCCATTGCCCCTCTAAAAGTCAGAAGACCCCCCCCCCCCCCCCCCGTTCGGACTCAAACCATGATCTCCTCTGCTCCCCCAGAGGGTTTCTTCTCCCAGGAAACGGGAGCAGTGGATTGCAGTAGACCTGGAGTTCAAGCAGACTGTAATTCAAGTGTGACAGCAACGCCCCTGTTTCTTCCTCAGGCTGCTAAGCCTGTCACTTCCCAAGGCAGCCTTAGAGCAAAGTTTGATTCAATGGGCTCAAGCCCAAGGAGCAAAGGTTTCTGGTCCCGGGTGCCTGGAGCTTCCTGCCTGGATCTGCACATCATGGCCTGAAGTCCAAGAGACAGTGGGCAAAGCCGATCCCAGAAAGATGGAGAACTGGAATAAAACTGCAGTGTGCAAGTCCTCAGAGGGAAGATGAGATACAGGAGAATCAAAAGACTTTACTTTTAAATAAATGATTAAGAAAAAAGGTTGAATGTAAAAACAGGCAGTATGCTAAATCTATGGACTAAGTCCAGGGAAGTTGATTTTCTTTTTCTTTTTTTACTTTTTTTTTTTTCATGAGCATATAATTATTATATACATTCAGGGGCACAGGTCTGTGAATCATCAGTCTTACACAAGTCACAGCACTCACCACAGCACATACCCTCCGTAACGTCCACCATCCAGTGACCACCTACCCCCCCAGCTGCCCCAGCAACCCTCAGTTTGTTTCCTGAGATTAAGACTCTTATGGTTTGTCTCCCTGCCTGGTCTCATCTTGTTTCAATTTTTCCCTCCCTGCCCCCCACAGCCCCTTTCCCTGCCTCTCAGATTCCTTGTATCGGACAGATCATATGATAATTGTCTTTCTCTGATTGGCTTATTTCACTTAGCATAATACCCTCTAGTTCCATCCACGTCTTTGCAAATGGCCAGATTTTGGGGGGGGGGGGGGGATTGATGGCTACATAATATTCCACTGTATTTATATACCACATCATCTTTATCCATTCATCTGTTGGTGGACATTTAGGCTCTTTCCATAGTTTGGCTATTGTGGGCATTGCTGCTATAAACATTCAGGTGCATCCAGGTGCCCCTTCGGATCCCTACATTTCTATCTTTATGGTAAACACCCAGTAGTGTGATTGCTGCTTCGTAGGATAGCTGTATTTTCAACTTTTTGAGGAACCTCCATGCTGTTTTCCAGAGTGGTTGCACCAGCTTGCATTCCCACCAACAGTGTAGGAGATTTCCCCTTTCTCCGCATCCTCACCAGCATCTGTCATTCTGTGACTTGTTAATTTTAGCCATTCTAAAATGGCTAAATGTGAGGTGGTATCTCATTGTGGTTTTGATTTGTATTTCCATGATGCCGGGTGATGTGGAGCACTTTTTCATGTGTCTGTTGGCCATCTGGATGTCGTCTTTGCAGAAATGTCTGTTCGCATCTTCTGCCCATTTCTTGATTGGATTTTTTGTTCTTTGGGTGTTGAGTTTGATAAGTTCTTTATAGATTTTGGATACTAGTCCTTTATCTGATATGTCATTTGCAAATATCTTCTCCCATTCTGTCGGCTGTCTTTTAGTTTTGTTGACTGTTTCCTTTGCTGTGCAAAAGCTTTTGATCTTGATGAAGTCCCAATAGTTTACGTTTGCCCTTGCTTCCCTTGCCTTTGGCGATGTTTCTAGGAAGAAGTTGCTGCAGCTGAGGTTGAAGAGGTTGTTGCCTGTGTTCTCCTCAAGGATTTTGATGGATTCCTGTCTCACATTGAGGTCTTTCATCCGTTTTGAGTCTATTTTTGTATGTGGTGTAAGAAAATGGTCCAGTTTAATTCTTCTGCATTTGGCTGTCCAATTTTCCCAGCACCATTTGTTGAAGAGACTGTCTTTTTTTCCATTGGACATTCTGTCCTGCTTTGTCAAAGATTAGTTGACCATAGAGTTGAGGGTTTATTTCTGGGCTGTCTGTTCTGTTCCATTTATCTATATTTATGTTTTTGTGCCAGTACCATGCTGTCTTGATGATGACAGCTTTGTAATAGAGCTTGAAGTCTGGAATTGTGATGCTGCCAACTTTGGTTTTCTTTTTCAACATTCCTCTGGCTATTCGGGGTCTTTACTGGTTCCATATAAATTTTAGGAGTATTTTTCCATTTCTTTTGAAAAAAAAAAAGTGATGGTATTTTGATAGGGATTGTATTAAACGTGTAGATTGCTCTTTAGGTAGCATAGACATTTTCACAATATTTGTTCTTCCAATCCATGAGCATAGAATGTTTTTCCATTTTTCTTTGTGTCTTCCTCAGTTTATTTCATGAGTACTTTATAGTTTTCTGAGTACAGATTCTTTGTCTCTTTGGTTAGGTTTATTCCTAGGTATCTTATGGTTTTGGGTGCAGTTGTAAGTGGGACCAACTCCTTTTTCTTCTGGCTTACTGTTGGTGTGTAGAAATGCAACTGATTTCTGTGCATTGATTTTATATCCTGACACTTTACTGAATTCCTGTATGAGATCTAGGAGTTTTGGAGTGGTCTTTTGGGTTTTTCACATAAAGTATCATTTCATCTGCAAAGAGTGAGAGTTTGACTTCTTTGCCGATTCAGATGCCTTCAATTTCTTGTTGTTGTCTGATTGTCGAGACTAGGACTTCTAGTACTATCTTGAATACAGAGGTGATAGTGAACATCCCTGCCATGTTTCTGACCTTAGGGAAAAAGCTCTCAGTTTTTTCCCCATTGAGGATAATATTCGCTGTGGGTTTTTCATAGATGGCTTTGGTGATATTGAGGTATGTACTCTCTGTCCCAACACGGTGAAGAGTTTTGATCAAGAAAGGGTGCTGTATGTTGTCATATGCTATTTTAGCATCTATTGAGTATCATATGGTTCTTGTTCTTTCTTTCATTAATGCATTGCATCACATTGATTGATTTGCGGATGTTGAGCCAAGCTTGCAGTCCAGGAATAAATCCCACTTGGTCTTGGTGAATAATCCTTTTAACATACTGTTGGATCCTATTGGCCAGTGTTTTGATGAGAATTTTTGCATCCGTGTCCATCAAGGATATTGGTCTGTAATTCTTTTTGATGGGGGTCCTTGTCTGGTTTTAGGATCAAAGTAATGCTGGCCTCATAAAACGAGTTTGGAAGTTTTCCTTCCATTTCTATTTTGGGAACAGTTTCAGGAGAATAAGTATTAATTCTTCTTTAAATGTTTGGTAGAATTCCCCTGGGAAGCTGTCTGGCCCTGGGCTCTTGTTTGTTGGGAGAT
Source organism: Meles meles (assembly GCF_922984935.1). NCBI lineage: Eukaryota > Metazoa > Chordata > Mammalia > Carnivora > Mustelidae > Meles > Meles meles. The sequence goes on along the minus strand of NC_060078.1, from coordinate 67,839,678 downwards.
TTTTGATGACTGCTTTAATCTCCCTACTGGTTATGGGTCTGTTCAGATTTTCTATTTCTTTGATTTTAGTAGTTTATGTATCTCTAGGAATGCATCCATTTCTTCCAGATTGTCAAATTTGCTGGTGTATTGTTGCTCATTATATGTTCTTATAATGGTTTATATTTCTTTGGTGTTGGTTGTGATCTCTCTTCCTTCATTCATGATTTTATTTAGTTGGGTCCTTTCTGTTTTTTTTTTATAAGTCTGGCTAGGGGTTTATCAGTCTTATTATTTCTTTCAAGGAATAAATTCCTAGTTTCATTGACTTATTCTATTGTTCTTTTTGGTTTCTATCTCATTGATTTCTGCTCTGATCTTTATTATTTAACTTCTCTTGCCAGGTTTAGGCTTAATTGCTGTTCTTTCTCCAGCTCCTTTAGGTGTAGGGTTTGGTTGTTTACTTGGAACTTTTCTTGTTTCTTAAGAAAGGCTTGTATTGCTATATACTTTCCTCTCAGGACCACCTTTGCTGTGTTCTAAAGATTTTGAACAGTTGTGCTTTCATTTTCATTTGTTTCCCCGAATTTTTTCAATTCTTCTTTAATTTCCTGGTTGACCCATTCATTCTTTAGTAGGATGCTCTTTAGCCTCCATGTATTTGAGTTCTTTCCAACTTTCCTCTTGTGGCTGAGTTCTCATTTCAAAGCATTGTGGTCTGAAAATATGCAGAGAATGATCCCAATCTTTTGGTACCAGTTGAGACCTGATTTGTGACCCAGGATGTGGTCTATTCTGGAGAATGTGCACTAGAGAAGAATGTGTATTCTGTTGCTTTAGGATGGAATGTCCTGAATATATCTGTGATGTCCACCTGGTCCAGTGTACCATTTAAGGCCTTTATTTCCTTACTGATCTTTTGCTTAGATGATCTGCCCATTTCAGTGAGGGGGGTTGTTAAAGTCCCCTACTATTGTATTATTGTTGATGTGTTTCTTTGATTTTCTTTTTAAAAAGATTTTATTTACTTATTTGACAGAGAGATCACAAGTAGGCAGAGAGGCAGGCATAGAGAGAAGGGGAAGCTGGGAGAGCCCGATGCAGAACTTGATGCCAGGACCCAGAGCGATCCTAGGACTCTGGGACCATGACCTGAGGCGAATGCAGAGGCCTAATCCACTGAGCTACCCAGGTGCCCCTGATTTCTTTATTAATTGGTTCATATAATTGGCTGCACTCATGTTAGGGGCATAGATATTTGAAATTGTTAGATCTTCTTGTTGGAGAGACCATTTAAGTCTGATATAGTGTCCTTCCTCATCTCTTATTAGAGTCTTTAGCTTAAAATCTAATTTATCTGATATAAGGATTGCCACCCAGCTTTCTTTTGATGACCATTAACATGGTAAATTGTTTTCCACCCCCTCACTTTAAATCTGAAGATTTCTTTGCCTCTAAAATGAGTTTCTTGCTTTTTTATCCATTCTGATACCCTGTGTCTTTTGATTGGGGCATTTAGGCCATTTACATTCAGGGCAACTATTGAAAGATACAAATTTAATGCCATTGTATTGCCTATAAGGTGACTCTTAATGTATATTGTCTCTGTTCTTTTCTGGTCTGTTACTTTTAGGCCCTCTCTTTGCTTAGAGGACCCTTTCAATATTTCCTGTAGGGCTGGTTTGGTGTTTGCAAATTCTTTTAGTTTTGTTTGTCCTGGAAGCTTTCTACCTCTCCTTCTATTTTCAATGACAGCCTAGCTGTCATTGAAAATAGCAAAATATAGTATTTTTGGCTGCATATTTTTCTTGTTTAGTGCTCTGAAAATATCATGCCAGTTTTTTCTGGCCTGCCAGGTTTCTGTGGGTAGGTCTGCTGCAAATTCTGCCATTGTGTGTTATAGACCTCTTGTCCTGAGCTGCTTTCAGGATTTTCTCTTTGTCGCTGAGACTTAGCAAGTTTGATGATGGGGTGTGACCTATTTTTATTGATTTTGAGGGAGCTCTTTGTTCCCCCTGGATTTTGATGCTTGTTCCCTTCACCATATTAGGGAAATTCTCCTTTCTTCTTCTGGGATCCCAGTTATTCTAATGTTGTTTCGTCTTATGGTATCACTTATCTCTCAAATTCTCCCCTTGTGGTCCAGTAGTTGTTTATCTGTCTTTTTCTCAGTTTCCTTATTCTCCATCATTTGGTTTTCTATATCACTAATTCTCTCTTCTGCCTCATTTATCCAAGCAGTAGGAGCTTCCATTTTTAATTGCACCTCATTAATAGCTTTTTTGATTTCAACTTGGTTAGATTTTAGTTCTTTTATTTATCCAGAAAGGGATTTTATTTCTCCAGGAAGGGATTCTATAGTATCTTCCATGCTTTTTTTTGAGCCCAGGTAGCACTTTGATAATCATCATTCTGAACTCTTAGATCTGACATCTTAGTAGTGTCCCGTACTACCTCTTGTTCTATTTTTTGAGGTGAGTCTTTCTGCCTTGTCATTTTATCCAGATACGAATATATGAATAAGAGAACAAAATACTAAAAGGGTAGCTACAACCCCAGAAAAATATACACTAACCAAATTGGAAGAGACCCAAAACTGGGGTGGGAGGTGGGGGAGAAGAAAGGAGAAAACAGAATGAAACTATTAGACTGGTGAATAGAACAGAGCCACACACTTGATTTTGGGAGTATTTGGTGTATTGGTCTGTTAGAAGAAACTGCCTCCCAAAATTTTAAGAAAGAAAAAACTTATATACATACAAAAATAAGGGTAGACACAATATAGGGATGGAATATGAATGTAAAGGTGAAAATTAAAAAAAAGATTCTAAAAAAGGAATTGATAAGAAGTTGGTTGATAAAAGAAAAAAAAAAAGAAAAGAATGATCAGGCTGGAGACTAGAACAAAGCCATGCACTAAATTTAGGGTATATTTTGATCTGTTAGAAGAAATTGTATCCAAAAATTAAAAAAAATAATAACCTATATGTATACAAAAAATTAGGCTGAATACAATAAATGGATAGAATATGACTGTAACAATGAAAATTAAAAAAGAATTTTAAAAGGTACTGATAAGGTAAAATAGTTAAAAATGTTAAAATAGGAAAGAGGAAAAATTGAAAAAGAATAAGAAAAAAATAAAATTAAAAAAATGTAACTTTGAAAGACTAAAGAATCATGGGAAAAAAGCCATGAATTCTCTGTGTTGCTTCCCCCTCCTCTGGAGTTCCACAGTTCTCCTTGATCAGTGAACTTGGCTGGATGTTTTTGCTAATCTTCTGGGGGAATTGGCCTGTTGCGGTGATTCTCAGAAGTCTTTGCCAGAGGCGGAATTGCACCACTCTTGCTGGCAGGCCGGGCTAAGTAATCTGCTCAGTTCGCTCTCGGGAGCTTTTGTTCCCTGAATGCTTTCCATACCGCTTTGGAGGACGGGAATGAAAATGGCAACCTCCCACTCTCCGGCCTGGAGCAGCTGAGAGCTCGGGGCCCCACTCCTCAGTGCGCTCTGAGAGAAAAGGGGTTAATCACTCCAATCTCCTTGGTCTCCAGCCGTGCTCCAAGCTCACCCGGCCTGTGACTGAGCGTTTCCAGCTCTGGCGCACAGCCCTGTTTGGAGTCTCCAAACCCAGCAGATTCCTGCCATGCTGCTCCTCCCGGTGGTGGAAGGTGAGTCTCCCCGGATCTGCCACTTGTAGGGTCCTTGCTCGAAGAGCAGTGGCCTGACTGTGCCTTGGATCATGGTTTAAGGTAACCCCAAGCTGAGAGCTCACTCCTCGGCACCGTGTCTGTAGTCTGCTTCCCCGCTCTGATACCTGGGGGCTCTGCCACATTCAGACACCCGCCGTCTTTCTGTGACCCCGGGGGTCCTGAGGCCACGCTGTCCCTGCAAGGGCTTCACCCCTGCTTAGTCTCTGGAGCAATGGCCCTCAGTGGAGCAGACTTCAAAAAGTTCCGATTTTGTGCTCTGCCGCTTGCCGGGAGCTGGCCCCTCCCCCGTGATTCACTTCTCCCCATGTCCTACCTTCCAGAAAGTGTTTGCTTTTCTATTCCTAGAATTGCTGCTCTTCTTCTCTTCGATCTCCTGTTGAGTTTGTAGGTGTTCAGAATGGTTTGACAACTATCTAGCTGAACTCCTGGGCCCCGATGATATTAGTTCTAGTCCTCTGCCATCTTGCTCCAGATACCTGATTTTCTCGCTCAGTTTATCCCTTGCTGAAGTTTAATGTACAAGGTAGTGAGGATTCCAGGAAGGCTACAGATGTGGGGTCGACGCTATGGACACTGCATCAGGGGATGACTTCCCGCTGGTCAGATAAGTCCGTCTGTCTTCCATGATGGTGTGAGGGGCCTGCCCGCCACCAGCCCTCAGTGCTGGTCCAGACTGAGGGCCTGTCCTGGCACTGGCTTCCCAGCCCTGAGATAGGAGTGGGTGATTGTGCAAGGAGGTGAGGTTGTACCTGTGAGCCATGGAGGAGGTTTTGCCGTCTTGTTTCCCCAGAGCCGGGGGATTCATGCTGGCAAGGATGTGAAGAGTGGACGAGAAGCACTTTGTGATACATTTCATGCAAGAGCTTGAGTGCTTTTGGCTCTGAGGGGAGATGCAGAGGGGCAGGGAAGGGCCGGCAGGGGAGAGGTGGGGGCTTGGCAGGTAGAGCCCATACTGTGGTTGCTAGGTGTGAAAGTATGTGGAGTACAGAGTCAGGATTAAATACATAGTGTCCGTGTTTAAAAACAAAAGTGCAGGGCACCTGGGTGGCTCAGTGGTTAAAGCCTCTGCCTTTGGCTCAGGTCATGATCCCAGGGTCCTGGGATCAAGCCCCACATCAGGCTCTCTGCTCAGCGGGAACCTGCTTCCTCCTCTCTCTCTCTCTCTGCCTGCCTCTTTGCCTACTTGTGATCTTTGTCAAATAAATAAAATCTTTAAAAAAAAAAACAAAAAAAAAAAAAACAAAAGTGCAGATTTTGGCAAGGTGATGGTAGTTGTAGTTTTTGGATCTCCCCAGATCACGCTGTGAAAATGGGGTTTTGCTGGGATAGCAAAACTCAAGCTCATGGAGGAGGTCTACACCAGTTAAAGGTGACAAGTATCTGCAGAAGCCCTTAATCTGAGCACGTCATCAGCATCTGTGCGGGAGGAAGCTGAAGGTCTAGTGGACCCAAGAACCCCCAAATAACCCTCAGGAAGTTGAAATCTCAGTGAGCCAACTTGAGAGCAGCCCCTGGAACTGGGGGATAGTTTGCACACTTCCAGTAGGTGAGCAGGAGGGATTTGCGGTAAGGCCTCCTGGGGCTGGAGTGGTTGGTGTCCCAGGAAGGCTTAGGACAAAGTCCCACACTGAGGAGAAGCTGCTGGGGATGGGATTGCAAAGGGAGCAAGTACTGGTGCAGGAGGGACAAAGGAAAGACTCCATCCGGAGGCCAGGACTTTGCAGAAAGTAAGTGTATTTTTAAACACATCACAAAGTCGACAGCAAAGGGGGCTCTAGAGCCCTGAATAAAACTACCTTAGTTCAAGCTTCTCTTCCAGAAGAATGAATGTCACCTATAAATGGGCAACAGAAGAAAAGATTGAGGTAACGTGCCATTGCAAACCTAAAAATAAGGTGCAGAATGACCTGCCTACAGTGAAATCACACCATCAAGACATGCCCATAAAAAATGACAACAATGTTTCAAAAAGGTGTCTATAGAGAATAACATGCAAGAACAACATAAGATGGAACTAGAAAAGATGGGAACTTGGGAACTCAGGAAAGAATTAGAAAAAGGAATCAATTTAAATAGGAAGGAAAAACCAGAAAAAGCATGGGAGTGAATCAATGTGACAGTGTTTGAAAATCAATAGAAGATAAATAAGAGGAAAATAAAAAAACAAAACCAAAATGAATAAAAAGGATTTAAGAGAAAGTGGCAGTTATAAAAGATAGGTAAAAGTTTTAACATTTATACAATAGGTTTCCTCAAAGAAGAAAACTAAAGCAAGGAAATAGAACAAAAATTAAAAACTATAATTTTATAAAACATTCCCAGGATTACAAAAAACTCAAAAAGTTGGAAATTATGCGTTGCAGGAGAACACCCCCAACTGAATAAATAGACCCAGAATGACCAACAGAACATATTATAATAAAGTTATCATACTTTATTATTATTATTTTTTTAAAGTTACCATACTTTAAAGAAAATGAGTATGTCCTTTAGTATTCGAACAAATGATCCAGTAACTAACAATAGGGAAAATATGGGATTGCCATCCAGAAGTGCGCACAGCAACATTTTAGGTCAGAAGGAACATGGGGTTGTGGTGACTGGGGTGTGCATTATAATTCATTGAGCCCCCACATTTGTGTCATGACTTTTTGTGTGTCTGGTATGAAGGACGCAGGAGGTACCTGCCTGCAGCTCACATGACCTGTGATAAGGTGGGCTCACAAGAGAAGTGTTAAAACATGATTTTATTTTTATTTTATTACTTTTTAATGTGATTTTAAAGAGGAGCTGAAACTCTGTGTGTGTGTGAGAGAGAGAGAGGGAGTGTCTCTGTTTTTAAACATCCACAACTGACTTCACATAAAACAAAAAACAAAAGCATATGAGGGTCAAACACACATGTGGGACCTGAATTTGGGTCCTGGGTGGCTGTGGTGTCTCCTTGTTGGCCTGCCAGCTCCAGGACAGGCCTCGAGGCCCAGTGACTGGGGCCCGGCAGCACCCGGACACCAGGGGCTCCTGTACCCCTGTCCACTCTCTCTGAAAGGAGATGCTGCAAAAGACACACCGGGCCACATGGTGGAGGGGCTCTTTCTCATCGTTAGTGTGGACTCTAAACATCTTCTCATTTTGATTATTTTATTATTATTTTTAAAGAGGCAGTAGGGACCACAGGAGGAAATAGGTCAGATTGAAGGCCCACATCAGTGTGGCACCGATTCTGGGTCTCCTGGCTCTCCAGCCAGACCTTTCCGCGGAGGAGAGCTGCCTGCCCAATGCCCAACCTACAGCAGGTACGGCCACTGGCTCCGGCCTCCCCGCAGGGGGTCCCCTCCTGTTCTAATTCCTTCCCTTCTTCAGAGTCTCTATGAAGCGTTTTCTGAGTGCTCCAACTGAAAGTCGCTGCTCTAAATTTCTGCTGCATTTACTTTCTTTACAAATGGTAGTGGATATTCCCTTCTTAAAACCAAACATTGCCCACATCTCTCCAAGTAGACTTGTAGCTCGTTGGGGTCCAACACCAGCTATTGCCAGGACTGGGCACACAGTAGGGACTCAGTGAATATTTGGAGGACATTCCAAACATGTTAACAGAGTGAACCACGGGAGTGAATTGAATTCGGTCCCATCTCTTAAGAGCTGGTGTGGGGCAAATTACATATCTTCTCTGGCCTCATCCTCGTCTATAAATGGGGATGATACGATATTTACTGTTAGCACATTTGTGAGGGTTATGTGAAAAATTGCGCACAAAAACACTTAGCCTACTGCTAGACAGGTAAAGTACTAAGTAGTCAATTAACTGGGACACCTGTATTTTTAAGCAGAAGGTGAGGTGCTCTTTTTGAATTTTCTGCATATTTTCCCCTCTTTCTTCTTTCTCTAATTTTCTCTATCATTATTTTCTCATATCATTATTTAAAAAAATAAACTTTACTGTTTAGAACAGTTTCAGATTTATGGTGACGATAGCATAGGGAGTTCCTTTACGCCCTGACCCTGGTTCCTCCTTTACAGCATCTTTCATATTATGGTACATTTGTTACAATTAATGGACTGATGTTGGTGTTTATTAGTAACTACAGACCATAATTTACTCAGATTTCCTTAGTTTTCACCTAATGTCCTTTTTTCTGTTCCAGGGTCCCATTCAGGATATCACATTTCACTTTTTGGTCATATCTCCTGAGGCTCTTCTTATCTCTGTTTCTTGGACTTTGTTTTGGGTGACATTGGTAGTTTTGAGGAGTACTGTAGAATGTCTCTCTACTGGTATTTTTCACACGATTAGACTGTGGTTATGGGTTTTGGGGAGGAAAACCACAGAGACAAAGGGTCAATTTTACTGCATCATATCAAGGTACAGACTTAGAACCTGACCTTCCCATTGCTGTTGACCATGGTCCTTGGACTGTGGTGGTGTTTGTCATGTTTCTCCACTGTAGTTACTCCTTTAATCTCCCATTTCCACACTGTCCTCTGGAAGGAAGTTACTATGTGTAGCCTACTAAACTGTGCTCAATTTTTTCGAGGGTGGTCTATCTAAATCAATTATTTGGAATTCTGCATAGATTTGTGTCTTTTCTTACATTTATTTTTTTGATAATTTCATATCCAAAATTGACTTATGCTTTAGTTTATAATTAATACTACTGCTCAAATTGTTCCATCTTTGGCCATAGGTAACTCTTTCAGTTGGTTCCTTTGCCTTTTTGATACACTCCCACAATGTGTGTGTGTGTGTGTGTGTGCGTGTGTGTGTGTGTATTAAGCATGTTCTTACTTTCTGGCCCTCCAAGAGCTCCAGGCTCATCTTGTATATTTCTTTTTTTTCATCTTGTATATTTCTTGCCTCAGTTCTAGAACCAGCCATTTCTCCAAAGAGCCCTAGTTCCTTTTATTGGAGAAAGGTATTTAAAATTATCATCTTGGGGGCACCTGGGTTGCTCAGTGGGTTAAAGCCTCTGCCTTTGGGTTGGGTCATGATCCCAGGCTCCTGGGATTGAGTGCCACATTGGGCTCTCTGCTTGGCTGGGAGCCTGCCTCCCCCTTCTCTCTGCCTGCCTCTCTGCCTACTTGTGATTTCTGTCTGTCAAATAAATGAATAAATAAAATCCTTAAAAAAAAGTATACATCTGGGCAGTAGATGGGTTCTTTGCTACTGGACTGTCATTGTTTGGAGGCCTTTGCAGCTGAGAGCAGGGAAATGTATGTATGTACATTAAGCCCTCTCTGTCTATCATCTCTCTATCTGTCATCCATTTACCCATCAATTTCTACATGTAACCATTTGTGTCTGTATTAAGCCAGATGTGAGCTTGTACTGATGTCTCCAGCTCTAATCCAAGATTCTTAACCCCTTACTCCCTAATCTGGAACCTCCCACTCCATTTGCCCAACTTGAATTCTGATGTGCATGTGTGGCAGTATTAGGATGGTGAGCCTGTGCCACTGTGGGAAGAACTTTATCAACTGGAGTACACTGTTTATGTGCCTTCCTTGTGTTTTGGTTTGCAGACATCACTCATTTCTAAAGTGACTTAAGTCAGCACCCTCCCCCACTCCCTTCAGAAAACTTGTTTCCCACATTTGAATACAGTTAAAGTGTCTTGTCACAGTCTGTGTTCCAACCTGGCCTTCTCCCAACCTCTAAATGATCTTTCCCAAGAGTGAAGTAAGCTGTACGGCTCATTGGGTGTTGGAGCATGCGTAGTGTTACATATCCACACCACGGTGTCGTGCAGAATAGCTTCACCACCCTTGAAAGGTCCCCTGGGCTTCACCTATTGGGACTTCCCACCTCTTCCGCATTCAGCTGGCACCCACTGATCCGTCCACTGTCTCTGGAGTGTTGCCTTTTCTAGAAGATCATATAATTGGGATGATACAGTACGTAGAGTCTTTCAGACTGACTTCTCTTCGCAATATGTAGCTTTATCCATGACTTTTTATGACTCGATAGACTATTTCTTTTTATCCCCGAATAATATTCTATCATGTAGATACTCCAGTTTGTTCATACATTCATCTACTGGAAGACGTCATTTTTTATCATAAGAATTGTAAAAGACTTAGTGTGGACCAACAGCAGGGCCTCCGCGGCCCTCCCGTGTTCTGCCAGCAGATGGCAGTGTGGTTCTTCAGAGAGCCGGGCCCGCCCGCCGCCGGCGACGTGCGTGGGACTCTCGGGGTTAGGAAAGACCTGCGGAGAACCCTTACTTGCTCATGGGGCTGCCACTCGGCGTCCTCTGAGAGCTCATTGTACCCAGCCCGCGTCTGTAGGCAGGAATGTCAGGGGAGTTCAGTTAACAAAGAAGGACTGAAATGCCAGCTGTGGTGGGCCCCTCAGCTGGGTGTGATGGGCACAGAGAGATGCACCCGGCGGGCCCTCTCACAGAGCAGGTGCATTCACGGAGACACGTGTCCCCGGGTGACTACCACACAGGGGTTTATGGTGTAAGTGGGGCCGGCAGGAGGTTTCTGCGGAACCTCTCTAAGGCACCCCCTGCAGTGCTCTGGCCCATTGGCAGTTGGGTGCCTGCCTCAGAACGTCCCAGCTCTGGGAGCCCATCCAGCTAAGTAAGGCAGTGACTGCTGCTAAGCGGGCTCACCGGGCCAGATGCTAGACAGTCTCCACAGCTTTGCTCTCCCGCCCTTTCTTTTATTTTTAAAAGACTTAATTTTCTTTTTTTTTTTTTAAAGATTGATTGATTGATTTGTCAGGGAAGGAGAGAGAGAGAGCATGAACGGGGGGGGGGGGGGGGGGGGGGGACAGCAGGCAGCGAGAGAAGCAGGCACCAGGCTGAGCAAGGAACCCCATACAGACTTGATCCCAGGACCCTGGCATCATGACCCGAGCTGAAGGCACTTAACTGACTGAGCCACCCAGGCGCCCCAAGGCTTAATTTTTCAAAAGAAGTTTTAGATTCACAGCAGAATTGAGAGGCCAGGACAGATTTCCCATATACCCCTGCCCCCACACCTGCACAGCCTCCTCGGTCATTAATACCCCCAGCAGAGTGGTCCATTTGTTACATTTGGTGAACCTACAGGGATGCATTATAATCGCTAAAATCCATAGTTTATATTCTGGTTCGCCCTTGGCGTTGTGTGTTCCGTGGGTTTAGGTAAATGTGTACGAACATGTATTCATCATTATGGTACACAGAATTTTTCACTGCCCTAAAAACATTGGTGCTCCAGTGGTTCATTCCCTGATCCCCGCTCCCCTGCCAGCCTGGGTCTTTTACTGTGTCCGTGGTTTTGCCTTCTCCAGAATGTCCTGGAGTTGGAATCACATAGTACGTAGCCTTTTCAGATTGGCTTTTTTCACTTAGCCATGTGCATTTAAGGTTGTAGACTCATTTAAAGCTTGGCAGCTCATTTCTTTTTGGTGCTGACTAATATTCCACTGTTGGGAGCTACCGCAGTTTATCCATTCACCTTCGGAAGGACACCTTGGCTGCTTCTATGTTTCGGCAAACATGAATAAGCCTGCAGTTATGAACTAAACATTCATGGGCAGGATTTTGTGTGGACATGTTTTCAACTCCTTTGGGTAAATATCAAGGTTGCTGGTCCGTGTCGTGAGAATCTGTTTGATTTTGTCAGAAACTGCCCAATGTCTTCCCCAGCGGCTGCAGCCTTTTCATCTTTGCCATCAACAATCTCATCTCCATTCCCTTTCCCTCTGGGACTCTTGCTCTGCAGCCCTTTGTGGCTTTCTCCTGATTTTGTCCTGTTTTGTCTTGAACAAGGAAACCCCATGTGGATTTCATTATCTTCAGCAAGAAATAAACAGCTACGGGTTCCTGTCTATAGTGCCATTTCCTATCTAAGCAAGGACTAAAGGATGATGTTCGCTAGGACCCTAGAAACGTTCTGCCTTCTCCACGTGTTGTGTTTTGTACTTTGTAGCCTTAGGACTCAGGAAGTCTGGTCAGTTTGGTGGTTTGGAGCTCAGCACCAACCAGTAAGATCAGAATCCTTTGTTGAGACCCCAGGTGAGCCAGATTTCTTTTGATCCATGATCATAGCCAGTACCTTCACACTCATCATCATTGTCATGGGGTCCCGGCTTCTCCTCTCTTATCCCTGTCTTTTCAGTCTAAAAATGAGGTCCTGTAGCTCCCACCTTCAGGACCATCCCTCCCAGGCTCTAGGACTTACCCATTCTCTGCCCAGCTGAATGCTGAGCTGATTCTGAGTCCTTTTTTTCTGCCAGTTGGGTCTCTCCCTTGTGCCCACTTCTAGGACAGGGTGGGGGCTGCTGAAGGATGCTGCCTGCTTGAGGTCCACTTTTATTTCCTGCTCAGCCTTCTGGTGGCTCCTGGACTTCACAAGGGCAGAAGTACTAACCTGGTGGGATGGAGTATGACCTTCGTTTTGTTCCCTGACTTCTCTGAACCAGTTTCTTCCTTTGCTACTTCTCATTCTCTCACTTCCTCTGTCTGTCTGTTCTTTGCATTCCTGGGACCAGGAATGTCCCAGCTTGATTGGTGCCAACTATTTGTCTGTCTTTCTCATGCCCAGATTACAGAACCCCAGGTCCCTTCATTGTGGTGGGACACTCCCCTTTTGCTGGCCTCCGCAGAGGTGCCACTAGCCTGGGACCCTGCCTTGCACTCCGTTTCCAGCACCACTGCTCTGTTACTGTTTTGGTGTTGCTGCCTGCCCCCCCCGGATGGGTGGGTTCCAATCCCTGATCCTGCCGAGCCACTCCCTGCTGGGGTCTGCCCCTCTCTCTCAGGGCATCAGAAGACTCATTTCTTCCTAACTTCCATAGCCCTGGACCTAGTTGCAGCCCGGTGAGGGAGCCTGGTTGACAGTGCAGCCCATCAGCACCGTGGGTGCCTGGTTCAGAGAACATCTGGTAAGGGAGGCGCGTTGCTTGCAAAAACAAAACAAACACAAACCCTGACATGGATGATTTGGAACATCTGTGTCTATCAGTTCGCTGTAAAGACTGGCAGAAAAATCTACAAAGTACATTGTCAGAGTTCGAACAATAGAAAGCTCTTATTTTTCTGAGCACTTCCTAAGCGTGGGTCCTCCTCTAAGTACTACACGTTTCTTCTTTCCTATAATCCTCCTCCAAACCCTATCAGGTGGGTACTACTAAGAGTCCACAATTTCGTATGTAAAGAAGCTAAAGAGGAAATGAAATAAAGGACTTGTTCAAGATTGCACAGTCAGTAAGTGATGGAACCAGGAACCTCTCCTGACCTTCTGAGTCTGGAGATTGTGCTCCTGTCTGAGAGGCTACACTGCCCTCATCCCCACGCTCATACTGATCCCACATAGGCAGCCGGTGTTTGCAGGGCTGGATATACTCCTTGCATAAGCTGGATGTGATGGGAAGTCTTGGGCCCCTGGGGGAGCACTCCTGCTGCTTCTGCTATGAAGGGAATTTTATTTGCCATGATCGGGGGCCAAGGACTATGTCTATAGAGGCAGATGTAAGTGTTTCAGCTGTCCTTTGGCAGAGAGGTGACCAAAGTTGAAGTACTAGTGGGCGAAAACACCCATGTGCATGGGTGTCCATGTAAAAGGACAGTAAAGTAAAAGGGAAGTAGAAGGGAAGTCATGACCTCTGCCCCCCCGTCCCTGGTGGGCAAGTGCAGAATTAGAGGACATGAGTATAAGCTAGACCTGATGCTAATTGGCAGAAATGCTTTTGATCCCTTATGAAGCAAGGTTTGTTAATTAAAACATAATGTTCAGTGTGACTTTAAAATTACTTAAGACGTAAAGTCTTATGAGGCAGATGTGAAGGAGAGTTATTTATATTCTTACACTTTAGCAAGCTAACTTATTATATTATTTAAAACCAAATCCACCTCTGGGAGATTTAAGGTGCCTATTTGGCCTCTTTTCAGAGAACTTCATACTAAGTTTGGATACCTTCACTTGTGAGGTCATTGAATCCCTTCCTCTTTCTTTTGTTAGTATCAGCCAGTGTTGCCCAGCCCTCTCATTGAGCATCTATGGGAAGAGATAATAGAACTTGTCTCTACCATCCAAGAATCTGTGATCTTTTAGATGTAGGTCTTCCTGAGTGGACTTATGGCCACACTACACCTGCGGCAGGAAGTGTACCAGCTGGGTTTTCATTTGTCAGAACCAGAAAATGACTCTTTCCGTATTTAGGGGGAAAAAGTGGAAGGAGAAGAAGTTTGTGGAGGGTGGTTAGGAGCAGCTGGTGTCAACAGGATGCAGTCCTGTGCTGAATCTGCCCTTCAGACCATCTCTTTGACTCAGCACCTGAGGCCAAGGCTCAGGGTCCCAGGAACCTGCCCTGTGAAGCCTGGGTCGCTGGCCTGTCTCAGGGGGCAGTGGAGAAAAAACGTGACCCCCTGACTTCTGCTAGTACAGGAGGCAGTGTGAGGGGGCAGGGGCTGGGCTTACCTCCTGCCAAGGCCTTGAAAGTTGGGGATTTCTCCCAAACAGGAAGGAGATAGAGGGGCTACCAGAAATGGAATGGTGTGTGCCAAAGGCTTGGGAGCCAATAACAAAATGAAACTATTAACGCTGCCCCCTGTTGAGCCAGTGACAAAACACCAATGACAGAGAGCTCCTGATACATATTTTACTTTATGCAGTATATAGGTTTTTAAAAAAATTTTATTTGTTTATTAGACAGACAGAGATCACAAGTAGGCAGAGAGAGAGGGGGAAGCAGGCTCCCTGCCGAGCAGAGAGCCCGATGTGGGGCTCGATCCCAGGACCCTGGGATCATGACCTGAGCTAAAGGCAGAGGCTTTAACCTACTGAGCCACCCAGGTGCCCCAGTATATAAAGTTTTTAAAAAAGTTATGTTTGTGGGGCACCTGCACCCTACCGAGCAGAGAGCCTGCTTCCCCCCCCCCCGCCTGCCTCTCTGCCTACTTGTGAACTGTCTGTCAAATAAATAAATAAAATCTTTAAAAAAAAAAGTTATGTTTGTAAGAAATCCTATGTCAGATGGACCAGGACACTACCTATAAAAAGGAGCTTTTGGTGCACCATTTTACAAACTAGTGACGTGAAACATAGCCTCAGGCTGATTTGGTTTGAGGTGGATCACCTTATAACTGATTGTTCTGAAGGAGATTCAACTGTACAGGTGACTGCACACCTGTGGGAATGGTGGATCTGAGTTTTCCCATGAGGGACCCTCCCCTCCAGTAGATCTTGATGGAAGATTCCATCACAGGCCCCGTAATCACCTTGAGAACTGAGCAAACTGGGATTCCCTTTTTTTCCCTTTCTTCCATGTTTATTTTATTTTATTTTTTAAAGACTTTATTTATTTATTTGGCAGACAGAGATCACAAGTAGGCAGAGAAGCTGGCAGAGAGCAAGGAGGAAGCAGGCTTCCTGCTGAGCAGAGAGCCCAATGCAGGGCTCGATCCCAGGACCCTGGGATCATGACCTGAGCCGAAGGCAGAGGCTTTAACACACTGAGCCACCCAGGCGCCCCTCTTTCTTCCATGTTTATCCCGTTGCCTTCATGGCTCCCTTCAGGGCAGTGAATGAGCCTGAGTATTTCTGCAGGTGTCTTTTTTTTTTCTTTTAAAGATTTTATTTATTTATTTGACAGACAAGATTACAAGTAGGCAGAGAGGCAGGCAGAGAGAGAGGAGGAAGCAGGCTCCCTGCCGAGAAGAAAGCCCAACTCAGGGCTTGATCCCAGGACCCTGAGATCATGACTTGAGCTGAAGGCAGAGGCTTTAACCCACTGAGTCACCCAGGTGCCCCTGCAGGTGTCCTTTTTAACATGGAAATACATCTAGGGAAGGATAACCTTGTTAGAGCATAGTTCACTTTGATCATGGTGGCGAGGCATATCTGAATCACTTTCTATAAATATTTGTGGGGTTCTGCTACCAACCAGGCGTAGTGCTGGGTGCTGTGAGTACCAAGATCAGAGTGGCCCCAACCCCTTAGCATACACGGTTTTGCAAGGAAAGCAAAGAGCTGCTCACATAAATGAATAAGCCCCTGTATACAGTAGCATACACACACCTATTGCTCTCTTCAGTGATTTTCACACATTTACACACTTGGGATTGCAGTTCTCTCATTTTGCAGGCTTGGTTTCATCATTATTATTATCTTGGCAATAAGAAGACCCAGCCTCGCTGATGGAAATTGTAGCTCAAACGAAAGAAATGTATTTTCCTATCTTGTCGAGACAGACTTGGGAGGACTGGGATTAAGTTTGGGGCTCTCAGGGACCATCTACGTGTCAAAGTTCAACTCAACATATGGGCCACCCCCTGAGAACTTCAGCACTCAGTAGATACTCATTGTTGAAGCTCCCACCTTCAAACAACTTACCACCTAGCAAGTGTGTATGCGGGGGCATTGGTCTAAAAGGCAAACTGTGTTCTAAAAGCTTTGGAAGATTTAGAGAAGAGAGCTATCATGGCCCTTTGAGGGGCAATAATCAGGAAAAGCTCAACAGAAGAGGTAGTGTTAGAAATAGGGACCCTGATGCTTGGTGGAATTTCAACCAAGGGAGAGGAAAAGGGGGGGCCCTTGGATATGTGAACATCGCAGATTTGACAGTCAGTGAGGCCCCCCCTCCCCAGGATCAGCCTATTCCATTTCAATTAGGAAGATAGAATTGAGGGTATAGGTTCAGATGGTCAGGTAGAATATCTTTGAGGGAGTCTTCCTAAATAAACAGTAGTCCCAAAGTTAGTCCTGCAATCCACACAAATATGATTAAGCATCCAAGTTGATAGTGTTCTCATTTAAAAAGTTTCCTCACTTATCAGACAGTCCCCTATTATGTACTAAAACTCCAGGCTTAGTGAGGAATCACTGTCACTAAAAGACCCTAAAGGAAAAGCAAATAGAGCCATTGGTTCATGCATAAAACGAATGTGATGGACCTATGACTTACAGTCACAGGCTCAGAGTTCCTGCAAGAATGAGGTGGCATGTGACTGAGGTCCTTGCTCAGTAATGGTCTTTGAGGCCAGGAATGCAGTTTGGAGCTGGCAGCACAGCGACATTGTGATTCCCACTGGCCTGGAAACTGCACACCAGGTGGCCTCTGAGCTCTTCTCATGCAGAAATGCAGTGAGCTAAGGGCCACCAGCAGGTGCACCAAACTTTCAAATATCTGGCCCCACAGGAATGCTCTTTCTCCCATCATTTCTGTTAGTGCCTCTGAAGGCTGGAAGTTAGTACAGGAAGTTGGGTTGGCAAGGATCTACCTGGAGATAATTTCAAATAGACTATTCCTCTAGGAATAGATGGTCAGTTTAGCACTGAGAGTGGGACACAGTAAAAGCTCAATCACAAAAACATACGGTTAATCTTGGCCTCTGGTTACTATTTCTCTCCCCTCATCGGGCAGTTCAGATGCCCCCTCCTCCTTTTGTGTCGATAACTTTCATACTGGTTTTGAAACCCAAATCCAATTATGTCAACCTTCTGCTCAAAATCCTCCGACTTCTGAGGCTTGTAGAATAAGGACCCTGGAATGTGGAGCTAAGGGCCTGCGGGACTTGACATACTCCTCCCTCCCTAGACTTCTCTCTCCATGCTTTTTTTTTTTTTTTTTAACTCCCTTTGTTCCAGCCCTACTGACTTTCAGCCCCTGGTAACTTCCAGACTCCTTCCCACAGGCCTTTGCACATGCCACTGTCTCTGCTTAGCATGCTCACCTCCTCTGTCTCCACCTGTGAGCTCCCACTCACAAGTCAGATCTCAGTTAAAGCTTCATCATCTCAGGGAAGTGCTCCCTGACCTTCCTGACCAGCTCAGAGCCTCCCCCTCCCCAAGGCCCTCTTACCACCACAGCTACAGCTCTATGTAGCACTTAAAGCATCTGTAAGCCAACATTTATTTGGTCAAGATTTGATTGTCGGTCTGTCTTCCCCACCAGACTGTCAGGTCCACAGTGTAAGAGGCCCTCTTTGTTCTCACAGTTTGGCCTCTAGGCTCCTAGCATAGTACCTCACGCCTGGTAACAGAGTTTCACAAATAATTTTCCATTCATTCAACAAGTGTGTACTGAACAGTCATGGACTGATGCTAGTGACTATTTACAAAGTGAGAGGGGGGAGAAAAGCCCAAAACACAATGGCGGTGGAATTACCAGAGGAGGGAAAATTACAGAGACAATATGATTTAAAGAGGCAAATGAGTAAAGTCTAGCGGTTAGTCCAACAGTTTCTCAGTCTCTGACAGAGAGGTGCTTGGCGTACCACACTTCGCTTCCTGTCTGCTGCCTGGTTTGTGGTTTTCCAGGATGATGAACTCCCTGAGGTAGCCAGCACTTACCGAGAGACATCAAAACGGTGGGGAGTTGTTCCGAACTCTGGGAAATTCAACGGAGAATGTTTATTTCATTTATCACATACGTACTTGACGTAGCCTTTCATGGGGTAGCTCTAACCTGTTAGGAGCAGCAGGAAGTGTCACCTGTTCCGAAGTGATTCAGTCACAAGGCAGAATGTACTTTGATGGCTGTGGGAGAGACCTACAGCCCAGATTTATTTATGTCATCTGAGACATATCTAGAGAATGCCATCTTTCAGAATGAAAATCAGATTCTGGAGATGAAGAACTGTTTTTTAAGGGGAGTTTGTTTGCGCTGACACGATCACTTGAAAGCATCAGCTTGCGTCTTTGTATCCAAAATTTACTGAACTGTGGGATGAATATACAATACATCATTTGCCTTAGGCAGTACACTGTAAATATTTCATGGCTTTAAATATGTGTCATGATTAGGTATGTATTTTAGTAGTCAAGCGAATAAGGGTTTAAAGCAATGAAATGAAAGTATTTCCTTTCAGTTCAACATGTTTTCATCTGGGAGCTTTAAAAACATGTCACAAGGAAAATTCTCCAAGGCTAAGCTTCTCTGGACAATATCAGCAATGGGGAAGACATCTTGAGTCTTGGTCTTTAGCGCCTCCATTTTTTCTAGGAGAAAATTCCCTAAAAATGTTCATGGAAGGGATGCCCGGGAGGCTCAATTGGTTAAGCATCTGCCTTTGGCTCAGGTCATGATCCCAAGGTCCCAGAATCAGGTCCCCCATTGGGCTCCTTGCTCAGTAGGGAATCTGCTTCTCCCTCTCCCTCTGCCTGCAGTTCCCCTGCTTGCGCGCTCTCTCTCTGACAAATAAATAATTAAAATCTTAGAAAAAATTCATAGACGTCCATAGCTATTTTGCACATTTGTTTTAGTATTAAATAATATTACTCCAAAAGCCAGTCTTAAAGATTTTATTTATTTATTTGACAGACAGAGATCACAAGTAGGCAGAGAGAGAGGAGGAAGCAGGCTCCCTGCTGAGCAGAAAGCCCGATGCAGGGCTCGATCTCAGGACTCAGAGATCATGACCTGAGCCGAAGGCAGAGGCTTTAACCCACTGAGCCACCCAGGCACCCCCAAAAGCCAGTTTTAAAATAAACTAGTGAATAAATGTTGAAAAAGAGCTTTATTGTCAAAGTGGCCTTAAAATAAAATGAATAAGTAAAGCAATAACATTCAACAAAGATTTTATTTATTTGACAGACAGAGATTACAAGTAGGCAGAGAGGCAGGCAGAGAGAGAAGTCTCTGCTGACCAGAGAGCCTGATTCAGGGCTTGATCCCAGGACTCTGGAATCATGACCTGAGCTGAAAGCAGAGACTTTAACCCACTGAGCCACCCAGGTGCCCCTCAACAAATATTATTGAACACTTACTATGTATGGGCTGTTTAATCTCCAAATTGAGATGACAATTAGTGTCTCTTGGCACCCTAAAGACCAAGATAGTATTGGCTTGAATCCTTAAATTTAGGTCCTCTGACAATTTCTCTAGCTTTAAAGGGATGTACCATTTAAGAGGGGAGTTAAGGCAGGTTCAGGAATAATTATAATATAGGAAAGAAGTCAAGTATACAGAGGAGAAAGAGAGAAGCCCTTGCATCTGGAAGAATCAGAGGATGCATCTCAAGTTGTGGAGATATGTTAAATGAAGGCAGAGAATCCAATTATGGACCAAGGAAATAATGTGAGCAAGGATATGGTATCAGGAGAGTGTAGGGCAAGTATAGTCGTCCTTTGGTTGACTGACTCATGAGGTACCTGAAGTAAAGAGTAGTGAGGAAAGGTAAGAACAGGCAAATGACTTGAGACTTTGGAAGTTAAGGGTTTTGCCAATGGAGAAATTTCCAGATGTCCTGTCTTAAGTCTTGTTCTTATTCTCTGGCACTAATGACATCTGTGGACAATGATTTGTTTGAGGACCTGTTTTCAGTTCTTCTGAGTATATACCCCAAAGTAGGCAAACTCCATTCTTAATCCTGACCTGATGGTTGGCCCCATCCCATTTTATAGTTGGATCCCAGATCCAAATCCTTCCTGCAGAACTCAAAAGCACCATTTCCTGATTTTGCTTGAATGTCCCCTATTTATTCTTACTTTTTTATTTTAAAAATATTTATTTGAGAAAGAATGAGAGAGAGAGAGAGAGCGAGAGAGAGCATGAATGGGGCAGTAGAGGAAGAAGCAGACTCCCCACTGAGCAGGGAGCCCAAAGTGGGCCGAGGCCAGGACCTTGAGATCATGACCTGAGCCACCCAGATGCTTCTGAATGGTCCCTTTAAATAAGCCTTTGTTGAAAGGCAGAGTGGGATAGGATTGAAGATATGTGATCTGAAACCAATTAGCTAAAATTGTTCGGCCTTCAGTTTAGCTAAAAATGTACTCAACTATACCCTTCATTCCTCTTGAACTTGTGATTGGCATTGAGACAAGTGGGGTTCTGAAGATTATTTTCCAAACGTCAGCGATTTCTCCAGGCAGATATGTATTAGATCCTTAAAATTTCAATCCAGAAAGGACCTTCAGACAGTGTGTGCTTGGAAATGCTGTTATTGCACAAACCCAACTGAGACCTCCAGGGGACACTATTTGGGGGGCCGAATTGTGGGGTAGACTCCAGATCTTCTGATGCAAGTCTGGGCCTTTTCCACCTCCCCACAGCCAGACCTCCCTCTGAGGCTCAGTCAGATCCTTTGTCCTTTCTCTCCTGGTTGAGCAAAAACAAGAACAAACACAGTACCTCTGACTTATTCACCGAGTCAGTTGAGCTCAGATTTATCTCTAAAGTCTGGCTGCTATGTGACCTTTCCTGAATATCATTCTCCAGGCGTGGGAGGGAAACCAATCCTTCCCCTGGCCCCAGTTTAGTATCCTTGGGAATTCTCTTATTTGTATTCCTGTCACTGCCACTTTTAATGCACCAAAGCCTGTGTTTAAAGCAATAACCAGCCTGACGTTTATGAAATAAAAGATTGATATCAGCTTCATGAAACTCAGGCAAAAGCAATATCTTTTCTATATCTTGCTATGCCTTTAACTCCAGGAACTTTTATACTTGGTGGCCACTGAAAAATGAAATAATAATAATGACAGTCATAAATAAAGTGATATCTTCTAAGAACTGCAGTTTTGAGTAATGTTTTCTTTAATTTCTTTATTGATTTAAAGACAAGAGAAGATTAGACTTATCACTTTCTTCAGTGTCCAAATATATTTTCACTTTAAAAAAAAATATCATAGTGTGTAGCTTAAAGGTTGAGGTTTTGTTTATCCTCTGCCTTCTTTATGCATTGGTAGCTTGGGCAGCTGAAATGCATGACCACAGCTGCCGCATTTCCTCATGAGGAAGGTAAGAAGAATCAGATGGGAGAAAGTTTTCCTTCTCTTATGAAATAAAACATTCTGGAAAATAAGTCAGGTTTATACTTGTTCTTCCAGAAGGTTGTTCCATGTTATGGGGTGGACTGTTTATTTGCCACAGAAGGCACAAGTGCCTAAAGTAAATATAGGATTTGATATCTGTGACCCAACCCATAATTTGGCTTCAGTCAGGGTTTCCAATTGTATCACCCATTATTTAACTCTTCATACCTGATGAGTTGGTTAAACTGGGCATTTCTCATTTCCCATGTGATTATTTGCGATTTTATTTTTATCCAGTCAGACAATCTCTGCCTGTTAATTGGAGGGTTTAATTTATTTACGTTTAACTGAGTTTGAGTTTACCATCTTGCTTTTTGTTTTCTATTTGGGCCATCTGTTCTTTGTTCCTTTTTCCCTCCTTTCCAGCATTCTTTAATATCAACTGATACTTTTTTTAGTATGTTATTTGATCTCCTTTAACAACTATTTTAAAGCCCTTTTGGCTAGCCCCACCATTCCTTTCATTTCTGTATCTGTTCCTATTGACTGATTTCTCTCTTGGATTTGGGTCATATTTTCATGCTTTTTCACATAACTAGAAAGTTTTAATTGTATGCTAGGTGCCATAGTATGATTCTCTGTATTTTATTGTTTTCCTTGTTAGGAGAGTGAAGTTTGGTCCTGGCAGGCAGTTAAATTTACACGTGGCTCAAGACCGTCAAGTCTTGTTTTAGATACATAGTGAAAAAGGGAGGAAAGTGACTAAAGGTTAGAAAAATATTTAGGGACCAAATCATCCAGAACTGTTTAGACCCCAGTAAGGAGTCTGGATTTTACTTAAAGTAAACAAGAAACATTACAAAATTTTCAGCTATGATACAAATTTTCAGAATGATAATCTAACTTTTGAAAAAGACTGTTTTCTCGGTTCAACTAAATAAATACTTACCGGAGACTGTATGAGCAAGGACATGTGATAGACAATGGAAACCAGACTGTGGATGAAGATATAGGACATTCCTGCCCTTGAAGAGCTTGCAGAGTGACCAAGGCTATTATGTGTGAGTGTCACGACGGAGGCAAGCATAGGGAAGTATTGGGAGACAGATGTTGCCTCCCGGATGGTGTCCTAGAGGAAGTTACTCTCAGCTGGCTGTTGAGAAAGGAAAGGACTTTTTCAGGTGGAAAGAGGAGAGGTTCCAGCGGCAGGCAGAATTCCTTGATTAAATATATCCTCTTCCTCCTGCCTCCAATGTGCTTCCCACTCTCAACCTGGGTTCTGCATGTACATGTGCTTCCACCAATTATTCAGGTTCAATTCAAATATCACCTCCTCCATGAGTAATTCCTGATGCCTACAGAGAAACGATTAATGTCTCCACTGCTAGGATCTCAGTTATGCCCATATCTAGCTATCCATGTCCAGTTTACCTGAGTTTCAACTACAGAATCCAACAGTGATTGGCCTATAGTGCTCAATAAATATTTATTGATTAATAAATTCAGCAAGTCTCCCAGGATGCTGAACTCTAGGTTTATTGCCAACCCCAGTGTCTTTGTCCAGATTCATACATCTTTTCACCACAGTGGGCTTAGCCTTTCAGATAGTTGCCCCAAATCACCAGGCAGGCATAACTTTTATTTGTACCACACTATATTTACTGACTCTTTCCAATTCAAATGATGGGATATCTATTTTTTCTTCATCTTGATGTTTCAAGTGTCTGGTACTTTGAATCTTAAATCTGGAAGAACTCTTAAAAATCATCTAGTTTGTTGGGTTTTAAACTTGGCTGCACATTAAAATCATGTAGGGGAATTTTTTTTTTTAAATTTATTTATTTTTATTTGTTTATTTACAGCATAACAGTGTTCATTGTTTTGGCATCACACCCAGTGCTCCATGCAGTACGTGCCCTCCCTATTACCCACCACCTGGTTCCTCAACCTCCCAACCCCCCCACCCCCCCGCCGCCCCTTCATAACCCTCTAGTTGTTTTTCAGAGTCCATAGTCTCTCATGGTTCATCTCCCCTTCCAGTTTCCCTCAACTCCCTCTCCTCTCCATCTCCCCATGTCCTCCATGTTATTTGTTATGCTCCACAAATAAGTGAGACCATATGATACTTGACTCTCTCTGCTTGACTTATTTCGCTCAGCATAATTTCTTCCAGTCCCGTCCATGTTGCTACAAAAGTTGGGTATTCGTCCTTTCTGATGGAGGCATAATACTCCATTGTGTATATGGACCACATCTTCCTTATCCATTCATCCATTGAAGGGCATCTTGGTTCTTTCCACAGTTTGGCGACCGTAGCCATTGCTGCAATAAACATTGGGGTACAAATGGCCCTTCTTTTCACTACATCTGTATCTTTGGGGTAAATACCCAGCAGTGCAATTGCAGGGTCATAGGGAAGCTCTATTTTTAATTTCTTCAGGAATCTCCACACTGTTCTCCAAAGTGGCTGCACTAACTTGCATTCCCACCAACAGTGTAAGAGGGTTCCCTTTTCTCCACATCCTCTCCAACACACGTTGTTTCCTGTCTTGCTAATTTTGGCCATTCTAACTGGTGTTAGGTGGTATCTCAATGTTGTTTTAATTTGAATCTCCCTGATGGCTAGTGATGATGAACATTTTTTCATGTGTCTGATAGCCATTTGTATGTCTTCGCTGGAGAAGTGTCTGTTCATATCTTCTGCCCATTTTTTGATATGATTATCTGTTTTGTGTGTGTTGAGTTTGAGAAGTTCTTTATAGATCCTGGATATCAACCTTTTGTCTGTACTGTCATTTGCAAATATCTTCTCCCATTCCGTGGGTTGCCTCTTTGTTTTGTTGACTGTTTCCTTTGCTGTGCAGAAGCTTTTGATCTTGAGGAAGTCCCAAAAGTTCATTTTCGCTTTTGTTTCCTTGGCCTTTGGAGACATATCTTGAAAAAAGTTGCTGTGGCTGATATCGAAGAGGTTACTGCCTATGTTCTCCTCTAGGATTCTGATAGATTCCTGTCTCACGTTGAGGTCTTTTATCCATTTCGAGTTTATCTTTGTGTACGGTGTAAGAGAATGGTCGAGTTTCATTCTTCTACATATCGCTGTCCAGTTTTCCCAGCACCATTTATTGAAGAGACTGTCTTTTTTCCATTGAATATTTTTTCCTGTTTTGTCGAAGATTATTTGACCATAGAGTTGAGGGTCCATATCTGGGCTCTCCACTCTGTTCCACTGGTCTATGTGTCTGTTTTTATGCCAGTACCACGCTGTCTTGGTGATCACAGCTTTGTAGTAAAGCTTGAAATCGG